>NC_089041.1:13046250-14385000 GCF_034140825.1 Oryza sativa Japonica Group
AACAAGTAGCCACAGTAAGACTAATAGCAGGGCAAAGATAGTCCACAGGGGTAGCAACAACAGGGGCAAATTAGCTAAAACAACATGTCTAGATAGTCTCCTCTTATCAATCCAGAAGAAAAGAGCAAGTGTAGAAAATCTGTTCTTATGCATAAAAAAAGAACAAGTGTAGATACTCTGTTCTTATCCAGAAAGAACAAGTTTAGAGGTATATAACCATGCAAATTTAAAAAACAGCCCACAATAAGGGTACAGATAAACTGTTCTTATTGAGCAATTCATCACTTATTGAGCCACAGCAGGGGCAAAAAGAAGAATAGATAAAAAAATGAACAAGTGTAGATAATCTATTCTTATTGAGCAATTCCTCACTGGCCATTTAACAAGGAACACATTGGGCAGCAGAAGCAGGGGCAAAGATAATCCACAGGGGCAGCAACAATATAAAACAGAATGCATGGTGTATTAACAAGTAGCCCACAATAACAGCAGTAGCAGGGGTGTAGATAAAAAAGGAGACAGTACTACTAACTTAATGTAAACAGCAATTCATCCATTCAATTCAAGCAAGTGTAGATAATAAAATGTCACACCCTAAAAATCCTAAATATATAAATTGTTGTCTAATTGGAATTATTAGAATTTTTTTTAAAAGTCTAGAAGAGAAGATCTAATTTTAATTAATAAATTCCAATATAAAATGGGGCCAGATAAAATTTCATTAAATACTTTGCTTAATTCTATAATTCCTAGATTTTTCTGGGATTTATTTGAGCTAAGGAAGTATTTTTAATAAATGGAATTGCATTTCATGAATAATTTAATGGAAAAAGGTTTTTAAAAGTCTCTTTTGGCTTTAGGCCGAAAGTCGGCCCAAAACCTTCTCTCTCTCTCCCCGGCCCAAGTCGGCCCAGTCCGCAGCCGCAGCCGCCCGCGCGAGCGCTCGCTGTCGCTGACAGGTGGGTCCCACCTGTCGGACTCGTCGTCTTCCTCCGGCCACCGCCGCCCGAACCCTAGCCGAGCCGCGCCGTCGTCTCCTTCCAAATTCGGCCGCGCCTTTCCTTCTCCGGTGAAATCAATTGAGGGGAAATGTTTCCCGAGATCTCCTCTACCTTTTCCCTTTTGGAATCATCCTCTAAATCGCTTTGGAAATCCGTGGATTCGAGTTCGATTCGGATCGGTCTCTTTCCTCCGAGCCTTAACTTTCCTTCGCCATCGCCGGTCGCCGTGGGCCTTCGCCGCAGCCTTCCAACCCCTTTAAAAGGATCCCCAAGCCCGCCGCTGCCCGTCGCCACCCTCGCCTTCGTCTCTCGTCGCCGGTAGAGTCTTAGCCTCGTGAGACCTCGTGCCGCCGTCGACGCCGCCGCTCCAGCCGTGCGCCGCCGTCGCTCCAGTCGTCGCCGTCGCTCGGGGAGACCGCCGTCGTGGTCGCCGTCGCGTCGCCGTCCTCGTCCGCCCCTTCGCCATCGCTGAAGACCGCCGGAGCATCGCCGTCGTCGTCAAGCCGAAGGACTCCGCCGCCTTTTCCTCGACGCCGCCGCCGTCCGTTCATCTTCCGCCGCTGTTTTGGTCATCGGTGAGTTCGCCGCGTCGCTCTCTACGTGCTGGTGCCCTCCGTTCGCGTCCTCGCGCCGTTGTTCGCCGGCGAGCTTGCGCGCCCGAGCCGCCGCCGGAGGTGACGTCACCGCTGACGTCATCGTGGCCGTCTGCCGTGGCCCGGTCATGGACCGTTCGATCTCGGCCGTCCGTTTTGGATAGGATCGATCTCGGTCGTTCGTTTCCGTGAGCCGCCGCCGTGCACCCGGTCCACCGCAAACCCTAGCCGCTGACGCAATAATTCTCTTTTCCTTTTCAAAAATAATTCATTATTGCGTCATAATTCAATTAAAATCCATATAAGTGTTTTAATCCGATTTAATCTTTAAAAATTCATAACTAATTCATCTTAGCTCGGATTTAGTTGGTTCAAGTCTCTAAATTTTTCTAAAATTGAGATCTACATGTTAAAAATATCCACATGTACTGTTCATGCTTGTTTATGTGCTGTTTGGTGATTTTGCTCCTTTCTGTTTAGATTCCGACGTTTCCGGAGAGTCCGTTTTCGCAGGGGAAGATTTTGAAGAGTTCCAAGGCCAGCAAGGCAAGTCACATAGATCCCAAACAACCCTTTGAGCATGTTGATCCCGTTTAAAGCTACTGTTTCTATTCAACTATTGCATTTATTTTCGAATGTTATTGGGTGGAATTAACCTATTGTTTGTTATAGGCCTTTTTGTTCTTGATTACTTTATTCCTTGATACCTTGGGTTATTACAACTTGACTAGTTGGGCTATATATATATTGGTTCAGCTAGATATTAGATATGATTGCTTAGCCAAGCTTAGAAACATTAGCACACTTTTGGGTTAACTTATGATTCACTATTATTTAATGATGGCTTAATGATAGTTCACGATGGTCAATCGTGATTGGTTAATTAATTACTTGCCAACTAAAACTTGATAATGGTGGGTTGTGAGCACATGGTTTTGAGAGTTGTGCTCATGACAATTAAGGACCGGTTCACGAGTTTCGGTTGTGAAACATTAACCGTGCCAACCACAAGCCAGCGTGGGCAACGGCTTTACCTTTTTTATAGCATGGTTCATTGCGGAGCACCAGACTGAGAAGTGGCGGAGATAAGCCCACGGGGGTCGCTGGGGAGTCCATGCCTTGTTTATAAGGGGGTGATTATGATCCAGGAAAGGTGCCCTGTGGTGGATTGTGTTGTGCGAGGGGTATTGTCACAGCTCCTTTCCGAGGTACCGTGGCGGTATTGAGGCACATGGTGACATGTTGTGGGGCTGTGTCTTGTGGGTACAGTGGTACACCTCTGGCCAGAGTAAAACTATTCGAATAGCCGTGCCCGCGGTTATGGGCGGGTCTAACAATGTCTTTCGTGATTAGTCTCACACCTCTCATCATAATAAAAGATGCTATAACTGGTAATAATTTGTTTAGCTCCTGGTTTGTAATGGTATATTCCTGGTTTGGAGATAGATCTGTACAGCCGGGTATGGTTGTTCAGAATGTTTGGGCCTACACAACAGGGTATGTTGTATAGCGTTGGATTAATATTGTTTAATTATTACTTAACTGTTTTATTAAATTCTGAAATGTTTATTAAATGCTGTTTATGCAAATGAAACCCTACTATGCCATCCTTTGTTATCCTGTGCACTTGCATATTTGCTGCGTGACTTGCTGAGTATGTCATATACTCACCTTGCAATCATTCATCAGAGGAAGAGTTCTACAGTGAAGTTGATGGTGGGGAGGATTAGGTGTAGCCCTGGTCAAGCTGCCTGTGGAGTGGAGCCGTCTGCGCCGTTTATCTTTTTTTTCCGCTGCTTAGATCTTTATTGATTGAGAGGAACTGTCTACCTCTGTAATGACATTTTATTCGCTTATTAATTATAGTAATAATTGTACTCTATTATCAATTTGTTATTGTGTGCCTCGGCTGATTCCTGGACGAGGGTTCACACACATGTAAGCGTTTGGAATTTTGGATAGAAATTCCGGGCGTGACATAAAACAGCCCACAATCATTTATGTGGCAGCAGCAACATGGGTATATATATCATGTATATAAACAACAATTCATGCAATTGACCTATTCATAGACAAAAAGGGTATATAAATCAACAAGTTTAGATAATCTGCAAACTAGCTACAATTCATGTATATAAACAATAATTCATGCAATTGACCTATTCATAGACAATTCAGCAGAACCATTGTGATGGTTTGATAACCTCGGAACTACATTAGCCCTAACTAGCTAGCTAGACAAACTATTTCTAGCTAGCTACCCTAACTAGCTAGCTAGACAAACTACAAAATGCATTTTGTATATGAGGGTATTCATCTACAAAATGCATTCAACAAAAGGGTATATAAATCAACAAGTTTAGATAATATGCAAAGTTCCTTAATCATCAAAGAATGACAGAAAACAAAATGCATGGAGAATTTTGGTGTCTAGGTCGGTTCCGTCCATGGACTACACTGGCCTAACCACCAAAATTCCCCATGCATTTTATATTCTGTGATGGTTTGATAACCTCGGAACTACATTAAACTAGCTAAGATTCATGCTAAGATCCTCTATTGATGCTAAGATTCACTGCACCAAAATCATGTATATAAAATCTAGCCCCTACATTCATCCAAAACATCCACAGACAACAAATCACATTTAATTCATCTATACAGCAGCACCAACAATCGAAACAACAAATAACATTTCATTCATCTAAACAATGCAATTCATCCATCGAAAAAAGAAGGAATGGGGGAGGGTGGCGGCGTACTTGGAGAAGCGGCGTACTTGGAGACGGCGGCTCAGGCCGTAGTTGTCCAAGGCGGCGGCGGAGAGGCAGCGGCGAAGAGGTCGAGGCAGTCGGTGGTGGTCGGGGATCCCAGCGTCGTGGATCCCGGCGTCGGGGAGGTCGGGGTCGGGGAGGTCGGGGAAGTGAGGAGGCAGAGAGGACGACCGGCGGCGAGGGCGACGGTGGAGAGGGCGGAGATGGTCGAGAGAGTGAGTGAGGAGGCGGCGGTGGAGAGGGAGGCGGCGAGGGCGGCGGAGAGGGCGGAGATGGCGGCAGAGAGGGCGGCGGAGATGGTGGAGCAGAGGGTGGCGGAGAGGTTGAGGCGGCGAGGAGGACGGTGGAGAGGAGGGCGGCGGATCTGGATCGAGAGAGTGAGGAGAGGCGGCGGTCGAGTGAGTGAGTGAGAGTGTGGGTGCCGGATCTGGATCGATCTAGAAGATGTCCAACCCTAGGTCAACCCTAGTCAAACTCACCTGTGACGGGCGCCAACTATGGGGCCGTCACATGTGGCCTCACCTATGACGGGCGCCAACCGTGGAGCCATCACAGGTGAGGCCACTTGTGACGGGCCCAACACTCTGGGTCGTCACAGGTGAGGTTGCCTACAGCAATTTTATTTTATTTTATTTCACTTAGTTCTTTTATTTTCCTTAACATATTTCCACATACACTATATATTTTTGTTATACTTAATTATTTTATTTCACTAACAGTAGTAATTGCACTTCATTATTATACTAATTTTATTATTTTATTTCCAATGGTTATACTTGCTTAATTATTTTATTTCACTTCTAGTGGGTGCTTCACTTAATTATTTTATTTGACTATTTCATAAGCAATATACTATTGATCATTGCGAACATATTAGAGTCATACAGATAACAGACATGTACACATAAACTACGTACATAAATTACAAAAATAATCCTTCCTCATGGTCGACACGTGCATATTGAACTTCATTTCTTCTTCCTCCTCTTCTAGACGTATTTCTTGATCTATGCCGTGGACGTGCTGGTTGTAATCATCCTCGTCTGCAATATTTTCCAATCCAACAATTCTCCTTTTCCCTTCACGAACAACCTGTAGTTCCTTGTTACACGGGTCAACTATGTAGAACACTTGAACAACTTGTTTGGCAAGAACAAACGGTTCATCCTTGTACGCGTTGTTAGCCAAGTTGACAGTGGTGAAACCTTCATTGTCAACTTTTACATTGCGAAGATCGACCCATCGACAACGAAACAACGGGACTTTGAACTTCAAGTAATCTAGCTCCAATATTTGCTCAACTCTACCGTAGTATTGATCACGACCACCGTCACTAGCAGCCTCGATGCGTAACCCACTATTCTGCACTGTGCATTTGCTATCTTGCTTTACCGTGTGAAAGGTGTATCCATTTATGTCATATCCTTGCCAGGTGGTGGCACTCCATTCAGGACCCTGTGACAACCACTGAAGTGTTTCACTAGACAAGTTCTGCAACCTGGCAATTCGGTTCTTCAGCCACTCGTTGAAAGAAGACATGTGCTTATTCCTGACCCAACTCTCTGATCGGCATGGGTTCTCTTGTCGGATAACTGCAAGGTGTTCGTCAACGTACGGCACCACCTCAGTCATATGCTATAGTACCGTGAAATGAGCTTTATCGTACACCTTCCGATCCAACCTAATAGTCTTTCTTCCAACAGTACCAACACCATCAAGCCTCCCTTCGTGATGAGATTGTGGTAATCCAATTGAAGATGTTTCTGACATGTAGTCCACACAAAAATCGATGACCTCTTCGGTGGTGTAACTCTCGATGATACTCCCCTCGGGGTGTGAACGGTTCCGTACATAACACTTAAGGATCCCCAGGTACCTTTCGCAAGGATACATCTGTGTCATGAATGCTGGACCAGTGCACTTTGTTTGCCTCACAAGGTGCACTGGAAGATGTTCCATTATGTCAAAGAAAGTTGGAGGAAAGTACATCTCAAGATGACATAGGGTTCTCACAAGTTCTGCCTGTAGTTGATCTAGTCCCTCGGGATCAATGATCTTCTGGCCGATTGCATGGAAGAAGGAACACAACCGCTGGATCGTGTGTCACACCTTAGGAGGCAAAATATTCCTTATTGCAACGGGCAACAGCTGTGTGATAAGAACGTGGCAATCATGCGACTTCATTCCTACCAACTTAAGATCTTGCAGTGAAACGAGCCTACTGATTCTTGATGAGTAACCAGATGGAACCTTTATACCACCCAAACATGTTAGCAAATCAATCTTCTCTTCTTTCGAGAGAGTGTAGCAGGCTGGAGGAAGGTAAACCCTGCCGGATTCTGTGGTTATGGGATGTAGCTCCGAGCGAACACCCATATCTTCTAGATCTCGTCGGGCGTTGAGACCATCCTTTGTAGTACCTGGGTTAAGCAGTAATCCCATTAAAACTCTCGCATATATTCTTCTCGACATGCATCAAATCTATGCAGTGGCGAACTTCAAGATCCTTCCAGTATGGTAGTCTCCAAAATATTGACTTCTTTTTCCACATGCTCCTCTCTTTTGTCTTTTGTTTTTCCACATGCTCCTCTGTTTTTTCCTTCGATGTGCTCTTCTCTTTTCGCTTTCCAACTTTCCTCTTTTTTCCAAACTCGTTGGTTATTCCCATCACTAAGTTGTGCACCTCTGTCCCTGTTAGCTCTGCCGGCGGTCCGGCTATATCTCTGTGTCCATTGAAATTCTTTCTCATATTCCTATACGGGTGATACCTTGGGAGAAATCTCCTGTGACCCATGTAGACCGTCTTGTGTGAATGCTTCAACCATTTGCTTCTTGTTTCCTCCATACACTCCGAACACGCCCATTTCCCTTTCACAGTTTGGCCAGAAAGGTTGCCAAGGGCCGGATAATCGTTGATGGTACAAAACAACATCGCATGGAGGTTGAAATACTCTTGTGCATATGCGTCCCATGTTCGTGTGCCCTCATTCCATAACCTTTCGAAGTCATCGATTATCGGTTCAAGGAACACATCGATATCGTTGCCAGGTTGTCTCGGTCCTTGAATGAGCATGGCAAGCATAATATACTTTCTTTTGAAACACAACCAGGGAGGAAGGTTATAGTTAACAAGCAGAACTGGCCATGTACTGTGACGACTGCTCAAATCACCAAAAGGATTAATGCCGTCCATACACATTGCGAAACGCATGTTTCTTGGGTCATTTGAGAATTCCTGGTAAATCCTATCGATTGTCCTCCACTGTACTGAATCTGCTGGGTGCCTCAGCATACTATCGACTTTCCGTTCTTCGGCATGCCAGCGCATAAGCTTAGCTTGTTCCTTATTCGCAAACATTCTCTTCATGCGCTCCGCAATTGGGAGATACCACACCACCTTTGCTGGGCCTCCCCTCTTTAACTTACTTCCTTCACCTTCACTCTTTACTCGTTTGTATCTTGATGCCCCACAGATAGGGCAGACATCCAAGTCAGCGTATTCCTTGTAATACAAAATGCAGTCGTTTGGACATGCATGAATTCTTTTGACCTCCAGGCCCAACGGACATAATACTTGCTTCGCTTCATATGTTGTCTGCGGTAAATTGTTCCCCTCTGGCAACAGATCCTTTAACAGCTCAAGAAGTTCTGTAAAACTCTTGTCCGACCAGCCATTACTAGCCTTAAGCTTCATGAGTTCCAACACGCATAACAACTTGCTGTGCTTCGACTTGCATCCATCATACAACGGCATCTGACAATCTTCCACCAACTTACTAAACTTCTCAAAATCTCTGTCGTTGTCCTCTGCGTCTTCAATGTCATGCAACATTATAGATAGACATTGAGTGTCCAAATCTATGGTCTCTCCACCTAAAGGAGAAGGTACGAACATGCCTTCTCGAGCTGCGGCGGTGTTCTCTACATCCTGATCCAACACTTCTTCAGCTGCGACATCAGGCACCTCTTGCTCTCCATGCTTGGTCCAGCAGGTATATTTCTTCATGAATCTATTCATTATCAAATGAGCATGCACTTCATCCTTGTCTTCGATCATCTGTTCATTCTTACAGTCCATACATGGGCACAACATGTGCATGCTCATCCTACTTTTTCTGTCATTATCCGCAAATGTGACAAATTCAGTGACCCCCTCTCTATACTCGGTAGACGAACGATGCGTATAGTACATCCATCTACGATCCATCTGAAATCAACAACATACGAAGAAAAATATATGATGATCGATATATTGAGAATGAATGGAGAATAATGTGTTTTTTACCTTGAATTTTAGCAAAAAATCGCCCCCCTTGCCCTCCCAACCGATTTCTGAACAATAAAATGGTCGGGATGGAAAGCAGTTGGTGGTTTGGGGGGTATTTATAGACCCAACACACCTCAAACGGGTTAGATAAAAAAAGCCCGTCAAAGGTATTAGTCATACCTTTGGTCATACCTCGTAGTTTATATGCAAACTGTGTAATTGGTTTTTTTTCCCACATTTAATGCCCCGTGTATGTGTCAAACATTTAATGTGATGTTTTTGGCTAAAATTTTTTGAGATCTAAACAAGCCCTAAAGGAAATTGAAGTAAATTTCATAATACTGTAATTATTTTGTCAAAGTTATCGCTTTGCTATAATTTAAATTAGGTGCTTCAGTAACTTCACCCGTTTCACATTGTAACACGTTTTGGTTTTTCTAGTAAGTTAAACTTCTTCAAATAGAAAAGAAAAATATAGCAACATTCACAACAGTAGATTAGTTTCAATTAACCAATAAACTTCCTCTGTTTGGAAATTTTTGTTTGGAACTCACTGCTATTAAAAATGAAGATTAACGGAATAAATTCCTTTTTTTTTTGGAAATTTTTGTTTGGACACCGATGTTGGAAATAAACTCATTAGAGAAATGGATGTCATGTGTTCATAAGTGTAATTACTAGGTTCAACAAAGGAATAAAACTTCCTTAAATTATGTTTGGAAATATTTTTCTTGAATTCTCCGTGACTTAAAATACTTTTAAGAATCTCTTCAAATTTTTGGAGGTAAAAAATCTATATCTATACTAATATAAAAGGCACCAATTTCATCTTCAATCCTATAATCCTTGCTCCGTGTGGAACCCACCCCTCACTCTACACCCGAAAAACGCGCACAAAAAGGAAAACAAAAACGAAAAACCATCCGCTCCCGCATCTTTGCGTCGTTGCTAACCTCCGCCCAGCACCGCACGCCTGCGCCGCCGATTCCCTCTGCCCGCACTTCCACCCAACCCACCTGAAGCTTTATCTATACTAATATAAAAAGCACCATTTTCATCTTCAATCCTGTAATCCCTCACTCTACACCCGAAAAACGTGCACAAAAAGGAAGAAAACAAGAAACATCTGCTCCCGCACCTTTGCGTCGTCGCTAACCTCCGCCCGGTCCTGCACGCCTGTGCCGCCGATTCCCTCCGCCCGCACTTCCACCCAACCCACCTTAAGCTTTAGGAATATGTGGGGAACAACCTAGAGGAGGCCCAGATGATCAGGGAAATGTTTGGTTCAGTCAGTGTGTGAAAGAAAGTGCCTGCCAGGTTGTTTTAATTCACAGCCGAGCAACTTGTACCGCAATTTCTGAGCATAAAGTCAGAGAACTACTAGTGTAGTAGTAGAAAACTCTGTGAAATAGTAGTACCAAATTGCAATGGCACAATGCAAAAGCAAACATAAGAAAGAAATTACGGACGGTAAGCAGACGGATATTGAACTATATGCCTAACCGTAAGCAGAAGCAGGAATCTGACAAACTCAGTAACTTGAAGCAAAACATCAGTCGAAAGAAAGAAAAAAGCTAGCACAATTGAGAGGCAACCGTAACTACTGCAAACAGTATATACTACTATAATAGTACTACTACTCTACTAATGTTCTGGCGTGAGACGTCAACATGACTCCTCTTTGGTTCTGGTTGGCCGGTTGGCCCCTCTCGCCCACACCTCTTTGGTTCTGTCTCGCCCTTCCCTCGGGCAGGGAGGAAGATCCTCTGACGTAGATGATTATGCGTCAGAAGGACTTTGGACACAGGATTACCGTCCCTTCCTCATCGGACGACAGCGATAGTTACAACCTAGTTTGGCTCCTAGCCTGCTTGGTTTGGCCTAGTTGGAGGTCGAGCTACCGGAGGGAAAAAAAGAGGCATCACTGAGAGAACAAAGTTGATGCTCATTGGCCGGCCACCGGCCGCTCATTGCCGCTCCTCGCCTCTCCCGACGAGGACGCAGGTGGAGTAGGTGCCCAAGAAAGTCCCCTCTGCCGCCGCCCTCTTCCCCATCCCTCGCCCCGACGTCCTCAATAATCCCCCATGGTAGCTCTCCTGCTGCCGGCCGCCGGCATGGAGGTTGAGGTATGTGCATTTACGACATACGTTTCGATAGTGCCTGATTTGAGGCCATCGCCTCGGTCGCATTTGTGCGTCAACCATGGTTCAATTTCATGCTCCAAGACCCAGAAGATTCACATCTCCGTTGAAGCATCGACGGGGGCTCCAAGACCGATGGAAGGTAAGCGGTGGCATCTCCATTGAACACTGGGAGTATTTGCGAAGATCATATTTGCTCTCATGGCATCCTTCTCGCGGCGCGCCGTTGGCTTGAGCCACGATACGCGCAATGTTCTGGTTGTTCGGGTTGACGGTCCTGCCAACATGTACGCACATCGCTGGTCCATCGGTGGTGGTGGCGGCATGAGCACATGGGGAGGCAAGGAGCGTCTACTTCGCTGTGCCATGGCCGACGAGCAGGTACTTCACTCTCCCACTTTTCTGCTTGATCTCCCACTGAGCCAAATGCTAGAGCTTGCTCCTGGGCCGAGTGACAGAGAACAAAGGCTGGAACTGCTGCTGTCATCGGATGACGAAGGGGGCGGTGATCCTGCGTGCAACGTCCCTCTGACGTAGAATTATTTAGGGTTAATTGGATCCATGCCATTGTAAATTTACTCATTTTAAAAAAATACCATTACTATTCGTCAAATCTGTTAGATGCCACTCTACTTTTCTAAAATTAGAACCATACCACTCCAACATTATTTTTGTCAACCCTTCCATCAACGAGAAATTGGATATTGTGCCACTTCCAAAAGAGGGTTTCTCTGTAATGCCATTCCGCCGATTGGATTCGTTAAAATGCCACCTCTAAGCGATGCCAAGCATTTGTTTTGCCATATTCGCCATTTCGCTCCATTTTCATCAATTTTTGTACCCGGGCTGACCAAAATACCCCTTTGGGCTCCTTCTTCTAGCTCAACCCTTCTCTCTCCTTGGCCACTTGTTGAGCTGAGGAAGCGGCCATGAGAGGCGGATGCGACAGCGGAGCTCGATCCGGCGTCGGTGGTGCCGGCCACGGCCTCCGTCTCCGGGCTCTCGAAGAGGCGGCAAAGGCGGGCGAGAGGCAGCGGAGGTCGAAGCACCACCGGATGTGGCAGCAGCGGTGGCGGCGCTGGAGCTAGACCCCCATGGCCAACCGACGGACACCATAGTTGGGGGTGGGTGGTGTGGGGCCGGGGCTGAGGCGGGCACAGCGGCTGCGAGGCAACATTGCCGCCCTCGGCTGCAGCTGTGGAGGGGGAGGTGGTAACCCCACCGAGGCTGGAGCTCGCCGCGACGACGATAGGACGCGCTGCCTCCCCTTTCCTCAGCTCGATGAGTGGCCAAAAAGAGAAGAGCTGAGCTAGAAGAAGGGATATTTTAGTCAGCCCGGGTGCAAAAATTGGTGAAAATAGAGTGAAATGGCGAATATGGTAAAACAAATGTATAGCATCGTTTGGGATAACATTTTAACCAATCCAATTAGTGTAATGGTATTATATCGAAACCCTCTCTTGGGAGAGGCAGAATGTCCAATTTCTCTCCGTCATCACCCCTTCTTCCTTCTTCTGAGTCGTCCTCGTCCACCCCCCCCCTCTCTCTCTCTCCAGTCTCCTGTTAATCTTCTCCATCTTCTCCTCGTCGGCAAAATGAGCCTGCATTCTTGCTTTTTAGCAAGTGAGGGATGGAGTTGTTGTTGCTCTTGCAGTTGAGGAACCAGTTGCAGTGCGGGATGGAGACGTGGCCACCGGCAGCTGCGGCAACGCCAGCGAGCGTGTCCGCGGCGGAGCGAGCGGCTGGGTGGATCTGTGGACGAAAAATGAGAGGGAGAGGGAGGAGGCCGCCGGAGATTTTGATTTCTCTGCTGTTTTTTCCGGCTGATTGATTCTTTGCTTCTCGGATCTGGTTTCTGCAAATGCTTCTCCAAATTGATGCGCCTTTTGCGTCCTGTCACTTAATGGTTCTGTGGTATTTTGTTATTTTTGTCTTCACCGATTAATGCATGAGTGGCCATTGCTCGTGCATGCCATTGTCGGTAGTCATCCTAGCCTCAAATATCGATTGGTATCCCTCCCTTCTCTTCCCATGTTAGAGCAGATTAACATATGACGAGAAGTCAAGAATCAATGCCATGTATCTGCAGCATGCCTGATCCAAATCAGGAGTGTGATAGCATGATAGCTCTGTCCTTCTAGTCGGTCGGGAGGCCGAGGCCAGGCGTAAGTGGCATGAGGGAGCAGAAGGAGAAGGAAAGGCTAGCTGCGGAGGCGGCCATGAGGCCATCGCGATGAGAAGTACATGAGAGTAGGACAGAGAGAGAGATGATGGAGTGAAGGAAGAAGGGGGTGTTGACGGAAAGGTTGACAGAAACTGTGACGGAGTGGCACGGTTTCAATTTTTAAAAGGGTAGAGTGGCATTTAGCCAATTTGATGAATATTAAATGTTATTTTTTAAAATAAATAGGTAAATTTGTGATGTTATGGTATGGATCCAATTAACCCAATTATTTACGTTAGAGGATCTTCTTCTGGCTCGAAGTCTGGATCCGCTTCTGAAGCCGATCGAATTTAGATCCGGCAAGGAGGGGAGGCCCCAGCCTGATCCTTTTTATTTACATATATAGATTGATTCAGACGGCGGACGCCCCCATCGACCATCTTCTCCTCGCCGCAGGTACCTCCCCCTCTTTTCTTCCCCAATCATTCATTCATTAGCTATGATAGTTAGTTTGGTATGCTCGATTGGGTTTCAAGTCGGCGACCTAGTTCAATCTGCCAAAAACTTTTAATTATTACTATCAATTTTTTTCATCTTCCAACTCGTACCTGCTTCTGCACAACCAGATTTTTGTGCCTCCTCCCCTTCCTGTGTATGATTCCACATTACCAACCTCTGGGTCAATACTAGGTTGGTGCCGGGTGGGGGTGTGGGAGTGCGCAGGGCCGCGCGCGGTGGTCTTCCAAACTATCCCCTCCCTCCTATTCTCCTCATTATGGAATATATACAGTATTATGATACTATGATGACTGACAAGAAACAAGAGGTTGAGGAAAATGGTTTTATATATGGGTTAATTTGATCTATGCCATTGTAAATGTGGCTATTCAAAAAAAAATACCATTACAATTCGTCTATTCGTAACTGTGCCACTCCAATTTTACAAAATTAGAATCATGTCACTGCCGTCACCTTTTCCATCCATCCTCTTCCTTTCCGTCTTCTTCCTTCCATCCATCCTCTTCCTCTCCGGCGAAAGCACCGCCTCCCGGAGACAAGTTCGCGCCGCCGCAACTGAAGCTACCGCGCCGTCTCCTCCCTCCTCGCGTCAGCACCAACGCCCCGCGCAAGCTGGCGGCGCCGCCGCCGTCCCCTCTCTCCGACTTGCCGCCCCATCCTTCCTCTGAGCGCTAGAGCCGGCGCCGCCGCCCCATCCCCCAGCGCCACGGCTCCTTCCGCACGCCGGGTCGGCACCGCCGCCTGGCTCCCTCGGCGCCCTTGCTCCTTCCACGCGCCGTCCCCTCCCTCCTTGCGTCGGCACCGACGCCGCCCCCTCCCTTCGCGCTTCGGCGTTGTCACTGCCATCCTCTCCCTCCGCACGTCGGATAGCGCTGTCGCCGCCTCCCTCCCTCTGCTCGCCTGCACCGCCACCCCCTCCTTCCTCTGAGTGCCGAAGTCGGCGCCGCCGCCCCCATCCCTCCGTGACGCCGCGAAGAAGATGGAGACGGAAAGGAAGAGGATGGATGGAAAAGGTGACGGCAGTGGCATAGTTCTAATTTCGTAAAATTGGAGTGGCACGATTACGAATAGACGAATTGTAATATCATTTTTCTGAATAGCCACATTTGCAATGGCATTGATCAAATTAACCCTTTATATATTCTTCTTGTTTGGGCACAAGACAATAGCTTTTCACTTACAATCAAATCCAATCTTCTACTAGTAGTTGGGATCAGTCTAGCTAGAAAACTATTATATCCCTTTTCTATTCATTTTCCTCTGATTATAATGAAATACTTCTTTTTTACTCTCTCTCTCTCTCTCTCTCTCATTTTGTATTCTGGTTTGGTTACAATCAACAAACATACAAGTGTTTTTTCGCACATTTCATCTTGTTTGATACCCGTGTGTTGCTCTAGTGCACCGTTGCAATGATTTTAATACCTCTTCAACTGTGTCTTTACATAAGAACTACACTGAAAACGTTGCTCAACCATTTGCTTCCTGCTTGTAGGCTTCACAGGTACTACCATTTCAGCCAGAAGAGCACACATGGATGGGATCTGTCTAGTAAACAAAAAAAGGAGACTGATGCTCAGGCCATGTGTTGGTGAAGTAGATCACAGCAGCAAGCGGGTAAGATCGCAATGTGTTAAGTTTGAGTCTCTCCCAGAGGTATGTAAAATTTTAGAATGAACTGTTCTCTACTGAATGTGCCAAGGGACTGGATGCTGATGCTTTTGTTCAAACTCACTACCAGGACATAGTGTCAAGGATAATATCACAACTAACATTGAAGGAAGCTGTTGTAATGAGCTCGACATCGACCAAGTTGAGAAGAGCTTGGATTTACCATCCTAATCTTTACTTTGACACTTCAATAGTGTTTGCCAGTTCTGATCGCCATAAGCGAGTGCCGAGCACTGAGACGTTTATTGACAGAGTCAATTTTATCTTGAGGACGCACAGTGGTTTAGGAGTGAACAAACTTGCTGTTATGTTTGAGTTGAGGAAGGAGCATGCACATGACATTGATGGATATCAAAGAGGAGTTGCAGTTTGGAGAGCTGCAGGTGTTTTTCAGTTTTGTGAGGAGTAGCCCTAGCAATCCCGGCCTTTTCTTTTTTTTTTTTACTTCCCCCTCCGTTTCCTGCTCTCTGGGGGTGTTAGTCCCTGGCTCGACAGTTTAATGTCGTGTAAAATCTGAAACTCTCCCCCTTTCAATCTTAATAAAATTTGGTCGGCCCCTTCGCCAACCCGGCAAAAAAGACATTGATGGATGGGTTTCCTTTGCTGTTACATCCAAGGCAAGGGTTGTCACCCTCAACTTTTCTCCATATCATGGATCGCATGATCGCAGTTACAACTTCCCATGTCATCTTTTCAACGGCAAAAGTGGATCCCACCTTCAAGTTCTTCAACTTGATACCGTTACTTTGGGTCCAAGTCCTCCTGGCTTTTGTGGCTTTGCTAACCTTACGGTGCTTACTTTGGAGAATGTGCTTGTATTGGGCAATTTGCAGTTATTACTGAAATGCTCTGCCCTTGAATGGTTGACTATCCGAATGTGCTCCCAGTTACATAATTTGTATGCTCCTGAACCATTGCCGCGGTTGGCATTTTTGTGTGTACAAGATTGTGCAATTGACAAGATTGATGTCCATGCCCCTAATCTCACCACATTTAAGTATAGAGGTCGTTTTAAAGTTGTTATAGCCCTTCGGGAATGCTTGAAGCTTAAGACTGCAAGCATTGCGTCCCCCATTGAGGACAACCTTTACTATATTTTCACTGAGCTTCCAAATGGGTTACCTCATGTTGAGAGACTACATGTGAACGTTTTTGTGAAGACTCAGGTTTGTTAATCCCAATGCATGCCCTTAAAATCTTCAATCGAGTGTATCTTCTATTTTTGTTTCAGAATTTTGTTTTCTAACTTTCCTTGTCGTCTTTCAGATACCTGGATTTACTCAGGCCCCTCACAAATTTATCAATTTAAGGCATCTGACCATGAGGATAACCTATGAAATTGCTAAACGCTTTGGTAGAAATGCAGTTCTGCAACTAGCATATTTTTTGGAAGCTGCTCCGTTTTTGGTAGACCTTCATTTGGATGTGAGTTGTTATGCCATCTGCACTTTCATCCTGTTTGTAGTTATAAATACTACGTAATCTCTTTTTTTTTTGCCCTTTACTCCTGTCTAATGTTTCCAGACTTGCTTTATATTGTCTGCTTACTTTTAAGTATTGCCTTGAGTCAAAATTTTGAAACGGGGGACAGTCCAGCCTGTTATATTAAATGATCACTTAAATCTGGCCATGAGTGGGATGCAGCCACATAGTTCTAGCTATTCTGCAACTATTGGCAAAATACTATCTTGGTTTCTCCATTGAAGGTTTTTGTAACATATTGACTTGGTCAAGAACAGTCCATAGTTTTACCTAGCTTGTTGAGTATCTTGATTGTGAAAAGACTTGGGAGCAATCTTGCTATGTAACCTACAAAGGTGGATTGAGAAAGCGATTTTATTACTTATGATGACTGAAAGCAGCACTTGCTTTAGCTTATGGGGCTATTGCATATATTTTCCTGATTAAGATTTTGTGCGCATAGGTTGTCATGCTATTGATTTGTCCGTAATGACAGAAGGTGACAAACAATTTTGTGTGCAGATGCTATGTATAGATTTTTGTGAGTCCCGTCTTGCAAGAGACGTGATTATGAATCGCCCTCACTAGAGTCTCAAGAGAGCTTGCATAACCGGATTCAATGGCAATGGAGGACAAGTTGCACTAGTAAAATTTATCCTCAGGAATGCAGTAAAATTGGAGGAAATGGTTATAGATCCAAAAGGTAGAATAACAAACCAAATGATGGGAGAGCACAAAGGCCGTAGAATGATTAAGGAAAAACTTGTTCCAAAAGACAAGAATGGTCTACTTGTAATTCTATAACTTCTCAAGTTATGTATTCTGTTTTTCTCAATGAATTTAAGTTATGTCTGGGCAGTGATCGACTTACATGCCCTTTAACCTTTTTCTTTTCTGAAACAACGATAATAAATATTTTATGCGATGGATCATTTGCTAAGTTAGAGTACTACTAGTAGAGTAGTGCAAATGTACTAGTATTGTGATTGTGTTTTTCTTTTTTGCAATACTGAAGGGAAGGGTCATCTTGGTCTGAAATGAATTTGCATTTCGCAAGCTCCTCCAAGACGAGAAAGGCAAAAATGAAGGAAGGCAGCAGTTGCAAGCACATCTGTTGGTGTTGGATGCTGCTAACCTGTTACTCTCTTCGTTTCATATTATAATTCGTTTTTCTCTTCGTTTCATATTATAATTCGTTTTGGCTTTCTTATCAGTCAATATATTTGACTAATTTTATAGAAAAATATAATAACAATTTCAACACAAAATAAACATATTATCAAAATATATTAAATGCTAGTCTAACAAAACTAATTTGGTGTTGTAAATGTTGCTGAATTTTTCTATAAACTTGGGTCAAACCTAAAGTTTGATTAAGAAAAAATCAAATCAATTTATAATATGAAACAGCGGGAGTAATTTGGAAGTTTGTTATATGCATTTAGCACTAATTGTGGACAGTTAATTTTTCTATGTATGGCTGGAACATTGTGCAGCTCCAAACCTGTGTTTCCATGGAACAAAATAGTCTGGATGCCATCAATGTGTGCGCGTGTGTTTTATAGTCAGAACAACCTAATATGCTAACCATTCTGGTTTCTGACTGGCTATATTGAGAACCTTGGTCACCATACATGTAAGCCACTCCAGTAGTAAGTGCTAGTGTGATGCCAAATTATTGAGGAGTAAATTACACTAGCGGTCCTTAAACTTGTAACAAAAGTTTCACTTAGATCCACGAACTTGCAAAACACATATTGAGATCCTTAAACTTAGTTTAATGTATCATCTCGGTCCAAAGCCTGATTTGACCGTGGTCTTGCCTATGTGTTATGCCACGTGGACGATTCATCGGCAGCAGGCTCATTGGTGGTAAGTTCATCGGCAATTGGTTCATCAGCAGGGTCATTAGTTCGATCATCAAGAGGAGAAAGAGCTTTGGTAGGAGAAGCTTAAGGACTCAGGCTCGGCATTTTACTATGTTTATCGGCTATTATAGAGGCTGCTTTGGGCTGAAATAATAAGTTCGTTAAGAAGAGGAGGAAAATTGAAGAATTTAAAGATATAAGTAAAATACCTTGACTTTGCGACTTGCGAGCTACAAGCCGATATCGAAGACCTGCATCAGCTGACGGAGTTGGAACTGTAAGTACTGCATCGGCTGCTTTCTTTGTCTGATGTCTCATTATCGGCTCTTGTTTTGTGCTTCTTTGGAGTCAGGATCTTTGTTTTGCTATGTTTTCTTCGTGGTTTGTTTTGGCTTGGGGGCAGCTGGTGCAATTTCTACCACAGTCTGGTCTTGGAGCAGGGATTCAGCCGATGGAGCATTTTGGCCGATAATTGATGGGGCTAGAGTTAATTCATTTTCCACAAGAGTTGTAGCATCGGCATATGCAATGGACTGACCACTTTTGCTTATGTTTGATGGAGGCTGACCATCATCCTGAAGGGCGAAAACAAGTTAAGATTATATAGCCAATCATCAAAATTGGCAATTGAATGGAAGAAAAAGAATATGAGTTTTAAGTTTACCTGGACTGATGGAGGGATTGATGAAAAATGGTTGATCCTAGGGGTGGACCTTCAAGATTTAAGATCTTGTCTATAAGTTGTGCTGATGATACTATACCCCTGATTTGGATCTTTCTAGAGAAATAGAGGTCTAGAGGAAGTTGCCCCAATCCAAATTGACTTGCTACTAACATTGGGTGATAGAACTCATATGAGTTCTGAGTAAATCGGCATTGTGATACACCAGTGGGAAGGATGAAGGGTGAGATGGCAGATATGAAATTCTTTTTATGCTCTAGGTAGAACTCATTGTTCAAGTCATCTATCCTCAGATCTTCTGGCCATTCAAAATCTTCATAAGCGTACGATATTGTTGTGTCACTTGGGAAGCCATCATAAAAATGCTTAAACCAAAGATCAAATGATTCAGCTGATATGTTGGAGCCAGCAAAGCTATAAGCAGCTTCGCCATAAGACATGCAAGGTCTGTCATCTTCATTTTCTTTGATAGAAGGAAATTTGAGGTCTTGAAAAGATTGATGGTTGATAGAATTGATGATATAAAGATTCAGCCATAGTTGGATAAACCACCAAGGACCTCCATGTTTTACTGAAGAACCCATCAGCAATCGAGCTGATGCTTGACTCAAAGTGTGATAAACCGCCCCAAGAAGGAATTTGCCTAGAGGGATTGGTTTTTATTCATGAATAGCATGAGCTAGATGCATAAAGTTGGTTGTTGGACCACAGGTTGTGCCACAAAAGATGCATCTTTCCAGCAAGAGGTTGAGGAAGGCAATATGTTCTTCATCTGTCACTAGCCCAGTACTCATACAATGGCTTACATATCCTGACCAGCCACCACCAGCCCTGGTCTTGATTATGTGTTCACTTTTTGTCTTCAAGCTGATGGGGTTGGCCGATGAGGTGATATCCAAGCTTGTGAGCATCTTGATGTCCAAAAGGGTTGGTGTCATCAACCCATGTCCAAAGATGAAGGCATTAATGGTGTTAAACCAGAAACATGTTGCGGCCGATAACATAGATTTGTTCTTTGGCATATCGGCTAAAGACAGTTGAAGGCACTGTTCTATTTTTGTCTTCCTCCATGACGATTGCTTGGTAGTCAATACCCTTTTAAACTAATCTTTCCACTCATGAAGTTTTGGGGGCCAAGATCTGAAGACATTTGGCCAATGACTGAGTTCTGGTTTGATTCTCTAAAAGGGATCCTATTCGTCTCAGCATTAATGAACATCGTGGGATCCGGATCGCTCATGGGGCCAAGAAAATGTTGGGTGTTAGCATGAAGGACGAGAATCAAGACTTGGCCTTTAAGGTGTTGAAAAAGTCAGAAAAAAAGCGGGAAACCTTAAGAACTGGGAAAGGGTTTTTACAAGGGAAAATTGATGGTAAAAACAGACTTACTTCGTGAACATTGGAAGTGGTTGGCATCGCTCTGGGTACACCGCAAATCTAAGCAGAACCGGTTGAGAACAAGGGGAGATCGCCATCGGAAGATTGAATCACCGGAGAGATCACCAGAGACGAAGGGGTTTTTATAGCAAGGGGATTTGTGAAGGGCTTGGCTGGAAAAAGAGGATTTTGGAAGCAGTGAGCCTTTGCTTAAAAGCTTAACAGTCAAAGCAGAAACCCTAAATTTTCACAAGATTGCCGAGAGCAAATTCTGCTGCATTATATAATACAGCGGAATTAGGGGGGCATGTGTTAACAGCAGAATTTTGCATCAGATTCGGAGAAGGAAGAAGAAGATAGAAGCGGGTTTGGTGTGAAATCAAGTTTAATTTGGAGTCGGACTACGTATCGGCTGGACATCGTATCGGCTGGAAATAAGATATGAGTTGATGAAGCCGATGGCTGATCCAGCCCATATGGTATGATTTGGGCTCGACATGGGTCTAGATTGAGATAACAGTCATTGACAATTAGAGATAGAGCTAAAATAAGGCAATTGTATCTATTAATTAGGTTAGTTATGTCGGTTTGTTAGAGATTTTGGTAAGAGAACGTGGTATATGGTTTTGTTTGTATTTTATATTTAGAAAGGTTTAAGTCGTGTCCATAATGGACCAAGTTTGTACTCGGGGTATAAATATGAACCCCTTAGCATTGTAATAGGGGAGACAAATACAACTTCGGCGCATCGCCACCCTTTTCATTTTTACTTTTCGACGAGTTCGCTTTGCAAGAGGTAACACGTATCGGTGGCTTGTGCTATCAGGGCTATTATGTCGCTTTAGATGTTTTAGTCCTTTTATCATTGTCATTTGCTATCATATGTCTTAGCTAATCTACTCTTAGTGTCGATTTCAAAAATCAGCAATAAAATTTATAGGGTGCGCTAGATGCAAGAAAGAAATGGTGACCTAGCGATTTATACTGGTTCAGGCGCTCAGGATGAGGTAATACCCTAGTCCAGTTGTTTGGTGGATTCTCTCTGTATTGGGTGTTGAGTGAAGAGAGTGTCCCACCTCCAAAGGGTGCTGCCGATCCCCTTTATATAGCAGCAGGGTGATCGGCGGCAAGGTAGATGTGGTATCCCTCACAATCTGGGTACCTGCCATCCATCAAAATATGGCGGGATAGGTTTCCATTCTCCTATTCCCCATCATTTATAGTAACAGATTACATGGGCCTAGGCCCGTATCTCGCAAAAGATCTAGCCTCCGAGTACCGTTGTGGGCTACCCCGGTACGATAACTCCCACACTTAGTATCTAGATTTACCTTTATCAGCTGGTTCTCGCTTTAGGGTTCTTGCCGGTATCGGCTAAATCTTCCTACTAGATTAGACTAGTTAAGGCATCTACCATCCTGAAAAGTGGTTCTTTACTTGATTGTTTAGACTCTAGGTTTCTTTATCTACTTTGTGGTGCATCATCCCTAGTCTTTTATTGAACCCTAAAAACTAACATGGAAACAATTATAATGAAAGATAGTATCGGAATTTCAGCCGATCTTACCTAATATACATATTTCTTTACTAAGTTTTATTTATATTTGCCACTTATATAGACAGATCACTCCATATAGCTATATCAAGCTAAATCGGTATCGGCTAGGTTATCTAAACTACTAACCGATCATAGTTTGATATATTTATATAGATTGATTTGCCTATATAAGTCCGTACTAGGGCATTAGGTGGTACATTATCCTATTATGCTCTAAATATTGTTCCATCGGCTATTTTCATAATATTGTCTTAAGCTTCTTTATCGAACTTGATAGGCAGTATTATAGCCGATGAGGCATGTTTAGGATCTATTATCCACTAATCTATCCAGTCCATAGCCGATCTTGTCTAACTACATCGGCTGAGACCACCAACGATACGCTATCGGCCAATCGGCTATCGGTTGACTAACTTTGCTTTTGTCTTTCTTACTGATTGCAGGATCAAATCAGCTAGCACGCCCTTGATACACTCGAGACTAGTCTTGGACCTGCACTGGAGTTAAGCAGATCTCCCAGGTTCCCGTGTTTTTACATCAACAGGTTGTAAGAAATATCAACAGTTGGACCCAGCTTAAGGGTTAATCAGTTGTCGAATTTACTGCCATGCACGGGGGCCTGCCCACCCTTGTTTAAGGTGAAGGTGAATCCTCAGCGTGGTGCGCTTAGTTATGGGGAGTTATGACAAGGATCCTATCACAGTTTCTTTATGGTATGTCGTGATGGCATGTCGGCGCACAGAAACATGTCATGGGGTTGTGTCTTGTGGGTATAGTTGTACACCTCTAGTGATGGTAAAACCATTTGAATAGTCGTGCCTACGGTTATGGGTGATCAACTAGCTTCACCGTGATTAGTCTCATCATTAATAATTTAACTTAATGGAACTGGTGTAGTTTAGGTGTGGGCCTATCGCAACGTGGTTTAGCATTGGACAATGATGATTAATATTGCTTAATTTACTACAATAGTTTTTACCGCTTTCAACTGCTTTATGCAAAAGAACTCCTAGCCTCCTTCGAAATCCTTACATCATACATCCTCTTGGTATGACTTGTTGAGTACAATTAATGGGTAGTACTCAGTCTTGCTCTATCTTCCCCACCTCAGAGCTGGACTACTGCTCGGAGGAGTAAGTTTCGTCGCTACCATCTGTGGAGTGGAGTTGTTGCGCTACTAGCATCAGTTGTCCCAAGTTTAGCTAGTTTTTACCTTTCTGCTGCATTTGTAAGACTTTTTATTGTGTTCTATAAGACGCAGATCTATATATCAACTTTGTCGTTTGTGTACCCTGGTCGGTCCTGGACAGGGTTTTAATGCATATTCTGCTTGAAATTTTGGTTCATGAATTTCTGGGCATGACACGGTGGGAGTTGGCTCTTGATGCTCATCTTGGAGCAGGCGGACAACGCAGGCGCCCCTGCGGGCGTGCCAGCATTAGAGGAGGTGGTAACGGATGGTTGCGAGAAGTCGCAAGTGAGGATAACATTTGGTTAGCGAGCCCTCCCCTTCGCCACCAGCATCAGGCCCTGAATCTTTCCACCAAACCTCGGCCCGCCGACTGTTGTTGTAGTCGTCAAATAGGGAAAAGAGGATAGGGGGGAGGACAGGGGAGAAGGATTACATGTTTCATTGACATGTGGATCTCTCCTGCTGATTCAATGAGTCAACCACGGTCATTTTGTCATATTAGCATAAACCTTTTTCCAAACCACCAAAAGAGTCAATTTATACCGGTTTTCGAAGTTAGGGGAGGTGTTATAGTTGGTTTTGCAGTTGAGGAAATCCGGAGTACCAGCTAAGGGAGGCAAAATAGACTTATTTCGTGCATACTTCAGTTAAATCCACATCATGGCCACAATTAGATACTGGCAGACTTGCGAAAACCCTACTCCATCGGTCTCGGTTTAGATTCCAATTAAATCTGATACTCATATTTTTGAACGGAGGAAGCAATTGATAAAATAAAATTTTTGTGGAGCTGTGCTATACCCTGCGCCTAAATAAAAAAGCGAAAGTGTTCTAATGCGCCAATGTACGCTCGTTCATCCACCGCACAAACTCCACAAATTTGTGAAAGCGATGCTACATTAGTCCTCAGAATGGTGCTAATCGGGTGAAATGAACCCCTAGGCAAGCTCCAATCTCCCGAATCAATTCAATTTCAGAATGTGCAACCCAAAATCATGAATACTTTATTCTTGAACCTCAAAACGCCAATGCATTGCTTCTTTGTTTCAGCTTAACATCACATGACTAGCAGCAACACGGTGGTTTCCTACTGTTTGATTCCCTTTGGATCAGGCCCCTGCTGGTCTTGTTTGATTTGCTGGTCTGGGATTCTAGACCTTGACAAATTTGCAAGAGCACTAAGGCTTCGATGCTTCGATGGCTCTGGTTTCGGTGGGAATGCCCAAACAAAACCTTGGGTTGGGACTCCACCGCCATGTGATTCTAATTGAAATGGTCAGAAAGCAGACTTTTGGGATTCTAATTGGATTGGGCATCAACCGCTCAACTACCTCACACCAGCACTCTACAATCACTCCAAGGGGAAGTACAGATCAGTCCATGATGCACTGCTTGGGGAGCAATGGATTCAGGACATCAGACATGACCTCAGCATGGCACTGCTACATGACTTCCTCATTGTTTTCCGTCTGTTATGGGAAAATGCAACGGTTCTATCAAAGGAAACTGAAGACAATTATTTAGAGATGAACGAGCAGCGGCAAATATTCAGCGAAATCTTCTTATTTGGCGCAATTCAGCGGTAGAATTGAATTGAGGGCTGCCTGCTTGATTTGGAAAACATGGGCGCCATCCAAATGCAAGAACTTCACGTGGTTGCTACTACAAAATAGAATCTGGACAGCCAACTGCCTACAGCTCCAACAATGGCCAAACAATTACTTTTGTCAATTGTGCTACAGAAACTTAGAAACGACACAACATCTTTTCAAGGATTGCAATGTCACATGGGACATTTGGGATAAGGTATCCACAAGGCTGGACTGTGATCACATCTCCATGGAACACAACCCAGATGAAACACTTCTTGACTGGTGGGAGAGAAGAACAGAGCAAAATGACAAGGACAAGACAAAAGGAATGCGCTCCATCCACATGCTTCTCAGTTGGAAAATCTGGTGTGAGAGGAACAGAACAAGGAGCTTGCAATTCCACAGTTGACCAAAATTCTTGATGAAATCAATGTATGGATAGCATGTGGGGCAAAAAAAACCTAGCGAGAATAGCGCCATGAGCAGCCCATAGTCCTTCTCTGCCTGCTCCCTGTACTCTGTTTTCATTTTCCATTCCCTTCTTTTCTCCTGCAGCCTTCCTAATGTTGTTCTCTTCTTCCTGCTGCTTTCTCGGTGCTTTTGTACAGTTTCTCCCCTTCTTAATATAAAACCAGCAAAGCTGGCATAGATTAAAAAAAAACATACTATGTCAAGATATACTATCCTATATTCTATGATGGATCTCATCCCATGCTAAGTTACTTTATTCTGGGACGGTTTATTCTGGGACGGAGGGAGTAGTTCCTTACAAGAAATGCAGTACGAGGACAGCGACTGACAGGGTCCAGAACTTCACAGCCAAATATACTATTACACATGCAGAAGGAGCGAGAGAGAAACAGGCAAATGCATGCCATCTGGCCCATCATCTCTAAGTAACATCTGCGATTATATTACACGTGAAGTAGACGAGAGAAATGGCAGAAGCCTGCAGGGATACAAATAGTGGCTTTGCCGGTGGCGAGCTCAGAAGTCCATGGGATCCTATCAGGCTGCCTGTCACCTAAACAAGCCAGCAAGCTAGGCACCGTCATGGAGAATTTCAGGGAGTGGCCACGTTTTCCTTGGCAAGTGGCGCCAGCTCCTCACCCTCGATGCCTGGCTGGCTCCCCTCAACGCCCAACCCAAGAAGAACCTCCTCCCACTTCTTTGCAGGTCCCTGCATCAATAAGAGAGGCTTTAATTCATCCCTTCAGGTAGCTAGCTTTCCTTTTAGATGATCGGCAGATGAAAGGTGATAGCTGATCAACTTGATCATAGAGATAGATTAAATAGTATATATTACAAATTGAACAAATAACTTAAAATTATATATTATAAATTGAACAAATAACTTAAAATAAGTGATCTAACAAATGTAGTTGAAGAAAATTTTATGAGAAAACGTATTTGTAGAAGCATGACGCAGATAATTCGCAGCAATAATCAGGTAGAATGATTGCGTTCATCTTAAGCCTAAGCGAGATAAAATTTTGCAGCATTTGGTGTACTAGTGTCCAGAAGTGTAAAAACGTATTGTCATTAATATTCTTTTAAAAAAAATTACTCACCTTCCAAGATAGGTCTTGAGCCATGCAGTTCTGAACCATTTCTTGGAATGCCGGTGTGTTGTACTGCTTCAGAGCCCGTTTGACAGTTGAAGCAACCGCTGTGACGTCCACTGGATCAACAGTTTCGCACTACAGGATGACATGACAAGGCTAGCATGACGAACTCTTTCCTGATCTTGAGGGCAATCAAAAAGTGGAAACACACTGCTCCTTACCTCGACATTGAACAAACCCATGTGGAATCCGGTCACGCCCTCCTTAACCGTGTCGACAAGTCCTCCAGTAGATGAGCAGATGGGAACCTGTAGTTTGCAACATTGTGAATTTGATTTTCTTTTTGGTGGTATTACCCACAGTGTAGTTTTACTTTGAACTTTTCACCACATTATGATGAATACAAAAATTCAATTATGTTGTATTGCTGTGATTCATAATAACTTCATAGTTCATACTGCAAGCAAGGATATAAAAATTGACTAGTAATATAGTATCAAGGACTGTCTCATTAACTTCACAATTGTGTAATCAGACCTAAAGTGAGAATACTTACCACTCCATATCTCATCCCTTGCAATTGGATGAGACCACATGGCTCAAACCTACTAGGAACAATTATAAAATCAGCCCCAGCAAACATCATATGCGCTAAAGGAACATTAAATTTTGCTATCCCTCTAGCGTTGTTTGGATATTTAACTTCGAGCAGTATCAGTTCCTCCTCCATTTTCTTCTTCCCTGTACCCTGAAGAGCAAGATTAATTCTTACTTACAATTAGCTCATATTATGTAATATTGAATGACTTTTGTCCAAAATATAACATACAAGAACAATTATCTGGACATTCCCCTCCACGAACTCTGGAATGGCTGCAATTAGTATGTCTGACCCTTTCTGCTCTTCAAGACGACCAACAAAAACTATTAAAGGAATGCTCGAGTCCACAGGCAACCCAACTTCAGCTTGTAGCATTTCCTTATTGAGTGCCCTTGCTTCAGTTACCTGATAAATTACATTTGTAAGTACTGAAATCTCCATATATGCTTAAAATGAGAAATCTCAGTCTTACCGTTGTTGCATCGTATTTCACGCTGATGTACTGATCTGTTGCTGGATTCCATTCATAAACATCCATGCCATTGACAATTCCAGTTTCAAGGGGCTTTGTGCGAAGGATGCCATCCAATTCAACACCTTTATCTGGGCCAGAAGCGAGTTCTTTGACATAATGTGGACTAACCGTCATAACCAGATCACATTCAGTGATCCCTGCCTTCATCCAGTTAATCTTTCTACCTACTACAGGTTTAAAATGCCTGCACACATCATAATACATTCCAATGTTAAAGAAACTAGAAGGACATACTTAATCTTTATAGAAATAATTGAAACTTAGGGCCAATACCCATCAATAAAATCAAATGAAGGCAGGAAACTGTCCGGTAGATTAAGAAGTTCAAAGTCTTCTCTGGCAAATCTACCCTGGTAGGCAATATTGTGAATGCAGAAAGCAACCTAGCAGACCACAATAAACCAATTAAAACATGGTACAGAAAATATTTTTGCCTACATACCACCAATTTGGATCACGTGGAGATTATTAGTCTAAAAGTGCATAAGGTGCAAGAGATAGCGAAATGATGTACCTTAGCATTCACATACATTCCTTTTGCCTGATAGATGCTCTTGAGATAGCATGGCAGGACTCCAGTGTGCCAGTCATTTGCAACGAAGACAACATTTTCACCTGATTAACAAATATGAATGTCAGTCAGATAGAATGAGGGAGAAAGACAATTATCTGTGATAGTTTATACTATACAGAAACCAACCATATGGTCCCGAGAAATATTCAGAATTGTTGAGATTGAGAACCCTTGGAGCCTCCAAAGCAGCCTAAAAGGACAATCAGATTAGAAGAAATTGCACAAAAATAATACAAATTAGAAGAAAAAAAACTAATTCCATGCAATTTCTGACAGTCAATGGTAGATTTGCCCAAACCTACAACTGTGATTAGCTGAGCCCACATGCAAATTAAAAAAAAAAGATAAATAGATAGAAAAAGGGACCACTTTAAAAGCTCGTATCAAATTACTGAAACCTGACGTTTATATGACATTTTTTTTTTGACTGGGGACGTTTATATGACATTATCAGATGGAATTTACAGATTCTGTTCTCTTAGTGTATAAATACATATCTCAACTAATGAATGTCTCTGTATAGAACAAAACAATACAATTTGTAGAACTACTTAGTGTAGCCACTTCATGGCTTTGTACATCAAGGCTGAGGCTGTTGCGACACATCTATGCATTTACTTACGAGGCATAAAAGGCAGAACCGCAACTGGTTGTCCCGGTAGTCATCTCCAGTGGTAGGACCGTATAATTTTGGTCCAGTCTTGCCCCATACCTGAAAGTTTTATGATTCAAAGGGTGTACTGAGATACCAAAACTTTTAGAACTTTGCATCACTCAATTAGAACGCAGGTAATTAATGGTTTATCAGACCTTCTCAAGAAACATAGGATGATCAACAAAAACACGGTCAACTCCCCTTTTATAGCAGTGGAAGAAGCGCACTGTTTCTGTCCTGTCACCAATATTGACCTACAGAAGTAAAAAGGAAAAATTAGCATCTACAACATCAGAAAACTGGTATAAGTTAAATCCAGCTAAATACGTACAGCATGGTTAAAAACTTTACCTCGACAAGGACATTTGTATCCCATGCATCTTTGTATTGATCATAACGAGGAACTATTGTCATGACACGATGTCCCATTGCCTATGATAAAATGAGTTTCTTCACACAAGATGAACTGTACATAAAGGGCAAGTGCAATGCAATGTAGGAAAAAACATATGAATGATAAATCCTGCATTAAATATTAGCATGATGTACAAAACTTGTATCTTGTTAACTCAACTTCAACCAGTTATCTCAATGAAACCTAGTTGCATAAGAATGTGCAATCGAACAGGAGCATAAATTGTTTGCAGAATCAGATCAAACCCCTGTGTTTGTGAATATATTTTTTTGCTAGAAACACTGAGGTTTGATCTGACTGTTGGATTTAACAATACGTGACAAAGAATATTTACAGCAAGAGCAGGGGGCAGTCCCCCTAGAACATCACCGAGGCCTCCAGTTTTGCACCATGGGTGACATTCAGTTGCAATAAAAATTATTGTCATTCCAGCAGAGCATACTATAGGCATGTGAGACCTCCTAGGCTTAGTGCAAATTCCAGTGCTTGTTGCTATTCTTTTGGCCATATGTTTGTTAATCCGCACAGAAAGGGTATCCCTCTTTAGGAACCTAACTCCATAGTTGTACGATTGTTGGAATTGCATATGAGGTGATTGCTTTAAAGCGCCAACACCATTTGTTTGGTAAGAGCAGTAGGTAGGTGTTGAACCCATTGTTCTAGCCATTCAGTGACACCTACAAAAATGCCAAATGGTGGTTAGAAGTTCTGCTCTAGAAATAATTCTCGTTTGGAAAAACTTAATAATGTAATGATCTAATCCACAGTGTGCTCATCTAATCCAAGATGTGCTGAATGAAAGGCAACATTATTATACTACCAAAACTTTGAAAATTTAGGACAAAACAAAAATGGTTCCTAGATATTTACTATACTACCAAAATGTTGCACATTGCTATGGAATTAAAAAATCGAATCAGCACATTGCAAAGAGGAAATATATTTTATTTTTAGAGCTTACAAATGGTTTCTAGATATTTACTATACTACCAAAATGTTGCACATTGTTATGGAATTAAAAAATCGAATCAGCACATTGCAAAGCGGAAATATATTTTGATTTTTGGAGCTTACTTTTAGAATTAATTGGAGGTTCACTCCCGTAAAAAAGGATCTAGTTATTATTGGTGTGCAAGGATGAACATGATTGAGAGCTCCAAGGTCTAACCGTGAGTCCGTGACTTCTACTGTTGTACCAGAAAGTGGATAGATGGTGATCCCACATGGTCACATATCAGAATTTTGGGAGTTGGTGATGGCAAATTCATCACTCATCCTATGCGATGGACTTTTACCAACTTTATGAGGGTTTACATCAGAACTTTGACTCCATTAGAGGCAGATACTATTGGGCAGGGAATAAGCAAGGAAGGAAATACCACATGGTTAAGTGGTCTGACCTTGCTTTTCCTAAAGAGTTTGGGGGTCTGGGCCTTACTGAGACTAGGACTTTGAATGCTGCTCTACTAGCCAAATGGATTTTTAAGATTGAATCCTCTGATGAGAGTTTATGTGTGGAATTACTGAGGAGAAAATACTTGATCTTTGGTGGTGTCTTTCAGTGCTCCTCAAAGAGAGTTTCTCAATTTTGGTCAGGAATTCTCAATACAAGAAAGTGGTTTAACTTGGGCTCAGAATGGCAGGTGGGGAATGGCACTCACATCTTCTTTTGGCTGGATATTTGGCAGGGCGACTGCCCTCTGAAGATCATTTTTACTGAGCTATTTATGATCTGCAATCAACAAGAGATTTTGATTGCAGACCTGAAACACTTGGATCTATGGGTCCCATAGAATTGGAACAATGGCGTCAAATTAAGCTGATCATTGAGAACCTGGTCTTGTCCTCTTCCCCTGATACCTTGAGATGGTGTCTAAATTCTAATAAGAAGTATACCACAAAATCCTTGTACAGAGCTATTTTGTTCAGAGGTGCTTTAGATGAGAGATTACAGTTTGTCTGGCGTTGTCCTTGCCCTATGAAGTTGAAACATTTCATTTGGCTAGCCCTGAGAGACAAAATCCAATCTTGTGAGCAATTGAAACTTAAAGGGTCGGTTGGGTCTGAAAATTGCCTGCTCTGTGGCAACAAGGAAACGACTGACCATATCATTTTTGACTGCCCTATGGCCACTTTCGTTTGGTGCATCTGTAGAGGGACGCACTGGGTTGGGATGCTTGTCCTGGAGGTTTTGATGACTTTTTTAGGTTTGTTGGCCAGGTTTCAAAAGTGAGGCTCAGAGTTATGACGGCTCTACTCGCCTCCATTTGCTGGGTTCTTTGGAACACTAGGAATAATATGATTTTCAGGTCAAAGATTGTTTACTCACCTCTGCATCTCTCCTTTCAAATTGTTTCTTATCTTATGCAGTGGAAGGCTTTAGGACGCGCTGATGAGCTAGCAAGTCTGGAGGTGCTGATAGAAAAGCTAAGAATGGTGAACACAAGATTTGGGAATAGAAGAACTGGAATTGGCTGATGTCTCCGTTTTGTGGCTGCTTCTGTTTCTCGTTAGTGTCTGTTTATATACTAAACCTGAAGCTGTCAAGTTGAGTTCTGCTTTAGTAGTCCAGTCAGTCCTTCCTTTACTTTTGTTGAGGCAAAGTCCTCTCTGTGCTGCAAACGCTTATCTGGGATCTCCCAGACCCCCCCCCCCCCCCCGGGCTTTTAATAGAAGCCAGGCCTTTGGCCTTTCTCTAAAAATATAAAAAAAAAATCATCACTCACTACCACCACTACTCCATTTTAAAGGAGTATAGATTTTTTTTTAAGGTTCTAATTTCTTATACCGAGGATGATGACTGGTGTGCAATCAATTTTGGTGCAAAATGAGCAGGGGTGGAAGCCAATTATTCACTTGTCAGAACTCACAACTCGGTCACTTAGTAGCAGCCCACTTTCAACGTCAGTCTCAAGGTTTTGTGGACCTCCTAATAAGGCCCTGTTTAGAATGCAAGAATTTTCCCCGTGATTTATACGAAGTCGTTCAGTTCACATGGAACTGATTAAAAAAAACCAGATTCTAAAAGGGCCTAATACCTTCTTCTTCTATTTCTAGTAATGTCTCCCAAAAACTAACATAAAATTATCGGCAACCGGTCATAGCAAAGTGCTCATAATTTTGAAGTTAATAAATGTACCCAATGAACAGAAAGACATCCTTAGTCCTTCCATTAGAAAAATAAAAATATAAGTTGGGACATGCAAGTGAAAACTATCCATTTACAAGAGTGATAACAAGCAACATACAGTACTAGTACTACATAAGTAAAGTACTGGTGGAGAATGCAACGAGGATATGGGGAACTTCACTTCCTACGTTGTAAGGCCAGTTACAAGAAAACAAAGGGTGAAGTAGCAGATCCTATTAACAATATATATAGCATGGAAAGAAGTAACAAAATTCCACTTAACAGAACATACTCTGAGAGTGCAAATCTGCAAGAAAACATTAAATTCTTGAATCGTTAAACTCCTTCCCCTACTAATCCCCTTTTTTTCACCGAACAAACCCCACATTTCCGTCCCCCCCCCATCACATTGAAAATCTTGTACAAGATCGGACTGGGTGCAGCCGCGCAGGGTACATCTCATTCTGAAGCAAAGGGAAAAGATGAAGAAAACGGCAGTCGCCTTACCTTGTACTAGGTAGGCGGCGGCGGCGGTATATGCGAAAGCCGAACGAGTTCTGCGGCAAGCTACCCACCCGCTGCGGAAGTGGAGGACGGCGAGTCGCGCAGCAGCAATGCTGGAGTAGAAATAGGCGGCGAAGAATAGAGAGGCGCACACCACGGGGGAGAGAGAGAGGAGGAGGAGATCAAAGAGCAGGGAAAAAATCGGGCGCCCGACAGGTGGCGCGCAGGTAGTGGCCGGCTCACAGGCGCCACAGCCCACATGATGGCTGCCTGCCACGGCCACGGCTCACTGCGCCCGCCGCGAGGCGAAGGACGGCGAATATGCCGAGGCGGGATCGCGGGGGAGGGAGGGGTCTCCCGTCCCGACGGCCGACGGGTGGGGCGAGGCGGCACCAGGGCCGTCGGTTGATGGCCCTTATGGGCCCCGCGGCAAAAGTGCGGGGTACTCATGGCTCGCGTCGTGGATCGGAGGGAGCAGCGTGAGCCGTCCGTTCATCGCTCCGCCCGTTAGCGGGCTGGAAGCGACTGATGGGTGCAGCACGTTTTGGAGCGACGTGAGGAAACGACGCCGGACTTGTGTTGTGCTGGGGCCCAAGGTGGGGACGTCTCTCTCGTATACGAGATTTTCTCTACTTCTTGTCCTTGACGCCCCTCGTATCGCAATAAGTGCAGACTATAATGAACCAACACCGGATATCCTAACTCTTTTATTTTAAGGCCTCTGATTTAGTTTAAATTTTTTTTCCAAAAACATCACATCAAATATTTAGACATCTAAATAGTGCACTACATATAGACGAAAAAACAAATTATACAGTTCGCACGAAAATCGCGAGACGAATTTTTGAGCCTAATTAGTCTATGATTAGTCATAAGTGCTACAGTAACCCATATGTGCTAATGATCGATTAATTAGGCGAAATAAATTTGTCTCGCTGTTTCCAGGTGAGCTATGAAATTAGTTTTTTCATTCGTGTTTGAAAACCCCTTTCAACATCCGATTAAACGTTCGATGTGACACCCAAGGCCTAACTTCCTTGACAGTTTTAGAGAGCGATTTCACTAACGTGAAACCTACGTAATAGTGGTGATTTCACGTAGTGCTTATGTGGCATTAAATTTATATATATATATATATATATATATATATATATATATATATATATATATATATATATATATATATATATATATATATATATATATATATATATATATTTATATTTATATTTATATTTATATATGACTCATTTATCATTAAAAAAAATTGTGAGGTCCACTGACATATCGGCATCATTTCTCCTTTCCCTTCTTTCTCCTCCCTCACTCCTGTTTCTCTTTCTCTTTCACTTTCACTTTCAGTCTCTCTCTCCTTCGTCGGTTTGCAGGGGCCGGGAGCTGGACCAATGGCAGCGGAGCCCGAGGGAGTGGTCGGTGGCGGGCTGGAGCGGTGACAGTAGGCGAAAGAGCGGCGATGGAGCAGACGGTGGCCACCATCGTCATCAGCGCCATGACGCATGCTGCAGAGCCGTGGACCGGATCTCTACCGCACCATCACCGTCTCTACCGCCGAAATCATGCTCCGCGACCGCACCTCGTCGCCGCACCACTTGGAGAAGGAAGGAGAGGGAGAGATAAGGGGTCACCGCCACCGCCTTTCTAGTGCCCACCCCCCACCACCACCTGTGCCAGTAAACCGTTGTAGCTGAGATGTGCGCGTCGTTCTTCACCAACCCGCATGTTCCTGAAGCCCAAAGTAGTTCGACGGATGGGGTGGCCTCCCTTTCGTCTTCAACAAGGTTTGCGTCGGCGACTACGGCGCCGCCCACCCCAGCCGAGGCCTTCATCGACATCTTCGCGAGCGAGTGGTGCCGCATGGTGCCATGGTGGAGACGACTGCCGCCGTGGATTTCATCGCTGCAACCTGAGACCACCGCCCAGCCGCCGCACGTGGTCGAATCGGCCTCCGTGTATGCACAACGCAGCAGCAGCAGCAGCTACTCGAGAAAGAAATAGAAGAGGGGAAGAAGAGATGGAGAAGTGGGCTGACAAATAGGCTTCACCTTTTTTTATTTTTACCTTTATTACTTACATGTGGGAGCCACTTCTATTTTTAGTTCCTTCAATGTCTGGGCTGCCACGTCAGCACACTTGTACCAAGTCGACCTGCCACGTCAGCAAAAAAACCGCTTCCCAAACCACTAAAGAAGTCAATTTGTACCGGTTTTTAAAGTTAGGGGAGGTGTTATACCCAGTTTTATGTTTGAGGGATGTAATTCGACCAGAGAGAAGACAAGAGAGGTAAAATAGACTTATTCCTATATACCAGGGACACATGGCTGACGGCCCAAACCATCAGACTCAACCATGGCCCGGCCCAACCAGCCGACAACCACTAGACTTACACGGTACCACCAGGAGTCCAGGAGGGCAGCAGTGTGACGTCGCCGGCCCATTCTCTCCGGGAAAAAGAGGACGAAAAAACCCTAACCAGCCGCCGATTCTAGCGATGGCGTCGCGGGGCGGCGGCGCGCGGCGCACGCGGCCGAACGTGCTGGTGACGGGGACGCCGGGCACGGGGAAGACGACGACGTGCTCACTCCTCGCCGACGCGGTGGACCTCCGCCACATCAACATCGGGGACCTCGTCCGCGAGAAGAGCCTCCATGACGGCTGGGACGAGGAGCTCGAGTGCCACATCATCAACGAGGACCTGGTATTAGCCCGCCCTACCGCGCATCTCTCCCAATCCAATCCAAATCTCTGTTCGATTCTGCATTCCGAACAATCTATATTCATCATTAGCCTTAGATTTTGGATTGTAGTAGATTGAAGTTGTGACGCAGGGTTGGATATGAAGCTGTGAATTTGTTTGCTTTATAATGGCTGAAAATTATAGCGCAAGCAAACTAATTTTATTTGCCAGTGATGAAGGAAAGCATTGGATTACCACAACCAAGTAATCCAGTATGCACAGTTCCTCAGGTACCAAAAAAAGAAAGGGCCTGTGTTTTCTTGTCCTGAAACTATCCTACAAATCAACTGTTCATTACTCGATCAAGAATGCATAAAAGTCGTTCTCATTCTTTCATAAATGTGAATCCAGAGTTGTTCCTCGAGTTTATTTTTGGGTTAAAGAGCCTCAGGAAAATATTCTCAGACACTTAAATATAATTCGAAAACGGGAAGTGCTTGTTTTGTATACATGGTCCCACTCACACTTCTATTAAGTGAGCACTATCTTGTGCTTTTTGAAATAGTGATCATGCCATTCTGGTATTACACTCAAACATAATGAAGGTAATATAGACTGCATTTCTAGTGAAAGGCCTAGTTGTGCAACTTTGATGGAACAGGAGGTCCAAATCCATTAGTTGAGTTGTCTATTCTGTTAATTGATAAAAACTAAGGACTTAGGGATGCCTGCTTTTTTGTCCTATTTTATTTTACTAAAGAAGCATCACTTGCAGTAGTTACTTGAGATGCAGCAGACATACTTGCATGTAAATATGCTGAAGAATCAGCGCATTACAGTATACAGAAGAAAACATGTACATGCAAGAAGAATGAGTATAGGTAGAGCATAAAGAAGTAGCAGCGTGTAATCTGTAAAGCTAGCAATATTACAGGCTGGTATGGTGGTATCTGCCTATCATAATGTTATAAACTGAAGAAGTTGTAGCACTTGGAGCAAAGTTCTCTTGTCTTTCATGATGGTTGTAGACCTAGGATTTCCTTCTATGACTCTACCAATGCTGGTGCTTAGTAGGAAAACACTATAATCTGGGGGAGAACACTTTCCATATAAGTGTCCCCATTCTCCTTTAGCTTGATGTAGTGTCCATGGCTCAAGCCATGGAAAGTTGCTCATTCTCATTGTGTGTGATGTTCCACTGACCTATCCTCCTTGACAGCGGTGTCAGTTTGGACCTGCACCCTGAATTTACAACAACCATAACCTAATAATGGAGTTTATTGTATGATTCCATCTGCTGGCAATTCTAATCGATGGACAGTAATTTTTATTTTGCAATATTGTTTGAACGCTAGCTCTATATGTTAGGGTAGGATTTATGCATCTTGAATTGTAGTGATGTGTATACTCAGTGTTAGCATTCTTGTATTATGTATTACCATGAACTTTTGGTTAGCGACATATTAGATGGCCTGATTATGGGCATTTTTTGCATTTTTATTGGAGTAAACTTTGCAAACTACACATTTGTCCACTGATGTTAAACGCGACAGAATCTAGACTGTGGGGCCTACTTATAAGTGGCCAAAAATATAGTTATGTGAAATGTGTAGTTTTGTGATAGTTTTCTAATGTATTTGTAGTTTTATGATGCGCATTTGCATTTTAGGTGCTTCCTACTACTGCTCTTCAAACAATGTTTTCTAGGTTGTCAGTCCTGTGTAGAAATTATGATTTATAACATTATAAAAGTGTAATTGTAAACGAAAATTATGTTGGCAGTGATTTACCTTTGTTTTTTTTTCTGAACACATTAGATTTGAAGTTGAATTTCTAGATGGAGGTATGCTAAATAAAGAGCTACTTTTCAGCTTTAAAATTTGTTGCGTTGATTGATGCCCAAAAAGGCTAATAATTATAAATCCACAAAGTTGCTAATTTGGGCTATTTATGTCCCTATGTTTGATCAGGGTGTTCTTTTAATATAAGTGTATGATTTATTGATTTAGTTGTTTATGTAAGTTAATCATACTTTATTAAAACAATAAATAACAAATGTTTTTGCATAACTACTCATGTTTTTCACGGATAGGTGGTCCCTAAGCATCTATGTCCTTTTAGAAAAAGCCAATGGTGGTGATGGCAGTGAATTTGCCACTCCCACCAACCCTGCACCATTTTTTTACTAAGAGTCTTTGAAGTTCTTCAATATTACACATTAGTACTAGCACATATTGTTACTTTTTTCAATTTAGTCTCCAGAATAATACTTAAAATGAAAGGCCTAAGATAGCATATATATGTAGTGTAAAGCTAAGTTTTACAATTAAAATTATGTATGTTAAGTGCTCCATGTAACAAAAATATGGAGGCTGTACAATAAAAGAAATATGCATCATTTGTCTTTAGCAATGCAATATGAACAATTTATTTTAATCTTTAGTGAAGCCAGTACAAAATGTTGGACTAGGGAATCAAATCAGTCTGGTGGCTGGTTTGCTAGTTCATGGATTGACCATCAGTTTTTCTTTATCAATAAAATGATTTTCCCTTCTTATTTATATGAAAGCATGTAGGAATTGATTCAGGCTGCTCAATCTGTCTTATGAATTGATTATGTCTGCACCGGCAGAAAGTTGTTCCGAACAAAAACTAGTATGAAGATATCAATATTTTGGATGTTCTGCATCATGCAATTTTGTTTTTTTTTGTTTTGATACTCATTTATATATTAAATATTAATTTTTGGCCGTACAATATGCTGCATACCCCCCAAAAAATAATTCAGCGCTGAACCTCATGTCCTGATTTTCTGGACTAATTACACCTAGTTGTACATATGGATGCTTGTAAATGTCCTGAGAGAGTTTTATTATTGCTTTTTTCTGAGATGTATACAATTAAAATGCCATTGCATTCTCACAATGAACATACGAAAAAAAATCATTAGCATAATGAATTACATGCCCACTGATGTTAACTGAGAAAATCTGACGTCCAGGGTAGTTTTTGGTGATTGGTTATCATCCTATCTGGACCAGTTTGGTCTGCTCCCTTCTGCACTTTTGCTATCCTCACAGATGTGAACTGTGAAGTAAAGGAAGTACATGATTGGTTGTTCCAACTTTGCAAATTGCTTAAGTTGGCTGTATATCATTTCTTTTGTTGGTTAGAATTGCACTGAATGGTTCCTTTTTTGACAGGTTTGCGATGAGCTTGAGGACGTGATGGAAGAAGGTGGTATACTAGTAGATTACCATGGATGTGATTTCTTTCCAGAACGTTGGTTTGACCTTGTAGTTGTGCTCCAAACAGATAACTCAATTCTGCATGATCGCTTGACTAGCAGGTAATTCATGCAGAACTGCACAATCACCCACCTGTTGGAATAGCCATTATGAAATGCTTATTTCTGACTAAGAGTTCTATTCACAGAGGTTATATGGGTGCCAAGCTCACAAACAACATAGAATGTGAAATTTTCCAGATGCTCCTGGAGGAGGCAAGGGAGAGCTACAAAGAGGAGATAGTGATGCCCTTGCGAAGTGACAATGTGGAGGATATCAGTAGGAATGTGGGCACACTGACAGAATGGATAAACAACTGGAGACCATCCCGGAGCTGAGCTGTTTCCTCTCTTCCTCTCTGGTAATGCTTATGCCTGGTGAAAAAATGTTTTTTTTTCTATGGTGAATTTTGAATATTGAGTTAGATCGTGCAGACATTGTAAGCCTTTTTACGTATGCATGCCCAACCTTGGATCTCAGCACGCAATACCTTGTGCTAAACGGGTTATGTGATGGGGGCATGCTGAATGTAAATTAGTAGTTTCATAGGGAATGTCTGGCTCCAGTTTGTTTCTCTATTTCAAACTGAAATGTTATGTGACATCATTACATGTTTGAACCTGCTAATGGGATGTACTTAAAGTGATTGGCAAAAGTGCTGATTTATTTTGCTGCTTGTAGGGGTATACAAGTCATCCGCATTCAGAAAAAAAACGTGTAACAGTCAAATAGTTTACATTTTATATTTTTGTTGCTTATAATAGGCGAAAGGTTAAAATGAGTATGATTGTATTCAGGGCTTTCTCTTCCGCTTCACAATACAAATACGGTCGGAAATTATCAGTGGCTAGTTCCGCCGTGTAAATGATAACTCTTGAATTCAGGGAATCAATGGTTACTCGGTTACCCCCTCAATTTCCCTCTTAGGGAAAAGTCCATTTTACACCCTCGAACTCTTATGTTTGTCTAAAATACACCCCCAAACTATAAAACCAGGTATAATACATCCTCCAATTGTTAATACCAGACATTTTACCCCTAGAGCGGTTTTAGACTAGTTTCGGGCGCCATGTCAGCATGGGTCCCACCGGTCAGACCATCTCCATCCACCTTTTTTCCCCTTTAGATAAGATTAAGCAAAAGAAACTGGCGAGCTCCCTCCCTCTGTCAGCTCCATCCTTAGCATCATCCCTCCACCCTCGGCGAGCCCCCCTCCCCGGGTGGTCCATCGACATCGATGACGAGGTGGGGGAGATTATGCGGTGAACGGTGGCACGGGATCTGATGGGGGTGGCGCCTGGAGCAGCGAGAGGCCGAGGAGGTCGCCGCCGCCTCCCACAGGAATCACGAGCTTGTTGCCCCGCGCGAAAGAGGCGGACCTCGCCGGAGCTACACGCGCGGGGAGGAGTCATCCCTATGGAGCACCGTCACCGGTTGGTCGAGGACGAGGTCGAGCTGAAGCTCCGCATCCGCCGCCGCCTCGTCGAGCTTGAGTTCCTTATCCCCAAGCCCCGTCACCTCCGCCGAACTCTGCATCCCCAAGCAGCGCAAGCTCCACCGGCGAGCTCAATTCCATGGAGAAGATGGAGCTCCTGGAGGCGGGAGCTGGGGAGCTCGAGCCCATGAGATCTGCGCCAGTGAGCTCAAACTCCATCTCCCAACCGCCTCCCCAAGTGCCTCCTCATCCATGCGCCGGTGAGCTCCTCTTCCCCTCCATGCGCTGGCGAGCTCGAGCTTCAGCTCCCCCACCTTCCCGAGTGCCTCCTCCTTCGTGTGCCAACAAGACCGAGCTCCGGCTCCCCGTTGTCTCCCCGAGCGTCATCGCCTCTGACAGAGCTCGTCGTAGCCGCTCCGAGCCGCTTCTTTCTAGGTCGCCGCCTCCGCCGGAGTACGCCGCCTCCACCTGCACACGCCGAGCACCATCGCCTCCCTGCACCGAGAGAGAGGGGAGAGTAGAGATCGAGAGAGGAACATCACCTTCTCCATGCGCCGAGATTGGACATATCGAGAAAGGAAGAAAGAAAAAAAGGAGGAAGGTTGACTGACAGATGGTACCACATTTTTTATATATACTTTTTTGCTGATTGGACTGCCATCTCAGTTACACGTGGGCCAAAACCGTCTAAAATATAAAAAAGATATAAATTGAACAGTTTTAATAGTTAGGGGGTGTTGGATACCCGGTTTTAGAGTTTGGGGGCGAATTTTACACAATGACAAGAGTTGAGGGGTGTAAAATGGACTTATCCCTTCTTCTTACTTACCATTCAAGACATGGTGCATGATCTGCAATAGATATTAGGGCATGTTCAAAGGTAGAGCTCAGTGTGGGCTCTCTCTGTACTCCACATCAGCAAAAAAAACTCCTACCTACAAAGTACTGTCTCTTTAACCAACTCTGTATTAATACAAGGTAATAAATAGCTAATAAATTCATTGCATGTAATCAAATGTAAATTTCAGCCATACATATATTTGTATTTCTTCCCTATAGAACTAACGCTACATTGTGTTAACATAACCATATAAAAGAAGATGATGTGCATCCTACCAGCACACACATCCGAAATTATTATTTAAGCAAATGATAAGCTAAATTACATTATTTCGTTACATAAAGTAGTTCTACTTTTTCCCAAAACGCTGCCATATATGTGCAACTAAATCTTTCTTGAGTTGCATATGTTTTGCACGATCACGAATAGATGAATTTCTTCGTAATACCGCAGCAAAGAAAGGGTTGGGGTCAGAGGAGTTCCTCACTTCAGGTGGCAGAACGAACGATGCTCCTGGGTTCTCATTTAAATCCAAAGGAATTTCAGCCATTTCCTGTTCATCTTCAACTATCATATTGTGAAGAATAACACAAGCTTCCATTATGTTGATAACGTCGCCCTGCCTCCACATCCGAGCTGGAGCGAGACTGCAACACACCGAAGGCTCGCTCAACATCCTTCCTTGTTCCTTCTTGCCGACCTGCATATAATTTATGTTCGTCTGTCTGAGGAAGCTGTATTGTCTTTACGAATGTCGCCCACTCTGGATAAATTCCATCGGCAGGATAGTACCCTGTGTTATATTGGTTCCCATTTACACTAAACTGTACACGAGGAGCTTCCCCTCTCAATGCTTCAATGAATAAGGGTGACTTGTTTAACACATTGATGTCATTATTGGATCCTGCAGTACCAAAAAAAGCATGCCATATGTGAAGGTCTTTCGATGCTACCGCTTCGAGAATCATGGTAGGAACTCCCTTGTCACCACGAGTAAATTGGCCGCGCCATGAGACCGGGCAATTTTTCCATGCCCAATGCATACAGTCTATGCTTCCTTACATGCCAGGAAAACCACATGACTCAGCAACCTGTAGCAATCTTTCAACCTCATCACTCCTAGGAGCTCGCAAGTACTCTTTGCGAAATATTTCAATGACTCCTTCAGTGAATTTTCCCAAACACTCCAAAGCTGTACTAGGACCAATCTTTAATTCCTCATCAAGTTGATCCGCAGGAGTTCCATATGCTAGCATATAAATAGCAGCCGTACACTTTTGAAGTGGTGAATGTCCTGCTCTACCAGTGGCATTCAATCTATTAGTAAAATAAGGAGACCATTCACTCAGGGCACTCACAATTCGTAGGAAGAGAGGCTTCCTCATCCGAAACCTCCTACGGAACATCTCATCTGTGTAGATTGGAGACTTGGAGAAGTAGTTGGCCACAAGATCCGCATTGCCAGCTTCACGGTTTCTTGGTACGTACCGTCTTGTACCACTTTGACATAGACGACGAGGTGGCTCAGATGTTATGTTCTCCTTCAGCCTGAGAATAATCTGTTCACTATATTCATCCAAAAAGGTTGCTTCGGCTATAAAGTCATCCATGCTGTATATATTCATAGGATGAAAGTTGTCAAGGTCCATGGCAGCATCATCGTCAAGGTCAAGGTCGACGGCGGCATCATCATCGAGGTTGAGGTCGATGTCGGCGTCGACGGCGGCATCATCGTCGAGGTCGACATCGACGGCAGCATCATCCTCGAGGTCGAGGTCGGCGTCATCGGCGGCATCATCGTTGAGGTCGAGGTCGACAACAGCATCATCCTCAAGGGCGAGGTCGGTGTCGACGGCGGCATCATCATCAAGGTTGACGTCAGAGCCAAGGTTGGAGTCGCCAATGTCGACATCAACATTGTCTTCGACGTCATCTGCTAGGTGGTTTATTGGGAGACATCGTATGGTCTGACAATGTAGAAGATTGGACTTGTTTGTTGGACTCAACACTGGTTCTATCGTTCTAATTTTAAACCACATGTATACAGATGTGCAGATAGCATGTTCACACAACAAAGGAAACAAAATCATCATTTATATTAAAATAGGAACATGTATCATTATTCGAGGCAAGGTAAAAGATATCAAAATCACATGGCAATGAATATCATGGTCCCAGGTGACATGTTCAGGTAGCAACAAAGTGAATTATTACATGTTCAGACAACTAGGAAGTAAATTATCCTTGCTTGGCAATGAGATCGACCGGTTACATGTGCAGCAGCAGAAGATCACATTGCATTCTTCCAATCGCACAGATGTGACCCACATTGAACAGATCTTCTAGATATTATTACCTGACATACTAAAAAAATAGATTCAGATACATAATTATAAATTTTCAGATTCAGCTTCAGTGAGATCATATATCAATATATACTATTCAAATTCAAAAGATAAACATGCCCAACAATCACAAATTTCAGATTGAATCACTGCTCATAAATTTCGGATTCTGATTTTAAAGTCAGAATTGGAGCTTTTTTTGTTGTCTGCCAAAGTGTCCACTTAGGCAATAATTTTGAAGACATGGACTCAATATTACTTCTACATAATAGGGAATAGAATAACAGTCCTATAGCAAGCTTAAAGAAACACTGCTCCATACAGCAAGCTATTGACATTATAGCCTATATTATCATTTCAGCAACTTGAAGAGATATCATCTTGAGCATGCCCACATTTCAGGTTCCATCAAATCATATATAATCAAATCACATTTCAGGTTACATCATATGTAGATTAATATGTAAACTAGGTCATAATCAATTAAATCATTTCCAGTAAATTATTAACTAACCTCAAGATAAGTCCAGAAACAAGATCTTCCTCAAACACCTTATGGCAGTGACATGCTCGGCTCTAATGTCATCAGCCATCCCTGTTGTGTCCTGTGCGAGTAGACGACTATAGGTCTCGAACATCTTGGCATCCTTATTGTTGGCAACGGTTTACGGCGCAAACCGACAAAGATGGACTAGAACTAGGGTAAAATAGAAAACATAGTAAAAGAACGATTCAAGTAAATTGTATTAGGGGGTTTTACAATGAACCGGCCTTGTCTCTTAATTAGGGGTTGGTCTTGCCCTCTACAGGCCCTTCTCCACGTCCAACTCGGGATAAAAACCAAAGGAAACACGAAACATGCCTTCCTGAGCAAGGAAACCCGAGACCCTACGAAAACAGACTCGGACTCGGGCCCTGCCGGTCTGACCGCCCACATACCTGCGGTCAGACCGGCCCTACTAGCCGGTCAGACCGCCCACACACCTATGGTCTGACCGGCCCTGTGAAGGAAACCCGTCACTTTCCAAACTTTGGCAATTTTCCCCTATTTCGTCCATAGGTGCCAAATTTGGGTGTAAACACATGCCCCCCTGCCTTTTTGGTGAACATACATGAACCTAAAAGCATAAAACATGTTATCTCAGGGCGATAATCCAATTACCGGCCATAGGACTTCCCTAGCGGAGTCGCCAAAAATCGTGTTGGTAACTTTTTGTGACAAGTCGACAAGCACGATCGCAACACCTAAACGCCTTGCGGTGATATGGAGTCGCCAACCAACTCGATCTAGCCAAAGGGCCAAATTAAGATGGGTTTTGATAACTAAACCAGCTAGCGGAGCCGATTTCTAGATTACTACCCGTCTCGTGGGCAAAACGGAAGGTTTTCAGGACAAACCTACAAAGAGGTGTCGCACTCTCGCAGTGGCGGCGGACGGTTTACGGTGCAAACCGACAAAGATGGACAAACTAAGAGAAAACTAAAAAGTAATATGAAAAAACGATTCGATTGATTGATAGTAGATTAGATTTTTTTACAATGAACCGGCCATGTCCCTTATATAGGGGTTGGTCTTGCCCTCTACAGGCCCTCCTCCATGTCCAACTCGGGGTAGAAACCAAAGGAAACCCGAAACATGCCTTCCCGAGCAAGGAAACCTCGAGACTCGACGAAACACAATCGGACTCGGCCCTGCCGGTCAGACCGGCCACACACCGCCGGTCTGACCGGCCCTCAACCGGTGGTCTGACCGCCCAATACACGGCGGTCAGACCGGCCCACTCGAAGGAAACTGGTAGACTTCTAAATTTTGACAATCCTTCCTATCTTAATCCTAGGTGCCAAATTTGGGTGTAAACACATGCCCCCCCTGCCTTTTTGATGAACAACGTGAATCTAAAAGCATAGAACATGTTTTTGGTCTTAGGACGATAATCCAATTACCGGCCATAGTACCTCCTAAGCGTCTTGCCAAACGCTCGGGAAGTATTTCTTCAAGTATTTCCCGTTGATTGCTCGCTGAAAATGCTCCCCTTGAAGTGTCTCCAAAAAATACGCGTTCCCTCGAACAATGCCGCATACTCGATAAGGACCCTCCCAACTAGGAGACCACTTACCGAACTCCTTGGATCGAGTACCCAAAGGCAAAATTGTCTTCCAAACCAAGTCTCCAACTTGAAACAACTTCGCTTTCACCCTTTTGTTGTACGCCTTGGCCACCCTCTTCTTCTCTTTTTCTATCTCTTCCAATGCCTTCAAGCGCTTATCGATGACTTCATCAAGATTATCTCCCATCAACGTCTTGTAATCTTCACTTGACAAATCATCTTGCTTGATATAACGAAGAGAACCAAGATTTACCTCTACCGGTAAAACGGCTTCTTGACCATAAACCAACTCAAAAGGAGTGACTTTAGTGGCACCAAGTTTAGATATCCTATGCGCCCGCAATGCTTCGGAAAGCACCTCATGCCACCTCTTTGGGTGTTCCTCAATTTTTTTTGTACTAGCTTCAACAATGTCTTATTACTCGACTCAACTTGTCCATTAGCTTGAGCGTAGTAAGGAGAAGAACTCAACAATTTAATACCATAAGATTCGGTAAAACTCTTCACTTCCTTAGACATAAAAGAAGCACCTTGGTCCGTAGTTAATGTTTGTGGAATACCGAATCTATGGATAATATGCTTCAAAATAAAATCAATTACCTCCGTATGAGTCATATTCTTCAAAAGCACGGCTTCGGCCCACTTGGTGAAGTAATCCGTAGTAACTAGCACGAACCTATGCCCCTTTGATGACAAAGGATAAATTTGACCAATGAAATCCAAAGCCCATCCTCGGAATGGCCATGGTTTGATTATGGGGTTCAACACGGCGGCGGGCGCCAATTGAACATTGCCGAACCGTTGACAAGCCTCGCATCCTCTATAATATTTGAAGCAATCATCAATCATCTTCGGCCAATAGAACCCCGCTCTCCTAAGCAACCAATTTATCTTGTGGGCCGATTGATGAGTTCCACAAATTCCTTCATGTACCTCTCCCATAGCCACTTTAGATTGATCTTCATCTAAGCACCATCTATATTTCGGCGGTATAAATCTCCATCAAGCAATGTGTATTTGAACGCTTGCCGCCGAATTTTCCGATCAACCTTAAGTGTGGGATCCTTCAAATATTGAATCAAAGGAATTCTCCAATCCTCTTTTGCATCCTGGGCACAAATGTCCGAATTCACAATTAATTCGGCCTCCAAATTGATTGAAACATGCCCCCCAGCGCTCTGTCCAGAACCGGTCAGACCGGCCACACAGAGCCGGTCAGACCGCTCGGGATCGCCGGTCAGACCGACGGCGTGCGGCCGGTCAGACCGCCCCTGGTCACCGGTCAGACCGCCCCTGGTCACCGATCAGACCGGCCGTGCAATGCCGGTCAGACCACCCCTGGTCTCCAGTTTTGCTAATTTCGCACAAAGATTTAAAATCAAGCACCGGCTCTTCTAATATTAAAAATAATCCCTTCTTCACATTATAGCCAGATGCTTGTTGTGCCAAGTCATTTGCTCTAGAATTATTATGCCTAGCAATATGTCTAATAGCAAAATTATCAAAATTGGCAATAATATCTAAACATGAATCAAGGTACCTATTTAGTGATCCGTCCAAGCATTTGTAGACTCCGGCGACTTGTTGCACCACCAATTCCGAATCACCAAAAGCCTCCACATGTTTAGCTCCAACCATCTCCATAACTTGTAAGCCGAACAATAAAGCATTGTATTCGGCTTGATTATTTGTACAATAATATTCCAAACGAACCGATGCTTCATAACACATGCCATTAGGTGAAAACAAAACTACCCCTATGCCTTGACCTTCTTTGCAAGAAGAACCATCAAAATAAATCTTCCAAGGTATAACTTCAACTAAGCAAACCTCTCCCTCATGAGCAATATCTATATGATGGTCTACTATAAAATCACATACAATTTGGCCTTTCATAGATTTCAATGGTTCATAAGCCAAATCATATTCTATCAAAGCATATGCCCACTTGCCAATTCTCCCACTTAGAATTGACCTTTGCAACATGTGTTTAATAACATCGGCTTGACAAGTAACTATGCATATACTAGATAACAAATAATGCCTCAATTTGGTACAAGCATAGTATAAGCATAGACAAAGTCTCTCTATAAAAACATACCTCGTTTCGGCATCTAAAAGACGGCGGCTCAAATATGTAATAATATATTCCTTGCCATCTTCCTCTTGCGTCAAAACAGCACCAATGACTTTGTCTTCGGAGGCAATATATAACCGAAAAGGCTTTCCGGCTTTAAGCGCTCGCACAACGGGTGGAGTAGACAAATACCTCTTCAACTCTTCAAACGCCTCTTGTTGTTTTTCCCCCCAAGTAAAATCGGCTTCTTTTTTCAAGCGAAGTATAGGAACAAAAGCATCGATTTTACCCGCTAGGTTAGAAATAAATCTTCTCAAATAGTTCACCTTACCTAGCAACTTTTGGACCTCTTTCTTGCATGTCGGCGCTTTGAAATCACGAATCTTTTCTATCTTCTTAGGATCAATCTCAACTCCTCTCTCATGCACCATAAATCCTAAGAACTTCCCCGCCGACACACCAAAAGCACATTTAAGTGGGTTCATCTTCAAACCATACCGGCGCATCCTCTCAAAAGCTAACCTCAAATCGGCTATGTGTCCTTCCATACCATCCGATTTGACAACAATATCATCAATATAGATCTCTAGGATAATACCTAACAAATCATGAAAGATCAAATTCATTGCCCTTTGATATGTTGCACCGGCATTCTTCAACCCAAAAGTCATGAGAACCCACTCAAACAAACCAACAAATCCCGGGCACCTAAAAGCTGTCTTGTACATATCCTCTTCCGCCATAAAGATTTGATTGTAGCCGGCATTACCATCTAAAAAGCTAATCACCTTATGACCCGAGGCATCATTAATCATCATGTCGGCTATAGGCATAGGATATTCATCTTTGGGAGTAGCTTTATTTAAATCTCTAAAATCTATGCAAACTCTAATCTTACCACTCCCCTTCTTCTCCACCGGGACTATGCTAGATACCCACTCCGCATAACGACATGGCCTAATAAACCCCGCCTTCAACAACCGATCAATCTCCTTTTTGACCCGGTCATATAGTAAATGATTAAAACGACGAGGTGGTTGCTTATAAGGCCTAAAACCCGGTTTAATTGGAAGCCGATGCTCAACAAGCTCACGGCTAAGACCCGGCATCTCATGGTACTCCCATGCAAAGCAATCAACATACTCTTTAAGTAGCTCGATTACTTTAACCTTATAATCGGCTCTCATATTTTTGTTTACAAAAGTCGGCCTTGGTTTAGTTCCATCACCTATGTCTACTTCTTCCAAAGGATCGGCCGATGTAAACCCTTTTCCAAGCTTCTCTATTTCCTCAAAATCCTCAACGGTTTCACCAATATCGTTCTTTGTAGACCGATATTCTTGCACCCTCTTTTGTAACCACTCTAAATTAGCCTCTTTACTCATTATACAAATTTATATGGCTTAGCCGTGCTACACTAGCCGGCTTTACAGAGATAGGTACAAATTTGCCATCGGAGATACTAATAAAATCATAGCTAGAAAGATCCCTCCCCGATAGGCATTGGATATTCCCATGACGCCATTCAAAAGTAGCATCGGCCATTGCAACCTCGGCCGATGTATCCACTTGAACAATCTCAACATCATCGCCGTTCCATTGAATTAAACATTGATCCAAGGTAGAAGGCACACAACAATTGGCATGGATCCAACAACGACCCAAAATAACATTGTAGTTACCTTGCACATCGACGATGAAGAAAGCGGTTGGTAGCGTCTTGTTCCCCACGGTAAGCTCCGCCGAAAAGATACCCTTCGCCTCCGTTGGTTCACCGTTGAAGCCATTGAGAATCATGTTGGTCTTCTTCAACTCATCATCCTCACGCTCCAACTTCTTGAATAACGAGTACGGCATCAAGTTCACGGCGGCACCTCCATCCACTAGCATCCTAGAGACCGGCTTCCCATCAACATGGCCTTTGAGATAGAGAGGCTTCATGTGACGGTTTGACTCATCGGGCTTCTCAAAAACCACATCTTTAGGACCTAATGAAAGTTGAGCAACCTCGGCTTTATCCATAGCATAAAACACCATAGACAACATACATACCATGTTGATATCCATGTCTTCTTTTGGAGACGATTCACCCTTGTTAACCGATTGTTCTTCCTTCTCCTCTACATCAATCGGTTTTTCCTTCTCTATGGATTTAGGCCTCCATACCAGTGGTGGTCGCAACTCATTGAACCTTTTATCTCTTTGTTCTTCGGCCTTTTTCTCTCTTAGTTCTTGGGCCCGAAGACGTTGCAACCTTCTCTTTTGCGTAGCCGTCAAATCCTTAGGCATCCACCTAGGATTCGGCTCTGTTCCAGGAGGTAAATAATGCCCTCTATTAATCTTGTTTGAAGACGATGAAGCCCTCACATCGCCTATTGCAGCCCTCTCATCAAACCGGCGCTGGAGCCCGGTCAGACCGGCCGTAGACCACCGGTCAGACCGGCCAGACGCGCCGGTCAGACCGACATGTGGCGCGTGGTCAGACCGGCCTGAGGCGTCGGTCGGACCGTCGTCAGGTCGGCGGTCAGACCGGCCGTATGGCCGCGGTCAGACCAGCCAGAAGGCCTGGTCAGACCGGCCGACTGCGAGGAGCTGGTACCGGCTTCGGATTTCTTGTTCGGGGACACTCCAACTCCATCTCCAGAAGGTATTGGCACATCATGAGACCCCACTTTGATAGTAATCACCTCCGAAGTCCTTTCCTCCATCTTGACGCGCTTTCCTTCCCTCTTTTCTTCATTAGCCCGATTCTTACCATAAAACCGGCTATTGTTTGGTGAAGACAGACGCTCATGGATTGGCCTCCTTGGTCCTCCCCACCCTTGGTTGAATTGCATTGGAGGCATATAATTGTACATTGGCGGCGTTGCCCCCCATGGCATGAAGTAAGGATAAGGATAACCCGGCGGCGGCATTGGATAGGGACCCCATGACATGTCTTGTGGATGATGATATGAAGGTGAATGCGACCGTCTTGGTGAATGACCAAATCGCTCCCTAGGAGGTGATCTTGGTCTTTTCCCTCTGTTGCGAATCTTCTCACCACCTTGCCTCTCATATTTCTCCAAGAGCATATCAAAAGTCACCTTGGTCTTCCTAGGGGCCTTAGAAGTCGAAGCTCCACTCTTATTTTCTTTCCAAACACCCACCTCCGGCTTCTTTGGCACTATCATCTTAGGCCTCGGTTCACCAATGACCACTTCCTTTCCCTTAGTAGATTCGGCTTGCTCCGGCCGAATCAACACCTTCTTATCATTGAAATTAATTGTGTTCACCGGAAAAGGATCATCATCAAGCTTCATCTTGGAACCATTGGTGAACTTCAATCGTCCTTCATCTATGGCCGATTGAACCTGTCGTCGAAACACATTGCAATCATTAGTAGAGTGAGAATGAGAATCATGCCATTTACAATATGCTCGACGTTTCAACTCTTCTTGAGATGGTATGACATGGCCTTTAGGTAATCTAATTTGTTTTTCTTGCAAAAGATAATCAAAGATCTTATCACACTTGGCCACATCAAAACTATATTTAACCTCACTTTGCCGATCTTTCGTGGAGTCGGCATTAAGTTAGAACAAACAAAAGGCTTATTTTTATTAGTCCATGACCATTCGGCAACATAAATATCATGATCACCCTCTTCCTCACTATCACTAGCCTCAGGGTAATCAACTACATTAACATTAGGCTTTTTGTCAAATGGTCTAGCAAATTTTTTATTATCCTTAACCCGACTTTCTTGAGCCAGAGCCCTTTGCATGAGTTGACTAACATCAAGAAATTCTTGGCCATCTAGTCTTTCTCTAAGAGGAGCAATTAAACCATTAAAAGCAAGACCAGCCAAATCTCTATCAGTTATATTCAAAGTATAACATCGGTTTCTAACATCCCTAAATCTCTTAATATAATCAATGACAGATTCATTGTATTTTTGCTTAACCGATGTCAAATCACATAACCTAAGCTCAGTTTCTCCAGTATAGAAATAATCATGAAATTTTTCTTCTAATTGAGCCCAAGTATGAATAGATTTTGCCGGTAAAGAAGTAAACCATGTAAAAGCATTACCGGACAAAGATAAAGAAAACAAGCGCAATTTAAAAGTATCACTATTAGCCTCACCACATTGCGCCAAAAATTGACCTACATGCTCCCATGTGGTCTTACCATCCTCACCATTAAACTTGGCAAATTCGGGAACTCTATAATTACGAGGAAACGGCACATTATCATAATAATCAGGATACGGCTTTTTGTAAGTTCTAGCACGATTCCTAGTTTTGATCCCGAATCTATTCCTCATAATATCACTAATTATATCCTCCATATTATTAGGCCCTTGTTGATTTGGCGGTGGATTTGGTGGCCTAATAGGTTGTGTTTGTGGCGCAATATTATTATATTGGCCTTGTCTAGTATCGGGAGGATATCCCCTAGCAACATCGTTATAAGCATTGGGAACATGTGGGGGAACTTGGGGACTACTCGTAGCAGTAGATACAGGGGAATCAAATGTTCTAAGATGATACAAATAACTAGCATTAGTCATAGGATCTATCCCCTGTATAGGAATAATTGCGCTGGTCTGACCGGCCCAATGCCCGATCTGACCGGCGTCAAGAGGCGCGGTCGGACCGGCCTGAGTCCCGGTCTGACTGCCGGGGTAATACCCGGTCTGACCGGCCGTCTGGCCGGTCGGACCGGCCGTATACACCGTTCCTTCGGTTTGACCTATAGGAGGTTGGTTAGCAGTGGAAGAGGCTTTATTTTTCACCATGTGATCGGCCAAAAGAGGGCCGAATTTAACCCTTAAAAACTCATCAAATTTACCCTCAAAAGTTGCATCTAACTGATCTTTAAAAATAATCATAGATGAATCTATTGTAGATTCAATTTGTTGTTGGATAGATTGTGATACCTCATCATTGCTTACCGAGCCGGGAGCGAGCTTAGGACGTGGTCCGGGCTTGATGATTACGCCTTGACGGGTCCTAGTGCTTGCCCTCATCAACGCCTCCCGTGTGAGCTCGTTGATGTACTCCTACATAGCTTTACGATCTTCTCCTTCGAAGTCATCCAATGTGACCGGGATCATATTGGATGGCTCCACCTCTGTCTTGGATGGCGGCTTCGTCATGGCGAAGTCGAAGTTCAGTTGACGATGAACGGATCCCGTCCCCAGTGGAGTCGCCAAAAATCATGTTGGCAACTTTTTGTGACAAGTTGACAAGCACGATCGCAGCACCTAAAGCCTTGCGGTGATCCTAGAGTCGCCAACCACCTCGATCTAGCAAAGAGCTAAACCTAGATGGGTTTTGATAACTAAACCGGCTAGCGGAGCCGATTTCTAGATAACTACCCGTCTCGTGGGCAAAACGGAAGGTTTTCAGGACAAACCTACAAAGAGGTGTCGCACTCTCGCAACGTCGGCGGACGGTTTACGGCGCAAACCGACAAAGATGGACAAACTAAGAGAAAACTAAAAGCAATATGAAAAAACGATTCGATTGATTGATAGTAGATTAGATTTTTTACAATGAACCGGCCATGTCCCTTATATAGGGGTTGGTCTTGCCCTCTACAGGCCCTCCTCCACGTCCAACTCGGGATAGAAACCAAAGGAAACCCGAAACATGCCTTCCCGAGCAAGGAAACCTCGAGACCCGATGAAACACAATCGGACTCGGCCCTGCCGGTCAGACCGGCCACACACCGCCGGTCTGACCGGCCCTCAACCGGCGGTCTGACCGCCCAACACACGGCGGTCAGACCGGCCCACTCGGAGGAAACCGGTAGACTTCCAAATTTTGGCAATCCTTCCTATTTTAATCCTAGGTGCCAAATTTGGGTGTAAACACTTAGTTTCCTTTGTTGCTAATCTATTTTCTCGTGCAGCAAGTTGAGAAAGCTTTGATGATTGAACCTGACGACTAGATAACTTCTCTTGCATTTCCATCATCTTCATGCGTCTTGTGTGAATATCAGATTGGACTTGGTCTAACTTGTATATCTCTTCAGCATCAGAAATATCGTTGGACTTTCCCTTGCTTTCACGTGCAGCTCTTTTAGCAGCCTTTTGTCCGATTGGCCGTGGGGTTTCTTCAACATCTGTTATTAGACGACTTCCTTTTAGATCTCTCTTGAGTGCATCATTATATGCATTCCACTTAGGCTGATCACGGCATGCGTACCATACATCTATTAGAACGAACCATCCTAATTTTTTGTTATCGGCCTCATTGAACTTATGGGCCATGTCAATCCACATTTGGTCAGAGTAACCACTAGTATATGTGCGCTTAGCCTTCAACCAACAGCCTTGGAACAGATCCGTCCGTGTGTTGAGTTTGTGCCAACGCTCCTTGGCTTGCTTTGGGCTTCTCCATCTATTCTGTGGTGTGGTTTTATTGTATTCTGTAGCAACATCTCCCCAATATTTTTCAGCCTTCTTATCATTCCCATTAATTGGGTCCATTGAATTGTTCAACCAAGATCATCTACAAAGATAACAAAAGAAAGTGTAATTATGCACACATATTCACAATGCAAATCAAGTAAAATCTGCATCATTCTCACCAGTCTAACATCCTCCTCTTGGGTCCAATTTAGCTTCAATTTGGTCCGAGCGACACTAGTGTCATCATCACTATCAACATTGACATGGTCCTGATTCCCAGTAAATGGGGGTGGAGTGGGTGTTGCAAGCGGCATAGAAGAACCACCATTAGCAAGTGGTGGTGAAGAACCATTAGCATGTAATGGTGTGTAGTGTGAAGGCGTGCCGGCAAAATTGTAATGTTGAGATATATTTGGCTGATTGTGAAAAAAACTCATGAATCCTCCAGGTCGGTGTGTACCATTTCCCCTGCAAGAAGCTCACAATTTCAGTGCCTTAATGTTAACAGTGAAATTTGGTAAGCCCGGAGTAGTCATCGGCTTAGAGTCAGCATCGGCTTCGAAGTCCTGAGATTAGCCAATGAGAGTTTTCAAGTCGTCAGTTGTCGGATTCTTGCTATATTCGGTTAAGGAAATTGATCTACTAAAGGAAGCTTATCCAGAAGAGACCGAGTTCAAAGAGAATGCGGCATGGTAAGTTATCTATTAATTAGGAATAGTTTGTTAGTTTCCTTTTATCTTTAGGAAAGTGTGTTTAGTGTCCTATAAGGACTTTATCTTTTCCTTTTATCTTTAGGAAAGTTTCTTTCTTGTCCGACAAGGACTTGTATCAACCAATGGGTATAAATATGTACACCCGGGGTATATGTAATCTATCTCCACAGATCAATACAATTCGGCGCATCGCCACCTTTTACCTTTTCTACTTTATTTTATCATCCGGCGGGACTTGGCACCTGACGCGGGGCTGCATCGGTGTTCGATCTCCGGCGAAGGGGTAAGTCCAATGTTCCGTCGGCCTAGGCAATTGTATCGTCTACGTCGGCGTCGTTCAAGGCTGCATCAGTACATTCGACCTCTTGGATTGCTCTGGTTTGGATGATATATTCGCCTACCTATTTATCATATGTCTTTGTTAATCTAGTCTTAGCATATCAATTTAGCTCTATCGGCTGCTTCTCGTTTTAGGGTTTCTGCCGGTATCGGCTAAATCGCGTTGCTAGATTAGATTAGCTTAGACATCTACCACCATGAAAACTCAGTCAACGGCTTGATTGTCTAGATATTATGTTTCTTTTCATACTTAGTGCTGCATCAGTTAAGTTTGATCTACTAAGTCGTGCTTAGAACAAATTGATAATAGAGTACAATTATTACTCTAATTAATAAGCGAATAAAATGTCATTACAGAGGTAGATAGTTCCTCTCAATCAATAAAGATCTAAGCAGCGGAAAAAATAAGATAAACAGCGAGACGACTCCACTCCACAGGCAGCTTGACCAGGGCTACACCTAATCCTCCACACCATCAGCACCACTGTAGAACTCTTCCTCTGATGAATGATTGCAAGGTGAGTATATGACATACTCAGCAAGCCACGCAGCAAATATGAAAGTGCACAGGATAACAAAGGATGGCATAGTAGGGTTTCATTTGCATAAACAGCATTTAATAAACATTTCAGAATTTAATAAAATAGTTAAGTAATAATTAAACAATATTAATCCAACGCTATACAACATACCCTGTTGCATAGGCCCAACCATTCTGAACAACCATCCCGGCTGCACAGTTCTATCTCCAAACCAGGAATATACCATTTCAAACCAGGAGCTAAACAAATTATTACCAGTTATAGCATCTTTTATTATGGTGAGAAGTGTGAAACTAATCACGAAAGACATTGTTAGACCTGCCCATAACCGCGAGCACGACTATTCGAATAGTTTTACTCTGGCCAGAGATGTACCACTGTACCCACAAGACACAGCCCCACAACATGTCACCATGTGCCTCAATACCACCACGGTACCTCGGAAAGGAGCTGTGACAGTACCCCCGCACAACACAATCCACCACAGCGCACCTTTCCTGGATCATAATCACCCCCTTATAAACAAGGCATGGACTCCCCAGCGACCCCCGTGGGCTTATCTCCGCCACTTCTCAGACTGGTGCTCCGCAATGAACCATGCTATACAAAAGGTAAAGCCGTTGCCCACGCTAGCTTGTGGTTGGCACGGTTAATGTTTCACAACCGAAACTCGTGAACCGGTCCTTAATTGTCATGAGCACGACTCTCAAAACCATGTGCTCACAACCCACCATTATCAAGTTTTAGTTGGCAAGTAATTAATTAACCAATCACGATTGACCATCGTGAACTATCATTAAGCCATCATTAAATAATAGTGAGTCATAAGTTATCCCAATAGTGTGCTAATGTTTCTAAGCATTGCTAAGCAATCGTATCTAATATCTAGTTGAACCAATATATAAAGCCCAACTAGTCAAGTTATAATAACCCAAGGTATCAAGGAATAAAGTAATCAAGAACAAAAGGGCTATAACAAACAATAGGTTAATTCCACCCAATGACATTCGAAAATAAATGCAATAGTTGAATAGAAACAATAGCTTTAAACGGGATCAACATGCTCAAAAGGTTGTTTGGGATCTGTGTGACTTGTCTTGCTGGCCTTGGAACTCTTCAAATTCTTCTCCTGCGAAAACGAACTCTCCGGAAACGTTGGAATCTAAACAGAAAAGAGCAAAAACACCAAAACAGCACATAAACAAGCATGAACAGTGCATGTGGATATTTTTAACATGTAGATCTCTATTTTAGAAAAATTTAGAGACTTGAACCAACTAAATCCGAGCTAAGATGAATTAGTTATGAATTTTTAAAGGTTAAATCGGATTAAAACACTTATATGGATTTTAATTGAATTATGACGCAATAATGAATTATTTTTGAAAAGGAAAAGGGAATTATTGCGTCAGCGGCTAGGGTTCGCGGTGGACCGGGTGCACGGCGGCGGCTCACGGAAACAAACGGCCGAGATCGATCCTATCCAAAACGGATGGCCAAGATCCAACGGTCTATGACCGGTCTACGACGGACGGCAACGATGACGTCGGCGATGACGTCATCACCGGCGGCGGCTCGGGCGCGCAAGCTCGTCGGCGAACGACGGCGCGACGACGCGAACGGAAGACACCAACACGTAGAGGGCGACGCGGCGAACTCACCGGTGACCAAAACAACGGCGGAAGATCAACGAACGGCGACGGCGTTGAGGAAGAAGCGGCGGCGACCTTCGGCTTCACAACGGCGACGGTGTTCCGGCGGCCTACGGCGACGACGGAGGGGCGGACGAGGTCGGCGATGGCTTGGCGATCACGACGGCGGCCTTCCCGAGTGACGACGACGACCGGAGCGGCGGCGGCGCACGGCTGGACGAACGGCGGCGACGGCAGCGCACGGCTGCACGGTGCTAGGGCGCTACCGACGGCGGCGGGCAAAGGCAAGGGTGGCGGCAGGTAGCGGCGGGCTTGGGGGTCCTTTTAAAGGGGCAAGGAGGCGGCGGCGAAGGCCCACGGCGACCGGCGACGCGATGGAAAGTCTAGGGTTCGGAGGAGAGAGATCGATCCGAATCAAACTCGAATCCACGGATTTCCAAAGCGATTTAGACGATGTTTCCAAAAGGGAAAAGGTAGAGTGGATTCCGAAGATCATTTCCCCTCTACTAATTTCATCGGAAACGGAAAGGGGTGGCCGGATTTGGAAGGAGACGGCGGCGGCGCGACGCTAGGGTTCGGGCGGCGGGCGGCCGGAGGAAGACGACAGCCCTGACAGGTGGGCCCCACCTATCAGCGGGCGGACACGAGCGCGAGCGGGCGGCTCGGCTGCGGGCCGGATTGGGCCAGGAGAGAGAGAGAGAAGGTTTTGGGCCGACTTTCGGCCCAAAGCCAAAAGAGGATTTTAAAAAAACCTTTTTCAATTTAAATTATTCATGAAATGCAATTCCATTTATTAAAAATACTTCCTTAGCTCAAATAAATCCCAGAAAAATCTAGGAATTATAGAATTAAGCAAAGTATTTAATGAAATTTTATCTGGCCCCATTTTATATTGGAATTTATTAATTAAAATTAGATCTTCTCTTCTAGGCTTTTAAAATAAATTCTAATAATTCCAATTAAACAACAATTTATATATTTAGGATTTTTAGGGTGTGACATACTCCCAAAAAATATAGAAACCTTAGTTTGTACAGAGAAATAACATAACATGGCAACTATAGGTCTCTTCAGTTTCAGCATGGCCAAAGATGTACAATAACTTAATCTGTACAGACCTATATGAACAAACAGTAACCTTATGGATTATATACCAATATTTATCTGTCAATTTATATGGACTGCTTTGAACGATGTATTTCAGAAAATCTTGGACTGATTTACTCATTGTATTTTCAGAAAATATATCAAGTTTAGAACATGGCAACCGTTTAATAATTTCATTCAGAGAACAAAAAACTTGCAGAACTGAATCTTCGTAAGATAGTAGAGATTATTGCTGGGATTTGTGGTTACCAGCTCTGCATATTTGCATGTGGCGAGGACAAATCCGGCGTAGCAGCTTTATCTGAGCTTTTGTCTGTCTGTATCCATGAAGGAGATGGGGAAATATGGCCACCCGTCGCAGCCGCGCTTATCCTAGATGCAGAGAAGGGAGGTATTCCAAGATAGGGAGGAAAGGTACCAAAGGCGGCGGGGGCATCAGTTGAGGTGAAGCAGAAGCCGGAGGTGTTGGTACCGACGGAGGATGTCTCAGGCACCGATGCCACCTTTGTCCGTCTCCCAGCCATACAGCCAACGCCGATGGAGTGAGTGATTGAGGAGCAACGTCGGCGGCGAGGTGGAGGGGAAAGGTTGGTGGCGAGGTGGAGGATCCAAGGCAGCAGCGAGGTGGAGGAGCGTAGCGGCGACGTATTGGACTGGAACCCGATCTGCCGATTTCAGCGCCATATTTGGGGTCGAAGAAATTGGATGGCGCGCATCTCTGGTCCGATTCCCGCCCTCCCGTATCCCGATCCCTCACCCGCGCCAAATTTCTTCCGCGCGCAATTTTTACGTTGGATCTGGAGGCACGGCTCTGCTGGAAACCGATTCTACAACGGAGGGCTCTCCTCAAGTCTGCTCGTTTTTTGCGCGAGAGGAGCCGATGCTTCAACGATGTCACAGATAGCATCGTTGTTTCTCTCTCATCGATCATCTCTCTTCCACGTCATCTGATTTGCCTATGTGGCACTGGAGAGAGCCGGCTAATTAATGCCGTTGTACGTGCCCTTACTCTATTTTTCTTTCGCATTTACATGATATAAATGCTAAGTTAAATCAATTAACTGCAAGAGTATATGATAACGGTCGAAATGCATGACAAGAGACTGCGGACGTACGTATTATCACCTGAAAACTAGAGGCGTTTATGCAAAAATTGATGACATGGCAAGCTGATCTTCAGCTGTTCCCTATGGTGTTTGGGGAAATTAATATTAGTGTAACCCGTTGTGTGTATTATACAACCCATCTGTTATATGCGTAGTCTTGCTACATGCATAGTTCAGAGGTGCTGAGACACAAGATATATGGAGGGGCAGCTTTTCATTCATTCTTTCATCCTTTTAAGTGTACAATCTATCATCTCTTCCCCACTATTTATAGGTATAGCCTCATCCACCTTTCATATTTAGTGATCCGCTCTTCATGGGCCGCTGGTTCCCTAACACTCCCTCCGTGCTCTCATTGTGTGATGCTTGTGCATCAAAACTCTACAAAAAATTCATGCGGTGTCACACGAATTGTCTCATTAAAAACCTTGATAAGAAACTCCAGTAATAACTTATCAAGGGAAAAAGAGTACAATTCATCCAATTCTTCGTTCAATCTTTCTAAATTGATTTGTTGGGTATTTGAATTTTCTATATTAAGATTCTGAATGAATCAGTGAAATTCTCCCCTTAAATTTTACATTCTTACAAGTCTCATTGTTCTGGTTCCTTGGACACATCTATTCGAGAAGATGTCAACAATGACCAGTGATAAAATCAGCAAGATTTTCACATAACTTAGCATGCAATATTTCGTTGTTTATATGCAATTCATGTGCATAGAAGAACTTGGGAGGTTCATATGCTTTGAGTGAGTTTGTTCATGTGAACTCATTTGCATTGTGTGTCATACGCTACATTATTTTCAAATAAAATAATGGGGTTGAGATAATTTTCGAACCACGATTGCTGGAGCGATGTAACCATCTCTCAAAGCCATGCCAAGGCTATGTATAGTTCAATGATACTTAATTCGGTTTAGTCCCGATTAGCCAAGTATTCGAGTGCTGCTATCACACACTCGTGTTTGGAATTTCGTCCCAATTTTAGCTATAATTGACTACTCCAAAGCCATGCACCTTGATCACTTTCTAAGTGTGGTTGGACTGATGTACTAAGCTTCCATCTATCATATTTTTTAGCTGCAAGTCTAAGCGTGATTTAGATTCAGCCAAACATTTCAATTTCAAATCAAATTCAAATTCAAAATGAACGAGTTCGCTTCTTCAATTCTTTATAGATTATTATATACATTACATATTGGTTTAGGACTAAGTACTTTTTTATGTACTGTTATGCAAGTGTCCAATCCAAGCTCCTGAAAAGCATCCAGATTTTATCTTCAGTGTTGTCTATATTCAGGTTGTTTTTTTTTTGAACTTCTAGTTGATTAATTCCATTCAACTCCTGGTTGATTGCCAATAAGTTTTACTGTCTAAAGGAAACATTGCCCATAATAGGTCTCATTGTTAACTTCTATTGGTTGTATGAGACTCTATGCGAGTATCCATAGATATACGAGGATATGCATTTTTCATATGTTTCTTCTTCTTGCTTAATGCTTTTTGATGTGGGCATGATCCTCTTAGTGTACCAGCGTTGTGTGTACTCTAACTGCTGATTTTCTTCCTTGATGGGAAGTGTTTATTATGAGGCTCCATACCACTTGCCAGATCTCAACTGCCTCCCTTTTTATTCAGTTGGGTACTTTTAGTGACTTTGAGTATGATAGTACCTCTTCCTCTGTTTTCACCAGACGTATCTATTGATATTACCAAAATAGAGGAGAACTAGTGATGCTTGCAATGAATAAATATGTTAGAATAATAATATTCCACTAGTAGTAGGTTTACTAACCTTTTGCAGAGAATGACAATAAAGTGGAGGAGAATCGACATCAACACAAACGATAAATCAATCGGACGATGTCGAGAACCAGACTTATGTATGAATGGGCCGAGAACTCAAAAATGACACGACACACTGGGCCAAAATTCACAAGTCTACGAAGAGGAACACCAGAGGAGGCCACCAGCCAACTTGTGGGCTGGTTGGGACAGCCCAGGGTTCGGCCGAACCTATGCCAGCGCCGATGGATGCAGGGTTTTGAGGGAACGGTGGAGATTCACTCCCTATGGCTGTTGGAGGGTATTACCGACCTTTCCAACCACCATAACCGTCATTACCTGCCTATTTAAGGAGTTCACTCTCTTCACTTCAACACACACCTCAAGAAATAGCTCTCTCATTTCTCTCAAGTTTAGTTTAGTAGTATCTAGCTGGTGGAATAGGAATAGAGTAGAAATCAGGAGTTCGGAAGTCTTCGGAAGAGTTCGGGTATGGCTCTAGTAGCTTTTCTCTTCTCTTTTGTAAGCTTTGTACTTTTATTAGAATACTCTTCTAAATACATTTATGGTATTGAAATACTTTCCGAGTATATGAGTACCTACTTTACATTATGTTCATGTTATACTGAATATACGGCTAGCTTATCTAGAAGATGCTTTGGTGCGGGTATAATGTTTGCTTATGCAATTCCTCTATGTCATGACGATGATATTAGAGAAGTATCTGATAGTTTAGGCGTGGTGTCTAGATTACGGGATATCATTATTTGGGGTTATATATTGCGGATGAGAGGTGGGCCGCTGATGGTGATAGCTCAGTACGGGTATTCCTCCGCGCCGGTATATAATCCTAAGTTAATTTCCTAGGGAGGGTATTCCTCCGTATTTAGCCCTGGTTGTATGGTCATGATGGGCTGTCGTAAGGAACTCGGCAGTCAGGGGTGGCTTCTCGAAGTACCAGGAGGGCATCGGATAGAGGGTATTAGCTAGTATACCAGTTAACTAGAATGTATGTATACTATGTGTATTAGAAGTATAGGAATAGATTTTCTTTCTCTTTTCTTTCCACTAAGATAAGATAATATATTATGAGAATGAGTAATAATGCTTGTGTGTCATTCTACCCTTGGATTATCTTAACCCCTGCTTAGAATATGATTATCATAAGTAACATATAAATTATTAGTCAAGCTCTCTCTACATGATCTTCCCACGGGATAAAATAAATACGATACCCTTGGAATACTCTCGGGTGAAATGCTACAATGGTATATCTGTGCGCTTGCGGATGAATTCTGTAACCATAATATACCAGGAGTATTTCTGCGCCATTGCTGGGAATTATATTTCTAGTAATGTCGTTAAGAAATACCAACAAGCATTTCTGGCGCCGTTGCCCGAGAAGATTCATAATAGAGATTACTTGAACTAATACTTTATATTTACCTCTGTATAATCATTTTCCTTTGCAGGCTAACCTTGGTTGTTTTCACTGTTTGTTGTGAAAACAGGGTAGTGCATGACTGGTTTCAACCTGCCGGAAAACTTCAAAGAAAATGCAGAAGCTTTCATCCGGAGCGTCAGGCCGCGAGTTGTTGCTCCGCAGAAAACTCTACCGACAGAGAAACCAGCCGTACCAGCGCCACCGACCTTCAAGACTATGGCCAACAAGACTCTTCGCGAGTTCGCTGCTCTCTCTGCTGACTATGTGGCCATTGGGCCACAGGTCAACATAGGGGACGTGGATTTCGACTTGAAGTCCAGCCTTATCATGATGGCGTAGGCTAGCCCGTTCTGTGGCAAGCCTAATGAGGATGCCAATGCTCATCTGCAACAGTTCCTAGAGATTTGTAGCACGTACACCATCAAGGGCATCAGTCCCGACGCCGTCAGGCTGCGACTGTTTCCGTTCTCCCTTCTCGGGAGAGCGAAGCAGTGGTTTTATGCCAACCGTGCTGCTGTCAACACCTGGAACAAATGCTCTACATCATTCCTCTTGAAATTCTTCCCGATGGACAAAACCAATGCCCTTCGTGGAAGGATTTCCAGTTTCTAGCAGACAAGGGACGAGTCTATTCTAGAAACATGGGAACGACTGCAGGAGTACGTGGCCGCCTGTCCTCATCATGGGATGGACGACTGGCTGATCCTGCAGAATTTTTACAATGGACTCACCCCAATGTCCCGCGATCACCTGGACGCGGCAGCTGGAGGGGCCTTCTTCTCTAAAACAGTTCAAGGAGCCTTTGAACTAATAGAGAAGATGGTCTCCAATATGGGTTGGAGCGAGGAACGACTCCAGACCCGTCAGTGAGGCATGCACACCGTCAAGGAGATGGAATTACTTGCTGCCAAGCTGGACCTCCTCATGAAACGCTTGGACGACCATGAGAAATGGCCACAAGGCACCGTCAAGGCCTTGGACTCTCACGTCACGTGTGAGGTCTGTGGCAACATAGGTCATTCTGGGAATGACAGCCCGGAAACCCGTGAGGAGGCGATGTACATGGGCAACAACAACGGGTACCGTCCACATGGAGGTTAGGGGTGGAACCAACCACGCCCATATTATCAAGGAGGTAACAATAACGGTAACTTTTCTAACCAGCCCTCCTTGACCAACCACGCCCATATTATCATGTTGTTTGTTTTGTTGCTTGACCTTCCATATTCGAATTATTTCTTTTCAATTACACGCACCCAACACATTGATTTTTTATTGAGTGGATTTAATTCATTTACTTTGAATGTTTGAGTTTCTTAGAAAATTCAGGATCTATTGATGTTCAGGGCAGTTTTTGAGGATAATGCTTTCGTTCTAGTTACTCAGAAAGTTTATTATAAGTGGAACAAGTGTGGCCTATGGTCCATGAGATTGACTTCGTAGATATTGTTTATTACCTCTAAATAATTGGCAATCAAAGATAGACTTTTAGTTGTTGAAGGGGAGGCTCTGCCGAAATTTCTAATAATTTTGGAAGTTAGTGGTTTGAGTGATTTATGGTGTGGCACTCTAGGTACGTGGTTACTTGGGGTGTTACAATCTCGTTTTCGTGCAAGCTAGAACTACTGATGCATTAAGCAAAAGGCTTGCTGCCAATGACAAGGACGTAGAAAACATCAATGTCAAACTAGAGGGCTTTGCTTCTGCTTTTCAAAATCAGCTGAGCTTTAATAAAATGATAGAAATCCAGTTAGCTCAGCTGGCATCCTTAGTCCCTGCAACTGAAACTGGGAGGATTCCGGGGCAACCCGACTCCTACATTGAAAATGTCAAGGCGATCACGACGAGGGGAGGTAAGTCCACTCGTGATCCGTCGTATCCTAACCCTGCAGGAACTAATGGATTATCAAACGAAGCACCATCTAATGACACGGCTGACAAGGAGGTTCAGCCAGAAAAGACCGTGCCGCAAGAGTACTGCGACACATAGTTGCTGCCATTTCCTTAACGGATTAGGAAACCGTATGTAGACGAACAGTTCGCTCGTTTTGTTGAAGTAATCCAGAAGATCCACATCAACGTGCCATTGTTGGACGCAATGCAAGTACTGACATACGCCTGTTATCTCAAAGATATACTCAACAACAAGAGACCGCTCCCAACAACGGAGGTGGTCAAGCTGACGGAACAATGCAGCAACCTGATACTCCACAACCTCCTGGAGAAGATGAAAGACCCGGGGTGTCCTACGATCACCTGCTCGATCGTGGCACAACAATTCGACCAGGCCTTGTGTGACCTTGGAGCCAGTGTCAGCGTCATGCCAAAAGACGTCTTCGACAAACTCAACTTCACGGTGTTGGCACCAACACCGATGCGCCTCCAACTGGCTGATTCATTAGTCCGTTACCCGGCAGGGGTAGCGGAGATTGTGCCAGTCAAGATACGGGATTTCTTCATCCCGGTTGATTTTGTGGTGCTGGACATGGACACGGGGAAGGAGACACCACTCATCCTGGGGCGTCCGTTCCTTAGCACCGCAGGAGCCAACATTGACGTGGGAACGGAGAACAGCCTGGTGAAATTCATGTAGAATTTCCTGGAAAAGGAAACAACGATGCCCAGGAACCGTTATTGGAAGACGCCGGTAAAATCACCTATACTGGCCAAGAAGTTAGAGCAGCTGGCTCAAAAGAAGCCGTCTTCCGCACCAAAACCAAAGAAGGTGTGGAAGGAAAAGCCAAAGATGTCCGCTCCATCACCTCCGGAGACGGGTGGAAAATCCGGGCACTGAACCGAAAGGAGGTACAGTCTTGCACGTTGGACTTTAAACGACGCAACCTTCACCAACAAGTAAATTGGTATGTATCCGCATATTTACTTTCAACAATTTGAATTTTTGCATCATCACATATTTGAATTTCAAAATTGCATTTAGGATTTTTGAATTTTGAGGAAATTCTTCAAATGAATTTTTCAGAGCAAACCAAAATAATATTTCCAACGAAAATTCGCTATGCCATGACTACACTGACCGTTGGAATCCAACGGCTAAAAGTGGGGCCGGTTGGGCCCACCAGGGGTTCGGCCGAACACCCTGGTTCAGTCGAACCAGCCAGGCAACGGCTACCTGCCGCTTTTGGCAGGGTAACGGCTAGTGGGTCCCACATGTCATTTCTGACTGTTGTGGGTACCCTATAAAAGCCAGCCGGCTGAGAGAGGGAATTCCACCCCATTTCAACACATTTTCATTCCCTCTCCAAAGTTTGCTCTCAAGTTCATTCAAGCTTTGATAGTTTCCCTCAAATTCAAATATTTAGTTGCATACATACAAGTTGCTTTGGTGAATCTAACCGGCGGGTGAAACTCTTGTCATTCCTAACCCCCGCCGAGTTAGTCCATTCTTGCCCCATTGTGCAGTATGAGGAGGCGATTGTCTCGTCTGTTCAAAGGGTCCGGCTCTTCATCAAGTCATCATGACGAGTCTAGTACTCGTTCATCAGCCGATGTCTCGATGGAAGACGCCGAAGCTCCGTGACGACTCCGGAACGACACCGACCTCGATCTTGTCAGTGATCGGGAGAGACAAGCCTACTACATGCTGAGCGACCGGGAGTATGCTCACACGCGAGAATACTCACCGGAGTTGCTGAAAATGATAGGTATGGATGTTGAATTTTGTTCTATTTGGAAAGCTTTTGGTTGGCAGAGATTTGCTATGGTAGATGAGCTTGGTTCTTGTTTGCTTACTTTGCAATTTCTGTGCACTTTGAAAGAAATAGTAGATGGTATTTCTTTTCACTTTTTCCGTAATGAGTTCACACTCACATGGAAAGGCTTAAGTACACTTCTTGGTTTTCACGATTCCTGTAAAATCGATCACCAGAAAGGAATTTCTGGGTTCGAGAAAAATAGGTTTTGGAAAGATATTTCTGGTGCTCCAATTTGCAAGAAACCTAGAACGAATGATATCCATAATCCTACACTGTCGTGAACTAACCATTCCCCTGCAGACCATAGAAGAATCTCGTGCAGGTGGAACATACAGGGAGACGCGCAGCATGACAAGGAACGAACGAGAGAGTTCATCATCCTCAACACCCGTGCAGATGTATGAGGCAGGTTGGGCACCAACTGGGGATGCACCCGGATGGACCCAAGCTCCACGCCATAGCATCGGAGTCTCAACCTGGGCAACTGCCAGTGAGGACCTGTGGCATGCGCCTCATGATATCCAATGGGGGGACAATCAACCTCCCAGGTCAAGTGGTGCGCCTCCATCTCCAAGTGAATGTCGCTCGAGTTCCTCTCGTTGGGACTTGGGTGAAATAACTAGGAGAATGGACACCCTTGATATGCAGACGGGGGAGATTCAGTACAACCTCACGGAACACATAGCTCAAACACAAGAATGGCAACAATCTGCTGATGCTCAGTTTGCCAACATCAACAACATGATGCAGCAACAGCACGATGACCTTCAGGCGTACTTTCGTTTTCAGGGATTCAATCCTTATCAAGTACCCTGAGCGAAAGCCAAGCTTAGGGGGGAGACATCGCTCCCCCTACTAAGGTAACTTGTATCACATTGCATATTTCCCTTTCCAATTGCATCTTATAAAAATAAAAACAATATAAAAATTTGCAAAATAGAATATACCAAAAAGATAGGATAGGTTTGAGTCATGCTAGGTAAGACAAGCTAGTTCTCTTTGTTGAGATGATGAATAGTTGCTCTATTTTATATCTCTTATATATGGTTTCTTGGTAAATGCTCTCTCAAAGGTTAAATATAAGTAGCCAACAATTATCCGGGAACCTGAGGTAAATGGGCTGCACTTGCTGATCTAAGTCTAGGTTGTTGCGAGATATGAGATAGTAAATATGAGTTGCTATGACCCTGATACTAGTTTGACTTGAATTCCAGATGTTTTGTTTTTCAAAATGATAAATTGAGAATTCCTCATTTGATATAAATTCCTACTAAAGCCAAAAATGTGCTATCATGATTAAACCATATACATTTTGGTTACTTGTCATTCCATTGAACTTTGTCAAACTCTTGTGACTCGTGTAGGTACTTCTCATGCTCTATGATCAAGATCATACACCCACACATATGCACATGCTAAACTCCTACACAAGGAGCTAAGCAATATTCCATTTCCATTTTACCACCAAAATAAACTCTCCACGCTTTCATGTGCTTTCTTCTCCTAAAAAAAATGGAGGGAAAGGCATGGTTATGAGAAATAAAGTTATGCTCCATCAAGCATGAGCATGATGTTGAAATAAAAAAAATGTAGCCATGCCCTCTCCTAAGCAATAAAAGAAGGATTTTTGGGAGAAGAAAGTAAGCACAAAGGAGAAGCATTTTCTTTATTTTTCTTCATGTACCATTTCCACCATATACCACACACACATTTTGCACGATCTTGATCTTGAGTATGTTTAGTTATCTGCTTTAGTCTAAGTTTTTGACTTAGTAATAAATGTGAATGCAAGTATGCCATGTTTGATCCCTACCGAGCTCCACATATAAAACCTTAGAGTAGGAATAAAAAAGGCAACAATTTGGTGAGGAATTCAAATTGATACACTTGGAGAGACTGAGTGAATCATTTGAGGAACTTGGCTTTCTTTTGCAAAATCATTTGAAAACTTCCGGAATAAGAGTTGAATAAAGATTGGGTGATTGGTACTCTAACTTGCTATTCTATCTTTCAACTTCTCAAGGCAAGGAGAAGCAGCGTCTCGTGGGAATCAGGGGTAAGGGTAAGCCACCGTGCCAAAGATTATTTAATCTGAGAGAGAGTATATATACCTTGCACCTGTGTCTTTGAGATATGCAGCATAGTTGCAACTCCTGATCAACAAGCAAGTCCTTGTTTCCTTTCGTCCTTCACTCGGGACGAGCAAAGGTTTAAGCTTGGGGGGTTTTGTTGACGGTCGTTATCAATCAATTTCGACCGTCAATATTACCAAAATAGAGGAGAACTAGTGATGCTTGCAATGCATAAATATGTTAGAACAATAATATTCCACTAGTATTAGGTTTAATAACCTTTTGTAGAGAATGACAATAAAGTGGAGGAGAATCGACATCAACACAAACGATAAATCAATCGGACGATGTCGAGAACCAGACTTATGTATGAATGGGCCAAGAACTCAAAAATGACACGACACACTGGGCCAAGTCTATGAAGAGGAACACCTAAGGAGGCCACCAGCCAACTTGTGGGCTGGTTGGGCCAGCCTAGGGTTCGGCCGAACCTATGCCAGCGCCGATGGATGTAGGGTTTTGAGGGAACGGTGGAGATTCACTCCCTATGGCCATTGGAGGGTATTACCGACCTTTCCAACCGCCATAACCATCATTACCTGCCTATTTAAGGAGTTCACTCTCTTCACTTCAACACACACCTCAAGCAATAGCTCTCTCATTTCTCTCAAGTTTAGTTTAGTAGTATCTAGCTGGTGGAATAGGAATAGAGTAGAAATCAGGAGTTCGGAAGTCTTCGGAAGAGTTCGGGTATGGCTCTAGTAGCTTTTTTCTTCTCTTTTGTAAGCTTTGTACTTTTATTAGAATACTCTTCTAAATACATTTATGGTATTGAAATACTTTCCGAGTATATGAGTACCTACTTTACATTATGTTCATGTTATACTGAATATACGGCTAGCTTATCTGGAAGATGCTTTGGTGCGGGTATAATGTTTGCTTATGCAATTCCTCTATGTCATGACGATGATATTAGAGAAGTATCTGGTAGTTTAGGCGTGGTGTCTAGATTACGGGATATCATTATTTGGGGTTATATATTGCGGATGAGAGGTGGGCCGCTGATGGTGACAACTCAGTACGGGTATTCCTCCGCGCCGGTATATAATCCTAAGTTAATTTCTTGGGGAGGGTATTCCTCCGTATTTAGCCCCGGTTGTATGGTCATGATGGGCTTTCGTAAGGAACTCGGCAGTCAGGGGTGGCTTCTTGAAGTACCAGGAGGGCATCAGATAGAGGGTATTAGCTAGTATACCAGTTAACTAGAATGTATATATGCTATGTGTATTAGACGTATAGGAATAGATTTTCTTTCTCTTTTCTTTCCACTAAGCTAAGATAATATATTATGAGAATGAGTAATAATTCTTGTGTGTCATTCTACCATTGGATTATCTTAACCCCTGCTTAGAATATGATTATCACAAGTAACATATAAATTATTAGTCAAGCTCTCTCTACATGATCTTCCCACGGGATAAAATAAATACGATACCCTTGGAATACTCTCGGGGTGAAATGCTACAATGGTATATCCGTGCGCTTGCGGATGAATTCTGTAACCATAATATACCAGGAGTATTTCTGCACCATTGCTGGGAATTATATTTCTAGTAATGTCGTTAAGAAATACCAACAGTCTCAAGTTACTTAGGTGGTGTGAAGAGTCGGAGTTTCTTGTCCTATTATTTTTACCTGGGGCCTCTAGACAAGATGAGGGATAGCTTTACTTTCTTCGGTATTTCACCCTCCTTCGGTGCATTTCAATTATGCAACTAGTCAAACTCTTCACAATCACAAAAGTAATCATAAAGTGATTTAGTAGTTTCAATTCTTTTCGTACACTTCTGGTGTAATTGAAAGGACCTTGATGTCGCCTAGAGAGGGGTGAATAGGCGTTCCTAAAAATTATCACAACTTAATAGCATATTGGAATGATGAGAACTTTCGATTCAAATCGGAACTTCCGGTATGGGATTCGAAGTTCCGGTCTCAACCGAAAAGTTAGGCGGACAACGGAATAAAACACTAGCTATGAACTTGTACCTCAAACAAACAAAATGTATATGAATCAAAAGGTGACAAATAAGATATCTAAGCAAGATATAAGTTCACCAACTAAATCAATTAAGTATGCAAGTAGATCGGGTAAAAGCAAGCTCAAGCACAATATAAGAGAATGCAAGAATGGGCAAACCAAGAGAGGAGACGCATGATTTGCTTCCCAAAGTTCAGATCCACGAATCCTACGTCTCCGTTGAGGAGCCACAAGGGCCGGGCCTATTTCAACCCTTTCCTCATGAGGTTGCACAAATGCACTCCTCGGTTTCACTCTTGATTTCTTCCCTTGCGGAGGCGAAATCGAAGCCTTCACAAACTTTCCGTGGCACACCACAACCTTGGGTGCTCACCGGCGATGCCTAGCCGTCTAGGAGACCTTACCAAGAGTAACAAATACAATCGAAGATTTGCTTGCTATGAACTTGAGTGCTCAAAGTATGGAGTGAAGCTCACTAGCTCTCAACTTCTCAATCTCTCAATCCAACTCTCTCCCCTTCTCAAATCCCTCTCACAAAGAGACACCACAAAGGTAGGGAAATGGGGATGGCTATTTGGCTTTGGATGTGTCTAATACTGTACAAGAACAGCAGCCACTCAAAGGAGGGATGGAGGAGTTTATATACCCGAGCCCCTAAAAAACTAGCTGTTGGAGGCAAAGACTGGAATTTTCGGAACTTCCAATAATTTTTCGGAACTTCCGGAAAGCACAGAGTAAAATGACCATAACTTTTTGCTCGGGAGTCCGTTTTTGATGATCTTAGACTCTATGCAAAGCTCACTTAGAGGACTACGCAACTCAACCAAGAACAAGGTCTAAAACCACTCAAAAGGATAGGTTAAAGCTTGGGTTTCTCTCAAGGTAGCACTATGATAGGTCACTTTGAGTACCGAGACATACACAAACACCTCGACGTTGCATCCCTTTTAATAGTACAGCATTCCTAAACTCAAATGTAAATATGAAAAAAATTATACCAATAGAAATGCCTTCTTTCCATCTTTCTTTCATTGTCTTAAGGGACGCAATGCCGAAACCGTTTCACCATATAGTCTTCAAATGATTGATGCGGTTACTTGTAGCTTCAAATGGCCTCGCACGATCCATCATGACAAAGCCGTCACTCGCCCTTCACCACCGGATTTGGTTCTTCGGCGCCAAGCCCCTTGCTTGCCCTTCACCGCCGCATGGTCCATCGTGACCGAGCATCGCTTGCCCTTCACCGTCTTGCCATAGTAGCCATTTCGTATCCCACATCTTCAATATCTCCACTTTGTCATTCTTGTTAATTTTAGGTGTAATGATATCACATGAGCATCAACACCTTTGTAATCCTTGGGACCTATTTCTCTTATTCAACTCAATAAAATTATTAGTCCCAATGATCTGGTTGTCAACCTTCACATGTTGACCAACCAATCACGTATATAAAAGAATATGGATAAGTGATGAGTATTAATCAACACCACAAGTGTCATATACTCAAATATAAAGATCCCAATTAAATTAAAGTGAATAACTTAGATCAAATACATGCATAACTAAGGTATAGGATTTGCTCCCCCTAAATGTATGCATACGGAATATTTGTGTGAAGCAAGAGTATGCATAAATAGAGATGAAACATTGGGAGCTTTTCCTATACAAAAATAGAAGGCATTTATCAAATATAGATATTAAAATAAATGCATACCTTCATCATCTCCACGTCCTCAACGTAAATAGACTAAACAAGCGATAAGACTCAAACAAAACATTAGTCTCACATGCATATGTCAATCACATGAAAATATTATATATGAATATATCAATATGTGCATGGAGAGAACAAGTGATACATATAGCTCGATCTCCATGCATTTCATCCGTGTGATTTGGGTCCACCATCAATGATACATATAGTTAAGGAATTTAGGCTTCATAACTATTTTCATTCAAAGTTTTTGACTTTCGGAGAGAGTCTTTTGCAATGCACTATGATAGTGGAATATGCACACAAATAAAGTAAATGCAATAGTACTAGTTGCAGAGCAGATGTTCATGCTAATGGTCTGAATTTTCTTTCAGAATCCGCTGATTTCAAGACTACATGTCCATTCATACTGCAGGTATTATAACAATGACATAGAAAGTATTACAATTCATAGTTTATATTTAGTCCGTTCATGCAGATATTTGGTACTTCATGCTGCTAGTTCACTAATCATCAAATGCTATTCTAGCATTGTCCTTGTGTACTTCTAAAGATGATTAGTGAAATTTGTTCAAATTTATATGCTCTTGATGGATCAATCTTGGCAAATATATGGTGTCGAATAGGCATTGGATGTTCACTACTTGAGAAGCGTCTCTATCCATATAGTACCAAAAATAGGATGGTAAGTATTCCATGCAATCCAATTCGATGTTATAATTATACATTCATGGTATGTGGTCTATGCATTAATCTCCTGTTGGGGCATACTGGCACATAAATATTCATGATTTAGGAAATTATGCATATATGTGCTATAACTATACGAGTTGTAATGTCTATTCTTATAATTCTAAGACCAATATGACCAAAAATCTATTGCTAAAAGATAGTGTAGCCCAAATCGTCACACTTTTAGAGAGTTCAAGAGGGTTAATTGTACAATCAATTCTTCTACAAAGTGCATAATTGCTCCATAGGTAATATGACTGTGATGCTTTCTAGGCCAACAAATTTAGTTGTTGCTTCTAGCAATAGTCATTATATTTCCAGTTTTATGCTTCTGGAAATACCTTTTTATCTTAAAGTGCTATTTGTGGTTATGCGTTCCACAATTCATTCCTTTTTTTTATGTTTGAGTGCTACACAAAATTCAAAGCATTATAACCATGTGCTAGAAAATAGCAACAAAATAGTAAATACCTTAAATATGCTAATTTATACTAGAAATAACCGTTCGTTGTAGGGAAAAGTGTATGCTCTACTTGGATAAAACCATTTATTCAATTCAATATTCTACTAAAAAATTACAACAAATGATGACAAAGTAGATTGATTCAACAAAGTATTCCGATACGTCGCATTTAATTAACTTCATAGCGAGCTTCTTGCTTGGCAACTATGGCAAAGATTTTCTATTCTGATATAAATTTTTAGGACGTATGCGGTCTAGTATGAGAGATTCTACATCCTTAGCCATGCAAATAGGGTAGGAGTTATCCCCCTCAATTCATGATGGGTATGCTATTAGGATCATCATTTTCTTTTTGTATTCATGAGTACATGGTTGTGGATTGTTCACCTTGAACTATGTAATACTCCCACTTTTCCTTTTCTTTCGTTGAGGTAAATACACTAGGTGGTTTGGGAAGACAATACTCTTCTAGTAAACACTATCCTATATGTTACACAATTTTATTATCAACTAGCTAGGCATACTTCTTGCATGCGTACTAATGATACTTGCGTGCGACTTTCGTCATGTTTAGATAGAACATCAAGAGTTTCCACAATATTCGGTGCAAATTTGGTGCACCGTATTACTGTACTCTCTAGGTCATTTTTATAAGTGAATCATAGTTGAAAATACCCATTCTTGCTCTATGAGAGGTATGGTGTGCACCATAATCTTTCGTGTAGTAAAAAGAGTGTCAATGTGCTCATTCGTTTAGAGTACTCATTTCTGAGAGTAACATAGAGATACCAAAGAGAGATTGAAATGCTAGATATTATATTATATTTAACCCCTGCTTGGGCTCTGACAATTATAAGTAACTAGATAATACCCTGCGCGTTGCTGCGGGATTATCTAGGTAGAAATGGAGAGCTACACATGAAGGCGTTAGAGATAAATGTAATAGTAGCCATTGGAAACGGTAATTTTTTTCTGCAAACAACTATTTCTATAGGATGAAATCTATGAACTGAAATAGCAACATTCGCAAAGGTTGAGATACACATTCTCATATGGTAATAGCAACGAAAGAGATACTAATTTTGATTATTGTCACTGACCTCTTCAGTTAGAATGACCAACATTTGAGAATTATAAAACAGTAAATTAATTAATCATCAATATTAATCAACACTGAACAGCACACCCATGCTGCACAGGCCCAACCATCCTGAACAACCATACCCGGCTGTACAGATCTATCTCCAAACTAGGAATGTACCATTCCAAACCAGGAGCTAATCAAATTATTACCAGTTATAGCATCATTTATTATGGTGAGAAGTGTGAGACTAATCACGAAAGACATTGTTAGACCCGCCCATAACCGCGGGCACGGCTATTCGAATAGTTTTACTCTGGCCAGAGGTGTACCACTGTACCCACAAGATACAGCCCCACGACATGCCACCATGCGCCTCAATACCACCACGGTACCTCGGAAAGGAACTGTGACAGTACCCCTCGCATAACACAATCCACCACAGCGCACTGTTCCTGGATCATAATCACCCCCTTATAAACAAGGCATGGACTCCCCAGCGACCCCCGTGGGCTTATCTCCGCCACTTCTCAGTCTGGTGCCCCGCAATGAACCATGCTATACAAAAGGTAAAGCCGTTGCCCACGCTGGCTTGTGGTTGGCACGGTTAATGTTTCACAACCGAAACTCGTGAACCGGTCCTTAATTATCATGAGCACGACCATCAAAACCATGTGCTCACAACCCACTTTTATCAAGTTTTAGTTGGCAAGTTAATTAATTAATTAACCAATCACGATTAACCATCGTGAGCTATCATTAAATATCCATCATTAAGTAATAGTGAAATATTAGTTATCCCAATCGTGTGCTAATGTTTCTAAGCATGGCTAAGCAATTACATCTAATATATCTAGTTGAACCAATATATAAATCCAACTAGTCAACTTATAACCCGAGGTAATCAAGAAATAGGGTAATCAATGCAAATTGGCCATAACAAAGAAACAGGTTCACACCACCCGGTGACATTCGAAAATAAATGCACAGTTGAAATAAATAGAGAATTTAAATATAGGATCAACATGCTCAAAGGAATTGTGTTTGGAATCTGTGTGACTTGCCTTGCAATAAAGGGTCTTCAGTTAATCTTCTTGAATACTTCTGACGCACTCGTGAACTTTCGAAACGACGGAAACGACAAGCTAACACGCAAAACGAGAAAAAAGACTAATAAAAACCAAATAAACAGTACACATAAAGTAAACAAACATGTAGATCATGATTTTAGATGAATTTAGAGACTTGAACGGCCTCATTCCGATTTCATATAAATTAATTACAAATTTTACAAGATTTAACCTAATTAAAGCTTATTTAAAAAGGATTAAATAAATTTAACACAATTTATGGATAACTTTAATATGTAGATCTTTATTTTATACAACTTTTGCAACTTGAACCACATTAAACCGAGTTACAATGAATTAGTTATGAATTTCTAAAGATTAAACCGCATTAAAGCATTTATATGGGTTTTAATTGAATTATGACGCAATAAAGAATTATTTTGAAAAGAAAAAGGATTTATTGCATCATCAAAGACCGTCCACGGTAAACCAGGTTCACAGAAGCGGTCCACGAAACCAACGGCCAAGATCTAATTGACCTAAACTTGACCGAATCGAACGGCCGAGATCGATCCGGTCTACCACGGTCTACGGCTGACAAAGCGCTGACATCAGAGATGATGTCATCGCCGGCGGCGGCTCGGCACACTATGCTCGTCGGCAAACGATGGCGCGGCGGTGCAAACGGAGGGCATCTACGCGTAAAGCTCGGCTCGGCGAACTCACCAGCGGTTTGGATGACGACGGACGGCGACGATTGATGACGGCGGCGAGGTCGAGGCGGCGGCGGTCTTCGGGTCGTCGATGGTGGCAGCGCTCCGGTAGTCTTCGGCGGAAACGGAGGACGGGACAAGGACGACGGAGACCTTGCGAACCTGGCGACGGCCTTCCTGAGCGACGGCGACGACTGGAGCAGCGGCGGCGCTTGGCTGGACTCGCGGCGGCAATGGCGGCGCAAGGGTTGACGCGGAGGCAGCGCTACAAGCGACGGCGGGCTAGGGCGAAGGTGGCGGCGAAAAGAGGAGGTCCCGGGGGTCCTTTTATAGGGGCTAAGAGGCGGCGATGGAGGCCCATGGCCGGCGGCAAGTAGATGGAAGGTCTAGGGTTAGGGGGAGAGAGATGATCCGAATCGAGCTCGAATCCAATGATTTCCAAACAAAATTAGCCGAAGATTCCTAAAGAGAAAGGAAAGAGGAGATCCCGTGGATAATTTCCCCTCTATCAATTCGGCCGGAGAAGGAAGGAAGCGGCCGAATTTGGAAGGAGGCGGCGGCTTGCGGCGCGGCTAGGAGCGGCCGGAGGTTGAAGACGACTGACAGGTGGGCCCCACCTGTCAGTGAAAGGGAGAGAGGAGGGAGGGGCGCGGCGGTATGGGCCGGCTTGGGCCGAGCACGAGCAGGCCAAGGGGAAGGGAGAGAGAGACTTAGGCTGACTTTCGGCCCAAAGCCAAAAGAGAGATTTAAAACCTTTTTCTATTTAAATTATTCATGAAATGATATTCCGTTTATTAAAAATACTTCCTTTGGTCAAATAAATCCTAGAAACATATAGGAACTATAGAAACAAGAGAAGTACTTAACAAAATTTTATTTAGCTCACTTTTATATTGAGATTTAGCAAATTAAAATTAGATCTTCTCTTTTAGGCTTTTAAGATTATTTCTAATAATTCCTTTTAAACAACAATTTATAATTTAAGGATTTTTAAACAAGAAAAGCATTTAACATAATTATAACTAGATCATTAATGATTAATTTATCGATTAACTAATTACTGAACTGTTCTTTGTATTATTAAAATTAGGAATTGAGCTCTGAAAAATTCGAGAAAATTTCAGAGAGTATAATTAATCATGGAGAATTTAATAAAAATTAAATCCAGCCATGCTTTATGTTTAGTGTTGGAGGCATGCCATGAAGCCCTTCAACCGGACCTGCCGAAACCATAGTACCAGCAAGGATTCAAGCCAAAGCCGTCAAGACCATTTAGGCGAAGCCTTATGGCGAAAGCCATAAGCGAAGATGGCGAAGGCTGGAAAGCCGCGTCGGTACTCCGAAAGTAAAGGCATCTCGGGCGAAGGCATCTCGGGCGAACTACAAAGACTTCGCCATGACAAGTTCGGCATCAAGGAGGCCCAATAGGCCGCCCCTTTTAGGCCCGTTTGCTATAGACCAGGCCCAGCCTATCAGCCCATTAAAGGCCCATATGTGCAAATGACACTGCATACCCATGTAAATGTCCCTTTCATAAGGGCAACCATGTAAAATCCTTTGTAACCCTAAACCCTAGAAGGTCCAAGCTTATGCTAAGGCTATAAATAGACCTCTAGGGCCATGTAATGGGGGGATCCCCAAAAAATTTTACGAATCAATACAATTGCTTTTACATTCCAACTACTGTTGAGAGAACCACGCCTTTCGACGTGGCATTGTTGTCCATTCGACAACAGCTGGCGCCGTCCGTGGGGAATCCAGGCCGAAACGGCGAAATGGGACACCTTTCGCCACACCCACACCCTTTCGTCACAGTACCCGCGAGGTACGGCGACAAGGGCTAGAGGCGAAAGTGAGTTAAGTCCAAGCTGGGGGGCTTCGAAGCCGCTCAAGGCTCTGGACACCTTTCGCCACACGCCACGCCCTTCGCCATAGTGCCAATAAGGCACGGCGTCAAGGGCTGTGGGCGAAGAGGTTTCGCCACACCCACGCCCTTCGCCATAGTGCCAATAAGGCACGGCGTCAAGGGCTGCGGGCGAAGAGGTTTCGCCCACCCACGCCCTTCGCCATAGTGCCAATAAGGCACGACGTCAAGGGCTGCGGGCGAAGAGGTTTCGCCACACCCACGCCCTTCGCCACAGTACCCGCGAGGTACGGCGACAAGGGCTGGGGGCGAAAGTGAGTTAAGTCCAAGCTGGGGGGGCTATGAGGCCGCCCAAGCCTCTGGACACCTTTCGCCACACTCACACCCTTCGCCACAGTACCCGCGAGGTACGGCGACAAGGGCTGGGGGCGAAAGTATGTTAAGTCCAAGCTGGGGGGCTACGAAGCCGCCCAAGCCTCTGGACACCTTTCGCTACACGCCACGCCCTTCGCCAGAGTACCAATAAGGTACGACGTCAAGGGCTGCGGGCGAACAGGTTTCGCCCACCCACGCCTTTCGCCATAGTGCCAATAAGGTACGGCGTCAGGGGCTGCGGGCAAAGAGGTTTCGCCCACCCACGCCCTTTGCCATGGTACCAATAAGGTACGGTGCCAAGGGCTGCGGGCGAAGAGGTTTCGCCACACCCACGCCCTTCGCCATAGTACCAATAAGGTACGGCGTCAAGGGCTGTGGGCGAAGAGGTTTCGCCACACCCACGCCCTTCGCCATAGTGCCCATAAGGCACGGCGTCAAGGGTTACGGGCGAAGAGGTTTCGCCACATGCCAAGCCCTTCGCCATAGTACCAATAAGGTACGGCATCAAGGGCTGCGGGCGAACAGGTTTCGCCCACCCACGTCTTTCGCCATAGTGCCAATAAGGTACGGCGTCAGGGGCAGCGGGCGAAGAGGTTTCGCCCACCCACGCCCTTCGCCATAGTGCTAATGAGGCACGGCGTAAAGGGCTGCGGGCGAAGTGGTTTCGCCACACCCACGCCCTTCGCCATAATGCCAATAAGGTATGGCATCAAGGGCTGTAGGCGAACAGGTTTCGCCACACCCACGCCCTTCGCCACAGTACCAGCGAGTTACGGCGACAAGGGCTGGGGGCGAAAATGAGATAAGGAGTTGCTCCCAAGAGTAGCCGAAAGAGATTTATCATTTTTCAAGATGGTCCAAGGGGCCGGCAAACTCAATTGGACACCTGAGTGTCAAGCCGCCTTCGATGGGCTAAGGCAGTACCTTCGGCACTAGTGTAAAAATCTGTTCGGAAAAACATTTTCTGCCGATTCAGTGTTCCGAAAGAGTTCATTACCGGCAATAACAAGCGGTTTGACTCCGAGAAGTCCAATGAAATGTGCGAGGGGCTAAAACTTGAAATCGAGTTCGCATCGGTTGCACACCCGTAGACAAACGGGGCAGCCGAAAGGGATGAAAGGCAAAACCCTAGCAGCACTAAAGAAAAGACCGAAAGCCGGTAACAGTTAAAAAGGTCAAAGTACTAAAAAGACCGAAAGGCGGCAACGGTCAAAACGATTAAAGTACCTAAAAATACCTTTGCCAAAGGCAAAAAGGGGAAAGTACGAGCCGAACAGCCGCAACACGCACCACACCCCATTTATTTGCCAAAAAGCACAAGTTACAGATAAATTCCATTGCCCGCCAAAATGGATTCGGACTTTACATCCGATTCATCAGCAAAAGCAGTCCTCAATGGCAAAGGACTACCCCCTTGAGCATCTTCTTCATCGCTAGTTGTTAGATCAACACAAAAAAAATTTAAAGCGGTGAAGAAGGAAAAACGAGGATTATGCTGCGTCGAGGCTGGGCAATTGCAAACTGACGCTCAGTCATATAAAATTCATGGGTGTCTTCGCCTTTTTTGTGTATGATATTTTTGGAAAAACCCCAAGGTAAACGTTTGATCGACAAAAACGCCACGGGGGCGATACGAATCGGCCGAAGCACAACTCGCCGAACGTTGAAACCGCGACAGCTCGTTTTTGGAAAACATACCGATCATCGCTACACTTGACTTATGCAAATACTTAAGCGTTTCTGGACGCATATGCCAAAAGTCGAGAGTGAATGATGAGGGCTGAAAAGTCAATGTGAATTCCTTTCGCTAATACGCAAGGGGGCCGACATGCTTCGCCCTTCCGAACATACAAGTTACCAAATGCGATGATAGCGAAAAGAAACATAAAAACACGCACAAGCTCCATCAGGCAAAAGCACATACGTGTTACACAAAGGAGCAAAAAATTACATCATCCGTTTCAGAACATTTTCGCCTCGCCCCTACTAAGTCCGGCGAACACGGTTCGTCATCTATACTATACACGACTTTAAGGGGGGAAGGAGGCGAAATACACACCGACGTCAAGCGAAAGCAGCTTGACGATTAGTCATTTCGAAGTCTAACCAAAGTGTGGCAATGTCATCGCGGCGCTGGATGTGGCACCGGTCGTAATCCTCTAAGGTTCGACCAGGATGTCTTCACCTCCAATTCGCCATTTTGACAACCACATAGCTACATAAAAGGCGAACGCTTGATCGATGAAAACACCAGGGGGGGCGAAACGAATCGGCAGAAGCATCGCTCGCCGAACTTTGAAACCGCGACAGCTTGTTTCGGAATAAAGATACCAAACACCGTTACATTCAACTTACGCAAAACATAAGCGTTTTTCCCAGCGCAAAATGCTACGAGTCGAAAATGGAAGTCGAAAGCTGAAAAGTCAACAAATCTTTTCGCCAATCCCCGAAAGGGGGCCGAACACATGACTTTCGGCGAAATCCCCGCTAAAACAATAGGGAAAAAAGGGAAAGAAAAAAAATACAAGTTAAGAATCACGCAAAGCAGACAAACTTGGCAAAATATAATCACCCAGTGTCATAATACAGCTTCACCATTCTCGAAAGGCGAACACCAGTGTTCATATTTTTTCTGCAGGAGTCTAAAAAGAGGTTTCGACAGGAACATCGGCCGAAAGGGGGAGCCTCAAGCCATACCGTATAGTTTGCACGGTCTCGGCCGAAGCTCCTTACTCACCCTTGCCCGTGAGGGGCTTGTTGGAGGCATGCCATGAAGCCCTTCGGCCGGACCTGCCGAAACCATAGTACCAGCAAGGATTCAAGCCAAAGCCGTCAAGACCATTCAGGCAAGCCTTATGGTGAAAGCAATAAGCGAAGATGGCGAAGGCTGGAAAGCCGCATCGGTACTCCGAAAGTAAAGGCATCTCGGGCGAAGGCATCTCGGGCGAACTACAAAGACTTTGCCATGACAAGTTCGGCATCAAGGAGGCCCAACAGGCCGCCCCCGGCCTTTTAGGCCTGTTTGCTATAGACCAGCAGCCTATCAGCCCATTAAAGGCCCATATGTGCAAATGACACTGCATACCCATGTAAATGTCCGTTTCATAAGGGCAACCATGTTAAATCCTCTGTAACCCTAAACCCTAGAAGGTCCAGGCTTGTGCTAAGGCTATAAATAGACCTCTAGGGCCATGTAATGGGGGGATCCCCAAAAAAATTTACGAATCAATACAATTGCTTTTACATTCCAACTACTGTTGAGAGAATCACGCCTTTCGATGTGGCATTGTTGTCCATTCGACAACATTTAGGAAATTTTATTTCCCACATTTAACTTCACTTGTAAATTAATGAACATTTAATATAAATTCTATTAATAATTTATTAAATAATTTATAAATCCTGATACGGAAAATCAGGCTGTGACAACTTAGTGTGAAACAACAGTCATCATGCTTATGCAAGGATTATACAATACTTAATGTAAAAGCCTCGTTGTGACCTGTAAACCCACTCAATATGTAAAGTGTGGTGGTACCGATGGCTACCAGACAAACTAGAGCGATTCACCTCATGTGGATAAAGCTATACAAACTCTGCAGAGTCTAAAAACTAATCAATTAGCCATGCTCACGGTCATGAGTGCTTGGTAAAGTGTCATGAGTATAGACTTATGTTTTAAAATGTGTTATGAAACTTGGATTTGGAATGGGTGAAATGTATTGAGTTGTGTGAGTGTGATGATGATTATATGACTTGTTGTCAAGGAAGACAACAAGAGTATGCTTATGATGATATAATGATATTTATTATGAACTTACAAAAATGTTTTGATTAATTGAATCATCAACTCCTTTACAAAAGTATTGTGAAACAAAACTTGATTTATGCTAAAATTGAACTGCATATTGCGCTCCTTTGAATAGAAATAATGTACTGACTCCTGCTATGTTGAAATATCTATTTGTGCAGGTTGTATGTTTAGATTAAGTTGAGTAATGCGGGTTTTTCGACTGCTTCTTCTAGGACTTGAACTTATTGGGGGTAAACCCCTAGTCGGTGTGCTTGTGTTTGGGTAGTCAAGCTTCCGCTGTTCTCTGATATATCTATATTTGGTCGGTCGGCCCATGTATCTATTAAGTAGTTGTAATTTGTGATCACTTTCGTCTTAAATGTATCTTGCTATGTATTTCCATGCTTAAGATGAAAGTGTGAATCTAGTGCACATCCTGGGAACTAGATTCACATGAGTATGAGTTAAGAATATTTGACATGTTGTAGATCTTTAGCCATTTTGTCAAGTCTACTGAATGTGTAACACATCTGGTCGCCGCCTTCGAGTGGTTTGACGAGCACATCTCAGGCTGAAGTTGACTGGTAGGCTAAAGGCCCAGCAATGTCTCTAATATTCTTCTCTTGAGGCATCAAATACTTTATTATGCTTGTTTGATGAATTGATTTATTCACTTCATCTCTGAAATATAATGGAAGATCTGGAGAGCCTACGACATCAATTCCCGCAAATAATTCCAATATATTCTATGCAAATCTATACATTTTACCTTAAAAATATTAATTAAAGGTAATAAAAGCATTACAAATAATCAATAATCATAAATACAATAAATAAATTTCTTAATCATAAACATCAACAATAAAAGTGCCTCAACTTGCAAGGTCGGGATCAAATTCAAAATCACGTGGCTCTATTATGCGATAATATGCTTTTTCATTGATTTTGCAAATTTCTAGGGTGTATATACATTTTCATAAAGCTCTTGGGTTTTAATCGCAAAATTTCCACTGCTGAAAAATATGCGCTTAATTTCCCAAAACTGCCACGACCTTTTTGCAAAACCAGAAGATTCTTTCATTTTTTCCCCTTTCTTTCCTTTCTTTTCCGGTTCTCTTTCCTTTTCTTCTTCTTCCTGTTGACTCGACACATGGCCGGGGAGGCGCAGCGGCTAGAGTGGTGCAGAGCCGGTAGCGTGGCCAAATAATGGCGGCGCAGCCATGCGGCGGGGTGGACGGACGGTGGATGGACAGGATGTCACGACAGGGCTGTGCGGTGCGGCCATGTGGTAACGGTGAGCACGTGGCCGTGCAGCGGCGAAGCGCGAGCATCGGTGCCGTGTGGCGACGACGCGTCGGGTGGCTCGGTCGTGTGCCTGCCGAGGGCTTAATGCGGCACGGCTGGCATCACCATTGGTGCTGTCTCCTTATTGGTACTTGATACAGTCACATATAAATCCGCAAGCGCACGTATATCACTGTAGCACTTCACCTCAGAGTATTCTAAGGGTATTGAATTGCAAGGAACATGCGTGTATATATAAGAATGGGATTCAACCAAGGACAACAACTAATGATAGGATAGGCTAGAGAGGATTCCTATGGATTCAACTAGCTAACTTAAGTTAAAGCTAAAACTCTACCAAATGCTTCAGGCACTGTTGATGCCAAAAACACGAAGGCCTGGGAAATCTGTTTAGCTTCAGTGCAGGTCCTAAATTTTTGATGAGATGCGAGCGTGTCAGTTAGATAAATAAATTGATGATCATAGAGCCGATCGGCCAATAAGCCGATGTAGCGATAATAGCCAATGTCGACACTAGTCGATGTAGATTCTGACACTTAGATAAATACAATGGAAGAACTTGAACAAACAATCCAATCGGCCGATGATAATATGATGAAGTAGATGTCTAATGAACCAATCGGCCGATATTGATACAAAATATTAAATGTAAGCTCCATGGTTAAAGCATACATTGGCTGGAAAATCCGTTGTAAAGATAACTTATCGACTAGCACACCGATAAAACAGTATACATGAGTTACCTGGCTAGATCAGACTAAACCGATACAGCATTAAGTTTATAGCAACGAGTAAACCCAATAATGTCGATAAATCATGTATAAAGTGATGGATATAACAAATGTATCTAAACAACATTGTGATTGTATAGGTATATTGACTAAGATAGATGATCGGACCTAACCGAGTGTTGGTATTTCTTATGACTATAGATAAATCCGAAAGCGCATGGAATACCGCTATAGCACTTCACCTTCGGATGACCCCAAAAGGATATTGAACTCAGGGAACATGTGTAATCTACCTAAGGCTAAGACTATCCAAGGACAATAACTATAGGTTGCTAGCTAGGCTAGAGAAGACTTTCTATGTGTTTTAATTATCTACGCTAAGTTAAAGGTAATTTCCTATCTGCTACTTTGCTAGCTAGGCTAGAGAAGACTTTCTATGTGTTTTAATTATCTACGCTAAGTTAAAGGTAATTTCCTATCTGCTGCTTCGGGCACCGACCCCTGCTAGTCTGCCAGTGTGGTTTCAGCTATAGCTTTATGATGTATCCGAACATGGAGGATTACTGGGATGAGATTCAGGGCTGTCACCACCTGCCGCCTACCTCTAACAAATCCGTGGGTTACACAACAAACAAAGGTAATCTCTAACCTAGACACCACATCTAAGTTATTAATTACTACTATAGTACTTGTACAGGAACTTCCTTCTTTATTTAGAGTCCTAGTACTAGAGCACTTAGTACGAATACTAAACAATGAACCCGCAAAGGGGAAATATATCTTATTTAGACTAAGTAATTAAATAACATAAGAAAGGAACACGAATGCTTACTTAATAGAAGTTTCTCCGAACCCGGAGCAGAGTGTACCGACAGCTCCGGTACTCCTCCAGAATTCCTCCTAGAAAGCTACACTCGTCGAGAAAGAAGTTGGAGGGAGCGCCAAACTTCCGGGCACCCCTCCAGAGCTTATTTAGTACATAAACTTGTAAAATGCTCGTTTCGGCACACGAACTTGTCTAGTTTGTGCGAATGAGACTAAAATAGCTTGGCAATGTTAATTTTATGAAGCAGATGTTGATTAGGATGTGACATACAGACGTGTAGTGAGTATGCATAAGACATGCAATATTTATAAATTTGATCTCTACTTTATCCTTCACCATGGAAACGATGAATTTCATATATTTCTAACCCTTATATCATTGCTCGGTTTCTTTAATCTTTTTCTACGATCAGTATATCCATTCTATTTTTACTAAAGAGGTGTATGTCTAATAGAAACCTTCTCAGATATATGTTTACATAGTATCCTAATCGGCCCCTAAATCAATAAGATTAGCCATATAGTATTCTTTTCGCCTTTCTCCACACACACCAGACAAGTTCATGCACCAAAACGAGCATTTAACAAGTTCGTGCACTAGATTGCACCCACCTAATAAGTTCGTGTACCAGTGATGCAATTTACTCTTATTCTAATGCACAAAAGATACAATAGAGCCTCTTGTAATTCAGCTCAAAGTTGTGTGTTGGAAATGAGAGTGAGCTCCTCCTTTTATAGGCTCCAAATGAAGGTTACATTGATGGGAATTGTCGGAAATGCCCCACAACAGCCATTGGGAAGTGATCAGGAGCGTACACGTGGAAGATGGCGATCAACGGCCATAAAATGGGTTCAGCCGAACTGGTGGTTCGGCCGAACCGGAAAACCCTCCTCCCGGCCGCCTCTTCGGCTGGGAGGTAGCTTAATGGGCCCCCAACATCATATACTATGTTTTGGCCCAATTCTAAGCAGTTTTCATTGACATATGGGCCCTCCAATCAGTGTAAACACGTCCGGAATGTGCAAAGGTTCATTTTGTCGCATGACGAGTCTGTTTTCTCCTTAAAATACCTGCATACACATATTTCACCAACACTAGTGGAAATGATTAGTAATAATCCCTACCACTAAGTTGGATACCATATTTTAGTTCATTATATGAAGGTATTGACAGTCAGATATTATGATTTAAGGACCGTCAAAACACCCACACACTTAACCTTTGCTCGTCCGGAGTGAAGGCTATGGACTCTACAATAGAGTTATGACTTCCTTACTAATAATCATGCAAACAAATTATTCAAAGCCATACATGTACTTGTGGGTCTTTCTAGTGTCTACCATGCGATACTGGGCAATTGAGAAATGAAAAAATCTTGACTCAAGTCACCTTAACTTTTCATGAAGAACGAATTGGGGTTTTTCAAGTAACACAAAATTATAACTTTGCCGTGCTCCTCCATTGATTCTCTCGATCGCTCTAAGTGTATGATTCCTCACAAAGGCATATGATTGTGCCTTTTCTTTTCCTACTATCTAATAATGTTTATGTGGAGCTCAGGGTGTGGAAAAGAGTAGAGCATTACTTGTATCACATATATTGCAAAAGTCAAATAATGGATCCACGGAAATACAAGACATACTTTCTGGCCGTCAAGAATGTGCATGTGTATGTGTATGGTAAATTTGTGGGTGGAAAAGGGGAAATACTAATAACAATAACTCCTTTTGTATATCTCCTCCATTTATTTTCTCTTTTGAAATTTGGGAGAGTGCATGGCTATCTCTTTTTTTTTCTTTTTCTCTTTTTTTCATCATCATGCTCCATACTTGTATGAGCATTTTTTTATTCATAGCCATGCCCCTCTCTCTCTCTCTCTTGTTTTTTTTAAAAGAACTTTGGAGGAAGAGGCATAAATGACATGAAGTATTTATTTTGTGGATGATGGATGAAATGAATGACAAATGAAGAATACTAACTTCCAGTGTAGAAGTCAAGCATAGGTACATGTATGTGGAGTGTATGCGATCTTGACCATGAAAGTATGAAAAGCATTTCGCACGAGTCACAAAACTTGACAATGCTCAATGTAATGACAAGCAGCGTATATAGCAAGCTAATCATGAATGATCAACCTATGGCTCTAATGGGAATAAAAATATCAATGAGGAGTTTAGCATCGTTATATATTTTTTTCCTTTTCATAAAATTCCCAAGTGTGCAATATAAAGAGTAGGATTTCTATCATCAGACTATATCTCATTCATCAATTACCTAGATAACATGGGGTCCCTATTGGATATGTCACCACAAGCAACAAGTAACGAGCTAAGAATAATAGGCATGCATGTTATTTTCAGGGAGACCATAAACTCTAATTGTACTGTCCCTAGCTTGAGTTCAATTATCTTCAATATTTTAGAATTGATAATCAAATTGAACTCAGGATAGAATGGATGTCCAAAGGAAAAATTGTGCAAACCTGCGCTCTGTATGAAACAGAAGACGATTCATGGTAGAGGTGGTTCAGCCGAACTGGAGGTTTGGTTGACCCCTCATTGGATCTGACTACATCAATTCCCCTTGTGTGGTTTGTCATGGCTCATCACTTTTGGGGTGATCTTGCTTTGGTTACGGCATTGATGTGCAAGATCACCCCCACACTTGTTTTTGTACTTGGGACTCTTTATTGGACACAAAAAGAAAAACAAAGACACGAGTAAAGCAAAAATGACTCACTTGGTTGGAAGACCAAGGAACCACATTTATTTTGTTTTATTTTGTCTCTTTTTTTATGGGAACGATGGATATGGTGGGTATCATGGCAGAATGAAAACATTGGATGAGGATGCACAAGGTGTTGAAGATTCTTACCAGATAGATATTTACCAAGCTTAAACCTCAACTGAATGTAAAATGTTTTGCATTTGTTCTGTTTGGTTCCCTGTGCATCTCTTTCCCATGGACCAAGGAGCGTGATATAAGTGTTTGAAGTTATTGTACACTGCTCCTTGATTGTCATTTTATTATCTGCAAAAGGTTAGTGAACAAGAAATACCCGAGGGACTATAAGAATTGCAAAGATTTTATCGTAGCCTCGAGTTTAGTTGTTCACATCCACGCTAAAAGGAAATTGGATTCAAAACTTAAGAAGCGTGGATCCCATAAGTTTGTCAACTTTTTATTTTATTTTTCAAGAGACACTCTCTTTTTTATTCTAAAAACACATTTTTTTTCAAAATTTTTATTATTCACCAAATTTTCGTTTAAGCAAAACTCATACAAGGCTTAAGATAAAATTGCACGAACATGACAAAGGAACATTTGACAATATACTTATCGTGCACTGTGTTCATCCTTTACATGTAGCAATTTACTGATTTGTTTCCCGAGCCTGACTTTCCTCCAGTGTGAATTGAACTTGACGAATTACCAATGAATTTGAAAACTTTCCTAAAGGGGTTAGTCTATGGAAGATATATATCTAATGTCCATGAACATATTAACTCTAAGAGTTCATTAATCAAACTCGACTCCATGTCTAATTCGATTAAAGCAGACTAGTTTAACCTAAGCACCATGCTTAATTTAAAAAGCCTATCGATGTCTCACGAAAACACCCAAACCTGAGTATATGAAAATAGACAAAGGAAACATAATCATGTATGATCAAGCCATATTCACATGGTGGTACTATTGAGTAAAGGTTTGGTGAACCTTGTTTTATCTTTCGCATACCTGAGTGTACTTACCGCCAGCATGATGGATATTTTGAAATCTCTGGGGCAGTGGCATGGTCACATATGATTGTCGATTTCTCCTCCATCTCAATGCGGATTGTAGTGGAGGAAGGCACTTTGATCACTCCAACTCCAGCGAGCGGTCTAGTTATGCACACAGCTCGTGTGCAAGAACCTTGTTTCTTGAAGGCATGATCCGTTGGCACAATGCGTAGGATGCATCTCTTTTCGAGCAAATGTGCAAGTGTCAACTAGAGTGGGGCAGCAAACGCAAACGCCTAGAAATGAAGAAGAATCTCCTCCTGCTTGTATGCCCGTATGTGCTGCGGGAGCGAGAAATTGCGCATGGCTAGGAGTGGATAAAGGCTTAGCCAAGGCGGCACATGAGCTCAAGAGAGGGACTGGGTGTAGATAGATATAGCTCATCAGCTCTCTTCCTCTTCTCCCATCTTTTTTTTTCTCCTTCCGTCTCTCATTTCTCCTCTTTTTTTTTCTTTTTTTTCTTTTTTTTATCAAGCTAGGACTAACCCCAACTTCAAACCAAGGTGGCCTTGGTTGATGGAACTCGTTATGACAAGCTCATCGACATTCACCCCCACACTTGGACTTGTGTGTCACAAGACATCAAAAACCAAGTGTGTAATGTTGGAGTCTCCTATAGAGTTTGTTCCAATACCAAGGATCACCAAAGTGTGTAATTGATGTAGCTACCGTGTTCTTAGGCATCTGATGACTCTCGTTCTTAATCTCAACTTGCAATGTTTAGCGACCAAGAATACCCGAAGGTGCATATTATCCTAAAAATTGGTTCTTGCTTTTATTAGAAGGGAAACTTACCATAGCAATCCGGGTTACCTCCCCACAGTGCTTTGTTTATGGTCACAAGCTTGACCATGGGGACATTATGCTGCAAGATTAGTGCCACAAATACGATATTTGTAGTATTTATGATAAATATAAGCATCCACAACCATCCTTCTAAACACGTTAGAAATGAGGACCGAAAGGTGGAGTGGTCCTCGCACAGGGAAGTGGTACTAACCAAACAGGACTCTGGGGATTCTTTATGTGAGCATGAATCCTGGGGGATTTTGAAAGAGAAACTCTCATGCTCATATGTGGAATGTTTTCTCTCGTCCTCCAGAGTCGATGTCTCAAGCTTATCCGCGGCCTGAAGGTTTTCCTTCTCAAGAGATGCATCGTGCAAGAACTGGGTTATGTCTTGATGATAAACAAGAACAACGTTCTGAGGGCCAGAGGGACAAGGTTAGGCTTGATCGAAGGTGATAAGGGTCGTTCAGTTTCATGAAGACGGACAATAGGTTCAGAAGAAACAAACGAAGATACAAACATCACCCCCTCGAACGGCTCATGCTTGGGATGAGCCTTTGTATTGCTGGAATAATTCAGGGTGTTTCCATGATCTTCATAAAGATTATCCCTGAATTAGAATGGAATTTTCGGAGGATGAATTTCTTCTTCTTCCGGCTCCAGCAACTGGAATGAGGATTCGACAGTTGAGTCGGGTTCCGACTCCACGTGCAGACGTTCCTCATGGGTAATCTCGACCTCCAGGACGACTTCGCTGCGGCAGAAAGAATCGCTCTCTAAGATGAGATCTAGGAGTTCTCTTCCTTCGGCGGTTCTCTTGTGTGCGAACGATCCTGCGGCGGAAATACAGAGATTTGCGGCAGACTCCTTGTCTAACCCGTACCGAAAATGTTATAACAACACATGGTCTGGTAAAGACAAGTCTGGGCCAGATTGAGTTAACAATGAGAATCTGGCCCAGGCTAAACCGAGAGATTCCTTCTCATTCTGTCGGAAAGAGAGGATGTCTAATCGAAGATTAATTACACGGGTTAATGGAAAGAAAGCAAGGCAGAATTTGCACTTTAGCTCCTCCCATTCACCGTGGAATTTAATGTACCATTCACATTATTGACAGAAATAATGTACCATTGCTTCGCTTTATCTCTATGAGAAAAAGGAAACAACTTCCACTTGAGAGTTCCATGTGTCATGCCTATGATGGATAGACATGAACACACTAGCTCAAAGTCCCGAAGATGGAAGTACGGGTTTTCACCAATACTACCAGAGAAGGTTTGCTCTCAAATCATGGCTATAAAGCCAGGACCGATTTCGTAGCCATCCGAAAGGATTGGTTTTGAAGAACAGGACGGCTCACAAAGATCAGCCCAAGGAGCAGAAAGGGTTTGAATTGTGGGTTGCTCCATCAAGGAAAGAAATAAGAGAAGAAGAAATAAAAATAAAGATACGAGGATGACCTAGACTCGAACAAATTAGCAACCGTTCCCCGGCAACGGCGCCAGAAATGCTTGTTGGTATTTCTTATGACCACAGATAAATCCGCAAGCGCACGGAATACCGCTATAGCAGTTCACCTTCGGATGACTCCAAAAGGATATCAAACTCAAAGAATGTGTGTAATCTACCTAAGACTAAGACTATCTAAGGACAACAACTATAGGTAGGCTAGCTAGGCTAGAGATGACTTTCTATGTATTTTAATTATCTACGCTAAGTTAAAGGTAATTTCCTATCTGTTGCTTCGGGCACCGACCCCTACTGGTCTGCCAGCGTAGTTCCGGCTATAGCTCTATGATGTATCCAAACGTGGAGGATTACTGGGACGGGATTCAGGGCTGTCGCCACCTGCCGCCTACCTCTGACAAATCCATGGGATACACAATAAAAAAAGCTAATCTCTAAGCTAGACATCACGTCTAAGTTATTAATTACTACTCTAGTACTTGTACATGAACTTCCTTCTTTATCCGGAGTCCTGGTACTAGAGAACTTAGTAAGAATACTAAACAATGAACCCGCAAAGAGTGAAATATATTTTACTTAGACTAAGTAATTAAATAACATAAAAATGAACACAAATGCTTACTTAACAGAAGAAGTTTCTCCGAACCCAGAGCAGAGTGTATCGACAGCTCCGGTACTCCTCCAGAATTACTCCTAGAAGGAAAACTTCTTCCGGGCACCCCTCCAGAGCTTCCCCTCACTCTCTACCTTATTCTAATGAACAAAAGATACAATAGAGCATCTTGTAGTTCAGCTCAAAGTTGTGTGTTGGAAATGAGAGTGAGCTCCTCCTTTTATAGGCTCCAAATGATGGTTACATTGATGGGAATTGTCGGAAATGCCCCGCAACCGCCAGTGGGAAGTGATCAGGAGCGTACACGTGGAAGATGACGATCAATGACCACAAAATGGGTTCGGCCGAACTCAGAAAACCCTCCTCCCAGAGGCGGCTGGGAGGTAGCTTAATGGGCCCCCAACATCATATACTATGTTTTGGCCCCTAAATGGTTTTCATTGACATATGGGCCCTCCAGTCCATGTAAACTCCTGAATGTGCGGAGGTTCATTTTGTCGCATGACGGGTCTGTTTTCTCCTTAAAATACCTGCATACACATATTTCACCAATACTAGTGGAAATGATTAATAATAATCCCTACCACTAAGTTGAATACCATATTTTAGTTCATTATATGCAGGTATTGACGGTCAGATATTATGATTTAAGGACCGTCAACACCGAGATAATCCCAACTAAATCGATGCCTCTCTAGACACAATGCAATTAAAGATAGAATTGAAATGTCGGATAGACAAGTATACCAACCAAACCAAAGCAATCCAAGAGAGCAAAACGATGTAGCCTTAAACAACGCCAATATAGCAGATCAATTGCCTGGCCAGTGGAACTTAGGGCTCACCCCTTCGATGGAGATCGAAGTGATGTAGCCGTGCGTCAGGTGACAAGTTACGCTGGTGATAAAAACCATAGAAAAGAGGGTGGCGATGCGCCGAGAGTAGTTGCATTGATTTGTGAGATAAATTACAATGACCCTGGGTGGACATATTTATACCCACGGGTAGATACAAGTTCTATATCGGGCACGACACAAGTTTCCTAAAGATAGAAGGAACAATACAAGTCCTGATCGGACACTAGACAAAACTTCCTAAAGATTGTAGCGGAAAATTATTAAATCCTGTCTAATTAATAGATAGAACTAAATTGTCATACCATAGTCTTCATGATTCCTTCTTAAACTCGGTCTTTTCTGGATAGGCTTCCATCGAGTGATCAATTTCTTTCCTTACCAAATCCACTAAAGAATCTTACAAAAAATTGGCGTTGAGCTATTTGATGTATCCAAACATGGAGGGATACAAAGGACGGACATGGCTGTCACCACCCGCTACCTACCTCACTTTCTGTGGAGCACACAACAAACGAAGGTAACAGACTAACCTAGACACCACGTCTAAGTTATTAATTACTACTCTATCATCGCGTAGAAACTTCTTTCTTTATCCAGAGTCCTAATACTAGAGCACTTGATTAAAAACTAAGTGGCGAAATTGAGGCATTATTTGTTATCCAATGAATGCACTATAGTTTGCAAGGCCGATGTTGTAAAATACATGCTATCGGCCCCAGTGTTGAAGGGGGGAGTTGGAAAATGGATTTTTGACTTGACAGAGTTTGATCTCATAGATGAATCACCTAAGGCAATTAAGGGGCAAGCTATAGCCGATTTCATTGTTGAGCATCGTAATGATTCAAACAGCCTGGTTGATATAGGGCCTTGGACATTGTTTTTTGATGGATCGGTTTGCACTCATGGTTGTGGTATCGGCTTGGTAGTCATATCGCCTAGGGGGCTAGTTTCGAGCTTGCCTATACTATTAAACCTTATGCAACTAATAATCAGGCCAAGTACGAAGCAGTTCTTAAGGGATTACAGTTGCTAAAAGAGGTTGAAGTCGATGCTGTTGAAATCATGGGCGATTCTTTGTTGGTCACTAGCCAATTGGCTGGGGAATATGAATGGAAGAGCGATACTTTGATGATCTACAATGAAAAGTGTCAAGAGTTGATGGGTAGTTTTCGGATGGTGACAATGAAGCATGTTTCCCGAGAGCAAAATGCAGAAGCTAATGATTTGGCTCAGGGGGGCATCGGGATACAAGCCGATGGTGAAAGATATTGAGATAGAAGTCTCTACAATTACGGTCGATGATTGGAGGTATCATGTATTTGATTATTTGAAGGATCCCTCTCAACCGGTTTCGAGGAAATTACAATATAAAGCTTTGAAATATGTTCTATTGGATGATGAGTTGTATTATCGGACGATTGATAGAGTATTGCTCAAATGTTGAGTGCCGATCAAGCCAAGGTTGTGATGGGGGAAGTACATGAAGGTATATGTGGTACTCACCAATCGCCTCATAAGATGAAGTGGCTGCTTCGGTGAGTTGGGTATTTTTGGCCGACAATGTTGGAAGATTGCTTCAGATATTATAAAGGCTGCCAAGGCTGTCAAAAATTTGGAGCTATTCAGAGAGCGCCAGCATCGGCAATGAATACAATAATCAAACCATGGCCATTCAGAGGTTGATGGATTGATATGATAGGCTAAATTAATCCACCCTCGAGTAAAGGACATAAGTTTATATTGGTGGCTACTGACTATTTTAGAAAATAAGTTGAGGCAGTTCCGTTGAAGAAAGTTGATTCTGGGGACGCAATCCAATTTGTTTGAGAACATATTATATATAGATTTAGTGTGCCACAGACAATTACAACCGATCAAGGATCTATCTTTGCAAAAAGCATGGGGTTTAAATTGTTCAATTCCTCACCATGCACAAGCTAATGGGTAAGCAGAAGCCTCTAACAAAAGTTTGATTAAGTTGATCAAGAGGAAGATTTCTGATTTTCCTAAGCAGTGGCATACCAGATTAGCTGAAGCATTGTGGTCTTATCGGATGGCTTGTCATAGATCAATTCAAGTCCCTACTTACAAGCTTGTTTATGGGCATGAGGTTGTTTTACCGTGGGAAAGTACCATCGGCTCGAGAAGGATTGCTATCCAAGATGAGTTAACAGCCGATGATTATCACAATCTCATGGTGGACGAGTCAAAAGAGTTGGTTCAGTCTAGGATGCGTGTTGTGGAAAAAGTAACAAAGGATAAGGAGATAATTGCTCGTCATTATAAGAAGAAAGTTGTGCCCAATTCTTTTACAGAAGGCAAGTTGGTTTGGAAGTTGATTTTGCCGATAGGAACTCACGACAATAAATTTGGCAAGTGGTCATCGAATTAGGAAGGACCTTTCTGGATCTACAAGTCTGTTTCTAAAGGAGCTTACATGTTACAAGGTCTCGAAGGAGAAGTTTACGGAAGAGCACTCAACGGAAAATACTTGAAGAAATATTTACCAAGTATTTGGGTCAATGCATGATTGGCGGGTTTGTGCCGACTCATGATAGCCGATGTGTGGAGCATCACCTCTAGATGGCCGATATGTGTGTTATCACCCTTGGAAGATTTCAGGACTATGGATCAGTTGGTTTAAGCCAATATAAGATACTGATGTTTTTACATCGCCTTTAGATGGCCGATATATGAATATATTGCCCTTAGACCAATGTAATTTTGCCAATTTTTTTCAACACTGCAAAATTAAGGGGGCATATGTACACAGATGGGACTGAGATCTTTGAAAAATTTTACGTATGGGTTTTCGAAGCTTTTTGAGTTAAGACGAATATGGAAATCATTACAATCGAATATATAAAGGAAATTCAGCAAAATGATGTCACCCAAGTCGTCCTATTACAAGAATATTCACCCAGATACGAGCCTATAAATGGCCGATACAGCTCGCTGCCTAATTTGTTCTATTTCGTCTATAACTCGCATGTCGGCTGCATCGGTACTAGGTGTCACAGCCTGAATTTTCGTTTCAGGATTTATAAATTATTTAATATATTATTAATAGAATTTATATTAAATGTTCATTAATTTACAAGTGAAGTTAATGTGGGAAATAAAATTTCCTAAATATAAATCATGGCTGAATTTAATTTTTATTAAATTCTCCATGATTAATTATACTCTCTGAAATTTTCTCGGATTTTTCGGAGCTCAATTCCTAATTTTAACAATACAAAGAACATTTCAGTAATTATTTAACTAATGAATTAATCATTAAATGGTCTGGTTTCAATATTGTTAAATACTTAGAGTGTTCAAGTATATTCAAGATTTTTCTTGGAATTATTTGAGCATTGGAAGTATTTTTAACAATTGAGAGATCATCTCATTGGTTAATATATTTGGAAAAGCAATAAAATCTTCTTCCTAGTCTTGGGCCCTATTCAGCCCATTCCCTCCTATTCTCTCCCTTCCTCTCAGCCCGCATAGAAGTCTGTTTATCCTCCCTCTCGCTACAGTGTTGTCTTCAACCCCTGGACAGAGCCGAGCCGTCCCGAGCCTGTGCAGCCGTGCCGCTCCTCCTTCCAAATCCGGCCTCCTCGTTGCTCCTCTTTCCAAATTAGTTGCGGGAATGGAATCCTCTCAATCTCCTCTACAATTTCCCTAAGAAATCCCCAAAAGTTTCTATGGAAATCCTTTCCAATTTCGCGGATCAATCTTTCCTTTTTCCGGCGAGGATCCTAAACTTTCCCGAGTTTTTCCCGTCGATGTGGGCTTGATCCCGAGCTCCCGTGCCTATATAAAGGACCCCCTCGTCGTCCTCTACCTATCCCCTCAAGTCCCGTCCTCCGCGGTCGCCGGAATCGCTCTCCCCACGCTTGTCTTCTCTCTCCACCGCCGCCACCATCTCCAGCCGAGCCGCGCCGCCCCTTTGGTCAGTGCCGCCTTGAGCCGTCGCCTCCCTCGGCTTCGCAAGGGTGAGAGCTACCTCGGCCACCGGTTTTTTTGCGCCAAATCCCACCGGAGGTTGCCCGTCGTCGTGAACCCGAGCGCCGCCGTCGTCGCCGTGTCTCCAGCCGCACTGTTCGTCGTCGTCCGTCGTCGCCTTCGGTCGCCGTCGACTCCATTGGGTTCGCAGGAGCAAGGTGAAGCCCGTCCACCCCTCAGTTGTCGTCTCCCGTCGCTGAAACGCCGTCGCCACCGTTGATCAGTACCTCGCCGCCCTTCGGAGCTCATCGCTGGCCATCTTCCGTCGCTGCCCGTCATCGTGTAAGTGTTGGTAAGAATCGCCGTCGCCTTCTCTACCTCCCGGTGCCCTCCGTTTGCATTATTGTGCCGTGGTTCGCCAGTAACCGCCGCTCCTATGTCGTTCACCGGTGTAGTTTATCCCTAAGGTCTTAATTCCATCTAATCTAATCTTGTTTGGCTCTAGCGTCGTCATCGTCTCCGTGTGTTGTCGTCGGACCGTAGCCGTCACCTCTTCCTCTCCGTTCGCTACCGTTTCCCGGTGAGGCCTCCTCTCCGATTCCTAGGGTAGATGTTTATGTAAGCCACGTGTGTGTCGTCGTCGCTGTGTCGTAGCTGCTGCACGCCGTGCGGTTGCGGTTTGCCGTCGCTCTACCGAGCCTCTTAGCCACCGCTGCTTAGTCGCTACCGCGTCGCGCCTTGCCGCGTTGCCCCGCAGCTGCTTGCCATGCCGCTGCTGCGCGTGTGCCGGCTAAGCCGCTTAGCTGCAGCTGCTTGCCGCTTTGCCGCGTTGTTGCCCTAGAGGCCTAGACTTAGCGCAGCCGCAGTCCGTCACCGCGCTGCTATCATGCATCACTACCGCTGCCGCTGTTTGCCGCTTTGCCACAGCCGCAGCCGTGCCGGTTGCGTTTTTGCTCGCAGCCCTGCTGCTCTAGCCGTGCATGGTCGCTACCGGCTGTGCCGTCACCCTAACCCTAGCTGCGTGTTTCCGCCTAGCCGCCGCCTAGCCGAGTCAAGTTGTCTTAGTGCCGCCGTGTCGCAGCTGTGTGCCGCTTAAACTTAGCCGCTGCTTTTAGTCGAGTTGTGTAGCCGTAGGTGCAACCCTAGGTTCCTACCGGCCTATCGTTTGTCGTACTAGGGCTTTACAGTGAATCGTGTCTAGCCGACCGGTTTAGCCGCAGCCGTTGTTGAGTCGTTCGCTCGTTCGTTCGAACGAGGTGTTCCCCGTGCTTCGTTCATTCGTCTGTGTTGAGTCGTCCTTTAGTTTAGAGCCGTTCAGAGCCGCCGGTTCTGTTCGCCGGTTTCGGTTGATCATTTGGGTGATCTCGTGTCACGTGGAGTTGACTCGTTGAGTCGGTATCTCGTGAGGCTCGCTTGCCAGATCAATCCAAGCCATCCGATCTTAGTCGACTCGGTCAAGATTAATCTCAGCTGTCCAAAATCAATATAAATCCTCTCCTCTTTTCAGTGGCATATTATTTCTTTTTAATATATATCATCTACCAAATATGATCCAATCTTTTTCGGAGGTTGCTTTAATCTTTTATCTCCGTTATAAATCATTTGTAAATGATTTAATTAATTTGGAATAGTCTCCGTTTAATAGGTTTAATTGGAATTAAATCTTGTAAAATTCATAACTAATTCATATGAAGTCAGAATGAGGCCGTCCAAGTCTCATAATTCATCTAAAATTATGATCTACACGTTTGTTTACTTTTATGTACTATTTATTTGGTTTTTATTAGTCTTTTTCCTCATTTTGCGTGTTAGCTTGTCGTTTCCGTCGTTTCAAAGGTTCGCGAGTGCGTCGGAAGTGTCCAAGAAGATTAATTGAAGACCGATTATTGCAAGGCAAGTCACACAGATCCTAAACACAATTCCTTTGAGCATGTTGATCCTATATTTAAATTCTCTATTTATTTCAACTGTGCATTTATTTTGGAATGTCACCGGGTGGTGTGAACCTATTCCTTTTTTATGACCACTCTGCATTGCTTACTCTATTCTTTGATACCTTGGGTGATAATTTGACTAGTTGGACTTATATATTTGTTCAGCTAGATATTAGATATAATTGCTTAGCCATGCTTAGAAACATTAGCACACAATTGGGATAACTAATGTTTCACTATTACTTAATGATGGATATTTAATGCTAGCTCACGATGGTCAATCGTGATTGTGAATTAATTAACTGCCAAATAAAACTTGATAATGGTGGGTTGTGAGCACATGGTTTTGATGGTCGTGCTCATGACAATTAAGGACCGGTTCACGAATTTCGGTTGTGAAACATTAACCGTACCAACCACAAGCCAGCATGGGCAACGACTTTACCTTTGTATAGCATGGTTCATTGCGGGGCACCAGACTGAGAAGTGGCGGAGATAAGCCCACGGGGGTCGCTGGGAAGTCCATGCCTTGTTTATAAGGGGGTGATTATGATCCAGGAATGGTGCGCTGTGGTGGATTGTGTTGTGCGAAGGGTACTGTCACAGCTCCTTTCCGAGGTACCATGGTGGTATTGAGGCGCATGGTGACATGTTGTGGGGCTGTGTCTTGTGGGTACAGTGGTATACCTCTGGCCAGAGTAAAACTATTCGAATAGCCGTGCCCGCGGTTATGGGCGGGTCTAACAATGTCTTTCGTGATTAGTCTCACACTTCTCACTATAATAAATGATGCTATAACTGGTAATAATTTGATTAGCTCCTGGTTTGGAATGGTACATTCCTGGTTTGGAGATAGATCTGTATAGCCAGGTATGGTTGTTCAGGATGGTTGGGCCTGAGCAGCATGGGTGTGCTGTTCAGTGTTGATTAAAAGTTATTGATTAATTACTCTTCTGTTTTAATACCCCTAAATGTTTGCTAAATGCTGCTTTTGCAAATGAGCCCTATATTATGCCATCATTTGGTATCCTTGTGCACTTGCATATTTGCTGTGTGGCTTGCGGAGTATTCCATGTACTCACTTTACAATAATCAATCAAACCTCAGTTGAAGACAAGTTGCGAAGGAGAAGACGTTTGGCTTATACCCCAGTTGAGCTGCCTGTGGGAGTGGAGCTGAAGCCATCGCTAGACCATTAATTCCGCTACTGTTTTCTTTTCTTTTGTAAGTATGTAACGTTATTATTATGATGGATTTGTATATTAAATTGTCAGTTTGTGTACCTCGGCTGATTCCTAGACGAAGGTTTTTTGTACAAATAAGTTCGGAAATTACTAGTGAATTTCCGGGCGTGACACTAGGAATCACCTTCAAGGACTTGCTCAATTCAGAGAGATGCTTGACGGATTTCCTCAATTTAGACGTTTGTTCTTCAATAGCCCTAGGGAAATCGGCACGCTTCAAGCTCAGCTACTAGTTCGGCCTCCCTGGTTTTTAGCCGATCTATGTTCACTTGAGTAGAGCCTAGCCCGACGATCATCTCATCAAGCTTGACTTTTTTTTCATTAATGAAGAGCCGATTAGCTTCGATTGTTGCTTCCAGTTTAGCTCTCTCGCGCATGTCTGCTATTCTTTGTTGTGCCCTTTCCAGCTTGAAACGATGTTGCTCTAGATATACAGCCAGGGAAATGATGTCGGCTTCATCTTCTGGGATCTGGTGGTGGATCTCTTCAAACCTGGCCCTGATTGACCCGCAGCCAGTAACCAAGGAATCCAAGGAACTCCCTAGCCGTTGAGCAATATCCATGAGTTTGGTCTTGAGATCATCATCAAGAGGGACCAAGGCTCCACTGGTGGTTTCCTCTTCTTCTTCATCTAGGAACTGTTTAACGTCAAAGGAAAACATATTGGCCAAGACCTGGAGAAAAGATAAATCGGGATTATTGGCAAAGAAAATATCGCAGCCGATATGAGAAGATTTAATAGTACTAACAGGCACAACAAGAGGTGGATGTTCTGGTGTTCCCAAGTGATGACTGTCCACAGCCGACGGGGTGTGCTCACTAGATGCTAGCCGACGAGGAGATGGAGATCGAGGAGGCTGAGGCAAAAAGGGGAGGAGATTAAGTTTTTGTGGCAACTAATAGGAGTAAGAACACAAGTTTAAGGTTACCAATGGAGGCGGAGTGGATTTCTTCTTCTTAGCAGCCCTTGGCTTCTTCGTCTGCTGGAAAAATGGCAATAAATTCATATGATGCACACTTAATCGGATGATAATGTGAAGAAAGATGCATACCACCACTTTTAGGGGCCGGTGTTGGAGCATCTGGCGTCTTGTTGGGACTTGGTGTACCAGCTGGAGGTGTCCCAGCTCGACCCGTAGGGCTTGCGGATAAGGCCCTGGTGTCACTCATGCCAGCAGCAGCATTATCAATGGCCTCCTCTATTTCTTCATTCTCCAGGACCTCCTCTACATCACGATCCAAAGGAGGTAGATCATCGGCAGCAAACTTTTGCTTCTTTGCTACCTTTTTCGAGGCGGCAGGAGGTTTAGCAGCCGATGGCTTGACATCCGATTGCTTAGTGCTTTTCCTTTTACAAGTTTCAACTGGAATCGGTTCATGAGTTTGCCCATATAGTAAATTAGTTGTCTTGGGGGCCATATAGCCGATCACTGAAGGAGCTAGTCCACCACCATTTGGGATAATCCCTGCAGCATAGTTAATCGGCTTCCCACTTTGGCTAGTGTAAGGCAGTGAGGAATCTGTGGTCTGCGAACAAGGAAAAGAGATCAAGTATCGATTAAACATTTGCTCAAGGTTAGAATTTTTCAAAAAGAAAAGTGTACCTGAGGCATCGAGTCCGAGAAGATTATCGTGAAGAACATTGAGGCTGATAGATGGAATAAATGCTTCTTCCACTCAGCCCACCATCGATCGAAGAGTGTGCTCCTGTCACGCCCGAAAATTCACTAGTAATTTCTAAACTTATTTGTGCATAAAATCCTCGTATAGGAATCAGCTGACGTGCACAAACTGATAATTTAATATACAAATCCATCGTAATAATAACATTACATACTTACAAAAGAAAAGAAAACAGCAGCGGATTAACGGTCTAGCGATGGCTTTAGCTCCACTCCCACAGGCAGCTCAACTGGGGTATAAGCCAAACGTCTTCTCCTTCGCAACTTCCTCAATTGAGGTTTGATTGATTATTGCAAGGTGAGTACATGGAATACTCCGCATGCCACACAGCAAATATGCAAGTGCACAAGGATACCAAAGGATGGCATAATATAGGGCTTATTTGCAAAAGCAGCATTTAGCAAATATTTGAGAATAGTAAAACAGTAGAGTAATTAATCATCAATATTAATCAACACTGTACAGCACACCCATGCTGCACAGGCCCAACCATCCTTAACAACCATACCCGGCTGTACAGATCTAACTCCAAACCAGGAATGTACCATTCCAAACCAGGATCTAAGCAAATTATTACCAGTTATAGCATCAGTGTGAGACTAATCACGAAAACATTGTTAGACCCGCCCATAACTACGGGCAAGGCTATTCGAATAGTTTTACTCTGGCCAGAGATGTATCAATGTATCACTGTACCCACAAGACAGCCCCACAACACGTTGCCAATGTATCACTGTACCCACAAGACAGCCCCACAACACGTTGCCATGCGCCTCAATACCACCACGATACCTCGGAAAGGAGCTGTGACAGTACCCCTCGCATAACACAATCCACCACAACGCACCGTTCCTGGATCATAATCACCCCCTCAATTACCAGAGGCATGGACTCCCCAGCGACCCCCACGGACTTCTCGCCACTTCACAGTCTGGCGCCCCATAATGAATTATACTATACAAAAGGAAATGCCGTTACCCATGCTAGCTTGTGGTTGGCATGGTTAATGTTTCACAACAGTAGCTCGCGAACCGATCCTTAATTGTCATGAGCACGACCATCAAAACTATACGCTCACAACCCACCATTATCAAGTTTTAATTATCAATTGATTATCATAACACGATTTATCATCGTGAGCTACCTTTAAATATCCAGCTTTAGGTAATAGTGAAGCTTTAGGCTGTGTTCGCATGTTCAGCTTGGGAACATAGTGCCTCCGCACGGAAAATGGAGCGATCCATTAGCGTATGATTAATTAAGTATTAGCTATTTTTTTTCAAAAATGGATTAATTTGATTTTTTTAAGCAACTTTCGTATAGAAACTTTTTGCAAAAAACACATTGTTTAGTAGTTTGAAAAACGTGCGCTCGGAAAACGGAAAACGATGGAGAGGGGCTGGGAACATGGGGTTGCAAACACAGCCACACTAATGTTTCTAAGCATATCTAAGTAACTATACTAATATATCTAATTGAACCATTATATGAGGCCAACTAGTCAAATTGTATCCCAAGGTATCAAGGAATAAGGTAATCAATGCAAATTGGCCGTAGCAAAGGTATAAGTTCACACCACCGGTGACATTCGAAAATAAATACACAGTTGAAATAAATAGAGAATTTAAATATAGGATCAACATGCTCAAAGGAGTTGTGTTTGGGATCTATGTGACTTGCCTTGCAATAATCGGTCTTCAATTAATCTTCTTGAACACTTCCGACGCACTCACGAATCTTCGCAACAACGGAAACGATGAGCTAATACACAAAACGAGGAAAAAGACTAAGAAACTCCAAATAAACAGTACATATAAACTAAATAAACATGTAGATCATGATTTTAGATGAATTTAGAGACTTAAACAGCCTTATTCTGACTTCATATGATTTAGTTATGAATTTTACAAGATTAATCTGATTTTAGCCTTATATACAGAAAAGGATTTACGATTTATCTTAGAAAAGGAAAACGGGCGCTGACGTCAGCGATGATGTCATCACGGACAGGGGCTTCCAACGATCGCCGGCGATCTAGGGCTCGGCGGCGCAAATCGAGGATACCGGAAGAAAGAGCACGACGACGGGAGCTCACCGAGGGGCGGCACGACGACGAACGACAACGGAAGACGGCCGGCGGCGAGGTAGAGGCGGCGATGAGATCGGGACGGCGGCGACGGCGGCTTTCCGACAACGAGCGGCGGCAACGGAGGGGTGGCCGGGGTGCAGCTCCTCCTTTCGAACCCAACGGAGGTGGCGACGAAGCTGGGCGACGACGGGAGGAGCAGCGGGGCTTCGCCGAAGATCAAAACGCGACGGCGAACTCGGCCTTAACGGCGACGAAGGGCTTCCCGGGGTCTTCGGCTTCGGGCAGATGGTGGCCGGTCTTCCACTCTTCGCTTTGGTCCCATTGGAGGCGACGGCGCTGACCGGAGATGTCGGAGTCGACGGCTACGACCGACTGGAGCGGCGGCCGGCGGCGGAGCGAGGAGACGAGCGCGGGCAGGCGGCTAAGGTTAGGGAAAAGCTCTGGAAAAAGATAGAAACGGAAGAGGAGGTATTGATACTGCTATTTATAGGCAAAGGTGGAGGAAATAGGCTCGGACCCGTGAGGATTTGGCGGCGGATTGGTTAAGGTTCGCCGGGAAAATAGGAGATGAACTCCGCTTCGAATCCAAGCGATATACGATGGGATTTGCTCCGATTCTTGAGGGGAAAGAAAGAGGAGGATAAGGGAAGAAATCCCTTCAACCAATTTGGGAAACGAGTCACGGGATGCAACGGATTCTACAGAGGAAGCGGGGGCGTCGAGTTGCATGGGCAGTGGGCACAGGAGCTCGGGTTCTGTCCAGAGATAGAAGGAGTACTGTAGCGATAGGAAGGTGAAACAGACTTTTGTCTGGGCTAAAAGAAAAGAGGCGAGGGACAAGAAATAGACTTCTTCGGGAAAGAAGGAGACAGTAAGCAGGCAAAGAGGAAGAATGGGCTGAAGACTGGCCCGAAAAGGAAAAGGGAATTTTATTTACTTTTCCATTTAAATTAATCATGGAAATGATCTTTGAATTGTTAAAAATAATTACAATGCTCAAATAATTTCAAGAAAAATCCTGAAAATAATTTGTCGTGACACAAGGTCACGGACAAGATTGGGGATAGACAGGAAAACACCCTTTTCCTGCCTATCCTGAGAAATGAGCCCGAATACCAAATGATCACACCCTGAGTGACAAGATTTTTAGTATTCCAAGATGTCCTGTCTGCTACAGGCTTTTTGTCTGCTCTATATAGTACACAGCTTTACATGTGAGATTACAATTGTGCTCTTTGTTGGGCCCACATGAAATTACAATCGTGCCCCTGCATATCAACAGACCCTAAGGGCATTTTGGTACATTATGGGGGTCATTATAGTCTTTTGGTGCCAGCTAGATGGAGTGGTTGAGTGGTCCCTGGGAATATTCTCTTGGCATCTTTATTGTCCAAGTCGCCTTCTTCATGGCCAAGAGTCTTTTCCACCAACATGGATCTTCTCCTCGACTAAGGGTCTTTTCCACCACTACGGGTCTTTTCCATGGCAAATAGTCTTTTCCATCTCGACCACCATTTCCGACTTATCCGGTAGCTGATGTCACAGCCTGATTTCCGTTTCAGGATTTATAAATTATTTAATAAATTATTATTAGAATTTATATTAAATGTTCATTAATTTACAAGTGAAGTTAAATGTGGGAAATAAAATTTCCTAAATATAAAGCATGGCTGGATTTAATTTTTATTAAATTCTCCATGATTAATTATACCCTCTGAAATTTTCTCGGATTTTTCAGAGCTCAATTCCTAAATGATACAAAGAACAGTTCAGTAATTAGTTAATCAATTAATGATCTAATTATAATTATGTTAAGTGCTTTTCTTGTTTAAAAATCCTTAAATTATAAATTGTTGTTTAAAAGGAATTATTAGAAATGATCTTAAAAGCCTAAAAGAGAAGATCTAATTTTAATTTGTTAAATCTCAATATAAAAGTGGGCTAGATAAAATTTTGTTAAATACTTCTCTTGCTTCTATAGTTCCTAGATTTTTCTGGAATTTATTTGAGCCAAGGAAGTATTTTTAATCAATGGAATATCATTTCATGAATAATTTAAATAGAAAAAGGTTTTAAAATCTCCCTTTTGGCTTTGGGCCGAAAGTCGGCCCAAGTCTCTCTCTCCCTTCCCCCGGCCTGCGCGTGCTCGGCCCGTTCGGCCCAGTCCGCCGCGCCCTCCCTCCTCTCTCTCAGCCGCTGACAGGTGGGACCCACCTGTCAGGTCGTCTTCCTCCTCCAGCCACCAACCGCCGACTGTAGCCGCAAGCCGCCGCCGATCTCCTTCCAAATCCGGCCGCCTCCTTCCTTCTCCGGCCAAATCAATTGAGGGGAAATAATCTCCTCGATCTCCTCTTCCTTTTCTCTTTAGGAAACCGAGCTAATTCGTTTGGAAATCGTCGGATTCAATGCCGATTTGGTTAGCATCTCTTTCCAAACCCTAAAACCTTCCATCTCGCTGCCGGTCGCCGTGGGCCTCCGTCGCCGCCTCCTAGCCCCTATAAAAGGATCCCTGAGACCTCCTCAATCCACCGTCACCTTCGCCTTAGCCCGCCAACGCTTGTAGCGCCGCCTCCGCGTTAGCTCGTGTGTCGCCGTCGTCGCCGTGAGTCCGGCCGTGCCGCGCCGCTGCTCTAGTCGCCGCCGTCACTCGGGAAGGCCGTCGCCAGGTTCGCAAGGTCGCCGCCGTCCTTGTCCCGTCCTCCGTTTCCGCCGCAGATCATCGGAGCGCCGCCGACTCCGTCGCCCCGAAGCTCTCCACCGCTGCCGTTGGTCCAGCCACGCCGCGCCGTTGGTCCAGCCACCACCTTCGGTCGTCGTCGCCACCGTCGGGATCGCGAGGAGGAGCAGCACCTCGTCCACCCCTCCGTTTCCGCCGAAGATCGCTGGAACACCACCGTCGTCGTTGACCCAATCATCGCCGCCGCTTCGACCTCGCCGCCGTCGTCATCCGTCGTCGTTTGCCGTCATCCAAGAGCTCGGTGAGTTCGCCGCGTCGCCCTCTACCCGTTGGTGCCCTCCGTTTGCGTCGCCGCGCCATCGATTGCCGGCGAGCACGAGGTGCCGAGCCGCCACCGGCGATGACGTCATCGTCGACGTCAGCCGTAGACCCGTGGTGGATTAGATCGATCTTGGCCGTCCATTTTGTTTAGATTAGATCTCGGCCGTTGGTTTCGTAGACCGCCTCTATGCACCCGGTCTACCGTGGACCATCTTTGATGACGCAATAAATCCCTTTTGCTTTTCAAAAATAATTCATTATTGCGTCATAATTCAATTAAAATCTATATAAATGCTTTAATCCGGTTTAATCTTTAAAAATTCATAACTAATTCATTGTAACTCAGTTTAATGTGGTTCAAGTTGCAAAAGTTGTATAAAATAAAGATCTACATATTAAAATTATCCATAAATTGAATTAAATTTATTTAATTTTTTTAAATGGGCTTTAATTAGATTAAATCTTGTAAAATTCATAATTAATTCATATGAAGTCAGAGTGAGGCCGTTCAAGTCTCCTAATTCATCTAAAATTATTATCTACATGTTTGTTTACTTCTTATGTATTGTTTATTTGGTTTTTATTAGTCTTTTTCCTCGTTTTGCGTGTTAGCTTGTCGTTTCCGTCGTTTCGAAGGTTCTCGAGTGCGCCGGAAGTGTTCAAGAAGACTAATTGAAGACCCGTTATTGCAAGGCAAGTCACACAGATCCCAAACACAATTCCTTTGACCATGTTGATCGTATATTTAAATTCTTTATTTATTTCAACTGTGCATTTATTTTCGAATGTCACCGGGTGGTGTGAACTTATTCCTTTGTATGGCCAATTTGCATTGATTACACTGTTCCTTGATACATTGGGTTATTATAATTTGACTAGTTGAGCTTTATATATTGGTTCAGCTAGATGTTAGATATAATTGCTTAGCCATGCTTAGAAACATTAGCACATAATTGGGATAACTAATGTTTCACTATTACTTAATGGTAGAGATTTAATGATAGCTCACGATGGTTAATCGTGATTGGTGAATTAATTAATGTGCCAACTAAAACTTGATAATGGTGGGTTGTGAGCACATGGTTTTGATGGTAGTGCTCATGACAATTAAGGACCGGTTCACGAGTTTCGGTTGTGAAACATTAACCGTGTCAACCACAAGCCAGAATGGGCAACGGCTGGACACTTTGCATAGCAAGGCTCATCGTGGAGTGCCAGACTGAGAAGTGGCAGAGATAAGCCCACGGGGGTCGCTGGGGAGTCCATGCCTCTGGTTTTTGAGGGGGTGACTACGATCTAGGAACGGTGCACTGCTTTGAGTTGACATATGCGAGGGGTCTTGTCACAACTACACAAATGGTGACATGTTTAGCATGGGCACATGATGATATGGTGACATATTGTGGAGTTGTGTCTTGTGGGTACAGTGGTACACCTCTGGCCAGAGTAAAACTATTCGAATAGCCGTGCCCGCGGTTATGGGCGGGTCGAACAATGTCTTTCGTGATTAGTCCTACACTACTCATTAATAATAATGTGGTAATTGATGGTAATTAATTTAGCTCCTGGTTTGGAATGGTACATTCCTGGTTTGGAGATAGATCTGTGCAGCCGGGTATGGTTGTTCAGGATGGTTGGGCCTGTGCAGCATGGGTGTGCTGTTCAGTGTTGATTAATATTGATGATTAATTACTCTACTGTTTTACAATTCTTAAATATTTTCTAAATGCTGCTTTTGCAAATGAACCCTATATTATGCCATCCTTTGGTATTCTTGTGCACTTGCATATTTGCTGTGTGGCTTGCTGAGTATGTCATATGCTCACCTTGCAATAATCAATCAAACCTCAGTTGAAGACAAGTTGCGAAGGAGAAGACGTTTGGCTTATACCTCAGTTGAGCTGCCTGTGGGAGTGGAGCCGGAGCTTCGCTAGACTGTAATTCCGCTGCTATTTTTCTTTTCTTTTGTAAGTATTTACGTTATTATTATGATGAATCTGTATATTAATTGTCAGTTTGTGTACCTCGGCTGATTCCTGGACGAGGATTTAATGCACAAATAAGTTCGGAAATTGCTAGTTAATTTCTGGGCGTGACAGCTGACCTGTTATTAACTCAGGAAATACGCAAAACGGATAATGAGACTTAGTGACAAGGACTCACTCGAACGGTATTTTCCGACTCGAATAGTGTTTTCCAACTCGAACAACATTTTACCATTTCCTTGTTCGAATGACCATTTGCCACTCGGATACTTAGAATAAAAACTCAATCTTACCCAATCTCTTCCTCTACAGTGTTTTGGGCCGAATAGAGAGGAACGGTGGTGACCCCTAGCTACAACAAGCCCCTCACGGGTAAGGGCGAAGTGTGTTTTCGGCCGAAACCGTGTTCGAATCAAAAGCTAGGGGAGAACCGCCGTCCTCCTATTCAGTCGAAAAACACTAGGATAGAAAATTTTGAAGTTCGAAAGCGGTTATTCTTGTCAGTCATTATGCATTTATTTGTTTATTATATATATATATATATATATATATATATATATATATATATATATATATATTGTTATATGTATACATATTCTTTATGTATTGAATATGCACATTTATGTCAAAGTTTGCTCAACACCATGCGGCAGTTTGATCTGTAGTCAAAGCTTTTCAAGTTTGGTACTGGAAAAAGAAAGGCTATGAAGATACCCTTGCTTCTCTCTAAGCATCGTTGGCTTCGAGCTCACACACCGCACAATCCTCTTCGAGTCAACCAGACAACGGTGGTGACGCTCACAAATCTGATTCACAGGTGTGAAGTTATTTTAGGGAAAACTAACTTGGAAAACTTTTTGGATATGGTCGAAAACGCTTGTTCTTTTGCTCCGTCGAACCTATTGTGGTTGGGAACTTAATTATGTATATTTTCTGTGGTTGGGTACCATTTGCTATTTTCTCTGTATGCCTGTGCTTCATCATCATTTCGTTTTTGTCGGGGAAGCAGGTTTATTTGAACCGAAAAGTTGTGGTTCGACGCAACAAGTATCATTCAACTCGAAACATGAAGCTCGTTGCATTTCGAACACACGAGAAGTTGCTCTTTTCTAAAGCAACTAAATGTGATGATGAAGAGAAGGAAATACATTACGATGACACTTGTATTTTTTCTTTAAAATTTTTCCAATGGCAAAGAGAACATCGAGATGGTAGTTTGCGTGACTTCGTTGTCGAGTTTAGAAAACGGCGTTCGAATAATGCTTCGAGCAGCATTAACTTTTGGCAAACTTTTAGACCATCTGAGCGTCAACTTAGAATATGGAAAAGGCGCTACTCAATTGTCCCTTACACGGGAATGCCTTCTCCTCTCAATGTCATTTTTCCTTTTTCTTTTCCTTTTATTCCGCAAAGACTCGAATCAGAAAAGAATTCGAGCGTTTAGCTTTGGTTTTTGAAAACCGCCGTCCCCCTTTCCTTTCGAAGGAGTGACGAGGTCAAAATCGCACTTTATCTTGTCGCATGGAATTTCCACTTTCTGCTCGAATCGGTTATGAGTGTTTGAGTGTTTCATCGTTTTTTTGGTTTTTGGACGATGGTAAAACTTGTTCGAAAACCGCCGTCCTCCTTACCTTTCGAAGGAGTGACGAGGTCGAAATCGCACTTTACCTCGTCGCATGGAATTTTCCACTTTCCACTCGAATCGGATATGAGTGTTCGGGCGCTTTATCATTAGGTTTTTGGACGAAGGTAAAACTTGTTCGAAAACCGCCGTCCTCCTTACCTTTCGAAGGAGCGACGAGGTCGAAATCACGTTTTACCTCGTTGCGTGGAATTTTCCACTTTCCGCTCGAATCGGATATGAGTGTTTAAGCACTTCATCGTTAGGTTTTTGGACGAAGGTAAAACTTGTTCGAAAACCGCCGTCCTCCTTACCTTTCGAAGGAGCGACGAGGTCGAAATCACGCTTTACCTCGTCGCGTGGAATTTTCCACTTTCCGCTCGAATCGGATATGAGTGTTCGAGCGCTTTATCGCTAGGTTTTTGGACGAAGGTAAAACTTGTTCGAAAACCGCCGTCCTCCTTACCTTTCGAAGGAGCGACGAGGTTAAAATCACGCTTTACCTCGTTGCGTGGAATTTTCCACTTTTTGCTCGAATCAGATAAGGGTGTTCGAACGCTTTATCGTTAGGTTTTTGGACGAAGGTAAAACTTGTTCGAAAACCGCCGTCCTTCTTACCTTTCGAAGGAGTGACGAGGTCGAAATCACGCTTTACCTCATCGCGTGGAATTTTCCACTGTTTGCTCGAATCGGATAAGGGTGTTCGAGCGTTTTATCGTTAGGTTTTTGGGCGAAGGTAAAACTTGTCGAACTGCGTGGAGTGCTTTTTAACCTGTTGTCAAGTTGGCTTTTCTTCTCCGAAGCGTGCGGAGGATTTTCTCGATTTGTTATCGTGTTGGATTTTCCTCTCCGAAGCGTGCGGAGGATTTTCTCGATTTGTTATCTAGTTGGATTTTCCTCTCCAAAGCGTGCGGAGGATTTTCTCGATTTGTTATCGAGTTGGCTTTTCTTCTCCGAAGCGTGCGGATGATTTTCTCGATTTGTTATCAAGTTGGATTTTCCTCTCCGTAGCGTGCGGAGTATTTTCTCGATTTGTTATCGAGTTGGCTTTTCTTCTCCGAAGCGTGCGGAGGATTTTCTTGATTCGCAAACACATATACAATCCATTATTGATAACACCCTACGTCCTGTTTATATGTATTAACACCGAGAAGAAAAGAGAATCTTACAAGGTGGTCGGTATTGTACACTTCGAGCAACATGTTTCCCCCTTTTTTTTTTCTCTTTTTTTTCTTCTTCCTTTTCTTTTTTTTACACATAGAACTTCTTCAAGGAAACAGCATTCCAAGTATGCTTTAATTCTTCTCCATCGAGGTGTGCCAGCTTGTATGCTCCTGTTTTAACTTTCTTTTTACTATGAATGGTCCTTCCAACAGCCACTTCATTTAGTGTTTTCTTGAGGGCCAAATCACCTTCTTCTATTTGCCTGATTTTCACTTTTTTGTTGTAATAGCTTTTGGTTTCTTCTGTGTTTTTTGCCATTTTGTCTAATGCTTCCACTCTTATCTCGTGCAACATTTCCAAGGTGATTTCCCTTCCTTCTTCGTCTTTTTGATCAAACACAATTCGAGGTGAATTCGCTCCCACCTCGCTTGGTGTCATTGCCTCATCTCCATATATTAGCCTGAATGGAGTCATGCCAGTTGATCGAACAACTGTTGTTCTTAAAGCCCAAAGGATTGACAACAGATCTTCTGGCCATTTTCCTTTGGCAGAACCTTCCAGCCTTTTCTTTATGGCTTCTACTATTTTCTCATTTGCTCTTTCAACGGCACCATTTGTTCGAGGATGACCCACAGAAGCAAAGTTGATTTGCAGGTTAAGACATTTACACATATCTTTGAACTTTCCTGACTCGGATCGTTTTCCATTATCCTTGGGTATTCCAAATCGGCATATGATATTCTTCCAAACGAATCTTTGTACCGAAGCAGATGTGATTCGTGCTACTGCCTCTGCTTCAATCCACCTTGTGAAATACTCAATTGCCACAATGACAAAACGTAAATCTCCTTTTGCTCTTGGTGGAATTGGCCAAACTGGTGGAATTGGTTGCAACTCTCTTGGTGGTGCTTTTGACGTTGCACCAAATTTTTGGCATGCCTTACATGTCTTAATGTACTTCTCTATGTCTTTGATGATAGTAGGCCAATATACTCATTGTCTTATCACCTTCGATGCAACTGATCTTGGTGCTTGATGGGCTCCGCACAGCCCTTCATGTATTTCTACCACCATTTTCATTCCTTCTTCTCTTGTTACACATTTTAGCAAAGGGGTAGTGACTCCACTCTTGTACAACTGCCCTTCTATCACTTTGTATTTTCTTGACATTAACTGTATTCTTCTTGCTTCTTCTTCTTTTTCTGGAAGTTGTTCACTAACCAAATACTTCAGAATTGACTCTCTCCAATCTATCTCGCCATGTATGTTTGCCACTTCTCTTTTCTCATAACTTGGTTGAATTAACACATCGAAGAATGAATTCTCCAATGGTTGGCCTGTGGCAGCTGCTTTTGCAAGCTCATCAGCTTCCCCATTTTCTTCTCTTGTTATAGTTTTTACTGTTATCCCAAGGAAGTGTTTTTCATTCAGCCTTGCTTCTTCCAAGTACTTTGCCATTGTCTCTTCTTTTGCTTTAAATGTTTTGGAAAGGTGACCTGCCACCAGCTTTGAATCAGTTTTGATTATCAATCGACGAGCCCCTAGTGCTCTTGCCTTTCTCATGGCTAATAAAACCCCTTCATATTCTGCCGTGTTGTTTGTTGATGGGAAAACTAGCTTTGCAAAATATTTTAGTGTTTGCTTCATCGGCGTTTTTACAACCACTGCTGCCCCTACGCCAGTGGCATTGCATGCTCCATCAGAGTATATTATCCATAGTTTTTCATCTTCTTCCTTTTCCTCCACCTCATTGGGAGTCCATTCTGCCAAAAAAATCTGCCAGAACTTGAGACTTTATAGCTGTTCTCGAGGTATACTTCAAATCAAATGGTAGAAGTTCCATTGCCCATTTTGTAATCCTTCTTGCTACCTCCTTATTTGTCAATACCTCTCCTATCGGGTATGCTGACAGTATCGTTATGTCATCTGATATTAAATAATGTCTCAACTTTCTTGAGGCCATCACAATTGCATAAATCAACATTTCCACTTCTGTGTACCTTGTCTTTGGCCCTTGTAAAGCTTCTAATACGAAGTAAACTAGCATTTGCTTGTTTTCTTTCTCTTGCACTAATGCTGCACTTACTGTCCCTGGTGTCGCTGCTACATACGTTAGTAAAGGTTGACCTTTCTGTGGACTTGCTAAAGTTGGCATATTCTGTAACTACATCTTCAAATCATCAAAAGCCTTCTGGTACTCGGCCGTCCACTCAAATGTGTTTGCTCCTCTTAGGGTTTTGAAAAATGGCAAACCCTGCTCTTCAGATTTAGAAAGGAATCTGCTCAAAGAAGCCATTCTTCCTGTCAGCCTTTGCATTTCCCTTGTGTTTTTTGGTGGCTCCATTTGGTGAATCGCTGCGATCTTGTCAGGATTTGCTTCTATGCCTCTCTTAGATACTAAGAAACCAAGCAACTTTCCTGCTCTTACCCCGAAAACACACTTTTTCGGGTTAAGCTTGACTGAATATTTTCTTAAATTCTCAAATGTTTCCTGCAAATCCTTGCCATGAGTGAACGCCTGTTTGCTTTTCACCACAATGTCATCCACATAAGCTTCTACATTGCGGCCTAATTGCTTTGCCAATACTTTGCCTATTAACCTTGCAAAAGTTGCTCCAGCATTCTTTAAACCAAATGGCATTCGAATAAAACAGTAAATTCCAAACGGAGTGATGAACGACGTTTTCTCTTCATCTTCATCATAAAAACTTAATGATAACCGGAGTATGCATCTAAGAAACCCATCAACTCGCAGCCAGCTGTAGCATCTACTAACTAGTCTATTCTTGGCAATGGGAAATCATCTTTTGGGCATGCTTTGTTGAGATCTGTAAAATCAATGCACATTCTCCACTTTCCATTTGCCTTTTTCACCAAGACTGGATTAGCCAACCATTCAGGATGCATCACCTCTCTTATAACTTTTGCTTTGAGCAACTTCTCGAGCTCCACTTTTGCTGCTTGCTGCCTGTCTGTTGACATTCTTCTTAACTTTTGCTTTTTTGGCTTGTAGCCTTGCTTGATTGCCAAGTTATGTTCGATCAGGCTTCTATCTACCCCCTTCCAGTTCTTCTGGTGACCAAGCAAAGACATCCATATTGCTTTTCACTACTTTCAAGATTTCCTCCTCAACATGCTTTTCCAGATTCTCTCCTAGCAAAATGTATTTTCTAGGATCATCATCATCTAACTATACTTTCCTAGTTTTCCCTTCAGGAACTGGTTCCTGCAACTTAGAGTATTCTCCATGTTTTTGATCAACGGCATGGACTCCTTTGACATTTGGCGTTCCCTGAAGCTCAAACTTTCTCGCCGCCAACTGGCCACCTCGGACTGTTATCACTCCTCGTGGTCCAGGAAGTTTCATACATATATAATTGTGATGTATTATTGCCTCGAAGATATTAATTGCTGATCTTCCGAGTATTGCATTATACTGATACGGCGTACCTACCACATCAAACACTATTTTCTCTTTTCTTGCATTGTTGCCTTTTCCAAAAACCACTTGCAAAGGTATTTTCCCAATTGCATGTACTTGTTGTCCGCCAAAACCTTGTAGAGGCACTCCTGCATTTGTCAATCTGTCTTCGGGTATTTGCATCTTTTTGAAAGCATCGTAGAATAGCACATCCGCTGAGCTTCCTCCATCAACCAAGACTCTTTGAACTTCGCATTGTACTATTTCCACTGAGATCACCAAAGGGTCCTGGTGGGGGAAAAGTATTCCTTCCGCATCTTCAGGCCCAAAGGAAATTACTGTCTTCGAATGAACTGGTGGATTTGACTGATAGCTTGTCCCTACATGATTTACTTGTCTCACATATGCTTTTCTTTGTCTTTTTGACTCAATTCCCAAAGAAGAGCCTCCTGTTATGGCATTTATCACTCTTTTTGGAGCTTCTTCAATTGCTTCTATTTTCATGACTTGTGGTGCTTCTATGGCATTTTTCCCTCGCTGATCTCAAGCCCCCTAATGCTTGTTCTCATATCGACCGACATGCTTTTCCACTAAGTAAGCCATGTGCCTACATTCTTCAGTGGAATGGCCTCCTAGACCATGGATTTGGCAAAACTTGCTATAGCATTCTTCCGTAGAATGACCACCTAGACCATGTGCTTGACAAAACTTGCTATGATTAGGCTGATACTCTTTTCCTCCGCTTCTATCATTATTCAACCATCATCCTCTACCTCTGCCAGAATTCCACCATTGTCCTCGGCCTCTTCCAGATTGCCCCCAGTTATTTCTTCCTCCACGAGTGTTTTCTCATTGTCTTTTCCCTTTTCCTTCTCCATTATTTGAGCCATCTCCAATGAAGTTCACTTGTTTTTTCTGATCTTACTTATAATCGAATTTTTCCATGGTTTTGCAGTGTTTTCTGCTTTTTGTTCTTCTCCTAAAGAAACTTGCTTGTTCTTCGTCTGCTACTTTCCCAACAATGCAGCTTCTTCTGCTTGCACCCTCAACTCATCTTCTTCTCCTCTTACAAAACTTTCCTATTCCTTGCAGGTCCTTCACTGTCTTTGGCCTATTCCTTGCAAGATCGAAACAGAGAGGGCCAGGCAACAAAGCTCTTTTTGCTGATGCTATAAGCATTTCATCATCTACCTACCTGATTTGATACCTTACCCTTGAAAACTTTACCATAAAACTTCTCAAGGTTTCTCCTGGCATCTGCTTCATGGCGTATAAGTCATCTGCTTCTTTTGGCTCTTCATATGCACCAATGAATCCTTCTCATAAAGTGTCTCTCACATGTTCCCACAAGTAGATTGACATGGGTGGAATGGTGGTGTACCATGACAATGCTACCCCTTCCAGCATGGTTGGAAGTATCTTTGCTTTCGTTGTGTCATCTCCCCCGGCCGCTTCTACCGCCGTCTCATACACCCTCAAATACTCATTGGGGTCTATATCACCTTTGTACTTGGTGATGTTTGATAGCTTAAAGTGTGCTGGCCAGGGCGCCATTTGCAGATTTTAACTCAAAGGATTCTGGGTGTCAATTGCTCTTGTTGGTTGGAAATGGGATTGTGTTGGTGCGAACTGGACCATCTGGTTTAGGAATTGGCTAGCAAACTGGGTTGTGTTTGGATCGGGCATTTTCTGGTTGTTGTGAGTGAAAAGAGGGAAAGTTTTGATGTTGTTGGTTTGGGTTTTGCATTGTCTGATCATGTGATGCTTGTATGTAAGGTATATTGGCTTGGCGTGTTTGTACTTGAGGGATTTGAATATGTGGGATTTGCATTTGTGGTACGTTGGTTTGGGTTTGGGGGATTTGGTTTTGAGGAAAATGGGTCTGGTTGTAAAACTGTGGTTGTATGAGTTGTTGGGTTTGAATGGAAGATAGGTTTTGAGTAGTTTGCAAGGGTTGAGTGGATTGTGGAATTTGGGTGGAAAGTTTGTTTTGAACAGATTGTGGGATCTGAGTGGGAAGTTGATTTTGAACGGATTGTGGGATCTGAGTAGGAAGTTGGTTTTGACCGGATTGTGGGATCTGAGTGGGAAGTTGGTTTTGAACGGATTGTGGGATCTGAGTGGGAAGTTGGTTTTGAACGGATTGTAAGCTTTGAGTGGGAAGTTGGTTCTGAGGAACTTCTTGCGTTGGCTTATCAACCGGAGCATTCCCTACTTGGGGATTCTCTTTTTCCTCATTTCCAACATTTCTTTGGGTCTCTTTCCCGACTTGATTCGGTTGACCTTTACCAGTGTTTAGTGTCTCTGCCTCTCTACCAGATCCTCCTGCTCCCATGGTTTGATCATGCAAAACCTTTGCAATTCTCTTTGCAGTTCTTCATATTGTTCTTTGTTCACCATAACAGCACCTTGTGCTTGCACCATCTCGGCGAGCTCTACTTCACTTGGCAGGTTTTCTCTTGTTTCTTCTCTTGTTGGACCGATAGTTTTTCCTCCCGGCATTGCTTTCTCTACTCCGGTTTGTGCTGATTATCCAGTCATTTCTTCCCACTCTCTTTCAAGTGCTGCTGCTGCGCTTGCAAAAGTGTCAGTGTAGCGAATTGGCACTGACTTTTGCCTTTGGAAACGTTTCATTTACTATTCAAGCCCACTCCAAGGAGACTACACGTCCCCACGGATGGCGCCACTGTCGTGACCCAAGGTCACGGACAAGATTGGGGATAGACAGGAAAACACCCTTTTCCCGCCTATCCTGAGAAATGAGCCCGAATACCAAATGAACACACACTGAGTGACAAGATTTTTAGTATTCCAAGTTGTCCTGTCTACTACAGGCTTTTTGTCTGCTCTATATAGTACACAGCTTTACATGTGAGATTACAATTGCGCTCTTTGTTGGGCCCACATGAAATTACAATCGTGCCCCTGCCATATCAACAGACCCTAAGGGCATTTTGGTACATTATGGGGGTCATTATAGTCTTTTGGTGCAAGCTAGATGGAGTGGTTGAGTGGTCCCTGGGAATATTCTCTTGGCATCTTTATTGTCCAAGTCGCCTTCTTCATGGCCAAGAGTCTTTTTCACCAACATGGATCTTCTCCTCGACCAAGGGTCTTTTCCACCACTATGGGTCTTTTCCATGGCAAATAGTCTTTACCATCTCGACCACCCTTTCCGACTTATCCGATAGCTGACCTGTTATTAACTCATGAAAAACTCAAAACGGATAATGAGACTTAGTGACAAGGACTCACTCGAACGGTATTTTCCGACTCGAATAGTGTTTTCCAACTCGAACAACATTTTACCGTTTCCTTGTTCGAATGACCATTTGCCACTCGGATACTTAGAATAAAAACTCAATCTTACCCAATCTCTTCCTCTACAGTGTTTTGGGCCAAATAGAGAGGAACGGTGGTGACCCCTAGCTACAACATAATTTCAAGAAAAATCCTGAAAATCCCGAGAAAATTCTAGAGAGTATAATTAACCACAAAGAGTTTAATAAAAATTAAATCCAGCCATGCTTTATATTTAGGAAATTTTATTTCTCACATTTAAATTCACTTGTAAATTAATGAACATTTAATATAAATTCTGAAAATAATTTATTAAATAATTTATAAAACCTGAAACGAAAATCAGGATGTGACAGCTCCTCATCAGAGCTAGCTCGATATCATCGATACAGCCTAAAGGGGGTCCTGGGATGCTCAAGAGCATGTCCATCATGAGAGCTGATGTAATTTCCCCGCTGGTTTGGATCTTGTCTACAAAAAATAAGCTAATCGGCAATTGGCCTATTCCAAGCTGCCTGGCAGCGCTCGTTGGATGATAGAACTCATATGAAACCTAAATATTCCTGCCTTGATGGATGCCGACAGGGAGTATGCAGGGGGAAATGGCTGCTGTAAGAACTTCATGATTGATTTTGTCAAATCTAAAATTAGCCGGAAGCTCAAAATTTTCGGAATGATCATAAGCAAACCATATTCTGGAGTCCCTTGGATACCCATCACAAAAATTACCGAACCAATCAGAAAAAAGCTCAGCCGACAACTCTGATCCAGCATAAGATGCCGCCTCTCCAAAGGACATGCATCGACTGGTGGAAACTTTATTTCCGTCATCATCTTCAGTTGGATCGTCGGCAGAAGGAAATCTTGCTTCAGTCAGGGCTGACCTTTTTGATACCTTGATGGTATGCAAATTCAAACAAACTTGGAAAAGCCACCAGGGACCACCAGTGCCGATGACGGTATCGACAACAGTCTTAGCTGATGCAGAACCAAGAGTTTGATACAGAGCCACCAGGAGGTACTTGCCCAAAGGAAGTTGCTTCTTGTCCACTAGAGCCACACCAGATGCTGCCAGTTGGAGGTAGGCCCACAACTTGGACCACAAAACAGGAACTTTTGTAACCACATCATCAGGAAGGCCACATGTTCCCTAGGGGTTACAAGACCAGACCCCATGTTCGAAGTAACAAAGCCAGACCAGCCTCCAATGCTCTTGGTTTTATAGGAAAACTAGCTTTTGGTGCTCAAACTGATTGGGTTGGCTGACGACGTGACATCCAAACTCGTAATCATGACAACGTCCAAGAGAGTTGGAGTCATCGGTCCCTGGCCGAACAAGAAGGCATTCAAGGTATTGGACCAGAAGTAAGCGGCTGCCTACAGCATGGGCTCATCATTTTTCATATCGGCTATGGTGAGGGGCTAGGCATTGTGAAATCCCAAGCTCATCCCAGTGAGTCTGTTCGCTAGCCAATATCCTCCTATACCAATCCGGTCAAGTTTTGACATTGGAGGAAGGCCAAGACTTGAAGGTACCAGTCCAATGGCCTAAAATAGGGTTAGTCCGTCTAAAGAGGACTTTGTTGGTCTTGGCATTGATAAACTGAGTAGGATCTGTGTCACTGATTGGGTCCAAAAAGAATTGGTGCTGGTTTTGCAAGCTAGGAACTGCAACTTGACGGGATAGGTGCTACAATAGAAGGAAGAAGAGATCAGGGAAGGGAGCACAAAGTGGTAAAGAGACAGAAAGGGCCTAGCCGATGGTGCTTACCTCGGGGAACTCGACCACCGGAGCGCTTGAGGGATTGGCAGAAGACATTGCCGAAGTCGGGCCGCCGCCGAAACAAGGGATCGCCTGCAGAGTCGCTGAGCGAATTACTGGAGTGATTGGGGGAAGTTTTTGGCCAAGGCAATTGAAGCGGGGGAGACGCCGTGAAATTTTCAAGGTGGTTGACACTATTTAAAAGGGCGCGTTGACGGCCGAAACAGAAAAGAAACCCTAGATGCAAGCGGAAACAAAATCGAGCACATCCGCAACATCGCAAATATCACGGACTTGAGGGGCATGTGTTAATGATCAAAATTGGTAAATCAAAGATTGGATCCGAAGTCAGAACCAAAGTGGATTTGGTGGAAATCTGTAGCCTCAGAAACAGAACCCACATCAGCTACGGGTTGCATCGGCTGCTACCAAATCGGGCAAGGAGGAGCCGATATAACTGATCCCGGCAAGGCGATCAGGAGATTGTTGTCTAGATCGGTTCAAGTGCTACACCAGTATTGCCAAGTGTGGATTGAGTCCGGAGAAGGCAATTGTACCTATTAATTAGGATATTCTAATAGTTTCCTTATAGATATTTTCAGTAAGAGTCCACAGGACTTGTTCGTATTTTTGAGTTGTAATAGAGATAGAGTCGTGTTCGGCAAGGACATATCATGTATTTTGGGTATAAATATAACCCAGGACCCTGTAAACAAACAACATCAGTTCGATAACACTTTCGGCGCATCGCCACCCTTTTTTCATTGTTTCGACGAGTTCTTGCTTTCGAGTTGGGCTGCATAGTTTTCGATCTCCGACGAAAAGTGTGGAGATTATGGATACCCCATACCTACACGGCATGTATATCCGACTGGGTATGGGGTGCCCTGTATAGATAGAATATCTTTAAAAGGACTCGGGTTAATTACCAAACTTGTATGTCAAGGAAATACCCGGGATCCTAGTCGGTTACGATTGTATTTTATCTGTAATTATCTATTCCGTTAGGGATATGGTTTGTACTTTGTAATACGGACCCCTTCCCCTATATAAGGAGGGGTCCGGGTGCCTCTAGGGGCACGATTTTCTCCCAGATCATACGATCAATAATACACTCTGCGGATCAATCCCCGGACAGGAGTAGGGTATTACTTCTTGGTTAAGAAGGCCTGAACCTGTATAAAATCCCTTGTCTCTGAACCCATCCACTTTTCCAGCTTGATAGCCACCCCCTTTTAGTATTGCCGAAATCTTGTTTCGACAGTTGGCGCGCCAGGTAGGGGCAGCGTCAAGTTCTTCGCCGACTAGTGTGATGGGTTCCGTCTCCGGCATCGACGACTTCGTCTTCCCTCCCGGACAGGCGTTCCGGTTCGGCAGCCTCGACTTCATCACCAACGACTTCGGCAAGATTTCTCTCCTCGACTCGGATTCGAACCAGTCGGGAAGAGGTCAGATCTCCGCCCCGTTCGGTACCCCGAACTCGGCCGAGGTCTACCCCAAGATCATCTCTGCCGAGTTGGCTTCAAACCACTCGTACGAGATCCAATCTACTCGGACACGACCAGATCAAGATGATGGGTCCTATCCCCCAATCCTGATGAGACTTCCCGATGATCTGGCTGCTGTCTTCACGACCAAGGCATCTCCCACCCGAAGACCTAGACGGGATCCGGCTTCGGCTTCGATCCAATCTAGTTCTAGGGAGGTAGGCGTTATATTTCAGCCTCTCGGGACGGTCTCGACGGAAGAATTGGATTGCTACCTCAGCTCCCCCGGCGTCAGTTCTCGACCAACGGAGATCCTCGAGTACGACGACTTCGGCTATCGCTACGACTACGGTAACTTCGACGACAGCTACGAGGACGACTACACGCCTCTCTTTTTCGGTGTATTCATGGCCAACAACGAGACGGCAGAACAGTGCTGAGCCCGAGAAGCGGAAGAAGAACGCACACGACAAGAAGCTGAATGTCGCCGACTGGAGGAAGAATGACAACGACAAGAGCGAGAACGACTACAGCGTGAACAACAAGATCGCGAACGGGCTGCAAAGGAGGCTGAGGATCGACGACAGCGCGCCTTGGAATCCGGGCGACGAGCACGAGATCTCATCGGGCAACAAGTCGTCGACGGGACAGCGGTTTTCCGCACACCCTAACAGAACGCGGTTGCAGCGATCACCCTCCTCGACACCCTCCTCAAGGAAGACGCGCTCAATCAGGCTGATCACGTCGTCAACATCTTAAACCAGACAAAGACCATGATCGCCGCCTCGGTCCCGGCTAACTCCGCAAGCACCCGCACGCCGACTGGCAGCCGAGTTCCCCCTCTTCGATCTCAAGACTATCACCAACCAAGCCTCAGCGTCATCGGCGCGGGATCCAGTCGCAGGAGCAGGGGTCACGACGAGCGATCTGTCCATTCGCCTCCCGAACGACACAGGGAGCGTCGAGTTGAACGACCTCGTAGGCACCCCATCGATCTTCGCGATACCATCAACCAGCGCCGCGCGGCAAGAGGCTGTGCTCCCAACCATTCACCAGACCGCTACGACGACGACGTGGATGGAGTTGCTGCCTTCACGACTGACCTGCGTCGAGTGGATTGGCCAGCCGGCTTCAAGCCGAGTGGAATCGAGAAGTATGACGGCACCACTAACCCGGAGTCTTGGCTCACCGTCTACGGTCTCGCAATCCGCGCAGCAGGAGGAGGTAGCAAAGCCATGATGAATTATTTGCCTATGGCCCTAGCAGATTCTGCCCGGTCCTAGCTTCACAGGCTACCCCGTGGCACAATCGGATCTTGGGCGAAACTTCGCGACCACTTCATCGCCAATTTCCAGGGCACCTTTGAACGCCCTGGCACTCAGACGATCTCTACAACGTTGTCCAGAAGTCCGGAGAATCCCTTCGAGATTACATCCGGCGTTTTTCCGAGCAACGCAACAAGATCTCCGACATCACCGACGACGTCATCATCGCCGCCTTCACCAAGGGCATTCGCCACGACGACCTAGTCGGCAAGTTCGGGCGCAAGCCTCCCAGGACGGTCAAGCAGATGTTCGAGAAAGCCAACGAGTATGCCAAAGCCGAAGATGCTATTACCGCGTCCAAGCAGTCGGGCACCACTTGGAAGCTGAAGAAAAATATGCCGAACACAGGGGGGAGTGGAAGTACCAATCACAAGGATCGCAAGCGTAAGCCCGAGGAACTTGTGGCAACCACTACACCATCCTCCCGACAACGTTCGCGCGTCAATACTTTTGATAAGATCATGAACTCCCAATATCCGCATCATCCAAATTCCAATCACGCGGCCAAAGATTGCTTCGTCTACAAACAGTTTGCAGAGCAATACGCCAAGAACGCACGCAAGACCGCTGACGGAGATCAAAGCACGTCAAAGAAGAAGGATGATGAAGACGATGCCCCGACTGGTTTTCAAGACCATCGCAAGGAACTAAACCACATCTTTGGCGGACCCCTGGCTTATGAATCCAAGAGAAAGCAAAAGTTGACTGAACGGGAGATCAATGCTGTCCAGCCCGACACGCCCCAATATCTTCGGTGGTCAGAGACGACAATCAAGTTTGACCGCTCGGATCATCCTGACCGAGTGGTCCACCCGGGGCGGTACCCCCTGGTACTAGACCCTGTGGTTCGCAACGTCAAGCTTCGCAGATCCCTCATCGATGGTGGCAGTGCGCTCAGCATCCTTTTCGCCAAGACTCTGGACAACATGCAGATCCCTCGCACGGAATTAAAACCGAGTAATGCGCCCTTTCACGGAGTCATCCCAGGGCTATCTGCTACACCACTTGGCCAGATCACTCTTCCGGTTACTTTCGGCACTCGGGAGAACTTCCGCACAGAAAACGTTTGTTTTGAAGTTGCTGATTTCGAGACAGCGTCTCATGCCATACTCGGACGCCCGGCGTTAGCCAAGTTTATGGCTGTCCCGCACTATACCTACATGATGATGAAGATGCCTGGTCCTCGAGGAGTCATATCCCTGCGGAGCGACATTAAATAAGCCGTCACATGCGACAAGGAAAGCTGCAAGATGGCCCAGACCCGCGAGATCACCCTCGCTCGAGAAGAAATCCGACTGGCTGCGTCCACAGCAAGCGAAGGAGAAGTGCCTGCAACCAAGGTGCCAAAGAGCGGAGAAAGCGACGCCAAGACCAAGAAAATTCCTCTAGATCCCTCTGATCCTACTAAGACTGCTGTAATAGGCGCTGAGTTAGATTGTAAATAGGAAAGCGCGCTCATCACCTTTCTTCAAAATAATAAAGATATCTTTGCGTGGAAACCATCTGATATGCCAGGTATTCCCAGAGAGGTGATTGAGCACTCTTTACATGTTAAGGAAGACGCTAAACCTATCAAGCAACAACTCCACCGTTTCGCACAGGATAGGAAGGATGCGATCAAGGAAGAATTGACTAAGCTGTTAGCAGCGGGCTTCATCAAAGAAGTCCTTCATCCCGACTGGCTGGCTAACCCAGTCCTGGTTCGGAAGAAGACGGGGCAATGGCGCATGTGTGTCGATTATACCGACCTCAACAAGTCTAGTCCCAAAGACCCTTTTGGGTTACCTCGCATTGACCAGGTAGTTGACTCAACGGCCGGCTGCGAGCTACTCAGTTTTTTTGGATTGCTACTCAGGATATCATCAGATCCGACTAAAAGAATCCTACTGCTTGAAGACTTCATTCATTACGCCCTTCGGGGCCTACTGCTACATCACCATGCCCTTTGGATTAAAGAACGCAGGAGCAACTTATCAACGCATGATCCAGAGATGTTTTTCAACTCAGATCGGCCGCAATGATGAAGCTTATGTGGATGATGTAATCGTGAAGACCAAACAGAAGGATGATTTGATCGCGGATCTAGAAGAGACCTTTGCAAGCATCCGCGCCTTCAGGATGAAACTAAACCCTAAAAAGTGCATCTTCGGAGTACCGTCAGGGAAGCTGCTTGGATTTATGGTGTCCCATAGAGGCATACAAGCCAACCCGGAGAAAATCAACGCCATCCTCAACATGAAACCGCCGAGCTCACAAAAAGATGTCCAAAAGCTGACTGGTTGCATGGCGGCGCTTAGCAGGTTTGTTTCGCGACTCGACGAGCGGGGGATGCCCTTTTTCAAGCTGTTGAAGAAGACAGACAATTTCCAGTGGGGACTCGAAGCACAGAAAGCCTTTGAAGACTTCAAAAAACTTCTCACTACTCCACCAGTCCTAGCTTCACCACATCCGCAAGAGCCGCTGTTGTTATACATGTCGGCAACTTCCCAGGTTGTAAGCACAGTCCTGGTTGTTGAGCGTGAAGAAGAAGGCCATGTTCAAAAAGTCCAACGACCAATCTACTTCGTTAGCGAGGTTTTGGCTAATTCCAAGACAAGATATCCTCGGGTTCAGAAGCTATTATATGGTGTTTTAATTACCGTCCGGAAATTATCTCACTACTTCTAAGGTCACTCGGTCACGGTGGTCACATCGTTTCCACTCGGGGATATACTTCATAATCGCGAAGCAAATGGATGAATCGCAAAGTGGGCCTTAGAATTGATGTCTTTAGATATATCCTTCAAGCCGCGAACTTCGATCAAGTCCCAAGCTTTAGCCGAATTTGTCGCCGAGTGGACTGAGTGCCAAGAAGACATGCCCGAGGAGAAGATGGAGTATTGGACCATGCATTTTGACAGGTCGAAGAGGCTTTCAGGCACTGGAGCCGGGGTTGTTTTAATCTCCCCGACTGGAGAAAAGATTGAGCTACGTATTGTGGATACATTTTTCCGCGTCCCATAACGTGGCAGAATATGAGTCGCTGCTTCACGGATTAAGGATCGCGATCTCCTTGGGCATTCGGCGTCTGATAGTTCGTGGAGATTCTCAGTTGGTTGTTGATCAAGTCATGAAAGAGTGGTCCTGCCTTGATGATAACATGACCGCTTATCGGCAGGAGGTACGTAAGTTGGAAGACAAATTCGATAGACTTGAACTCACTCATGTTCTTCGGCACAATAACGAGGCAGCCGACAGACTGGCTAATTTTGGTTCAAAACGAGAAGTAGCTCCTTCCGACGTGTTCGTTGAACATCTTTACGAACCAACCGTGCCAAGGAAAGAAACAATTGAAGCCACGGATACTCAAGACGTAAGTATGATTGAAGCCGACTAGAGAGAGCCCCTCATAAGATTTCTGATCAAACAAGAACTCCCCCAAGATAAAGATGAAGCCGAGCGGATTTCCAGGCGCAGCAAACTCTATGTTATTCATGAGACCGAGTTGTACAAGAAAAGTCCATCAGGAATCCTGCAACGCTGTGTGTCTTTGGAGGAGGGAAGGCAATTGCTAAAAGATATACATTCAGGCATCTGTGGTAATCACGCTGCTGCACGAACCATCGTTGGCAAGGCTTATCGGCAGGGTTTTTTCTAGCCCACAGCTGTGTCCGACACTGACAAAATTGTGTGAACATGTGAGGGTTGTCAATTTTTCGCCCGACAAACTCATTTACCAGCTCAGGAGTTGCAAACCATCCTGTTGTCTTGGCCGTTTGCGGTTTGGGGGCTTGACATGGTCGGCCCATTCAAAAAGGCAGTCGGTGGTTATACTCACCTCTTTGTGGCTGTTGACAAATTTTCCAAGTGGATTGAAGCTAAACCGGTCATTACAATCATGGCAGACAAGGCTAGAGATTTCTTCATCAACATTGTGCACCGGTTTGGGGTACCTAATCGTATCATCACTGATAATGGCACTTAATTCACCGGCGGAGTATTTAAAGACTTTTGTGAAGACTTCGGCATTAAAATTTGTTATGCCTCCGTAGCGCACCCCATGAGCAATGGACAGGTCGAACGTGCCAATGGTATGGTACTTCAAGGAATAAAAGCGCGAGTTTTCGACCGACTGCATCCTTATGCCGGCAAGTGGGTAGAACAGCTGTCGTCCGTACTTTGGTCCCTGCGCACCACTCCCAGTCGAGCTACGGGCCAGTCGCCGTTTTTCCTAGTCTATGGAGCAGAAGCAATGTTTCCGAGTGAGGTGGAATTTGAATCTCTACGATTTCGCAACTTCAGCGAGGAGCGCTACGGAGAAGACCGAGTAGATGATATCAACCGACTGGAAGAGGCCCGTGAAGCAGCCTTAATTCAGTCGGCTCGGTACTTGCAAGGGGTGCGTCATTATCACAATCGCAATGTTCGCTCACGAGCTTTTTTAGTCGGCGACCTAGTTCTGAGAAAAATTCAAACTACACGGGATCGGCACAAGTTATCTCCCTTGTGGGAAGGACCGTTCATAATTTCTGAAGTCACTCGGCCAGGTTCTTATCGACTCAAGCGTGAGGACGGTACTCATATCGACAACTCTTGGAATATTGAACATCTTCGTCGTTTTTATGCTTAGGCATTACTTTTGTATCTTCAGCTTTGACTGCTAACATCAAGCTTTTCCTTGAGTTATCAGTCGGGGGCTACTATAATAATAATGGAGTGTGACTTTTATCAATTCAATTTGCTTACTTGATTTATCATTGCCTTGTTTGATTTTTTGGCTTAGTCAATGAGGACTGAAAGTTTTTTAACAACTTTTGTGGGTTTTAGGCTCAAAAAGGTTTGACAAAAACTTTTAAGAAATCGGGAGCTAAGTTTGAAATATCAAGCACAACATAAATTCATCAGTATTGTACAAATTGTGCCTCCATCATCATCATCATCATCAGAATCACTGTTACAGTATAATATCAATCAGTATCAGTTTTCTCATCATCGGAATTATTAGATCCAGTCGGCCGGAGGTCGTTGTCCTGGAATCTCTCAACTACATCAATGGCTATCTTGTCGGCGGCTTTCTACGCATCGTTGATGAGGTCAAGGGCGGCTTCTTCGCTCGTCCCGTCTGCAAATCCATCAATGGTGTCAACATCAATCTTCGGTTATAAAGACTTGGTCATTGCCAACGCCAGGCTTGCTCCCATACTTCCGGCCTCTTTGATATTCTTAAAGTATGTATCCGGAGCGATTCTCAGCTTGTCGAAGATTTCGGAAGCATCAAATGTACTCGGACCATTGTTATTGAAGAACATGGCTTGGACGAGTGGGGTAGCAGCGTTGGCGACTTCATCCCTAGCCCCTTCAAGCCTTTTGATTTTATTGACCAAGACATCGAATTGAGCCTGAGACTTGATTTTGCGATCTGCGTAAATAGATTTATATCAACGAGTAGGCATAAAGATAAGAGGTATTAGTCACCAGTACCTTCAACATCTTTCAGAGCCGAATCCCTCTGTTTCGCCAATTTGGCCTTGTCATTCTCCAGAGTTTGGATCCGCTTTTCTAGTTCAGATATCTTGGCGGCTTGCACTGTATTGCTTCTTGATTAATTGATATTACAAGGATGGCAGCATAAGTAAGTTAGACATAGATTGTATTTACCTTTTGACGAACCGCTCAGTTCAAAGTTGGATTCTTGAAGCTCGGCGATCCGATCCCTCAGATCATGCTCAGTTTTCCTGGCAAGCTCCTTAGCCTTGTGCAGCTGGTTTCTGGTGGTCTCAAGGGTTCCAAGATGAGGAACTAAATTCTCAAGAGTCGCGGTCTTCGCCTCGTTCCTGAGATGGATTCTCTGCAATGCGAATTTATCGGCATTTGAGCAAAGTGGGAAACAGGATAGTTGAAGCTATGTATAAGGAGACTTATATTTACGATGCGAGTAGCCTGGCTGAGTGCCTTTTTCAGCAAGCATACTTCCTCATCTTCCTTTTGCTTGTTTATCACGATTCCCTAAGGTTGCATATCATCGTCCCACCATTTGACTAAAATAGGTGGACGAGAATCCTCAGCTGACTGTATCCGGAGGACTTCTTCTTCGTCGCCGACCATTGGGCCTTAGGCATTTATGAATAAAGGTGAAACAATTGAAGAAAGTCTGTCAGATCAAAATGGGTTCGGAGGATGTGTTTACTTGTGATTATTTCCGGTCGGGGACGAGTAGGCCCTTGTAATTTAACAAGAGAGCCGGACCCTAGATCGACGCTGGCATCCTTTTTAGGAGGGCTGTCAGCTTGAGTTTCTACTTCAGGAATATCTTTGTTTGGTTCTGTACCCGACTGGTTTCCAGTCGGGGGCTCCTGATTAGCACCAACCCCAGTTTCGGCCGACTGGTTCCCAGTCGGGGGCTCGTTGCTGGGTTCTACATTGTCGGTCGCCGGTTGATTGTCACTCGGGTGATCTTCTGCAGTCGGGTGATCTTCTTTTGAAGAACCCGTCTCCATGTCAGTCGGTTCAGAGTCTTTTCCAGAAAGATCTATGTCAGATGGCTTCCTACGAGTTTGAGTTATGCTATCAGTACAAATCGGAGCGTCGTTTCGTCTTCCCCGCCGAGACTCTCGCCACTTTCCCCATTTCCCGCTACAGTGCAAAACCACACCGGCGGAAGCTAGGGTTAACAAATCCACTCCAATCCATCCTCCTGAGCTCCACAAAAACCCTCCACGCAACCACCGCACCGAATCCCCATCCATTTCCAGCCATATCTCGGACCAAATCACACCATCCAGTTCGTATTCATGACGGAAGAGAGAGAAAGCTTCGAGAGTCAGTGGGCGCCCTCCGATGTAACAGAGGAGAATTTGAAAGAGATGGTGGCGCACGGCGTTCTTCTGGCGAAGGAGATCATTGGATGGCGTCCAGCATTCGGCGAAGCATTCCCGACCCCCGACACACATGAAGTCGTGGTATTTTCTCATTTCTTCTATGGCGGATTTTCTCTTCCAACCTCGAGATTCTTCCGGGGGATTTTTGATTTCTATGGGATTAGTTTGCATCACTTAAACCCGAACTCCATAGTTCACATCGCCAACTTCATACACGCCTGCGAAGCTTTTTTGGACGTCAGGCCACATTTTGCCTTATTCCGTCGCATCTTCTTCCTCAAGCCCCAACCAAACAAGAGTAAACCATGCGTAGTTGGGGGGGCTGGATTTCAATTGAGGGGAACTCTGAGCCAAAAGTATTTCTCCATGCCCTTCAAAACCTCAAACAAAGGCTGGCATGCAAATTGGTTCTATGTACAAAACCCCGAGCCTGCACTCCCCGAGTACTCCTGTCTCCCTCCAGTTTATCAGGACTCTTGGAACTCACTTCCAATGGGAGAGGAAGCCGCTCAGGCGCTTGCCCTGATGGACCGTATGCTGAAGCTGAAGGAGCAAGGTCTGCAAGGAGAACAGATCACCCGGCATTTTATCAAGAGCCGGCTAGCTCCAATTAAAGAGAGATCCTGTACAGCCTTCAAATTTGATGGCAAACATGACACCAACCGTGAAGATCCTGAATCTCTTGAATTCAAGGTTATGAAGGAAAGAATGTATAAAATCTTCTCGAATGCAATTGTAGTTAGTTATTCGCACTTGCTGCCAGTGGTGCCATACAACGCCTTCAATCCTTCTCCACCGGTATGTATTCAAACATTTCAGCCTTTCTCAAAAGCATGCCTTTATCTGCTGTTAAGCTAATTGAAAACTCGAAATGTTATACCCAGGAATTCGCTTTGATGAAGTCGGATCCTCCAATTGCTCAACGCCGATCACCCCGCTGGCGAACTGGTCAGGCGAGTGGAGGACCAAAAATTCAGTCTGACACTCAAACAAACACCTCGAAATCAACCAGTCAGTCGGACTCCCGCAAGAGGAAATTGGTTCTGAGTGATGATGAAGGCGATAATGCTAGAAAATCTGGCAATAAAGAGGTGACCGGGAAACAACCAAGGCAAACCAATCCGAAGAAGAAAACATCCAGTCGTCCCATGCCGATTTGGTCCGAGATATGGCTGGAAATGGATGGGGATTCGGTGCGGTGGTTGCGTGGAGGGTTTTTGTGGAGCTCAGGAGGATGGATTGGAGTGGATTTGTTAACCCTTGCTTCCGCCGGTGTGCTTGCTTCTGCCGGTGTGGTTTTGCACTGTAGCGGGAAATGGGGAAAGTGGCGAGAGTCTCGGCGGGGAAGACGAAACGACGCTCCGATTTTGGCGTTTATTTCGCTAGGGTATCGGGAGTACTAATGGGCCTAGGCCTAAACAGTACTTCAGCCCAGTTTTGCTATCAGCGTGATTAAGTTGTGATCCATAGGGACTTAGGCATTTGTTTTTGTTTCGTCAACACTTGCTCACAACAGTATAGCCCAATGCTGTTAAAATCCTTTTTGACGCAGTTAGATAATTCTTTGGAATTACTACGATGCAAATAAAAAGGTGCATAACATAAAAGTGTTATACTAATTTTGTAGGCCTTTTTAGGCTGCAAAGATTGTTTGGGTTTTCTTGAGATGACTGGTTTTAATACAGTCATCCACTCGGCATGTTATATGCTTATTTTGATTATGTCATGAGTCATAGCCTAGGCTATTTAGACTCGTCTTTTATCAGATTTTATGCCACATTTGATAGGTCTTTTGAGAGTTTTTACTCGGACTTTTATCATCTGTGCTGATTTATGAACCTTTGGAGTGCTTCTCACTTGGGTTTTTCTTTATATTTCTTTGGCACATTAAAGCAGTCGGCGGGAGGTTTACCAGATGCTGCATATGCTTGGCCTTGAGATATTTATCCTGGAATCCTTTAAAGGGTGTCGAAGGCATATTTTTTGGCCTAGGCCTAATATGTCTGCAGCCCATATTTTCAGGTGTGGCCTATCACGTTCTTTTAGGGACTTAGGCACTTTTTGCTTAGGCCAAAGTGCGCGTGATCAAGTGCCCAATACCTTAAAATCCTTTTATACCGCAGTTACTCAACTTTTTAGGAGTTGGTACAATGCATCTTAAAAGGTGTCAAACAGTAAAGCTTTACATAGCTGCCCTACTGACTTTTTTATATAGTCAAGGTGCTGTTTGGGTTTATAAAGCAGTTGATTGGATATAATATCATTGCTTTTTGCCACGTAAGTGTGCATTTTTATTAACTAATATTATGGCTTTGGCTGATTATATATTGTGGTCATTTTCCAGGCGGTTGGTAAATCGTTTACGAGTTTATTTACTCGGATGTTACACCACATATGCCATATATTTTCAGGTGTGGTGAAATCATGTGTCTTTTAGGGACTTAAGCACATCTGTTAAAGAAGTGTGCTCATGGTGTATGCCCAATACTTTGGAAATTTCTTTATTCACAACATCAAGCTCTTCTTTATAGCTGTTTTGCTATGTGAATTTCCAAAAATGTTGTCAACTTTAGGTTGCACGCATCATATTCTGCAAAGCAGTCGGTATATCACTTGGATCATATTATTTGGGGGATTCACACTGCATATGCTATATATTGATATCAAGTCACTTGGTTGATAACAATTATCAAAAACCACTCGGTTGGTTGGATTATTTATTCCTTGACTATATGCTTAGTTTGTTCAACTAACCATATAGTCGAGGGCTACACCTAATTAGGTGCATCTAGTCGATGCACCTGATTTTTTCTATTTTTCAGCCCTTCACAGTCTTTGATTATATTACTCGGGAGATCAAAACAGATGAAGCTAAAGCACTCGGATTGTCTTTTCGGATTATGAGAGAAGATTATTCCGTCGACTGTAAAGGTCTCAGGGGCTACTGTGGAGATTATGGATACCCCATTCCTACACGGCATGTATATCCGACTGGGTATGGGGTGTCATGTATAGATAGAATATCTTTAAAAGGACTCGGGTTAATTACCAAACTTGTATGTCAAGGAAATACCCGGGATCCTAGTCGGTTACGATTGTATTTTATCTGTAATTACCTATTCCGTTAGGGATATGGTTTGTACTTTGTAATACGGACCCCTTCCCCTATATAAGGAGGGGTCCGGGTGCCTCTAGGGGCACGATTTTCTCCCAGATCATACGATCAATAATACACTCGGCGGATCAATCCCCGGACAGGAGTAGGGTATTACTTCTTGATTAAGAAGGCCTGAACCTGTATAAAATCCCTTGTCTCTGAACCCATCCACTTTTCTAGCTTGATAGCCACCCCCTTTTAGTATTGCCAAAATCTTGTTTCGACAAAAAGGTAAAGCTTGTTATAGCGGCTTGCGTTCTCGGGATTAGTGCTTACATCTTCATGACACTCTAATCCTGTTTATATAAATCGTCGAGTTATCATATATGCTATGTAATCTAGGTCGATCTTGCTACCTAACCTCAGCGGCTAGCCTCTATCATCGAAAACAGTCGACATGGTTAGATACTGACTTCGAATTAGATTACATAGTGCATCTACCATCTTCAAAAGGTTGCCATCGACTTGTTTAAATTTTATGCTTCTTTCTATGTTTAATGTTGTATCAGTTAAGTTTGATCCATTAAAGCATTACCTGGAATCGTAATATCTAGCTTGTTTCATGACTGCTACTAGAGATACTATTGGGGTTTCAGCCGATCTTGCCTGATTTAGTTGTCTCGTTACTTATATGCTTACTCGACATACTGAATCTACCCTTTATATTAAGATCTCTTTTGAATGAAATATATTAAATTTGTTGGTTTATTCTAATGAGTAACGAGTGGTATCGGAGTATTAGTCGATACGCATTAGATTTACCCTATCAGCTATGCTATGAATATGTATAATCTTTACTCCAAAGCACTTTTAAGCGCAAGTAATTTATACTGTCTCGGCACACTGCCCGATCTATCCCAATCGCTTAGCTTAAATATATTCTTGAAATATAGATTATATATCATTGATATCTACAGCCGATCGAGTGGATCTAACTCTTTTCTCGTTACTTACTTCATTGCCGATCTGACCTGCGTTACATCGGCTTGGTGCTAAATGATATGTCATCGGCAGTCCAGCCGATCGGCTATCGTTTATGGATTTAACTTTGGATTCTTTGTTTCTTGTTGGTTGCAGGATCAAACTAACTAGCACGCCCTGAACCTGAAGGCAAATCTTTGGACCTGCACTAGAGTAAAGCAAACCTCGCCAGTGTGTGTTTTTCACATCAACACCTTCCAATCCTTGTACACATGTATGATTAGCAGGAGGTTCATTTTATCGCATGTCGGGTGCATTTTTATCCGTAAATGGCCTGCATACGTATATTTACCAAAACTAGTGGAAGGGGCAGTGATGTCGACGCATAATGGGCGTAGCTGCCAACATGAATTTGCCGCGTTGAACGACGGACTTGACGCATGCATTGCGAACGGCACGGGTGCAGCCGCAACTACAAGCCATAGCTCCTTTCCTTTCTTCTTCTTCTTCTTCTTCTTCCTTCTTTCTTCTTTCTTCCTTCTTTCTTTTCTTCTCTCTCCCTCCATGGCTGATGCCAAAAAGTGGCTCGGTCGGCCAATGACAGCGTGACGACCGATGGCTCGATGCACGAAGGTGCACTCGACCATGATGGGATGAGCTCGCACGGGCTTGTGTCTCGCGAACGACGAGGCCACAAGACGAGCGTGGAGGCCGACTGCTAGTGCGTGATGGCTTGCTCTTTTGCCTGTCCCTGTCTGGAACGATACGACACATCTTGTGTGGAGATACCCCAATCGGCTTGCGCCGGCGACTCCAAGTCGACAGTTGCGGTGTTCACCAGGAACGGCAAAAACAAAACGGGATGGAGAGAGTATTTCATTTTCGTAATTAGATCAGCGAATGCAAAACGGATCTACGAGTTGTCATCCTTCTATGTGAATTAGAAAAATGTGACGGTGATGTCATAGATCTAATTTTACAAAATTTCAGTGGCACCCAGCCAATATCACGAATAGTAGTGGTATTTTTCTAATATAGAAAATTTACGATGATATGGATCCAATCTATACTTTTTATAAAGTTAAAGTTATAGTCCACTAAGTTCAACATGCTACCACGCCACATCATTACCCACTACCAAAAATTACATATTCAACCTCATGCAAATATACAACATCATTTACAATTTATTTAATTCTACAAATCAACATGCAATCATATCCAGTTATCACCTCTCACAAATCTATCTATCATTTTTATAGTATTAAACATATAGTTATCAATATGTTTCACATTAAAACGCAGGTATCATCTGTTTGTTTTATGATAAGTACTGATAAACTCTGATGTTTTATTATTTTTTTTCTTTTACTTTTAGCTTAATTGTCGAAAAAAATATTGAGAAATACTTAGTAATTTTCGTGGCAAAACGTGAGAAATCATACAGTTAACCCATCCAAACAGTCCGTAAAGCCCGTAAGAAAAATGGCATATGAGAATACACATTCGGGGAGGATATGGCACAGGGTTTTAAAAGAAAAACCATCAAATTAACTCAACTCGCCCCAAATTTTCGAGGGGAGATTTTTTTTTTCCTTTTTAACGTTTTTACACCTCATCATCATCAGGCCTTTCCCTTCCCTTTCTCCTTTCTCGTTGTGTGGGTTCTTTCTAGGCCCTAGGACAAGCCAAGAAGCGGCGGAGGGGAAGGGAGGAAGAGGGCACCAGCCGCACCGGCCGGCGGAATGGCGGCGCCGCCCAAGGCCTGGAAGGCGGAGTACGCCAAGTCCGGGCGGTCCTCGTGCAAGTCGTGCAGGTCCCCCATCGGGAAGGACCAGCTCCGGCTCGGCAAGATGGTCCAGGCCACGCAGTTCGACGGATTAATGCCCGTCCGTATCCTCTCCCTCCACCCGCTCTCCTCGCCGACGATCTTTCTCCGTTCAGTTGATGAATCTTGCTTTGATCTTTAGGGTCTGGGAGGGTAGGGTTTTGGTGTGGCAGGCATCGTGTTCTTGAGGGTTTTTTGTAGGTTGGTTTGGATTCTGAGAATTTTCTGGATTGATGGGTGATCGGTTTTCATCCTGATTTGCATTGCGGGTGTGGGTTTTGTGGTCATCTGCCACAAGAATCTTCTGCTTTCATGGGTGGTTGGTTTTCATCTTGATGTGCATTGCTAATGTGGGTTTTGCGGGCATTTGCCATAAGAATCTTCTGCTTTGGTGGGTGGTTGGTTTTAAATCTTGATGCCCGAAAAAAATATGTTTCTGAGGGTAATTTCGCATGATTTTGTGGGGTATGATCGAACCAATCTTCTTCGAATGCGGAGTTCTTGATGCATTTGGTTTGGTGCTCTGTCGATTTGTCGATGATCCGTCAATTCCAGCATTGGGTTTATTGCTGTTTCTAATCCATTATGCAATCTATATGTGTAACGCAAGAATAGATAGAGGTGCTTTTGTGGGCACCAACTTTGACATATGCAATTTAACTGGTATTTCTCCTAAGTTGTTTGATATATTAGTTATTATGCGGACCTGCCAGTTGGTTGTGCTGTTTTAGGCTTTTAGCATGGCAATGGTCCTAAGTTGTTTGATATATTAGTTATTATGCGGACCTGCCAGTTGGTTGTGCTGTTTTAGGCTTTTAGCATGGCAATGGGGCATACCAATGACAATGTTAGTAATCTAGTGTGTTCGCTAATCTGTTTTTGTTCTTATCTGATGTGTAGTTTGCAAATTATAATCTAGGTATTCGTTTGCCCGCTTTATTTTCTAGTTTGCCTCTTGTAATTGTTTTGTGGGTGCATGTGTATTATAAGTGCTTACCTGTATTAGGCAAGATAAAACTTGGAGGGGAGTCCTTATTCTATTTTTCATTTTTTATATTGCACATTTGGATAATGAATCTTTATTTCTTTTGGTCGGATCAACTCAGTACTCATGTGGTTATGTGGACTAGACACTCAAATTATTTCACTGGGAAATGTAGGATCGTTTAGGGCAACTTAGGGGGTACTTTTGGATCTGCATGCCATTTTTCACCTGACCATATCTTTTTATTTTCTGTGATGGCCCTTATTTTTTACCTGACCATGTTCTTTAATATGGAGTGTTTATAACGTTGTACCTTTTCTATGTTTATAGTAATTGTTTTATTCAAGAACTATAACTGTTTGGAACTTTTTTTTGGTCATGGTAGATTCTCGATGGTGCAGAAGAGAAAACTCGATGGTTATATGACATATCTTTCCATATCAATTTTACGAATTGACCACTTCCAATTAATTTTAGTGCCCTTTTCTCTTTTTCAGATGTGGAACCATGCCAGTTGCATCCTCAGTAAGAAAAACCAGATAAAATCGTATGCAACTTTATCTTTTACTGTTTGCATGAGTTTCACGCTATAGTATTATGGTTTATTAATCTTTATTGCATCTATTGGAAATCTGACCTAACTCAAAGTGTCGATTCTTCATTTCAAATTAGTGTTGATGATGTTGAAGGAATAGACACACTCAGATGGGATGACCAAGAGAAGATAAGAAATTATGTTGGAAGTGCACCAGCTACTGCAAGTTCTGCAGCTGCTATTTCAGATAAATGCACCATTGAGGTTGCTAAATCTGCCCGTACTTCCTGTAGACGGTGTGGTGAAAAGATAAAAAAGGGAACGGTCTGTATCTTTTGATCTATTAATTTTTTATATGCTTTCTAATTCGTCCCTTGAGGATAGGAAGTTTTATGCCATGAAAATTTTATGTTTGTACTTTGTTGCTTTTCAAATTATAGTCATGAAAATAACCTCCTCTTGATGATTAACACCTTACAGTCTTATATGAGCATTCAGCTAACAATCATAGATAATCAGAAGTTTCACATTCTTGAATGAACCTTGATGCAGCATGTAAGAATAATTAATCATAACATGTTTCCTATTCCTTATAGTTACTCCCTGGGAAAAATACTGTATTGTCCAAAATTCTGCATGTTACTTTGTTGTTCTATACTTTATTTATTTAGAACATGAACTTTAGCGCTCACTAAGGATGAAATGGATACCCGACTTGGTCCTAGCACTTGAACACTTGTAGCTGGGGAGGTTAAATAGCTTCCCTACCACTATGCCATTGGCATGTTCTTTTATTTTCTGAACTTGCATCTGGGAAATGTATGGTTCTGATACGCAGGGACACCATAGGTTCTTTTCTGTACCCTATTCCCTGTGGCCTGCATCATGTTGCATATAATGCCCAAGCTTTTGCACTGGAATTCCAAGTGACCAGAAAGCCTAAAGGCCACAGTTTCCCATTTATTTTGTAGTTACTCTGCTACGTGCCACTAGCAAGCATTAGAACTCTGAATTTTGTGTTAAGTTTACTTTATCAAATGAAGTAACCTGCAAATGTATTAATTGGAAGAGTATTTATTATGTTCATATTTCTTATTCATCCACACTCCTAGTTGAGTACTCCTAATGAATTACAATAATTACCGTGGAGAATTATATACAGGAAAATGTTTGATGATCCAGAAGTACTATTAGTCATGCACTTAGCTAATAATGTATGTTTTGAAAACATATGAATTGTAACTGTGATATGGCAACTTGTAATGTAAAAACATGGTCTTTGTCTTCACTCTAAGTTGTTTCTGTAATAGTATTATTATTTGTTTGTCTAGGTTCGTGTTTCATCTAAGCTTGAAGGGCAAGGTTGGTATCACGCCAGCTGTTTTCTGGAGATGTCCCCAGCTGCAACTGTTGAGAATTTCTCAGGCTGGGAGATCCTGTCGCATGAGGATAAAAGAGCTGTTCTTGATCTTGTTAAGAAAGATGCCCCCAGCTCAGGTAATGAAACATGGGCATCAAATTTTCTTCGCGCCACTTCGTAATCTGACTTGATATTTTGTATTGTTGTTTCTCAAGGGCAAACATCTTCTAAGGGTTCCAAGCGCAAGAATAATCAGAATGATATACACGACTGCAAAGCTCCCAAGATAATCAGGAGTATATCAGAAGGCACAGCAGAAGATAAAGGGAAAGCTGTTGTATCACATGATTCCAATGCTAATTCTTCTGATCTTCAAGAAAAGCTTAAAGAGCAGAGTGACACACTTTGGAAATTGAAGGATGAACTTAAGAAGCATGTGTCAACTGCTGAACTAAGGAACATGCTCGAAGCAAATGGGCAGGATACATCTGGGCCAGAGCGGCATCTATTAGACCGTTGGTAATATTGCATGCTATTTGTGAAATGGTTTTTAACTTCCTGGCTTCCTGCACTACATTATTTCCATCCAATGAGTAATTGATATTTAAACAAACTGCACTACAAGGATCCCGCATATAAATATATCCTTGGCCAGTTGGCCGATGCTACTTGATAGAGGAGGGTACGATTATAACTGATGATGAATGGTACTAGTGTACGAAATTTGTCAGGATAGTTGTTCCCCAAGACCCCAATTGGTCATCTATGTAATTTTTTGTCGCTAGATTTATTTTCTGCTTGCTTTCTGGATCCCAAATCCCAGTTGTAACATCCTGGTTATAGGGTTTGTGATACTGATCGCTTAGTGGAATTCAGAATTGTCACCGTAACCTAATGATTGCACACTATTTGCTTTGGTTCTTTTGTAATCTGGTTCATGTATACAATTATTATTTCCTTAAAAGTGGCTATACCTTTTCTTTCTAAAAAACACATTTTAAAAATTTGATGTGTGCAGAGAAATTTCAAAGTCAGGCAGCACTTAAGATATTTGTTTTCAGGCAAAAATTGTTCAATAGTATTTAGGTCTGAATTTTTTATGTATAATTCAAGGAAGACAAACATTATTGATTGCATAATAAGCTTTACAATATTGTTGGTTGCGTAGACCTGCTTGTGGCATTTCCTTGTTTCATCTCACATAGAAGTCAGTACACTTCGTCGCTAACTTTCTTCCTCGTCTGGCAGTGCTGATGGGATGCTTTTTGGAGCATTGGGTACTTGCCCAGTTTGTTCTAGCTTCCTATACTATCATGGTGGCCAGTATCATTGCAGTGGCTATGTGTCAGAATGGTCCAAGTGTACATACTCTACGACAGAACCCGTGCGCAGTAAAAAGAAATGGAAAATTCCTGACGAAATGGATAATGGTTATCTTACAAAGGTATGACTATGGCTCCCCACCCCCACCCCCACCCCCACCCAAACCCAAAAGAATATCGTTCTTAATGCTTGGTTTCTACAGTTGAGGTAAGCAAATATGTATGTATCTTGCAGTGGTTCAAGTCTCAAAAGGCTAAGAAACCAGAGAGAGTTCTTCCGCCAATGTCACCTGAGAAATCATTGTGCCAATCAACCCAGCAAAACCGATCTTTCCTTAGTGAAGGACTGGATAAATTGAGAGTTTCTATAGTAGGACAATCTAAAGATGTGGTTGTAAGTGATCTTTTACTTTTTGGTACAGTTATCCTCAGGTTCTCTTGTGAGTTGTGTTCGTTAAAGCAAGCACCAATTATGCCATGACCTTGCTGCATGTTGTGGCATGCACCAGACGCCCTTTATTTTTTCCAATCACAGTTACTTTGCTTACATTGTTATCCAGATTGATTCTTACCATATTATACAGATTATATATATTATGCATATTTGTTGTGTGGCTTGTTGACATGAAATTGGAAAGTGCTCAACTGTACATGCTTCATATATTTGTTTGTTTAAGTCAATTCCTTGAAGATAGCTAGTTTAGTTTGTTAATTTATTCCTTGAGTTCCTCGATTATTTCTTTAATCTCCAAAAATTTTAATCCATGGAATATGCAGAGTGACCACATTTAGATTGCAGAGCAAAGGTTAGGAGAGTGTAGGTTTTTTCCCTATGTACTTGATTCAGTTCATGTTAAATTCATGTCATTTGTTGAATAATAGATCAAATTTTATATGATCTAGCATGCTGCTTTTGCATCAAGTGGTAAGATAGATTTGCAATTATTTGCATGGGATACTGTTTTCTTTTATTTTTTCTTCTCTGCTGATCAGTTATTGGGCTATACATTTTTCTTTTTCTTGTTTTTTGGTTTGTACTTTGTACATTCCTCTAAACTAATCATGTAATCCAACTACTGTAGGATGGATGGAAACAGAAGCTGAAAGATGCTGGTGCCAACTTTAATGCCACAGTTACCAAAGGTTTTTCCTCGTGTTATCTTTTTTTTTTCTGAACTACACAGGATTTCCTCGTGTTATCCAGAACTGGAACTATCTTGTTCAGACATTTGAACCTTTCATATTTGGTTACGTATGACATTGGAACCTATATCTTCACCCAAGTGGGTGAGCAGTTTGACACCACCCCATGACCAAAAGCCACCACTCAAATTCCTAAAATTGGCTGGCTCTCACGTATGTGTAATTTTAGACTAATACATGACACTTAATCTAACTGATGTTTTGAAAGTATAAGTAAAATGCATTGTCTAACTCATGATTTTTTATGGGAGAGATGGATTATGGATCACTTATGTGCAGGTGATAATTTTATGTTATCTATCTGACTGTCTCTATTTCTGTAAGAACATATGGGCATTGAGCCAGTATTTTTGTGCAGCTGATATAATGAACTGAGTCATGTGACTTGGTCATTGTTTCATAGGTTAGGTAAGCTCTTAGTGTTTGGTGAAATCTTTTCGCATTATTTTCACATGGAAGTCTTGCACTGCAGACAGCAGCTGCTTAGTTTTATGTAGTGAGCTTGAGAGTGAGAATGCTGAAGTCAAGAAAGCAAGGTATCACATTTTACTTTGCCCTTATCCTTTTACACTTACAGTTTGACCTATTGTTTTGCGAACTACTGTGTTACCTATTGTTTTGCGAACTACTGTGTTAAAATACCATTATATATGCTACTTCATTTCAGGAGGTTGAAGATACCAATTCTGCGAGAAGGTTACCTTGGAGAATGCATTAGAAAAAACAGAGTGCTTCCATTTGATTTGTATAAAGTAGAAGCTGCATTGGAATCTTCGAAAGGAGGCACAATGACTGTTAAAGTTAAAGGGCGAAGTGCTGTTCATGAGTCCTCTGGTTTGCAAGATACAGGTCATATTCTTGAAGATGGAAAAAGCATATACAATACAACCCTGAACATGTCTGACCTGACACGAGGTGTGAACAGGCAAGGATTTTGCTCACAGCATTTCTTGTCAAATTCAGGATTTGCACTTTTAGGAGTGATTGTCAAGGCATATTTCATATGAGTGATATGGATAAACCGATAAACCCTCCAGCAATTTTAGTCACCAAACAAAGAACGTGGATTGCTTCTCAAATCCAACTTCCCGGTCTTCCCTTGAACTAACAGAATGATATAATGCTAAATTTCCCATGGTTGTTAAGTTATAATGTTGAGTCAAGTGCAACCATATAAAATAGCATGAACATTTTGGAAGTACTTTGGTCTGGTTTGGTTTGGTTTGGTTTTCATTACATATGCCCCTGAAGTCATAGCCCTCGTCTCTTGTTCAAGCCCAACTTAGCTTTGGTTGTCAATCATTCCACGATGTCTCGTATACATATATGAATCACCCGATCTAGAATGTCTTATTTACTGCCATTCTGCAATAAAAAATGTTGGAGCTTGCACAAATTTCTGTTTCCTTTCCTCTCAATTTATGTTCGGGAGCATAACACACTGTTGAAATGAGGGGGAACTTTTCTTCTGTAGTATTACCAGTTGCTAAATTTCTGTTAGGTTATTGCAAATAATGGTGACCCTGCTTGCCCTACTTAATCTTTTAACAGTTCTCTCTCTCTCTCTTTTTGTCTGTGAAGCTATTATATACTTCAGGTCATTGAAGAGGATAATGGGTCTGATTGTTATGTATTCCGAAAGTGGGGACGAGTTGGGAATGAAAAAATTGGAGGCACTAAGTTGGAGGAGATGTCGAAAATTCATGCTATTCAGGAATTTAGAAGATTGTTTCTTGAGAAGACTGGAAACCCCTGGGAAGCATGGGAACAAAAAACAAATTTCCAAAAGCAGCCTGGGAAATTTTATCCACTTGACATTGTATGTTGTGGGATAATGTTTTTACCTGCTGGATTTTTTTCCCCTTTTTAGTGGATCATGTGGATTCAATCTGATGTGTTTAATATATTGCAGGACTATGGTGTAAGGCAAGGACCAAAGCGGAAAGACATTGACAAAATGAAAAGTTCACTTCCTCCCCAGTTGCTGGAGCTCATGAATATGCTTTTCAATATTGAAACATACAGGTGCGATTTTACTGTTCTATTTTCAGGTTTTGCATGTGCACATGCTTTGTTTTTAGTATTAGAAAAGAATTTCACATTATTTTGTACCAGGGCTGCTATGCTGGAATTCAAAATTAACATGTCTGAGATGCCCCTGGGTAAACTAAGCAAGGAAAATATCCAAAAAGGTGTGATACTTTGCTCATTGTGGAACTCATTTTGTTGATCTGTAAGTCCAAACATATCATGATTCTCTTGCCTGCACTGCATGCAGGTTTTGAAGCATTAACTGAGATACAGAATCTATTGGGTAACACTAATAATCAAGAACTGGCGGTTAGAGAGAGCTTGATCGTTGCCGCGAGCAATCGTTTCTTCACCCTTATTCCTTCTATTCATCCTCACATTATACAAGATGAGGATGATTTGATGGTGAAAGTATGTGTTCATTACCTTGTGTTATATTCCTGTATATTGGGAAGATATTCCATGACTATTCTTATTTTTTAAAATCACGACAGTTTTAAGTGAAATATTTTGCTATAAAACCTTCCTTTTGCAAAAGAATAAAGGCGTTCTATGATCATTGCTGAAATTGAAATGGGTCCATTCCACGCACAGATCGTACATGACTTGTAATGATATCTTGGCAGTTAGGCATGTTCCATAATGCTCAAATGGAATCGAAGGAACACAAAATTGTTATTTATTTTGTCATATATAAATTTGGCTTCCAGTAAACTATGTTATTGAAGTAAAAAAATGTATTTTCGCACTACTTTCATTTATGGTTCAAGTTCTCAATGACTCTCATTTTGCTATCTAGTTGGAACATTTTAGAGGATGTTATAATAAAAAACTAACATACCTATGGCATTTTTCCTTTTCTTTTCCTTTGGTTCTTCACATGTTCTCCTTGCCATTAGATACAGTGCTGTTCTTAAATGCAATGATATCTCCTGCATATTCAAGGAAAAATGTGTTATAACTGTCCACCGTTTAAAGGGCTGTTTTGGTTCTTGTGTTATTTTCATTCTTATTTTCTTTGACTGATCAGATGTATTTCTTATTGCCAATTGTAACTTTATTCAGAGACCCAATTGACTGTAACTTTGGTGCAATGGTGCAGGTGAAAATGCTTGAAGCTCTGCAAGATATTGAAATTGCTTCTAAACTTGTTGGCTTCGATAGTGACAATGATGAGTCTCTTGATGACAAGTACAAGAAACTTCGATGTGCCATTACGCCACTCCCTCATGATTGTGAAGATTACAAGCTAGTTGAGAAGTATCTTCTTAACACTCATGCTCCTACCCACAAGGCATGTATTTTCTTCTGTATACAAAAACCTTATAGTTTTTTTTTTCTCTTTTGTAGATAGTACAATACAGACGATTGTTTCTGTTTTCTTCTGTATAGGTATTGACATGTCCTCTTTTTAAATCTTTTTTGAAGGAGTGGTCACTGGAATTAGAGGAAGTCTTTTCGCTTGATCGAGATGGAGAATTCAGCAAGTACTCAAGATATAAGAATAATCTACATAACAAGATGTTGTTATGGCATGGTAAGCAATCTATCCAAGTAATGCAAACACATTTGGCTTACGCAATATTTGAAAAGGTTTTTATACTCTCAGTATTTAGTGCCAAAATCTAGGTTTGAGATGAAACTTATTATCCATGCGCAGTCTTTGCCATGGCAGTGCGTAGGTGAACAGAGGGTTCACAGTCAATCCAACAGTTGTAAATGTTTATTTTACTAGTTCTTCGTGTGGTTTACTCGTGTTGTATGTTATGTTGTTATGTCAGTATTTAAAAGGCTACTTTTTTTGTAATTGTACTGGAGATCTACTTAACGTCCCTAAGTAACTCTTTCCTTCCTACCATTTGAATGATTCCATGATTGCAAAACTTAATTTATAGGTTCAAGGTTGACCAATTATGTTGGAATACTTAGTCAAGGACTAAGAATAGCACCTCCTGAGGCTCCCGTGACAGGCTATATGGTTTGCTCTTTGTTCACTTCATAAATGGTTCAACTGTAGCACTGGCAAAAGATTGGTTGAATTTGATTAAGCTATTTTCCTTTCAATCAACAGTTTGGGAAAGGCCTCTACTTTGCAGATTTAGTAAGCAAGAGTGCACAATATTGTTACGTGGATAGGAAGAATCCAGTTGGTTTGATGCTTCTTTCCGAGGTTGCTCTAGGTGACATGTATGAACTGAAGAAAGCCACGGTAAGATATAAAGCCTCTCACTACCAAAAGAGAAATTCTGGTTATAACATTAACTTGAACTTCTATCTTTGCTTTGAAATATGATCCTGCTTTAAGGAATTGACCATGGCATTTCTTTCCTGATTTTTTTATTGTGATCTATATTTCTTTGCTGATTCATAATTATAAGAAAAAGCTCAACGAGTTACTCGAGTGCAATTACTTGTTTTTTTTCCCCATGTTTATCTTGGCTTGGCACCACACTCACTGGCTTACTGCTGGCTGCTGCAGTCCATGGACAAACCTCCAAGAGGGAAACACTCGACCAAGGGCTTAGGCAAAACCGTGCCGCTCGAGTCTGAGTTTGCGAAATGGAGGGATGATGTTGTGGTGCCATGCGGAAAGCCAGTGCCAGCATCTATCAAGACATCTGAGCTTATGTACAATGAGTATATTGTCTACAATACATCCCAGGTTCAGTCAAATTGTTATCCATACTCTTTTGCGCGCTTCTGTTCATCAGAAGTTCAGTTCCTTACCTTTCACGAAACCTTATCTCTGGCAGGTGAAGATGCAGTACTTGTTGAAGGTTAGGTTCCATCACAAGAGGTGACTAGAAGACTTGAGGTAGGAGTAGAAATGTAGAATTAATCAGTGGAAGTATCTCCATCGTTATCAGTAGTCTGTGGTGGCTACGCTTTTGATGTGTTAGAATGATTTATCCAGTAGTTTCAGGTTGGTAGGAGGTTATGTGCTGCTCGCGTATGATCCGTTTTGGGGTATGTTGCATGGGCATCGCGCGAGTGGCGCAAGTAAATCCCCTGCGCATGCCATGGGCATTTGATAGATGTTTGCCTAATTTTCTGTGGCAATGTGCGCATTTGGCATCTCTGTTTAGCTTGCTATTTTATCATCACTCGCGTTATTTGTGCGTTGTTGCGTTTTGGCTATCTTTCTTTGTATTTTGATTCGAGGTCTATGTTAGGATACTGCAATCGAAATAAACTGAACAGCATTAGTGAATAGTGCCGTCTGTAGGATCAAAGATAGAGGCGTGTGACTGTCTAGCGGAAGTAATATTCTTCTATCCTATAAGTAACGGTTAGTCTAGCACGACAATTCGATGAGCATAGATTGCAATAGTTTTTCCCCAGGTATTAGTGATTTGGTAATCTCCGCTTGTTTTGTGCCCTTCTTTCACTCTGGTTTGTCGTCGTCCTTCACCCTTCGCTCGGGGTGCTCCCACTTCCTCTTAGAGAGATCACTTGACTTGATAGCCACAAAGACACGTTATGACCAGCATTTAGCCTCAAAGTAATATTTAACCATATGATCAACAATATATAGAACTTATCATTCTTGAGGTGTGGCCGTCATGAGTTTATTCCAATCATATTATTAGAAAACAGTAGGCACCGCACGTGAGGCTCAGGCGTCCACGGGAACTGCCGACGGCGCAGCAGGGGCATGCAGGATGGCCTTGGGCTCGTGCTCTTCCTTCTCCTCGTCCTCCTCCGCCTCGGCCTCATACGCGTCACGTTCCTGGACCCAGAGCTCCGCGAACTCGCAGTTCTTGTACTGCTCGAACCACGGCCCGCCGGAAGTGTAGTGGATGGCGCGCGGCGCCGTCCCGGCCGTGTCGGCGGGGTCGACGCGGTTGTGCCCCACGAGGAAGTTCCACACGAAGGGCACCTCGCCGATGTCGGCGTCGTCCAGCCACATGAAGCGGTGCAGGTACGCGCCGCTCTGCGTGCTCACGGCCTCGGGCGTCAGCGCGGCGCGGTTCTTTGGGTGGGCGCAGTTGAAGAGCACCATGGACGACCAGTTCTTGCGCGGGTACACCGTCTGCACGGCGCCGTCCATCTTGGTGGCCTCCTTGGGCGCGTAGTCGTGGTGCACGCACAGCACCGCGTAGCGCGGGTCGGCCATGCGCGCCAGCTCCGCGACGTCGGCGACGAAGAGGAAGTCGCAGTCGACGAAGAGCGCCCAGCCGCGGTAGCCGGCCAGGTGGGGCGTCAGGAAGCGGGTGAAGGAGAACTCGGTGCTCTCCGTGGGCCCGCGCTCCCGCCAGTACAGCCCCGCAGACCGGAGCTCCTGCTGCACGATCGGGATCACGGCCACCGGCACGGAGGAGCGCTGCAGCAGGGAGCGCCGGCACACGCGGTACGCGATGTCCTCGCGCGAGTCGTACCCGACGAACACGCGGAACGTCTCAGCGGCCTGCACGTCGCCGGCGCCAGCTACAGGGCCAGTCATCACGACGTCGTTGGTAGGCGTGACCGACATAGTATTTGTTGGTGATATATAAGCAGAAGGTTAGTAGTACTGTTTGCTAGCTTCCCCGCAAAAAAAGAAAAAAAGAGTAGTGTTTGCTAGCTCCTGGTGCTACGTACGCATAGGCCGTGCGAGTTATCACAAACTCCTCCGCCTTTTTAATAAGAGCCTAAGAGCCCTTTGTCCTTTGAGTGTGGGGAGCGAATTGAAACGAGGACATGCGTATATGACGACATGTACGTCAACAGCGTTACGCTTGCATTATTAGGCCCAGGGAGATCGATGTCCAGAATTATGCATATGTGTTTCTCTTCTTTTGTTGCCAAAATCAACAAAATTAGATAAAGGAATCCTATAGCTAACCGATTGCTGTGTGGTCCGGCGCCGGCGGATGCATGGCGACACTGCACTGTGGTGTGGGCAGCGCGCGGGCGGGACCGACGACAGCGCGCGCGCGGTTGCTAATTTGTACGGGTAATACGTGGTCCTGTCGTGTGAACTACCACAGCAGCACGGCAGGAACACGCGCAGCTGCATGGGCAGTTGGGCACTCTGCCTCCCTGCGTCGATTGCTCCACAGTCGTCGTCATGTCCCGATCCTAATTATCACGTCAAAACAGCTAGGCAAGTGTTGCTTGTTTTTTTTTTTAGATAATAAGTGTTGCTTGTTGCTCCATCGTTTTCCTTTTTCAATTATATATGTTATTATTCACATTTTCACTCAGTATTTTATTACTACCTTGTAGAAGTTTATCGAGAATGCATATAGTCAAAAATGTCTTATTTTGGATGTCCAGAAATGTTTATAATTTGAGAAGATGTAGTAAAATTTACATCCAAAATGGACAATTATACCTTCCTTTCGTGGCTTCACTTCCATGTGTATACCTTATGGTTGTAAATATTTAACATTTAGAAAAAATATTGGTTAAACCTCCAATTTTACAATAGCATAAGTTTATAAAATATACTACATCCTATTCTTTTTTACTTGCCGTTTTAGACATTGATACGGATATAATTTACATATTTTATCATTACTTTTTCTAAACATATTTTTTACAAGCTATAAAAACAATAATTATATGAAAGTTTTTTTTACAAATATCTACTGATACCATTTTCACGTGTCAACTCCTAATATTTTAGAATTAACTAATTAATTAATATTTGATTTTACCATTAATTTTAAGACATCATCTACTTGAGAATCTACTTGAGAAACGGATAGTAATAAGTTTAAAGAATGGTGGTGGTTTTGAAATCGGGATCCTCTGGATTACAGTTTGTAATGCATATGACCAAGAGCAGATCATGTCATGCGCTTCGGTACTCAATAGTGGATTACAATAAATACAGTTCGCATGAATAATGAGCCTCTGCATTACTGCAGAGGATCCAGATCTATGGCTTTGACGCACGTTTATGCATGCATACTAATTTTTTAAACCTAAACATTTGATAAACTATTATTAATAGTGAGATTACACCAGTACCAGGCTTATTTTTTGGTACTAACCTCCGCCTCATGGAATTTTTTTTTCTTGTAGCACGCATGTAATTTTTTTTCTTGTCCCGAGATGGCTGCGTTGCCTCTCGTACGTTTGGATGGATCCGCGAGGGAGAAGCGTGACCCTCGTGGTAGCATCCCGATGATGGAGGAGCGATGCCAGTTGCTTCCCTTGTCACCATCGGAAAACAGGTGTGTGGTTTGAGCTAGGGATGACAACGGGTCAGATCGGGCACGGCAGAGTAAAATCATGCCTGAACCCATGCCCATCGTCGCTTGTCCAAACCTTACCCACTAGGGTTAGCGGGCAAAACTCTGTGCCCGTACCCATGCCCGACGGGCACGGGTATACCCGGCGGGTACTTAATGGATCTCATATGAATAGTAACTCGAAAGATATACAGTTTAACAAAGAGAAATAAAATCAACAATTTAACAATTTATTAGTTATCAACAATAATTTGAATTACATCATAACTTATTACAGTGGCGAATCCAGAATGAAAATAGAGGCGGTGCTCTAATGACCAGTGTCAACGTTGGGAACTAGAATATATCGATAAGTGAACCATGTATATCTCACTATGTTTGTAGAAAAATCTCACTTTTTTAGCTCTAAGACCGTCAATCAAAGATCATTCATATTTGCTAATATGAAATTAATGGTGAAGAACCACGTTGTCTCGTTGATTTCACACCTCTCTCTAGCCATCAGGTCTCTGCCCCCATATATAACTACAGCTAAAATAATTTGAAATGTGCCATATCATAGCAACTGTGACTGGAGCACAAAACATCCGAGAAAACAAAGCATGAAAGCAGTAGTCCAAGTACCATCTAGTCATTTTCTTCCTCCAAACGGTAGCTAGTCATAACTACTGCAGCATTAGTGACATAGGGATACTTAGGACCTAGTAGATGGAGCTGGGGCTTGCGCCCCAACAAGCCCCAATACTAAATTCGCCCCTGACTTATTATTAGTTAGTATCACAAATGAACCAAGAGAAAGGGGCATAACAATTAAGAGATAAGTCGAAATTAGCTAATACATATGTATCGGGTCGAACATGGGTTACCCAGAGGCAAAAAAATGAAACCCGGTTGTTACCCACGATGTCTACGGGTTTCGGGCGGACGTGCCCACGGGTAAAAATTCACACCCACGCCCATGCCCATTGGGTCAGGTATCCGCGGATACCCGGACCCATAGGCAAAATTACCATCCCTAGTGCCCACGGGTAAAAATTCACACCCACGCTCATACCTATTGGGTCAGGTATCTGCGGATACCCGGACCCATGGGCAAAATTGTCATCCCTAGTTTGAGCTATACTCCTAGTTAACAAACAATTATAGGTTAGCCTGGTGATCACTCGATCAGATATACTAGTACCGCATATGCCACCTACCACACACGTACGGCCGCACCCGACCGATTGATCTTTAACTGTGTTGAGGACTCGGCGACGACATGTCGCTGTGGGACCACTTCGATTGATCGATACCCGGTTGTTGGTCAGATCAGTTTCAGCGTCTTATCTTGATAGTCATCTTTAATTTGATAGCTCGTATGTAGGATCAAATCAAGTGAACTAAGCTAGAGGTGAATAGTAGGAACACCGAAAATTAGTTTTTAGTGTAACTAAAAGTTACGCTCAAAATCCGATGACGTTAATTAACTGGTATGACCGGTCTAATCACCCTCTAAACCACTGTCATCGATCGCCACCGCTGGTCTAGCCGCTGTGAAGCCACTGGTGTGACCACCGTGCCCTCACAGGTGTGATCACCGAAACTGAGAAAAACACAAATCGAAAAACTCTTGAAACTAGATCAACTTTATTGTTTCTAATTGTTTTTACAAAGTGCAACAACAGTACTACTCTCTCAAGTTTCGACTAAACTTGAAATTTATACTAAACTCTATTTTTTCTCTCAACTAAACTCTCAAAATTGATACCAATAGATCTCAACCCATCTTCTATTTATCCCCGAAAGTAGCAACCCAAAAGCCATAAATCCACATTAATAAGTAGTCCTAATCCACTAGGGAACCTACCCATATGCACGTACACACACTACGCCAGATCAATTCATGTGACGGACCAAAATATCTCGTCACAAACAATATCACCTTTGACGGGTTAAATAAATCTCGTCATAGATGAGGCTAAAAAAAATGACCCGTCACAGGTAAATAGTATTTACCTGTGACGGGTATATATAAGGACACGACACATGACGTTTGTGACATGTCCACGTATAAACCCATCATTGATGAGTACTTATATGTGACGGGTTTTAAGTTTGCACCCGTCAAAGGTGAGTAACCTCACCTCAGATATTCCATCAATTTTGACTTATAAATAAGGAAACCCCAACCCTCCCCCACTGCCCACTGCCCCATCTCTTTTCTCTCTTCTCTCTTCTCTCTTTTCTCTTCCTCCACCATCGCCTCTCCCCCCAATTGTGCACCAGCTGCCGCGGTCTCCTTCCCATAGCAGCGTCGCCGCCTCCTTTGCCCGCCGTCGTCCTCTAGGAGCTCAGGGTCGCCGCCTCCTTCGCCCGCCATCGGCCTCCAGGAGGTCGGGCCCGGTGGCCTTCAACATCGACGCCGCCGCCACCTCCTGACCGCCAGTCACCAGATTCGACTGCCGGTGCCTTCTCCCGCCTCCCGGTCGCTGACGCCGTCGCCTCCCGACCGCCGGCCTTCAACACTGACGCCGTCACCGCCTCCTGACCGCCGATCGCCAGATCTGGCCCCCGAGAAGCCGGATCTGGCCGCCGGCGCCTTCCCTCGCCTCCCGGCCGCCGACGCCGCCAAGTCTGGCCTCCAGGACGCGGATCCAGCCGCCGACACCTTCGCCACCTCCGCAACCTCTTCCTCGACTGCCGGACACCGCCTCCTTCGCCGCCAACCGCTGACCACCAGATCCGACCTCCACGAGGTTGTGGGATGCGGATCCAGCATCCGCAGCCTTTCCTTGACTGCCGGACGCCGCTGCCTCCGCCACCGACCGCCGGCCGCCGGATTTGTTTGTGCTTGATGTCGTTTGTGCTTGATTTGCTAATGTTTGTTGCTTGTGTGGATGTGTAGTTTGTTAAAATTGATATGGGTACTTGTGTGATGTATATTGTTAGATTGCTTCATGTGTAGTTTTTTGTTGAGATGTATTTGATTTAAAATACAAAGTTGTTGTATCGTGTGCATCTTGAGATGTATTTGATTTTTCTTCATTTCGTACATTTGGGGTGAGGAACTTCTTTTTTTCTGGGTGGTTTTTGACATCTGTGACAGGTGGGAATTAAAACCAGTCACAGCTGTTTTGTCACCTTTGATGAGTTGGAAAGAGTCATCCGTCACAGGTGTGAGTCACGTGTGACGGGCTATATTTTTCTGCCCGTCAAAGGTTTTAATTACCAGTGACGGGCTTTCACCCGTCAAAGATGAAGTGTAGTCATTAGTGACCACTAATCTCTGACCAGGACTAAATCCGTCAAAGGTGAGGGTTAGAACCCATCACAGATGACCGGATCTGGCCTAGTGACAACTTATCCCTTTACAATTCAAACTTTAATCTTCCTACATTTGGACTCTTTCCAAATTTGACTCTGCTTTTCATTCGCACATAATCTCTCTTGTATGCCGTATGGAATCTTCACAACCACGCGTATTGTTATTCAGTCTGAGCATTCCACATGATCTCCTGATCATCCGAACATTAACGTCTCCCAAGTCGGCTTTCAATCCATCACCGCCAATGTTCTTTCGAGGCATCAAGACACACCTGCACATGAATCAAATAACAAACCATATTCGAGCACAAGTTATTTCCCAACTTGACTCAACATTAAGATAAAACAGTATTACACACGTATAGAAATCATAAACATGAGATAATCGCGAGTATCCAAAGAAAACATAAAACCGACTCTAAACAAAGTCCAACCGATCTTACCGTAGCCACAACACCAGTCTAACCGGCACACCCTAGTCGATCTGATCGCAAGAGCCAAACAAAAATCCCTGTTTTCGTACTATCACTATTCAATATATTGCATAACAGAACTTCACCAATTATCCACCAAATTTCAAAACCAATATAAATCACATATCAATTGTTCATCACAGAATATATAAATGAAAAACATTGATTTTACACGCACGTCTACGATTCATGAGCTGCCAGCAACAGATGCACATGGAAATATAGAAGGAAAGGATCCGGTCGATCGAAGTTTTCACTAAAACTTCAAAGTCGTTCATGTGAATATATACAATCATAAATCATGTAGCAAAGTCCCTTCATAAATTTATGTCATGATGATATATAGCCACGTTGCCAACGCACTGTGCAACTACTATATATAGTGTTATTACAGCCATTTTTATACGTTTTATTTTTGCTATTTATCATTAATTAGTTGACCTTTTTTTTCTCTTGTCTGTTATTCACCCCGACTGTAGTTTAGACATGCAACTTAATTTTGAATACAGATAAATTGCCATTTTTGTTTGCTTTATTTTTTAATACCCTAAATTTATCTAGATGTATTTATAGTTATATAGATAATATTCTAAGTGCTTTTGTATCACTTTGGTGTAATTGGTTAAGTTCAACAAAATCTTTCATTATTTAAAAAGAGTAAAATGTGCGGGTGGTCTCTAAAGTTATACATGGGTGTCATCTAGGTCTCTAAACTCTTCTCAATATATATTTTTGGATCCACAAACTTATCATGTGTGTCATATAGGTCCAAACGGGTTTCAACCCACTCTCTGTGCACTGACGTGACATGACATGAAGTATATAGATGTTCTGCATAGCACATAGACAACAATAAATTGTTTCAAATGGGACTTTCTTTTTTTCCCCTTAAAGGGATATCGTCATATCTACTTTTACGAGCCCACAACAAATCGGGACCTCCACATTCATGCATCATTAGATTCCCCACCCACATATGCACTTTATTAGCAAATTATAAACTATTTTTTCTTACGAATTAATTATCCGATATGTGATCTGATTGTATTATTAAATTTATTGCAATTAAATTTTACAGAGAGATCCCACATGAAAATATTTTGGATAAAAAATATTCGTAACAGAAATATTTTTATATGATATATGAAACATTGAGTTATAACCGATGAAACATCACAAAATACTTGCTGAAACATCCAAAGAATAGCACGTGTAACAATCTAAAATGACCCATTAAAGCATCACAAAATACATCCCGAGACATCCCCAAAAATAGCACGTGCAACATTCTGAAATGATATAGTGAAACATCAGCTACAATTAAACATCGCGAAATACCTCCTACAACATCCAAAGAACACCCTGTGCAACATTCAATAATGACATAGTGAAACATCCTAAAATACTTATTGTAACATTTTAAATCCATTGCAACAAAAAAAAACTTCTAAAAGCAAATCATCAAAATATAGTCATGTGAGATCTAAAAATGTTTGTGCGGTGCAGTTGAATGGTACCATTGCAATTGTGAATGATGACTCCGACCCTAGGTCTTTCGAGTAGGACGGGCAGTAGGGAGATATCGATGACTATTCATCACTATCTTCCTTAGATGATGAAGGCCCAACTTCATTTTATACCGAGGAAGAGTTGCAGAATCTTAAGAGGACGAAAGATGTCTTGGTTGAAATTCCTATTTTAGGTGATTGCTTACAATGGATTTAGCCATTTCTGTCCTTTTAAATTGCAGTGAAAACAAAGAACAAGGAATCGAATATGCTTGAACCATTCATATCTTCAACAGATAAATCAAGTCCATCAAAACCACTCTAAAATGGATTCCTCCAAACCATTCATTACTATGGAGTTTACTAATAGTACCAATTTTCTAAATACAAACTTGTTATGTTCATCATAAACCACAATGGTCATGAAATTAATAAACAAATAATCCTAACACATGAAATTTTCTAAGTGAACAATGGAAATTATTTCTTAAAAGACACAAAATAAATGGGGCTAGCTGAACTGCCACGGCAACGAGCTGGGCGTGGCAGTTTTCAGCTGCCATGTCACGGAGCCTGACGTGGCAATAGGTGCTACGTCGAAGCCGGCTTGACCTTGTCAATGCCAATGATTGCCACGGGGCACCGTTGCCCATGCCAAGACCGGTGGTGTGGCAAGGTAGTTTGGCCACACCGGTTACAAATGGCATGGCAAAAAGGTTCATTTTTGAAAATAAGTTCCTGGGAGGCCGTTAAGGTTCATTTATGTTATGTTGAAATAAGTGAAAATTATTTATTAAAATGGTCTAAAATAAAAAGATTCCACCACATGCCACCTACCACATTTTTCGTGGGATATACTAGCATCCGACGCCATTTAATTAATCTAAGCATCATGCTCACATTAATAAATAATGATACTAATTACCCCGGGACTCCAACCCTTTAGATAGACTAGTTAGAACTAGTGCAACATATTAAAATAATTAGACCGAAGCCGTGGCATAGATCAGCTAGTCCAATCAAGTGAAGCACAAACTATTCCTATAACACATAACTAATAAAGTAGTATATGAACTATAAACACTAATAAGTGCAAAAGATAATTCCTTTATGAAACTCATAGTCTTACAAAGAGAGTAAAGTACTAAGAACATACCCGAATCTCCAAGAAGACTATGGAACCGAAGACTATTCTAAGCTTATCTCCACTACTAAAGAGAAAACAAGTATATGAATAAGAAAACTGCTCTCTAAGTGTGTATTTTGAGAGTGAAGGAGTGATTTCTATTTATAGGCTGCTTATGACGATTGTTAAGTCGGTAATCAAGTGCAACCGCCTTTGAGAAGAAATCATGAGTTGCCACGTGGAGGATGGAGATGAGAGGTGGCGATGGTGTTGGTTCGAGTGACCCATGCATGGGCCCCATCTCTCTCTACCACCTTTCTCCAAGGATTGACATGTGGGCCTCTAAGGAGGTGCACGGTGGTTTGGCCTCACTTTAAGTCGGTTTGAGCTGACTTATGGGGCATCAATCCATGTGCTCACACATGATTCACCGGAGATGTGTTTCTTTGTATGCCGGTTTATTTCTCCTTCACTTTATTGTACAATTACTGCATCCGTAGTAATTCTCCGAGACAAGTGAAACTACATTATTTACAACTAATATTCATGTAAGAAATATTAGTTCTCCTTTTATTATTTGAGGAAATTGATGGTTGAAATCGGTACTTAATAACCGTCAATGTAAACTATTATTAACAGTAATAGTAAAAGATTACACCATACTAGACTTATTTTTTAGCCACACGTAGCATGGTACGTACTAGATTCGTTTTAAAATAAAGCTATTTTTAAGTATAGTACTTTGTCGTAAAAAAGAAGAAATTTTCTAGCCCAGTCTCTCATCTAAACCAATGATAACATTTTCTATTTGATTTCTTCATTCACTCTCTTTTCTTAATCATTCAATCACAATCTTACTCTAACCATTAAGACCTATATTTCTAATAGTTATGTTTATATTAAAATACCTATATTTTAGAATATTTTAGAACAAAGGTAGTAGTGAGAGGGATTGTTGCAGCACGCATGGAATTATTTTTTTCTCATCCCGACATGGCTGCGTTGCCTCTCGTTTGGATGGATCCGCTAGGGAAAGTGTGACCGGCGTGTGTGGTGCATCCCACGATGATGGAGCTAGCCATGCCAGTTGCTTCCCTACCTTGTCACCGTCAGAAAAGGTGTGTGGTTCGAGCTATACGACTAATTAACTGAAGTACTGTAACAATTATAGGTTACCCTGGTGATCACTCGATCAGATCTACTAGATCACACCACACGTCCGCACCCGGTCGATTCTTTAACTGTGTAGAGGTCTCCGACATGTCGGTGGGAACAACTGACCACATCGATCGATCCCCGGCCAGTCGGTCAGAGATCAGTTTCAGCATCTTATCATGGTGTGTAATCAGTGTTATGGAAACGGAATACGGATGTCGGATGAAGAAGATACTGACAAACGATTAATAGAAATACGGATGATTAATCAAAATTTGACGAAAATTCAATGTTTGTGAATATGTAAATATTGTTATGCATATTATAGACTCATATATTGGGAATTCACTACATATAATACGCTAGAATTAATTAGGAAAAGGTGAAAACGATGAGAGCTACTATATATATAGATATAGAAATCTGACTAGTATTAGTATTAGTGCATTGGAAAAATATTCTATAAAGATTACGAAGAGAAATTTCCGCTCCCTGTCGTCCACGCGGGCGCAGGGAGCGAACCCTAGTCCCAACCGACACCATCCTCCCTTCCTCTCCCCTGCCTCACTGCCGCTAGAAACCGCGCGGCCGCTAGGATGGCAGCGATAGGGCTGAAACCCCAGCGGTGGCCCATTCTTCGGCGTGAGGAGACGGCACGCGCGGCGGATCCACCGCCGCGGGATGTAGCCCCCTCCCCCTGCCCCCGCGGATGGATCTGGTGCTCCTACCGCCAGATCTGACCGGAGTGCACTAGCGACGACGTGGACGATGGCGGAGGGACGACGACTGGAGGCGCTAGCAATGGGAGGCCGCGAGGTTATTGGCTTGCTGTGGCCGGTAGGAGGCACAGGAGATGACGGGAGGAGCGGGTGACGACTCCAGCTGCCCAACGGGAGGCGCCGACGACAACAGTGGTCGGCTGATGGGAGGCGTGGGCAACAGCAGCGGTTCACCGGAGGGAGGTGCGACTGGTGCCGGCGGACGATGGCGCGACACAACGAGGAGCGGCTGGAGGCGGTGGTGGAGCTCCTGGTATCAGCGCATGCGAGCGGCAGTGGTGGTTGCACTCTCGGTAGTTGTTGGGGGTGGTTGCGGTCGGTGAAGCGATGGCCGATGTAGGTCGCACCGGGGGCTATGAGGCCAACCCGGCAACGGGCTAACCGCTGGTGCGCAGCGGTGGAGAGGTTGCCGTGATGGGAGGACGGAGGCGACGGTGATGCGACTAGGCAGCTGGTTGTGAACACGAGCAGCCTGGTCGAGGCGGCGACAACGGTAGCGCCATGAGGGGTATGTTGAAGCCTGCAACGAGCTTCCTTTCCAATCGTTTGTCCTTTTGCAGCGCTGGCTTGCCACCGTAAGATGGCCACGCTGGACGGGCTAGTGCAGGGCAGAGGGGATCCTTCTCTCTCACCATTTTCTATCTCCAACCCAACAACACGGATGGAGTTGAAGCGCGATGGGTGTTGAGATTCTTCTTAGATGGCTGGCCAACGGCGAGGTGTCGGCGCAGTGGCTGTGCATCGAAGGTGGATTAGCGGGTGGTTTTGCTGAAGCTGACATGCACTCTTTGGCGCGGGAGAGTATAACAATGGGTGAAGGCCTAGCCTTCGGGCCGGCAATGGCGATGACTGTGGGCGCGTTTTCCCCTTGGGGTGTTGTCGTGTTTTCTGTCCTCTCCCATGGGTTCTTCAGGTGAAAACTGTTAACGGTCGTTATCGATCAGTTTCGACCATCAATATTACCAAAACAGGAGAGAACTAGTGATGCTTGCAATGCATAAATATGTTAGAATAATAATATTCCACTAGTACAGGTCTACTGACCTTTTGCAAAGAATGATCATAAAGTGGAGGAGAATCGACATCAACACCAACGATAAATCAATCAGACGATGTCGAGGATCAGACTTATGTATGAATGGGCCAAGAACACAGAATTGACACGATGAATTGGGCCAAAATTCACAAGTCTGCGGAGTGGAGCAATAGAGGAGGCCACCAGCCGAAATTGGGCTGGATTGGGCCAGCCCCGGGTTCGGCTGAACCTGGTGGTTTGGCCGAACCAATCCTGGCGCCGTTGGATCCAGGTTTTGGCGTGGACGTCCAGGATTGCATCCCAATGACGGTTGGAGGGTACTTCGGACAATTCCCCTTCCACAACCGCCATACCTACCTCTATATAAGGAGCTCACTCTCTTCACTTCAACACACACCTCAAGCAAGAGCTCTCTCATTCCTCTTAAGTTTAGTTTAGTAGTATCTAGCTGGTGGAATAGAATTAGAATAGGAATCAGGAGTCCGGAAGTCTTCGAAAGAGTTCAGGTATGGCTCTAGTAGCTTTCCTTTCCTCTTTTGTAAGCTTTGTACTTTTATTAGAATACTCTTCTAAATACATTTCTGGTATTGAAATACTTTCCGAGTATATGAGTACCAACTTTACATTATGTTCTTGTTATACTGAATATACGGCTAGTTTATCTGGGAGATGCTTTGGTGCGGGTATAATGTTTCTTTATGCAATTACTCTTTGTCATGACGATGGTATTAGAGTAGTATCTAGTAGTTTAGGCGTGGTGTCTAGATTACGGGATATCATTATTTGGGGTTATATATTGCGGATGAGAGGTGGGCCGCTGATGGTGACAGCTTAGTACGGGTATTCCTCCGCGCCTATATATAATCCTAAGTTAATTTCCTAGGGGGGTATTCCTCTGTATTTAGCCCCGGTTGGATGGCCATGACGGGCTGTCGTAAGGAACTCGGCAGTCAGGGGTGGCTTCTCGAAGTACCAGGAGAGCATCGGATATAGGGTATTAGCTAGTATATCAATTAACTAGAATGTATGTATACTATGTATATTAGAAGTATAGGAATTGATTCTCTTTCTCTTTTCTTTCCACCTAGCTTAGATTATTTATTATAAGGATGAGTAGAAATGCTTGTGTGCCACTCTACCCTTGGATTATCTTAACCCCTGCTTAGAATATGATTATCACATGTAATATATAAATTATTAGTTGAGTTCTCTCTACATGATCTTCCCATGGGATAAAATAAATATGATACCCTTGGAATACTCTCGGGTGAAATGCTACAATGGTATATCCGTGCGCTTGCGGATGAACTCTGTAACCATAATATACCAGAAGTATTTCTGCGCCATTGCTGGGAATTATATTTCTAGTAATGTCGTTAAGAAATACCAACAAAAACCACGTCCTGGATCTCTAGGACAGGCGGTGACGAAGCTATTGGCATCGTTTCCTCCTTGGAGGCGTCGTTTAGAAGACTTATTTCTTAGGGGTATTGTGTGCTTGTCCTGTATTTAGCAGTAAGATCAGACATAGACGAGTGGTGTGGATGCATATTTTCTTTTTTCTTACTATAGTCTTCCAAGATTATAGACTTGTGTTTTATTCCTACTTTATTAATATAAATGTCGCACTATCTTGTATGGGTTGTTTTAAAAAAATATATATGGATTATCTTCTGTTCTTCTATTTGAGTGGATTGTCTATACATTTGTCAACAAATTTTCTTCTAAAATTTTGTCAGATGTAAATATAGTATAACAATACTATAATTACATTCTAACTAACTTACATGTAATAACTACAGTGTAACTGATATTATAACTTTCGCGTAATTTTGAAATCGTTAGATTTGCTTTAAGATTGGTGCAAGCTGAGAAGATATATAAAAGTCGCAACGCACACAAGTGAGGGGATTTGGTCTCGTGACCTCCGCTTCATGAAAATAGCAATGTTATCGTAAGATTTTTGAAAGTTGCATACAAATTATACTGTGTTATATGCAAGTTACAATGTACGTAATTACACTACCATTACACTATATTTACATTTGTAAAAAAAATTGGAGAATTTGTTGATAAATGTATAGCAAAACTGCTATTTGAGATATACATGAAACATCAAAATGAATTTTGAGATCAAGAAAATATGGTAGATTGGATTTGAAAGAGGATTAGATGGAAAGAACTAACCCTAACAGGTTGCAGCGACATCAGAGGAATTTAGAAGGGTAATCAACAACGTACTGGTACAGCTAGCCTTTATACTAGAGGACAACAAATATGCTGGGATAGTCGTTGTGGGTTGGTTCGGCCTTTTGATCAGGCCGATTAGACGGAAGCGGCCGGGGAGATTATCGGAGGTGACGGGAATTTTACGTTCTGGAATGATTAACGAAGGACGCCGTTTTGCAAAAACGTGACCGGCTTATCACCATCAACGTTTCAATGGCTGTATCAAGCGTTTTCCACAACACTGTATGTAATCAGTGGGAGTACGTTTTAGACGTGCTGGTGCTACCGAAATTGCGACTGCTACCATCCCGGCTGTACGTCTTTGATAGTCATCTTTAATTCAATTTATAGCCCGTATGTCTACGTCGTAATTAATTCATGAAAATCGATCGGTTTTTTTGAACCATGAGCTTTCGATCCAGGCACATGGAAATATAAAAGGAAAGGATCCGGTCGATCGAAGTTTTCGATATAACTTCATGTCGTTCATGTGAATATATAATCATAAATCACGTACAGCAAAGTCCTTTCATAAATTTATGTCATGATAACTGCACATAAGGTGTAGTTTAGACATGCAAAACTTTAGTATACAAATAGATTGCCATTTTTGTTTGCTTTATTATTTTAACACCCTGATTTTATCTAAATGTATTTATAGTTACATGGATCATATTTTTGTGTGCTCAGTGTTTTTTTTATTACTTTAGTGTAATTGATTGAGTTCAATAAAAGCTTTCTAGGTTTCTGAACTGTTACAATATATTTTTCTGGTCTCTGAACTTATCATGAGTGTTATATAGGACCAAACGGGCTCCAAGCCATTCTATACGCTAACGCACACAGACAGTAATATCTATCAAATGTGAACTTCTATTTTTTTCCCATTAGAGGGATGCCGTCATATATATTTTTAGCTCTAAAATACAATACAAATAGTATTGAAAATCTGTAAAAATTTATAGATAGTATTAACATCTACCACTCGAAAAAAATAAAGTCTAAGAAGGGCCAATCTACAACATCAGAACCTAAAAGATAAGCGAACTTTTACCATTCTTGAGAAGGTACCACCACTCCACCCGGTGCTAGATACCAAGAAGTACCTTTTAGGGCATTGGCACCGAATGCGGTGATGAGCTGGCATAAGGCCAGATTTGAGGCGTCTCAATTCATTCTTGATTTGCAGCCGCAGCGAGGTACACTTGAGGCTGTGGTGGATAAACCGATAGAAGCAAGGGTATATGCGAAAGTTCAATTTTACCCTCTCACCCACAACACCTCCTCTCTCGGGAGAGCAGTACCACCCGGTACAAAGCAATTCTAGCTCTTAGATTGTACGAGATGGATGGTCTAGATTAGTACCATCTCCACTCAAGGATGATAAAAACTCTCAAAAGATAAATACATTACATGTACTTGGTCGTATCATTTTCATTTCTCAATGTGCGCATTGATTTAATTTAGGCTTCCATTTTTAGATAGTAGATACGTACTCCCTCCGTTTTTTAATAGATGACGCCGTTGACTTTTGAACATATATTTGACCATTCGTTTTATTAAAAAATTATATACAAATGTATAAGATATAAATTATGCTTAAAGTACTTTGAGTGATAAAACAACTCACAACAAAATAAATTATAATTATGGTTTTTTTTAATAAAACGAATGGTCAAACGTGTGAAAAAAAAGTATATTGTATCGATGATCAATTTTGAAAAAAAGAAGATTGTAACTATATATTTAGATCTACTTTTAGAAAATGAAAGAACGAATTAACCACGTAGTGTGGTCCATTAATCTGCACCATCTAGGCATCTATTGGTCCTCTCCAGTCTCCAGGACTCAGCTAGGAAGGAAAGAACAGAGCCAGATACCCAGCAAACAGGAGGCAACAAAACAATTTGCTGGAGTACGAGTCATTCGGCCACAAGCCCACAACATGACGCTAGGGCCACTAATTCACCCCGTGACCGTCCTAGAGCAATGCCATGTCTCGCCATCTCCGGCGCCGGCGGCCGGCCAGCCACGGTCGCTGCCGCTCACGTTCTTCGACCTCGTCTTCTTGGACTTCCCGCCCGTGCAGCGCCTCTTCTTCTACGACAACGCCGACCTCCGCGACGCCCATGACTTCCTCCTCCGCGAGCTTCCCCTCTTCAGGGAGTCCCTGGCCGCTGCCCTGCACCATTTCTACCCCTTGGTCGGGAAGCTGCCGTGCGGGATACGGGAGCGCATGTCGCCGCCGGAGGTCGCGTACTCGGATGGCTACTCCGTCTGCCTGACCGTCGCCGTCAGCAGCGACGACTTCCAGGACCTCGCCGGCGACCACCCGCGCGACACCGCGAGGCTACGCCCGCTGCTGCCTCCGCTGCCCAAGCATGGTAGCTCGCAGGACGTGCTCGCCGTCCAGGTCACCGTGTTCCCTCGCGCCGGCATCTGCGTCGGCACGACGCTGCACCACGCCGTGGCCGACGGTTCCAGCTACGTGCACTTCCTCAAGACGTGGGCCGCCATTCACCGCCTCGGCGACGAGCGCAGGAAAGCGGTGGTGGTGGACCACACGCCGCCGCTGTTCGACCGTGGCGTCGTGCAGGACGGCGACGGACTCCGGGAGGCGTTTATCCGCGACCACCGGGATCTCGTGGAGTCCGGTGACAAGCGGCTCGACGACTGGGACCTCAGCCGGAGGCCGGACACCGTGCTCGCGACGTTCAGGTTCACGGACGAGCTGCTCCGCAAGCTGGGGAGGCATGTCGAGGCGGAGACCTCGGCGCGGTGCTCGCCCTACGCGCTGGCGTGCGGCGCCGCGTGGGCCGGCATCGTGCGCGCGCGAGGCGTGGGCGGCGGCGACGTCGCGCGGTTCGGGTTCGTGACCGGGTGCAAGCCCCGCGTGAGCCCGCCGATACCGTCGAGCTACTTCGGCAACTGCCTGGGGCTGTGCTTCGTGGAGGCCAAGCGGAGACACCTCACCGCGGCCAGCGCATCGGCGGCCATCTGGCGCGTGATCGCGGGGCTCGCCGAGCAGGGGCGGGCGCTCCGTGACGCCCACGGCTGGGTGCGCGGCGCGCGGGAGTACGCGGCGGCGCGCGCGGTGACGGTGGCGGGTTCACCGAAGCTGGGCGTGTACGCGGCGGCGGATCTCGGCGCGACGTGGGGGGGTCGGCCCCGGAAGGTGGAGATAGCGTCGGTGGAGCGGACGGGCGCGCTGGCGCTGGCGGAGAGCGGCCGCCGTGGCGACCGGGACGGCGGCGGCATCGAGGTCGGGGTGGCGCTGCCGCGCGCGGAGATGGAGGCGTTCCGCGCGTTCCACGTCGAGCTGGTCCGGCTGCTAGACGCCACTACCCACTAGTGCTGAGTGGTGACGCGGCCTCCCCCTTGCCGCCAGTGTAAAAAAATCGTGCCATTATTCCCTCTGCTTCGGTGTTTCTGGAACTGGGACCAGTCCTTTGCCTTCTGCTGTTTCTGTTTGCCAGTTGCCATGTGTCCGTAGTAGACTAGTAGTACGGTTCGTCTACTCCCTCCGTTATTAAAAAAACAAATCATGAGTTTTCGTATCCAACGTTTGACTGTTTATCTTATATAAATTTTTTTATAATTAGTATTTTCATTATTGTTAGATGATAAAACATGATTAATACTTTATACGTGACTGTCTTTTTAATTTTTTTCTTAATTTTTTACAAATAAGACGGACGATCAAACACTGGACACGGAAACCTAGGGTTTGTCTTTTTTTTTGGACGGAAGGAGTATTACTCTACTACTCCATTAGTCCCATAATATAATGTAGGAACTTAATACCGGATGTGATATTTCATAGTATAATGAATCTAGACACCCTCCTGTCCAGATTTGTTGTACTATAAAATATCCCATCCGGTATTAGATTGCTATATTATGAGACGGAAGGAGTACTAGTTACTCCCGTTCTAGAATATATTTTAAAGACCTGCTTGGGAGCAATCAAAAAAATATTGACTTGTAATTTTATTTCGCCCGTAATTGTCGGGCACCAAAAATAAAGTGAAATTAAAACCCGTGCATTCATGGTGTTTGGGAAGGAACATCAAGAAGTTCGAATTCTGATTTGACGAAATAGGGTATCTTACGAATTCAATCAATGGATCAAATCAGCATGACCAATCGAGGAATCAAATCTGAACAAACAATTTAGACCAAAACATCAAACAGAAATCGATTGGAAAAAAACAACAAAATTGATCCGATCCTGAATAAAAATGAGCTGTTCGTGCATTATTCATCAAACAGTTCCGAGCACAACATGAAAGAGAAAAACAACAGAGAGATTGATGAGAAATATTGGGCAAAATTATCAAAACGATATACACTGATCTCTTCTCACTACCCCCAACGAGAAATTTAGAAGAAGCAGAAGCTGTACTCAGATTGAAAGCTGTACTTAACGAGAAATCAAATCAAGGGCCTCTTTGAAGAGTTTCTGTCAGCTGTAGCTTTTTCCGAAATCAGAAGCTCATCAAAACAGTTTAGCTTTTCGTTTAGATTCTAAGAAACTGTGGTTGTTGAATCCAGAAAATAAACTAGAGTTAGGAAACTCAGTTTTTTCATATTCTCAAAATCTGGCTATGAACGGAGGTATTTTTATAAGACCCAAGACTACATCTAGAAGTAGGTCGTTTCAATTTGGAGAGAGCTGATGCCAACAGCATGCACTGAGGTTGCGATGACGCCAGAAACTGTGAAGATGTCGGTCGCATGTGAGGGTGAGACGGTGCCGGAAATGCAGATCGACAGTAGGGGCTGATCTACAGTAGAATGGTCGGTGTCAGGCGACACTGACGACTTTCGGCAAAATCTATAGCAAAACTGTTTATCTATATGTTATAACACCATGATCTAAATATAATTAGCATACTGTGACACCGATAGATATGTTATGATACCAATTCTCTGATCCGCCACTGATCGGCAGTCGAGAAGATGTTGTAGATGCAGATCGAGACTGACACCATGACGAGAAGAGGAGGCCAACGACCTGGACGGATTCCGGCCGACCCACAGGGCAAGGTCGTAGCGGCGGTGCATGGAGACGGAGCTAAGTTCACGGTGGCGGCGCGTGGAGCCGGAGTTGAGTTCACGGGGACAACATGTGGAGCTAGGTGGAGCGGACTGCGGAGTACGGCTGAAGCTGAGAACAAGCCCGACTTTCGTCGTTTTCTAGTGTGATTGATAGGAGATAATCTATTTCCCGGTGTAATGGGCCTCTACGAACGAATTTCAATCTGACATCCGGCCCATCCAAGCGCGCAATTTCAGTCCGGCTCAACAAATTTTATGGGCCTGTGAATTACACCTGTTTTGGACCAAATACAAGCCTTCCAAGGAGGTTCTAACTTCAACCTTCAAAATATATTTTTTTCTCAATCGATCACAATATTTTTATCATTCAAATTCCACATTTAGATTTTTCTTCTCAACTAATCATAACATTCTTCTATTTAATTCCTTCAACTTTCTTGATACTCATATGGAACCTAAAACTCGTATATGTTTTGGAAGGTATTTGAAGGCGGAGGAAGGTGACGAGGAGCGGATGCTACGAGGTAGGTTTGGGAGAAATCGAAACGCAAGTGGAGATTGGATAGATACTTGAGCTAGAGAGATCAGCAAAATGGTCGGGAAGAAGAATACAGACTCTAGAGTAAGAGCGGGGATGGCCATCCAAACTACTCCCCTCCGTTTCACAATGTAAGTCATTCTAGCATTTTTCACATTCATATTAATGTTAATGAATCTAGACATATATATCTATCTAGAATCATTAATATCAATACGAATGTGGGAAATACTAGAATGACTTACATTATGAAATGGAGGAAGGAGTTGGGTTTGCTCAGGTGCACAACTAACAGCATTATCAATATTTCGTTCAACCAAATATGTTTCTTAGGCCTTTTTTAGAACGCAAGAATTTCATAGACATTTTATAGTATTTTTCACGAGAACAATTCAGTTCCCCGGAATTCACAAACAAAAGGCTCACCTTCGGAAGGTGGCCTTGACCATTAAAAATTTTAACGTTCAAAACAGTAAGTTTACCTGCAGCAAGCTTTGTAGTTACAGTGTCTCAATTTCAATAAGTTTACCAGGCCACGATTTCTCCTCTCAGGGCCCACAGGAAACAAACGGCAAGATCTAAAACCCTACAATCTAAGTTGCCTTAGCATTACTACATGTACTGGCGGTAGTTATCATATCAACTTAACAACTTTAGGGTTTTTGAAATTTGCCATGCACCCAAACCCGTTGCATCTTCTTCCCCTTTTTTCTATTCACTGATATGACACAACAATACCCCAGTTCCAACTGCACAATGATAGGCAAATGCAAGTCAATGGTTTCATAAGTTACAGACATACAAGGAAACTGGACCAAAGCACCAATGACACAAACTGAAATTTTTACATTTTTGGTCCTTTTTTAAAACTTATTTTACAAATGGCCCCTTGAAAAACTTATTACAGGAATGATCCTTTCTGGTGCACCAGAGTGGCTGGCGCCGTACTCCAACATGGCGGCGCCAGCCACCCTGGCGCCGTGACCGTGCCACCGTGGCACAAGGGCGAGCGTGGAGAGGGTGACGTGGCAAAGGGGGGCGCCAACCACACTGGCGCCGCCCCTCATACCACGGCGCCAGCGTGCCTGGCGCACTCCTCCTAGGTAGGGGCCAAGCCCTAACCTTCTGCCTCGGGCGGGAAGCTGGCACCGCAACCACCCCCCCCCCCCCCAAGCACGGCGCCAGGTTGGCTGGCGCCGCCCCTCCCCCCTTCCCACCCTCGAGGCCTTCTGCCTCGGCCGAATTGCTGGCGCAGCCCCCCGAAGCACGGCGCAAGCGTGCTTGGCGCCGTCCCCCCCAACCCGTAGACCTTCTGCCTCGAGCGGGTGGCTGGTGCCGCCCCCCATAGCACGGTGCCAGCAACCCTCCCACCCCTGAGGCTTTCTGCCTCGGCCGATTTGCTGGTGTTGCCCCCCCAGCACGACGTCAGGGTAGCTGGCGCCGACCTCTACCTCCCTGCCAACAACAAATTTCATTGGACAGTCTGCAAAAAATGCAAATATCGACAAAACAGGTTCCACAGCAAATATTGACACCAAATCACATATCGCATAGTCCACAAGCTAACTAGATTGACGAAAAAAGTCCACAACTCCATCACACATTCCACACATCAAACAATACTACAAGTCCATCACATACTTCATACAACCAACAAATCCAAAAGTCTGTGAAACAAGTTAACACATGATACAAAGATCAACTTCGTAGAAATCACTTTTTCCGTTGGCGCCGAATAGCTTGCAAGCCCTGAGTATATCTACATTTGAAAAACCAAAGTTTAGAACATTTAAAAAACAAAGTGAGGGAAATCAAGTAACACTTGAGAATGGTAAGCTCATTTTACCTCTTTTTCGCTGGCCGAGTGGATCGTAAGTTGTATTGGGTAGGCTGTGACGCATGAGGCGCATCGGGAAGTTGCGACATGCCTATCTCCTCGACGTCTGGTGTGATGTAGCCCTCATCCTCCTCCTCATCGTCGCCGCTAGGTGGAGCCTGTGCCTTCCCCTTTCCCCTTCCCTGTGGAATGCGTGACGATGACAAACCACCAACTTGTTCACGCTCTTCTATCCTGATGGAGTGTCGAGCGGTACTTGGACGCACGGATTAAGGTAGTGGTAGTGATACTCTCCGCAGTTGGTACACGTCGTCCAATCCAACGGACCTGCAACCTAATCTTGCAGCAAGTTTGCGGCACCTTTGGCTAACTTTTTGAATTAAAAAAAAAAGAAGTTTGTTATGTATAAGTCAAGTAATGCATAGAGTTAAATCATTTTTACCTCTAAGACATTGCGAAGTTTGTTCTCCGTATCCTTACCACCCCTTGGAGATCGGAGGGCATGCCCCATTTCATTCACACTCCTAAGAAGCTCTCTGGACTAACAGCGTGAGAAGATGTATGTTAGGGTTTAGGGTGCAAATAAAAATCACTGTGACAAATGCAAGAAAACTTACGACTCTGTCTCTAAGTGGGGCGTGCTCCATTTGATATCCAACCCTAGTCCGAACGTCGTAGGGATGCCGCCCCTCATCAGAGTCGTGGTCTTCCTCTATGTCGGCTTCCGTCCAAGTAGGGCGTAGGAACAGTCTATATGTCCTATGCAGCCAACGAAGGTACTCAGTAAAAAGATGATTTTGGTGTATTGCCTCGATGTACCTATCATTCTCCCGCTGTCCTCCATTCATCAATGGATCTATTATGCTCTAGCACCCAGTCCTTCACCTTCTTTGTTCTCACCCTGTCGTACCTTCACAAGTGGAAGGTGATGATATGTAAAATAGGGTCAAATGGTGCAAAATTGAACATTGACAATGAAAGCAAGCAAAGATAAAAAATATTACTTGTGTAGATCAACTCCAGTTGAGATGTCCTCAACAAGACATTCTTGTCTCTTCCCGAACTATCGCATGACACGGTGCGGAAGGTGGTATTCAACTGCCAAAAACAAATCAATTGGCACTAGTACATGAAGTAATCGGAGTCTCGATTGCATAACGAGTTCAGTGTAAGACTTGTAGCCTCAGTGGTGTGGTATGGTAACCACTCAATCTATAAATGTTGAATAGTTGTCGTAGGTTAGTATCTCAATCATAGAAGTAAATGACGAATTAGAAGTGATAGTAAAGTACTTATATGTGCAGGCAGTCCATCTCGTTGATGTACTGCTTGTATGCGATATCCCGGTGAGCATGTGCAGTGGCTATACTCTCAAACAGGTAGGCCACTGTCTTCTCTATATATGGCTCATTGTAGGGCCAAGGGGTAAAGATTTGCCTCCACTTAGGCCTGCCAACCGGTAGTCTTAGCCACATCCACATCTGAATCACCAGCACACAACCACTAATGTTGGATGATGGTGCCTGGCAACAACAGGCCTCGAAGAGCTGTCTATAAGTCCATGCCAACACCGTTGGAGCCCCAACTAAAACGGCCCAGATCATCAAGGTTAGTGACCAAAGAAATCCAAATTGCCGAAGCAATGTCACCCCCAGCATCTAGAAAAAGAACCCCTCCCAATAAGTGCAAGATGTATACACGGGCATAGCACTCAACACGCCATGGCTCAACGTCGTCGTCCAGGTCTGAAAAGTTCTGGCTAAGCCAAGAGACGGGTATTCCGTTATGCTTCTTCTTGCTCCCTTATCCCTGCTCAATGTTGAGTGCAATGCCAAACAACTGCTCCACTTGTGCACGCCATCCAGGATTCTCTGTCTTGCCCGTCACCCCATGTCCCTGTATTGGGAGGGCCAAGATCATAGCCACATCTTGAAGAGTGATGGTCATCTCACCACTCACCACTGGAGAGGTGGAAGCTAAGGTCACGAGTGAAAGAAGTTCTTCACCTAAACAAGTCTCCTCATTACATTAAGAATAATTTTGTGACATATTCTTCTCGTCGTTGAGGGGGTGCAAGTAAGACTGAGTTGGTACGAGAAGACTTGGATGGGCAAGGATAGAAGACGAGACCTTTGTTTGGCAATGCTTCGGAATTGCACATATGGGGACCATGCGGGGATCTTGGCCCTCCCAATACGGGGACATGCGGTGACGGGCAAGACATGGAATCATAGATGACGTGTACAAGTAGAGCAGTTGTTTGGCATTGCACTCAACATTGAGCAGGGGCAAGGGAGCAATAAGAAGCAGAACGGAATACCCCTCTCTTGACTTAGCCAGAACTTTTCATACCTAGACAACAACGCTGAGCCATGGCGTGTTGAGTGCTATGCCCGTGCATACATATTGCACTTGTTGGGAGGGGTTCTTTTTCTAGATGTTGGGGGTGACATTGCTTCGGCAATTTGGATTTCTTTGGTCACTAAACTTGATGATCTGGGCCGTTTTAGTTGGGGCTCAGCGGTGTTGGCATGGACTTATAGACAGCTCTTCGAGGCCTGTTGTCGCCAGGCACCATCATCCAACATTAGTGGTTGTGTGCTGGTGATTCAGATGTGGATGTGGCTAAGACTACCGGTTGGCAAGCCTAAGTGGAGGCAAAGCTTTACCCTTTGGCCCTACAATGAGCCAGACATGGAGAAGACAGTGGCCTACCTATTTGAGAGTATAGCCACTGCACATGCTCACCGGGACGTCGCATACAAGCAGTACATCAACGTGATGGACTGCCTACAGCCTACACATATAAGTACTTCCACTATCACTTCTAATTCGTCATTTACTTATATGATTGAAATACTAACCTACGACAACTCTTCAACATTTATAGATTGAGTGGTTACCATACCACACCACTGAGGCTACAAGTCTTACACTGATCTCGTTGTGCAATCGAGGCTCCGATTACTTCATGTACCAGTGCCAATTGATTTGTTTCTGGGCAGTTGAGTACCACCTTCCGTACCATGTCATGCGATAGTTTGGGAAGAGACAAGAATGTCTTGTTAAGGACATCTCAACTAGAGTTGATCTACACAAGTAATATTTTTTATCTCTGCTTGCTTTCATTGTCAATGTTCAATTTTGCACCATTTGACCCTTATTTGACACATCATCACCTTCCATTTGTCAAGGTACGACAGGGTGAGAACAAAGAAGGTGAAGGACTGGGTGCTAGAGTATAACAGATCCATTGATGAATGGAGGACAGCGGAAAGGAACGATAGGTACATCGAGGCAATACAGCAAAATCATCTTTTTACTGAGTACGTTCGTTGGCTGCATAGGACATATAAACTGTTCCTACGCCCTACTTGGACGGAAGCCAATATAGAGGAAGACCGCGACTCTGATGAGGGGCGACATCCCTACGACGTTCGGACTAGGGTTGGATATCAAATGGAGCACGCCCCACTTAGAGACAGAGTCGTAAGTTTTCTTGCATTTGTCAAAATGATTTCCATTTGCACCCTAAACCCTAATATACATCTTCTCATGCTTTTAGTCCAGAGAGCTCCTTAGGAGTATGAATTAAATGGGACATGCCCTCTGATCTCCAAGGGGTGGTGAAGATACGGAGAACACACTTCGCAATGTCTTAGAGGTAAAAATGATTTAACACTTTGCATTACTTGACTTATGCCTAACAAACTTCTATTTTTTTAATTCAAAAAGTTCGCCAAAGGTGCCGCAAACTTGCTGCAAGATTAGGTTACAGGTCGGTTGGATTGGACGACGTGTACCAACCGCGGAGAGTACCACCACCACTACCTCAATCCGTGTGTCCAAGTACTGCTCGACACTCCATCAGGATAGAAGAGCGTGAACAAGTTGGTGGTTCGTCGTCGTCACGCATTCCACAGGGAAGGGGAAAGGGGAAGGCACAGGCTCCACCTAGCGGCGACGACGAGGAGGAGGAGGAGGAGGAGGATGAGGGCTACATCGCACCAGACGCCGAGGAGATAGGCATGTCGCAGTCTCCGATGCACCTCATGCATCACAGCCCACCCAATACAACTTGTGATCCACTCGGCCAGCGAAAAAGAGGTAAAATGAGCTTACCATTCTCAAGTGTTATTTGATTTCCCTCACTTTGTTTTTTAAATGTTTTAAACATTGGTTTTTCAAATGTAGATACACTCCGGGCTCACAAGCTATTCGGCGCCAACGGAAAAAGTGATTTCTATGAAGTTGATCTATGTGTCATATGTTAACTTGTTTCACGGACTTTTGGACTTGTTGGTTGTATGAAGTACGTGATGGATTTGTAGTATTGTTTGATGTGTGGAATATGTGATGGAGTTGTGGACTTGTGGACTTTTTTCGTCAATCTAGTTATCTTGTGGACTATGTGATATGTGATTTGGTGTCAATATTTGCTGTGTAACCTGTTTTGTGATATGTATGTTTACTGTGATTTGGTGTCGATATTTGCATTGTTTGCAAACTGTCCAAATGAAATTTGAAGTTGGCAGGGAGGAAGAGGTCGGCGCCAGCCACCCTGGCGCCGTGCTAGGGGGCGGCGCCAGCAAATCGATCGAGGCAGAAGGCCTCGGGGGGTGGTGGGCGGCGCTAGTCACCCTTGTGTCGTGCTATAGGGGGCAGCGCCATCCACCCGCCCAAGGCAGAAGATCTACGGGTTGGGGGAGCAGCGCCAAGCACGCTGGTGCCATGCTTCGAGGGGCAGCGCCAGCAATTCGGCCGAGGCAGAAGTCCTCGGGGGTGGGTGGGGGGGCGGCGCCAGCCAACCTGGCGCTGTGCTTGGGGTGTGTGGCGCCAACCTCCCGCCTAAGGCAGAAGGTTAGAGCTTGGCCCCCTAGGAGGGGTGCGCCAGGGTGACTGGCGCCATGGTATGAGGGGCGGCGCCAAAGTGGCTGGCGCCCCCATTTGCCACGTCACCCCTTCAACGCTTGCCCTTGTGCCAAGGTGGCACGGTCACGGTGCCAGGGTGGCTAGCGCCGCTATGTTGGAGTACGGCGCCAGCCACTCTGGTGCACCAAAAAGGACCACTCCCGGAATAAGTTTTTCCAGGGGTCCATTTATAAAATAAGTTTTCGAAAAGGACAAAAATGTAAAAATTTCAGATGACTCAAATATACAGAAGCCTGAAATATATCTCATGATTTTAATCATATATAGCTGGATTATTTTGGAGCGAAACAGAAATTATGATACATTGGTTTGGTACAAAGTAATTTTAATAGTGATAAGAGCAATTCTGATGCATTTATTATGATCTGCACAGAAGTTCTAACAAGGAACGAAACAATCGACTAAGGCATACATCTTTAATTCATAAAATATTGAATGCTACCATGAGGGGCACATGCAGGGGCAAAGAAAGGTGGAAAGTAACTAGAAAACTGAGAACATGTCAAAACAATCCGAGTTACCTCTAGTAGTCCAGAGGCATGAAAGAGTTCTCTCACTGTATCTAATGTGAAGAAGTATGAAAGGGTGCCATCTGAGCGCATGTATTCCCGGAATCCCACTCTTTGGTGAGGTAAAAACCGAAGCATTGTCATGTCATAGAGTCCTAATACAATAAAGAGATGTCAGCAAGATTATTGATCAATGATATATAATACAATAGTATGGCCAGGGCATTACCGTAGTCCCTAAACAAAACAAGGCCACCTGGTTTTAGAACAGATACACAACGCTCTAGTGTAGCTAGCATATTGTCAAAAGGTATGGCTGATAATGTGAATATCTGAAAAGCGTACATACAAACTTGATGTAAACAAGAGCATAAATAGTGGAGGTTTGACTTTTACAATATACATTCAGAACTCACAGCATGGCAACATTATAATGCTAATGGAAGTGCTTTGACAAAAAATAGGGTAAAGATAGTGCTACCAACCATAGTGATAAAATCCACACCATCAACACAACATGGATTGTCTCTGAGAAAGGCAGGGTATTCTTCTATCATATTACAATTACTTGAGCCTGAAAGGAAAAGGTACCATCGAATCAAACATTATTGGAGTAGATAATTCGGGTAAAAGAAAATTTCAAAACAATTAATTAAACTAGTAAAAGGTCAACATCCTTCGCACATGGACTTCGACAGGATTTGCAGAACAACCAATCTGGAAAAGTTTCCTTCGAAGCATCCAGTAAAAAAGGATGGAACCTATCCTTGACTTCAACTCCTTTTGTGCTGCAAACAATCTCATTTGCCTTCTCCAGAGTTTCTTTGCTACAATCACAAGCATATACAGTTGTGCTTGGACTAGAGCTGTAGAAAGAGTAGATAGCAACGATGTCATCATTAGTAGTTATGACGAGGCAATCACTTAAACCATGAACTACATAAACTTCAAGTTATGGCAAGCACGTTCAACTCTGAAGTTTATCTGCAACTTCCATCCCATATATGTATGCTCCTAAAAGGTTGTATATAGCGGTAATTCTATTCTTTTTGCTCTCGCCCAATTATAAATACATAATTAGAGTATCATGCCATAAGTGTTAATCCATAAAGTGCTTGAGTTGCATATTCATCGCTAATTGAAAGTTGATCCAATATGCATCACTTCAATGAAGATATTACAATGATTGTTCATAGCATTATTGAGCTATCCAGTTTGCGATAAAATTCCTTAATAAATACATCACTAGTACTGATTAAAGCACCATGCACAGAACAGAATGTTGGAAAAGTGGCAAACCAAAAATAGTCTTTTCAGGGGAAAAATAAAAAAGAATGAAATTTAACAAGTTTTCTAGTTAACAAAAAGTATGATATAGTAAACTGAAATCATCAGATGTTACAAACAAAGAAAGAAAAGAAAGACAGAAAATTTTACATTCCAGGATTATGTATAACTTCAGAAGCAGAAGAAATTGAAAGGAGAAGTATTTGTTGATGCTGGGTGTCAACAGTTTTCAAATGCCCATAGGCAAAAGTATTCTTTATCCTCAAAGATGCATGAACTTGACAAATCCAAAGTTCCAAACCAACTCTGAGCTAGAAAGCATAATAGTTAAACAGTACAGAACTGGCAGTTAAACAAGGAAAAAATTCAGAACCAGACTACATCAGCTGCATGCCAATGGCAACGAGCGATTAAAAGCATCTCATGGAGATCGCTTGATTTGCTTTGATATTATGCTGGATCGGTGGAGATTGAAGTATACTTCATGGACTTTGTGCTGGATTGGATGATTTCTTAAGTGAGAAATATGCACATGCCTAACATGGAAATGGAATTCCAAGAAGTCTAAGCAAAAAGCAAGAAATCACTTTTGTTTGTATTGGGTACAATTCTTTTATGCAGCACGTTGGCAGGTAAGAAATGTCACGAGAATATGTGTCTGACCAGCATACTGGCAATTTGACTAGCAAACTAGTGACCATTAGCTGTTTAATCACCAGTGTGCGTGTTAAAAAGTGCATGTTGTTTTTTTTCTCTTTTTATTTTGTCTAGATTATTTACTTTGATAACCAAAGTACCAAATATATTTGCGGCTATAATCCTACATCAATGTTTAATTACTCTATAACAAAAAAAATAAGCATTGAACGATTTGCATTTGCAACTACAAATAGATATTTTTTTACTAAATACAACAATGCTTTGGAGGACATTACCGTAAAATGGGAACAACAGTGCTTCCATTCCCACAACCCACCTCTAAAACCTTTGCACTATCCTTGCTGTTAAGAAGTTCTGGAAATTCCTTTAGCAAATACCTTCTTTCCTAACAAAATGAGATGATCAGGTTAGTTACTTGTTTCCTTAAAAGTACTTATTTGTTTCCTTAAAATTTAGTTATAGTGTCTTACTACATCAATTCATATTATCCTTACCTATTCACAGAAAAAGTCTAGGTCACATTTTCTTGATATCATTGTACCCAAGCACAATAGCAGCAAACTGTGGAAAATGTGGAGAAAAACACTAGATCACCTAACACAAAGGAAACACGATTGATGTAAATAGCAACCCTGTGGTATGAGTTACTAGTGTAGGACTCAAAGAGTCAAAACTCATACGAACAAGATGCTGCGCTGCGAAGAGGTCCACAAGGCCCGTAATATCCATCATGATATATGCCCCTCAAGCCATGAATAACATGGGAGAATAAACAGAGCAGCATATTATTCCAAACCATCATCTCCGATTGGACGATCTGGTAACAAATGTATGGAATTTATTACAGGCCATCGTGTCGATCTATGCAAGGGATTGCATTACCATGGGGAGTTCCGTTCTAATTTCATGCCTCGAGAAACAGTGGAACACGGTGGCACTGTCATTCCCTCGATCTCCTGCCTACCTAGCTCACATCACAACAACAACAACGCAGCTTCAACAAGTGTGGAGGACTGGAGGTCTCCACGACGAAGAACATCTATCTCGCACAATAGAAATCCTAATTCCTAACGATTTGCGCAGTCCGGAAAAAAAAAGTAGACGACAGATCTGCGCAGGGTAACAGGGAGGAGAGCGGAGATTGAAACCTTGAAAAACTTGCCGCATGTGTGGCGACGGTGGAAGCTCGTCCAGGCCTCCGAGGGCGGCGGCGGCGGCGGCGTCTCCGGGGTGCCGACGGTCGTGGGAAATGGGGAGAGGTGGTAGGAGAAGGCAGGGTTGGCTTCCACCTCCGCCCGGAGGTCCTCCCACTCGAAGTCGTGGCAGTGGTACTCCTCCGCCTCCGCCGCGCGCTCGCCGCCTCCTTCCATGGTCGAAACTCGCAGGCACGGCTTCCTCCCCGCCCTTACTTATGTCCGACTGGCTTGGATACTGGAAATTCGCCTCAGCCGGAGGCGGCAAAGCGGCGGGGCGGGGAGGTAGCACTGGGAAGAGAGGGTGGCGGCGGAGGTGACTACGGCGAGCGGCGGCGGCGGCGGAGGGTGGTTTCACTTCAGTAGTGGGCCGGTAGTGGGCTGGTCCGAGCGGAAAGAAGCGGAATAGCAGCCGTGTCCTGTCGTTGCTGACCATCGAGCTTCGCTTCTTGCCGGCTTCATTCTTACACGTTGCCAAAGAATTACATCATGAGGTAGTGATTTGTTTCTTATAAAAAAAAATGAAATCTTTCACATGTTTATATCATTGTCGTGAGCCTTAATTTTTTTAAGATAGCCATGAAAAAAAACCTATTCTGAAAATTGTAAGAGTGATTTAAAAAAAACAAAAATGGAGCTAGAAATCTTTAAACATAATAGGCTTGTTCGGTAGACCATTGTTGCAGCGTTCTAGCCTATGTTATACATTCTAGCCATTCAGCTACACAGACACACAGCTGCAAGAAGCAACTGCTCAATACTGGATGGAAGCAACTCATGTAACTGCTGGCTAGCTGGCTACAGCACAGCCGCAACGCTACTGCAACTATATCATCCGAACAAAGCCAATATAATGTGAGGGTATATATTAAAATAAAAAAAAATAGGAGTTGTTTAATTTCTAAGGCCTTATTCGGTTGTACACTTTAAGCACTCTTATCAATTATCTTAGGCTTCATAACCACTAATTTAACTGGTTTTTTAACTAAGAATTGCTTAATCCTTTGCAGGTTGTTCACTTTGTTACCAACTTCACTTTCAAATTTGGTAGGGCAACAAAATAAACACATTCTTAATATTGATATTTTATCAAATTTCAAAAGTTCACTCTTAAAAACTTTAAAAACTTTGATAAGACTTTAAGAACACATGGCTAGTGTCAAGGATAAGGCATACCTCTTATACATGGGTTCGTGATATACAAAAATACTATATATCTAATAGTATATGAGAAGATATACTTTGATTAAGAAAATACGGCGGATAAAGAAGGAAATTATCTTCCTGAAATAAAAGGTGTTAGAATCCTAGTTGGGGAAGATAAGGTCTCCTTAGTCTATATCCTGTTATATTTCTTCAAGTTCAACTTAGAGAGGAAAATGATCTTCGCTATAAATACAAGAACCCCTAGGAGAAGAGAGGACAATTCAACGGAATACAAGCCAATACAGAAATAGACAAACCCAATGTAGGAGTTTCAGAGGTCGACATGAGAGATCTAGAGCTATCTCCAATTTCACCGAGTTCATATTCAAGGAAGAAACCTATACTAGCTATCGACTACATGTGAGAGCTCCATGCCTCCAAGCCGACAATGACTAGATTAGATTAGGTCATCCCAAATATTGAACTTGTATGATACTGATATATAAAAGCAACACCGGTTTCAACCAATAGGAGTATGGCTGTTAGTCTATTACCTGCCAGTTAAGGGGTCTGACCCTGTATAAAAATCTCTGTCTTTCGTCTCATATGCCTCAATCTCATGTATACCCTGGTTCCAACGATCATCATACTCTACAAATATCGTCTGCGGGTATAGTCCGTCGACACACATCTAATTCTACCAAATTCGATTTTGTAGGGTTAAAAGTAACAACAAAGTTACACTACTAGAAAAACGATTTTTCATGGCATTGGTATATGATTTTCGCTGGCGGAGAAATGCCAAAACCGCCAGCAAAATTGTAACGAGGGGGTAAGGGGCACCGACCGCCAGCGAAAATGGATCTTCGCTGGCGGTCGCGTTGTACCAGCTGCCAGTGAAGATATGTCTATTTTCGCTGGCGGTCACTTAGGTGTGCCGCCAGCGAAGATGGATAATTTTTGCTAGCGGTTGTGTTATACAGACCGGTAGGGAAAATGCAATTATTTTTTCTGGCGGCCCACTTAAGCAACCACTGGCGGTAGAAGGACCGCTTGCATAGATGGACCATCATCTATTAATATAGACCACGCGGCCCACCACCACCACCACCAGTCCACCACCCACCCGCCCCCTCTCTCCAGCTCCCCTCCCTCCCTTCTCTCCCTCGCGTCTCTCCTCCGTCTCTTCTCCACCGGCGCCGGCGCCATCCATCCTCACTAACTAGCTCCTCCCACCCCATAGTTGGCGGCGGCGGTTTCGGCGTGGCGACGACGACGCGATGCGGGTGCGCGGCAGCGGCGGTAGGCGGGTGGGTGACGGCAGCGGGAGGCGGCGCGGGCGTGGGCGTGGGCGCGGCGGCGCTCGGGAGCGGGCGGCGGCCCGCGGGGAGGCCGGATCCGCCGCCACCGGGCCGCGGGGAGGCGGGATCCGCCACTGTCGACCTTGCTCCGCCGTCGGCTAGATTTGATTTTTTTTTTCTTTTTCTTTTTGCATGTTGTTCCAGATGATGCACATGTTTGGATCTGTGTAGATCATGTTTGATTGTGTAAATGATGTTTGATCTGTGCTGATGATGATTTTGTATTTCGTGTTTGAATTTGGAAATGAGCAGCGAATCTAGATGTAGATTTGAAATTTAAAATTAATGAACTAATGGGTGGCTACATGGGTATTTTCGCTGGCGGCTGGGCAGCTGCATGCGTGTTTTTTTGTTCCCCAAATCCATTTTTGTTGGCGGCCGATTTAACACAGCCGCCAGCAAAAATCCATTTTCGCTGGCAGCCGTCTTAAGCCAACGCCAGCGAAAATGTATTTTTGCTGGCGGTCAATAACCGCTAGCGAAGATCTTGATCTTCACTGGCCTTTGCTTTGTGTCGGCTGCAAATTCCGCCAGCAAAAATCTAAAATGGCCGCCACGAAAAATGGTTTTCGTAGTAGGTTAGCAAGCCCTTGGTTCATATAATAGAATTAGAAATTTTAATACGAGTTTAGCAACAAAGTTAGCAAGCCTGTTGTAACGCATATTTTGATTCCAAAACATCTTCAAGGGCAAACGTTCACCACTGATTTGTCATCTTAAATAGTTATGAAAGCAATATTGTGTGAAAACACATTGAAGTGAGAATTTATTGGTCACCTTTGTAAGTAAATTAATATACTTGTAATTTTATTAGTGTTGGTCAAAATATTCCAAATGTTCTTTTTAAATCAAAATACGTTCTAAATGAGCAGTCAAAATATATACGCTCTAAGTGAACAGAGGCAGTACTTTGTACCTACTTCTATCATGAAACTCCAATAAATTTGACCCAAAATAAAATTTACTTTTTCTAATTTTTAGTAGTCAATTTAGGAGGAAACTCCAAATCGGATGTCCGATTGTGTCAAAGAAAAGGACGGTCAAATATTTCAGTTGACCATCGGTAAAACATTAAGTTATATTTGATAAAAAAAATGAAACATTTAAAAATTTTGTGGAACACAATAAAGACATTGAATCATGTTGCTATCGCGTATGAAACATCGAGTGTTAACAGATTGAAACATATGATTTTTTTTATTAGAATATAATCATGGAATATATATCTGGTTGTAAAAATTGAATTAAAAGAAATACAACGTGTGATTGGACTAGATCGGATAAGTAATTTAGGAGAAAAAAAATTGTTTTGAGCATCATAAATGTATGCATGTATGGATGGATGCAGTGGAGAGAGAGGTGAGAGTAGGGGCAAGTAGCTAGTTGGGTAAATTTTATAAAACATGGTGAAACACACATTGAAAACATGTTGCTATTGCATATGAAATATCGAGTGTTGATGGATTGAAAGATATATTTTTTTTCATCATAATATGATCATGTGATATCTTAATGTAAAGATTTTAATTACAACGAATATAACGGTGTAATCAAATCGTATGTTGGATAAATAATTTAGGAGAAAGATTATTTTGACAAACCTCTCAAAGCAAAAAAATAAGCTCAGGGAAAAAAAGTAAATTAGAGCGAGATACGTATGAATGGAGTGGAAAGAGCAGTTGCTTAATTTGTTATTGGAGCACCCGATAATAATCGAGCGATCGGTATACCGATGGCGAGTATTATCAGTCGATTTTTTTTTGACAGAATTATCAGTCGATTACTTAAGAGTAGTCCAAATCCCGTTCGGAGTCAGCTTATGTCGCGTACGTCGTACGTGTCCAGTTCGGAGTCGGCCTCCAAGACCCTATCCTCAGTATAAAGTTGAATGCATGGACTCTATGGCAATCATGGTGCAACATAGCGGCGACGATTACTTGACAGCAGCCATGGGCTCGTCGCCGCCGCGGCCGCAGATGAAGCGGTCCACTCCGCACATGTTGGTGGCGGCGCTCGTCTTTCTCGTCCTCCTGTTCGTCGCCGGCGCGGCCGTCACGGTACACCACAAGGACCGGCGCCCGATCAGCCCGTCGACTTCACCGGCGGCAGCCGAGAAGATCACCCTGTCGCGCAAGATGCTGCGCGACGACAAGCGAGCTGAAGCGCCAGCCGCGTCGAGCGACGGCGGCGGCGGCCGTAGCGAGCCTCTCCCGAGGGGCATCGTGCAGGGCGAGTCGAACCTGGAGATGGAGTCCATGGTCGGCGACCCGGAGCACGGGCGGCAGAAGGCGTCGAAGAGCCTCCTGGCGATCCCCGTCGGGATCAAGAACAAGGCGGCCGTCGACAAGCTGGTGTCCAAGTTCCCCGCCGAGGAGTTCGCGTTGATGCTGTTCCACTACGACGGCGCGGTCGAGTAGTGGGGCGACCTGGAGTGGCACGGCCGCGCGGTGCACGTGGCGGCGGCGGGGCAGACGAAGTGGTGGTTCGCCAAGCGGTTCCTCCATCCCGACGTGGTGGCCGAGTACGACTACATCTTCCTGTGGGACGAGGACGTCGAGGTCGACGCCTTCGACCCCGCCCGCTACCTCGCCATCGTCAGGAGGGAGGGGCTCGAGGTCTCGCAGCCGGCGCTGGCGCGCGGCTCGGAGATCCACCACGGCATCACCGCCCGACAAACCGTGGCCGGAGGAGGAGGAGAAGGTGGCGACGTGCACCGGCGGTTCTACAGGCGAGCCAGGCCGCGGTGCGACGAGGGCAGCACGGCGCCGCCGTGCACGGGGTGGGTCGAGAGGATGGTGCCGGTGTTCTCCCGCGCGGCGTGGCGGTGCACCTGGGGCATGGTGCAGAACGATCTCGTCCACGGGTGGGGCCTCGACTACAAGCTCGGCTACTGCGCGCAGGGCGACCGGACGATGAAGGTCGGCGTCGTCGACAGCGAGTACGTCATGCACAGGGGCATCCCCTCGCTCGGCGGCGGCGGCGGGTGGTCGGCGTCGGCCGGCCGGATCGCGGTGAGGCGGCGATCCTTCGCCGAGATGCAGATATTCAACCGGAGATGGAAGGAGGCCGTGGCGGCGGACGCGTCCTGGGCCGATCCTTACCCGGAAACCGCTGCTGCTTGAACGACGCCGGCCGGCCGTCTGGCGTGTCTCTGCTTGCATATTCGGAGTTGTACATATTTGTTGTACGATATGATGAGCTTGTCTGATAATATCTCATTTGATTCGTGTGTAACTTGTGTGAGACCAAATCTTGTGAATTTAAAGGGGAAAAAAGCATATTGTTTTCCTGTTCCCTGTGATCCTAGCTTGCTGGTTGCTACGAGCCTCATCCTGCTCATCAGGATATATATCTTTTCAATTTCATGAGATCAATGCATTCATGCTGAATTGTTTGATCACACAGTATCACAAAAATAACTTCATACTGTGAGCACAACTGTTTAACCTCGAATTCAGCCAAGTGCTTTTAACGGCATAGCTACACGGGGCTGAAATTACGGCAGAGCCTCAGCCGAGATATGCAATCTACGCAGCCGCCGTTGATGTCGGATGCTTGACACCGCTGCAAATATCATGGCCCAGCCCAATGATACCAAAACAAATGGTGGGTAAAACAATCGTGCAGGACGATCGTTGGAGGTTTAGGCTTGAGCCTTTGGGACGTATGACCGTCCGTACGAGCAGCAATGGTGTGGTGACGTATTTGGCTCAGCACCTCGGCGGCAGTGAAAAGATAATAAATGGCTAATCCCTAAAACCTGCAATTTCTTATACTTATGTTTATAAGCCAAAATTTGAATTTTAAACTTAATTTTGATTATGATTCTTTGGTTTTTTTTTTCATCATAGTTTATTTTATAGCATTTGCTTTTGAGTCACTAAAGCCACAAGTATAAAAATTTTACTCACAAAAGATTCTTTATTTGCTAATAAGCGAAACAATGGGGCTGTAAAAACACAGTAATTTTTGGCAGGAAACCCCACTATTTCGGAAGCAAATAATACCAATGTTCTATACAACAAATCTCAAAGAATCGATTTAGGCTTGCCCGGTTTGTTTCATGACGGCAGCAAGAGTTAACATGAGTTGACACAGTCAACATTCAGATATCATATATTCTTGAAATGTAACTTCCTCACAAGAAGTGCATGTTCTTGATTTACACTGATATGTGGAAGCCCAGAAATCAAAACAAGAGAATTGCTGGCTACAGGATATGAATTGCAGGATCTACAGAACAACACATAGCATGGAGATAAAAAAAAATCCATATCAAAGCTAATCTAATGAACTGACCTCCACAAGCTTCATTTTCCTATAGCCAGTTCTTTGGTGAGGTCTCTTGTAAGGCTGAGGGCTAATGTGTTGTGCCATGGGAAAAGAGTACGAGTAACGGGAAGTTTCCTTCGAAGATCCTGTGCACATATATAACCAGTAAACACAACTGAGCAGAGGATAGGTAAAAGTAGCAACAAAATTTACTAGCATTATAACTATCATGCAAATTCTTAAATTGTTACTGCCTCCTTGGTGTACCTTGAAGGTTGCATCAGACAAATTCATGTATGATTCCTGTTCACAAGTGAAAAGAATGGCATTACTCATTATGTTAACATATAAGCTTGAATAAACAAATAGGGACAGGTTTCAACCTCAAGTGATGACAAATATTCTGACTCATGATGCCGAATGATGTTAGTTATTGATACTGCACATTCCTCAGGAGACTGAAACACGAGTAATAGCACATGAAAAGAACAGTTAAGGGTTTCGCATTTTTCAGCCTGGTGAAGATTAAAAACAAGCAAAAACAAAGCAAGCAAAATGATGCAAGCATAATGCAGCTCTAAACAAAACATTACGCTTAACATACACAAATGCTCCGGACAAGCACATGCAAAAACTCCAGAACCAAAAAGGAAATGAAATAGGGGCAAAATTTACCCGTGCAATTTTTATATTAAAAAATCTACTCAATCATAAGTTGATCCTTTCAGTTCACCCCAGGAAATAAAAAGGATAAATAAAATTTCAACTTTGTTTGTTTTAACAGTTTGCATCAATAGAATATCGACAACAACTCAAAGTATCAGGCACCAACCCAACACAATTAAGCATAGTGCAGATATAAATTTTTTAAGGTTCTATGAAAATCTATCAGTAACATAAACTGTACTTCATCCATGAATGCAGAGCACATACTTATGCATGCGCAACTAAGTTTACAGGGTATACATGTATATATAATTCTCTAAAACTCAGTAGCAAATCATACCAAAGCAGGAGAAAATTTTCTCCAAAATATATTGAACAGTAGAATGAACTTAGCACGTAAACCTAAAGCAGCAAAACAACAAACGATGAAATAGTGTGTGGATTACTGCACGAGGTCAAAAGAAGCAGATGCCATCAATCGTTCATAACATGCCAGGATAAAAAAAATAGGTATTGTATGAACTAACCTGCAATATGGTGGAATCCTTGCAATCGATGTTAGTATCCAGCTGCACATTTCCCTCTTCAAAATAATGAGCACCTACCTGGTATATGCACATGTATCTTAGTTACCAACTTCAATTACAATAACAATAATTAACCATGTTTTAGCGCTAGCTAAGTAAAAGCAAACCTGTATTTTCCCTTTAATTTCGACAAGCTGTAATCCATCTATGAATTCCAGAGTCCAAATTGAGCGCCAATTGCCGTTGCTGGATGACTCAATACAAAGTTGTCTCCATCAGTGAATAAATAATGAAATGTCAAACTATGACGAGAGGACTTAAGCGACTCTAGTAACAGATTATGTGAAGCAAGGATTCAGCCAAAGCACAATTCTAAACTTTTCTGCATAAAAACTAAAGACACCATAATATTGTGGGAAGATGATAAAGAGGGTACCCACAAAACACATGATTAGTTCAAAGGGAAAATAAAGAATTAAACACTCACAGATGTGCAAACCTATGATCCAGAAGTTGAATATGAAATAGCTTCTCATAGGAATGCCAAAATTTTCTAGAAACCTCAATAAGGATCTAAAATGTATAGAAGAGATACACAAAATGGACATATAAACAAGTTCAAGATTAGAGAAAACTAGGCAAGTATCTGTAACAACAGAGAAAATGCAGACTCAGACAACATACCAAAAGTTTTGTGGGCTGCGTTTAGCAGCAGAAATAACTGCTGCAAAACGAAAATCAACTCCTGGTCCCTCTATATCTTTTCCGCTGGTACAATAAACAGCACACACCCCTTTTGGATAAGCTTCACCAACATATTTGGATAATTCAACATCCAGGGCACTCCTGCACCCATAACAAAAGGTGCAGAACATAAATTGACTAGCAAGGCAATGTGGAGTTCAAGAAATTTGGGGAAAAGAATAGCATAATTATGGTACCTGAAATCTTCAATGTATGCTGAAGGAAGCTCCTCATCAGCAGCTGGCCTCAATTTTGTACATTTCTTTTAACATGTAAAACAAAAAACATGGTGACTTAAATTAAAGCAGACACATCATGTTTCAAATGAACAAAGAAAACTATAGACATTTCAAAAACAAATACTTAACCAAACATCTCAATCTAACCCGGTGTTAGAGAATGAAAGCCATTGTCTAGAGGTAACACAAGTTAATACAAAATGGATTGGGCAGAAACCTGTAATACTAGTTACTGAAGCTTAATACAGCTGCTGCTGGATGTACTATTTGAGGTATAATGAAAAGCTCTTTTACCTACATCTATGCTATTCCATTGAAAATAGGTAACTTAATCTATGTCCAGAAAATTCATAATTATGGTCATAATTTATTCCTCAGTTAACACTGTAAATAAAAAAAGTAGAAACTTGTGGGATCAAACTTTTACATGCAGAGTTCAGTTACAATACTAATCTATGTGGACTATATTCAATGTAACATGTTCTTCAAGAAAGATAGTTCAGTATCAATATCCTGTGATTGGATCCATTTCTCAATTAATATTCATCAAATGAATAAGAATAGTCAAACCATCAAGCTCAAGATACTGTGCATATTAAATTACAGACGTGAAACTGCTTCATATAGTTCATAGACCATAAGTTAAGATGACCATCCATTGTTTAGTAGTTATATATGTTCTCTTACTTTAAAAGATTCTATGTTAAATATGCATAGCTGGCTTAAGAACTAAATCCAGGATAAGCAGATGTAAAGTCTGCAGCATTACCTGTTTAATATGGTCCACTGTAGCAACTTGAGCAGTCCTAGGATCCAGATAATTGTTCTTGTCAAGCTCCCCATAAGTTGTGATAATTATCTGCGCGCGAGGACACATTGTTTTAATGTCTGGCCAGCAAGCACCCACCCTCGAGTGTTAAGGCATCATCCTATAGTCTCATGCTCATAAACATACCAATGAGAAACACCAATAGCTTACTGAATTTAATAAAAGTAAAGTAACAAACACAATAGCCACAAGTGATTTATTAATCACTACCTAAAAGCCAGATTTGCTAAGTCTTAACCGCTGATTTACGAGCTACAACAAGCACAACCCTACAGTAGATAGAACACACTCAATTTCGAGCACGTGAGAACACGCGACGGCAAAAGTCGGCAAGGAGAGGAGATGGCCCAGTGCTCACATCACCGCTGCGGTCAGGGAGCTCGAGGGCCACGAGGTGCGCCTTGTTGTGCTCCGGGAAGGCCTCCGCCGCGGCGGCCTCGTACACCGCCTCGTCCCCCAGCAGCGCTCGCACATCTGCGCGCCCACGCCGAAGAGGAATCAAACAACGAAACACACGGGGCTGTACAGCTTGGATTGCGAGGGTCAGGAAGAGGGGTTGGGGGGATTGCCTTTGGCGACGTAGTGGATCTCGCCGGCGGGGGCGTTGGAGAGGAACCAGACGGCGATCTCCCTCTTCTCCTCACCGTCCGACATTTGGGCGGCCGTGGAGGCTGTGGTGGGTGGGGGGCGGCGATGTCGGGTGCGCGGAGAGGGCAGGAGGGGAGAAGCGAGGGGGCAGTGCGTGCCGCTCTTCGGCCGCACTGGCGAGCTGGCAGTGCTCCTACGACCTAGAGGCAGTGCGGGCGAGCCGGCCGCCGGCGAGGCACCGGCCGCGGTGGGGACGAGCGGTGGGCGGTGCTCCGACGTCCAGATCTGGACGAGAAGAATAGCGGGAAGAGAGCGAGAGGGACGCGAGAGATTGAGAGGTCTCTGCCTCACTGATCGATCTAGTGGTGGACGATGATCGCCGTACCGATCGGACGGACGAGATGGTAGCTTTGGAGTTGATTAACGAAAAGCTCCATATTGATGGCGGATTAATGGGAATGGAAGAACAGATAACGTTAAATTAAAGGCTAAACTGACGTGATGTAAAGCAACCTGTCATATTTTGACCTTTGAATGTGCTTTTACATGCGGTTGAGATTAATGGATTGGAGTTGGAGGACTACTTTGTTGCAGTTTTGCAGGCTTTTTCTGTAAGAAAAGGACGGTGTGTTCGCTGGTTCTGCTTGAGCCTGGAAAACGGGGCAATAACCGTGTTTAGTTCACACCAAAATTGGTAGTTTGGTTGAAATTGGAACCATATGACATAAAAGTTAGAAGTTTATGTGTGTAGGAAAGTTTTAATGTGATGAAAAAGTTGGAACTTTGAAGAATTATTTTGGAACTAAACATGGCCTAACGTGTGATTTATTAAGTATTAGCTAATTTTTTTTAAAAAAAGATTAATTTATTTTTTAAGCTACTTTCGTATAGAAACTTTTTTTTAAAAAAATGCACCGTTTAACAGTTTGAAAAACATGCGCGCGGAAAACGAGAGAAAGGGGTTGGGAAAAGGGGCATTGTTTGAAGGGTTAATTAGATCCATGCCATTAAAATTTTAGCAGTTTTGAAATATAACATTACTATTTGTCTATATTTGTAACGATACCACTGCTACTTGTTTGAAATCTTAGTGGTGTCACTGAGATACGTATTTTGCATGTATTGAATGAAAATGCTCTCATCTTCTACCTCTCTCTCTTCCCCATTTTCTACCCCTCAACTCTTTCCCCTCGCTGCGCCGCTCATTCCATCCCCACCACTCCTAATGCTGCTCGCGATGCCGCCGCTCACCGTCGCTACAGCTCATTGCTGCCGCCGTGGCCCTACTACTGCAGCCACTCGACAATGGCGAGAGAAGATTAGCAAGCGTGCTTAATTAGGGCTTGTTGGGTGGAGTCAGGTACTCAGGTTCACCTTGAGCTTCTGGATTGTGGGCACATCGGTCTTGAATGATTTGGCGAGCACGGCTTCGTCGATGCCAGTGCCGAACACAGTGACCGGCACTGCCACGAGCCCCGCGGCGACGCTGCCGAACGCCGAGAGCGCCATGGCCAACTGGTTCCGCTGTTGCTGCTACCACCGCTCGTCGCCGCGCCGCCGCGTCGATGTTGCTACTGCTACTGCCACCACTCGTCGCCGTGCCGCCTTTTGTTGCAGCTGCTGCCGCCGCGGCCGCCACTGCTGCTGTGCCACGCCGCTGCTGCTGCCGCCGCTCGTCGCCGCACCACCGCATCGATGCTGCTACTGCTGCTGCTGTCGTCGCCGCGCCGCATCTGCTGCTGCTGCCGCCAACGCGCCGCTGAGAAGGAAGAGAGGAGGAAGGAGAAAGGGGAAGAAAGAAGAAGGGAAAAGGGGCAGTTTGGTCTATTTTTTTTCTGGAAATGCATCCAAGAGGTAAGTAGTGGTATCTTTTGAATATGTGTGAAATTACAATGGCATATTTTCAAATACATGAATACTAGTGGTATATTTTAAAACCAGCAAATTTTTAATGGCATGTATCCAATTAACCCTTGTTTGAATCGGGTCAAGGTGTCAAAGTGACTTGGCTAGCAAGGGCCAAGTCGTTCCAAAGGAATTGGAGAAAAAAAAAGATCAACAATGTATGCACACTTCAACCCATAGAAAATTTTCAAGAGGTTTGAGTGGATGAAAACCTTCCTATAGTTTTTCTGTACAACTTGTAGGAAAGGAATTTTTCTTTTGGTTTTTCTATGTCAACATTTTTATGAACCGAACAGCATTTATAGGAATTAATCTTTAGAAATTTAAATTTTTTAAAATTCCTCCAAAACGAATATGTGGAAAATAAAACAAAATGTATTAGATACATCATATGCAATTTATGCATGTTAGCCAGGTTTATCAAATGGTTTTTGCTAGATTTATTGCGCAGGCAAGAGGATTCAAGCGCACGACCTTGAGATTTTTCAGTGCAAAGCTGCTAGCAAATCGGATACCCGCCATTATTTGTTAGTTACATACAAGTTATTGCTGACAGACTATGCCCGCCTATGGTATTCAAAGAGAATGGTGATCGTTGGTGTTAGGGTATACGTGAGATTGAGGTAAAAAAGACATTAGACATGGATTTTTATATAGGTTCGGACCCACTACTTGATGGGTAATAGCCCTGTTCCTGTTGGGCAAAGCCAATGTTGCCTTTGTATATTAATATCTCACGAGTACAGAATATGGGATGACCTAATCTAATCCCTATCGGCCTAGCGGCATGGAGCTCTCACATGTGGTTGATGGCTAGTGTAGTCTTCTTCCTCTAATATGAACTCGGCGAGATTGAAGGTAGCTCTAAATCCCTCATGTCGGTTTTTGTGGCTTCTACATTGGATTTATGTAGATATGCCTTCATTTCGTCCCTCTCTTTCTAGGGGGCCTTGTATTTATACCTTCAGATATCCCCTTGTTTAAGTAGAACTAAGGAATCAACTATCGTATAGATTAGGGGTGAAAACGGCACAGAAATATCCGAGAATTCCGGCTACCGTTTCCGGTTTGCACCGACTGTTTCAGTCGGTATCAGTAATTGTCGGTATCGGAAATGAAAACAGTAATCTCTTCCGAAAATGGTAGTAGAAATGATATGGGCTTTTTTCCGACCGTTTTGTCGGTAACCATTTTTATCGGTAATTTCCGTCAAATTTTCGACAAACTTCTAAAGAAGGAAGCCGGCTGGGCCTGTATAGCTGGAGCAGGAGCAGCCCATTAGGCATTTAGGCTGGGAAGAAAAACCCTAGGGCGTCAGCCGGCGTGTCACTTATCCTTCTCATACTCTCCCTGTCTCGCGACTCTCGCTGTCTCACACTGTCGCACAGCTCTGTGCCGCCTCTACCTCCGGTGACCGCCACCGCCGCAACCACGTGTCCACGCCGCCACACCGCCGCTTGCTAGTCCTAGCCGTCGCATCCTCGCGCCTCGCCGCGTCCCTTGCCGGAGAAGCAAGATGGCACCTGCCGGAGGAAAACGCCGCACCCTTCTGGATCCATCCGACGGCAACAACAGAGACAGAGGAACATTGAGTTCGCCACCGTTGTGTTTGCTAGGTCCACCACCACCACCACCAGGTATAGCCGTATAGGCGTATAGCTTGAATGCTTGAGCATGATTTTTTTACATGTATAGATGAATGCCTGAGCCTTGATGTTTTTTAGCATGATTTTCTGTTGATGTGTGCAAGCACGATTTCTGTAGATGTACAGCTTAATCCTTGAGCATGTTTTTTTTAGATGTATAGCTTGAGCCTTGTGTTAATCGTTAATCACTTCCTCATTTTTTTAAAATCTCAATCTGCTGCATCTGGAAGTGCCAGTGGAAGTCATCATGTGGGTGTGACTGCATCATCATCTACACCTGAATCAGCGGTACCTCCAACCATTGCCACAGGTACCTCACAAACAATTGAGATTGATGCTGATGTTAATAGGGTTGATGACAATGATGAGCGTCCTGTGAAAAGGAAAAAATTGACATCAGAAGTCTGGCAGTACTTCAACAAGGAAAAAGTGAGTATAGATGAGAATGGTAAGATCTATAAACAGGAGTGGGCACATTGCAAATTCAAGAATTGCACTTACAAAGGTAGATGTGAGAGTGCCACTGGAACAAGCGGATTTTGGAGCCATCTGAAATTACATCACAGTGTTGTCAAAGGGCAGCAACAACTCAAAGCTCAGAAGGACCAAGAGAAGGGCATCAACGTTGTTGAACCTTACAAGTATGATGAGGAAGCTAGCTTGAGGAAGTTATATGTGGCAATAATCATGCATGAGTACCCTTTCAATATGGTTGGGCATGAATATTTTCGTGATTTCATTACATCGTTGCGCCCTAACTTTCCATTGAAATCCCGTGTAACAGTTAGAAAAGAAATATTGAGCATCTATATGCAGGAAAGGGATAAGTTGTATGAATATCTCAAAACTGTGAAATGCCGCATTAGTGCGACCATGGATATGTGGACATCCAATCAAAACAAAGGATATATGTGCATCACACTGCATTGGGTTGATGATGATTGGTGTATTCAGAAAAGAATTGTCACCTTTTCCCATGTGGAAGGACGTCATACTGGTGTTAGACTATCTGAGGGTTTTACTACAAGTATGCTGAGATGGTTTGTTGAGAAGAAAATGTTTTCTTTGACTTTGGACAATGCATCTGCAAATGATGTTGCTGTTAAGGATATAATTTGTTGCTGTTAAGGATATAATTTCTGAACTTAAGAAGCACAGTCCCTTAGTATGTATTGGCCTGTTTTTTCATTTTAGATGTGCCTGCCACATACTGAATTTGGTTGCTAAAGATGGTTTGCAAGAAATTGAATCAACAATTGAGAAAATTAAATCCTTTGTCAATGCTGTAAAGGGCTCTCCGTTGCAGTGGGAGGAGTTAATGAAGTGTGCTTCTGAAAGTGGGTTGGACACAACCAAAGGACTATTAAATGATGTTTCTACAAGGTGGAACTCAACCTATCTCATGTTGGCAGATGCTATCTATTATAGGGCTGCTTTTGACAGGCTTACATCCTATGATCGGCGCAGGTATGAGAAAATGTGCCCTTCAGCTGCAGAGTGGGAGAAAGCAATGAAAATTCGCGCATTCTTGAAAAGATTCTTTGATCTTACTGAGCTTTTCTCTGGTACTTTATATCCTACAGCAAACTTGTTTTACAAAGGATTCTGTGACATTAAGATTATACTTACTGATTGGAGTAAGGGCAAGGATTCTGATATTACTATTAGAAGGATGGCAACTGCTATGCTTGCTAAGTTTGACAAATATTGGAATAAGTCTAACACTGCTCTTGCTGTGGCAAGCTTTCTTGATCCTAGATTCAAGATGAGAATAGTACAATTTTGCATGGAGTTCATACACTAGGATATGCATCCAATTAAGGTTACTGAATTTCTCAATATCATCCGGAACATGTATGACTGCTATGCTTCTGCTGCACCTCCTAGAAATCATAATGCATTTGAACCTATTGATACACCAGATGCAAATCAAGATCCAACTGAGTTTGTTAGTGCACTTGATAAGTATCTATATCGTGCTGAAACACATAACACTTCTTCAAAAGTAAATGATTTGGAGAAGTACCTGTCAGAAGAAACTTTGAAGGTTACTAAAGCAAATGAAAGTACATTTGATATTTTAGCTTGGTGGAAGAACCAGAAAGATACTTATCATGTTCTCTCCTTACTTGCTCGTGATGTGCTGGCTATGCAAGCCTCAACAGTTGCTTCTGAATCGGCCTTTAGCGCTGGTGGCCGTGTCGTTGATCCATATTGCAGTCGTCTTGATTCTGAAATGGCACAAGCATTGATTTGTACTAAAGATTGGATAGCTGGAGTAAGAAGAGGTAAGAATTACAACAGTTTAGACATTTTATTTATGTGCAACAATCAATAACTATTTTACTAATATATTTCTATTTGTTTTTTTTCAGATCGTGTTGCCATTCAGTCAATTGTGGTTGATCTTGAGCTTGCTGAGCTTATGGCAAACAAATTGGTTATTGAGGTAAGTACAAATTTCATTTCTTTGCTAGCGTGAAACTTAATTCCAATGGTAGTTATACAGTGTCAACATAAAAGTTCTTATGCAATGTGCCACTGTAGGACGACGATGTAGCTATGTCAATTGATGATGAAATGATGAATGATGTTTGACAAGGAGCTGATCAGCTGAAGCCATGCCAGCTTGTGAGCTTGGTGTTCAGTGTTCTCGAAGACTTCAAATCTATATCCTAAAAAAAGTCGGACAATATTAGTTATGCAGTAATCCTATCATGTAAGCCACATTGTATGCTTTAGCCACATTGATGTTGAAGTATCATTGAACTTTGTTTATATTGTTTGTCGACCTTATTGTCAACTTATTAATCATCATATAACGGTGTTGTGTGGGGTGTGGCAGCATGATCATGCAAGGGTGAAATTATAAGGTCATCTTCATACATAGTTAAATGTGGGATGATACCACGATTTGCTATTTCCGACATGAATTTTTGACTTCCGACAGACATCGGTAGATTCCCGTTCCGACGGTTCCGTTTTCGATATACCGACATTACCGATATCGTTACCGTTTCTGAGTATACCGTTCCGATTCCATTTTCGAGAAAATAAAATGAAAATGGAAATGGTAGAGGGTTTTTCCGACCGTTTCCGACCATTTTCATCCCTAGTATAGATCTATTTCGAGGGGGGGAGGGAGGGCTCATATTCTCCTTCATCCTTTCAGTCCCCCTACTCCTTTTCATCTTCCTCTTCTTCCCCCTTCCCCTCACCTTCTCTCCATTGGGATCCAACGAGGGTAGGGGACTCAAAGCCCCCCAGCACCCCACGTTGGATTTGCCCCTGGCCGCAACCATAACATTAGCATGGGCACAACCATGTATCGGACGTTCGTTAATGTAAATTTTTGATGCCTACTCCCTTTTGTCTCCATAGCGCATGCACTAGCTGCATCACTCCCAGACTCAGTCACACATGTCTGACATATCTCCATGTATACAACTAACGTAAAAGCCATCTCTTACGAGCTCTCTCCTCCTATGCACATATTAGTAAACTTTAAATTATTTTTTATTCTAAATCTAATTGCACAATTAAATTTCTTTTAGTTAAATTTTAACAACAAGATCACACACGATTACATTTTGATAAAAGATATATGTTCAAAACAGTGTTGTACCACTTACAGAAAATTATTTCATCACTTGATCAAAATATTTCAGTCCACTTTGTGAAATGTTTTACAGAAATGCAATATTTTAAAAAATACTAACTATAATATGGATATCCACTACAAAACATTGACGGCCCGTTTAGTTGGGGGCAGTTTTTAAGAGGGATTAGGAGATTAGAGGGATAAGATTATTAACTATTTTGTATAGTTGAGTGACATGAAAATTTTGGTGGGATGGGGAGGGGAATTGAGGAATGAACTCCCTCTTTTCTAATATCAGGGTAGGGGGTGGTAATTTCTTCTTTACTTTGCCTAAACAAATGTCAACTATCCATTTTCATTAATGACCTAATCTTTAACTAAACTCTTTATCAATTTCCACCACCTCTATCAAATAAGATATTGAGATTAGAAATCAAATTTTCATCTTAATCTCATCATCAATTCCCTCATGTAAACTCCCAATCCTCTTCTCTCGAGTTCCCAAACAAGCCGTGAGTTTTAACTGACGAAACGTAAAAGAAATCGTATGAACATATAATATATTTGAGTAAATTGCACTCATGATACATGAACTTATGATGTGGGTGCAAATAGGTATAACAACTCGTAAATTGCTCATTTTGGTACAATAACTTGACTAATTTGTGTGAACATGGGCCAAAATAATCCAAACAAGTAAAATTGATCTAATGTGATGCATCCAGCTAACACCTTTGCGCACTAGTAGTTGTTTTGTTTTGAAAAATATAATCCGTACTCTAGTAGTTGAAGCATCTAGTTCCCCGTTGTTAATTTTGGTAATTAATGACAAGAGCTAATTGTGGACTAACCGTTGCTATTGAGATATATTTTAAGTTAGGTCCACGTCATGTGTGCGCATGGATGACTATCGATGGATTAAAATTTGATGACGTGAAGCGAAGAAAAGAAAACGGTAAAACTAGTGCTTTAGTTTTAAAATTGATCGAGGTGAAGGGCGATCAAATTTGCTAGTTTATTTTTTAGTTTCGCCTTACTATCAAGGGGGGTAATGACCTAGCAATGAGATGATTTTAATTGCCACACTAGGTCATTATGCATTTAGACTTGTGCTCACATTTCATCTCACACACACAATCTTTTTTTTTCACTGGGTTCGGCCTGACCAGGGGCGGTCAGATCGGCCACATAGTGGCGGTCTGACCGGCGTGCCCTGGCTAGTCTGACCGGCCACGAAACGGCGGTCTGACCGGCGGCACATGCGCGGTCAGACCGGCCCCCTGGAGGCCGGGATGGTGCTGCTCGGGGTGGCCGATACAGAGCCGACGGAGCCGTATTCGGTCAGACCGAGCTGATGGCGGTCTGACCGAGCCGAGGCCGAACTGACCGGCCACTCAACGTCGGTCTGACCGGCCAGGCCGATGGGGCCCTCTGACAGGGCTACAACGGCTAGTTTTCTAGCCGTTGCAGAGTAGCACGGTCTGACCGGCCACATACCTCCGGTCAGACCGGCAGAGCACAGAGCTGGGGGATTTCGCCCCCAACGGCTAGTTTTGGTTGGTGGGAGTATAAATACTCCCCTTCCAGCAGCAAGAGGGCTCTCTTGGCACCCAATTCAATTGCATACACCCCTTGCACCTCTCTCACACACCTTTGAGCTTAGTGTTCATCCATTGTAGTGGTTGAGGTTGCTCTAGACAAGAGTCAAGTGCATTTGCTTCCATTTGTAGAGCTAGTGTGGCACTTGATTGATCATCTCCACGCCGGGTCATTGCTTGTTACTCTTGGAGGTTGCCGCCTCCTAGACGGCTTGTGGAGGAGTTGCCTGGTGATCTCTCCGAGAAGATTGTGGAGGAGGCCCGGCGCCGGTTTGTGAGTGGTTTGGAGTTCACCACCTTCGGAGTGAAGGAAGAACTACCCTAGTGACCGAGGCTTGGGTAGTCCTCTCCGTGGGCCGGCTCCCGCCTTGCCCATCCCTTGACGAAGGGGGTGTGCGGTGGCTGCGTGGTTGAGCGGTGGAGTTGGGCTCGCCTCAACGGGGAGTAGGAAACCGGCGAGTTTCCGAACCTCGGTGAAAAATCTCTTGTCTCCTTGTCTCATTTACCTGTTGCATTTACATTTGTGCAATTTACATTTCTAGAGACATACTAGAGATCATTTCACCCTAGGATTGCTAAACATTGACATAGGAGTGTGATTTACTTTCCTAGAGATATAATTGAGCCACTATCACCCTAGGTTTGCAAAACATAACCGAGTTGCTTAGTTAGAGTTGACCCTCACCAAGCCTAGCAACTTAGGTTAGTTTTGATTAGGTGTCATTTAGTTTTAAATCGCCTATTCACCCCCCCTCTAGTCGACATCTCGATCCTACAAGTGGTATCAGAGCTTGGTCTCTCTTGATTGAGCTTCACCGCCTAGAGAGAAGATGTCGAACGAGGTGAACCATGTAGGGAAGGCTCCCATGTTTAATGGCACAAACTACTCTACTTGGAAAATTAAAATGTCTACTCACCTCAAAGCTATGAGCTTCCATATTTAGAGTATTGTGGATGTAGGCTTTGCTATCACCGGCACACCCTTGACGGAGATTGATCACCGCAACCTCCAACTCAATGCCCAAGCATGAATGCCTTGTTCAACTCTTTGAGCCAAGAGGAGTTTGATAGAGTGAGCAACCTTGAGACCGCATATGAGATTTGGAACAAGTTGGCGGAGATCCATGAGGGCACAAGCGAGTACAAGAATGCCAAGCTTCATTTTCTCAAGATCTAATATGAGACATTCTCCATGTTGCCTCATGAGAGCGTGAATGACATGTATGGGAGGCTCAATGTTATTGTGAATGATCTCAAGGGGCTTGGGGCAAACTACACCGATTTTGAGGTTGCCCAAAAGATGCTTAGGGCTCTACCGGAGAATTATGAGACCCTTTTCACCATGCTCATCAACTCCGACATGTCAAGGATGACACCCGCAAGCCTCTTGGGGAAGATCAACACCAATGACATGTACAAGTTGAAGAAGAAGGAGATGGAGGAAGCCTCACCTTCCAAGAAGTGCATTGCTCTCCAAGCCGAAGTTGAAGACAAGGGCAAGGGCAAGGTGAATGAAGCCAATAAGGACTTGGAGGAAGAGATTGCCCATCTTGCTAGAAGGTTCAATGATCTCTTGGGAAGGAGAAAGGAGAGAGGAAGGGGCTCCAACTCAAATAGGAGAAGAAATAGAAGACCCAACAAGACTTTCTCCAACTTGAGGTGCTTTGAGTGTGGTGAGAAGGGACACTTTGCTTCCAAGTGCCCTTCCAAGGATGATGATGGAGACAAGTCATCCAAGAAGAAGAGTGGAGGCTACAAGCTCATGAAGAAGCTCAAGAAGGAAGGCAAGAAGATTGAGGCCTTCATCGGGGAATGGGACTCAAATGAGGAGAGCTCCGCCTCATCCGGGTCCGAGGAAGAAGGTGGTGATGATGTAAAGCTCCAAGAAGAAGAAGATGGCCGTTGTTGCCATCAAGGAGGCTCCACACTCTTTGCTCAAGGGCTCCTCTAAGGTAACATCTCTTAGTGATAGTGAGGGTGATGATGATTGTGATGATGTTTCCTATGATGAGTTTGTGAGTATGTTTGAGGAGCTCCAAGCTTATAATGAGAAGGAGATTGTCAAGTTCAAGGCTCTAAAGAAGGATCATGCTTCTTTGGATGTCTTGTATGAGGAGCTAAAGACCTCTCATGAGAGACTCACCATTTCTCATGAGAAGCTTAAGGAAGCTCATGACAACCTCCTTTCCACTACTCAACATGGAGCTCACATTGATGTTGGCATATCTTGTGATTTGCTTGATGATAGTGCTACTTGCCATATTGCTCATGTTGCATCATCTAGCATTCCTACCTCTTGTGATGATCTTGTGGATATGCCTAGCTCTAGCTCTAGCTCTTGTGTTTCTATTTGCGATGCCTCACTTGTTGTTGAGAATAATGAGCTTAAGGAGCAAGTGGCTAATGAGACAAGAGTTTGGAGAGGTGCTTCAAGGGTAAGAACACTCTTGACAAGATTTTGAGTGAACAACGGTGCATCCTTAACAAGGAGGGACTTGGATTCATTCCAAAGAAGGGTAAGAAACCTTCTCACCGTGCCACTCGTTTTGTCAAGAGCAATGGTAAGTATTGCTCCAAGTGTCGTGAGGTTGGGCATTTGGTGAGTGATTTCCCCGATGGTAAGCCTTCTAAGACATGCATGTTTGATTCTCATTATATGCTTAGGAAGGCTCATGATGGTAGCATTGTTGCTAGATATGTGGGTTCCCCTATACTCAGTGGTAAAAAGAATGCCATTTGGGTGCCCAAAGCTTTGGTCTCTAACCTCCAAGGACCCAAACAAGTTTGGATACCTAAAAGAGCTTGATCTTCTTTTGTAGGTGAACTACCGCACCGGTGGGAGCCATTGGGTGCTTGATAGTGGATGCACTCAACACATGACCGGTGATAGGGCTATGTTCACCACATTTGAAGTAGGAGGGAATGAACAAGAGAAAGTGACTTTTGGAGACAATAGCAAAGGAAAGGTAATTGGGTTAGGTAAAATTGCTATCTCCAATTATTTGTCAATTGATAATGTCTCTCTTGTTAAATCTCTAAATTTCAATTTGCTTTCGGTTGCTCAAATTTGTGATCTTGGCTTGTCATGTGCTTTCTTCCCTCAAGAGGTGATTGTTTCTAGCCTTCTTGACAAGTCTTGTGTGTTCAAGGGTTTTCGATATGGAAATCTTTATTTGGTTGATTTCAATTCTAGTGAAGCAAATTTGAAAACTTGTTTAGTTGTAAAAACTTCATTGGGTTGGCTTTGGCATAGGAGGCTAGCTCATGTTAGCATGAATCAATTGAGTAAACTTTCAAAACGTGATCTAGTTGTGGGCTTGAAAGATGTGAAGTTTGAGAAAGATAAGCTTTGTAGTGCTTGTCAAGCCGGCAAGCAAGTTGCATGTTCTCATCCTACTAAGAGTATCATGTCCACATCTAGACCATTGGAGCTTTTGCATATGGATTTGTTTGGCCCAACAACCTATAAGAGCATTGGTGGTAATAGTCATTGTCTTGTGATTGTTGATGATTATTCTCGCTATACTTGGGTGTTCTTTTTTGCATGACAAGTCTATTGTTGCCGAGCTTTTCAAAAAGTTTGCAAAAAGGGCCCAAAATGAATTTAATTGCACTCTTGTGAAAATTAGAAGTGACAATGGTTCCGAGTTTAAGAATACCAATATCGAGGACTATTGTGATGATCTTGGTATTAAACACGAACTTTCCGCTACCTACTCACCCCAACAAAATGGTGTAGTGGAGAGGAAAAATCGTACATTGATTGAGATGGCAAGGACTATGCTTGATGAATATGGTGTTTCCGATTCCTTTTGGGCGGAAGCCATAAACACCGCTTGCTATGCAACCAATAGGCTTTATTTGCATCATCTCTTGAAAAAGACTTCCTATGAGCTAATTGTTGGGAGGAAGCCAAATGTTGCCTATTTTCGAGTTTTTGGTTGCAAGTGTTATATTTATCGAAAGGGTGTTAGACTAACCAAATTTGCAAGTCGGTGTGATGAAGGGTTTCTTCTAGGTTATGCCTCAAATAGTAAGGCATACCGGGTCTACAACAAGAACAAAGGTATTGTGGAAGAAACCGCCAATGTTCATTTTGATGAGACTAATGGCTCCCAAGAGGGGCACGAGAATTTGGATGATGTAGGTGATGAAGGCTTGATGAGAGCTATGAAGAACATGTCTATTAGAGATGTCAAGCCTATTAAAGTGGAAGACAAACCATCCACCTTCACTCAAGATGAGCCATCTACTTCCGCTACGCCAAGTCAAGCTCAAGTTGAAGTGGAGGAGGAGAAGGCACAAGATCCACCTATGCCACAAAGGATACACACCGCTCTTTCCAAGGATCACCCAATTGACCAAGTGTTGGGTGACATTAGTAAGGGTGTTCAAACTCGATCTCGTGTCGCTTCGATTTGTGAATATTACTCGTTTGTTTCTTGCCTTGAGCCAAAACATGTAGATGAAGCTCTTTGTGATTCGGATTGGATAAATGCTATGCATGAAGAGCTCAACAACTTTGCAAGAAACAAGGTGTGGACATTGGTTAAAAGACCTAGAGATCACAATGTCATAGGGAGAAAGTGGGTCTTTAGGAACAAACAAGATGAGAACGGGTTGGTGGTGTGAAACAATGCAAGGTTGGTGGCACAAGGTTTCACACAAGTTGAAGGTTTGGACTTCGGTGAAACTTTTGCCCCCGTGGCAAGACTTGAGGCTATTCGCATCCTTCTTGCATTTGCATCATGCTTTGATATAAAACTATTTCAAATGGATGTGAAAAGTGCTTTTCTAAATGGTGAAATTGCCGAACTTGTCTTTGTTGAACAACCTCCCGGTTTTGAAGATCCTAAAAATCCTAACCATGTTTATAAACTCTCAAAAGCTCTTTATGGTTTAAAACAAGCTCCTAGGGCTTGGTATGAAAGATTGAAAGATTTTCTTTTGTCAAAGGATTTCAAAATTGGAAAAGTTGACACCACCCTTTTCACAAAAATCATTGGTGATGATTTCTTTGTGTGTCAAATTTATGTTGATGACATCATATTTGGTTTTACTAATGAGGTATTTTGCAAGTAATTTGGTGATTTGATGTCTAGGGGATTTGAGATGTCCATGATTGGAGAGTTGAGCTTCTTCCTTGGACTTCAAATCAAGCAACTCAAGGATGGGACGTTCGTGAGCCAAACCAAGTACATCAAGGATCTACTCAAGAGGTTTGGCTTGGAGGATGCGAAACCCATCAAGACACCTATGGCAACCAACGGGCATCTCGACCTTGATGAGGGAGGTAAACCGGTAGATTTAAAGCTTTATCGTTCCATGATTGGTAGCTTGCTTTACCTTACCGCATCTAGGCCGGATATCATGTTTAGTGTTTGCATGTGTGCACGGTTTCAAGCCGCTCCTAAGGAGTGTCACTTAGTGGCCGTGAAAAGGATTCTAAGATATTTAAAGCATTTCTCTACTATTGGCTTGTGGTACCCAAAAGGTGCTAAATTTAAGCTTGTTGGCTATTCCGACTCGGATTATGCCGGTTGCAAAGTGGATAGAAAGAGCACATCCGTTAGTTGCCAAATGCTTGGTATATCCCTTGTGTCATGGTCATCCAAGAAACAAAACTCCGTTGCCCTCTCTACCGCCGAGGCGGAATATGTTTCGGCGGGTAGTTGTTGTGCCCAATTGCTTTGGATGAAACAAACATTGTTGAACTATGCCATATCCTTCACCAAAACCCCATTCCTATGTGACAATGATAGTGTCATAAAGATAGCCAATAACCCGGTCCAACATTCTAGAACCAAGCATATTGACATTTGTCATCATTTCCTAAGAGACCATGTTGCCAAGTGTGACATAGTCATTAGCCACATAAGAACCGAGGATCAACTAGCCGACATATTTACCAAGCCTCTTGATGAAACCCGCTTTTGCAAGTTGAGAAATGAGTTAAATGTCATAGATTTCTCTAATGTGGCTTGAGATGGTGCACCATGGTTGCTTCTTTTGCATTGTGTATATTTGCTCTCATTCGCACTTATGCTTTGGATTTATTGCCATTTGGTTCTTCATTGCAGAAATGGAGCATGTCACATTAAGGGGGAGTTTTGCACTCTTGCATGTGCTCTACTTCCTTTTATATGTGAGCAAATCAACTATAGTGGTGCTAGTAGTATTTTCAAAATGTCCAAGTCAACATAAGTCAAAACTTTTGTAAAATAAATGTAATTTGAAAACTATCTCTTGGAAAATGTTTCAAAAGTTTTCCTATATGTTTTCCAAGCCTCACATTGCAAGAAAAATGATTTTTGAATGAAAATGCCATTTTGGCCCTCTTTTGAAGAAACTAGATTCTTAGTTTTGGCCAAAATGAGATTTATCCCCAAAATGAGATTGAGAAGGAATTTGAGAAAATTTTCAAAACAAAGTTGGTAGAGAAGAAGATTTGAAATGTTTTTGGTATTCAAACCTATTTTAAAAACCAAATCATTCAAAAGTTATTTGAAAACCAATTTGGCCCAAAAACCCCTATAGACCATAAAAGGTCACCTCATAGCACTTAAGTGAGTTTTGTTGCAAATCATCATAATCTTCAAATATTGTGGATGGTTAGCAATATTTAAACTCACACATTTCAAAAATTGCTCCAAAAATCAAATTTTTGTTGAATTTTATTGTGTGGGGGTTGCCGGCTTGTGCAAGGGCTGTGCACAGCCGGCAGGGGGCCTGGCAGTCTGACCGGCGCTATATGCGCGGTCTGACCGGCCAGGTGCGGCGGTCTGACCGGCCACATAGGGCCGGTCTGACCGGCCGAGGTGGGCCCAGGCAGTTTTGCCCCTTTTCTTCTCCATCCCACACCTACCCTCTCCCATCTCATCCCCATTCACCCCCAACCCGAAAAACTCTCTCTCTCTCTCACCTCCCCTCAAACCCTAACTCTTTCCTCCACCAAATCCCCTCAGTTTGACCGCAGATTTCTCTCCGGTTACACCGTAAGTGATTCTCCTCCGCTTCCTCTCTCTATTCCATGGATTGGTTTGTGTTTTTGTTGAGTTTTTGATTCATGGCATGGAACCCTAGGTGAAGCACGAGGTGTTCTTCGATTTGCACCAATAGAGGGTAGTTTCTTGGTGTGATTCAACTCCTTCAACCGGTAAATCACTCTCCCTCTTGTGCATTCACTCAAATCGATCTATTTCAACCTCTAGGGTTAAGGGTAGTTTCCTCTTTTGTTCCAATCTTGATGAAATATGTCCAACCCTTTGATATTCATGTTCCAATCCTATGCTATATTGTTCCAGCAAATTTTAGACTCAAATGTGTAGATGTGAAAATTTTTTGGATGCTTGAACTTGTGGGAGGAGGTCTGCCCGGAGCCACAGGCGGTCTGACCGTGGGTCAGCCGCCGGTCTGACTGGCGTGTGCGCCCTGTCTGACCGGCCAGCAGCCTCGGTCTAACCGGCCACCAGTGAGCGGTCTGACCGGCCACCATGGGCGGTATGACCGGCCACCATGGGCGGTTTGACCGGCCTGATGCTGTCGGTCTGACCGCCCTACTGGCTGCGGTCTGACCATCCCTCCACTGGATATAGGCAAATTTTCACCTCTCCAAATTGTTTCTAGAATTATTGCTAATATCCTATCATCCTTTGCTTTTTGACAGTGATGCCTCCCCGCACTCGCCATGGTTGTCGTGCGCCCACTCTGGATCCCATGAGTGAGCCTGAGGAATCGAGCGGAGAGGATTACGCTCAAAGTGATGAAGAGGTTGAGGCCAATGTTGAGGGGGCTAGTGAGGAGGCAAGTGGAGATGATGTCAGTGGAAGTGGAGAGGATGAGGATGAACAAAGTGATGAGATGAACATTGATCCCTCCATCCAGTTTGTGGTGAACATGAGGAATCCATCGCAGTATACCATCTTAAGGCATCATGATCAGTTCTTGAGGCCTCGGGACACCCCGGATCCCCATTTTCACACCGCTTTCCAGAAGACTGTGTATGAGCAGGTTTATGCAGGGAAAACATTTGTAGAGCATAAGTGGATTTCTTGGAGAGACATCAATGAGACTCCAGAGTTTGAGAGCTTGCATGATCTCTTCAAGACTGTTGGCATTGACCGGATTGTGACCCTCAAGCAAGACTACAATGAAGATTTGATCCGGCAGTACTATGCTACAGTGTGGGTGGCTGGAGACTAGAGTGAGATGAAGTGGATGTCCGACACCCTCCAGTGTTCTATCTCTCGAAGGCAATTCCGGCAGCTCCTCAACATTCGCTTGGACTTTGGAGATGATTTGCATGAGGAGCACACTCACAATCCGCTCTCCATAGACTATCTCTCTCAGTTCTATGAAGATGGAGTGCGGTACACACATGGGAAGGTTGCCGGCTTGAGGACTATCCCCAGTGTGGTTAAAAGGATTATGAGAGCCACTATCCTCCCTCGCCTTGGCAACAATGATGACATTAGGGGGGTGGCTTGGCACGTCATCGATGCAATCATTCAGGGCCGTCAGTTCGACATTGTGTCTCTCATGATGCAAGAGATTGCTATCTTCAAGAGGACATTCACTCAGGGAATCTATTATGCCCCTTACATCATGAGGTTGATTCAAGACAAGCTTGGGGCTGCTGGGCAAAATTTGAAGAAGCACAAGCAGTACAAGCCCCGCCTTCAGCCTAGAGCTCCCCGTGCTCCTAGGACGGTGCCCTCTTCTCACCCTGGAGCTAGCTCAAGCCCAGCACCTCCTCCTCCTCATGGGTATGATCCAAATGCTTCTTTCATCCTCACTATGCTTACTTTGGAATGCAACCCAATGAATACTTCAACCCGGTACTTGGGGCTATTAATACCTTAAGTGAAAGCATTCAACGCTTGTCTACCAGGCATGAAGCATTGCATGAGGATGTTCGTGGCTTGCGCACCGATGTTGGAGACTTGAATGCTTCCATGGGGAGATTGCACACTAGAGTGGGTGCATTGGATTCTCGAGTCCAAATGTTGGAGAGCACCCAAGCTTTTGTATATCATCGTCGTCGTGATACTCCTAATCCTTCCTCTTTGGCGCTTCCTCCTTCTCCTCCACAAGAATTAAGACCTTTTTGGTACTTGATGCCAAAAGGGAGAGAAAAATGTCCTTAGGTGTGCTTTATGTATTGTGGGTTGGGACTAATGGTAGTGAGGTTAGTGTCCTCATATCTAATAGGTTAAGGTGGTTTGAGCTATATTATGTATGGGTATGGGCTGTTACTCTATATTGTGTGTTCTTTATCGTTTTGTTGAACTCTATGTCATTTGGACCCTTCGTGGTCTTGTAATAGCCTATGTTTATTTGTGAGCCCTTTTAGGATGATTTGTGACTTATGTGAGTTGAATGGTTAAGTGATGTGAACTTGTGCAATGATGGATGGTGTATGTGATACTGATATATATATGACCATCTTATGCTCATGGATGAATATTTCTTGAAGTTCACATTGAGATATTGCTCTTGTGTTTGTGATATGTTGAATTGTGAAATTGAAATGTGCATTGGCTCCATATTTGCCATTTGTGATTGTTATGCACATGTTTAGGGGGAGCTTTTGATTTCCTTTACAGTATATGTCCATGTGTTCTATGTTTGATTATATATATTCGTGGTGTTTGTTATCAATTACCAAAAAGGGGCAGATTGAAGCATCTAGGCCCTCGTTGTTAATTTTGGTAATTAATGACAAGCGCTAATTGTGGACTAACCGTTGCTATTGAGATATATTTTAAGTTAGGTCCACGTCATGTGTGCGCATGGATGACTATCGATGGATTAAAATTTGATGGCGCGAAGCGAAGAAAAGAAAACGGTAAAACTAGTGCTTTAGTTTTAAAATTAGTCGAGGTGAAGGGCGATCAAATTTGTTAGTTTATTTTTTTGTTTCGCCGTACTATCAAGGGGGTAATGACCTAGCAATGAGATGATTTTTAATTGACACATTAGGTCATTATGCATTTAGACTTGTGCTCATATTTCATCTCACACACACAATCTTTTTTGTTTTCACTGGGTTCGGCATGACCAGGGGCAGTCAGACCGGCCACATAGTGGTGGTCTGACCGGCGTGCCCTGGCCGGTCTGATCGGCCACGAAACGGCGGTCAGACCGGCCCTCTAGAGGCTGGGATGGTGCTGCTCGGGGTGGTCAATACAGAGCCGACGGAGCCGTATTCGGTCAGACCGAGCTGATGGCGGTCTGACCGGCCACTCAACGTCGGTCTGACCGGCCAGGCCGATGGGGCCCTCTGACAGGGTTACAACGGCTAGTTTTCTAGCCGTTGCAGAGTAGCACGGTCTGACCGGCCACATACCTCCGGTCAGACCGGCAGAGCACAGAGCTGGGGGATTTCGCCCCCAACGGCTAGTTTTGGTTGGTGGGAGTATAAATACTCCCCTTCCAGCAGCAAGGGGGCTCTCTTGGCACCCAATTCAATTGCATACACCCCTTGCACCTCTCTCACACACCTTTGAGCTTAGTGTTCATCCATTGTAGTGGTTGAGATTGTTCTAGACAAGAGTCAAGTACATTTGCTTCTATTTGTAGAGCTAGTGTGGCACTTGATTTATCATCTCCATGCCGGGTCATTGCTTGTTACTCTTGGAGGTTGCCGCCTCCTAGACGGCTTGTGGAGGAGTTGCCCGGTGACCTCTCTAAGAAGATTGTGGAGGAGGCCCGGCGCCGGTTTGTGAGTGGTTTTGAGTTCACTACCTTCGGAGTGAAGGAAGAACTACCCTAGTGGCCGAGGCTTGGGTAGTCCTCTCCGTGGGCCTGCTCCCGTCTTGCCCACCCCTTGACGAAGGGGGCGTGCGGTGGCTTCGTGGTTGAGCGGTGGAGTTGGGCTCGCCTCAACGGGGAGTAGGAAACTGGCGAGTTTCCGAACCTCGGTGAAAAATCTCTTGTCTCCTTGTCTCATTTACTTGTTGTATTTATATTTGTGCAATTTACATTTCTAGAGACATACTAGAGATCATTTCACCCTAGGATTGCTAAACATTGACATAGGAGTGTGATTTACTTTCCTAGAGATATAATTGAGCCACTATCACCCTAGGTTTGCAAAACATAACTTAGTTGCTTAGTTAGAGTTGACCCTCACTAAGCCTAGCAACTTAAGTTAGTTTTGATTAGGTGTCATTTAGTTTTAAATCCCCTATTCACCCCCCTCTAGTCGACATCTTGATCCTACAGTAGTGCATGCAGCCTACAAGAGATTGTAATATAGTATCGTTGTTGACTGATATGTTTAAAATTAAGCTAGTGTGCTCAGGTCTGCACAAGTACAAACAACTGCTAGCGTGGATATGTCTCACTATGATTATTTAGTACTACACATTAGATCAATTTTGCATGTGTGTTGTTTTGTACTAGGTTCGTATAAACTAGACAAGCTATTGTATTAAAACGAGCAATTTACAAGTTGTTATACCTATTTACACTCGCCGAGCAAGTTTATGTACCTTATTTTTATCGATGAAACATTTTTTTGCACGACGCATGAAACATCGTTCGAAACAACACACAGCCAAACGTCCTCCGTCGGATGAGCCGGACGGTGGATATGGGCTAAAGTCACACCGCAACTAGACAGCGGACCCGCCGGATCCTAAAACCCTACGCCTCCCGCCGCTGGCCACCCACGGCCACAGCCGCCACACCCAACCTCCCGCCGCCGTCGCCAGCCAGCCAGCCATGGGGAGCCGGCTGGGTCGCCGCGTGATCCACTTCGCCAACCTCCCCCTCAAGCTCATGCTCCCTCCCGCGCCGCTCTCCTCCGTCCAGGAGTTCGCCGTCAAGACCGTCCCCTCCGCCTCCAAGGTCGACATCCGCCGCTGCCTCGAGTCCATGTACGGCTTCTCCGTCGCCGAGGTCCGCACCCTCAACATGGAGGGCAAGAAGCTGCGCCGGGGCCCCTTCCTCGCCGCCAAGCCCGACTACAAGAAGGCCTACGTCACCCTCCGCGCCCCGCTCCCCGTCTCCCCCGACCTCTTCCCCATTGGGCTTGTCCTCGGCGAGAGGGAGCGCAAGGCCAGCGCCGCCGCCGCCAGGAGGAAGGCGGTGGAGGGCGCCGAGGTGGAAGGGGAGGGCAAGGGGAAGCACTGGATGGAGGATGAGAAGGTGGGCTTCTCCAGGGCCGGCCGCGGCAAGGTGGTGTACGGCAACCCCGGGAGGCTGGGGAAGAAGAGGAATGGAGGTACCAAGGTGAAAGACAGAGCCGGAGAGGAAGTGGGGAAGTTCCCATGGAGCGGGACGCGTCTTGCTACCGAGAAGAAACCTGCTAGGTGAGGCGTTCGGTTCAATCTACCTTTCTTGATTAACTGATGTTTCAACTCTTAGCAAATTAATTGTAGTTTTGTTCATGTGGAATTGATTAGTACTACAGTTTCTAACCTTTATTAATGTTCAAGAACGGTCTTTTGGCTTTGTTGAAGCCTGAGTAGAATAGTAGAAGAAACCAGGATGATGCGGTCCAACTCTTAGCAAGTTAGTTATTTTTTTGTTCATGTGGAATTGATTAGTTTCTAATCTGTGTTACTGCTAAAGAACGGTCTTTTGGCTTTCTTGAAGCCTTGGAGTAGAACAGTAGAAGAAACCGTGATAATATGGTCCAAATCTTAGCAAGTTACTATTGTTTTGTTCATGTGGAATTGATTAGTTTCTGTGTTACTGCTAAAGAACGGTCTTTTGGCTTTCTTGAATCCTAGGAGTAGAACAGTAGAAGAAACCAGGATGATATAGTAGTATCAGTGCCAAATTTTTGTGTTTGTTGCTGGGGGAAATTGCATATTGTTGTAATCATACTAAACGAGCGATACAGATGGTGATCTAGAAATGATATTTTAGATGTACACTAGCCAAGTGCCGTTTGTTGCAAGGAAAGCACAATTTTCTGAAATGTGGAGACTTGCTCTTACTATACAGTATCTTGAGAAATATATAAATTAACATCCTATTAGTGTTACCATCAGAAATTTATCCCGTTTTAGTTCAAGGTGTTCTGGTGCAAAATGCATTTTGCATGTCACCTCATTGCTGCTTCAAGGTTCCTCTAAAAGAGGATTTAAAAGCATTGCAAATTAAAATTTGTATAACTTGAAAATAATTGATTATTTGAAACCATGCACAGAATGACTGTTCATCATCTCAACCATTGGTCATCTTTCTTACTTTCTGATGTATCGATGACATCGAAAAGCAGCAGAGTTATACACATAATTTCCAATTTTCCTTTAACTACTCTCTTATAGGTTGCACAACCATCCCTCTATTGGAGTTAGCTAAATGCTACCAATATCTTCTCTATGCCTTTTCTGTGCAAACTTTTAATCCTTAATTTCTAAATCCCAAGTCACATTATTGAAAAGTTGCACTTGTTAATAGTATAATACAGCAGTACAAATGTTCATTCAAAGCTAACCATTCATGCATATTTCAAAGATTCAATCCTGAGAAGAAAGGGAAAACCATACCGTTCATAACCATTACTTTTATTTAGAAACCAAAATCACACATGGCCTTGATCTGGCTAGATTTCACTCGGGCCAATAAACCCACAAAAAGAAAACACTGTCATTCCAAATTTAATATAAGTTATTATAAGTTGGCTTACTATAGGCTCAAAGGCACTTTTAGAGATAGTATGGTCTGCATTCAGTTAGACCCACCTTGAATTTGGCCAGATCGACAAATAGCGTTGCCATCTTCAAGAGGACCAGCACCCGCAGGTGCTCACAAAATCATTTTTGGCACAGTGAAAAAGTCATAGGAGCAACTCGGTAATTCAACAATTATTTGCACAGCAAATTGTACAAAAGGGAATCAGTCTACCATTAGTTAAGTGTTTTAATAATCCATGAAAGAACAATTGATTATCAGTTCACCGACTGAATGTGAAGAATGATCATGAATCATTTTTTGAACTTGCAAAAAAAGTCTGACATGGGATTTTTGGAATTGCCAAATGCTATCAAAAGCATAAAAACATCTCTATAAGATTGTTGATACATGAAAAATACAAAATAAATAAAAAATAATTCAGTATGATATCTCTGGAATAAAAATAAAACTATTATTGTTATTCAATACTCCCTCTGTTTCATATTGTAAGACTTTCTAGCATTGCCCATATTCACATAGATGTTAATATGTGTCTAGATTCATTAACATCTATGTGAATGTGGGCAATGCTAGAAAGTCTTACAATATGAAACGGAGGAAGTAGTTGCTTTTTGATGTCACGGTTTCAGGTAGTATTATATATGTTATAATTAGCTTACCAAGTTAGATTGCAGCTGCAGTACAGTAACTGAAAGAGTTCTGAACTTCATGCCATGATTGTACAAAAATGACCCCTCCTTCATATATCACCTATGACGACCAGCGCTTAGCCCTAATGCAGTGAAATGACCAGTGGTTTTATTGATCTGCAATATATTCACCTTTTGATAGGAAAGTTTGAAGAAAAAAGAACACAATGGGGGTGAAAACAATTCTTCATTGCTATTTACTTGATTGCACGCAGTTCAGATAGAGAACTGATTAATTGAGCAGAATTCCATAAAACACCTATATGGCAAAGGAACATGAGCAATCCCAGAATTCAAGAGCCTGGTAATTTGGACCTCAAGTCCTCAACTAAAAAGGAATATATGAGCAATCCCACAATCACAAGATAATTTACACAACCACGTTGCTCTGTGATGTATTTCTTTTTTATCTGTAGAGGTATGCTAAGTAGCTCAGGTATAAGTTCTCTTCCTTTTTGTTACATACCACCACCCAGCCTTCCCATCGGCTGCCATTGCTCTTTCCAAGATCACATCCAGTAAGCCTACTATTGACCAACCCAAATTTGCGGCTATAAAAGGACACAATAATATGAGTTGGATGAAGAGGTGAAATCATCTCTCAATATAGATTAATGTAAACCATTGCCTCCGATATCAAACGACAACAGATGTACGTTTTGGTTCCAAACCATTTGTTACCTACCTCGATCATATGGTCAAACCAAAAAATGCTTCAAATTATTAAAAGCTAGAACCATGCAAAGTTGTCAACTTATTAGTATGTCATATTGCTATGAGAAATTGAAGAAATAAACACTAATGTACAGGAAGGTGTAGTGGCAATTTTAACCAGCCTACCAATGCATTAGGGTTCTCATAGATTTTTAGAGAATTCCCATTGGAAAGGTGCATCTTGATCAGTATTCTGTATCCAAGGCTGAAGTTTGTTTCATACTTGCTCCTCCTTTTTTAGAAAGGGCAACTATGTCTTGCTTAAGCTTCATACAATCATCTGTGAATAGAAGAGCAACCAATACCAGTCCACATAATGTTTGCAGCATGATTCTCAGAAGCATCAAGAAAGCCATCACTGAATTTTACCTAAAGCACTGACATCATGCTGACACACCAAAAATTGTTAGAACGCACTGTGCTGAAGATGTGTCTCAGTTCTGACTGGAGAGGACACAAGTGCATCGGCTAAAGGATATGTGATGATACCCATGTGAGCATGTAGGTTAGAAAGATGACAGCTAATTGAGCACGCAGGGCAATGGAGGTGATATCCATCATAATTCATAGAAGACAATAGATGCCATCTAACCCTCACAGACGAAGGAACTTTACCATGGAAACACGGCAGTCTCCTCTGTCATGGAGGCCTAAAGGGGGAGGGGGAGTGTGTGGAGGATGGGAGCGCAGCATCAGGCCCATGCCAGTGCGCATGGAGGTCAGGAGTGCAACATTGGCTCTCACTGGCGCTTTTGCTGGAGAGCTGGTAGGGGAGGGGGGAGTGGGCATCGGGCGGAGCTGCAGATTCTGGGAGGGGAAGGTGTTGTTTATTGAAGAATGGGAGAAGAGTGCGCGTGCCTGGCAAGTCAGGAGTGGGATAGCAAATCATGGTTAATTTTAGCAACATATAATAGACTCATGAATTGATTTCATTGCAACCATAAGGTTTTTTAATTGTAGACCCAAAACCAGAAGCCAGCAATTCAGAAGTAAATCAGTAGCTCTGCTTCAGTCTGCTAGAGATGAAGTGTGGGAATTTTTTTCCTGTTTTATCTACGAAATGGGTGCAATCAAAGTAATTTTAATAAATAGAAATATGGGACATAACTTGGTTGAATTGTAATATGTAAGTTCCTTGAATCATGAAGGATGGATGTGAATTGCTTATATGTTGTGGTTCAATCTCACGCTGATATATTTTTTATCAGGAAACAGCAGTATGCCCCCAAGAAGAAGGGCATAGTCCTGAAGCAGAAGTCATGGAAGGGATCCGTGCATCGGCAACCAAAGAAGAAGGTGGAAGCTTAGAACCTTGAGTCGCTGCATTGCGATCATGAGTGCACTGTGCCACAGAGCAGGACGCGAGCGGTAGATCCATGAATCACAATGCCAGATCAGTCTTGTTTTTCATTCACAGAATAAAGAGCAATATTTTGGCATATGTATGGCTTTGGTTACTTTGATATCTCAGGCTTGGTTTTCTGACACATGAGGCCAGGAAGGTGAATGGTAGTCAAGTTTGTGCCAACCTGTTACTGATGTCCTTAGATTTCTTTTGAGATGTCTATTTGTCATCAATCACAACTGAGTATGTACAACTGATGCCTCCTCATTTTTTTTTTGTTCTTGTCAATTACATATACCTGTTATTCCCGTGGATTGGTATCATATGCTGTTTCTGAGGCTCATGTATCAGTTGTTTTTGCATTTCAATTGTCACTATAGAAAGAAAAGCTGCATTCTTTGAAGTTGTTCATGTGAATCCATTTGGTTGAAAACCACATGTTCCACTCGCATAGTCCGCCTGTTTATGTTTTAGATGGATTGATGTCCAAAGGAAATGCCCAACAAAATTTGAATACTAGAAGGTTTGGCACAATGTTTTGTTTAGTAGTTATCGATCCGTTCCGCTTATTTTAATCGGATAACTTCAGTAATTTGTAGTGTAGAAATATGCAGAATTTAATATCGTTTTTCTCCATATCAACTCTGAAAAGTTTGACTGAATCTGATCATAAACAAGAAGTAGTGGTGAGAATATTCAACACCTAACTTCCAAATCCTTCTTAATAAACTGTTAAGTGCACCTTTGGATTGGAGGATTTTCATAGGGGATTGAATTCCTTAGGATTTTATTCCTATATGATTCTTTGGATTGGAGGAATGTCAAGAGCAAGGATTTGTGGAGAAGAATCGGGATGAATGGGGATAGATTGGATTATAGTAGATGAAATAACAAGGAACGGTCCTGAACCTAAACGGCGCGACGCTCTCCGTCGCACTGAGAAGGCAGGTCGATGGGCACTAAGATAAATCTTGATCTAATGCCTAACTGACCTGTGATAGAATCCCTCCTTATATAGATGGAGGACTACTTAATCTAATCCTAACAAACCTTATCTAATCCTAACAAACCCTAATCCTATCCAATGAGTCTAGGACGCCCGGTCCAAAGCCCATGACATTACACCCCCCTTTTTGAGCAGCTCGTCCTCAAGCTGCAGCTCACCCTGCTGGACTCAAACGAAGTACCATAACCTAAACGAAGACTCTCAAGCCTTTTACATCTCAGCTTGTAAAGAGCCCTAAAGAACTAGTACTGCTGTCATCATGTACATGGACAGGAGAACGCCGTCTAGAAGCCTTGAACGGACAGTTAGGCTCAAGCCGTGGCCAAGCACAGCAGCATGCCTCTCACCAAAACCCACGTGCCCAGACCAACAGCAAAGGGAGAAGCAGCAGTTTACTTGCATGGTTCATGGCCCAAAACATGAGGAAGAACCATCTATGATTCATGGGCCAACGTGGAAACCAACCAGACCAGACCAGCCAGCCCAACTGGAAGAAGACAGAAACCCTATCCTTTTCTTCACGTGGCCACGCCGACAGCAGCGATGCAGCCAACTGCGATCGAATCGCGAGCTTCTCGAGCCAGCGCTCGGACTCGGAGCGATCTGCGCCGTCCCCACGCCTCCGCGGGAGCCAATCGAGTGCACGAGCGGGGCCATCCGCGCGAAGGGCACGGTTCGCCAGCAGATCGTGCCAAACCTGGCGCCCGAAGAAGCCGCTCCGCTTCCCATGGCTCTGCTCCAACCGTCGCCGGAATTTGCGCCTCCCACTGTGGAAACCGATTCGCATGATCGCATCGCCCGGAAATCGCACGGATGCCCGTACCGTGCTACGCCGCCATGGAAGTGGAACTCGCAGTCGTCTCCTCTGCCTCCGTTGAGAACGCCAATAACCACGGCGGCATTGCCAGGCCGAACAGCGAGGTCGAGTTCCGGCTAGGCATGCTCTCCAACGACCTTGATCCCGCCTTCTTGTTTCAAGGGTTGGCGTCACAAAAGTAGGCACCGCTGCCCTTGACGGTGTGTCGTCGGTCGCCCTGAGCTTCTCCCGGGTGGTCTCCAATGGCTCGGACTGTTGAAGCGCCGCCAAGAGCGAAGGAGGAAGACTCCATCTGACAGCTGTTACCGGTGACAACCCAACCGGTTGTGGTGCCTGTAGGCACGGTGAAGGATGTCGTTTCGCCGTGGTGGTCGACGGCGGCTTGGGCAGAAGTGGCGCCGTTGATGCCATCCCCAGCACCACGCCACCAAGTCTTGTTTCCGCCGAGATGAGTGGCATAACTCCTGGCAGACGACCGCGAGGGATGGCCGCCTTTGGCTGTGGCAGGCAACTCATCCTCCTCCTCGAGTTGGCGCCTCGCAACCGCTGCTTGAATTCGTGCTGCCGTGGTAGCAGGAACGTCATGGCCTGCCGGTCGGATCGTTCAGCAGCTCCGAGAGACATGGCCTGCTCGGCTGATGGAGCCGCCAAAGCCTGGAGTTGTGCCGCCAAGTCCATCATCTTCGTCGAGATCTTGGCAAGACCTTCGCTGATGTTGGGAACCGCCGCGATCTCGGCACCCATGGGCACGGAACCGAAGCTCTGATACCAAGTTGTCACGAGCAAGAATTATATGAAGAAGAATCGGGAAGAATAGGGATAGATTGGATTATAGTAGATGAAATAACGAGGAATGGTCCTGAACCTAAACGACGCGACGCTCTCCGTCGCACTGAGAAGGCAGGCCGATGGGCACTAAGATAAATCTTAATCTAATGCCTAACTGACCTGGGATAGGATCCCTCCTTATATAGATGGAGGACTACTTAATCTAATCCTAAGAAACCTTATCTAATCCTAACAAACCCTAATCCTATCCAATGAGCCTAGGACGCCTGGCCCAAAGCCCATGACAAGTAACAAGATTTGTAAAATTGTATGAAATGATATTGGTACATCTTTGTTCCAAAGGAAAATAAGCATAAGGTAGGTGCTTTTTTTTATTTGATAAGTCCAATGCACTCCCTCCCTTTATCTATAGCTTTCTCTTTTTTCCTAGATAACTTGGGTTATAATTTGACTAGTTAGACTTATATATTGGTTCAACTAGATATTAGATGTAATTACTTAGTTATGCTTAGAAACATTAGCTCATTAATGGGATAATTTATACTTCACTATCACTTATGGTTATATTTAATGGTAGCTCACGATGGTCAACGTGTTATGATAATTAATTATAAACTAAAAGTTGATTAATGGAGAGTTGTGAGCACATGATTTTGATGGTTGTGCTCATGACAATTAAGGACCGGTTCGCGAGCTACTGTTGTGAAACATTAACCGTGTCAACCACAAGCCAGTATGGGCAACGACTTTACCTTTTGTACAGTGTGTTTCATTGCGAGACACCAGACTGTAAAGCGGCGATAAGTCCGTAGGCTCGCTGGGGAGTCCATACCTCTGGCTCTTGAGGGGGTGATTATGATCCAGGAACGGTGCACTGTTATGAATTGTGTTATGTGAAGGGTAATGTCACGATTTCCCTCTTTGTAGTGCTGTGGTGGTACTTCGGGGCATGACAACATGTGTGAAATCGTGTCTTGTGCGTACAGTGGTACATCTCTGGCTAGAGTAAAATTATTCGAATAGCCGTGCTCGCGGTTATGAGTGAGTCTAATAATGTTTTGATTAGTCTCACACTACTCGTTAATAATAATAATGTGATAATTGATGATAATTAGTTTAACTTCTGGTTTGGAATGGCTAATTCCTGATTTGGAGGTTTGATCTGTACGACCGGGGTTGGTTGTTCAGGTTTGGCAGGGCCTATGCAGCAGGTATGTTGTATAGCATTGGATTAATATTGATAATTAATTACTCTACTATTTTACAAATTTTGAACTCTTTGCTAAATGATGCTTTTGCAAATGAGTCCTACATCATGCCATTCTTTGGTATCGATCCCTATGCACTTGCATATTTGCTGTGTGGCTTGCGGAGTATTCCATGTACTCACCTTGCAATAAACACCAAATCTCAGTTGAAGAAAAAGGATCTAGAAGGAGAAGACCTTTGGTTTAGATCCCAGTTGAGCTGCCTGTGGGAGTGGAGTTGGAGCTTCGCTAGATTTTATTTTCCGCTGCAGTTTTCTTGGTGGTGAGAACTAAGTGCCTCTTATGTAAGTATTTATCGCTTTGCTTATTTTGATGAATTTGTATAAATTGTCAGTTTATGTACCTTAGCTGATTTCTAGACGAGGATTTAATGCACAAATTAGTTTGGAAATTACTTATGAATTTCTGGGCTGTGACATCTTCTTTGCTATGAGCAAGTTGAGCTGGTTTACCTCTAACCCGGGAGATGATCACTGGCGTGCTCTTGAGCGAGTGATGCACCATTTAAAAGGTACTATGGACTTGGAGCTTCACTATACTGGGTATCCCGCGGTACTGGAGGGATATAGCAGTTCTAATTGGTTCTCTGATGTGGATGAGATCAAAGCTATTAGTGGATATGTTTTCACACTAGGTGGTGCTGCTATTACATGGAGGTCTTGTAAGCAGACTATTTTGACGAGGTCAACCATCGAAGCAGAGCTGACGGCACTAGATACTGCTGCTGTTGAGGTAGAATGGCTGCGTGATCTATTGATGGATATGCTTGTGGTTGAAATACCGGGGCCGGCTATTCTTATGAATTGTGACAATCAAATGGTAATTTTCAAAGTGAATAGTTCTAAGGATAACATGAAATCGTTTAGACATGTGAAATGACGATTGAAGTCATTCAGGAATTTGAGAAACTTTGGGGTTATAACATTGAATTACATCCAAACCTGGCAGATCCCTTCACGAAGGGACTATGACGAAATATGATAGACAATGCATCGAAGGAGATGGGTTTGAGACCCATGTGAGTTCTACTATGACGGTAACATAATTATGTGATTGGAGATCCCGTGAATTAGACCCTGGGACGAACAAGCTATTATTTAACTTGAGGGGAGTACCAATCTAAACCATCTCTAACTGAAGTTGCATGTACTCTCATGAGCTGCAAGGCATGTTGGTTATGTCTTAATAAGTTCTTTAATTAGCGAAGATGCTATCCTGCAGACCATTCTTGAAAGAACGCACCTTTGTGAGCTGGAGTGGTCGTAGTCTATGGAGATTTTGGATGAATTTTCTAGGAAGCTTACTAAGAGAGCAAGGAGTATGACTTATACGCTCCACACGAGGGATAGTCTACTGACGGTCTAGTACGGTAGTACCACATAAGACTCTAAGTGAAACTTGCTTGCAAAAGACTTGCAATTCAAGGCATAGTCCATTGTTCAAGTTGTAAATAAGTGTAGCTTAGAATTCTAGGTGGATATTCAGCCTTAATTGGTCTCCATCAAACCGCTGGTATATAAACAGTACATTGAGAAAAGGCAAATCTCAGTGGGATTTTGAGATTTGGTGGGGGATTATTTGAATTAATAGATGAGCCTTAACCCATTCAAGATTAATTCTTTGGAAAATCATAAAAGCCCACATCATGGGATGGCATGCATGAGGAATTTAGTGCCACCTTGCCTATTCTAGGAGAGGGAGACCTCCTTATAAGGGAAGATGCTTTCCTAGCCACTTGAGGCATGTGAAGTGGAGAGAATAGATGGAACACACGTACGTGCTCGCTCGCCTGGCCTGGAAATTCGGATTTGTTTTTCGGAAACACTCCGAATATTCCGGTACGTGAAACGACGTGGAGTCCGGATATGTTACGCGGTAGTACGGTTACGTGGAGTGGAGATTGTGCATGCGTCCTGATATCTCTATATAAGTTGAGCCGCCGCCTCCACGCAACACACGTGAAATCAATCTAGGGTTTGCCTCCTCCTCTGTACTGCACCGTCACTTGTAGTCTACTCCATCCCGCTCAAGTTGAGCCGCCGCCTCCATGCAACATATGCGAAATCAATCTAGGGTTTGCCTCCTCCTCTGTACTGCGATCGGGAGAGCAGGTCTCCGGAACCTTCGCCTTCGATGTCCTACACCGGGAGAAGGCAGCAATAATGTTTTTGGGAAGTGCTTTACACGACCGCTCCTTGTTCATCCACAACGGCTCCTCTTCCTCTTCGCTCACGGGTTGCGCACCATCGTTAACGCACGGTACCACGAGTCCTTCCCGCTGAGCAGCCGGTTTTGCAAATCCCTTGGTACGCCTTCAATATGTTTCGCATATTCGATCTGTTCATGCTATAATGTCTGGTTTACATGTGTAGATTGTATGATACGATTATGTTAGTTATGGAATAAATTAAATTATTTTGTGCTTATAAATTCAACAACATATGGACCTGTTCGGCACGCAGGTGCAGCAGCCGGCTGCAGCCAGCCCACTGTGTTTTTTTTTTTTGCTTCTTCACTGTTCCTGCAGCCGGCCCACTGCTTTTTTTTATATATATATTTTGCTTGCCTCACAGTTCCTGCAGGCTGCAGCGCTTAACATTGTACTCCCTCCGTCCTCTAATATAAGAGATTTTGACATCTTATTTGTACTGTTTAACCATTTGTCTTATTCAAAATTTTTTAGAATTATTATTTATTTTATTTGTGTCTTACTTTATTATCCAAAGTATTTTAAACACAACTTTTTGTTTTTTATATTTGTACAATTTTTTTAATAAGACGAGTGGTCGAACATCAGAAGCAAAATAGGGATGGAGGGAGTATAAATATATAACAAGCATCGCTATTTTAGATAGTGTGGTGTAAAAGCATATGTATAAGTAGTATACATAGTTTAGAAAATAAACCATATAAAAATGGTCATGTCACATTTCAGTCAATGTCGTTATTATTATCTAAGACGAGTGAAGCCAAAAGGACATTTACTATATTATTTGCTACTACTTTATGCGTGCATGTTTAAGCTCCAATCGAGTCCTGATTCTTTAATTTACACAACTTTTATTAACTTTATGTATACTTGCACTGCCACAGCTTGATGTAGTTCATTACGTTCCAGTTTCCAAATATTACACTTGACGTTGGCCTGGTTTAGTTATAACTTTTTTTTTTCAAACTTCCAACTTTTCCATCACATCAAAACTTTTCTACACACATAAACTTCCAATTTTTTTCTTCAAACTTTTAATTTTAGTCAAACTTTCAATTTTAGCGTGTAACTAAACACAACCGTTGTTAACAAATTCTACCTCCCAATTAGGCCGAGTTTAGGCCTGGTTTAGTTCCCAACTTTTTCTTCAAACTTCCAATTTTTCCATCACATCAAAACTTTTCTACTCACATAAACTTTTAATTTTTCTGTCACATCGCTCCAATTTCAACCAAACTTTTAATTTTAGCGTGAGCTAAACACACCCTTGCTGTTTGGTCCATCCTCTGTATATATTGTGAACTGAGCTCGTACCCAGACCGATTGGCCGTCGGACAGACAGCAAAGCCAGTGTCTCGGATAGTCTACTATTTAAATATTTAGCTAGCTGCCACTGATCTTGCCCGAATGTCGTCGCCACAAGTAGCACGGACCGTAGATAATGCATTTTCGTTTTGGGGAGTGTGTGGTGTCATCACTCATCAGTATGGGATGGACTGCCGCTTTCACATGACATCCCTATACAAGTACGTCCAAAAATGGTTCCCTTCGAATCTCCACGATGAACATGCATGAAAATTGGTAACACTAGTTAATAATTAATTAGATCATAAAAAAACTGGAGATATGCATTATAAGAACGATATGACAACGTTGCCATTATAAAATTAAGAACATACTACCTCGGTTTTCAAATATATAACTTTAATAACTTATAAATTTGAATATACAGTTATCTAGCTAGAAATGCTTATATTTTTAAATGAGGAGTGCTTTTTTTTAAACAAAGACAGATATAATAAATAAGAGAACAGATGACAGCAATGCTATTAATTATAAGAACAAGGAATATAAAACCTGTCAAAAAGAATTTCGTACTTTTAAAGAAACCCTGGAGAGTTGAATGTATACTGTACCTGGCCAAAAAGCTAATCCTGCCTGCCTGCCTGCCTGCACGTAGACAACCATGCACACATATGCTTCCTGAAACAATACTAATAGAACAATATATATACGGCCGGCTCTTTGCTGGTGCAGCATCATCAAGATTCACGCACGATGACTACACTTGAAAACCGATACGTGTGCCGTGCGGCACACGTGAATCTTGATGACGCTGCACCCGCAACAAGTCGGCTCAGCTCGCATCCACCGCGCGCGCCGCCATGACGAATTGGCGACGGCGGCGGCGCGCGGCCTGTTGGATTCCCGACCCTACAACGAACGGGCTGTGGCCTGTGGGGGCAGCAGAATTTATAGGGCCCGCGCGTGCATGCACCGGCCCGGCAACATGACGGTGAAGTGGGGACGCACGTGCGCTCCATGCAGCGCCTCCTCGTGACCGTGAAGTGGAGGCCCATGTACGTCGTACGTACGTACTCTACGTTGCGGCGCGTACACACGTTGCGGCGGCGGCGGCGCTGGTCTGTCTGCATGGCGGCCGTTTAGCCCGCGCGGGCCGTACCGCGCTATCTAGTGGCGCTGGCGGCCAAGGCACACACTCGCGGACAGCAGGTTTCATATCTGCGTTTTGTCCTAGGTGCATCGTACATGGTATAGTCGCAAAAGTGGAACAAACCCATAATTGAAAAATAGAGAAGTAAGAAGAAGGATTCCAATTGCTCGAAAACTCATCTTAGCAAATGTAGAAATTCAGTACAATCTTACAATTTTTTTAAGATAATGGAATAGAATATCCCAGCCTTTACTCAAAACGAGCTACAGCCAATTATTACAAAGTTACACTAAAAAAAGTGTAGTTCAACAAAACATTGAGAACACGCACTTAAAATAAAAAATAACCCATCTAAGATAAGGAGAACACGTTATTGAAGTCTATTTGTAAATCTCCAACCATAATTGACAAAAAGTTGCATAACTGTCGTCTCAAGCCTACGGCATGCAACCTTCATAAACTCGCCATCTTCATCACACCTTTGTAGCTGAGCCCAACACCGAAGCCAATATGTTGCCCTGAAAATTACCTGTATATATATGTGGTACTTACTTAAAGAGGTTGTGTTAACCAAAGACAATTTAGTAAGACGGAATTGGAATAGTAGTTTAAGATGTTGTTTTTTTTATGTAAAATGAGAATATTCAACATGGATTGCCATTATGCAAACTTTATATGGAGAGCAATACAATATTCTTTTTGATGGTTGGTTTTTGGGGTGGATAAGAAAAGGAGTAAGCTTGTACTTGTGGGAGCCTCTGCAATATGTTGGGCTCTGTGGTTGAGCAGAAAGGATTTGGTTTTTGACAAGTACAATCTTACATGATGGGCAATATTTAAAAAGGAGGGGGACTGCACCGGCACTATTTGCCAAAAGCAACCAAGTCGCTGTTTTGAGTTACGTTGATCATTAGCGGCGTCATTACCGAACGAATATCATGCTGTATGATGCTTCGGGATGGTACTCTGCTCTGAACAGAGAGGCGAAATGATCAATTTTTTTTCCTCTCAGTTACTCCTGATCGAATTATTCCACCATTGTTACAGGTTACATAAGAAACGCGAGCAAATTACACCAGCTGAAAAACAAAATCTTGCAACATTTCTGCGGGAGATATTTTGGGACAGCACGGCACGGTGCAATCATTCCCGGGGGGGAAGAATGATCAGGTTGGGTTTATCCGGTCGCTCATGGTCGGTTGGAACGAGATGACAGGCGACACGAACGGCGGACGGATGGATGCGAGAGCGAGAGCTGGACGAACTGACCGATCGACTGACGTACGCATGCAGCACAGCAACGTCCTCGTGTACAGCTCAGGAAACGGACGGCAAGATGGACAAGCGAAAGCTCTAGCTAGCCGATGCGCCTCTGCTCCCGGCAGGGGATGGAAGCCGCAAAAAGATTGGAGATTGGAGGAATTCCTCGCGGACTGTGGACTGGAGTCCCCCGGCAGGGGAGGATGGCGTCCTACGCCTATCATTACGTTTATCATCAGCTCTCCTTTTTTTTTTAAGATTACTAGCCGCCGAGTGGCCATACGTTACAATATGGGAAACATGTTCACACTAGCTGTAACTCATTGCTCATACCATGCAATTGATGTCAGCTCTCCTTTTTTTTTTAAGATTACTAGCCGCCGAGTGGCCATACGTTACAATATGGGAAACATGTTCACACTAGCTGTAACTCATTGCTCATACCATGCAATTGATGTCAAGTTGTAGACAGCCGGGAGAAAAAGCGAAAGCTTGCTCGAAATGATACTCTATACCCTAAGAGCAAGTATAATAGGAGGCTGTAAGTCGGCTAAATACTGAGGTGGAGGAAATACGAGGAGAGAGAAAAAGCGGGCTGTAAACTTACAGTCGACTTGGGCATAAGAACCAAAAAATTATATGAGAGACAAGTAGACTCTGTATTAATTGTAAATAGCTAACTATTAATCTATTATATGTGTGGGTTAAGAAAAGTCTGCAAAGAACTTTATAGCCAACAAATCGGCTGTATTATTAGCCTTACTCTAACCCTAGCTTAAGACACATTCCCAACTTCACTTCATCATTTTTAACGCGCATATTTTTTAAAGTGCACCTTATAAAAAAGTTCCTATAGAAAAGTTTATTTAAAAAGAACATATTATCCAATTTTTATAGTATTTTTAGCTAATTCTTAATTAATTATGCTCTAATAGGTCATTCTGTTTTTTGCGCTGTATGGATTTGTTTTCAACCATAGGTAACGAATACAACTTAAGGATGGTTGCAAAGTGATGAAACCGGGATAAAACGAAATGGATGGTCTATTTGATTGGTGCGGTAAATTGATTTTTTTTTAAAAAATAACAAATAGTTTACTAATGTGGTCTACGGGAGTCAGTTGAATGTTTGTTTTTTAAAAAAGGTATGTTTAGAAGCATGAATGAAATAATCTGCCATTCAGCCAGGCCGGGCGATCGAACTATATTCAACAGTTCCAATTGGGGCCTAAATCACAATAATAATTAATAATGATTACAATTACATTTGAGACACATGATTGTTTCATGAAACCTCAAATTACAAACGTTATGTCCGACAAATAGATGGGATTACAATCAATAAATGTTCAATGAGAAAAAAGGTGAATCCTCATATATAGTCTAGAAAGGCAGGCTAGGTAAAAGCCTTATGCACAAGGTCGACATTTACTTTTGAGAAAATTCGATCCATAGCACAGGAAAAAAGCGGTACCAAAAAATAGCACAAGAATTTTTCGCTTTCGATCAGAAGCACAGGCACCGGTTTTTCTTCGCCCCATAGCACTTCCGTCAGGTTTGGAGTTACCAGCGTTAGATTGAAGTGTAGAAAAATTTTGTTAGACCCATTTGCCCTTCGTCTTCCTCGCCATAATCTCCGTCATCTCGTTCTATCGGGTCGTGCCCACAACGACGGCGCCGGAGCCGTCGCCAAACAGTGATGCGGCGACGATCCCCGTCCCCAAGCCACGCCACCGCCGTCCCCGTCCCCAGCCGCCGCGCCACCTTCCCCGTCCCCAGCCATGCTGCCGCCATCCCCGTCCCCAGCCACGCTGCCGCCATCCCCGTCCCCAGCCACCCCGCTGAGCTGAACTACGCTAGCGCCGCCCACCATTTGCAACGGAGAGGAGGAAGACATAGAGGCGCCGTCGCCAAACAACGACGCGGCGACGAGGGTGTCGAGGTGTCGACGCAGCGATGAGGGTGATGCCGGCGCAAGATCGAGCTCCAGAACTGCCCAGGCAACTCCACCATGCTCCAGCTTGACAACACGCAGTTCCTCACCTACTGCTGGAGATCACGACAGAGCAGTTCTTCGTCGGCATCACCGCTTGCCGCCTCAACTGCCTCTCCGGCAGCTCATGCGTCGCCTCCATGGCGCTCTACGGCGGCTCGAGCCTCTGCTTCCTCAAGGTGTCCAACTTCGTCAGCGGGTACCGGTCCGTGGCGCTGCCCAGCACGTCGTTCATCAAGGTCTGCTTCCCGGGGATACCCAACCTGCCCCTCGGCGGCGGCGGCTCGCTGTAGAGCAGGGTGTCTGGCGTCCGCAGGTGGGTGATGCTCGGCGTGGTGTCCGGGCTGGTGCTGTGCGAGTGAGCGTTGTGGTGTGTGTTGTGCCGGCACAGCCCGAAGTACGGCGCCGTGTACCACGGCGTGATGGCGAACCGGACGGTGGTGGCGGTGAAGCAGCTGGAGGGGATCGAGAGGGGGAGAAGCAGTTCAGGATGGAGGTGGCCACCATCAGCAGCACGCACCACCTCAACCTCGTCCGCCTCATCAGCTTCTGCTCCGAGGGACGCCACCGCCTGCTCACCTACGAGTTCATGAAGAACGGCTCCCTCGATGCCTTCCTCTTCACCGACGCGCCGGGCTGCAAGATGTCGTAGCCGACGCGGTTTGCCGTCACTGTCGGCACCGCCCGTGGCATCACCTACCTCCACGAGAAGTGTCGCGACTGCATCGTCCACTGCAACATCAAGCCGGAGAACATCCTCCTCGACGAGCACCACAATGCCAAGGTCTTCGACTCGGCGGCAACGGCGAGCCACGCGTCCACGTTGTTGAAGAGTGCACGTCGCAGCTCGCTCGGCGGTGGCAGGGAGACGAGGCGGTTGCCCGGCACGCTGATGGCCACCGCACCGCCATCCACGAAGGAGCAGAAGATGAGACGTGGTGGGAACGTGGGGGAACAAAGGGCAAATGAGTCCGACGAAAATTTTCTCCACTCCGATCTAACGCCGTTACTTCCAAATACGATGAAAGTGCTACGGGGCGAAGAAAAATTAGTGGCCTATGCTATGGATCGAAAGTGGAATTTTTTTTGTGCTATTTTTTGGTACCGCTTTCTTTCCTGTGCTATGGATCGAATTTTCTCTTTACTTTTAGAAATCATCCAGCTAGAGTCTTGTTAGACAAAAGATTACATATACTAGATGGTACACCGGACACTACGACAATACCCATTATTCCGGGCGGTTGGATAGATTATCCCCTGTGGTCGCCCGGCCCGCCTGCAGCTCATCGTCTGGGAAAATCTTTATTTTCGCGTGCGGGCGGGCCGACCGCACGGGATAATCGATTATCCCCTGTGCAATAAGGCCAACCGCATGGGATAATCTATTTTCCCGTGCGGTCAAATTAAGTGGCCCGCACGGGATAATATGTTACCCCCCACGGCTAGCACGTGCTAGCCATCTGGGATAACCTATTATCCCGTGCGGTTTGTATAATTTGACCTCACGAGACAATAGATAGAAAATTAGCCGAAAATTAGCCGAAACATCAAATTAAATCATATTACATAAAAAGTATAGTGTTTATTACAAGCATCCCCCACGACAAATACATCCATTTAGTCCATAGCATGTTGCCTCTCCCACTCTCTTAGATTCTTGAATTTGGGGTCCGTAGCAAGTTCGCTATGAGGATCATGGAACTCTCCTAAATGATTGCAGATGTCGCGGCGAATGAACCGGCACAAGTCCACGCACAAGTTGATAAGTGTTTTCTGATCGAACCGGCTTGCACTATAAGGGATACTCGGGAGCTACGAAATTAAAAGACAAATGATTTGTGTTACAGTCAGGTTTAATGAACTATTTGCAATATCTAAGGAGAGTTTAATGACTTACATCTGTAAACTCAATTGTATCTCCCATTGACCCTGAGCATCTCGCACACGTAATAATCGCATAGGTTCGTAAAGCTAGGTTGCTTATAACACTGCATACACAAGTGGACACGTCAGAAGTAAGAAGTGACAATCGTGATGTACGTACTGAATAAATGCTGACATACCGGCCAGTGTCCCCTTATGTACAGTTTCTCTCTACTTGGATTCTTAACGTACCCGCCACGTTTCTTATAACGGCCGTGTGCTCTACAAAAATAAATTAATTAATTATGATAAATCTACTTTAATGATCTTTACGGAAAGTTGGAATCTTTACGGAAATTGTTTCGAACTTACAAGTTCAGCAAGCATAGGAACTCCATGTACGCGTCCTTGTCATAGTCCGCCGGATCAAGAACTACAACGGTTTGGTCCGTTGGATAGACGAGGAATAGTATGTAGTGTTCGCTGTGAACACGGATTATGAAATTACATAAGACATTTTCTTGCGCTGTTATTAATATGTGAACGGAAATATGTCAAAGTTGCTTACCCAAAGTGGTAGGGGACCATGATGACTCGTTTGTCGGAGTGTGCGAGAAATGAGGTGGCCAAGTAATTTCCCACCTCAGCCATCTTTCTCTTACGCATACGCTCGATGTAATCTTTTTTCTCCTGAGGTGTCTTATTCTTTAGTACCGCACTATCCTCCGATATCCGCACAGTGTGGGCCGTCTCGCAAACCATCGTTGGATTTACGTAACCGATTAAGGTCCCCGTTCTTTGAGCGTCTACCCATTGTGACATGAGGAAATTTGGAAGTTAGAATAACTAACAATTATATTGGCACACATTGGAATAACGAAGTACATGGAATGCTTATAGGCACCACGCACCGACGAGATTGATATCCATTTTATCCATCTTAAAGAGTGCGTGGAGGTCCTTGAAACTAAAGGCGAAGTTTGCGTTAGGTCCATCCTTGAAAGCGCCTTCCGGGACATGCACAGTAATCATCCCGAGACCTAACTCACTTGCCCTCAAGTACCACTCATGCATCAACCTCATTGGCCATGGGAGTTCACACATCAAGTTGAACGGCAAAAACGGCTTGCCATATTCATACTCCTTAGGCACTTCATTGGAGGTCCAAGATTGCATTTTGTCAGCAAGACCTACAACGCTCTTCTGTGCGTCCGAATACTGATCAGGTCCAACTGGCTTTAGCGGACCCCCTCGACCCTTGAAAGATTGCAAAACCATCCGCGTCTCACACTCTGCCATTTTCTCCTTGTTGTATGTGGATACCATAACGGGTATGAGCTTGCGGGCTTCACAGGTTTTTGGCTGCTCCTTTGATGTATCTGGCTGTGGAGGTGGCACATGTTCGTCAAGGGGTGGAGCAAGATAGGACTGAGGAGCAGGAGACGGCTACCGAGGTAGGGTAGTTGGGGAGTTAGGTGCTACTTGTTGTGGAGGTGGAGAAGGACCTCTAAGTGGTGATATCTGTGGGAGTGGAGATCCGGGTGGGGTAGTGCAGATCGGAGGGGACGGCGGTGCAGGAGGTGCAGACGTATTTGGCACCGATGGAGCTGGTGTCATCGACATGAACTGTCCAGTGAGGATGATGTCACGACGATGCCAGAGTATGAACTGGTTAACCGCATCCCTGAGAAGTTCAATCCCCTCTGGTGTTGGGATGTCAAGCTCCAACGACATCTGGTCGCCATGAACAAGTGCGACCTGAACACTTACGTAGTCCGCCGGAATTAGGCTGTTATGGAACTGTCTCCCCGGTATCGCCAATCCAGACGCAACCTCCTTCGTTTTTCCCGCTCTCCCTATCGGAACGACAAAGCTGCACGGTGTCGGACCAGTTATACTATCTACTGGGTAGGTTGTATTTTCTACCGACCCGACTGAGCTTAGGATCTGTGTCGACTGCAAACCATGAGGAACCAGGTCAGGGAAGGCTTGAGGATGTTGTGCGGCAAGACTGTAGAACTGTTGGGTGACTTGTTGTGTGACTTGATTTGTGATTTCCTGGCGCATCTTGGCCTTGTAGGCATCGCGCTTCTTGTAACTTTGGGCTTCCTGTGGAAACCCTACCTTCCAATTCGTCATGCACGACTGTCCTCTAACCTACCGGAGTGTTCTGTAGTTCTCAAAGCTTCGGTCAGCTCATCATGCTGCCGTCGAGGGACAAACTCACCGGTCTTCTCCTTCTGGACGATCTGTTGGAGAGACGTGGTCACGTTCTGGATGTCTGGACAGTCCAACAGCATCTCGAAGTTCTTGCCCACACCCAATTTCTAGTTCGCTTATCTAGGGGCTGCACAATCAAAGGTTTGCCTTCGGCCGCAAACTTTTCCTCCGTAGTTCGCCATTTCTTCTCGTGACCGGCGCATCCACTTGACCCTAACCTGTGTGGATATATGTTCTTCTTCGCCAGGTCCGACATCTTCTTCCTCCTTTCTAGAGCTTGAAGCGTCGTCATCTTGGCCACGAACTTGTCCCACTCACTGCTGAAATGGTGCCCCATTCTTCAAATGGAGTCTTATTCTTCTGAACATAATTGGTGTTCATGTCCGACTTCCATTGTCGCCACCGATGGGCAATTGTTTGCAGTGCAAATTTCCGGCCAAGTGCCTCCGACTCAGGCGGATAAATACGGTGCTCCTGCAGACCTTCCCACATTAAGTTCTTGATGTGAATGCTAACATGCTTCCATTCGTCCACGTTGAGAGGCCCATGAAGCCTTGCCAGCGCGCCGCATGCGGTGCTAAACTTCACCCTTACATGTTGCGGCTCGACGGGTTTGCCGTCAACATCGAGAGCAGCAATGTAGTACGTCTCCTTCGGCATGAGGTTCCTGCCCTTCTCGCCACGCTTTTTCTTTGGACAAGCTCCCCCACTCATCGTCGTGTCCGTTCGCGGTGGTCCCGAGGTCGTTGTGTCTGAATCAGGTTCAACCCTGACGGCACTTAGTTTTGACCGACGACGGGTTGCCATCTGCACGGTTAAGTCATTAGACCGCTACATCGGGGAAAGTTTAATTCCAAATATATATTTCGACAGGATTCAGTTATTACCGCCTGCTCGATAGGAATATAATCCGGGTCATCCTCAGGTCTTTCATACTGCAATTGCGCTAGTTCTAGCTCAAACGAGTCGCTCGGTGTGCATCACGATTCCTTGCTCGACGTCGGTACCTTCCCGACATCTTCTTCGTGTTGGGGATTGTTAGTGACATCGGTTCTGTGCCCGACGGAGCTGTCCTACCCATTAGGTTTATTGACCGTCGGTTCTGTGCCCGCCGGAGCTGTCTTGCCCGACATCTTCGATTCGCGTTCTTACAATTTAATATTCGTTCAAATCCACTAAACTATCATAACCACTAAACTAAACTATCATATTAACAGCAAAATAAAAACATGTTTTGATCACATGGCTAGCTCGTGTGTTCAAATATAAACCTCTAACTCCTAGCTGCGTCGTCCTCGTGGACGGACCTAAAGCATCGACTTCCTTAAGGCAGTTCGTTCCGACCTTAACAAGGTTCCACTTCCTGCTTTCGTCCAAGACACTCTTGGAACAATGCAGGCGACGGAACCTTGTATGGGTCGGAAAGAACGGCCTTAAGGAACGTCGAGCTCCTGGTCCATCCACGAGGCCGACGCATGTACAAGTCAGAGGTCTATCTTTCAACATACGTGCTAGCACATTTTATGGATGACCAACGCATGTCATATGTTGACGAAATGTTCTGTTTTTCCAATTTGTACTAGTCGGTTGCGTCCAGCAACTAAACCGACTAGTAGAACTTGGCAACCAGAACACTTCGTATTATAGCAGCATGATAACGTACGAACTACACCTCCTATATCTAATTTTAGGAGATTGGTAAGGAAAGCAAGATCGGTAAGGAACGTAAGATGGGTAACGATTTCAAGATTGGTAAGGATATTCATCACTATGCACACTATGAAAGCATATGGCCTCAGTTTTGCTCAGCAATTATTCATCATGAACCCCAAGTGTAGATGGTCTGTTCTTATGTGCAAAAAAAACAAGTGAAGTGCCCCCCCAAAAAAAACAAGTGAAGTGCCCCCTCAAAAAATTCACAAGTTTAGTTGTTCTGTTCTCAAGCAAAAAAAAAAAAAACTGAAGTGCCCCCAAAATATTTCACAAGTGTAGTTGTTCTGTTATCAAGCATTATTAAACAAGCGAAGTGCGGCCCCCCCCCCCAAAAAAAAAAAAATTCACAGGTGTAGTGTTCTGTTCTCAAGCAAAAAAAACAACTGAAGTGCCCCCCAAAATATTTCACAAGTGTAGTTGTTATGTTCTTGAGCATAAATAAACAAGTGAAGTGCCCCAAAAAAAACTTCACAAGTGTAGTTGTTCTGTTCTTGAGGATAAATAAACAAGTGAAGTGCCCCCCAAAAAAATTCACAATATGATCTGTTCTTAAGCATTCATCATTGGCCATTTATCACCAACAAAAAACAGCCCACATATATCAGCCACAAGTATAAAACAGCCCACATATCACCCACATATAAATCAGCCCACATATATCACCCACAACAATCACCCACATGTATCAACCACAATGAGGCATAAAACAGCCCAAAATATACAGTACAAACAAGTGTAAACAGCATATATGTACATCACATATATATAAACATATAGAAGCAAAATATATTTCATCATGTATATGCACAACATCAGCAGGGGCATAACAGCATCATTTGCAAAATTAGCAAAATATTTCAGCAGGGGCATATATTTCATCATGTGTAGAAAAAAAAACAGCCCACAGTGACATAAAACATCCATCTATCCCATGTAGACATACATCTATTTATCACAAAGAGCACAAGTCCTATATATCTATCACAAATCATCATCATCTCAAATATCATCTATCCATCACAAACAGCCATCTATCTATCACAAATGTCATCATCATCTCAAATCTATCTATCACAAACAACCATCTATCTATCACAAATATCATCATCATCTCACATATCAGCTATCTATCACAAACAACCATCTATCTATCACAAATATCATCATCATCTCAACATCACAAATCAACATATCATTCATCCATTCAACCAAATATCATTCATTCATTCAAAAATTTCATTCAACATTGCATCTACTGCATGCATCATCCACTGCATCATTCATCCATTCCACTGCATCATTCCATCCATTACCATTGCATCATCCAAAAAAGGAGGGGCGGCGAAGAGAGGGGTACCTGGATCGAGGAGGCTTGGGGAGGAAGTAGGAGGCAGCCGGCGGCTTTGCGGGGAGGTGGCCGGCCGCGGCTTGGCGGCGACGTGGCCGGCGGCTGCTTGGGGAGGACGACGGCGCCGGCTTGGGGAGGATGACGGCGGCGTCCTTGGTCGGGGAGGCCGGCGGCTTGGCGGTGCTCTTGACGCCGAGGGGGGGAGGTCGGCGAGGCCGGCGGCTTGACGTTGCTCCTAACGCCGGCGTTGGTCTTGAAGGCGTGGAGAAGAGGCCGGCGGCGACCCGGATCTGGCCGGCGGTGGAGGAGGCAGTGGCGGCGTCGGTGGAGACCGGGGAGGAGGCCTCGGCGGCGGAGGCCGGTCGGTGTGGACGACGAGAAGACGGCGGCGGCGACGGCGAGGTTGAAAAGAGGCGGCGACAAGGGGCGAGGTGGAGAAGAGGCGGCGGCGGCGAGGGCGAGGTGGAGAGGAGGCGCGCGGCCCGGATCTGGGGCTGCCGGCGGAGAGGCGAGGTGGTCGGCGGCGCAGATCCGAGGGGTAGGAGGAGAGGAGGGGCGGCGGAGGGATGGGGAGGAGGAGAGGAGGCGGCGGTGAGGGGGAGGAGAAGAGGAGTAAAGGCGGCGGCGGCCTGGATCTGGCCGGCGGCGACCGGAGACGATGAGGAAAGGCGGCGGGGGCGTGGGGTTTTGGGCGGCGGTGGAGGAGGTCAGCGGCGTCGGTGGAGGGAGGAGGAGAGGAGGCGCCGGCGTGGGGGGAGGAGAAGAGGAGGAGAGGAGCCTATTAGTTAATAACTCCAATTTTTTTATTAAAAAAATCATAATTTCGATGGGAATGTATATATTTGCTATAGCACAATGCAATATAGTTAATTATTTGTTATATTCCCATCTAAGTTATAGTTAATTAATAATTATAATTATTAATATCACGGTAAACAATAAATTAATATTGGTTTGGGTTAATTAAACCACGAATTATTCAAAACACAAATATAGATTAACAAAGAATTAAAACAGACATGAATTTTATTCGCATCTAATTATTCATCGATATGATTAATATAAATAAAATATTGGACCATAAAATAAATTCAAAACGACATATAGTACGGATAAACATGGATACCCTATCTCATTCGCAATATAAGTTTCATCCAGTAATCGTTTACAAAATAGGTAGTACACAGGATCGACATCTCACTAATGTTTGACAATTTTGGAAACACCATCCTTCCGCGCGGACAAAAACAAATCTTCGTCAAGGCTTGTCTCAACTTCCTTGATCCGGTGATCCGGTTAGGAAAATCTGTAAACAAAAGGACGTCGTCGTATTGGTTGTAATCTGACACGTCTTCAATGCTATCAATGCTAACAATGTTTTGCTTTCCTGGTACAGCAATGGCCATCTTATCATCGGAAGGGTCATTGACATAGAAAACCTGAGCAACCCGCTCAGCAAGAACCCACGGATCATCCTTGTGTCCTAGCTTGCTACGATCCACAACCGTCAGGCCGTAGTCATCGATGAATACGCATGTTGTGTCTCTGACCCATTGGCATCGTAGCACCGGGATCTGTATGTTAAGGCCATAGTCCAGCTCCCAAATGTCTTGTATGATCCTGTAGTAAGACTTCTTCTCACCTGATGCGTCAAACGCCTCCACCCGAACTCCGCTGTTATGAGCTGCGCTTTTCCTGTCCTTGAACATCGTGTAAAATCTATATCCGCCGATGTCGTACCCTTGCCATGAGGTCACAAGGCTAGTTGGGCCATTTGCTAGCCTGCGCAAAGTTTTTTCCTCCAGCGAATCACCCAACGGCAGATCTTTCTCCTACAACCATTCAGGAAATTTCCATTTCTGTTCTTTACAAATCCAAATGTTCGTTCTTCTAGGGTTGCAGGCTCTTATCTCGTTCATGTGTTCCTGAATGTACGGCTCTAAGATGGCGAGCTGTTGCAAAACACTGCTATGTGCTTCCGCTACATCTTTGAAGTCCTCATCGTAGAACCTTTTCTTGCCTACGATCCCCGTCCCAGCTAACCGGCCCTCGTGTAAAGGGGGGGTCACACCGATGGGTTTGGCGTCCTTCATGTAATCTATGCAGCATTCGACCACCTCCTCAGTTGTGTACCCCTCTATCATTGATCCTTCCGGATGAGCTCGGTTACGGACATACCCTTTCAGCACGGACATGTACCTCTCATACGCCCACATCTGGTGTAGGTATAGTGGACCAATCTCGATAATCTGAGGTACGATGTGGACAATAAGATGCTCCATCATGTTGAAGTAAGCTGGGGGGAAAAACATCTCAAGCTGGCATGCTGTCTCGATTGCAAAAGTTTGAAGGGGGCCTAACTCTTCAGGATCAAAAACCTTCTGTGATACTCGATTGAAAAGGTAGCACAACTTTGTTATCACTAACTGAGTGTGAACTGGCTTGACCACTCTTATGGCAATGGGTAGGAAGACTGTTAACATCTTGTGACAATCATGAGCATTGTACCCAGAGATGGTCAAATCTTTCAAAGATACAAGTTTTCTGACGTTCGCTGAGAAACCAGTCGGGACTTTCACACTATGCAAGCATCTACATAAAGATTTTTTCTCGTCAGGTGTTAGTGAGTAGCATGCCGGAGGAATTTCGATCTTCCCATTTGGCAGCTCTTTTGGGTGAAGCTCATGCCTTATGTCCAAATTGACAAAGTCGGTCCGGGACTTGAACCCATCTTTCGTCTTACTCGGGATGTCCAGTAAAGTGCCAATGGTGCTATCAAACACATTCTTCTCAAGGTGCATTACGTCGATGGCATGCCGAACCTCCAGGTCTTTCCAGTAATCAAGATACCTGAAAAAAAATTGAGTGCTTCTTGAAGGACTGGTTACTTTCCTCTAAAGGTGCATCAGTTGTGTCCTGATCCGTACGTTTCTTCCTCTTGACGGGCTTCTTCTTTGTCAAATCGAAGACAGAACGACCTGTACGTGTTTCAGGAGCTAGAAAGTTCTCTACTGTATTGTCGAATAATCTGGCCTTCGCACGCCACCTATGCCTCTGAGGTAAGAACCGACGATGACGCATGTAAACACCCTTGGTTGACGAGGTGAGGTACTTGTACGACGTCTTGTCGATACATATGAGGTATCCGAACTTCCCCTTAAACTGGCCCGAGAGCGAAAAGTTTGCCTGTAAGTCGTTGATCGTAACGAATATGATGGCATGCAGAGTGAAATGTTCCCTACGGTACTCGTCCCACATTCGTAACCCTTCCTCCCATAGTTCTTGCATGTCCTCCATCAATGGTTCCAGAAACACATCTATGTTAATCCCAGGCTGTCTTGGACCTTATATAAGGACAGACAAAAGAATGTACTTTCACTTCTGGCAAATCCATGTAGGCAAGTTGTACATCGTTAGAAGAACTGGCCAGGTGCTGTGTGTGCTGCTTAGGTCACCAAACAGGTTCTTTCCATCCGTGCTCAATGCAAACCTGACATTTCTCGGGTCCTTTGCAAATTCCGGGTGTAGTGCATCAAAGTTTTTCCACTGTCGAGCATCGGCGGGGTGTCGGATCTTACCGTCAATTTTCCTACCCTCTTGGTGCCATCTCATCAACTCGGCGTCGTCTCGGTTGGAATATAGCCGCTTCAGGCGATCTTTAACTGGCAGGTACCACATCACCATCCTAGAAATCTTTTTGTTCTCATCCACCAGTGCATCATCTTTGTCGACCACCTCTCCATCGGAGGCTCCGTTGCCCGTCTTGTATTTACTCGTCCCACATGTTGGGCAAGAGTCTAAATCCGCGAATTCCTTGCGGTACAGTATGCAATGATTTTCACATGCATGGATCTTCTGAACACCTAGAGACAATGGACATATCAATTTCTTCGCTTGATATGTGTTCGTCGGTAGCAGGTTCGGCTTAGGAAGCATTACTCTCAAAAGATCCATCAAATCATTGAAGCTCGTGTCCAACCATCCATGTCTGGCCTTCAATATGAGAAGTTCGAGCACCGAGCGCAGGACTGAATAGTCCTTGTCGTATCCTTTGGCTTCGTCGTACAGAAGCTCCTTCGCTGAATTTTCCAAAGCTTCCCAATTGTCCAACCCGCGTCTTGTACCAGTTAGGACCTCTGGTTCAACGTGCCGCAACATATCTTCCAGTTCAAAATCAATACCTTCATTCTCTATACCTGAGCCACCGTATTCCGGGATGTTTCCCTAAGACATGTCTTCGATTATAAAATTTTCTGCATCATCAAAACATAAATCATCTAACTCTTCGTTACGACCACCGGCTTCCCCATGAAAAGTCCATATCTCGTATCCCTTCTTAAATCCTCGTTCTACAATGTGCGACAATACTTCATTCGGATCTTGCAGCAAGATCTCGTTCTTACAAACTTTACATGGGCAAAAAATGCTCCTCAAATTCTCCCTCGCAGCATGTGCCTTTGTGAGCTCAACAAATTTGGCTGCTTCCTTCAAGAACGTTGGATGAGCTCTTTTCGTGTTGTACATCCATGTCCGATCCATGATCTACAATAAAGCTTGCCATTAATACATCCATGCCTGATTCAAACACGAATGTATTTAAATTGGAGGGAACTAATCACGTAGTAATTTAAAGTTGAACGGACTATTTAAACAGCCGCACATCAATTTTAAGCATTAATAGAATATTGTCTAACCATTTCTAAAAAATAAAAATATTCGTCCTTTTTCATCCAAATGAAAATAAACTTAAGAGGCAAACCCAACGTTTCAATTTAGGTGCTAATTACTTTTATAAACATGTAAAAGATTGCAATATGTATTTGCTTAAAAAATAAAAAAACAAAAAGGTGCCTACACTATTCCATTTATAAAAGTGCAAGTTTCTTCGTATTCCACCGATGAAAACTGAAAAAAATGGAAGCAAATGAAGGAGGAGAACGAGCTCTACACTTTTATATGGAACCCAATCAAAGATTTGAGGTCAAAAACCTTCCCCCTAATTTGTGGATGTTTAGGAGAGAGAAAACGCTGGAAATTCATGGCAACGGTCAGGCTGGGGGCTTATATGCCCCCCGACCATCGCAAGCAGTCGCCTACTGTGGGCCACACGGGATAATCGTTTATCCCGTGCGATCCGCTTAGGACAACCGCACGCGATAATAGTATTATCCCGTGTGGTTGTCCTAAGCGGACCGCACGGAATAATCGATTATCCCGTGCGGCCCACTGCCCGACCCCGACATTCGCCTGGTTCCAGGCGGAGCCATTTATGGCCCGCCTGGAACCAAAATGAGCCGCCGCCGTCCAGCATAATCACATGTGTACTAGTGGGACGTTTCTGCAGGAATTTTTAGAAATATTTTGAGAACAATAGTTTGTATTGTAAGCATTTCCAGATGAATCCCTTGTGTTTCCATTGAACATGCAAACAAAATTTTGAATATGACATATATTTCGCTGGTGGTTACATGTAAGTTTCGAAAGATAGTCATGACAATAATAAAAATAGAAGATGTCTAAAAAAACAAATAATTTGGAATAATCGAAGGATGTAATTGTATGGAATCATATGGGTTCTATAGGTCGAGGAGGATATGCTGACCCGTAAATTTGGTTCAACAATGTATTAGTATTAATATAAAATAGTAGGATATGCTTGCATGATAATGCAGCAAGTCTTTAGCAATGTGAAGAATAATTACCCTTTTTGCGTAGATTTGTAGTGCTAATAGAGGTATGTGCTGTATGAAATACTAGTTCGTAAGAGATTGCAGTCAGTATTTCTGTTAGATTTTGTTATTTTGAGGGGTGTTAGAAGTAGTACATGCTCGTCCTTCTAACACTTGAGAATAGTTAATAACAGTTCTTTGGTACTACAAAGGGAAAAATTACTATAAGGAAGGGTTTGAGCCTATATTTGTTTGTCACAAAATATTAAAATTAAAATAACTAGGTGAAACTCCACGCGTTGCTGTTGAAGTTTACTATGATAACAATAAGTAAAAATAATGTGTCGACGAGTGATACTCGTGGACCGGATGAGTAGAGTATTGGGGTACGTTGGAACGAGGGTCTACGTAGTACGACATCAAAACAGACAAAAGACAAGGATTATACTGGTTCAGGCCCCTTATCAGGTAATAGCCCTAGTCTAGTTTATATGGGATTGATGATGATGAGAACAGATTACAAAGAGAGTAGTCGAAAAAGATGATCCCGACGAGATCGTAGTCGAGGTTTCGACGAGATCTCCCGGCGAGTTGGTTCTGTGTACTCCATCTTCGTAAGCTTTGGTGGGTGTGTTGGCGAAGAGATTCGATGATCCGAACCTCTCCCAAGGGGTCTTCTTTTATACCGTGGGTCATCTTGACCCCAAGAAAGGTTTTGAGGATATCGGACCTGGGACGGTATAACAGAAACTTTATCCCTTACGAGTAGGACTTTAGAAATCACTTGACCCATAAAGATATTTTCCTTAATTTGAAGTAAATTCCATACGATGTATATGTAAATAATCCATATACGTAAAGGTATACCATATCGGTATATTTCACAAGTCGCAGGATAGGAGGTATGCCTTATCCGTAACCCTGACATAATGTGTTAGATATCTTAAACAACATAAGCTTACCTAAACATAAGTTTACATAAGTTGGTGTGATTTAAATTTAAATAATATGTAGAATGATAATTCAAATGTCAAAGTAAAATGATGTGGCTTTATGAAAGAAAAAAAAAGAAGGAAGATAATTTAGATTATACATCTAAGGGCTAAAAAAAGTTGAGATGATATGGCTTAACGAGAGAAGAAAAAGAAAAGGGATAATTTGAATCATAGATTAATCATATAAGGACTAGAAAAATAAATTGATGAGATATGACTTAATGAGAGAAGAGAAAAACAACATGAACTAAGTGAGGATGAACTATATAGATGTATAGGATATTATAAAAAAAATAATGGAGAGATATATTGAAAGACTATGTGAATTATGTGGAATCATTTAACATGCTTACATTTTAAATCTCTAAAATTTAATAAATTATTAAATTATAGATAATATAGTGTGCTTGCATTATACTTAAATGTAATAGTTGTTAGTGGATGATGATGTGGTGTCTTTGCATGTTAAGCTTTGGAAATTAGAGGGCTATAACTTTATAGTAAAAGAGGATAAGAAAAGATGTATGTAGTAATATCTCAAATTTTGCAAAATTATAATGGCATGGTTCCAATTTTCCCAAAATAGGGTATACCTTTTCGTTTGCTCAGTGGAGTCTTCATTGAAATCGATATTTTTTGTTTGTAGTTGAGCTGCTTTGTATAGGTCCTCCCTTAAGTAATGAAAAATATAAGAGTTAAATCTTGTGTAAATGAATATATGGAATGCCAATAACAATGTAATTATTACTAATTGCATTGAGTTTTTTTCTCAAAGACTGAATAGGCAAAGCAGATATTCCATCTAAGCTGTATACATTTCCTGCTGCTTGAACTGGCAATAAACACGTATGACCTTAGGGAGTTGCTGCTCAAGAGTTGGACATTCCTATCGGTATCTTAAAATTGCAATAGATATGAAGTACAAGTAGTTTGATAATTTATTTTGTTGTTTAAACTTTTTTATTTTAAAATTTTAAAAATATACCCTTCCAAAAGTTATTTCCACATTCTGAATCTTTGGGCCACGCCAGCTCACCTGGCCTGGTAAAATAATACGCCACCTATAGCAGGCGTGATAGTTTTATCCTGCCACGCCAGCGTCGCCAAATAACGCCGCCATGTCAACCAGACATGCATGACCAAATAATGATGCCACGCTAGCCAGACCAGTGTGACAGTATTGTTTTGCCATGCATGTCCAACTAGCGTGGCCAAAAGGTTTGGAAATAAGTTTCGAACGTGTTTATTTTTGAAATTAAAAATTTTAAAAGTTCAAAAATATAAAAAATAATCGTATTTTGAAGGGATTAAATATGAAGTTGTGCCACCTGATGGTCAATATGAAGTTCAAAATTTGTGGACTTTATGTGTGAGAAGATTTTTTTTTTTGGTCATAGAATGAACCTGACAAATTACATGCAGTAAGCTAGCAGAGATGGGTATTAGGGCCTCTTTACAGTGCAACACCGTGGCATTCAACCTGAGCCGCAAACGTTGACAAATCCTGAGAAATCGGTCGTCACGTCCAAAAATTCGCTAACACGAATTTTAAGTAGAATGTGTATTAAATCTCTGTTCAGAATCAGCCAGAGTATACATACGGCAATTTGATAGACAGATCTATGTTTTACAAAAATAACAAAATAAAACTCACATACGCAGCAGAAAAACAAATAAAACTAGACTTAATCTTCACGACCAAAGCGAAGCTTCCTCCATAAACCACAGGCAATACTTGACGTCCGGAACAAGCTCAAACATCAAAGAACTCATCATCTGATCCAATCTCTGCTTTCTGGGGAGGGGGAGGGGATAAAGTAAGATTGAGTACCAACCACCGTCCTCATTCTTATGACCACAGATAAATCCGCAAGCGCACGGAATACCGCTGTAGCACTTCACCTTCGGGTGACCCCAAAAGGATATCGAACTCAGGGAACGTGTGTAATCTACCTAAGGCTAAGACTATCCAAGGACAACAACTGATGATAGGCAGGCTAGGCTAGAGAGGACTTTCTATGGGTTTTAATTATCTAAGCTAAGCAAAGTTAATTTCCTATCTGCTGCTTCGGGCACCGATCCTGCAGGTCTGCCAGCGTGGTTCCAGCTATAGCTCTATGATGTATCCGAACGTGGAGGATCACTGGGATAGAATTCAGGGCTGTCACCACCTGCCGCCTACCTCTGACAAAACCGTGGGATACACAACAAACAAAGGTAACCTCTAACCTAGACACCGCGTCTAAGTTATTAATTATGTCGGTGACATGGGATCGGGGGTATCATGACTAGAGGCTTGGGCAGCCGCGGTCACCCACGTGGCCTGACCCCCTCGGGGGGGTCGGGCCCGAGGGAGAGGTGGCCACCCCCTCCTTTGTCTCCCCGAGGGGTCGGGCCGCTCTTGTTTCGGCCCCGAGGGCTGGGGCGCCCCGACCCCCTGTGGTATTGGCGCCACGTGTGTGGGTTAGGTGGGCACAGCGGCGCTCACCTAACCGCATTTATTGCGGGATGGACAAGCGCGCCACGCCGCATTTAATGCAGCACGGCGCACGCATATCCGGTCCGTGACCGGTCGCAGTGTGTGACCGGTCACAGACCGGTCAGATCGCGGGTTAGGTGGCAGCAGGCGGCCTGTCACACGCCTCGCCCCGTCCTGTCGGAATGATGAGAGCCTCTTGGCACTCGTCCCTAGCTGGAGCCGGCGTGGTAACTCCTGGAGTTAGCACGTCAGTCCCGGCTCGATTCATGCCAGGCTTCATCGCAACCATTGCAAGGAAGTCACTGTTTGAAGAAGGGCAGATGTGCGGCATGCTAAACTGACGTGTGGTGGAGAAGAATGACCGGTCTGTGACTGGACTGACGCCGGTCACGTCATCGGCAGACAACCGTGCTCCCACGTTGCATCTGTTTCCGGCGGAGTGGAGGTAGGTATGACCCATCCCATCGGAGGGTCATTCAGACAGCAGCCATTGCAGATCTCCGCCCATTAATGAAGAGATGACAGGGTGATCCCCTGTGTCCGACGAGTGACGGCGCTGGGCATCACTCAAGGACAAGCGGTGATTTAGCTTCCAGGCGGAGGCGCGAGTCAAGATTTGGTCAAGATAGGGTGGGTCCCCACCCAAAAGAAGAGTAGGTAGAAGTGGTGCATGTGGTATCCCCTTGAAATATAAAAGGAGGACCTTGCCCACAAAGGAAGGGGGACGACTCTGAGAAGAGAAGGAAAAAAGAGGGGTTCTAGAGCTTGAACTCTCTTGCTCTCCGGCTCTCTGTAACTCTTTCTCACACATATCCACCAGAACACAGGAGTAGGGTATTACGCTTCTCAGCGACCCGAACCTGTCTACATCGCCCGTGTCTCGTGCGTTTGCTCTCTCGCGTACATTCCACAGATCGAGGGTGAAGAACCTCACTCAGCGCCCCCGGCCGAACCGGCAAAGGGGGGCCTGCGCGGTCTCCCGGTGAGGAGCCCCACGCTCCGTCATCTGGCGCGCCTGGTAGGGGGCGCGTGTGCTTTTCTAAGCCCTCGTCCTCTTTCGTGTGCGCCAAGTTTCTCCCGCTCAGCCCAATGGCCGAACGGGCAGTGGCGCACAACCTCTCTCCGAGCGCTAGCGGTGACGACAGGGAGCAGAACCCGCGCCGTCGAGCTCGTACTCCACCGTCCCCCTTTCGCCGAAGTCTTGGGCGGAAGGAGGCGCTCGAGGGGATCGAAAGATCCGCGACTTCGTCACCCACGGGTGATGGAGAAGGACGGCGAGACGGGGAGCGTCGCCTCCTCGTCTACGGCGATGGCAGCACGCCCCAGGGCGCGCTCCAGGCTGCGGGCGCGCTCCTACGTCACCCGCCCGTCGTCCCCGATCCAGAGACTCCAGCTCGACGTTGGCTGGATGATGTGGCCAACTTGGTCATGACGGCACAGCAGCGCCTAGGCGCCGGCGGGCAGTCCTTCGCCCCCAAGGCCTCTGGCGCTGCTACCACCGGCTCCGTGTCGTCGATGCGGAGGGCGCGGCGAGCGGCGGCCGTTACCCGCCGTTCGTCCGTTATTCCCTCGTCGACGCCTCCGACCCAAGAAGATGTGCGTGGGGGGCCGGATGCCCGCCTCAATATTGAGCGCCGACGCAATGGTCGTCGTGCTGCCCACGCAACGGAGTGCGCTTCCTCGTCCGGAGCGCCACTTCAGTCTGGGCATGGGGGCCAGCCTCCCATGTCCCCGGTTGGCGGTGCCGGCTGTCGAGCCTTTGTGGCGAGCCTTCGGAACGTCCGTTGACCCCCAAGGTTCCGGCCCACCATCACCGAAAAATACGACGGAAGCGTCAACCCCGCCGAGTTTCTCCAGATCTATACGACCGGGATTGAGGCCACCGGGGGTAACGACAGGGTCATGGCGAATTTCTTCCCATGGTCCTGAAAGGTCAGGCGCGGGGTTGGCTGATGAACTTGCCACCCGCGTCGGTACACTCTTGGGAGGATTTGTGCCAGCAGTTCACCATGAACTTCCAGGGCACATATCCGCGCCCAGGTGAAGAAGCGGACTTGCACGCGGTACAGCGAGGGGACGATGAGTCTCTTCGCTCGTACATTCAGCGGTTCTGTCAAGTCCGCAACACTATACCATGCATCCCCGCACACGCAGTGATCTATGCGTTCAGGGGGGGCGTGCGGCACAATCGCATGCTCGAAAAGATCGCCTCCAAGGAGCCCCAGACCACCGCGGAGCTTTTTCAGCTTGCGGACCGTGTGGCTCGCAAGGAGGAGGCCTGGACCTGGAACTCCTCCGGTTCCAGTGTGGCAGCTCCGGCCGCCCCCGGGTCCGCTGCTCGATCAGGGCGGCGGGACAGGAGGAGGAAGAAGAGGTCGGCCCTTTCCGACGACGAGGGGCACGTCCTCGCTGCCGAGGGCGCTTCGCGGGCCACCCGAAAGGGGAGGCCTGCGAGCAACAGAAAGAAGGAGGCCGGCGCTCCCAGCAGGGAGCGCCCGACCGGCAAGTGGTGCTCCGTGCACAACACCTCCCTCCACGACCTCGCGGACTGCCGCGCGGTCAAAAGTTTGGCCGAGCGGACGAGGAAGTGGGAGGAGGAGAGGAGACAGGAGCGCCGTGATGGCAAGGCCCCGGCGGCCCCCGCCGGCAACCAGCGAGGTGAGGCCAAGCAGAAGGCCCCCGCCGAGGATGTCGACGATGGCGACGATAACCTGGGGTTCCAGGAGCCTCAGGCCACGGTCGCCACCGTCGATGGGGGAGCGTGCGCTCACGCTTCTCGCCGGAGCCTCAAGGCCATGAAGCGAGAGCTTCTGGCCGCGGCCCCTACCCATGAGGCGACGCGGCGGGCGCGATGGTCGGAGGTGGCCCTCACCTTCGACATGACAGACCACCCGCCGTGCGTTGCCCGGGGAGGACAGATCGCGATGGTGGTTTCCCCCACCATTTGCAATGTGAAGTTGGGGCGTGTCCTCATAGACGGGGGTGCAGCCCTCAACATTCTTTCTCCCGCAGCCTTTGACGCCATCAAGGCCCCGGGGATGGTGGTCCGGCCGTCCCAGCCGATCATCGGTGTGACGCCGGGGCACACTTGGCCGCTAGGTCATATCGACCTCCCGGTCACCTTTGGTGGTTCCGCCAATTTCCGCACGGAGCGGGTGAACTTTGATGTGGCGGACCTCAGTCTGCCCTACAACGCGGTCCTGGGGAGACCCGCGTTGGTGAAGTTCATGGCGGCAGTCCACTACGCCTATCTCCAGATGAAGATGCCGGGCCCTGGTGGCCCCATCACCGTCCATGGCGACCTCCAAGTCGCGCTTGCTTGTATGGAGCAGCGCGCGGACCAGCTCGCCGCGGCGTCCAAGCCCGAGTGTGGCGACGAGAGGCTCAGCGCCTTCGTCCCGGCCGCCCCGAGGCAGCGGATGATCATGTGCGACGAGGTCCCGGTCAAGGAGGTTGCCCTGGGCGACGGCCCGTCCAAGACCACACGAATCGGTGGTCTTCTGGACGACAAATAGGAAGACGCGCTCGTCTCCTTCCTGCGGGCAAACGCCGACGTCTTCGCCTGGAGACCGGCGGACATGCCCGGGGTCCCCAGGGAGGTGATTGAGCACCGTCTCGCCGTGCGGCCGGGCGCAAGGCCGGTCCGGCAGAAAGTGCGGCGGCAGGCCCCGGAACGTCAAGCCTTCATCCGCGAGGAGGTGGCGCGACTTCTGGAGGCCGGATTCATCCGTGAGGTCATCCATCCGGAGTGGCTGGCGAACCCGGTCGTCGTCCCCAAGGCGAACGGCAAGCTTCGGATGTGCATCGACTACACCGACCTCAACAAGGCATGTCCTAAGGACCCTTACCCCTTGCCACGTATAGATCAGATTGTCGACTCCACCGCGGGGTGCGACCTTTTGTGTTTTCTAGATGCATACTCTGGTTATCATCAGATTCGCATGGCTAGGGAGGATGAGAAAAAACTGCATTCATCACCCCCATAGGAACTTATTGTTATACGACAATGCCTTTTGGGTTAAAGAATGCAGGTCCTACTTTTCAACGTACTACTCGAATTTCTTTGGGTAGCCAGTTAGGACGCAACGTTGAGGCTTATGTTGATGACTTGGTTGTGAAGACGCGCAACCAAGAGACCTTACTCTCAGATCTAGCGGAAACTTTCGAAAGTCTCCGCTCCGCCCGCATAAAGCTGAACCCCGACAAGTGCGTGTTCGGCGTGCCTGCGGGCAAGCTTCTCGGGTTCTTGGTCACTGCCCGAGGCATCGAGGCCAACCCCGAGAAGATACGAGCTATAGAGCGGATGCGCCCCCCCAGCAAACTTAGGGATGTGCAATGCGTCACCGGCTGCATGGCCGCCCTAAGTCGGTTCATATCGAGGCCGGGAGAGAAGGCGCTACCCCTATTTAAGCTCCTCAAACGTTCCGGGCCGTTTACCTGGACGGAGGAGGCTGAACGGGCCCTCACTCAGTTGAAGGCGTACCTCAGTTCTCCCCCGGTCCTGGTCGCCCCGAAACCAGATGAACCGTTGCTACTTTACCTGGCGGCAACCCCGCAGGTGGTCAGAGCGGCGTTGGTCGTGGAGCGCGACGAGGACAACCCTCGCTCTGCGCACCCCCACTCTGTGTCGACTCGACCCGGGAGAGACCAGGGAGGAGAGGCCCCCGAGCCGAACGGCGGCCCGAGGCCCCCGACGGCCGGAGCTGGCCCTCTGCCCGCTTGTCCGACGGTGCCAGGCCCCCCCGACTCCCAGGATGGCCCCGGGGCCACTGCGGGAAGGCCGCGCTTGTCGCCCTCCGACCCCGAGGTCGATGACACAGAAGCCGAGTGCGCCCCGCGCGGCCTCTCGGACGAAAAGCGCCCTGGAGATGCGGCCCTTGGCGAAGAGGATCGGCCCCGCCGAAAGGTGCAGCGGCCCGTCTACTTCGTTAGCGAGGCCCTCCGGGACGCCAAGACCCGATACCCTCAGGCCCAGAAGATGCTTTACGCTATTCTGATGGCTTCGAGGAAGTTGCGCCATTATTTTCAGGCGCATCGGGTCACGGTGGTTACGTCTTACCCCCTCGGCCAAATCTTGCATAACCGAGAGGGTACTGGACGGGTGGTGAAATGGGCAATAGAACTCTCTGAGTTCGATTTGCACTTTGAACCACGCCACGCGATCAAGAGCCAGGCCCTCGCTGACTTTGTGGCAGAGTGGACCCCAGCTCCCGAGCCCGTCTCCATCCCCGAGGCCAGCTCGGGCCCCTCGCAGCCGCCTCACACCGTCTACTGGGTGATGCAGTTCGACGGGTCCCTGTCTCTTCAGGGCGCCGGTGCGGGGGTCACGTTGACCTCGCCGAGCGGAGACGTCCTCAGATACCTGGTCCGCCTCGACTTTCGGGCGACCAACAATATGGCAGAGTACGAGGGATTCCTTGCGGGACTTAGGGTGGCAGCTGGACTGGGGATCCGCCGCCTCCTGGTGTTAGGCGACTCCCAGCTGGTCGTTAACCAGGTCTGTAAGGAGTATCGGTGCTCTGACCCGCAGATGGACGCTTACGTGCGCCAGGTGCGGCGTATGGAACGCCATTTCGACGGGAAAGAGCTTCGGCACGTGCCCAGACGGGATAACGCGGTCGCCGACGAACTCTCAAGGCTCGCTTCCTCGCGAGCCCAGACCCCACCGGGCGCCTTTGAAGAAAGGCTTGCCCAGCCGTCGGCGCGACCTGACCCCCTAGGGGAGATGGACGCGCCTGAACGGCCCCCGAGGCCCGTCGGAGTCCAGGCCTCGGGACCCGAGGAGAGCGCTCCCAGCTCCCTTAGATTGATCGCTTGGATCGCTGAGATCCAGGCGTACCTCACAGATAAGACTCTACCCGAGGACCGCGAAGGGAGTGAACGCGTCCAGCGCATCTCCAAGCACTACGTGCTGGTGGAAGGGACCCTCTATCGGCGCGCGGCTAACGGAGTCCTCCTGAAGTGCATTCCTCGGGAACAAGGCGTCGAGCTTCTTGCCGATATCCATGAAGGCGAGTGTGGAGCCCACTCCGCCTCACGCACCTTGGTTGGCAAGGCCTTTCGCCTGGGTTTCTATTGGCCGACGGCTCTCAACGATGCGGTCGACTTGGTCTGGCGGTGCAGGGCGTGCCAGTTCCACGCCAGGCAAACCCACCAGCCGGCCCAGGCCCTGCAGATCATACCTCTTTCGTGGCCGTTTGCTGTCTGGGGGCTCGATATCCTGGGTCCGTTCAGGCGGGCCCCGGGCGGGTTCGAGTATCTGTATGTTGCTATCGACAAGTTCACTAAGTGGCCCGAGGCTTATCCGGTCGTCAAGATCGATAAGCACTCCGCGCTTAAATTCATCAGGGGCATCACTGCTCGGTTTGGGGTGCCTAACCGTATCATTACGGATAACGGCACCCAGTTCACTAGTGAGCTCTTCGGTGACTACTGCGAAGACATGGGCATCAAGCTCTGCTTCGCCTCACCCGCCCATCCCAGAAGCAACGGCCAAGTGGAGCGCGCCAACGCGGAAATCCTCAAGGGCCTCAAAACTAAGACCTTCAATATCCTCAAGAAGCATGGCGACTCGTGGATCGAGGAGCTACCAGCGGTGCTCTGGGCGAACCGAACCACGCCAAGCCGAGCAACCGGGGAAACGCCTTTCTTCCTCGTCTACGACGCGGAGGCGGTCCTCCCATCTGAGCTCACCCTGGGGTCCCCTCGGGCCACCATGTATTGCGAGGCTGATCAAGATCAGCTTCGCAGAGATGACCTCGACTACTTAGAAGAGCGAAGGCGGCGCGCGGCCCTCCGAGCCGCGCGCTATCAGCAGAGCCTGCGGCGCTACCATCAGCGCCACGTCCGGGCCCGATCACTCTGCGTCGACGACCTCGTCCTACGCCGCGTCCAAACGCGTGCTGGATTGAGCAAGCTCTCACCAATGTGGGAGGGTCCGTATCGAGTGATCGGCGTCCCCGGCCGGGCTCCGTTCGGCTGGCCACGGGCGACGACACAGAGCTGCCTAACCCGTGGAACATCGAACACCTTCGTCGCTTCTACCCCTAGTAGGGGTCGGGTGTCAGGTCTCGGGCTCGGGCCAACCCCGCACCCCCCCCGGGGCGTGCAGGGTTGGCCGGGGGCTACCACATATGCATATACCTATCTTTTTTCTCTTCTGTATTTCAATAAAAGCATTTTTCGATTTCCTAAGGACTGTGTCTGTGCCATTGTTTCCTTTTGCTGAATCTTGACTTGAATTAGCACGCTCGTGCTCGATTCTGCCCTCGGTGGCCCGGGCCGGCTAAAATCGCCAAAAGGGGCCCAGAACCGAGCCGTGCCCCGGGGCGTGGTGAACTCCGGGGGGGAATCGGCAAAGGCCCACAATCGGGTCACCCATAACCCCCGGTCACCACGCTCCCGGCCTGGCCAGTCTCAACATGTGGATCTCCCCAGGCACTAGCCCCGACCCGCGCCGTTTGAGGCTGGGACCTGGGCACGAGCCCTTGTTCAAGCCGAGACACAGAAGGACCGCGGCACAGACCATCCTCGTCTCATACACACAACAAATAGAATTGACACAAAAAATTTCCTCTTTATTTGATTGCAGATTAAGTTAGTCTATACAAGAAGGGGGCCCGAAAGCCTCGGAAGAAGAAAGAAAAAAACTCTATAAGGTTGGCAGGGGCCTGGGGGCTCATTACGACACGCCCGGGTCGCCGGCCTCATCGCCGCTGTCGCCCGCACCGCCGTCACCGCCCTCTTCGTCGTAGTCGAGGGCGAACGCGAGCCGGGGGGCCGTACCCTCGAAGCTGTGGACGATGTGGTCGGCAGCGTCCCGGACCTGCGCGCGCGCGTTGTCCTCGGTCCCGGGAGGAAACTCGTCCAGCGCTGCCCACGGGGAGAAGTCCGGGTCCCTGGCCTGGTAGCTTGCCAGTACGAGCTCCACCGCCCCCCGGGCGAGGTCCCTCGAGGATGACTTGATCGTCTCCTCGAGCTCCTCGGGGAGCCGCTGGAGGGTCCCGGCCATCTCTGAGAGACGCTGGGCGAGGCCCCCCTGGTTGGCGGCATACTTCGCGGTCCGCTCGCCCCAGAGGCCCGCCTGCCGCCCGGCGCGATCTATACGGGAGACGGCGTCCCGAAGCATGCCGGGCCCTACCTCGCCTGCCAAGCGGAGGGCCTCGACCTCCCCGGCGGACGAGTCCAACGCGCCCTGCAGATCGGCGATGGTGTGTTCGGCAGCTGCGAGGCGGGCGGCTAGGTCGCCGTCGCCCGCGGCCGCCCCGCCGCTGCGCACCCTCGCGTCCAGCTCCTTCACCCGCGCCTCGAGCTCAGCGGCCCGCTGATCCAGTGCGGCCCTCTCGGCGCGGGCGCCTTCCAGATTACGGGGCGCCTGCTCCTCCCGCGCTGCCTCGCGGAGGGACAGGCTGTCCGCCAGCCGCTGCGCCGCGGCCTCGGCCTCCTCGAGAGCTCGCTCCCGCTCGGTAAGCGCGTCCTCACGGAGGCGGAGTGCGGACTCCTCTTCGGCGCAGGCGGCTTCGTGCGCCGCCAGCGTTGCCTCCTGGATGGCGACGGCGGCCTCACGGTCCGCCAGGTCCCTCTCCCTCGTGCGGGCGCGCTCTTCCAGCGCCTTGGCGCGAGCCTCAAGGGCCTCTTCGCGCCGCCGGGACGCCGCCTCGTTCTCCGCCGCCCGCCGTTCCCGTGCAGCGGCGGCGTCAAGGACTCCCCGGGCGGCGTCGAGTTTCTTCTCTAGCTCCACCGCCCGGCTCCCGTATTGGAGGTAGAGATCGACCCGCGCCTCGTTGAGCACGGCGGTGGCGATGAGTGCAGTCTCCCGCTCCTCCTCCACCTCCCTGGCGATCTCCGCCAGCTCCCTCCGACGGGCCTCGAGCTCTGAGGCGTGCCGGCGGTGTGCCTTGCGGCCCGCCTCCACCATGGCTTCCACCGAGCGCCGCCCCTCCTCGACGCGCGCCCACGCCGCGTCGAGCTCCGTCCACTCTGCCTGCAGGACCTCCATCTGGGCACCTAGCCCGTCCAGCACCGTGGTGTTCGCGGCGGCTAGGGCCTGCAGGAGGGGCTCCGCGTTCAGTGGGGCAGCGGAAGGCGAAGGAGAGAGCCGCCTCGGTGCGGGCGCCGCGTGGCACGGCCCGCCGATCGACGTGGCGGACTCGGGGGCGTCCCCCGAAGCTGGCACGTCCCGAGCGTCGCCCGAGGGGTCGGGCCCGAGCGGTGCGCCCGCGGCCTCGTCGTGGGTGGCCTCGGAAGTCGTCGTCGCCTCGGGCGGAGTCGGGTCGGGGGCCTGGCAGGCCGCTTGGCGTGCGCGCGCCTCCTCCGCCTTCCGGACGGACTCCTCGGCCCGGCGGAGTTTGGCCTCCTCCCGAGCGGCTTCCTCAGCCTGGCGAACTCGGACGGCCTCCTGGGCAGCTTCTTCGGCTTCCCGGAGGCGGTCTGCGGCTTCTCGCCGGTCAGCCTCCCGCCTCCGGGCCTCCGCGGTCGCCGTCTCCACGGCCTCGGACTGGCCGAACTTGGGATGGCGGGGGGGGGGCGCGATGGAATCTCGCTGAGGCAGAAGAAAAACCAGAGGACAAAAGAAACGGGTGAGTGAAAGCTTGCCTTGGGAGATGGGAGAATAAATACGGCCGCAGTGGGCGCGGGGACAAACCTGCGAGGAGGTCGGCTAAACGACCACCTTGGGGGGAGATAAGGTTTCCCCGGTATGGTTCAGTCTCCCCCATCTTGCGGAGCCGCTTCTTTTTTCGCTCCCCCTCGGGTTGCGATGTCGGCACGGCACCCTCCGGGCGCCTGCTGCTGGCACGCGCCGCCCCGCCCCCTCGGGGAGGAGATGGGGAAGGGGTTCCTTCCTGCTTCCTCTTCCCCCGGGTGTCGGCGGGGCGGCTGCTCCCCGGGCCCCCGTCGCGGGGCCCAGAAGCACGACCCCCTCCCGGGGTAGATTGTTCCCCCCTGCGGCTCCCGCCCGCGCCATCGTGGCCTCGAGGAGCCCGCTCCTCCGACGCCCCGACCGCCTGCATGATGGTCAGGATCGTGGCGCGATCTGGATCGCTGCAGAGGGGGAGAACTCCTTGGGGGATGAGGGATGCCTCCACGGAGCTGAGATTCAGCACCCGTTGGACCACTATCTTGAAGTCCTCAGGGGCCCAGTCCCATCTGACCCCCTGGTGGGTCCTCATGTAGTCTTCGGACCCGGTGTACTCCCAGGCGCCCCGGGCGCGCCGCTGGAGCGGCGCAATCCGGCGACGAAGGTAGTCGCCGTACACCATGGCCCCCGTGAGCCCCTGGGATCGCAGACCCGCCAGGCGGTCAAGAACGGCGTCGTAGCCGTCTCCCAGATCTACCGGCGCCCGCCAGCTGGAGACCTGCGCTGGGGGCTGGCTCGGAAGTCGGAGGCGCGCTTCGTCGGCGAGGGGGGTGTAGAACCAGTCGCTCTTCCAGTCGTCCCACTTCTTGCGGAGGACGCAGGGAATGTAGCGGCTCAGCACCGGCCCCCGCGGCTGGAAGTAGCAGCCACCGACTACCGACGGCGGCGACACTGGCTGTACGGTGAAGAACCACCGGAACAGCCGAAGAGATGGGCGCACCCCGATAAACATCTCGCACAGGTGCGCGAAGATGGCCAACGTCATTACTGCGTTGGGGGTAAGGTGTGCCATCTGGAGATCATAAAACTCCAGAACATCCATGAAGAAAGAAGAGAATGGCGGGACCAGCCCTGCCATTGCGAAAGGGAGGAAGAAGACGGACCGCCCCGGGTAGTGTGGTGCCGGGCGTCCCTCGCCCAGCTCGACCACCTCCCGGCCGGCGGCAGATGCCGGCATGAATCGGCACGGCAGCCCGGCCTGCCTCTCGCTCACGATGCAGGAAGGCGGCAGCACGCTACCGTCGAGCGGTGCGGAGCCCCGTGCCATGACGCCGGCGGAGGAGGAGCTTGAGAACGAGTGAGTGCGGCGAGGGTAGGGCACAGGAAACAAGGAGTTAGGGCGCAAGCGGCGAAGGCAAGGGGAATAATGGCGAGAGGAAGGAAACGAATCTCTTCCTTGGCGCCTTTATACCCTTGCCAACGCTATTCCCGGCTCCTCGTTTCCCGCGCCCACTATCTCGCCCCCTCGTTTCTCGCGCCCACGCCTCCACTAATCCCACTCGCCCGTTTGCGGCGCACGAGGCGGATGTGCGGCCGTGGCAGTCGAGATAGGGCATATCGTGCGTGCGTTAACTACGCTCGCCGACCGAAGCGCCATCATCATATCTCCAGGCGAAATGAACCGGCTCTTCCCGATTCGCGCGCTACTCGAGAAATGTAGCGGTCTTGAAGAGGCCACTCATTATTATCGGTCGTTTTTTCCTAGCCGATGCGCACGATTTGCGACCGCTGGGTTCCTGCCCGCCTGTAGAGACCGGTCCCACCTGTCACCAGACCTAAGGAGTGGCGTCACGCCCGAGCGCTTCCCTCGAGGGGGGCGATCGCCCTGGCATAACGCCGGGGGCTACTGTCGGTGACATGGGATCGGGGGTATCATGACTAGAGGCTTGGGCAGCCGCGGTCACCCACGTGGCCTGACCCCCTCGGGGGGGTCGGGCCCGAGGGAGACGTGGCCACCCCCTCCTCTGTCTCCCCGAGGGGTCGGGCCGCTCCTGTTTCGGCCCCGAGGGCTGGGGCGCCCCGACCCCCTGTGGTATTGGCGCCACGTGTGTGGGTTAGGTGGGCACAGCGGCGCTCACCTAACCGCATTTATTGCGGGATGGACAAGCGCGCCACGCCGCATTTAATGCAGCACGGCGCACGCATATCCGGTCCGTGACCGGTCGCAGTGTGTGACCGGTCACAGACCGGTCGGATCGCGGGTTAGGTGGCAGCAGGCGGCCTGTCACACGCCTCGCCCCGTCCCGTCGGAATGATGAGAGCCTCTTGGCACTCGTCCCTAGCTGGAGCCGGCGTGGTAACTCCTGGAGTTAGCACGTCAGTCCCGGCTCGATTCATGCCAGGCTTCATCGCAACCATTGCAAGGAAGTCACTGTTTGAAGAAGGGCAGATGTGCGGCATGCTAAACTGACGCGTGGTGGAGAAGAATGACCGGTCTGTGACTGGACTGACGCCGGTCACGTCATCGGCAGACAACCGTGCTCCCACGTTGCATCTGTTTCCGGCGGAGTGGAGGTAGGTATGACCCATCCCATCGGAGGGTCATTCAGACAGCAGCCATTGCAGATCTCCGCCCATTAATGAAGAGATGACAGGGTGATCCCCTGTGTCCGACGAGTGACGGCGCTGGGCATCACTCAAGGACAAGCGGTGATTTAGCTTCCAGGCGGAGGCGCGAGTCAAGATTTGGTCAAGATAGGGTGGGTCCCCACCCAAAAGAAGAGTAGGTAGAAGTGGTGCATGTGGTATCCCCTTGAAATATAAAAGGAGGACCTTGCCCACAAAGGAAGGGGGACGACTCTGAGAAGAGAAGGAAAAAAGAGGGGTTCTAGAGCTTGAACTCTCTTGCTCTCCGGCTCTCTGTAACTCTTTCTCACACATATCCACCAGAACACAGGAGTAGGGTATTACGCTTCTCAGCGGCCCGAACCTGTCTACATCGCCCGTGTCTCGTGCGTTTGCTCTCTCGCGTACATTCCACAGATCGAGGGTGAAGAACCTCACTCAGCGCCCCCGGCCGAACCGGCAAAGGGGGGCCTGCGCTGTCTCCCGGTGAGGAGCCCCACGCTCCGTCAAATTACTACTCTAATACTTGTACAAGAACTTCCTTCTTTATCTAGAGTCCTAGTACTAGAGCACTTAGTATAAATACTAAACAATGAACCCGTAAAGATGAAAATCTATCTTACTTAAACAAAGTAATTAAATAACATAAGAAAGGAACACTTATAGAAGTTCTCCGAACCCGGAGCAGAGTGTACCGACAGCTCCGGTACTCCTCCCGAATTCCTCCTAGGAAGCTACACTCGTCGAGGTAGAAGACGGATGAGCGCCAAACTTCCGGGCACTCCTCCAGAGCTTCCCCTCACTCTCTACCTTATTCTAATGTACAAAAGATACAATAGAGCCTCTTGTAATTCAGCTCAAAGTTGTATGTCGGAAATGATAGTGAACTCCTCCTTATATAGGCTCCAAATGATGGTTGGAGGCATGGGAAATTACCAAAATACCCTGCAACCGCCTTTGGGAAGGAATCCAAGCCATCCACGTGGAAGCAGATGGCGAGAAGCGGCAGGAAAGGTTCGGCCGAACCCAAAAACACTCCTCCTGGCCTCTCCTTCGGCTAGGAGGTTGCTTAATTGGCCCCCAACAACTTGGGCTATGTTTTGGCCCAATTCTAAATGGTTTTTATTGACTTATTGGGGCTCCAATCCGTGTAAACGCGTCCTGAATGCGGGGAGGTGCATTTTGTCACATGACATATGTGTTTTCTCCTCAAATTACCTGCATACACATATTTCACCAACACTAGTGGAAATGATTAGTAATAAACCCTACCACTAAGTTGGATACCATATTTTATTTCATTATATGCAAGTATTGACGGTCAAATATTATGATTTAAGGACCGTCAACACTCAACCAGTCATACCAACAGGAAGGTATGATGCAAGGGTATTCTCAAAGGAATGGCTCATTGGATATTTGCAATAAAAGCAGGATTTATAAATCATTTGAATAAGTAAAAGCATTATTAAATCATCACTGTTCAACGCTAAAACCACGTTGCAACAGGCCCAACCAAACCATCTGAACTACACCAGTTCTATAGGTCAAATTGTTATAGTGGGACTAATCATGGTGAGCTGGTTGACCGCCCAATAACCGCGGGCATGGCTATTCGAATAATTTTAACTCTTATCAGAGGTGTACAACTTAACCAACAAGACACGATTCCACACATGTTACCATGCCCCAAAGTACCGCCACGATACTGCAAAGAGGGAAATCGTGACAAAACCCGTCATATAACTCTCCCTAACCAAACATACCCACCTCAGGTTTCACCCCCTCCTTATTCCAAGTCGGGCAATCCCTCTTGTGCCTAGGTAAATCCGGCTACAACAGAGACCAATATCCAGGTCCAAACTGCACCATCGCCTCTACCCTTGCCATGGAATGTCAGCTAGGTTAAGCTATACTCTAGATTTAGCCTGGAGCCCACACTAGCCTATGGTAGGATTCCCAAGAACTGGTCCTTAATTGTCATGGGCACGACTTCCAAAATCATGTATGTACCCACAACCCAACATTAAAGCATATTTTAGTTTAATTAAACCATAACCATGGTGGTACATCATAATATAATTAAGGACTAAATTATAATGAATCCCATTGTGAGCTAATAGATCTAAGCATGGGTAAGCATTCCTAAACCAAGAATCCAATCAATTATAACCCAAGTTATCAACGGCATAAGATATTCAACAGGCTGAGTACGATAGGCATCCATCCCACATGACATTCTAAAGCAATGCAAGTTGATAGAAAGCAGGAGATTTTATAAAATAGGCTTCACATGATCAATGATGTATGTATAACTTGCCTTGCTCTTGAGCTGACTGAACCATGGCGACCAATTCGAAGTAAACGTGATCACCAGAATTGCCGAAATCTAAATGACAAACAAAGCACAGAAGAAATACAAGCAATAAGGCTACCGAAACAACAAAAGAAACCGATTTTATGGATTCTATACATTTTAATGGATTCACTGCAATTTGAATGGGTTAAAACGGAGCTCGGATTATTTAGTTATGAATTTTACAATATGAGCTGCGTTATTACTAATAACCGAAAAACCTTAATCAATTATTACATATTATTGCCCAAAGATAAAATAGATCAATGGAAATAAACCTCCGGTAAGCAAGTCTCACGAATTAACGACTCAGCGAGCCAATCCTTCGTGACACGGGACCATGCAAACGGTCAACCAAACCGGCGAACGGAACCAGCAGCGGCGGTGCAGGGCGGCTAGGGTTTTGATGGGCTAAACAACTAGGGTTTCAACGACGACACTAAAAAGAATTAACACCCTAAACAGGAGATTACGGATAGATTCCTCACCAAACCGAGATGATCTGCGAGGAGGAGACAACAACGACGGTCCAGCGACAACACGTGGAGACGACGGCGAGGTTAGATCAAAACCTAAGACAGAGACAAATTAGAACCGGATAGATAATGGTGATAGCCATGACAAAGAGAAGGAAAATGGATTACCGGCGACGCTAGGGTGATGATGGCGACGACGGGAGGTGGCGGCACTGACCGGTGGTGGTGGGACAGCGGTGAGCATCGGCGCGGCACTAGGGCTAGGCGGCGGCAGCGGCTAGCTAGGACTAGGGACAAACAAAACAAATAGGAAAAAAAAGGGGGGGGGTTGTTCTAACTTATATAGGTGAGGAGAAAAACTAAAGGATGTGGGGCAGAGGGGAGTCGGGAGAGGGGGGAGAGGAGGAGGCTAACTCGGACTAGACAGGGAGAGGGCGGCGCGCGGCAGAGGGGAGAGGGGGAGGAAAAATAGGAAAAGGATTAGTAAAGGAACTTCCCCAAATTGGAAAAGAAATACGGTGCCGTTTTAGGAAAAGAACGGAAATAGAACCCGCGAACAAAAACAGACACGACTTGTCTTGCAAAATGGAACCGCGGACAGAGAGGTGAGTGAATTGGGCACGATTCGAGACCAAAGACGGGAGAGAAAAAATATTATAACTTCAAATCTTATGAATTTACATTAACAACGTTAATTCCGATGCTCTGGATATTCCTCTTTAAGTCATGTTAATGATTTCAGAGCAAAGAGAATTAAAAAAAAATTCTCCTTGATAATTCCGATTATTAGACACATTGTTAATTTGTATTTTCTCCTAGTTAACCAAAACAATTTCTATAGACAATTTATTAGTGAATTAGAAACTACGGAAAAGGAAACTCCCGGTGTGACATCGATGCCACGTTTGCAGCCGGGCCCACCAAAATGAAGTCCACGCGTCCAACTGAAGCAACGTGTTCTTGGGCGATATCGAAGCCGCGCGCAACTAGGAGAAAGGGTGGTGGGTGCGCTGTGGGACGAATGGCTTCTCCCTCGTTCCCAGGCGCGTGCACCGACCTCCGCATCCCGGATTCGCCCTCTCCCGTGCCCTCGCCCTCGCCATCACCCTCTTTCCCGCGCCCCCGCTCGCCCTCCTGCGCACTCGCTGCATTCTATTTCCCCTACCCGCGCCCGCAGTCGCCCTCCCACGCGTGCCATAATTTTGCCCCCCTCCCGTGCTCGCCCTCGGTCACAAACTCACCATTGCCCTCCCTCTCGCAGCAACCGGCCTCTTCGCCCATCGCCGGGGTACTCGCTGCGGACGGAGGTACGTCGGTGTGGAACCCTAAATCATTTGGTCGAATTGATTCTTCAATTTTTGATTTTTTTTCCCCTCTCAACGTGATGTAAACCCTAGGTTGCGATGGATCCAAGCATGGCTGCTGCATTCGCTCATTTTTTGCAAGGTCCGAACTTAGTGGCTAGTTTATCTCAATCTGCCAGCCAGCCTTCTCCTTTCCCCTCACACCCGGTGATCCCATTCCAACCTCCATCGTTTTCCCCCTTCTGTACGCAGCCGCCGGGCCCGCCAGCTCCACCTCCATCGCCCCCAAACACAGCCAAGGCAAAGCCTTCGAGCTCCAGATCTGCACGCCGTCACCGTGTGACTGCTTCCCCAGAAGCTGCTGTTGATCCTAAGAGGAAAATGTACTATCAACAGAGGAGGATATAAGGCTGGTATGTTTTTGTTTGTTTTTTTCACTTGTTGACACACAACAGAGATATTGTGATTTTCTGGTACTATTGTGATCCTGCAGGCTGCAGTAGGACATTTAGGTGCTAATTCATTCTAAAGAAGTAGATTTAGGAGGTATGTTTAGGTGCTGCACTGCCGCCTCATATAAAATGGTGGTGTCATATAAATGATTCTTACAACTATACAGGTGATGGTGTTTAAAGAAATATTCTAGGCAACAATATCTGTTTACAGAATTACTCCCTTCGTTTCAGGTTATAAAACGTTTTGACTTTAGTCAAAAGTCAAACTGCTTTAAGTTTGACCAAGTTTGTAGAAAAAAATAGTAATATTTTTAATCCAAGACAAATTTATTATGAAAATATATTCGAATATTGATTTGATAAACTAATTTAGTAATATAAACATTACTATATTTGTCTATAAACTTAGTCAAAATTGAAACAATTTGACTTTGACCAAAGTCAAAACGTCTTGTAACCTGAAATGAAGGGAGTAGATTTTAATTTATAAACTTCTTATTCCTATATGTTTTCTGGGAAAGATCAAAATTTGGGCATGTGATGTTCAGTATTTGTCCTTCCTGATTCATACAGTATTATGTAGAAAAAGCAGTTTTTAAAAGAAGTATTGCAATATTTATCTTTATTTGACGCAATTAGGTGCTTCTTGATTGTAGAGAAGTCAAATTATGAGGTATATGCGATGTATAGATGCTAATTCTTACATAAATGGTGTATAAGTGATGAATATTCTTGGAATTGAGTGAATTTTGTGTGTATATGTGATGTATAGGTGCTGATTCTTACATAAATGGTGCATAAGTGATGATTATTCTTGGATTTGAGTGAATTTTGTGTGTATACCCTTTGAACTTGGTGTGTGTAGGTTTCCTGTGTCCATGGTCTCAATTTCTCAAAGAGTTTTCCTTGTAAATAGGAGCTGATTGAATGAAAAAAATATTATTTCTGGTTGGTCCAAGAACATGCATATCAGTGACCATCTTTTTTTTTTGCGGGGAATATCAGTGACCATCTTAGTTGGTGCATGTGCCAGTTGACAACTGTTTGGATTAGGGTCCTTCTATAGTTTTAAATTATTTTACTGTTATAAACTCTTGCCATCATTGGTTCCGAGAAGTTGTTAATATGAATAGAAATTGGCCCCCAAATTAATTGGAACAACTATTGATATTTTCTCTGTTTGTCTGGGTCCACTTGCTAGCTGCCAGAGAGTATGACAAATTATTTCTAAGATTGCTTCATATGCATGCCTAGCTGGTTTCATGTTTCTTAGTGCACATTTTTTTTCCCTTTGCTCATTTTTTCTCAGTGCACATTTTTTTTCCCTTTGCTCGGAGTTACAGCACGCCATGATCCATTGGAATCGCCACCGAGGAGGACAGGAAAAGACAGAGCGCCATAATTATTGATTTTCATATATAGGTAACCAATTTGAAATGAAAGTATTTTAAACTACGAATTTAGTGATATAACATGCATAATACTTGGCATAGATATTGTTAGTATAATCAGTAGTAAAAAAAATATCAAGTTTGATTTTCCCTTAAAATAAAGGTACTCTATAATTTGGGAAGGGAGGAGTACATCACAAACATCGACTCACTAAAACATATAAATGTCTCGGATAAATCCTCAACGGTGAGTGGTGCACCTGAAAGGATTTATTTCAATCTATGTGGCATTCAGAGAAGGCTTGCAGCTTTATGAGGAACTTCTATAGCCTAGCTCTTGTCAATTCCCTTGACTCATAATCCATGACACCGGGGATGTGAGTTTCCATAAAGTACTTGTCCCAATTGATGAACTTTATATTACAGGGTATCAATTCTCGGTCTCTTTCAGTAACCATTCCCATAAGATTCTGCATTTTCGAGTCATCGAACCTACAAGAAAGGGTACAAAATGGGACCAGCTCTTGATCAAAGAAATCTTTTCTTTTTTATTTATTCTTGGAGTTACATCTACATTACCTCGTTTTGGATATTGTGAATGGCCAGTATACCTCTGCCACGGCAACAGTAAAATCATACTCTCTCTTGAGATGGTTGTAAATATGACGGTCTTCAGTGGTAGATAACCCACGGCGCAACATATCCTGCAAGCGGAAATAATGACCCACTCTGTGAGAAAGTAGCCAAAAAAACATTGTCGAAGTGAGGTTTAACAAGAACAAACTAACCTGCAAAGGCATTTTGTAGTGTTTATCCATGGTCTCGTAGAAGCTGGCCATTGTTGCTAGAAAATTCGGTTGTTTCACCTTGACTACATCTCCTTTTGCACCGACGAATGGTATCTGCGAGAAGTATTTGTACGTTGTTTGAGACATCTGGCCAAGCTTGATCGGGTTGCTCATGGAAGAACCAATCTGATAGATGAAGTCTGCTGTTCCTTGAGGATGGTAGCTGATAATACAAAGCATCGCATTGACCACAATGTCTGCAGGTACCTGCAAGGATAGATTACTCAAAAATGGTAATACATTGAGTCCATATGTATTAAATTTTACAATTATATAGGTCAAATAGATGATGGTGGTACACTAAGGCTCCATTCCTTTCCACGTTTAACTTTTGAAATTTCCTTGTTTACCGTGAGCATTTTTTCAAATTGCTAAATTGTACTACGTATTTTCATCAATTTATTTAAAAAATCAAATAAACAAATCTTTCAAGTTTGTAATAGTTAATAAATCGTACGCTAATGATATTTATGTTTCACGTGCGGCAAAAAAGTAAAAATTAAACCCGCTTTCAAACAAAGCCTAAATCCTAGTCTTGCTCTACACCAATCGATCAATTCCTTATGCCCAATAGTACAGGAAGATAGTATCTTACAATGTCTATGACTGTTGCCACATCTGTAGGAAAAAACTTCAGTGTCCCCTTACCATAGTTAGTGATCCATGTGTCAATTGCTCTGCACCAAATCCACAGGGTGTATTTCAAAGTGAGTTTGCTGTTGATTAATAATGCAAGTAATTAATTAATGGTCCTGGACAGTGATGGACTGACTTGGCTCCTTCTATCCATCCAGGAAAAGGCTCCTTCCATGTGCTTGTTGTGGCTGATGGACGGATGATAACAATTGGGAGCCGTGAGTTTTGTTCATATGCCAGCATCTCACCCATTGCTTTTGTGAACACATAGGCATTCGCCCATCCAAACTTCTTAGCTCTATTTAGTCATCATGCGACGGTTGTCTTAATAATGTTGTTCCTAATGATGTATCACATAAAAAGTACTAGAAGTCTAGCGAATAGCAATGAATAAAATTATGTGTGAAACCTTTGTGCGCCTATCTTTTTCATGGTGTGTCTTATGGTACGTTCTGAAGCATTGTTGTAAACTAGCTCCTTCAACTTTTCATCCTTAAATGCCATCTCTTCTGAAATATCTAGATCTGATCGACCATCATAACTCCTCCATTGTTGAAGCGGCTTCTCCATCATGATCCCTTGTTTCATTAGATTGACATAAGCTTGTTTCATTAGATTGACATAAGCTGAAATTTAGAAACAAATATGTCATTTAACAAGAAATCATTGTTATTGGATAAGTAGCATAGCCATAGGTAAATTTTAGGTTTCACCTGTTGACACAAGAAGAACGAGCTCTAGGTTTGTGCATTTTGATGCAAAATCTATCATATGCTTCACACCCATAGTGTTTATTGCCAACGCTGTATCATATCTGCACTTATGATTAGCGTTAATAACTTGAATAAATCTTAAAGTAACCAGTAACCTTGTTTTACCTTTCTGCGAAGTTTACTGTCGCAGCCATGTGAACAATAATATTTGTTTCTTTCCTTATATCTTCAGCCAGTCTAGCGTCTCCTATACCGAAATTCTTCAAGGACACATCTCCTGCTAGAGGAAAAACCTTGTCCCAGAACCATGAACTGAAGTGCGTTTGATACTTCTCCCGCAAGGGTTGAAATATCGGAAGTTGCATGATCTGATATGACATGTAGAAGAGAACTGAACTAGATCAGATCTTAATCAATTACTCAACAATTCAACTAACTAAATTTTTTTCTGAATAAAAGACAATATGCATGCCGTGGGGGAGAATCCATGTTGAGCTTTTACACTATATGGAGGATGGAAATTTCAATTTGCTACATTCAGTCCACGCTTCACACTAGTATATGATCCCCAATCCACATGTCTTTTTGAACACAACACTCCTGCCATGAATCAATATCACTAGCGCTTGGCTTCGGGCTCGTCGCCTTCGCTGCGGTGCGACCCGTTGTCGGCCTCGTCGTCGCCGAACGTGACGGAGGAGTTCTCGGGCATCACGGCAGAGTACTGGTCCGTGCCAGCGCCGCTGGGCGCCGCGAGGTCATCCGCGCAGTCGGCGGCAACGCAGCCGGAGGAGGTGTTACGGCAGGTGGAGAACGAAGCAGCTCGAAGGGGCATTTTGGTCAGCCCGGGTGCGAAATTGGGTGGAAATGGAGAAAATTGGTTCAAATGGCAAAATAAATGTTTAGTATCTCTTGTGCGTGGCATTTTAACGAATCCATTCGGCGGAATGATATTTTGGCGAAACCCACTCTTAGCAGTGGCATAATGTCCAATTTCTCACTGCCGCCACCACCGAGCTCAACACACCCGACAACCCTGAATGTCCTAAATCGAACTTTCCCATCAGCTTTGGATCTGGATCAGACAGAGAGGGAAATTGTGAAGAAAGAAAGGGTGGGTGAGCTTGCCCTTTCCCTCTGGAGCTCACCACTGAGGAAAAACCGCTGGCGTGGACGCCATTGATGAGCCACCGGATCCGCCGGCAAAGAAATCGCGGCTGCCGCATCCAACACCCAGAGCCTCCCCTTCGAGTCTGCGTCGGCAGCGGCGTAGCAAGGAGAGCACCGGCAATGAGGGTGCTGCGAGGACACCACCCATCCACAACATCGATCCCCTTCGAGCGGAGAATGGCAGCAGCGTAGGGAGGACACCCGACGGCGGTCACGGCACTGGGAGGACACCCAGCGGCGGCCACGGCCAAGCCAAATCCAGGCGCCGCGCAGGAGAGAGCGAGAGAGATGAGAGGGACATGGCGGCTGGGAGTTTTTTCCTTTTTTTTACGCGCCTGGGATTCTCGCGAAGGGGAGAGAGAGAGAAAGAAAAGGAAATTTTGTGAAAATACCCTTCAGTTTCCAGGATTCAGGGCGCAGTCCTTTTTTCCTCTTTTTGTCTCCTATGTATTGAATTTCGTAGGATGCGAAGGGCCTAAACGCAATATTTTAAACCGAGAAAAGAACAGAGAGGACGTATAACAAAATATCTATAAAAGAGAGGGCTTTTCTGCAAAATTTGCAGAGGCGACGCGGACGCATGTAAGGCCGTGAAATCCATCCGCTCTCCAGCGCGTGTCCACGCGTCGTGACCCCGTGATGGCCACGGCAGCGCAAAACGCTGAGGGCGCTGCATTTCCCAGTTGGTTTGAAGACTTTAGATATCGTATGGGATCCTTAGTTTTCATGACCCCACCAACAGTGCCACGATGAATCTCAGTGCAACTAGCGTTGCTACAGGGCTTCTCTTCTGTGCCATCCAATCTTTTCATCCACCTTCGATCCCCTTGTCCACGAGCATACGTTTAGCTCCAAAGCCTCCCATCTGGCCCCCGGCCTGCACTTCTCGCAATCCCCTACTCAGCATGCTGGCCACTCCATCATGTTTCCTCCTTGGTTGGTTCAAACCAATCGGGAGGCTTGCCCAAAACTCCAATCCCGTCTTGGAATAACTCTGCATGCTTACTCCAAGTTTTATTTTGCTCTGTTTTCGCTTGCAGATCTGTTTCTTGATCAAGTGCACAATTTGTTAACCAGCTGCGTTCACGTGGAGCTTGTAGCGTCGTGCATAACGTGCCCTGGATCATGTGATGGTAACATGTGGCAAAAGGACGTGGCACGCACAAGCAGCGGTAGTGCGATCAGTGCCTACCGATCGATCGAGATTCAGAAAAGCTACCGATCCACAACATCAAAACTTGCGTTTTATGTTGTTGAATTGTTCCAATCTCATGTGGTTTCTATCATTGTGCACCCCATCCCCAATTCCCGATGCTTGCACTGGGTACTCAGATTAATGGTGGCTGGTCCATGCACGAGTTCATATTCATGCATAAACAGAGCTATGTGTGCTCGAGCTTGGTGGTGGTGTGATCCAAGAAGGCGGTGGTGGTGCTGCAGGAGGTTGTCGGCTTGGGGTTGGCATGACAAACCTTGTGAACCAAGGTGGAGCTCAATAGGCTCAGGGGTTCCCAGGCACCCGGCCCAATTTAAATTTTTTGTGCTTAACCCTCCTTTTTGTCATATGGGAACCCCTCATAAGAAAGGAAAAAGTCCACTTAGACTTCCTTAATTGTTCACCGAATCTAATTCGTTACCCTTAACTATAAAATCAGGTAGGACGACTCCCTGAATTATTGAAACTAGTGTAATTTGACTCCTCCAGCGGTTTTGGAGGGTGGTTTTGCTCACGTGGTGCTGACGTGGCGAGCGGGAAGAAGCAGCCGCTGCAGGGGCTGGACCACCGGGTGATGGTGGCGCTGGTCAAGATGGTCGCCGCCAACTTGTTCCTACCTCTGGGCAATGCCGCCGTCCGCCTACCCGTCGTCGCTCCCGCCGCCGTCCGACGTGCTCGACGACGAGGTCCCCGTGATGGTGCTGCTCCCGTGGATCGTGCACTGGTGGAGAAACCATCTTTCGTCGGTCGGCCGATTTCCACAATAGTCCCGGATGCAATAAAAACCGGGGCTAAAGATGATCTTTAGTCCCGGTTCAAAAGGGAAACGGGCATATTTGATCTTTAGTCCCGGTTTGTGTTACCAACCGGGACTAAACATCATCTTTAGTCCCGGTTCGAATGCTGTCAGGACCTGTCAGGCCCCCCCGGGATCTTTAGCCCCGGTTGGTAACACCAACCGGGACTAAAGATCTTAACTTTAGTCCCGGTTGGTATTACCAACCGGGACTAAAGATCCCGGTGATCTTTAGCCCCGGTTGGTGCTACCAACCGGGACTAAAGTCCCACCCCTATATATATGTCTTCTTCCTCCTCCAGCTGCCCGAGCAAGCTTCAAAATTACTTCAAAAAAGAGGGGAGGTCATGCCAAAATTTCTATTGAATTTATTTTGGTGATTACATACAAATCGGAGGTGCCTAAAAGGTTTGCAACTTCATCCTCCAATGTTTTTTTTGTCATACTACATTTGCACCTATGTTTTGCACACTTTTTTTTGTCTCCAAAATTTAGTTGTAAGTTGATGAGAGAGAAAATGTGTGTGGGGAAGAAAGAATATATAGAAATTTAGTTCATTTGCTAAACAAGGTTTTATAAAATAGTTGAGAAGGAAAACTCTAGTGAAAGTTAATCTTAAATAATAGAAAACAAACTAAAATGAAAATTAAAAGAAGTAAAACACATTAAAATTAGTTTAAAACTTTACAAATAGTTTTTAAGAATTATTTGGTGTAATATTTTATGATTTTTGTATGAATAAAGATATCTTATAATTATTGTATGACTGTCATTATTGTAAGAATAATTATTTGTGTGCGGTTTTTTTGACTCATGTAGATGGATCGGAAATGGATGTACGCTGACCGGCGGTCCAAAGAGTTTATTGACGGCGTGCACTATTTTTTGAGAGTGGCCGAAGCTAACAGGCAAAGGGGTTTTATTTGTTGTCCATGCAATAAGTGTAAGAATCAGAAGGAGTATTCTGCATCCAGGACTATTCATTTCCACTTGTTTGAGTCGGGGTTCATGCCAAGCTATAATTGTTGGACATCCCACGGAGAGCAAGGTGTTGAAATGGAAGAAGATGAAGTGGAAGACGACAATATTCCGGACTTTGCTCAGTATGTTGGATTTGAAGGAAATCAAACGGGCGAGGAGGAAATAGCTGCTGATGGTAACGACGTTGCGGATGATCTTGGTCAGATGTTGCAGGACGCTAGGGAGGACTGCGAAAGTGAAAAGGAGGCCCATAAATTGGACAAGATGTTGGAGGACCACAGAACTTCGTTGTACCCAGGTTGCGAGCAGGGGCACAAAAAGTTGGATACCACTCTGGAGTTGTTGCAATGGAAGGCAAAAAATGGGGTTAGTGACAAGGCATTTGGCGATTTATTGAAACTCATTAAGAACATTCTTCCGGTGGGAAACAAATTGCCCGAGACAACGTACGAGGCTAAGAAGATAGTCTGCCCGTTAGGACTGGAAGTTCATAAGATTCACGCATGTCCGAACGATTGTATCCTATATCGCGGTGAGGAGTATGAGAACCTAGAAGCATGCCCTGTTTGCAAAGCACTACGATACAAGATTAGACGGGACGATCCAGGAGAAGTTGACGGGCAGCTAACAAAGAAGAGAATTCCTGCTAAGGTGATGTGGTATTTCCCTATAATACCACGGCTAAGGCGTTTGTTCAGGAACAAGGGGAATGCTAGAATGTTGCGATGGCACGCTGAAGAGCGTCAACAGGACGGGATGCTGAGACACCCCGCAGATGGTTCGCAGTGGCGAAACATCGACAGAAAATTTAAAGAATTTGGAAAGGACGCACGAAACATACGGTTTGGTTTGAGTACGGATGGCATGAATCCTTTTGGAGAGATGAGCAGCGGCCATAGCACTTGGCCCGTTACGATGTGTATCTACAACCTCCCCCCCTGGCTATGCATGAAGAGGAAGTACATAATGATGCCGATTATTATTCAAGGCCCCAAGCAACCTGGTAACGACATCGACGTGTACCTAAGACCACTGGTCGAAGATCTTAAACAGTTGTGAAAGAAGGAAGGTGTCCCCGTGTGGGACGAGGACAAACAGGAGGAGTTTAACCTACGAGCGCTGCTGTTCGTAACCATCAACGATTGGCCTGCACTTAGCAACCTATCCGGACAGTCCAACAAGGGGTACAAGGCTTGCACTCACTGTATGGATGAAACAGAAAGTACGTATCTTAAGCACTGTAGGAAGGTTGTATACATGGGTCATCGTCGATTCCTTGCAGCAAACCACCCGGTACGGAAGAAAGGCAAGCACTTCGAACATAAGGCCGACCACCGTACGAAGCCTAAACATCGCAGCGGGAAAACAGTGTTTGCTATGGTTAAAGATCTTAAAGTAGTGTTCGGAAAGGGGCCTGGAAGCCAGCATATAGAGAGCGAAGATGGTCACGCGGCGATGTGGAAAAAGAACTCTATATTTTGGGAGTTACCATATTGGGAATTCTTGGACGTACGCCACGCAATCGACGTGATGCACCTCACTAAGAACCTTTGCGTAAACCTTCTTGGCTTCCTAGGTGTATACGGAAAGTCGAAAGATACACTGGAAGCACGTAATGATCTGAAGCATATGGAACAACGCGGCGACCTTCACCCGGAACCAAAGGAGAAAGGAAGCCATTACTTGAGTCCAGCCAGCTACACTCTTAGCAAGGCAGAGAAGGAAAGTATGTTTGAATGCTTGGAGAGCATAAAGGTACCGTCTGGATACTCCACGAATATCAAGCGAATAATAAGCACGAAGGAGAAGAAGTTCACAAACCTAAAGTCTCATGACTGTCACGTGTTGATGACACAACTGCTACCAGTTGTAATAAGGGGTATCCTTCCAGACAATGTCCGGGCAACAATAACAAAGATATGTGCATTCATGAACGCAATTTCGCAGAAGGTCATCGATCCGGATAGATTAGAAGCCCTTCAGAATGAAGTGGTGCAATGTCTCGTCAGTTTTGAGTTGATATTTCCACCTTCATTTTTCAATATAATGACGCATCTGCTTTGTCACCTTGTGAAAGAGATCCGTATTCTCGGGCCTATGTACCTACACAACATGTTTCCTTTCGAGAGGTACATGGGCGTTCTGAAGAAGTATGTTCGTAACCGTGCTCGTCCAGAGGCAAGCATCGCCAAGGGTTATGGAACAGAGGAGGTCATCGAATTTTGCGTAGAATTTATCGAAGACCTTCGCCCAATCGGGGTACCTGAATCACGCCATGAAGGGAGACTACGGGGAAAGGGAACTCTCGGAAGGAAAGCAATAAAGACGGTAGACAACAATTTATTCCGTAAAGCTCATTTCACTGTTCTGCAACACTCTTCATTGGTAGCTCCTTACATCGAGGAGCGCTTGGCTCTAGTTCGCGCAAGGAACATCGGTAAGTCCGATGCATGGATTACACGGCATCACATTGATACTTTCCCCGCGTGGCTACGACAACATCTCATGGGTAACGAGTCGATCAACCAACAACTTGCCTTCCTGGCGAGGGGACCGTCTGGGTCGATCGCGACATTCCAGGGATATGAGATCAATGGGTACACATTCTACACGAGAGCCCAAGACATGAAGAGCACGAACCAAAACAGCGCTGTTCGTGTCGATGCCATGGGACACGATGGAACAACTGCCACGTATTACGGTTCCATCAAGGACATATGGGAACTTGACTATGGTCCTCTCAAGGTTCCTCTGTTCCGGTGCCAATGGGTTAGGTTGACTGGTGGAGGCGTAATGATTGATGACAGTGGGATGACAACTGTTGACCTTAACAAGGTTGGATACTTGGACGAACCTTTTGTCCTTGCCAATGATGTAACGCAAGTCTTTTTCGTGAAGGACATGTCTAGTAAAGGAAAGAAGGGCAGAGGGCCTGATGAGCCTAAGCGTCAAGTGGTTCTCCCAGGCAAAAGAAAAATCGTCGGAGTTGAGGACAAGACTGATGAGGATTACGATCAGTTGGATGGGCAACCCCCTTTTACGGTGACGATTGACCCTAGCATCCTCCTATCAAATGAAGACACCCCTTACTCACGCAGCGATCACAAGGAGGGAACAATAGTGAGGAGAAAGTACGTGCCGTAATTATTGTGTACACGATGTAAACTATTTTGGATGTATTGATTATCCATATAAATCAATTGATGTATGGCATATGTTAATTACGCACGATTATTAGAGGTTTCAACAAGTTTAAATCATGTATATGCTAGTTATATGTGATACTTACAATTTTTAAAAGTTTTAAATCACACAGGTGGCAATTTCATATGTATGTTAATTAGAGTTTTTAACTTTTAATTTACTAGCATTCATATGCTAATTATAATTGACTAGAGGATTTTTAAAAGTTTTAAATCACGCAAGTGGCAATTTCATATGTTAATTAGAGTTTTTAACATTTAATTTACTATCATTCATATGCTAATTATAATTGACTGGAGAATTTTTAAAAGTATTAAATTTAATATATTTTTAAAACTATCATTCATATATTAGAGTTTTTCACAATTTAATTTACTATCTTTCATATGCTACTTATATATGACTATTCGAATTTTTAAAAGGTTAAAATCATGCATGTGGCATTTACATATGTTAATTAGAGTTTTTAGCATTTAATTTAATATAATTCCTACGCTAAGTACATATGATGATTACAATTTTTATTAATTTTAAATCATGCAGTATGTACATACATATCTTAATTAGAGTTTTTACCAATATAATAATATCATTCATATATATGCTAAGTATATATGATTATTGGAATTTTTATTAATTATATTTGCTTATTACGATTTATCCACTTAATTTATTACAGCCAAAAATAATTTTTCGAAGTAATTGTCATTAATCTTTGTACTTTAAATAATGTTAATGCATTAACTTCTATTTTATAAACACATATGTAAGCGAAAATCATATGCAGTGCTATAATCTTTAGTCCCGGTTCTTAACCCTAACCGGGTTTAAAAAGAATTTCGAAATAGCGGGAAAAGATATTTACTCCCGGTTGTTGAGAACAACCGAAACTAAAGATATCTTTAGTCCCGGTTGTTGAGAACAACCGGAAGTAAATATCTTTTCTTTACTCCCGGTTGTTCTCAACAACCGGGACTAAAGATATCAAGATATCTTTAGTCCCGGTTGTTCTCAAAAACCAGGAGTAAAGATCTTTTCTTTACTCCCGGTTGTTCTCAACAACCGGGACTAAAGATATCTTTAGTCCCGGTTGTTGAGAACAACCGGGAGTAAAGATCCAGGGGTATATATATTCCCGGTGTGCCCTCGTCTTCTTCACCAACACTTAAACGTTTTCGGCCGATCGATCTCTCTCGGCCTCTCTCCTTCGCCGCCACTACCTAGGGCAAATCCCCGCGCCGACGCCGCCGTATCTCGCCGTCGTCTCGAGCTCATCGTCCTCGCCGCCGCCTCCGCCTCCTCCGCTGCCGCCGCATCTCTGGGGTGAGAGCCGCCGCCGCCAGATCTCCCTTCATGCATCTCGATCTCTCCGATCTCGATCTCTCTCCGTCGCGCCGCCCGCCACGAGACGCCGCGCCACGACGACGACGCGCCACGCCGCCGCCTTCGACGCCGCGCAACGCCGCCGCCGCATGCCAACGCCACGCCGCCGCCGCCGTCGCCTCGCCGCCGCCGCCGTCGCCACGCCGCCGCCGCCGTCGCCACGCCACCGCCGCCTTCGCCGCCGCGCGCGCAATGCTGCCGCCGCCACGCCACGCCGCCGCCGCCACGCCACGCCACGCCACCGCCGCCACGCCACGCCGCCGCCGCCACGGCCCCACAACGCCACGCTGCCGCCGCCGTCGCCACGCCGCCGCGCCAACCGCCGCCCCGATGCCGCCACACCGCCGTTAACGAACGAGAACGAGAACGATCGAACGAACGAGAGCGAGAACGAACACGTCAACGTACGTTGCCGCGACAACGTGAACGAGAACGAGAACGATCGAACGAACGAGAGCGAGAACGAGAACGATCGAACGAAGACAAGCGAGAACGAGGGAACGAACGTGAATGAGAACAAGCGAACGAACGTGAATGAGAACGAGCGAACGAACGTGAACGAGCTAGGGAACGTCAACGAGCGAACGAACGAGGACGAACGTTAACGTGAAATGCAATATATATATATATATATATATATATACATGTATATATATATATACATGTATATATATGTATATACATGTATATATATGTATATATATATATATATATATATATGTTACTTCGCATTTATCCTAATACATTTTTTTTATCTTGCAGAAAAGACGTGTTGTCGGAGTCGTCCGTCAAGCCTGAGTGGAAGAGCTAGCCCTAGAAGGAATTGGAGCAGGCAAGTGACGTAATAATATAAATGATTGTTATATTTGTAATGCAATTAATTAAGATTATTAGACCTGTAATTAGACTTATCATATAAGATTGTGTAGTGTTCTAATATTATTTGAGTTTTAATATAAGATTATTTTATTGCAAATTAGACTTAGTATGACATTATTGACTACGGAATTGGTGCGACTCCTAGGAATTGACTATTGTAGTCTTAATTAGACTTAGCATATACGCACGAAACACTTAGCATACATTACTATTTTAGTCTTAGCATGTAATATTATTTGAGTTTTAATATAATATTACTTTATTTGTAATTAGACTTGGTATGTAATTATTGACTACGGAATTGGTGCGACAAGTAGCAATTGACTATTGTAGTCTTAATTAGACTTAGCATATACGCACGAAACACTTAGCATATACATGACTATTTTAGTCTTAGCATGTAATATTATTTGAGTTTTAATATAAGATTATTTTATTTGTAATTAGACTTAGTATATAATTATTTACTAGCTAGGGTTGTATAATATACGTCACCTAGACTTAGCTTATATCACGATTTGTAATTAGACTTAGCACGTAAGGTTGTGTAGGGTTCTAATGTACAACATTTACACTTAGCATACATGACTTAGATTGTTAAAACATAAATGTCTCGTGACTTAACAGATGTTTCTTGTATCAACAGATGGCTGACCGTGATGAGGAACAGATATTGTACGATACAATCGCGGAGGGAAGCAGCCAGTACTGGAATGAAGAAGAGGGGAACGAGGATCCAAACCAGTACTTGAACGAGGAAGGGAACGTGGAGAGGGATGCGGAGGGGAACCAACAGGGGCACGTGGAAAGGGATGTGGAGGGGAACCAGGAGGAGGAGGCTAGTGGTAGTCAACCCTCCATTGGACAGAAGAGGGCACGCGGGCAACGAGGTGCAGCGAAGAAGCTTGAGGGTCGGCACATCATAACGGAAGTGGAAGAAGATGGACGTCCTAGTGCCCCGGCCGAAGCCGCCAAGAACTATGTACGTCACAGCGGTTGGGTTGTGCGGGATAACGTGCCTGTCAGTACGGTGTACTGGCGAAGAACAAGGGCAAGCGGAGATCATGAGAGCTTTGTCCCAGATTCGGAGAAAGAGATGCTGTGGACCACAATGCTCGAGACATTCACCCTTCCTGCGGGTACAGAGGACAAAGTGAAAAGGTGGACTCTGAAGAAAATGGCAGAACAGTTTCAGAGCTTCAAGGGAGATCTGTACCAGAAGTATATACTGAAGGGGCAGACACCGAAGTTCGACACATTCCCAAAGCTAAGGGATCACTGGGACGAGTTCGTTGCATATAAGACAGGTGAACAAGGGCAGGCGATGATGGAAAGAAACAAAGAAAATGCCGCCAAGAAGAAGTACCATCACCACTTGGGGTCAGGAGGCTATAGCGTCGCGATGCCGAAGTGGGAGCAGATGGAGGCTAGCTTGATTGAGAGGGGTATCGAACCGGCAACAGCCAATTGGCCGGAACGATCGAAGTTCTGGTACTATGCTCACGGTGGAACGCTCAACCCAGCTGATGGCTCACTGGTCTTCGGCTATAAGATACAAGAGGCTGCGCGACAACTAACAGATGCAGTGGAAGCCTCCTCTCAGGGCACGTTCCGACCAGACAGAGATAGGGACGAGCTGACACTCGCCCTGCAGACTCCAGAGCATCCAGGACGAACTCGAGGGAAAGGGGTGATTCCTTGGAAGATTGGTTTCAAGGAGGACATCCACACGTACAGGAGTCGGATGAGGAGCAAGAGAGATACCGAGGCAAAGATTGCAGACCTAGAGTTCCGGGTATCGAGCTACGAACTCAACATGCAAGAGGAGGTGGCAAGGAAGGTTGATGAACGCATGGCCGCACATCGGTCCCATGATCCCCAGCCGACCATTCCTCCTGCAATGGTGAGCCCGTCAGGAAACCGTAGCAGCTGCGCCTCAACGGGGCAGGTAGGATCACAGAGCATGGACGCCATGCAAACACAGGACGAATCGACCTGTCCCGTTGATGACATCACTCAGCGGACACCATGTGAGCTGCATATTCCTTTCAAGAACTTATCAATAAAGGTAAGATTTAGCCATTCCGCTAGTTGCTGCTTATATATGTTGATTACTAATAAATAATCTCTCACAACATGAAGGTGGCGTCGGGCATGGCCATCCCAACGGACCCTTCAGGTACTTACCACTGCAGGCCGATTCCAGCAGGATACTCCAAGGTCGAAGTTGAGTTGGTCGAAGGCGCGTACGAGGACCTCGAGCTGGATTACCCTGGAGGAGACGGTGAGACGCATCTACGAAACACATGCCATGCCATTATTATATGGCGCAGGCGGTACATCATCCTCCCTGGGCGACAAGCGGCGTCTCGTGCACCATCTCCTCTGGCTCCGCCATCTCCTCCTCAGGATCCTGCACCGTCTCCTCCTCATGCTCCGCCAGCACCGTCTCCACCTCAGGCTCCAGCATCGACTCCTCAGGATCCTGCACCGACTCCTCCTCGTGCTGCTACACCTACTCCCCCGCAAGCTCCTCTTCCGGCACCTTCAAAGTCAAGGGCCCCCCCAGCTCCACCGCTTGCCCACACAAGGGCAACAAAGAAGGCGAAAGTTGACGCCGCCAAGAACAAGGACCCGGGGTACGATTGCACGCAAGAGGAGCTTGACGCTTACGTTGCATCAGAAGTCAAGAGACAATTCAAGCCTCGAAGTCCAGAAAAGAAGATTCCTATAGACCTAGTGTCAGGAACTTCTTCAGGGGTATGTCTGCATCTGTCAAGGAGGCCATCAAGCTATCGGACTATGAGCGAACGCTGAAGAAAGCATCTTCTGGAAAGTCCAAACCAGTCCCTCAGCTTGGAGAGCAACCAAACCAGGAGATCGAGCCGTTGGTGACCGGTAAAGAAATGACGATAGAACAATTTATTACTGACACCGGTCTAACTACGGATCAATTGCTAGGAGTCGCACCAATCGAAAAGTCGGAAGTGAAATACATGTACGAACTCGGTAAACCGCTTGTCAAGCCTGAGCTGCTGCAGTCCCTACCCACACAAATGTACAAGTTCCATCAGCTGTACATGGAGATGAGCGCCACCGGTAGAGAGATGATCGGAGCGAGGATCAGGGACACGGACTTCTTGCAAGGAGATGACATTCTCTGGATCAATTTCAGGGGAATCTACGAACTATACCAGCTGGACGCCCTCGACGACTCTATTATGAGTTGCTGGATTTTGTAAGTATATCGTTCAGTTAGATTTCTTACTATACGTCTCCTTTAATTAATTAGGTCCTTGTATATAAGTAGACCATAGAAAATAATATACTCCCTTTTATCGTTGTAGAATGGAGATTCAAAGGGCCCGACGGCGGAGGGTTTTCGATACTGGATTCATCGACTCTCGGAAAGTAAACGTCGCAATGCTCGACCAATATCCACAAGAAACAGAGGACAATCTCGTCCATCTCCTGAAGGCGCAGCATTACAAGACGTTCATACTGTTGCCATACAACACAGAGTTAGTTTAATTTTACTGTCTTCCTACATACCAAATTTCATTCCCGTACGAACTTGCTAAGTGTTTCATATGTAATGCATCCCACGCACATTGCAGATTCCACTGGGTGCTTTTACTCATCGACCTGGAGGCCTGCACCGTCAACGTATATGACTCAATGGATAAAAAAGAGTCTACGTTTGACAAGGTTTTCGAACTTATAGACAGGTACCGTCATAAGTTCCTTTGTTAATTAAGAAAATCTTGTTATGTTAATTGCTACTACGAATCATAGCTTTAAACTCCATGTAGGGCTTGGTATCGGTTCCGTCATTTGGTCCGCGGCAAATGGAGAGAAAGACTTAGGCGGAAGTTCAAATTTCCTGTGAGTACACATGCTCTACATTTATATTTCTCCGATTCAAATACATACAAGTGTATATTAATTAGATCTCTCGTTGTTTGTCATTTATTTGTAGTGCGCAAAGTAAAAGCAGGGAACTAACTTGTGCGGCTATTACGTGTGCGAGTATTGCCACTGCCTTGCAGACCAAATCATCACCACAAGAGAGCTCGATGTACGTACAAATAAATTCAAAATTTCATTACGTAGCGATTTCTTGTTTAATTACTAATCAATTTCATACATTCATATAGTTTATTCGCATGAGGGATAACCTGACCACACACAAGGAATTTATCGCGGCGGTTCAAGAACAACTCATGGGATTCATCAACGAAGAAATCCTTGATCCCAAGGGTGAATTCTACTACGACGGAAACACAATTCACCGGTCCTTAGCTTCTGAGCTAGCAGCGAGTACTACTACGTCGAAATCGTAGCTAGCTAGGACATATAATGGATTGTAATTAATACATGACTATATATGTTTCTATATGCATGTGTACATATTTTCTATAATGTAAATATATTTTGTTCATATATATATCTATATACATATGCATTTGCATAACATATATATGTATAAATACATATATATATGTATGCATATATATGTATTGAAACATATATATGCATGGTTTATATATATATATATATATATATATATATATATATATATATATATATATATATATATAAACCATGCAGCAACAGGGGCATGCAAAAAAAAAAAGGTCAGCTCGATCTTTAGTCCCGGTTGGTGTTACCAACCGGGACTAAAGATCGATTACCAACCGGGACTAAAGATCGATCTTTACTCCCGGTTATTTCACCCGGGACTAAAGATAGCGATCTTTAGTCCCGGATTGGTACTCCCGGTTTGAAAACCGGGACTAAAGGGGGGTTACGAACCGGGACTACAAAGGGTTTCTCCACCAGTGGTGGCCGCACCTCCACCTCGTCTACGACGTGCTCACCGCCGCGGTCGCCGCCGCGGACGCCAGGACGCTCCGTAACCACGTCGACCGGAGCTTCCTCGCCGGCCTCGTGGCGCTCTTCGCCTCCGAGGACCCGCGCGAGCGCGACCGCCTCAAGACCGTCTACCACCAGCTCTACTCCAAGCTCACCGTCGAGCGCGCGTTTAGGCAGCGCACCATGGCCGTCGCGCTGCTCCGGTTCGTCTACGGCACGTCCCCGGCGGAGCCCGAGCGCCACTGCGGCGTCGGCGAGCTGCTTGAGATCTGCGGCAGCATCATCAATGGCTTCGTCGTGCCGCTCAAGGAGGAGCACCGGGCGTTCATGGCGCGCGTGCTGCTGCCGCTACACCGGACGCGGTGGGTGCACACATGCCACCGCCAGCTCTCCTACTACGGCAGCATCCGTCGTCCGGGACATCTTCCTCCGCCACTGGCCGGCGACCAACTGCCAGAAGGAGGTGCTGCTTACCGACGAGCTCGAGGAGATCGTCGAGATCCTCGACCAGCACCACTTCGACAAGCTCGTCGTCCCTGTCTGCTCCCGGATTGCCCGCTGCGTCAGCAGCTGCAGCTCACAGGTTTGTGTGCTTCTTCATCCATTTTCACAATCGATTTCATTTCAGTCAAAAAAAATCGATTTCATCTACATTTCCACATTCAATTAAGTAGCACATGCATAATTACTGCTTGCTTCCAACATCCGGGTTCGCGCTGGATCCGAGCACCGGCCGGGCCTAGAGGGGGAGTGGCGGCGGGACTGCTTGGAGACGGGGCAGGCGGTGGCGAGGCCGTCGCCGCTCCAGCCCTCGCCCGCACCCTGCCGTCGCCACTCCAGCCCCCGGCTGCCGCCGCCACCGATGCTTCGAAAGGGGGAAGAGAAAAGGGGGAGAGAGAAGAGAGAGAAGGGAGAGAGAGAGAGGGAGGAGGAAGAAGGGAAGGAAAAAGGATGACACGTGGTCCATATGTCGGTGGGTCCCATGATATATTTTGCGTTTGAATGGCGGATGGGCCCCACATATATTTTTTTAATTCTAAATGCTATATAAGCGCCACGTGTAATGAAAACCGGGTTAGCACTGCCACATTAGCGCCACGTAAGCAAAACCGCTCTCCAAAACCACTGGAGGAGTCAAATTGCACTGGTTTTAATAATTCGGGGAGTCATTCTACCCGGTTTTACAGTTAAGGGTAACGAATTAGATTCGGTGAACAATTAAAGGAGTCTAAGTGCACTTTTTTCCCATAAGCAAAAGGCACTGGTGCATGGGCTCGCAAGCACCAAATCTTGTGGTCGTCCAGAGAGGGCAGCGACGCCTCGATCCCCCCGCGACTTTGTCGCGCCGCCCCGCCCCGCCCGCCCATTCACCTTTCTCTTTTTTTTTTCTCCTTTTCTTCCTTCTATACCACTTGAATCGCTCTCCTCAATCGTTTCCTGTCGCCGACCCGATGCTTGTCGATTCGACATCAGCAGCCCTGATCGGCCATCGCCGTCGACGCCGAGTAGTGGAAATCAATTGCTATCTCGTGGTTAGACACATCTCAAGCTATACACATCTCCATCATCGTGTTCTCTAATCTCAACTCGTCATGACATCCTCTAGTGTTATCTCCAAAAGGCCAAAAGTTTTCAGGAAAGGTATCGACTTTCTACTCTTCTTCTAATCTAATTTACTTTTTGTTCCAAATAAATCTCAAAAATCAAAAGGTATTGTGATTACTGAATACTGATAGTGCTTTTTCGTTTTATCCATATTATAGGTTAGGGTTTGAACTATTGAACATCTAAATTTGTGGTTATTAAATAACTGGTGTAAGATTATAAACGAAGGCATCTGCTTCAGGCAGGGGCAAAGGTACAGTCAATTACCAGGGTCAGTAGACCCCGATGATTTTATTTTAACCTCTCATATCCTCTTTATTTTACCAGCTATGACCCCGGTGAAAACAAATATTAGACCCCGGTGACATTAATTGTTGATTGTTGTGTTAAATTCCAATTGACAACTAGAAACAATACTAGCAGCAGCAAATAGAAAATTACCTAGCATTTATGGTTATATGTCAGCCGAATATGCATATACTTTGAGTTTTTGAGATTTGAGACCATGCATAAGGCCAGCGGCTCGTAACTTTTCAAATTCCCTAGCAAAATAATTTCTATAGAAAATTGTTTTAAAAACCATATTAATCTATTATCTTTCAAGTTTTTTATAAGCTAATAATGCTTAATTAATCATGTGGTAACCTCGCTCTATTTTGCGTGCTGGGAGGGAAGGGTTCAGATCCCGTAGCTAGGTCTGAACACACCCAGATTGTATCAGGGTTCACCAATTCGATTTAAAATTAGATTCCAAATATAGCAATATGGCTTTTTTTTTTACCAAAATTTGATATTTTTTTATTAATTTGGTTTAATTTTACAATTTCAAATTTGAATTCTTGAAAAACTATTCCAAATTTCACTCAAAATCTACTTTTGTCCCAAGTTGGAACATCGAAATTGCGTTGTTTTCAATCCGTTCTGGTTGAAAACATAGACCCGGTTAGTAATGACCCTAGCGATCATTTATCTTGGCTTCGCCCCTGGCTTCAGGACTTTTGCAACCTGCACTGGCTAAATTTCTCTTCATGGTGTTTTCCTTCGAGGCTTCCTTCTACCCTTTATTTTTGGTAAGAATTTTTCTTGCTTATCACATTTCAATTTTTTATGTTAAAAGTTGTACAAGAATACTATTAGTTAGAGCAATGTGCTGCTACAGAAAAAAAATACCATTAGTTAGAGCATTATTATCCCCTCTATGTATGAAAAAAAACACTATCTGTTAGATTAATGTGCCCATATATTCGGCAAAGTGGTGCACCCCCCTCCGTTCTGTTCCAGCTCCGCAGCTGTTGTGAACCTTGACCTATGCATGCCCATACTAGCAGTGCGGCTCCTCTTCCACCTCGCCCCCTCTTGTTGTGACCGTGTTCGACTGCGCATCAGACTTTTCGACGCTATACCAATACCGATTCCATTTCCAACCTCAACGGATAGTAGTTATTTTAAAAATATCAGTTAAGTTTTAAAATATGAGTTAGAAAGTTTTATATTTGGAGTGAAAAGAATCAACTATTGGGTAGAGTTTTTCAAATTTTGAGTTTTGAGTTGAAAGTTTCAACAACTGAGTTGAAAATTTAAAATTTTAGTAGAAAATTAATTGAATTTTGTAAATTTAAAATGAAACTTTATTTTGGAAAAAGTATCTATTACAAAATTTTACCCAAATTTTAAAAATATTCAGTAATGACTAAAATATTGTAATTCTTTTTCAAATATATCAAAAAGGTCTTGCAAATAGAAATTTTATTTAGATAACTTTTAATATATTCTAAATGATTGCATGTATATGGGCATGAAGGCCTGATGACTCTAGTCACAACACGAATTAATCATCTCGCTCATTAATTCACGGAGACGCCTACACACTTGGCCTAATAAAAACACGAAATATTTGTCCCACCCCTCTCCCTGCACTTGTTCTTTCTCTATCCACTCTTTGCATGATGACTTCTGCGTGCATCAGGCTATGCATACTTCTCACACACGGCTTGTCTCCACTTCCATTCTCTCTCTTCTTTCCCTTAATAATTTATTAAGCAAAATTTAAACTAATTTTTACTATATTGTCTATCTGATATGAGATCTAACTACACTGTTCTATTATTGTAAATAAGTCTTTACAGTAAGATCTCACATAAATATATTTTGGATAAAAAATTATTATGTTTCTAGTTGAAGTATTTTATATTATACATGAAAACATCGAATTGTACTTGTCGAAACATTATAAAATATCCACAGGAACCACAAGAACATAGAAAATAGTTATTGAAATATCCAAAAGAACACTACAAAAACATTAAGTGTGAAACATATTAGTATTTATGTTGAAATATTACACTCTCTTACATGGAACATTGAATTTTAACGAATTATAACGGTTGAAATATTTATATCATTTTCAGCGGGATATAATTGTGTGATATTGTCAATGTTGTAGATATGACATACCTAATATACTTGCACTTATTATCACCAGGAATACCGTATTTATCTATTCTTATACGATATGGTGTTCCTACGTATGAATAAAAATATGGACAATGAAGGAATCTGATCCACTTAATGAGGGACAGTGTAGTCCAATATATGGATGATAAGGTCTTATCTGCCCATATCCTATTTGGGATCCTGAGTTCTACTTACACAACGGGTCATGTTCTTATAAATATAGGGCCTCCGAGGAGGGGTATCGAATTATAAGCTTTCCATCAGGCCACATCGAGTTCACACTAGGAGGAAGCCTTTTCTGCTAGCCACCGAGTATTACCAGTTGTCTTGCTCATCGAGATTAGTTTGGTAGGCTAGATTAGCTAGCCTGCTTCCTCTTCTTTTGTGATATACCCTAGCTCAATACATATAAATTGGAGAGGTCCAATACCCTTTACGAGAGCCTGAACCAGTATAAAACTCATGTCTCCCATGTTTTTATTCCATACTCATGCATATGTTGGTATGAGCCATATCCTACGTCCCTCAAATATCATAGTCAGATATAACCCGTCGACCAATATATTGTTATAAAGATGAAATTGCAAATAATAGAAGGGTTTAATTGAAAAATAAATAATTTAGAAGAAAACATTTAAAGTTTGCTAATGAAGTGGTTAGAGCAAGGGAAGGAGAGGAGAGTTGTGGGAGGTTGAGTGTAGCCAGGGCTGGCCCTTGTGTGTGTTTTGGGTGGGGGGGAGGGGGTCAGGCCGTGCGGCCGCTCGAGGCCCCCCAAATCTAGGGGCCCCTGTACACATATAGTATATAAAGTCCATGGGCCATGGGTCCATATTAAGTTAGGCAGCTGAATAGCCGAATACAGAAAATGAATTTTAGTCCATTGTTAGGCTTGTTTCAGCGAAACCGAAGCGATCTTCATCTGACTCTCCTGTCGCTTCGCCTCGATCACATCACGCCACTCGCATCGTGCCGCCTCGATCACATCACGCCGCTCGCTGCTCCTACGCTCTCAAGGACTTCTCGGCGTCTTGCAAACGGAAACAACAAGTCGGCAAATCGCGGCTCGCTAGTAGCCACGCTCGTGTCGATCGTCCGCCGGTCACCTTCTCTGCTCGCTACTGCTATTTATTTCTCTTTGAAGTTTTAAAATGTTATATATAGATAATTTTATCACATCGAATATTAAATGTTGTGTGTGTGTTTATAAGACTATATAAATATGTATATATTAGTTTATGTATATATATAGAGGCCTCCATATAAGTTTTTGCCCTGGGGCCTCAAAATCCCAGGACCGGCCCTGAGTGTAGCTGTGGAACAGGAGGGCGCTCGACCATGGGCATTTTGCTTAATTCGGTCATACCTAATCGCACATGTGGGCGTAACACATGGGCTATCTTGTTTGCGTGGAAAAATTGTAAAAACAATCCCAAATGTCACACTGAGTTAGATGCGCTAAGTCATATAACACATGAGGGAAAAGGAAAAAAAATGCGAACAACGGCAAATGTTGAGGAATATCGAATCAAGGTGAATTAGGACTGTGTATTTGCAAATAATCTTATTAGGGGAATTTCAAAATCAGGATGACATTTAGTGTGGTTTTTGCAATTTTCCCAAATTGCGCCATTGACCCAACTCGGTGAAACCTTTACCGCCTGTAGAGGTGGAAAAAAAAGCTTGAACCTTGTGGCTCAGATCGGCCCAAAGTGAGCTCATCTCGGATCAGTTTGACCTCGTAGTCATAATGAGTCAAACCGAGTTAGGGTTTTAGCATGTGAGCAGCTCGTTTAGCTTGCTAGTACAAAAATCTCCCTATCTTTATATACTTATTGCTTCTTAACTAGTGCTTAGTATGTTAATTAACATTTAAACTATATATATATTTGGTGAGTTATTTATGAGTTAGTGTTTATTATTGTGTTAGTATACAATAAATTAATAAATTATGAAGGTGGTATAAATTAAATAAAGCTTGTTAACAAGCCAGCTCGTGAGTCGAGTCAAGCTTTTACCTCACTAAGCTTACAAGCCCAAACAAGCCGAGCCTTACCAAGCTAAGCTGACTCGTTATCTACACCCATCAGGCTTGATTGGTCAATTGAGTCAACCATGCCGCTAGTTGTCCATTTTGATAGGGATCAAAACGGTTCGGAAACTTTCCAGTTTCAGTACCAGTTTTCGAAAACAAAATGTGTCGGTCAGAATTTTTTCTGAAAGTTTTGGAAATGAAAGCAGATTCAGATTTTTTTTCCCAACGAGGAGTTTCCAAAAGTTATTTATGAGTTAGTGTACATTTTTGGAAACGAAAGTTTTGGAAAGAGTCCTCGGCTTCTTACACTCCGTGCGAGTGGAACGTAATCGACGGAGAAGGTACCAGTTGTGCAGCTGCTCGGGCAACAACGGATCCTGTTCGTACCCCTGCGGTGCCCAGTATCTAAACACTATCAACTCAGGGCCTGTTCGGTACAGCTCCAACTCCTAAATATAACTCCAGGAGTTGAGTCTGGAGTGGAGTTGTGGAGCTGCCTAAACCTAGCTCCACAACTCTAGTACATTTTGTGAGAGAGCTCCACCCAACTCCACTCCCAGTTTTAGTGGAGCTGAAATTGATTGGCTGAGCTCCAGCTCCAGGAGGGGTGGAGCTGGAGCTAGAGTTGTGTCAAACAGGCCCTCAATCTTGAGGGAAAGCCCTTTCGACCCAGTCTTGCACCCTAATGGTGATCAGTGGGTTCAACGACTACGATCTACAGTGGCGAATCTCAATAGTGCTTTTGCGGCGGTAATTGAATCACCGGCTCAGAACCCACCTCCACTTCCCGCTAGAGAAGAAGAGTTGAGATCTACGTCGTATCCCCTGCAACACCTCATCACATGAACTTTGTTAGCGGACCCCACCGCCTCAAGGTAATCGCCATCTACGTGACCACCTGAATGGGCGCCGGCAAGAACAGCGAGGACAGGACGACGCCGGGCATCGTCAGCGCCGTTCTCCACCTCGACGCGATAACAATGCTAACCCAGGTGGCTGACCCAGCGAGAACCAACACCGACAGGATCGCCAAAGCCACCACAGGGCGACAACGGTCGAGGTCGACGACAAGACGACAATGATCGACGACTGCGAGATTAATTCACGTTCTCCCAACGACCGTCGAGATCAACAACGAGGACGCTGATCCAGGGGTCGCACACCTAACCCAAGCGACCCTTCGTCATCATCATCGTCACCCTCATCGTCAGCTGGCCCACCCCGACAACAACACAGTCATCGACCACCACTTGTACCAGGAGGCGGATGCAGAGTGTTCACGCTGATGTTATGAGAAGTACGGTGGCCCGAGAAATTTTGACCAGGAGCGGTAGAGAAGTACGACGGAAGCACTGACCCTGAAGAGTTCCTTCATGTCTATTCCACAGTTCTCTACACTACTAGGGCAGATGACAATGTACTCGCAAATTATTTGCTTGCTGCGTTGAAAGGATCTGCTCGGTCTTGGTTGGTTCACCTCCCGCCCTGCTCAATCTCTTCATGCGAAGACCTATGGCAGCAATTCATCGCCAACTTCTGAGGCACTACAAGCGTCACACAATCGAGGATGACCTCCACACCTTAACTCAGAATCCAGGTGAATCTTTGAGGGACTATATTCGGGGATTCAGTGAATGCCGAAATATGATCCCTGAAATCATCGATGCTTCGGTTATACGAGCGTTCAAGTCGGGCATCCGAGATTGTTACACCACCTAGGAATTGGCAACAAGATAAAATACTTCCGCACGCAAGCTATTTGACATCGTGGACAGATGTGCCCATGCAGATGACGCCCTGAGGCGAAAGGATGGAAACAACAAGATGGGCGACGAGAAGAAAATAAATAGCCAACAAAGAGGCACCACAGTCTAGCAAAAAGAGAAACAGGAAGAACGGGAAGCGCAAAGCGATAATGGAGGTTCTCGCCACAGAACAGGCAGACCCACCCAAGCACCCAGAACCCCAAGGTGATAACTCGCAATGACAATGGTGCCCGATTCATAAAACCAACGCTCATTCTTTAGAAGAATGTCACATCTTCAAGAACGCGTTAGCAAGACAGATGGCAGTGGAAAAAGGAAAGCGAGTTCACGTCGTCGAAGCAGAAACTGACGTACTCTCGCCCGACAACGAACTCGTCTTCCTAGAGTTCGACCTTCATGTCACACACATCTTCGGCGGCTCTACAACATACTCCTCAAAGAGGGAATACAAGAAGGTAGAGCACGGAATCTGTTCTACATCACAAGGAGTTCCTCCTGAGATGAAGTGGTTCGAACAGAAGATCGAGTTCTCTGAAGAGGACCACCCGACGACTACAACTATCCTAGGGAGATATCCGATAGTGGTTGAACCCACTATTCAGAACATTAATGTCGCACCAGTTCTCATCGACGGTAGCAGCTCAATCAACCTTCTCTTTGTTGGCACCTTGGACGCAATGGGAATCCCACGAAGTGAGCTAGTCCCTTCGGATCAGTCCTTTCACGGGATCACTCCGTAATCGTCGTCCAAGCCATTGGGCAAAATTACGCTAGCTGTCACTTTCGGACAGTCGACAACTTTCGAACAGAGCAGATCACATTTGATATCAGTGCCATCTTAGGGAGGGCTGCACTCGCGAAGTTCATGGCGGCATCCCACTACGCGTACCAATTGCTCAAGATGCCAGGGCCAAAAGGGACAATCACTATTCAGGGAAATGCGAAGTTGGCAGTACAGTACGACAAGCGGAGCCTCGACATGGTCGAGCATACTCCCACATCACTCACCACAACTGAGCCACCTAAGAAAGTGAGCAAGCCCAACAAGGCGCCAAGACCTGATGACGCGATCAAAATTGTCCCGCTGACCAGCACCAACCCTGATAAGACTGTAAAGATTGGGGCAATGCTCGACAGCAAATAGGAACTCGAGCTCATCACCTTCCTCCGCGACAATGCAGACGTGTTCGCTTGGCAGCCGTCAGACATGTCCGGAGTCCCCAGGGAGGTGATCGAGCACAAACTTATGGTGCGACCCAATGCCAAGACAGTTAAGCAAAGACCGCGGTGATTTGCACCTAACCGAAAACAAGCCATACGAGAAGAGTTGGACAAACTTCTCAAAGCTGGCTTCACCAGAGAAGTTCTCCATCCAGAGTGGCTCGCCAACCCAGTCATGGTTTGCAAGGCCAATAGGAAGTAGAGAATGTGCGTAGAATTCACCGATCGCAATAAGGCGTGCCCCAAGGATCACTTCTCTCTTCCTCGAATAGACCAGCTAGTGGATTCAACGGTTGGTTGTGAGATATTGAGCTTTCTCAACACTTACTCTGGTTACCACCAGATCAGCATGGCTGCAGAGGACGAGGAGAAGACAACATTCATCACGCCTTTTTGTGTTTTCTGCTACACCAAGATGCCCTTCGGGTTGATCAGCGCAGGCAACACGTATCTGCGGGAGATCCAAGGAGTTCTCGGTGACCAAATCGGACGGAACGTCGAGGCCTACGTCGACGACGTTGTCGTCAAGACAAAGATGGGCGACACAGTGATCGATTTCCTTAGGGAAACATTCAACAACCTCTGACGCCATCGGCTGAAGCTGAATCCGGAGAAGTGCATATTTGGAGTACCGTCGGAGAAGCTACTCGGTTTCCTCGTCTCCGGACGAGGCATCGAGGCAAACCTCGAGAAGATCAAGGCCATCGAGAATATGAAGTCACCCACAAGACTCAAGGAAGCCCAGAGACTGACTGGATGTATGGCAGTACTAAGCCACTTCGTAGCCAGGATAGGAGAGCAAGGACAACCTTTATTTGCTTTACTTAAAAAGCAAGCAAAATTGGAGTGGACTCAAGAGGCCGAAAACGCGTTCATCATGCTTAAGCGCTACTTGTCAATTCTCCTGTACTCGTTGCCCCACAACCTAATGAGGAGCTCTTTCTATATATTGCTGCCACACCCTATTCTGTGAGCACGGTGATCATCGTCGAGAGGGAAAAAGTACAACACCCAGTGTACTATGTCAGCAAGACCCTCCACAACGCCAAGGCCAGATACCCACAGATCCAAAAATTGCTCTATGCTGTGATCATGACATTGAGAAAGCTGTGCCACTACTTTCAAGCCCACAAGATCACTGCTGTCTCTTCTTTTCCTTATTTATCCGGTCTACGGATATCCCTTGTCGACACAAAAGAATTCAAAACATATTCGATTATGCCACGCGTTCAGTGGATGATGGATGAAACGATTGGTCTATGACGCGTACAACTTGACCAAACGAGCACAAAAACCGACTCAAATATGTACCAAAAATACCGACAAAAACAACTTTATTTTTTATATTAGTAGAGATAAAGATAGGAATAATACAGCTCTAATTCACACCCCCTATAAAATATCTAACTACTCTACAATCCCCAACCCCTCACCAACCGAACCTAACATCGCTCCCTCCCTGCCGCGCCAAGCCAACGCGCCTCTCCCACCTGTCTCTCCTTCCCCCGAACTAGCAGCACCACCGGCACTAGCCTTACTTCCTACTCACTCCTGATCGATCTCTTCCTTGAACAAACCAGCACAACGCCTCTTTTTTTTTCCCCTCCTGATCCAAGCGCAAGAAAATTAGAAGAAAACAAGTTATAGGTCTTCCCTAGAAAACTGTCTCCTTTGTAACCGAATCTGAGAAAAACCGGCTCCCCTCCCATTAACCAATCCTCTATCTTTGTTTGGAAGCGATCCGAACCAAGACATATAGAAATCGACGGACGAACGAAAAAAATATCATTTCTACCTTTATTTAGATTAGAAGCGATACGAACCGAGATGGATACGGATCGACGGATGGAAGCAGATTTCATTTTTTCAGTAGGTAAAGATAAAGATTACATCATGTCATATTTGCTTACAGATACAGCTTACAGGTAAAAACGATTATAGTTTTTCTTCTCATGAAAAGTGAACTGTACAATTAGTTATTATTTGATAAAATTAAAAAAGCCGATTTATTGTTTTAAACAAAATAATGAGGTATATCTCGTTGTTTTGACGAGTTTAATTTGAGACTTATACGTTACCATATTCCCTTTGTTTTCGTATTAGGTTCCGATTTCGGTTTCCGATTCGTAGTCTCTCCGTTTTCATATTGATTCCGATTTTGTATCAGTGTTTCTGATTCGTAGTCTACTCCGAATAAAATTTGGAAACGGAAACAGTAGAGGTGATTTTCGTCCCGCGAGATCGATGGCTAATGGCTACGCCGCGGCGGCGGCGGCTCGGACTCAGTGGCGACGCTGAAGCCATCGCCGGCGCTGCGAGCCTGCGACCAAATGCGGCGAAAGCTGGTGCCGGACAGGCTCCTGCGACGGCGCGCGCTCCGCGTTCGCGAGAACCTGCTAATGCTCGCAATCCAGACTGGTGGGGCTGGCGGGAGTTGATGCCGGCCGAGCCCTCGAGACGGCGACGTCGGCGCCCGTCGGCGATGCCGGCCCTATCTTATTCCGGCGACGGCGGTGCTTATACCGTGCATAAACCCGAACCGCGAAGGTGCAAATCCCTCTTTACTTTGAGTCTGATTTGAGGATTTGATGAACTTCAGAACTTGGGTTTCTGATGATTGGGGAAAATATTATGCGACCTGATTTCTCCACCCCTTTCCCCGCCGGCAGGCAATACTAGTACTATACTACTATTTATCCAACTGATGCTTCCTATTCTACAATTCAGAGTTCCGATTAAATCATCTCTGTAATTTTTCCATCTCAAGCGCGAGTAAGCAAAGAGTAGGACATAAAAAAAAAATCAAAGTTTCTGCTCACCATGAACAGAGTGTAGTCCAGAAAAGAAGGCATACCTCGGATTCGACTCTCCTGTTCGCGGAAACCTGATCCGCAGCGCGCACGAGAAGGTAGAGCCTCTTCACACCCGGCTGCAGCCGCAGGATCTTCTCCACAAGTACTGCATCCAGCAGATGCGTTAAAGTATCAAGATTCGATCAGGTGCGTGGGGTGTTCTTGAAAAGCAGTGAGAGTTGATCAAGGTTTGGTGTTACGTACGTTTCGCTATGAAACCGGTGGCGCCCGTGATGAGTACGGTCCGGCTGTGGAAGCGCTCTGCAACACCGGCGAGCTCCATGCCCAGACTGATCGAGCAACCGACTCGGGTGATGGTTGCGCGAGCAGGAACGATGAGGGTGTGCTTGACAATATAGAAGCCGGAGTAGGAGCTCTGCTAGATGGACCTTAACAATTATTAGAGTCGACAACTTGAAAGAAATGGGAAATGGATTTTTTTTTGGTGACATACCCTGTTTTATATATGCCATTTTAAAAGTTATCTCAAAATTTGAAACTAATTAGTAAGATAAATCAATATGTGATATGACACAAACATGCAGGTTTAAATTTGAGTTGTATAATTTGAAAAAAAATAACAAATTTGACTTCGAAGTACATGTTTATTCAGAGTCAATTTTTTTTCTATTGGTATAAATTGAACTTAATCCTTCATGCCTGTGGAGTTACATGTCACATATTTAACTATCTTACTATAATTTTTTTATAACTTTTTAAGTGACATGTAAAAACGAGAGGACATTGTTTTAGGAAGAAATGGTGGGAAGGAGTGGAGACCGCCCGGCGTGAGCATTCATTGGTATTCGAAAAATTTGGCCATTTAAATCTGAGGACCGAAATATAGTGGAAACAAATTCGAAGACTTAGCTATTCGGTTTGGTTGGCCACGATCGAAATAATTAGGTGATTTCAGAAGAGCCAAAAAAAATCGTAGAAAGTAATTACAAAAAGTAATTATGTTAAAAATCAAATCTTGTATGCTCCATACAACGAGTGTAGTAGCTACAATAGGTAAAAATAATGTGTAACATAGCTAGATAACATAAGATTATGTAAGTTAAAGTGGTTTATGATAATTTAAATTTAAAAAGTATATAGAATGATGATTCAAATGTAAAATTAAGGTGATATGACTTTATGAAAAAAGAAAAATATTGAGATAGTTAATCATCTAAAGGCTAAAAATAATTGAGGTGATATGGCTTAATGAGAAAAGAAAAGAAGAGAGATAATTTAGACCATAGATTAATATAGCATATTTGAATGATGTTTAAATTTATTGATTGTTAGTGGATGATGTTGTGGCATCTTGTTAGTAGATGATGATGTTGCATCTTTGCATTTAATCATTAGGTATTAGTGGGTTATAATTTGATAGTAAGAGAGGATATTCGAGAGCTGAATGTAGTAGTAGCAAATAGCTCTCCTCTCTCTAATTTCTTCTCTCCTCCATCTCAGCATTTAGCCGATTTATAGCCTCCTATTATACTTGCTCTTAGGTATAAGTGGCAGAAAGACGCACGGGTGTTGGGGGAGGCAGCGATGGGTCAGTGGGGTCTTGGAGAGGCGATGCCAGAGCGTAGGAGATGAGAGCAGGAGGAATAGACGACGGGCACCGCCACGGGGGAGGTGGGGGGGGGGCGATGAGCGAATCAGGTTTTTGTCAGTGGGATGGGATATACATGTTGGCTTGGTGATATTTCGGTCAATTCAATTAATCGTGGTAGACAACTGAAATGGCTGTATTTATGGACAGTTTTGTCCAACCTCATGCCCGATTGAGTTTGACTAATATCCATGGAAAGGGTGAAACAATCTCTAATGCCGCATCGATCAGTCCGTTCATCAAGCCTGACCCTGACTACATGTCAACCAATTGTAAACAACTTGGTCGATGATAATTGCGTCGATGCGATATATCTGACAGGTTTACTTGTGATCGATTACAGCAAAGTGCTGGAACGAATGTAAAGATAAGCAATCTATAATATTAATTATGTTATCAAATCTTGTATGCTCTACACAACGAGAGTAGTAGCTATAGAGATGAATCTGAGAGTTGGATTAGTAGGAAACAGCTCTGTACTCCCTCCGTACGCATAAAGGAAGTCGTTTAGGACAGCGACACGGTCTCCAAAACACAACTTTAACTTCTTGTTTCTATAAAAATATTTATTGAAAAGTGATATATGTATAGTTTTATGAAAGTATTTTTCAAGACAAATCTATTCATATAATTTTTACATTTTCAAACTCAACAACTTGAGAGTTATTTATGATTTATATTTTCAAGGTTTGACTTAAATATTATCCTAAATGACTTCCTTTATGAGTACGGAGGGAGTATATCAGTATTATTGTAATTTACCCATTAGAAGACAGAGGGGGGCCTTGTTTCTATTGTATCATAATGAAACCAAGCATAAGTAGAGTAATTCTTGTAATTTGTAACTGTATTTATGACGCTCCCTGTTACAGACAGTTAAGGAAATTGCAAGATATATAGAGAGGTGTTTTTATTTTTTATTGACAATTTCATTTGAGTTTATAATTAGTTTACGACTTCAAGTAGATTACGGGTTCTGATGAAGAGATGAGGCAAGACCGACACGGCTTATTCTGTCAGCCCTTTCTGTACGCCCGCTGGCTGTTGCTGCAGGAACTAGAACTTGTTGCAGTACCAGAAGACGCCCTTGTGGTCCTTGGACTGGATGTAGATGCACTCCTTAGCCTCGCGCCATATCGCCTTGACGACGGGTGTGGGGTCGAACTGGTAGTACTCTCTGAGGACGGGTGGATCACCTTGGTCGCCTCCACCATGTGGTAGTGCGGGATGGTAGGGAACATGTGGTGCGCGACGTGCGTATCCGTGATATTGTGGAACACTCGGTTGAGGAAGCCGTAGTCGCGGTCCACGGTGAGAAGGCTAATTCACGACTGGTTGCGTGCGCCCTCCCCGCGCGACTGGACATGTCGTGCGCGGAGAGGAGGGTGGCGGACGGCGTGGTTTCTTTTTTTTTTTTTGGACTCGGTATTTTTTTTTGTTTTTTCTTTTTTTTTCATATCTTTTTCAGTTTTTCAGTTTCCTTTTTTTTGTTTTTTTTTTCTGTTTCGTTTTCCGTATCTTTTTAGTATTTTCAGTTTTTTAATATGTACTTAAGCAAACTTTGAATGCGTATGTGCATACAAAGTTTGTATACGTGTATATAATGTTTATATACGTTAATATTTTAGTTTTTTATACATATGTAATTACACAAACTTTGTATACACGTATACAAAGTTTGTATAAGTGTATTTTTTATACTTTTTGTACGTACGTACATCAACTTTGTATACATGTGTATATTTTTATACACTAAAGTGCATATGTATATACAATATACATATGTATAAATTTTATATTTACGTATACAAATTTGTACGTACGTATATGGTATGTACATACATATATACAGTAGTATATATATAGGAGAAGAGAGACTGGGGTGGGGGGGGGGGGGCAGCTGATCGCGCGTGTGCGCGGCGGCGCGACTAGCTGCGGATCAGCAGCCCCAAGGTCCACGGTGGCGAGCGCCCCGCGCAGCCAGTCCCACTCGTTGGAATTCGTAGTGTGGGATCGCTCGGTGAGTGTGATGGAGGTGTAGGTGACGACCACCAGCCACGCGTTGACGACGAGCAGCGGCAAGCCTTTACAGCGCGAGCGACACGGCCAGCATGCCGATGTCCGAGATGGCGATGAAGACGCGCTCCCGCCTCATGTAGATGGCTCCGGAGGGATCGAAGTGGCTGGCGAACCGCGGGTACCAGCGACCCCAGGTGTTGAACACCAAATACATCGGCCACCCGACAGTGAGCTGCATGCCGAGGAGCAGTAGCCGGGCGACGGGCCGTTGTTGTACTTGTACACGTACGGGGAGTTCCACGGCAGATCGGACTTGAACCTGGGGACGAACACCTCGTCGCGCTCCTGTGAGCTGGTGTTGGAGTGGTGCCGCTGGTGGCTGTATTTCCACGAGAAGTATGGTGCCAGAAGCCACAAGTGCAGGACCAGACCGAGGGTGTCGTCTTGGAGCGCGTGGTGCCCGCACTCGTGCGCGATGATCCACACCACGAACAGGAAGCAGCCCTGCGCGGCCCAGTAGAACGGCCAGGCGACGAGGCGGCCGGAGGACGCCTGCAGGGAGGACAGGGATGCCGACCAGCGCAAAGTTGAGGAGGCCCGCGGCAATGGCTACGTCACGGAGCAGGTAGGAGAATGACTTGATCACGGAGCGGTGGAAGCGCTGCACGGCTGCACTGCTGCCGGCACGGCGAGGCGGCTCCTGTTCACTACAAGAAAAGAGGTTTTCGCAGGTGGGCTAAACTGGTTTTCGCAGCGCCTGCGAAAATAGCTCTTAGCATTAAAAAAAAATTGGTAGTCACCGCCCACGGCAGCAGCTTCCCGTTCCCATTCCCCCATCCAATCTAGTGTCCATTCCCCATAAATCCAAATCAAATTCACAAAAACATCACAAATAGTTCACAATCAAAACAAACACATCACAAATTAACACATCACAAATCGTGACAAATCTGGCAGGAGGGAGGAGAGACGCCGCTGCCTCCACCATCCTCGTCGTCACCGCCGGATCTGGGAGGGAGGGAGGGGATCCACCGCCATCCGCCCCACCGCCGTCCGCCCGCCATGTCGTGAGAGAGGGGAGCGCTGCCGGCCACCGCCCTCCGCCTCCCCCCTGCGGCCAGATCTCGGAGGGAGGGAGGGGCCGGAGGCCGCCGCTGCTGCCATGTCACGAGGGAGGGGAGCGCCGCCGGCCACCGCCCTCCCCCGCCCCCTCCGGCCAGATCTGGGAGGGAGGAGCTGGGAGTCGCCGCCGCCCGCCGCTGAGAGTCGCCGCCGCCCACCGCCGCCGCCTCCAGCCGGGGGCCAGGGAGAGGAGGAGAGGTGAGGGGAGGAGAGGAGAGGGGAGGGGAGAGGAGTGGTCTGGAGGGGAGGGGGAAGGGGATGGACGCGGGAGAGGAGTGAGGGAGAAGGGAAGGACTTAGAAAAAATCGCCCGAGGTTTGCTCTATTTATATTCCAAGTCTATTTTCGCAGGTGGACCACATAAGAGGTCCACATAAGAGGTCCACCTGCAAAAATAAAGGGTACTTCCTCCGTTTCACAATGTAAGTCATTTTAGCATTTCCCACATTCATATTGATGTTAATGAATCTCGATAGATATATATGTCTAGATTCATTAACATCAATATTAATGTGGAAAATGCTAGAATGACTTACATTGTGAAACGAAGGGAGTATTTTTTAGGCGAACCACTTAAAGTGGTCCGCCTGCGAAAATGGATTTTCACAGGCGGTCAGCCAGCATTACCCCATTTTGTATTTTTAGGCGGCTATTTGGCTCAAAAGGTCTTGTCCGCCTACGAAAATAAATACCCCACTTCAGCGAAAATATTTTTTTTAGTGGTGGTTTCTTCCCCTCCTTCACCGTCGTCGGCCGGCTGCTGGTACCCATACTGCTGCTGACAGCAATTACACGAAGCAATCGGTCAACAAGTTCATAGTGCTAATTTCCTGGAGAATCGAGAAAAATATCCAACGGGGAGACCAGAAGACGAATTATTAGGGGAAAAACACTATTTTTTTCATTGATTGACGTGTGCATCTAGCACACATGGAAGCCGCCACCTTCTGTCGTTCCTGGTATGACATGATCAAGTAAGTCTGAATTAAGAATAATATGACAATGACTCACCACAACACTTGACTCATCTCACTTGGTTTAGATTGTCTAATGTTATATCTTTTAAGGTTTTAGGGTATGTGCAATCGTCATTAATAAGGAGCTCTTTTGCTTGTTAATTAGAAATGTTTGCTGACAATGAAAAGATAGTGAAGAGAGAAAATATCGTTGTTATGCTTAACAACAACTCAACATTAAATCTTATTCTCTATGAAAACATATGCTTTCATGAAGTGAAAAAAAATAAAAATAAAATAAATATGTTTAAATTAATGGTTACAACTTTTATCATCTTAACTAACTATCGTAAAATCACGGTCTCTAGATATTTTTGCAGTGCCTAATATTGTATATTGGGCTGAACATATTACGGGCTCGAATGAAGCATTTGACAGGAAAAAAAAAACAAAACACCAGTCTCTAAATATGACATGTAATCATCTTTTCTCGCTAGGTAGCTTGTTGGTTTAGATTTTTCATGGCCAAAGGAACATTAATTTAACATAAAAACGAGCGTGAGTCATAAAAAGGACTTTTCTTTGCTAGCTTGTTCAGATCGTCTTATGTTCTACTGGTGCTTGACAGAACCATTTAACACAAAAATTTAAAGCGTGGACACATCAAGATGACTTTTCTTGCTAGGTGGTTTAGATTTTCTTTGTTCTACATATATCTGGAGAACAAAATAGGCCTGTTTAGTTCGCGAAAAGAAAATTTTTAGGTGTCACATCGGATGTTTGACCGGATGTCGTAAGGGGTTTTCGGACATGAATGAAAAAAAAATAATTTCATAACTTGCCTGGAAACCGCTAGACGAATTTTTTGAGCCCAATTTATTCGTCATTAGCACATGTGGGTTACTGTAGTATTTATAGCTAATCATGGACTAATTAGGCTCAAAAAATTCGCCTCGTGATTTCCTCCCTAATGTGCAATTAGTTTTTTTAAGTCTATATTTAATGCTCTATGCATGTGTCCAAATATTCGATGTGATGTTTTTGGGAAAATTTTTTCAGAAACTAAACCAGGCCTAAGGCCATTCACAATGCGCCTAGCTGGCGTTCGGCCTCAACACCAAAAGTGAAATATTCGCTGCCGCATCGTCCATCCACGCGGCCTACTCAAGAACGCGGAGCAAACTGGCCACAGGTTCCTGGCGTCGCAGGTGGGACCCACGCTCGTGCTCCACGTGTCAAGGAAGAGAGAGGGAGGAGAGATAGCAGAGGGCATCCCCAAGATCCACGCCGCCAAATCTGAGCCGGACATTGTCCTCCTCCTCTCTGCTCCCGCCGAAGAGGCACCGTCGTCCTCCTCTTCTCTGCCACTGCCGGAGAGAGGAGCGCCGGAGAGAGGGGTGAGGGAGATGCACCGGGGTGGAGGGGCACCGATGGAAGGGGAGGAAGAGCGGCGCGGGCGGAGAGGGGCACCAGCGTGGAGGTGCGCCGCCCTCGATTTGCCGCCGGCGCCGTCGCCGCTAGGGCCACCCAGCGTCGGAGGGGAGAGGGGAACGGCGGCGGCGGAGTGAGGAGGAGGAGCGGCGGTGGTGGAGAGAAGAGACGGTGGCGGAAGGGAGAAGAGGTGCCGCCGCCGCCGCTCTTCCCGGCTCCGCGAGGACGACTGCGCCGGGCGGAGGAAGACGCGGAGGAGGCGAACCGGCGGTGGAGGCAGCGGCAGTGCGCGAGAAAAGGGGGGCCAAGTCCACCGCCCGCCCGAGCTCCACGTCTGCCGCTGGTGCTCCATGTCCATCGCCGTCAGCAGAGGCCGGTTAAGGTCTTGGGAGTGTTGGAAATTTGGTCATAAATCGGCATATTTTAATCCAAAATATTAAGACAATAAACATGACAATTGCAATATGAATAGATCTAATGACAGTGCTAGATGTATACAACTTGAGTACGCTTAATATGAAATAAGCATCAACATTTACATAGTAACGCAATGCTGCCATTGCGAAGAGTATTAACAATGAAACATCTAATAGAATCGGGAGAATGAAAGTATACCCCGAGAACGTCCCACCGCTGGATTTTGAGGCAGTATTGCCTCCGTTGATGTCGTTCATCATCTTGTCTCCAATCTCCGTCGACATCTTGGTGAAGGCGTCGATGCAGCAGTAGTAGCCGTGAAGAACAAAAGCAGTCGCGCTTGAAGCGCTACCCAAAAACTTGATCGCTCGCCTGCCCGTGCAAGTTCTCAAGCGGATGGAGTTTCGGAGGCACCTGCTCGTCCCGTACACCTGTGCGGGCAGGTGAACAGATCCGGGGAAGGATTCTGTAGCTCAGGAACAGAGGAGGAGGAACTCGAAGTGCAAGAGAGGTCGGGAAGAAGAACTTCCCCCGTCCTTCTGGTCGCTGCGGAGTATATATATGCGAGCGCGAGAGTAACGTTCGGAGTCATCAACCGCAGTGTTTAATTTCGTAACCGACGAAATCAATTCACGGTGTTTAATTCCGTAACCGACGGAATCAATTCACGACATTTAATTCCGTAACCGACGTGTTCATTGGTACGAAATCAATTCTCCGTGTTTATTACCGTCCGTTACAAAACGAGAGAGCGCAGCAGCAGCTGGCTGCCTCGCCTCGCCCCGCCCCGCCTGGCTGTCCGCGCACCATCTCAACCGGTCAACAGAGACTCTCCACTAGCTCCGTATTTAAGTTGAGACCTCTTCACTTAGATTTCCAAGGTGGTATTATTACCCATAGCACTTAATGTGGGCCAATGGAATTTATTAGGATTTAATTGGGCCTAGTCCATTAATCTAACAATCCCCACTAAATTTCATGGCTCATAGGAAATGCTCTCGATTCTGATCCTGTTTGTTATACCAGTGTTTCGGTGGAGACTGTTAAGTTGAACTTCCACCTAGGAAAAGAGCTACACCAGATCACAACTGAACAATGGACTATGCCTTGAATTGTCAGTCTTCTGCGATTCAGGTTTCACTCAAACCCTTAACTGGTACTAGGCTGCCGTTTGCATCCCCTCTGTTTGGAGCGTATAAATCATACTCCTGGCCTTTTTCATGAGTATCTAGAGATCACCTAGATCTCATAGACTGTGACTACCAGTCGGACTCATATAGGTGTGTTCCTTCTAAGATGTTTTGTAGGCCAACATCTCTGCTTTATGAAAAGCCACTCGGATCAAATTAAGGTGTATACCATCTCTGCTTTTAAGAGCATGCCAATGATCATCTCCTGGATTTGAAACAAATCGGCTCAACTTGCTCACAGCAAATGAGATGTCAGGCCTCGTTGCACTAGCTAACTACATCAATGAACCAATGATCTGGGAGTATCTCAATTGATCCCTTACTATTCTTCTGTTTTTCCTTAATAGCACACTAGGATCATAAGGAGTAGGAGCTGCCTTGCAGTCACTATAACCAAAGCGACTCAAGACCTTGTCCACATAGTGAGATTGCACAAGTGTAATCCCACCCTCATCTCCTCTCAGTAGTTTAATGTTAAGAATAACATTAGCCACTCCCAAATCCTTCATTTCAAAGCTTTTGGACAGAAAGTCCTTGACCTCCTCAATCACATTGAGGCTGGTCCCAAAGATCAATATGTCATCGACATATAAACACAAGATCACTCCCTCTCCCCCACCATAGCGATAGTACACACATTTGTCAGCTTCGTTCACAACAAAGCCAGCAAATGTAAGTGTATTGTCAAACTTCTCATGACATTGCTTAGGCGCTTGTTTGAAACCATACAAGGACTTCAACAGCTTGCACACCATTCCCTCTTGACCTTTTAGTACATATCCATCTGGTTGATCCATATAGATCTCCTCCTCCAACTCTCCATTGAGAAAAGCTGTCTTAACATCCATCTGATGGATGAGTAGACCATGAGAGGCTGCCAGAGCGAGTAGTACTCGAATCGTCGTCAAGCGAGCAACTGGTGAATAAGTGTCGAAAAAATCATCGCCTTATTTTTGGGTATAACCCTTGACCACAAGCCTTGCCTTGTACTTTTCAATTGTACCATCAGGCCTAAGCTTTTTCTTGAAAACCCATTTGCATCCTATAGGTTTGCACCCATATGGACGCTCGACGACTTCCCAAATACCATTAGACATAGAGTCCATCTCACTGCGTATCGCTTCTTTCCAATAGTCAGCGTCAGGAGATGAATATGCCTCTTCAATGGTTCTTGGAGTATCATCCACAAGATATACAATGTAGTCATCTCCAAAAGATTTTGCAGTCCTTTGTCTCTTACTCTTTCGAGTTGCTACAATGTTATCCTCTTCAGGATTTTCCTCAAGCGTTTGATCAATGTGTTCTATCGGCACAAAGTGCTCAGGGGATAAAATAGGTTCTTGACTAGAAGTGCTAGGTGCATTTTTCATAGGAAATTCATTCTCAAAAAATGTGGCATCTCTGGACTCAGTAATTGTACCAACACGCATGTCGGGAACTCCAGAATTTACTATTAAGAACCTATATCCCATACTGTGGATAGCGTAACCAAGGAACACGCAATCTACGATCTTTGGTCCAAGTTTACGCTTTTTGGCTATAGGTACATTTACCTTGGCCAAACAGCCCCATGTGCGTATGTGAGAGAGATTTAATTTCTTCCTTTCCCATTCCTCGAATGGTGTTACTTCCTTATGCTTAGTAGGAATTCTTTCAGGACATGACACGCAGTCAATATTGCCTCACCCCACCATTCCTTGGAAAGTCCCGCAGTGTCTAACATGGCATTCACCATCTCAGTTAGAGTGCGGTTCTTTCTTTCGGCTACCCCGTTTGATTGGGGTGAATAGGGAGGCGTCCTCTCATGAATAATTACATATTCTTCGCAGAAAGAAGTAAACTCATTAAAAAATACTCTCCACCCCTATCAGACCTTAACCGTTTGATTTTCCTTACCAGTTGGTTTTCTACCTCAGCCTTATGGATCTTAAAGTAATGTAATGCTTCATTCTTTGTTTTCAATAGGTACACATAGCAGAATCTAGTGCAATCATCTATCAGTGTCATGAAATATTTCTTTCCCCCTTTAGTCAACACACCGTTCATTTCACACAGATCGGAATGAACAAGTTCTAGTGGTGCCAAATTCCTCACCTCAGATGCCTTGTGAGGCTTGCGAGGTTGTTTCGATTGAACACAAGTATGATACTTAGAGCCTTTGACTAAAGTGAATTTTGGAATTAAACTCATGTTGGCTAAGCGTGTCATACAACCAAAATTCACATGACAAAGTCGCGAATGCCACACATTGGACTCATCATCATCATCGCTTACATGGTTCACAACTTTATTACACATATCATCCAAGGAAAAGCGAAACAAACCTCCACTATCATAACCTTTTCCAATAAACATTCCATATTTAGATACGACACATTTATTGGATTCAAACACAAGTCTAAAACCATCTCTACACAGTAGAGAGCCGCTAACTAGATTCTTCTTTATTGAAGGGACATGCTGCACGTTCTTCAGCTGTACGATCTTTCCCGAAGTAAACTTCAGATCGACCGTACCAACACCATGAACAGCCGCAAGCGATCCGTTTCCCATCAACAGGGAGGAACCTCTCCCGACTTGATAAGAAGAAAACAGGGAAATGTCCGCACACTCATGAATATTAGCACCAGTATCAACCCACCAATCAGGTGAGTGACAGACAGAGAGAACTATAGGTAAAAATTTACCATACCCCAATGTTTCTTCGCCCTCACTAATAACCATGTTTGCAGACTTCTTGTCCTTGCGCTCAGGACAATCCTTGGCCCAATGCCCAGGCTTGCCACACACAAAGCAATCTCCTTTTGCCTTTCCCTTGCCTTTCTTCTTAAAATTGGTTGTAGCCTTGGGTTTGACGTCAGGTTTGACTTTCTTCTTGTTGTTGTGGGATGCGTGAGGGTTCTTCTTCTGCACCAAATTGGCACTAGAACCTCCCTCGATCTTTTTGCCCCGGTTGTCCTTTGCCCTTGCCTTCTCCTCAATACCTAAAGAGCTAATAAGATCAGCAACACTGAACTCTTGCTTCTTGTGTTTTAGAGGAGTAGCAAAGTCCGACCAAGAAGGTGGCAATTTGGCAATAATGCCTCCAGCCACAAACTTGTCCGGCAACTCGCAGTTGTTGTTCTCAAGTTCCTTTACCAGCATCTGAATCTCATGAGCCTGTTCCACTACAGAACGGTCATCGACCATCTTGTAGTCATAAAACCGCTCCATGACATACAGCTCGCTGCCGGCGTCGGAAACCCCGAACTTGGCCTCAAGAGCATCCCACATGTCCTTCCCTGAAGGTATGTGCATATACACATCCACAATATTATCGGCGAGCACACTGATCAATGCTCCATGGAATAAGCAATCCGTAGCCTCGAACTTAGCCTCCTCCTCAGGAGAGAAAGGCGGTTCACTCGGTTTGCCCCGTGAGACAAAGAAACAATGCATCACCGTCAACCACAAAAGTGCACGTGCTTTCCATCTTTTATAATTTGAACCATCGAAAGCATGTGGTTTTAGTGATGCAGCAAAGCCAACTACCGAAAAAGACCTATCAAGTTTTTGGATTGTTGGAAATTTGGTCACAATTCGGCATATTTTAATCCAAAATATTAAGACAATAAACATGACAATTGCAATATGAGTAGATCTAGTGACAGTGCTAGATGTATACAACTTGAGTATGCTTAATATCAAATAAGCATCAACATTTACATAGTAACGCAATGCTGCCATTGCGAAGAGTATTAACAAAGAAACATCTAATAGAATCGGGAGAATGAAAGTATACCCCGAGAACGTCCCACCGCCGGATTTTGATGCAGTATTGCCTCCGTTGATGTCGTTCATCATCTTGTCTCCAATCTCCGTCGACATCTTGGTGAAGGCGTCGATGCAGCAGTAGTAGCCGTGAAGAACAAGAGCAGTCGCGCTTGAAGCGCTACCCAAAAACTTCATCACCCGCCTACCCGTGCAGGTTCTCAAGCGGACGAAGTTTCGGAGGCACCTGCTCGTCCCATACACTTGTGCGGGCAGGTGAACAGATCCGGGGAAGGATTCTGCAGCTCAGGAACAGAGGAGGAGGAACTCGAAGTGCAAGAGAGGTCGGGAAGAAGAACTTCCTCTGTCCTTCTGGTCGCTGCGGAGTATATATATGCGAGCGCGAGAGTAACGTTCGGAGTCATCAACCGCGGTGTTTAATTTCGTAACCGACACGCTCATTAATACGGAATCAATTCACGGCGTTTAATTCCGTAACCGACGAAATCAATTCACGACGTTTAATTCCGTAACCGACGCGTTCATTGATACGAAATCAATTCTCCGTGTTTATTATCGTCCGTTACAAAACGAGAGAGCGCAGCAGCAGCTGCCTGCCTCGCCTCGCCCCGCCCCGCCTGGCTGTCCGCGCACCATCTCAACCGGTCAACAAAGACTCTCCACTAGCTTCGTATTTAAGTTGAGACGTCTTTACTTAGATTTCCAAGGTGGTATTATTGCCCATAGCACTTAATGTGGGCCAATGAAATTTATTAGGATTTAATTGGGCCTAGCCCATTTATCTAACAGGGATGGGGTCGATTTGGGAGAGAGAGGAGATTGAAAAAGGGTTTGGTGGTGGGACCCATAGTAGCTTGTATTGTTCGCATTGTGGAGTGAGTTGCTTTGTAGGAGCTTCATCCAACGTGGCACCTCAGGTCCGGGAAAACCCCATGACGCACTGTGAATGGCCTAAAAGCAAGTGTGGCACAACCGTACAAGATACTGTCACCACCTCCATATTCTGTTCACAGTGGTGTGGCATGACTGGCGGTCTGGGTTCAATGAGTCATTCATGGTACAACAAAATCGTTATATCTTTCCCCTGTTCCCAACCCATCTCCCTTATTTTTCAAGTGCACGCTTTTCAAACTACTAAATGGTATACGTTTTGCAAAAGAATTATATAGGAGAGTTGCTTTAAAAAATCATATTAATCCATTTTCAAATCTTTATAGCTAATACTTAGTTAATCATGTGTTAATCTATCGCTCCATTTTCCATGCAGAGGGGAGGGGTTCCCAACCCCTCCAAAAGAACATAGCTGTGTTCAAGAAAAGAGAAAGAAAAACATTAATAAAGCAAGAAGATTAATAAAACATGAGAAATTAGTATATAATTAATTCAGTATTAAATAGTCAAACTTAAAAATTAGATTCATAATCTTATATATAGAATATTCTTCAAAAGATATATCGTTTAGCCGATAACTTTTGGCCCTATGTAGAAGGCAGCCGGGGGCAGTGTTGACGTATTCAGATTAGCTTTGGATTTTGCTGCTTTAGCTTCTGATCTCCGAAAGGGAATGGAGCTTAGATGGTGAGATAATGTAGTAAATAAGGTGGTTGGTGTGAACTTAGGAGAACAGCATGCAATACATGAAGAAAAATATAAAAAATAAATTTTTATAGCCTATAATCTAGTCGATACGTACGCACTATTAAGGCCGCTTTTGTTACAACGGATTGAGAGGAAAGATTCCTTATTTTCCAAATAAACACTTCTCAAATTGTCAAAACGATATACTTTTATAAAAAATGTTTATGTACAAAAGTTACTTTAAATAATCATATTAATTCATTTTTTAAGTCAAATAGTTAATACTCAATTAATCGTACCCTAATAGTTTACCGTGTTTTGCTATCTTAATCTTCTCCAATCCACTTCTCTCAAACACTCTCTTAGTTTAAATACGTGATGTTTTCTCTTTTCATCGGATTTAGATGCTACAAGCATGCCTACTCATGCGTATAATGTAACTATTGCGTATGCACTATTTAGTCCAAAACACGTGACATTGTTTTCTTCGTCTGATCAGTTTTAGATGCGACAAACCATATTCAAAGCCAACGTCAACAATCATAACTAGGGTAGGTTACATTAGTCTAGTTTTTTAATAATACAACTTTTGACAATTTATTTCTTGTATTATTTTCTAGATTTGTTTGAACTATCGTACTCTACTCGAAGTTTAATATTAATAAATATATTCAAAAAATTTCAAAGCAATATACTTCATCATAACATTAAACGTTAGAAGTAACTATGTGGTGGTTGACTTAAAATAAACTATGCAAGGTAATTAAGTTCACATGGATAATATAAAGATATAAAGAAGATACACTCAACGATTTTATTTGAAGTAATCACTGTATTGTTTTTTCTAAAAAAAATAAGTGCCAATTCGGTTCTCAGGATTTTCAAATCACAAGAATAGAAAAAACGTAGGAATAATGTACGAATGCATGTGAAAAATAAAATATTGGAACACATGAATTTTTCATACACTGAGCTAAACAAAAGAAGATAGTGTGGATGTTTTCATTCCTATGAAATTAATATATTTTGGAGGATTGACATAGTGTTCCTATGAAAAAAATTTCTTTTAATCCTATGAACCGAGTGCATGAAGAGTGTTTATTCCAAAAAGATTTCCTTTAAGAATCCTTCAAACCAAACAAGGCCTAGTTGTGTTTCATTTTGGGGTGGGATCTAAACACCCCCTATCACAGTGGCGTCACGTGACTGGCGGTCTGGCGTCAATGTGTCATTCGTGGCACAACTATATCATGTTCCCTGCTAGACTAGCTGTGTTCGAGAAAAGAGAAAGAAAAAGATTAAATATTCAAGCTTAAAAAGTAGATTCATACTCTTATGTAGAATATTCTTTAAAAAGATATATCATTTAGCAGTTTTTACAAATTATGCGTGTGAAAAATAAGATAACTTTTGGCCCTATGTCGGCCGCAGCTGCCTGCGGTGACATGTCGACGTATTCAGATTAGCTTTGGATTTTGCTGCTTTAGCTTCTGATCTCCGAAAGGGAAAGAGCTTAGATGGTGAGATAATCTGGTCAATATCGTTGCTGGAGAAATTTAAGAATATGACTCTATAGAGGTGGCTTTAACAGATGCCACCTGTAGGATGTCCTTATGAAAATGCCACTTCATAGAGGATACTTCTTAATAAAATACCACTTTGGGCTGCTTAGAGGTATTTAATCACATTTTAGGATGATTAGAGGCATTTAATCATACTTTGGGGTGATTAGAGGCATTTAATCGCTCGGTAGGAGGGATTGGAGGCGGTTGCTAGCGGGCAGCTGTGCGAAGCCAGCGAGGTCCGGGAACGCCGCCAGCACCGCCGCCACGTCCACCCCGGACGCGACAGGCGCGCGGCGAGCAGCAGCGCTGCCACCGCCTGGACGACGACACGGGAGGATGCGGGAACGGGAGGACGATGGCGACTCGGCCGACGGCGGTGCCGCGGGGGGGGGGGGGGGGGGGGGGGGGTGGTGCGGCGTGGTGGACGGGTGGCGGCGGACGGATGACGGCAGCCGGTATTCTCCTCCCACCGCTGCATCGTCCTCCTGGCGCATCCTCTCTCTCGGCCGGCAGCGCTAGCGGTTGTCGCCGCCGGTCCCCGGCCGCCGCTGCCGCCCGTCCGGTCACCCCCTCCCGGCTGCCGTCGTCCGTCCACCCCACCCCCCCCCCCCCCCACCCGGCGTCGGCTGCCGTCGCCCGTCCGCCACGCCGCCCCCCCTTGCACCGCCCCGCCGTCACCCGAGTCGCCGTCGTCCTCCCGCGTCGTCGTCCCGGCGGTGGCCGCGCTGCTGCTCGCCGCACGCCTGTCGCGTCCGGGGTGGACGTGGCAGCGGTGCTCGCGGTGTTCCCAGACCTCGCCGGCTTCGCGCGGCTACCCGCTGGCGACCGCCTCCAATCCCACCCCGCCGAGCGATTAAATGCCTCTAGTCACCCCAAAGTACGATTAAATGCCTCTAGTCATCCCAAAATGTGATTAAATACCACTAATCACCTCAAAGTGGTATTTCATTAAGAAGTATCCTCTATGGAGTGGCATTTTTATAAGGACATACTATAGGGTGGCATTCTGTTAAAGCCACCTCTATGAAGTGGCATATTGTTAAATTTCTCTTGGTTGCTGTGAACTTAGGAGAACAGCATGCAATACATGAAAAATATATCTTTTTATAGCGTATAATCTAGTCAATACGTACGCACTATTTAGGCTGCTTTCGTTACAACGGATTGAGAGGAAAGATTCCTCGTTTTCCACAGGAGCGTTTCTCAAACTGCTAAATGATATATCTTTTACAAAAAATATTTATCTACGAAAGTTGCTTTAAAGAATCGTATTAATCTTTTTTTAAGTAAAAAATTAGTACTTAATTAATCGTACCTAGTGGTTTACCATGTTTTGCTATCTTAATCTTCTCCGATCCTCTTCTCTTAAACACTCTCTTAGTTTAAATACGTGATATTTTTTCCATTCATCACTTTTAGATGCTACAAGCATGCCTATTTAGGCGTATAATGTAACTAGTGCATATGCACTATTTTGGGGGCGTTTGGATCCCACCCAAAATTTTAAACCCGAACGTTTAAACACCTGCATAAAATATTTAATATAGGTAAAAAATAACTAATTGTACAAATTAAGACTAATTTGCAAGACAAATCTTTTAAGCCTAATCGCTCCATGATTTGACAATGTGGTGCTACAGTAAACATTTGCTAATGACGGGTTAATTAGGCTTAATAAATTCGTCTCGTGGTTTACTGACGGATTCTATAATTAGTTTTTTGATTAGTTTTTTATTAATACCCAAACACCCCATATGACACCCTATAGAATACCCGATTTGATATGCTAATACTTTACACGTCTGGATCTAAACACCACTTAGTCTAAAACACGTGACACTGTTTTCTTCGTCTGATCAGTTTTAGATGCGACAAACCATATTCAACGCCAACGTCAACTATCAGAACTCGGGCAGGCACACTAGTCTAGTTTTTTATTAATACAACTTTTGACAATTTATTTCTTTTATTATCTTCTAGATTCATTTGAACTATCATACTCTACTTGAAGTTTAATATTAAATATATTCAAAAAATTCAAAGTAATATACTTCAATAGTAGAAGTAATACATCATAACATTAGAAGTAACTACGTGGTGGCTGACTTAAAATAAACTATGCAAGGTAATTAAGTTCCCATGGATAATATAAATAAGATACACACAATGATTATTATTTGAAGTAATCACTGTACTACTTTTTTTAAAAAAAGAGGGCCTATTTGGTTCAGATGATTTCTAAATCACAGGAATATGAAAAACGTTGGAATAATATATGAATGCACGTGACAAACAAATGATTGGAAAACATGAATTTTTCCTACACCGAGCTGAAAAAAAGAGGATAGTATGGATGTTTTCATTCATATGGAATTAGTATATTTTGGAGGATTTTTTTGAGGATTTACTTAGTGTTCCTATGGAAAATTTTTCTTTGAATCCTATGAACCGAATGCATGAATAATATTTACTCCAAAGGAATTGAGATTTCTTTTAGAAATCGTTGAATAATTGTGTTTTATATAGGAACTAATTAAACTATATTAAAAGTAACTTTATTACGGTATTAGAAGTATCTACACCGTTAGAGGAGAGGAACTCTTCACGCCGTGTGTTCCTCGGGGTGTGGTGGTGTCGGTGATATGGGCCCGGGGTACCAAGCTTAGAGGGAAGAGGCCGCCCCCAGTGTCCACGTGGTGCTCCCCCAAGGGGGTCGAGCCCGTGGATAGGTGGCAGCCGTCCCCTCTGAGCCCAAGGGGTCGGGCTGCCCCGACCCCTCCCCACAATCACCATGTGGCCGCCACGTGTGTGAGGTTAGGTGAACGCTCTCCAGCGTCCACCTAACCACCTTTGATGCAGGCGGAGCGAGCGCACCACGCTGCATTGAATGCGGCATGTTGCGTGCCTGACAAGCCTACGACCGGTCTGTGACCAGTCGGTCATAGGCCGAATGACAGATGGGACGGCAACAAGCCGCTCACGCCCTGGTCGTACGTCTGGCGGCGTGTGGCAGGTATGCCCCGTCCATCGTGATGATGAGAGGCTCTGGGCCTCTCATCCAAACTGTAGCCGGTTTGGCCGCACCAGATGTGCCCTAGATTGTATTCCCGGTACATGCATGCCCCCAAGTCTTCCTCCATTAAAAGGTGAGTGAGAGGGATGTCCCCTGTGTCAGCCGGCATGATTTGATGGGCCCCGCACGGCAGCCGACGCGCAGATGACTTCCAAGTTAAGGCACAAGACACACATTTAATGTGGAGAATATTTCCCTCTTCTCTAGGTAGCTCTCGTGGCATATGTGGTAACCCCTTGAGATATAAAAGGAGCTCCAGGCCTACTGAGGATGGGAGGATTCTCCCCCCAGACTGTGGATGAGAGGTTGAACTTTAGCTTGCTCACCAGAGATTTAGAGACTTTGTAAGCTCGGAAAAATCATCATACACAGGAGTAGGGTATTACGCTTCTTAGCGGCCCGAACCTATATAAACCTCTAGGGTCTCACTCTTGCTGAGGGGCCCCGACCCCTCGACATAGCCATACTCTTCCTTTCTTCCAACTCCTCAACTTTCACCCGCTGCCCCCGGCCGAACCAATAAAGGGGGGCCACACAGTCCCCCGCTCAAGGAGATCATCCTCCGACAGGTGGTGTGTGGGCACGTGGCGGGGTGTGTTTTCTATTTTATACTGAGTATAGCCTCCTAGGGGTATAATCTTGTATTAATTTGCTTCTCTCAAAGTCTTAATTCAATGATGCGCAACTCTTTTGCGTATTCTGGAAAAACATGAAGAAATGGGAGATGATTTTTTTCGGGATATCCATATTTTATATATATCATTTTGAAAGTTATCTAAATTTAAAAATAATTAGTAAGATAAATCAATATATGATATGATATTCCATAAATATGCAGTTTTAAATTTATATAACTATTATTAGGAGCACAGCGCACTCCTAATATTCCAAGTGCCAAACATGCATCAGCCTAGGCCCACCCCACCCCACGTCCCGTCATCCCACTCCCACCGTTATCGTAGTAAACGATTTACTCCTATCGCGCACCTCAACCACCCACCTTTATTCAAGTAAACGATCTACTTCAATAATAAAAACAACTCCCCTGCTTCCGATCCCACCCCATGTCCCGCATCGTGCTCCCACCATTATCGGAGTAAATGATTTACTTCGATAAAAACAACTTCTCTGCTTCCGGTATATATTCTATTTTTCCCGTACCCAACCAACCACTCTCGCCCCACTTCCTTTTTTCCTTTATTTCAGATCTAAATCGATCAACCATCCTAGCCCACAGATCGGCGATACACCATGGAGGAGGACGACGACACCGTGGCGGTTGATGGCGGTCGCCAGTGAGCGGTGGCCGGTGGCGGTTTAGGCGAAGGCACTGCTCCGGGCCTCGCTGCCAGACGTTGGGTAACACCTTAACCAGTAAGGAGGTGTTCACCTGGGCCAATAGCAACAACCAGCAGCTACTCCACGTCGACGACATTGATGCAGCAAACAAGTAAGGAAATGACACTCTGATTTGCATCTGTGTACTCTCCTTCAACTTCACGCATGAAGCCCCAATTTTCTTTTTTTTGCAAATCAAATTAACGTGCAATCTCCAATATTACCTAATCTCAATTGATGGGCTAAACAGGTCCTACATTTACACATCGTGCTCCATGTCGTTGGCTGCAGAGGATAGGGTGGAGTCCGCCGGTGATGGAGGTTGTTTGCTATTTTTGTTTTGCTCGTCATCTTTATTGACATGAACGAGAATGTTTTTGCATTTTTTTTCATGCTTGCTAGATGATGGATGGCTACTATTGCGCAATGTCGAGCTCATCTCTATACCACACCGCTACATCCTTCCATGATTCTATCGTCGACTACAGCTCGCCACCCGGTTGCCCTCTCCACAACCAGTCACAAGACATAGACCGTTCTCTTCATCCTTATAGCAAGATCCATATAGCAAGATCCAGCAAAGCCACCCGATGGATTTTTGGCTGAATCATTTTTTTTTCTAGTTTGATTCAGCTGTGAGTAATTTTATCGCTTGTGTGTCATTGAGCCTGCAATTTTTTCATTCATACGACTATTTTATGATATAGATCAACAATACTCTTAGTATCAGTTTTTTACTCTTATACTGTAAATTGAACATATCAGTAAACATATTACTACACGGTGGCTACGAGATCATGGATATATCGAGAGGAAGGTGGTACTTGTTTTACTCGCAGACCACGAAATCTCAGTTTTTACTTTTATACTGTGTATTGAACACATCAGTAAACAATATTACTACACGGTGGCTACGAGATCATGGGCTATATCAAGAGGAAGGTAGTAATTCTTTTACTCACAGACCATGAAATCTAAACAATATTTATAATATTGGTAAAAGAATTACTAGCGTTGTAAGCTGGTAGTAATTCTTTTACAACTGGTGCCATACGATGTGGAGGCATTCATGCGAGTAAATTTGTTACTTTTGAATGGGCAGATGTGGGAGGCTGGGAGTAAATGAAAAACTCCACTGAGTAAATTCATTACTTTTGAAACGTGCGGAGATACTAGAAAAATGGAAAACTCGGAAAGAAAAATAAGACGGTAAATATTTTACTAAAACGCGAAAATAGAAAAACTACAGAGAAGGAACGGAAAACAAAAAAAATGGATGGTTAATATTTTATTGGGCCCATTGATGAAGCACAGATGAGATGGAAAAGAGAAAAAAAGAAACACGGAAGGTGGAGTGGTAAAAAACGAAAAAAACCGAGAAAAGGTAGGACGCGGAGGAAATGTGGGGTGGTAAAAAATGGGAAAACTGGAAGGAAAGGACGTTGTGCGGCGCTCGAACTAATATTTCACGCTGTAGAGCGCGGAATAGCGCTACCGTTAAATTTAACTTGTTTAATTTGAAAAATAAATTAACAAATTTGATATCAAATTACACGTTCTGTTTAAAGTCAAATTTATTGTTTTTCTTCTACCGGTATAAATTGAATTTGGACATGTATGTCTGTGGAGTGACATGTCACATATTTTACTATCTTACTAAAATTTTTTATAACTTTTTAAGTGACATGTAAAAACGAGCAGACATTGTTTTATTTAGAAATGACGAGAAGGAGAGGAGACCGCCCGGGGGTGCATTCATGGGCCAGACCAAACAATTCGATTTGATGATTCGATCCTCTATTCGAAAAATTCGGTCATTTAAATATGGGGACCAAAGTATAATGGTAACAAAATTTGAAGACTCAGCTATTCGGTTTAGTTAGCTGATTTCAGTTGAGCCAAAAAATCGTAAAAAATAATTGCAAAAAGTTCATCAACTCATCGTGGTCGACTCCACACCTCTCAATTCCGCCGTCGTGGTTGACGATCAAGGAGGCCTTCTCTTCCTCCTCATTGTCGCAGCGGTGTCCTCTAGGCTAGTGCAGACATCAGGCAAGACGCATTATAAGCTGTTTAGACCAATGTGACGTTGGCATTAGCCATAAGTCGCCGAACGGCGCGCGGGTGTTGGGCGAGGCGGCGATGGGTCAGTGGGGTCTTGGAGAGGTGTTGCCAGAGCGTAGGAGATGAGAGCAGGAGGAATAGACGACCTGGGGGGGGGGGGGAATCAGATTTTTGTCAGTGGGATGGGCTATACAGGTTGGCTTGGTGATATTTCGGTCAATTCAATTAATCGTGGTAGATAACTGAAATGGCTGTATTAAATTTGATTGGTTACAACTGATAGCCTTTCGATCTTGGTTACTTTGGTTTTGGTCTCGGTTAATTCAGTTGTTATCTTTTATTTATGGACAATTTTGTCCAACCTCATGCCCGATTGAGTTTGACTAATATCCATGGAAAGGGTGAAACAATCTCTAATGCCGCATCGATCAGTCTGTTCATCAAGCCTGACCCTGACTACAGGCCAACCAATTGGAAACAACTTGGTCGATGACAATTGCATCGATGCGATATATCTGACAGGTTCACTTGTGAATTGTGATCGATTACAGCAAAGTGCTGGAACGAATGTAAAGATAAGCAATCTATAATATTAATTATGTTAATCAAATCTTGTATGCTCTATACAACGAGAGTTGCTATAGAGATGAATCTGAGGTTGAATGTAGTAGTAGGAAATAGCTCTGTATATCAGTAGTATTATTGTAATTTACTCATTAGAAGACAGAGGGGGACCTTGTTTCTTTTGTATCGTAATGAAACCAAGCATAAATAGAGTAATTCTTGTAATTTGTAGCTGCATTTATGGCGCTCCCTATTACAGACAGTTAAGGAAATTGCAAGATATATAGAGAGGCATTTTTCTTTTTTATTGAGAATTTCATTTGAGTTTACAATTAATTCAAGACTTCAAGTAGATTATGGGTTTAGATGAAGCGATGAGGCAAGACCGACATGGCTAATTCTGTCAGCCCTTCCTATACGCCCGCTTGCCGCTGCTACAGGTACTAGAACTTGTTGCTGTACCAGAAGACGCCCTTGTGGTCCTCGGACTGGATGTAGATGCACTCCTTAGCCTCGCGCCATATCGCCTTGACGATGGGTGTGGGATCGAACTGGTAGTACTCGCCGAGGATAGGGCGGATCGCCTTGGTCGCCTCCACAGCGTGGTAGTGCGGGATGGTAGGGAACAGGTGGTGCACGACGTGTGTGTCCGTGATGTTGTGAAACACTCGGTTAAGGAAGCTGTAGTCGCGGTCCACGGTGGCGAGCGCCCCGCGCAACCAGTCCCACTCGCTGGAGTCGTAGTGTGGGATCGCCCGGTGAGTGTGATGCAGGTACGTGACGACCACAAGCCACGCGTTGACGACAAGCAGCGGCACGCCGTAGACGCGCACCACCCACCAAAACCCGTAACCCTCCGCAAGCCTGTACAGCGCGAGCGACACGGCCAGCATGCCGATGTCCGAGATGGCGATGAAGACGCGCTCCCGCCCCTTGTAGATGGGCCCAGAGGGATCGAAGTGGCTGGCGAACCTTGGGTACTGGCGACCCCAGGTGTTGAACACCAAATACATCGGCCACCCGACGGTGAGCTGCACGACGAGGAGCAGCAGCCGAGCGACGGGGTTGTTGTACTTGTACACGTATGGGGAGTACCACGGCAGGTCGGACTTGAACCTGGGGACGAACACCTCGTCGCGCTCCTGTGAGCTGGTGTTGGAGTGGTGCCGTTGGTGGGTGTATTTCCACGAGAAGTATGGCGCTAGGAGCCATGAGTGCAGGACCAGGCCGAGGGTGTCGTCGAGGAGTGCGTGGCCCGAGAACGCGTGGTGCCCGCACTCGTGCGCGATGATCCACACCCCGAACAGGAAGCACCCCTGCGCGGCCCAGTAGAACGGCCAGGCGACGAGGCGGAGGACGCCTGGGAGGGCAGGGATGACGACCAGAGCAAAGTAGAGGAGGCCCGCGGCAATGGCAAGGTCGTGGAGCAGGTAGGAGAATGACTTGATCACGGAGCGGTGGAAGCAGTGCGGTGGGATGGCCTTTCTGATGTCGCCCAGCGTGAACGGCGGCTTGTCCACCGGAGAGCGCTTCACGGCTGCATGGCTGCCGGCACGGCGGGGCGCCTCTAGTTTCTTCCCCTCCTTCACCGTCGTCGGCCGGCTGCTGGTACCCATACGTACTGCTGCTGACCGCAATTACACGAAGCAATCAGTCAACACGTTCATAGTGTTAATTTACTGGCGAATCGAAAAAAATAAGCAACGGGGAGACCAGAAGACGAATTATTAAGGGAAAAACACTAATTTTTCATTGATTGACGTGTGCATCTAGCACACAGGGAAGTCGCCATCTTCTGTCGTTCCTGGTATGACATGATCAAGTAAGTCTGAATTAAGAATAATATGACAATGACTCACCACAACACTTGACTCATCTTACTTGGTTTAGATTGTCTAATGTTATATCTTTTAAGGTTTTAGGGTATGTGCAATCGTCATTAATAAGGAGCTCTTTTGCTTGCTAATTAGAAATGTTTGCTGACAATGAAAAGATAGTGAAGAGAGAAAATATCGTTGTTATGCTTAACAACAACTCAACATTAAATCTTATTCTCTATGAAAACATGCTTTCATGAAGTGAAAAGAAAACGAATAAAAATAAAATAAATATGTTTAAGTTAATGGTTATAACTTTTATCATCTTAACTAACTATTGTAAAAACACGGTCTAAATATTTTTGCAGTGCCTAATATTGTATATTGGGCTGAACATTTACGGGCTCGAATGAAGCATTTGACAGGAAAAAAGCAAAACACTAGTCTCTAATTATGACATGTAATCATCTTTTCTCGCTAGCTAGTTTGTTGGTTTAGATTTTTCATGTCCAAAGGAACATTAATTTAACATAAAAGCAAGCGTGAGTCATAAAAATGACCTTTCTTTACTAGCTTGTTCAGATCGTCTTATCTTCTACTGGTGCTCGACAGAACCATTTAACACAAAAATATAAAGCGTGGACACATGAAGATGAACCATTTCAGATCGTCTTCTGAAATTAGTTTTTTCATTTGCGTCCGAAAAAAACCTTCTAACATCCGGTCAAATGTCCGATATAAGACAAAAAAAAATTTCTTTCCACGAACTAAACAGTCCTAAAAGAGCAAGTGCGGCACAACCGCACAAGATACTGTCACCATCTCCATATTCTGTTCACGTTGGCGTGGTGTGACTGGCGGTCTGGGTTCATTGCGTCATTCATGGTATAGCTATATCGTTATATATATCTTTCCCATGTTCCTAATCTATCTCTCTCGTTTTCTGTATGTACGTTTCTCAAACAACTAAATGGTACACGTTTTGCAAAAAAAATTATATATGAGAGTTTGCTTTAAAAATCATATTAATCTATTTTCAAGTTCTTTATAGCTAATATTTAATTAATCACGTGTTAATCAATCGCTCCGTTTTCCATGTAGATGGGAGGGGTTCCCAACCCCTCCAAAAGAACGCAGCCTAGCTGTGTTCGAGAAAAGAGAAAGAAAAAGATTAATAAAACATGAGAAAATATTAGCATATAGTTTATTCAGTATTAAATATTCAAACTTAAAAATTAGATTCATACTTTTATATAGAATATTCTTCAAAAGATATATTGTTTAGCAGATAACTTTTGGTCCTATGTCGAACGCAGCCGGCGGCAGTGTTGACGTGTGCAGATTAACTTTGGACTTTGCTGCTTTAGCTTCTGATCTCCGAAAGGGAAAGGAGCTTAGATGGTGAGATAATCTATAGTCAATAAAGTGGTTGGTGTGAACTTAGGAGAACAGCACGCAATAAATGAAGAAAATATCTTTTTATAGCGTATAATCGAGTCAATACGTACGCACTATTTAGGTTGCTTTCATTACAACGGATTGAGAGGAAAGATTCCTCATTTTCCACATGAGCACTTCTCAAACTGCCAAACGATATATTTTTTATAAAAAAAATTATGTACGAAAGTTGCTTTAAAGAATCGTATTAATTCATTTTTTAAGTTAAATAATTAGTACTCAATTAATCGTACCCTAGACCATTCTCAACCAAAAAACCTGACATGGTTTCTATAAACTTCACATCATCAAGAAACTAGTACTAGACACCACTCTTTTAATGCAAACACTACTATTCCATACTTAAATTTAATGCTCTTTATCTCACATGATGTCTTGGATATTGTGTATAAACCATGTCTCATGCAAGACATGGTTTTCTTCTCTTTTCCTCATTTATTCACTTGCCACATCATTTTTCATCCTAGGTGGCAGTTTATTTAATACTATGTACACCATCCTAGTCATTGGGTTGGGAATGACCTAATGGTTTACCGTGTTTTGCTATCTTAATCTTCTCCAATCCTCTTCTCTCAAACACTCTCTTAGTTTAAATGCGTGATGTTTTCTTTCTTTTCATCGGTTTTAGATGCTACAAGCATGCCTATTCAGGCGTATAATGTAACTATTGCGTATGCACTATTTAGTCTAAAACACGTGAGATTGTTTTCTTCGTCTGATCAGTTTTAGATGCAACAATCCATATTCAAAGCCAACGTACGTCAACAATCAGAACTAGGGTAGGTTACACTAGTCTAATTTTTTATTAATACAACTTTTGACAATTTATTTCTTGTATTATTTTCTAGATTTGTTTGAACTATCGTACTCTACTCGAAGTTTAATATTAATGAATATATTCAAACAATTTCAAAGTAATATACTTCTAATGTTACATTAGAAGTAACTACGTGGTGGCTGACTTAAAATAAACTATGCAAGGTAATTAAGTTCACATGGATAATATAAAGAAGATACACACAAGGATTTTTTATTTGAAGTAATCACTGTATTATTTTTTTTAAAAAATAAGGGTCTATTCGGTTCACACGATTTCCAAATCACAATAATAGGAAAACGTAGGAATAATGTACGAATGCAAGTGAAAAATAAAGGATTGGAATACATGAATTTTTCTTACACTAAGCTGAATAAAAGAGGATAGTGTGGATGTTTTTATTCCTATGGAATTAATATATTTTGGAGGATTGACATAGTATTTCTATGAAAAAATTTTCTTTGAATCTTATGAACCGAATGCATGAATAGTGTTTATTCCAAAAAGATTTCCTTTAAGAATCCTTCAAACCGAGCAAGGCCTAATTGTGTTTTATATAGGAACTAACTACACTATATTATGAGTAACTTTTTTACAGTATTAGAAGTATCTACACTGTTAGAAGAGAGTAACTCTTCACGCTATTAATTAATACACTACTAGAGGGAATTAACTCCAAAAGAATAGAGAAGTAACTCTTTATAATATTAAAAGTAATTTTTCACAGTATTACAGATAACTACACTGCTAAAGGAGAACATGAATAAATTATAATGATTGATTGATATAGTAAATCTGAAAGTAGAAGGCATAAAACTTTCACAGTATCAAGTAGATTTGAGAATGTTATAGTGCATTTTTGTTTTATTTTGTTGCTTGTGCCTTCGGCCTGATTTGTCACATATCATAGTGGCTGGAGATAATTTTAACATAATTCGAACTAACATATGGGAGTAATTTACACATGAATAAGATGTAACCACAAAATATGTTTCTGTGGTTGCCCTGCACGTGTAGCTGCGTCCTTTCTATAAAATACGTGTGTTACGATCATCTTCACATGGACCTTTAAAGGGTGTGTAGAGATTATTTTAGTTCAGAGCAAATGTAAGATAATCTTCTCTAAAGTCTTAGACACATTAATTAGATGCATGCGCTACATGTAGACGCATTTACATTATGTGTTTATTACTAGTAGTGATACGATATACACTGGTCATTTGTTGCGTGCTAATAAATATGTAAACAGTTTTGTATAACACTTCTACTAATGGAAAAAGTCTCATGAAACCCTCCAATTTTACGTGAATACGTGTAGGACATCATTAATTTGGGTAGTGAAGAGCATATAGACGAGTGTATAATATTATGTAACTTTGACGCGATCTCAAACATCATATTTGAATGTTAGAGGGCTATATATATTGAAGCATGTGTAATGGTGTCTTTTATGGCGTGCGGTTACGTTGTGTCAAAACGTGACTGGCTTCTAATAAACAAGACTCATTTTTTTTTTTATAATGGAATTATGGAAGCTTATTCTAACATGAGATTTTTCTTGTAATGAAATGCTACTACCATGACAGACAAAAGGGTTGAAGTGCGAGGAGCCGAGGAAGAAGCTAGGCCCTCGCACTGCATACCCGGCCCAGCGCACATTTCCTTCAAATCAACTTACCTCCCCATGATGAATAGATACTAATTTCACAACGGTTGATATCCAAAAAGAAAACTTGCATATATATATATATATATATATATATATATATATATATATATATATATATATATATATATATATATATATATATATATATATATATATATATATATATATGTAAAACTGATAAGAAAGAACAAGAAACCCGAGAAGGCTAGGCGACCTGGAAGACTGGAACTGAGAAGTATATATGAAGAACAGATAGGGCGGATGCTTTTCTGGTTTCTCCTGTCCCTTCCCTTTTCCTCCCAAGGATACAACGAAACGGGGTAGCTTATGCTGGCCGCGCCTCTGAACCAGTTGGTGCAAGCCTCTATTTAAAAGCTGTCCATCAAGCCCCAAATCGAACGCTAGCGGAGTGTTATTGACATTATTTTGGATTGAACGAAATTAAGGTGTGTCACCGTATACACATTGAGGAAGATACATGTCATCTTTTCGATTTTTCTTTTGAAGACTCGCCTTTTCTTATATTTTGAAGTACTACCATGGAGTGTTGGAATGGATACAGATGGGTATTGAAAGAATCAAAGAAGGTTGATGTTTACAGACCAGCAGCTGCCTCCCTTGTTTTAGGCCTTGTTTAGCTGGGAAAAAAATTTAGGTTTTGTTGTTATATCAGATATATGGACACATATCTGAAGTATTCAACGTAGTCTAATAACAAAATAAATTACAAATTCCGCCAGAAAACTGTGAGACGAATTTATTAAGCCTAATTAATCCATCATTAGCAAATGTTTACTGTAGCACCACATTGTCAAGGCACAATTAGGCTTAAAATATTCGTCTCGTATTTTACACATAAACTGTGTAATTGGTTTTTTATTTTGTCCACATTTAATACTTTATGTATGTCTCTAAACATTTGAACATTTGATGTGATGGGTGAAAAATTTTTGTCTTAGGAACTAAACAAGGCCTTATTCCAAGACAATGTCACAGATGGTACTACAAGTACACGCTGACACATTTTAATATTACGAGCTTAGACACACCTCTTATTTAAATTCGTTATTTCAGATTTATAGTAATCTCTTCGTCCCAAAATAAGTAGTGCAGTTTTATATTTTTTATGTTAAATGAAGTACTATTTATATTTTATCATCTAATAAAAATAAAAATATTAACCATACAAAATTTTCAAGGCGAATAGGGAGTCATCGTTCCTCCTGCTGCATCCGCTCGCATCCATCCTGGTGAGCACGTCCTCCGCTACCGCCACTCGTTCGTCTTATTTGAAAACTTTTTATTATTAGTATTTTTATTTTTATTAGATGATAAAATATATCTAATAATCTACTTTCATGTTGTATCATCTAATAAAAATAAAAATACTAATTATAAAAAAAATTTCAAATAAGATGAACGGACGGCGGTGGCAGAGGATGCACTCACCAGGATGGATGCGGGCGGATGCAGTAGGAGGAACGACGGCGCCCTGCTAGGTGGGTGTCTAATTTTGGCCGTTGATGTACTCTTTACTATACTATAATTCAAAATTTCCGATAGTAGATGAGGAGATGAACATAATTATTTAGCGCAGTGTACTGAATTGCTACGGTCTCTGCATTCCTGCTCAATAAATAAATAAGGTTTACTGGTCATTGTAGTGTCATGGCACACTCTGCCATTGAAACTAAAACGTCGACAAGAAAAATGATTTTTTTTCCAAGTCTGACTTTATTTCTCAGGTTGACTAAAAAAAATTTCCGCTTGTAACCAGTTGCAAAAATAGAGAGAGACCCTATAGATCGAGTCCTTTATGTGAAAATCGATTTGCAAGGCCCGCTGTGAATCAATTTTAGCAAACATGATTTTCACAAGTAGGATCTTAAGTGCTCTGCCTGCAAAATATGGAGGCACTATTAGCGTCTGTTTGGTTTGGAGATAAAGTGGGATGGGTTAGACATATCCTAGTTTTTTTGGGATGGGATAGTTTCAGTTGTCTGTTTGGTTTGTGGTATGGGATGGTTATAGTTTTTTTTTTGTTTGGTAGAAGGGATTGAGGTGGGATGGGATGGACGGCTTTCACGGACCGTTAGGGCCATCTAGCTCCCAGCGGCTAGCTCGCAGCGAGTGGCGAGCATTGGGGTGGAGGAGCTCGTCGGCGCAAGCAGAGGAGAGGCGAAGGCGGGTCGCGGACGAGCGGCGACGGTCGCAAAGGTGGCGGCAGGGGCGGACGAGCGGCAGCGGTCTTTCACGGAGGCGGAGGCGGTTGCGGACAAGGTGGCGGCCGGGCGCGGAGGTGGAGATGGTCGCGGACGAGGCGGTGGCCAGGCACGGAGGCGGAGGCGGTCGCGGACAAGGCGGCGCCTGGTCCCGGAGGCGACGCGGTCGCGGAGGCGAGGCGAGGCACGGACAAGCGGCGGCGATCAGTCGCGGAGGTGGAGGTGGAGGCGGTTGCAGACGAGGCGCCGGCTAGGCGCGGAGGCAGCGGTGGTCGCGGACGAGGTGGCACCCAGTCCTAGAGGTAGAGGCGGTCGCAGAGGCGAGGCGAGGCGTGGACGAGCGGTGACGGTTCGGTTGCGGAGGTGGAGGCGGTTGCGGATGAGGCGGTGGCTAGGCGCGGTAGCGGTGGCCGGGTGCGGAGGCGGCCGCGGTCGCGGACAAGCAGCATCAATCGTGGATGAGCTGATGCCGTGCACTCGTCCCAGGTGGGACTAGTTTGTCCGGCTCTTTTTACCGGATCGATTGGTACCAGATCTGAGACGAATATTCCTCTCCTGAGACCAACCCATTGCACTCACCCCTCAACCAAACACCCCTAAAAGTGGGTTCATCCCATCCCATCTCATCCCAGCAACCAAACATAGCTAGCGGCTAAGTCCTCCATCTCTTCTCTCTCGGCTCTCTCATGTCACCTACTACATCTCTCTCACACTTCTCTCCTAGCTCCATCTCCTCCCCACCTCGATCCCTATCCACCTCTCCTACTCCTCCCTCTCCCGATCTTCCTCTTCCACTCCTGCCTATGACTGTGCCACGACGGCAACAGCAATTGCGATGATGACCGTGATGGTGACAACGACGACAATGATGGCGCGACGTCAACATCACAAATCCATCGTTGTTGGGCCTTGGGTGGGCCTCGGCTTCAGCAACAGAGACTGGCAACGATGGTGACAACAGCAGCAGACGGTGGTGACCGTAGCGACCCTCCCCTCCCCTTCCCCCTCCAAGTCTAGCTAGAGGGGTGGAGGTAAGCGATGGCACCGGTAGAGGGCGACAGCCAAAGAGGGGATGGCGACAATGACCACTCGGGGACTACGGATTGGCGGCGGGTCACCATACCCACTAGCAAGAAGGTTGGATTCGAATGGCATCGACAATGCTCAAGAGGGCGGGGGAGCAAGGGCGGATGTAGGGAGTTGCGGAGAAGGCAGATCCAACACTAGCAGTGTTGGGGAGCACCAGATCCGCCGCCTGGCGCTGCCCATCCACCGCGACGACGACCACGACATCAAGTGTGTCGAGGATGACAGTGACCTCTAGCGCTCGGCGAGGGACGGTGGATCCGGCTGGACTAGATTCATGATGCTATGTATTTGTTCTACTTGCTTTGGATTTGTGAATTTGTGATGTGGTTTTGCCCTTGTTCAACGAATTAGTGAGGCTGTGGATTTGGAAACTTTGATCTTTGAATTTGTGAATGGGAATTTTTTATGGGATTGGATCGGATGGGGAATCCTGGAATGAGAATGGGATGAAAGCTGAAGCCGGCTCAAATTTTTTTTTAGTTAGAAAATATAACTTGGCCGACTGTTGCCGGCTGTTCACCTGTGAAAATATATGCCTTAACTCACAGGCGGCGAGGTTGTCCACATGTGAAATTGGTTATCTGCGAAATTCATTTTTCTAGTGTATATTAATTAATTATACATGAAAGACCGGTTATTCAAGACAGTGCATAATTCTCTTGATTTGTGTGGACTCAGAGCATCACGTGCAAGACTAGCATGACTCCGATAAATCATGAGTGACGACCAAAACATCACGCTTCTTCAGTAGCGTACGTGACACGCCTTTTAATTTTGTTTTGTTCTAAAATAATGCTAACAGAACTTGCGTTCGCCTTGGGGCTTAATCGGCAGCTTTGAAAGGGAGAAATCTATCCATCGGACGTCTGATCACTCAAAAAAAATCGGACGGTCAATAGTTAACCAACAAGTGAAACATTAAGTTATATATGGTGAAATAAAAAAAATCAGCAACTGAAACATTTAAATATTTTATGAAACATGGTGAAGATATACGTTGAAATATATCGCTGTCATGTATGAAACAACGAGTATGAACGGATTGAAACATATGTTTTTCTTTTATTAAAATATAATCATACGATATCTTGTTGTAAAGATTAATTAAAACGAATACAATGGTGTGATTGGATCATAGATTGGATAAGTAATTTAAGAGAAAAAACATTTTGAAGCTTGCTAAAATACATAAATGTATGCATGGATGAGGTGGAGAGAGAGGAGAGAGAGTAGTAGCAGTTAGTTTCAGGAATTTTGTGAAACACACTGAAAATGCACATTGAAACTTGATAGCATGAAACATTTAGTTTTAACGGCTTGAAACACATGTTTTTCTTTTGATATAATATAATCATATGATATCTTATTGTAAAGATTTGATTGCAACGAATACAACGGTGTGATCGGTTCGTAGATTGGATAAGTAATTGAAAAGAAAAAAATATTTAAAGAGAGGAGAAAAGAATGAAAAGAAACCTTTAGCATGCATGTTACAGTGAGGTTCCTCCGATCCATCGAGCTTTTTAGTAGGGTAGATGAGACGCCAGATATTTCTGTTTTGTCGGACATGCAATACAAAGCATTTTCCCATTTTAAGGGGTGTTTAGATACAGAGGTGTAAAGTTTTGGAGTGTCACATCAGGTATTATATAGAGTGTCGTATAGGGTATCCGGGCAATAATAAAAAAACTAATTACAGAAATATGTCATTAAACCGCGATACGTATTTATTAAGCCTAATTAATCCGTCATTAGCAAATATTTACTGTAGCACCACATTGTCTAACCATGGAGCAATTAGGCTTAAAGCATTCATCTAGCATATTAGTCGCAATCTGTCTAATTAGTTATTTTTTAGTCTATATTTAATACTTTGTATAGGTGTTCAAACGTTTAATATGATAGGGTAAAAATATTTAGGGTGGGATCTAAACATGGCCTAAATACAGGCATGCGACAACAGATTCAAAAGCGGCCTGCACAATTAATATATACATGCCTGCATAATTTCGGAGAGTAAAGACCAACAGTTACCACCCGTAAACTTTTCATCATATCACATCGAACGTTTAGACACATACAGAAAATATTAAATATAGAAAAAAACTAATTACACATATTGTGTGTAAATTACGAGATAAATATTTTAAACCTAATTAGTACATGATTTGATAATATGGTGCTGCAGTAAACATTTGCTAATGACGGATTAATTAGTCTTAATAAATTCATCTCGCAGTTTACAGGTAGAATTTTTGTTATTAGTATATATTTAATACTTCAAATATATATCCGTATATCCGATATGATACGTCAAAACTTTTCACCCCTGGAACTAGATAGGCCTAAATAAGCAGACGAACTGAATTGTTCTGGGCAGTGGTAGTTAATTTAACTGTAGTCTACAAATCGACTATGGCTGTGTTTAGTTGCAAAATTTTTCTTCAAACTTCTAACTTTTCCATCACATCAAAACTCTTCTACACACACAAACTTCTAACTTTTCCGTCACATCGTTTCAATTTTAACCAAACTTTTAATTTTGGTGTGAAGTAAACACAACCTATATAACCACAACGTAGAACTAAACACAGCCTAACTCGAAAGAAAAAGAAAAAAAAGAGAGAACCGTTGGTTTCGTACAAGAGTTAACTCTTCCCATATACTCTTAGGTAAATGCATTTATTACAAAGGTGATATTAAGAAAAGAAGAAGAAAATTAGATATAACCATATAACTAATTTATTATATATATTAGCTTTAATTCTATTTTTTATTAGTTTATAGCTAGTTAGCTCTACTATTGAACTTGCTCGTGGTATAAGTATTTAGAGCAAGCTTCATAATAGCGTCGACTACTAGAGCAAGCTTATTAATAGCGTCGACTACTAGCTATCTATAAGGCTATAACTTATGCTACTTCCTCCGTTTCACAATATAAGACTTTTTATTATTGTCCATATTTATTTAGATGTTAATGAATCTAGACATATATATAGACATATATATGTGTTTAGAGTCATTAACATCTATATGTATGTGGATAATAATAGAAAGTCTTACATTGTGAAACGGAGGGAGTATTAGACTTGTTCTATTAAGCTATGAGCTTATAGATTAGCTATAAATTTATCTCAATTTTTTACTCCTCTCTCTCACTTATACCTGTTATGTATATATGTAGAGATAATTCTGGGATAATAGCCCACATTCCTCTTTTTTTCTCTCCTCCATATGAGCTTATAACACACTATCAATAGTAAGTTTAGTATTAGCTATTGTCAATAAGTTTACATATATTAGAGTAAATATGTATAATCGGTTAGCTATAAGGTTACTTCATTTCTTTTCTCCTCTCTTTCTCTCGTTGTTAAACTTAATGCACCTATCTTACAGTACGTGTAGAGCAAGTATTTACATTAGAATCAACACATCATATTTTTTATCCCTCTCCTCCACGTAATTTTATAATTGTCTTATAGCTCACGCTAGTACAATAACGATTTTTCCGTGCGGTCGGAATTGGTTTTCACGTGCGGATCTTCCACCCATCTGGAACGAGGTGTCTGTGAAAATCGTGATTTTTGCGTGAGGGCGCTTAAGCCGCCGGCACGGAAAAATAAAAAATCAAAAATAAAAAATAGAAAAAAACAAACCCTAATCCAGCGGCCATCGCCACCGTCACGCCGTCACCACTGTCGTCTTCTCCGCTACCACCGTCATTGTCGCCGCCTTGCACGAGGCCTATCGTCGTCGTCCCCACGGTCGCCGGTGACAAATCCGGCCTCCCCGCGGTGGTAGGCGACGGATCCAGCCTCCCCGCGGTCGCCAGCGACGGATCCAACCTCCCCGCGGTAGCAGGCGACGGATCCGGCCTCCCCGCGGTGGCAGGCGATGGATCCAGCCTCCCCGCGGTGGCCGGCGATGGATCCGCCCTCCTCGTGGTGGCCGTCGATGGATCCGCCCCGCCGCCACCACCCTAGCCAATGTCGTCGCTGCTCTCGCCAATGTCGCCCTCACCAATGCCGCCGCCACTACCGCCCTAGCCGAGGTGGCGGCTATCGCCAGGAGTGGATAGAGAGGGAGGCGGAAAGGGAGAGTAGAGGGAAGACGAAGAGATAATGTGAGAGGGAGTAGGTAGAGGAGGAGTGAGCAGTGGGAGACAGAGAGGGAGTGGGTGGAGTGGAGGCGCGGAGGCCGACGCGGAAATAAAGTGAGGAGGGGAGATTAAGTGGTGTGGGCTATGTTTTCGTGCAGGTCACATATCAGACCCGCACGTGAAAATAAAATGTCTAAGAAAATCGATTTTTTCGTATGGTTATTTTAAGAAGCCGTATGTGAAAATGGATGATGATTTTCATATGTAACCAGTTACGGTCCGCACATGAAAATTCAAGGCTCCTGTAAAGGAAAATCATTTTTTATAGCGTCATATCCTTGCTTTACTCTAACCTGGCTCTTATAGCGTCATGGCACACGTAACTCTGCGATTCACTCCTAGATATTATTTAATTAAAATAATACAGGAAAGACCGTGGATTCAAGATAATGCAATTATATCTTCATTCGTGTGTACTCGCAGCCCCACATGTTAGACCGATGATGACATTGACTGGTGGCCCTGGCCAGTCAAACATGAGCGACGACCAACCATCATGCTTCTTCAGCACCGTGGCACGCGTTAATTTTGCCTTATTCTAACATAATGCTAACAGCACTCAGCGCGCGTTTGACTGGGGCTTAATTCAAAAGCGGTCTGGATAAGCTTAATCTAGTTGGAGAAGGAAATTAAACTAGATATATACACTGAGTTTGATCATATCACTGGATATCTTTTTATCCTACGTCTAAATTTCTTTAAAAACTAATTTGTTGAAAATGCATGCCCACCATCCACCCGGACCCCTCCACAAGTTAGTCAAGTCAGACCATTTCCATTAATTGTCGTGTACCCGTTGTTCTGCAACATAACTCGATTGCAGTCAATTGCTGCTAGTGATTACCACGCCCTCAGCCCTTGCGCTGGTCCAGGTCGTTTTCGTGCTTTGAACCACACCGAGGGTCGAGCTTGAATTGGATGCACCTAAAACCAAGAGTTGCCAGCTAATTTGGGCTTCTGCAGGTACAAGTCGGTGGAAACAGGCTGACTCGGCTATTCACTTAGGTGAAAGAGTTTGGTTGGGTGGACTGTGGACTGTGGACATTTCTAACAAATTAGCTGTTGGAGGGAATTTTAAAACAAGAGAGTAACAACTGTAGTGGTTTATACAATTTTGCCTTATCTTATTAACTCGGCAGAGCATCCCAGTAGCTTATCCAAATTTAATAATCCATATCCCCATTTGAATGGTCATCTAAAAAAGATTCCCTCTCCATATTTCTCTTCGCTCCAACAGGTCATCCATACTACATTCTTCATATCACAACCTTCTTTATTTTATTAATATCTTATAACTACCTATACATTTATATTATTTTATATAACCATATCTGTAATAATTCATACTGAAAAATCCAAACCTACTGTCTTCTAAATCTATGAAATACTAATTAGTAGACAACTAATGCTCTATTATTAAATACTAATTAGTCGACAATTAATACTCTATAACTCTGTCCGAGCATATTTCTCTCCCTCTTCTTCTCGGTACCTACGGATAGCAAGAGACTGTGATAAAAGAGGGGGAAAGGGGAAGGGCGGACGAGGAGGGCTGATGGCGGATGGCGGGTGACGCGGGCTGGAGGTGCGAGCAAACGGCGGGTGAAGCGAGCGGAGAAGCCAAAATCATTATTTATAACAGACAAGCCTACCAATACAAAATATTGGTCACAGATGTAGAGCCTCATCTGTAATGGTACGCAGTTGTCGTTCCAAACCGTTATAGATAATTATTGTACTATAGTGACTTATTATACACTAGCCCTTTTACATGAGAGGTGACAAGTGTCGGCACCTCTTCTTTAACGGCTTTGGTGTTGTGAACCATTATAGACATCTTGTTGGTGGATTTTACTTGACTCGGTATTTGAGAGGCGTATGGTGCGGCTGATACCATGGTACAGGCGAGTATGGAATAAAAAAAAATGAGGGACAAAGATTTTGTACTACTTTAGTCCTTGAAAAGGGTAATAACCTACTCCACTTTATATGTATCGATCTAGAATGTATCACACCAAGTAAAAGGGGGAACACAATAATTGATATAGCCTACCAAATTAATCTCGACAGGCAACATGGCGGGTTGTAGTCAGCAGCTAGCTATAGGGTTTTCTTCTGGCGTAATCTCAATATATGGATTATTTCTATGACCTGTAATTTAATTTCCTCTATTCCTAGGTGGCTCTATATTTATACTGGAATATAACCGCTTCTTCAAATAGAACTTGTAGAGCCCAAATAGGATATGGGCAGATAAGACCTTTCCATTCTTAGGCCGTACTATAGTTTCCTCCCTTAAACGGACAATGCTACTTCCTTATATATATATATATATGTATATACATACTTAGGGACACCTTCTCGTATAATACAAGTTTAGGTATGCAATATTCATAGTGGTGGTAAGTATATGTATACATGATATACCATGTTTATTACACTGATATAGTCTTACTATCATTTATATATTTCTTTAATAATGGCTAGTCTTAGTATTTGCTACCCACACCCTCTGCCAAAACCGAACACATATATTTCACATACACATTCATGGCTACCATAATACCATTAGACATTCATATTTACATACACATTCACATTATCACCTACTCACCTACACATATATTGTCAAAGGTTTAAACTCATATACAATATTCAACCTCTTACCCAAGGTGGAATCGCATGACATGGGCAACAAAAATCCTATTGATAATGTCTAATCGATCCAATAAGGCTTCAACATTACATATATAATGCATGTAAGAACACATTTCCTTTTCCTGATCCATTGCATCTTCCAAAGATTGTGAAATCATTTTGCGTCAAATAAAAATAGATGTAGACCTGACACTTGCCGCCTCCAATTAGATAGGGATGAGGGTAAGTGAACTGATACCCTATCTCGAGTATCGCCTCAACTATGGTAAAGTGCAAGCTATCTTCCGTTAGCATGCATGTTGTTCCTATTCACACCTCATACACAACCAAATGCAATGACTATATTATAAATAATAAAATTGGAAATATTGTACTAATAACTACAAAAGTACATGGTTAATTTAGAGATGGATGTGTGTTGGAAACCTTGAGAGGCATATTTGTCACATCATCATTATCTTAAAATGCTTTTAGTTTGAAATAACTAAAATCTAGAATTAATTTGTCTCTTAAGCTGGTTGGCACTTCTCTCACAGCACTAACCTGGCATACCTTTTTGTTGTGCCTCTAAGCCTGTGATGCGTACATTGATCTTCTCAGCGCCTTCTGGGTAATATATTATGATCAAAAGAAATGTATACCCTGGATATATTCCTTGAACCAGTCGTGTTGTCACCATAGAGATAGTGATGCTTGTAAAAAGGCATGCCACCCTCAACTAGAGTTCAGCGTTAACCATTTATATCATTTCATCTTTTACTTACTATGGGGTTGCAGTTGGTGCCCGGTGCAAGGCGCCTATGTTCCTCATTGAGTAAGAGATCATGAGGGTGCCTTGGCTCTATAGGACCAGCATATATGTCTAAGTAAAAATATCCATTACATCAGTTTTTTATGCATTTATGATTAATTCATTTCATCAACAACAAATTATAGAACTATATATTTAAAAATATTTGTTACAAAGTTTAAGAATTCAAGTTTGTCAACTCAATTTGGCCGTTATCTTTGAACTCCCCTAGTATACTTTTTTGCCACGAATTCATTGCATAACTTTGTAGTTACGAAGGAATAAGTGCTGAAACGGGTTTTCTATGCAAGCACATACACCTCCCCCCCTCCCCCTAAAAAAAAACTAATCTTGCCTTTGTACATGGACAAGTGCATCAGATTCACAATTGGATTCATACCATTATAATTTTGCATATTTTAATATGCTATTACAATTCATGAAATTAGAACCATACCATTATAATTTTACATATGTTTGAGATGTGCCACTACTTACCCTTTCAATACAAATTCCAAAATTTTCTGACCAAACTGCCCTCGTCTTCTTCCTCCATCCTCTCATTCGTTCCTCTTTCTCTCTCTCATCTCACCTCTGGCATGCATCAGCAACTGCCACAGCAAGGCTAGGCCCGGGGAGGGGGGGTCATGGACGGTGACAAGCTTGGTGTTGAGCTGGATTTTTCACATTTTGGTCCTTTTGAAAAACTTATTTCGTAAATAGACCCCTAGAAAAACTTATCCCAAAAATGGTCCTTTTTGGAGCGCCAGAGTGGCTGGCGCCGTCGTTCAACAGGACGGCGCCAGCCTCTTTGCCACCGTTCCCCTGCCGACGTAGCGGGGCGATGCTGAGGTGGCTAGGGGGAGTGCGCCAGAGTGGCTGGCGCCCCCCCCCCCCCCCCCCGAAATTTTTTATTTTTGTTTTATTTGTTTGATATTTTTTTCACGCTTAGGGACACACAAGAACCAATCATAGAAAAATTGAACTCAAATGGACGTAATATGTAACATGTAGAATTTTTCCTCTCCTCTCCTCTCCTCTCTCTCTCCGAACTAGTGCAGAGGAGAGAGATATGCAACTTTTTTATTTTTATTTTATTTTTTTGATATTTTTTTCATACTTAGGAACTCATAGAAACCAACCATGTAAAAAATAAACTCAAACGGACGAAATATGTGGCATGTGGCATTTTCCAAAGCTCTACCGAAAAACTTCTCTCCTCAAAAACACAATCTTGCAAGCGGAATTTGGAGGTTTTAATATCGCCGAACCCGGCAAAGCGGGAAGAATCGGATGTAACTTTTTCTGTAGATGTCCGTGCATATATTATTTGCCTGATTCCGAGTCCGTATGAGAAAGTTACGCCTATTTTAATAGATGACATATTTTGTCCGTTTCGGTAGAGTTTTGGAAAATTCTACATGTCATATATTTTGTCCGTTTGGGTTTATTTTTTATATGGTTGGTTTCTATGTTCTCCTAAGTGTGAAAAAAAATATCAAAAAAATGAAATAAAAATAAAAAATTGCATCTCTATGTACTGTTTAACTTATATATGTCATTTCATGTGGTTATATTTTGAATTAGATTAACTAATTTCATATAGTGGTAGAGTGCATTATGTTTAACATGCTGATCAAAGGGTTTTACTAAAGTAGTTATGGTCTAATTTTAGTGAAGGTGTAAAGTAGACTAAGTGGTATGCTAGATATTTTCAAACTTAGCTGAGTGGTAGTTTGAGTTTAAATTTTTTTTGTGGTTGGTTGTATCGTGATCCTGAGTGTGAAAAAACATCCGAAAAAAATAAAATAAAAATGACACCGTTGCAACTCCATACAGAGAAACAGGAATGGAGGCGGCGGCGCTAGCCATGCTGGCGCCCTCCTCCTGCCACGTCGGTTCGCGTGCGCCACGGCGGCAGGAGGACGGCGCCAGAGAGGCTAGCGCCGTCCCGTTGGATGACGGCGCCAGCCACTCTGGCGCCCCAAAAAGGACCATTTTTGGGATAAGTTTTTTCAGGGGTCTATTTGCAAAATAAGTTTTTTAAAAGGACCAAAATGTGAAAAATCCAGTGGTGTTGAGGGGGCTGGTTTGGAGCTGCTGCTTACCATTGGCATGTTGAGAATGTGGTGAGCGTGTATAGGGTGCAGGTACTGACGCCGTTGCACGCGTATAAGGTGGGGGTGGTAGAAGCGCACGGCGGAGGCATCCATAACAATGACGCGCCGCGGCTGTACCTGCAGTTTGCGCGCTTCGCAGCCAAGGACTTCACCGTTATCAAGTGGTCCGACGGCTGGCCCATCACGCACTGCCACAATATTGTGCTTGAGCTCGAGCGGAGTGCAAGCAGCTGATGCGGCGGAGCTCACGATATTGTGTTGTTTTCTTTCAAAAATGCTTCTCCCGACGACCTATGTACAAGAGCAGGTATAATAGTTACTCCCTCCATCCCAAAATTTTAAATTACAAGATATACTCAAGCACACTTATTTTTCGTAATATAATAAGCACCGGAGTCTAGTGTTTTTTTTCTTTCAAAAATGCTTCTCCCGACGACCTATATACAAGAGCAGGTATAATAGTTACTATTTCCATCATAAAATTTCATGTCTAACGTTAATCGTTCGTCTTATTTAAAATTTTCCTATTATTAGTATTTTTATTGTTACTATATGAAAAAATATGAATAGTATGTGTGACTATTTTTTTTATTTTTTCATAAACTTTTCAAATAAAACGGATGGTCTAACGTTGGACACGGATTCCCACAGTTGCACTTATTTTGGGACGAATGGAGTATGTATTGCGTTCGTTCCAGAGACATTAGTGAGAAACACATCGTTTTCCGCATGTACGCTTCCCAAAGTACTAAACGGTGTGTTTTTTAAAAAAATTTCTATAGGAAAGTTGCTTTAAAAAGTCATATTAATCCATTTTTGAAATTTAAAATAGTTTATACTCAATTAATCATGCGCTAATGGCTCACCTCGTTTTGCATATCTTCCCAATCCCCTTCTCCTCAAACTCATAGTATATATGTGCTCCCTTTATCCCAAAAAATAATAACTTCTAGCATTTATCATTTATCCCAATATATAACAACTTCTACACTAATATTTTCTTTCTAATCAATCACAACCCTCCACCATTCATTTTTCTCGTATATCTCCACTTCTCAACCAATCACAACATCTTCAGATTTAATTGTACATACTTTCTTAATAATCGTATCCAATTTTAGAACTTTTTATATTTTGGAATGGAGGTAGTATGTCACAACAAAATTTTGAATGAGTCCAAAGAAAGAGGAGAGGAAAGTGACCGGAGCTAAAAGATGGCTGCTAATTAGTGTTGACTGCAAGCACGTGCTTCCTGGAGGGTGGACCTCACCTATATTATTTCACATCATTCATAGTCATAGGAGATGTTACATCCTCTAGATTTGTAATCTTAGAATATGTCACATTTTGTTCTAGATAAACTTATATTGGGATGGAGGGAGAAAAGTTCATGTGTAGTATGTGGTTCTAGGCACACAAATATACAGTTACTCCCTCCGTCCCATAATATAAGGGATTTTGAGTTTTTGTTTGCAACGTTTGACCACTCGTTTTATTCAAAAATTTTTGAAATTATTATTTATTTTATTTGTGACTTACTTTATTATCTACAGTACTTTAAGCACAACTTTTCGTTTTTTATATTTAAAAAAAATGAATAAGCCGAGTGGTCAAATGTTGCAAACAAAAACTCAAAATCCCTTATATTGTGGGACGGAGGGAGTATATGTTAATTACAAATTATTTTTTAATGATTTATACACTTCTACAGAAAATGCTTTAGGTGCTGGCTACCAACCCCACAAAGATGCTAGATTTGGAAACCGGTACCCAGCAGGCGACACCTTTGAGTTCTCTCAAAGGCACACCGGTTTAAGAACCGACACCTTTGAGATTACAGGATTGAAAAGAAAAAAGATCGACTCGATGCAATCGGGCAATCCCCTTCGCACCGACCAGATTTCATCGAACATTTAATTCATACGATGAACATTTAATCCAAGGAAATGCAAGAACACTAACAAAAGATGGCGCTGCCTGGTAGCCTGTCGCCTCCCTTCCCGCAGGATCTGGTGCAGGGGAGGGCGTTGTCGCCACCGCCGCTTGGTAGCCCGCCGGATCTAGCGGAGGGGAGGAGGACGCCGCCTGGTAGCCCACCACATCCCCTCCTGCTGGATTGGGTGGAGGGGAGAGGGTCACTGGGCTACTGCCACCTGGTAGCTCACCGCCTCCCCTCCCGCCGGATCTAGCGAGGGGAGGGCGCCGCCGCCACTGCCGGGTGGGTGGGTGCGGTGGAGAGAGAGCGATCGTGAGAGAGCGATGGATGGATGAGGAGGAGAGAGATGGAGGAAATAAGGACAGGTAAGTGAGGAGGTAAGGAGGAGAGAGAGTGGTGGGTGGGTGCCGGAGGAGATAAGGCGGAGGAGAGAGCGCGTTCGCCTCGGCTCGATATATTATATGTACAAGTGTAAAAAAAAATCTGACACCTATAGTGTTGGTGTATTTATTTAGAGCCGGCACATATAATTACTCAAAGGTGCCGATTATATATTTTCAATCCGCAGAGGTGAGAGGTGGGAAAAAATTTATAGGTGTTGATTTTAACACTTCCGGCACCTATAGTGCCGACACCTTTGTGCGTTTATGTAGTAGCGATGATATGAACAAAATTATTAAGAGTAAATTTCATAAAACTATAGATACTTTGTACGATCTATCATAAAACTATAAATTTAAGAACTTGTTTCACAAAACTACAGATTCAATGTCTTCATTTATCATAAAACTACATGTAATTTGCACAATATATCACAAAACTACAGATTTAAGAATTTGTTTCACAAAACTACAGATTTAATATCTTCATTTATCACAAAACTACAGGTTTAGTGTCTCCATTATCACAAAACTACAGATTTTAGCATCGTTAAAACTTGCAGTTTTGGGATAATGGAAACACTAAATGTGTATTTTTTTGAAAAATGAAGACACTAAATGTGTGTGGTTCTGTGATAAACGAATATACTAAATCTATAGTTTTGTGAAATTAGTTCTTAAATCTGTAGTTTTGTGATAGATTGTACAAAGTACGTGTAGTTTTGTGATAAACAGATACACTAAATCTATAGTTTTGGGAAACAAGCTCTTAAATATGTAGTTTTGTGATAAATTGTGTAATATACATGTAGTTTTGTGAAATTTACTCAATTATTAAAGTTATATTTGCTTTGTTCCATATAATAAATCGCTTTGATATTTTTTATAGTCAAACTTTTTAGATTTGATCCAGTATATAGAAAAAATTAGCAATATTTACAAAATCAAATTAATTTTATTAAATGTAACAATGAATATATTTTGATAATATATTTGTTTCTTATTAAAAATATTGTTATATTTTGAATATATTTTGATCTAATTTTAAAAGGTTTGATTAGGAAAGAAGTCAGAACGAATTATAATATGAAACGGAGGTAGCGTGTTCTAACAAAATCGTTATGATATTACTCTAAATCCAGACTTGCTCATGTAATTCCGGTAGCATAGTGGTTGCCCTTTGCGTAAGATTTACACTACTACAGTCTACAGTAAATGGATGTTATAGATTTCCCGTAATAATTCATCGACATGTCTCCCCGTTGGATTTTATTTTTCTGGATTCGCATGGAACACTACAAAATTGTTGACTAATCGATTCATGCAGTTACGTACTGTCATCAATAGAAATACGGGTACCAGCGGGCGCCGGACGACGACGGTGGTGGAGGGGAAGAAACAGGAGCTACTACTCCGCCGTTCCGGCAGCAGCGCAGCCATGCAGCGCTCACCGGTGGACAAACCGCCGTTCACGCTGGGGGACATAAAGAAGGCCATCCCGCCGCACTGCTTCCACCGCTCCGTGATCAAGTCATTCTCCTACCTGCTCCACGACCTTGCCATCGCCGCTGGCCTCCTCTACTTTGCTCTGGTCGGCATCCCTGCCCTCCCAAGCATCCTCCGCCTCGTCGCCTGGCCGCTCTACTGGGCCGCGCAGGGCAGTGTACTCACCGGCGTGTGGGTCATCGGGCACGAGTGTGGCCACCACGCCTTCTCGGACTACTTGCTCCTCGACAACCTCGTGGGCCTAGTGCTCCACTCGGCGCTTCTCACGCCCTTCTTCTCGTGGAAGTACAGCCACCGGCGGCACCACGCCAACACCGGCTCCATGGAGAAAGACGAGGTGTACGTCGCGAAGAAGAAGTCCGCGCTGCCGTGGTACACCCCGTACGTGTTCGGCAACCCCGTCGGGCGGCTGGTGTACATCGCCCTGCAGCTCACCCTCGCGTGGCCACTCTACCTCGCGTTCAACCTGTCCGGGCAGCCGTACCCACGCCTCGTCACCTGCCACTACGACCCCTACAGCCCGCTGTTCAGCGACCAGGAGCGCGTCCAAGTCCTCGTCTCCGACGCCGCCATCCTGGCCGTGCTGCTCGCGCTGCACAGGCTGACGGCGGCGTACGGGCTCTGGTGGGTGGTGCGCGTGTACGGCGTGCCGGTGATGATCGTGGGCGCGCTGTTCGTGCTCATCACGTACCTGCACCACACCCACCGGGCGCTCCCGCACTACGACTCCAGCGAGTGGGAGTGGCTGCGTGGCTCGCTCGCCACCGTCGACCGCGACTACGGCGTCCTCAACCGCGTGCTGCACAACGTCACGGACACGCACGTCCTCCACCACCTCTTCCCCAGCATGCCACACTACCACGCCATGGAGGCCACCAGGGCAGCGAGGCCCGTCCTCGGTGAGTACTACAAGTTTGACCGCACGCCCATCATCGAGGCAACATGGCGTGAGGCCAAGGAGTGCATGTACGTTGAGCCCAGGGAGCGCGATGGTATCTACTGGTACAACAACAAGTTTTAGCTACAGACAGGGGATGAGATTAAGATATGATTATAAGTTTTATATACTTGGGTATGTCACTGCTTCTGAATAAATATGGTGCTGGTCTCACAATAATTAATTAAGGGGACCGGCCAACACATTTTAGCTTATCGGTCTCACAAATCGCGTACCTTAGTCCATTCCCAACCCAATGACTACAATAATGTTCATAGCATTAAATAAGCTGCCAACTAAGATAAAAAATGATGTGACAAGTGAATAAATAAATAAAGATAAGAAAACCATGTCTTGCATGAGACATGGTTTATACACAACATCCAAGACATCATGTGAGATAAGTAGCATTAAATTTAAGTATGGAATGATGATGTTTGCATTGTAAGAGTAGTGTCTAGTACTAGTTTCTTGATGATGTAGAGTTTATAGAAACTATGTCTATTGTCTTGGGTTGGGAATGGCCTTACAGTATTCAAATCAATAATCATTATTGTCCATATTCTCTTCATGCATACTGTTCACTTTGGCGATTGATAAACGTTACTTGTGCACCTTACATCTTACATGGGCTTCAGAAGCATCTTCACATGACAGAGTCCGTTTCAGCTCGGTTTGAATCAAGGAATAAGTTCACCAAAGGTCCCTCAACTTAACAGCTTGATTTTTTTTCCCTTAACCACAAAACCAGAAATGTGGACCTCTAAACTCACACAAACCATGCACACAAGGTCCTATGAAAGTATATATGGGTGGTTTCGCTGACGTGGCATTCTAGTCAGCAAAAAAAATAAAATAAAGTATGTGGGGCCCACATGTCAGCTGCACATCTTTTTTCTTCTCTTTTCTTCTCCTTCTCTTTTCTTTTCTCTCTTCTCTCTTCTCTTCTTCAGGCCCACCCACTGGTGGAGAAACTCTTTGTAGTCCCGGTTCGTAACCCCCCTTTAGTCCCGGTTTCCAAACCGGGAGTACTAATCCGGGACTAAAGATCGCTATCTTTAGTCCCGGGTGAAATAACCGGGAGTAAAGATCGATCTTTAGTCCCGGTTGGTAACACCAACCGGGACTAAAGATGGCTCAGCCACGTGGCCGGCTGAGCCATCTTTAGTCCCGGTTGGTGTTACCAACCGGGACTAAAGATCGAGCTGACCTTTCTTTATTTTTGCATGGCCCTGTTGCTGCATGGTTTATATATATATATATAAACCATGCATATATATGTTTCAATACATATATATGCATACATATATATATGTATATATATATATATATTATATTATATGTATATACATGCATAATATATATGTATTTATACATATATATGTTATGCAAATGCATATGTATATAGATATATATATGACCAAAATATATTTACATTATAGAAAATGTGTACACATGCATATAGAAACATATGTAGTCATGTATTAATTATAATCCATTATATGTCCTAGCTAGCTACGATTTCGACGTAGTAGTACTCGCTGCTAGCTCAGAAGCTAAGGACCGGTGAATTGTGTTTCCGTCGTAATAGAATTCACCCTTGGGATCAAGGATTTCTTCGTTGATGAATCCCATGAGTTGTTCTTGAACCGCCGTGATAAATTCCTTGTGTGTGGTCAGGTTATCCCTCATGCGAATAAACTATATGAATGTATGAAATTGATTACTAATTAAACAAGAAATCGCTACGTAATGAAATTTTGAATTTATTTGTACGTACATCGAGCTCTCTTGTGGTGATGATTTGGTTTGCAAGGCAGTGGCAATACTCGCTCACGTAATAGCCGCACAAGTTAGTTCCCTGCTTTTGCTTTGCGCACTACAAATAAATGACAAACAACGAGAGATCTAATTAATATACACTTGTATGTATTTGAATCGGAGAAATATAAATGTAGAGCATGTGTACTCACAGGAAATTTGAACTTCCGCCTAAGTCTTTCTCTCCATTTGCCGCGGACCAAATGACGGAACTGATACCAAGCCCTACATGGAGTTTGAAGCTATGATTCGTAGTAGCAATTAACATAACAAGATTTTCTTAATTAACAAAGGAACTTATGACGGTACCTGTCTATAAGTTCGAAAACCTTGTCAAACGTAGACTCTTTTTTATCCATTGAGTCATATACGTTGACGGTGCAGGCCTCCAGGTCGAAGAGTAAAAGCACCCAGTGGAATCTGCAATGTGCGTGGGATGCATTACATATGAAACACTTAGCAAGTTCGTACGGGAATGAAATTTGGTATGTAGGAAGACAGTAAAATTAAACTAACTCTGTGTTGTATGGCAACAGTATGAACGTCTTGTAATGCTGCGCCTTCAGGAGATGGACGAGATTGTCCTCTGTTTCTTGTGGATATTGGTCGAGCATTGCGACGTTTACTTTCCGAGGGTCGATGAATCCAGTATCGAAAACCCTCCGCCATCGGGCCCTTTGAATCTCCATTCTACAACGATAAAAGGGAGTATATTATTTTCTATAGTCTACTTATATACAAGGACCTAATTAATTAAAGGAGACGTATAGTAAGAAATCTAACTGAACGATATACTTACAAAATCCAGCAACTCATAATAGAGACGTCGAGGGCGTCCAGCTGGTATAGTTCGTAGATTCCCCTAAAATTGATCCAGAGAATGTCATCTCCTTGCAAGAAGTCCGTGTCCCTGATCCTCGCTCCGATCATCTCTCTACCGGTGGCGCTCATCTCCATGTACAGCTGATGGAACTTGTACATTTGTGTGGGTAGGGACTGCAGCAGCTCAGGCTTGACAAGCGGTTTACCGAGTTTGTACATGTATTTCACTTCCGCCTTTTCGATTGGTGCGACTCCTAGCAATTGATCCGTAGTTAGACCGGTGTCAGTAATAAATTGTTCTATCGTCATTTCTTTACCGGTCACCAACGGCTCGATCTCCTGGTTTGGTTGCTCTCCAAGCTGAGGGACTGGTTTGGACTTTCCAGAAGATGCTTTCTTCAGCGTTCGCTCATAGTCCGATAGCTTGATGGCCTCCTTGACAGATGCAGACATACCCCTGAAGAAGTTCCTGACACTGGGGTCTATAGGAATCTTCTTTTCTGGACTTCGAGGCTTGAATTGTCTCTTGACTTCTGATGCAACGTAAGCGTCAAGCTCCTCTTGCGTGCAATCGTACCCCGGGTCCTTGTTCTTGGTGGCGTCAACTTTCGCCTTCTTTGTTGCCCTTGTGTGGGCAAGCGGTGGAGCTGGGGGGGCCCTTGACTTTGAAGGTGCCGGAAGAGGAGCTTGCGGGGGAGTAGGTGTAGGAGCACGAGGAGGAGTCGGTGCAGGATCCTGAGGAGGAGTCGATGCTGGAGCCTGAGGTGGAGACGGTGCTGGCGGAGCATGAGGAGGAGACGGTGCAGGATCCTGAGGAGGAGATGGCGGAGCCGGAGGAGATGGTGCACGAGACGCCGCTTGTCGCCCAAGGAGGATGATGTACCGCCTGCGCCATAGAATAATGGCATGGCTTGTGTCTCGTAGATGCGTCTCACCGTCTCCTCCAGGGTAATCCAGCTCGAGGTCCTCGTACGCGCCTTCGACCAACTCAACTTCGACCTTCGAGTATCCTGCTGGAATCGGCCCGCAGTGGTAAGTACCTGAAGGGTCCGTTGGGATGGCCATGCCCGACGCCACCTTCATGTTGTGAGAGATTATTTATTAGTAATCAACATATATAAGCAGCAACTAGCGGAATGGCTAAATCTTACCTTTATTGATAAGTTCTTGAAAGGAATATGCAGCTCACATGGTGTCCGCTGAGTGATGTCATCAACGGGACAGGTCGATTCGTCCTGTGTTTGCATGGCGTCCATGCTCTGTGATCCTACCTGCCCCGTTGAGGCGCAGCTGCTACGGTTTCCTGACGGGCTCACCATTGCAGGAGGAATGGTCGGCTGGGGATCATGGGACCGATGTGCGGCCATGCATTCATCAACCTTCCTTGCCACCTCCTCTTGCATGTTGAGTTCGTAGCTCGATACCCGGAACTCTAGGTCTGCAATCTTCGCCTCGGTATCTCTCTTGCTCCTCATCCGACTCCTGTACGTGTGGATGTCCTCCTTGAAACCAATCTTCCAAGGAATCACCCCTTTCCCTCGTGTTCGTCCTGGATGCTCTGGAGTCTGCAGGGCGAGTGTCAGCTCATCCCTATCTCTGTCTGGTCGGAACGTGCCCTGAGAGGAGGCTTCCACTGCATCTGTTAGTCGTCGCGCAGCCTCTCGTATCTGATCGCCGAAGACCAGTGAGCCATCAGCTGGGTTGAGCGTTCCACCGTGAGCATAGTACCAGAACTTCGATCGTTCCGGCCAATTGGCTGTTGCCGGTTCGATACCCCTCTCAATCAAGCTAGCCTCCATCTGCTCTCACTTCGGCATCGCGACGCTATAGCCTCCTGACCCCAAGTGGTGATGGTACTTCTTCTTGGCGGCATTTTCTTTGTTTCTTTCCATCATCGCCTGCCCTTGTTCACCTGTCTTATATGCAACGAACTCGTCCCAGTGATCCCTTAGCTTTGGGAATGTGTCGAAGTTCGGTGTCTGCCCCTTCAGTATATACTTCTGGTACAGATCTCCCTTGAAGCTCTGAAACTGTTCTGCCATTTTCTTCAGAGTCCACCTTTTCACTTTGTCCTCTGTACCCGCAGGAAGGGTGAATGTCTCGAGCATTGTGGTCCACAGCATCTCTTTCTCCGAATCTGGGACAAAGCTCTCATGATCTCCGCGTGCCCTTGTTTTTCGCCAGTACACCGTACTGACAGGCACGTTATCCCGCACAACCCAACCGCTGTGACGTACATAGTTCTTGGCGGCTTCGGCCAGGGCACTAGGACGTCCATCTTCTTGCACTTCCGTTATGATGTGCCGACCCTCAAGCTTCTTCGCTGCACCTCGTTGCCCGTGTGCCCTCTTCTGTCCAACGGAGGGTTGACTACCACTAGCCTCCTCCTCCTGGTTCCCCTCCACATCCCTTTCCACGTGCCCCTGCTGGTTCCCCTCCACATCCCTCTCCACGTTTCCTTCCTCGTTCAAGTACTGGTTTGGATCCTCGTTCCCCTCTTCTTCATTCCAGTACTAGCTGCTTCCCTCCACGATTGTATCGTACAATATCTGTTCCTCATCGCGGTCAGCCATCTGTTGATACAAGAAACATCTGCTAAGTCACGAGACATTTATGTTTTAACAATCTAAGTCATGTATGCTAAGTGTAAATGTCGTACATTAGAACCCTACACAACCTTACGTGCTAAGTCTAATTACAAATCGTGATATAAGCTAAGTCTAGGTGACGTATATTATACAACCCTAGCTAGTAAATAATTATATACTAAGTCTAATTACAAATAAAATAATCTTATATTAAAACTCAAATAATATTACATGCTAAGACTACAATAGTCATGTATATGCTATGTGTTTCGTGCGTATATGCTAAGTCTAATTAAGACTACAATAGTCAATGCTACTTGTCGCACCAATTCCGTAGTCAATAATTACATACTAAGTCTAATTACAAATAAAGTAATCTTATATTAAAACTCAAATAATATTACATGCTAAGACTAAAATAGTCATGTATATGCTAAGTGTTTCGTGCGTATATACTAAGTCTAATTAAGACTACAATAGTCAATTGCTACTTGTCGCACCAATTCCGTAGTCAATAATTACATACTAAGTCTAATTACAAATAAAGTAATCTTATATTAAAACTCAAATAATATTACATGCTAAGACTAAAATAGTCATCTATGCTAAGTGTTTCGTGCGTATATGCTAAGTCTAATTAAGACTACAATAGTCAATTGCTACTTGTCGCACCAATTCCGTAGTCAATAATTATACATACTAAGTCTAATTACAAATAAAGTAATCTTATATTAAAACTCAAATAATATTAGAACACTACACAATCTTATATGATAAGTCCAATTACAGGTCTAATAATCTTAATTAATTGCATTACAAATATAACAATCATTTATATTATTACGTCACTTGCCTGCTCCAATTCCTTCTAGGGCTAGCTCTTCCACTCAGGCTTGACGGACGACTCCGACAACACGTCTTTTCTGCAAGATACAAAAAGATGTATTAGGATAAATGCGAAGTAACATATATATATATATATATATATATATATATATATATATATATATATATATATATATATATATATATATATATATATATATATATATATATATATATATATATATATATATATATATATATATATATATATAAAAATATATATATATATATATATATATATATATATATATATATATATATATTGCATTTCACGTTAACGTTCGTCCTCGTTCGTTCGCTCGTTCACGTTCCCTAGCTCGTTCACGTTCGTTCGCTCGTTCTCATTCACGTTCGTTCGCTTGTTCTCATTCACGTTCGTTCCCTCGTTCTCGCTTGTCTTCGATCGATCGTTCTCGTTCTCGCTCTCGTTCGTTCGATCGTTCTCGTTCTCGTTCACGTTCTCGCGGCAACGTACGTTGACGTGTTCGTTCTCGCTCTTGTTCGTTCGATCGTTCTCGTTCTCGTTCGTTAACGGCGGTGTGGCGGCATCGGGGCGGCGGTTGGCGCGGCGGCGTGGCGGCGGCGGCGGCGGCGTAGCGACGGCGGCGGCGGCGTGGCGTTGCGGGGCCGTGGCGGCGGCGGCGTGGCGTGGCGGCGGCGGCGTGGCATGGCGTGGCGGCAGCGGCGTGGCGTTGCGGGGCCGTGGCGGCGGCGGCGTGGCATGGCGGCGGCGGCGTGGCGTGGCGTGGCGGCGGCGGCGTGGCGTGGGGGCGGCGGCGTTGCGCGCGCGGCGGTGAAGGCGGTGGCGGCGTGGCGACGGCGGCGGCGACGTGGCGTTGGCATGCGGCGGCGGCGAAGGCGGCGGCGTGGCGCGTCGTCGTCGTGGCGCGGTGTCTCGTGGCGGGCGGCGCGACGGAGAGAGATCGATATCGGAGAGATCGAGATGCATGAAGGGAGATCTGGCGGCGGCGGCTCTCACCCCAGAGATGCGGCGGCAGCGGAGGAGGCGGAGGCGGCGGCGAGGACGACGAGCTCGAGACGACGGCGAGATACGGCGGCGTCGGCGCGGGGATTTGCCCTAGGCAGTGGCGGCGAAGGAGAGAGGCCGAGAGAGATCGATCGGCCGAAAACGTCTAAGTGTTGGTGAAGAAGACGAGGGCGCACCGGGAATATATATACCCCCGGATCTTTACTCCCGGTTGTTGAGAACAACCGGGAGTAAAGAAAAGATCTTTACTCCCGGTTGTTGAGAACAACCGGGACTAAAGATGATCTTTAGTCCCGGTTGGTATTACCAACCGGGAGTAAATATCTTTTCCCGCTATTTCGAAATTCTTTTTAAACCCGGTTAGGGTTAAGAACCGGGACTAAAGATTATAGCACTGCATATGATTTTCGCTTACATATGTGTTTATAAAATAGAAGTTAATGCATTAACATTATTTAAAGTACAAAGATTAATGACAATTACTTCGAAAAATTATTTTTGTCTGTAATAAATTAAGTGGATAAATCGTAATAAGCAAATATATGACTTATTATTAATAAAAATTCCAATATATATATATATACTTAGCATATATATGAATGATATTATTATATTGGTAAAAACTCTAATTAAGATATGTATGTACATACTACATGATTTAAAATTAATAAAAATTGTAATCATCATATATACTTAGCGTAGGAATTATATTAAATTAAATGCTAAAAACTCTAATTAACATATGTAAATGCCACATGCATGATTTAAACCTTTTAAAAATTCGAATAGTCATATATAAGTAGCATATGAAAGATAGTAAATTAAATTGTGAAAAACTCTAATATATGAATGATAGTTTTAAAAATATATTAAATTTAATACTTTTAAAAATTCTCCAGTCAATTATAATTTGCATATGAATGATAGTAAATTAAATGTTAAAAACTCTAATTAACATATGAAATTGCCACTTGCGTGATTTAAAACTTTTAAAAGAAATCCTCTAGTCAATTATAATTAGCATATGAATGCTAGTAAATTAAATGTTAAAAACTCTAATTAACATATGAAATTGCCACTTGCGTGATTTAAAACTTTTAAAAGAAATCCTCTAGTCAATTATAATTAGCATATGAATGCTAGTAAATTAAATGTTAAAAACTCTAATTAACATACATTTGAAATTGCCACCTGTGTGATTTAAAACTTTTAAAAATTGTAAGTATCACATATAACTAGCATATACATGATTTAAACTTGTTGAAACCTCTAATAATCGTGCGTAATTAACATATGCCATACATCAATTGATTTATATGGATAATCAATACATCCAAAATAGTTTACATCGTGTACACAATAATTACGGCATTACATCGGCGGTGACGGTTGACCGCACGTACTTTCTCCTCACTATTGTTCCCTCCTTGTGATCGCTGCGTGAGTAAGGGGTGTCTTCATTTGATAGGAGGATGCTAGGGTCAATCGTCACCGTGAAAGGGGGTTGCCCATCCAACTGATCGTAATCCTCGTCAGTCTTGTCCTCAACTCCGATGATTTTTCTTTTGCCTGGGAGAACCACTTGACGCTTAGGCTCATCAGGCCCTCTGCCCTTCTTTCCTTTGCTAGACATGTCCTTCACGAAAAAGACTTGCGTTACATCATTGGCAAGGACAAAAGGTTCGTCCGAGTATCCAACCTTGTTAAGGTCAACAGTTGTCATCCCACTGTCATCAATCATTACGCCTCCACCAGTCAACCTAACCCATTGGCACCGGAACAGAGGAACCTTGAGAGGACCATAGTCAAGTTCCCATATGTCCTCGATGGCACCGTAATACGTGGCAGTTGTTCCATCGTGTCCCATGGCATCGACACGAACAGCGCTGTTTTGGTTCGTGCTCTTCATGTCTTGGGCTCTCGTGTAGAATGTGTACCCATTGATCTCATATCCCTGGAATGTCGTGATCGACCCAGACGGTCCCCTCGCCAGGAAGGCAAGTTGTTGGTTGATCGACTCGTTACCCATGAGATGTTGTCGTAGCCACGCGGGGAAAGTATCAATGTGATGCCGTGTAATCCATGCATCGGACTTACCGATGTTCCTGGCGCGAACTAGAGCCAAGTGCTCCTCGATGTAAGGAGCTACCAATGAAGAGTGTTGCAGAACAGTGAAATGAGCTTTACGGAATAAATTGTTGTCTACCGTCATTATTGCTTTCCTTCCGATAGTTCCCTTTCCCCGTAGTCTCCCTTCAGGTACCCCGATTGGGCGAAGGTCTTCGATAAATTCTACGCAAAATTCGATGACCTCCTCTGTTCCATAACCCTTGGCGATGCTTGCCTCTGGACGAGCACGGTTACGAACATACTTCTTCAGAACGCCCATGTACCTCTCGAAAGGAAACATGTTGTGTAGGTACATAGGCCCGAGAATACGGATCTCTTTCACAAGGTGACAAAGCAGATGCGTCATTATATTGAAAAATGAAGGTGGAAATATCAACTCAAAACTGACGAGACATTGCACCACTTCATTCTGAAGGGCTTCTAATCTATCCGGATCGATGACCTTCTGCGAAATTGCGTTCATGAATGCACATAGCTTTGTTATTGTTGCCCGGACATTGTCTGGAAGGATACCCCTTATTACAACTGGTAGCAGTTGTGTCATCAACACGTGACAGTCATGAGACTTTAGGTTTGTGAACTTCTTCTCCTTCGTGCTTATTATTCGCTTGATATTCGTGGAGTATCCAGACGGTACCTTTATGCTCTCCAAGCATTCAAACATACTTTCCTTCTCTGCCTTGCTGAGAGTGTAGCTGGCTGGACTCAAGTAATGGCTTCCTTTCTCCTTTGGTTCCGGGTGAAGGTCGCCGCGTTGTTCCATATGCTTCAGATCATTACGTGCTTCCAGTGTATCTTTCGACTTTCCGTATACACCTAGGAAGCCAAGAAGGTTTACGCAAAGGTTCTTAGTGAGGTGCATCACGTCGATTGCGTGGCGTACGTCCAAGAATTCCCAATATGGTAACTCCCAAAATATAGAGTTCTTTTTCCACATCGCCGCGTGACCATCTTCGCTCTCTATATGCTGGCTTCCAGGCCCCTTTCCAAACACTACTTTAAGATCTTTAACCATAGCAAACACTGTTTTCCCGCTGCGATGTTTAGGCTTCGTACGGTGGTCGGCCTTATGTTCGAAGTGCTTGCCTTTCTTCCGTACCGGGTGGTTTGCTGCAAGGAATCGACGATGACCCATGTATACAACCTTCCTACAGTGCTTAAGATACGTACTTTCTGTTTCATCCATACAGTGAGTGCAAGCCTTGTACCCCTTGTTGGACTGTCCGGATAGGTTGCTAAGTGCAGGCCAATCGTTGATGGTTACGAACAGCAGCGCTCGTAGGTTAAACTCCTCCTGTTTGTCCTCGTCCCACACGGGGACACCTTCCTTCTTCCACAACTGTTTAAGATCTTCTACCAGTGGTCTTAGGTACACGTCAATGTCGTTACCAGGTTGCTTGGGGCCTTGAATAATAATCGGCATCATTATGTACTTCCTCTTCATGCATAGCCAGGGGGGGAGGTTGTAGATACACATCGTAACGGGCCAAGTGCTATGGCCGCTGCTCATCTCTCCAAAAGGATTCATGCCATCCGTACTCAAACCAAACCGTATGTTTCGTGCGTCCTTTCCAAATTCTTTAAATTTTCTGTCGATGTTTCGCCATTGCGAACCATCGGCGGGGTGTCTCAGCATCCCGTCCTGTTGACGCTCTTCAGCGTGCCATCGCAACATTCTAGCATTCCCCTTGTTCCTGAACAAACGCCTTAGCCGTGGTATTATAGGGAAATACCACATCACCTTAGCAGGAATTCTCTTCTTTGTTAGCTGCCCGTCAACTTCTCCTGGATCGTCCCGTCTAATCTTGTATCGTAGTGCTTTGCAAACATGGCATGCTTCTAGGTTCTCATACTCCTCACCGCGATATAGGATACAATCGTTCGGACATGCGTGAATCTTATGAACTTCCAGTCCTAACGGGCAGACTATCTTCTTAGCCTCGTACGTTGTCTCGGGCAATTTGTTTCCCCCCGGAAGAATGTTCTTGACGAGTTTCAATAAATCGCCAAATGCCTTGTCACTAACCCCATTTTTTGCCTTCCATTGCAACAACTCTAGAGTGGTATCCAACTTTTTGTGCCCCTGCTCGCAACCTGGGTACAACGAAGTTCTGTGGTCCTCCAACATCTTGTCCAATTTATGGGCCTCCTTTTCACTTTCGCAGTGCTCCCTGGCGTCCTGCAACATCTGACCAAGATCATCCGCAACGTCGTTACCATCAGCAGCTATTTCCTCCTCGCCCGTTTGATTTCCTTCAAATCCAACATACTGAGCAAAGTCTGGAATATTGTCGTCTTCCACTTCATCTTCTTCCATTTCAACACCTTGCTCTCCGTGGGATGTCCAACAATTATAGCTTGGCATGAACCCCGACTCAAACAAGTGGAAATGAATAGTCCTGGATGCAGAATACTCCTTCTGATTCTTACACTTATTGCATGGACAACAAATAAAACCCCTTTGCCTGTTAGCTTCGGCCACTCTCAAAAAATAGTGCACGCCGTCAATAAACTCTTTGGACCGCCGGTCAGCGTACATCCATTGCCGATCCATCTACATGAGTAAAAAAACCGTACACAAATAATTATTCTTACAATAATGACAGTCATACAATAATTATACGATATCTTTATTCATACAAAAATCATAAAATATTACACCAAATAATTCTTAAAAACTATTTGTAAAGTTTTAAACTAATTTTAATGTGTTTTACTTCTTTTAATTTTCATTTTAGTTTGTTTTCTATTATTTAAGATTAACTTTCACTAGAGTTTTTCTTCTCAACTATTTTATAAAACCTTGTTTAGCAAATGAACTAAATTTTTATATATTCTTTCTTCCCCACACACATTTTCTCTCTCATCAACTTACAACTAAATTTTGGAGACAAAAAAAGTGTGCAAAACATAGGTGCAAATGTAGTATGACAAAAAAAACATTGGAGGATGAAGTTGCAAACCTTTTAGGCACCTCCGATTTGTATGTAATCACCGAAATAAATTCAATAGAAATTTTGGCATGACCTCCCCTCTTTTTTGAAGAAATTTTGAAGCTTGCTCGGGCAGCTGGAGGAGGAAGAAGACATATATATAGGGGTGGGACTTTAGTCCCGGTTGGTAGCACCAACCGGGGCTAAAGATCACCGGGATCTTTAGTCCCGGTTGGTAATCCCGGTGATCTTTAGCCCCGGTTGGTGCTACCAACCGGGACTAAAGATCCCAGGGGGGCCTGACAGGCCCTGACAGCATTCGAACCGGGACTAAAGATGATCTTTAGTCCCGGTTGGTAACACAAACCGGGACTAAAGATCAAATATGCCCGTTACCCTTTTGAACCGGGACTAAAGATCATTTTTAGCCCCGATTTTTATTGCATCCGGGACTATTGTGGAAATCGGCCGACCGACGAAAGATGGTTTCTCCACCAGTGACCGCTGCTCCCGCACCTCGGCGAACTCCACCTCGTCGCGGTGACCTCCTTCCATCTTAGCCATGATGCACTGCAACGCGGTGGACGTTGTGTCGGTGCCGGTGTTGAGGAACTCGGAGCAGAGCTTGATGATCTCGTCGTCGGCGAGCACGTGGTTGCCGTCGTCAGGGAGGTTGGTGTCAAGCAGCGTGTCGACGTACGAGTGCTCCAACATGGTTTCTTTGTTCTCCTCTCGCCGCCTTGTTTCGTACTCCCGGCACGCGTTGATCAGTGGTAGGAAGAGCTCTCTCACCCGTCGCCGATCCGCCGCCACGCTTGCCCGCCGTGCGCTCCACCCACCCCCACGCTCGCCCGTCGTCCTCCGCGTGAGCGCCATCGTCACCGCCGTCCCCACACCCCCGGGAGCGGTGGCGGCTGAGGAGACAGGCGCCGCCGACGCATGGATCCAACCGCCCTCGTCCTCGGTAGCAGTGCAGGCGGAGACGAAAGTGGCGGGTGAGAGCGTCAGCCGCCTCTTTCCCCCTTTCCCGCTGGCATCCACTCTCCCATCGCCCTCATCTGCTCGCTCTTCGGCCGGCCTCCACTCTCCCCTCTTCGGCTGGCACCAGCTGCTGCTGCCGCCGCCACCTCTCACCCCTCTATCATCGCCACCTGCTCAACCAGTCGCTGTCTCCGTTTGGGACTCCTCCCGACACGAGCTCGCGCAGGCATCGGTCCTCCACCGCCGGCCACTCTGCACCTCTCTCAGCCCTCCTCTCCCCCATCTCACACCGGCGCGGCCGGTCGCCTCTCCCCTTGCCGGCCGCTCCGCGTGCCGCTGCCACCACAACCTAGGCGGGGAGACGGCGGGCGAGCGCGGAGGCGGCAGCGGAGTTCGTCCGGGCTCGCCAGCTCGCCTTGCCCTCATCTGCCGCCGGCCGGCAGCCTCCTGGGAGAGAAGAACTGAATAGAAGGGGAAAAAAGAGAAAAGAGAGAAGAAGAGAAGTGGTCCCAACTTTTTTTTTTGTTGATTAGGATGCCACGTCAGCGAAACCACCCATATATACTGCCATAGAATCTTGTGTGCATGGTTTGTGTGAGTTTAGTGGTACACATTGTTGGTTTTGTGGTTAAGGGATCTCAAAAAATCTCGCTGTTAAGTTGAGGAACCTCCGGTGAACTTATTCCTTGAAACAAACCTCAGAAGCATCTCTCATTGGGCCTTTCTTTCAAAGAAACAGAGTCCGTTTCAGCTGGGTTTCCCACTGGACTAGAAGCCATTTCTCTGTTTTTTTTAAAAAAAAAATTGCTATCCCTTTATTGATCGGTCTCGCGGGTCGCGAGGAGGTGGTCTCTCGACGTTAGGCAAGAGACCGGACCTGAGTGCAGCTTGGAGCTCTTCCACGGTAACTTTGTACTCTCGACCATTTCCATAACGATGTTTTTTCCCTTAAAAACATAGTTAAAAGGGTAGAGCTGGATGAAAAACAGAATCGAAAATATTGCAAAATCAAGGACAGAACTATACGAATGAAAATATGGCTGTATCGATCAAAAATCAGTAATTAATGCTGAAAACATTGAAATTCAATAGTTAGCTAAATATAGACTACATAATTAATATATATAACCACATAAATTCAAGCTTGTACTAAGTAACAAAGTGTATCTCATTATCGATGCACTAGAATTAAGGATTTGGTTGAGAAATGTTGATGGATGTCTAATTTTAGAAACACGGTAACTTTTGTGGAAATACGGTAAAATAAGGAAACGGTCGGTACAACAATATTCGTTTTTGTTTTCATTACCATATTCTTTGCCATTTCCATTATCGTTTTTGCCGGCTACTATTTTCACATGGTTCAATCAGTAGAACATAAAAAGGTCTATTTATGGCAGTGTCAACACATTTTTCGGAAACGAAAACAAATTTGACTTTTTTTAGGCTATTATCCATCGGAAACCAGAATTGGTTGAAACTTTTCAGAAACGAATTCAGAAAGTTTTAGGAAAGAAATTCGATTTTTTTAAGTCGAAGACGAATTACTTCTCATATACAGCTGATTAGATTCATCCTTTCCTAGTCATGATGTTCAGATTTGTACTAAGTATTGAGATAGTTAGTCGAATCGAGATTATTTTTTCTACTCTCGTGCTTTATATCTATTTTGCTTTTGATAAATTACTACTTACAGTTATATTAGGTCATACCATGCTACTTACGGTTATAGATGAATATAGTTCTTGTTATCCTAGAAGTGATGTGTACAACTAGTGGTATATTATTATTGCTAAAAATATAAATGTGAGTTAGATGTCTTTGTTGATTTGAAAAGTTTAGTTCGAGGGGTTTTCATATCATGATAGATATCTGTTGTCATATTCACTCTGTTTTCGCATTTAATTTTGTTTTCGTATCCAGGATTTTTATTTCCAACTATAATTTTAAAAAAATATGAAAACAAAAGCAGTATAGATGGTTTGTCCCTTTCCGAGCCGTTTTCATCCGTACTCCTACTATTCCAAAAGAATGTTTTAATTGTTGCATAGGCTGAGAAAGTCTCTATTGAAGTCTTTTCGCTTCATTGGGCCGGCCCAAACTGAGAATCCAAGCCCCGACCATGTGTGAAATATCTATTAGGGGGCTTGCACTTCATATACTACTTTTTTAGCAGATCCTGCTGCACACATTAGTTGATCATTTTAGCCGTTTTTACCGAGTAGGCTCAGAGCAAGTTGTTTGCCTTATTAAATGGTCAGCAACGCATCCAGGATTGTTACACAGAAAAGCTGAAGTATAGTAATTGTGAACATTAATTCCAGGAATTAAACGACTAATATATCTTTGCCTCTTATGTCCAACTCATTACACAACCACCCAGAGATAAATTAACAACTCGGTGCCGTCCATCCAATTTCTATATATGTATCCTTAATTTTCAATGTGTTTAAACATTTTAGATACAGACTTGGAAATAGAACAAGACTCGAACTGACCCGGGAGTAGAACAAGACTGGACATTATAGGCCTGGTCAATAATAACTAATTAAGGAGTAATTAGTTAAAGCCTCCCTGCAGCTTAGAGGACCCAGGTGTCTTCGCTCCTGGAAGGAATACCAGTCATGAGGGTGTGCTTCCCAATAAAATACCTAGGTTTGCCTCTTTCAACATGAAGACTGCGAAAAGTTTACATGCAACTGCTTTTCGACAAATCGGCTGGGCGCGCGTGTGATGGGCTGGAGATGGAAAAACCAGGACATGGCTGGCCGAACGATCATGGTCAAGTCGGCACTCACCTCGCAGCCAATATACCTTCTCACAGCACACAAGGTGTCCAAGGAATCCCTGGAGGTCCTGCACAAACAGAGGAAACAATTTCTATGGGCAAGAACCGATGACATCATAGGAGGAAAATGCAATGTTGATTGGACAATACGTGCTTGCCAACAGAAAATGGGGGCCTAGGAATCCTACATCTAGTGAAATTCGCAAGAGCTTTCAGGATATGGTGGCTATGGCATGAATGGAAGTTACCCAAGAAAACATGGGTTGGGATGGAGACCCACGTGATGACACAGACAATCCTCTTTGCAGCAGCCACAACAATCAAGATCGGAGATGGGCCACCTATGATTTTGGAATTTGGTGTGGCTCAATGGACAACGTCCTAAAGATACAGCGCCAAGGGCGTATGAACTCTTGAGGAAGAAAAACTAGACCTTAAAAAAAGCCATCCCTAACAGTCAATGGGTACAAGAGCTAGGTCTTCCAATCGCCCAAGGAATGACAATTGACCTTATAGATCAATTGGTACAATTATGGAATACAGTGCAAGGAGTGCAACTAACACCTGAGAGACAGATGACATCACTTGTAAGTCACCATTCATAGACAATACTCTGTTGGCTCTGCATAGAAAGCGCAATTCATCGGCTTGACCAAGACGAGCTACGAAGCCTTGATCTAGAAACCCTGGGTCCTACGAAAATGCAGATCTTTTGCCTGTCTAGTAATCCAAAACAGAGTTTGGACTTCCGATAAACAAGTGACAAGGGGATAACCGAACAACACTTACTACCCACTTTGTCGCCACACACCTGAAACTTCTTTCCATCTAGAATTGGATTGTAGATACACAAAAGAATTTGGGAAATGCATGCAACTTGGACAGCTTGTGAACAACTAAGGTTGGGATCATGGGAGGCGACAAACATAGTCGAACAATGGTGGGAGGCAATGGCCACATGAGGACTACCCAAACTCGAAACACGGTCTCTTATTTTGCTAACGTCTTGGGAGATTTGGAAGGTAAGAAACCAGTGAGCCTTCCACCACAAAGAGCTCCCAACGACCTCACTTGTTGCTAAGATAAAGGAGGAAAGGAAAGCTTGGGCGCAAGCAAAAGCAAAAAGACTCGCAGAAATGTTACCCTAGCTTTTCTAAATTCATTTGTATAGTCTTTTCTTTTTCAAACTCCTTGCAAATACTTTTACTTTTATTCTATACAATGAAATAGGCACTGTGTTGTGCCGGTTCGTTAAAAAAAAAGGGGTTAGTCTTGGCTTGGATGCAGGATGCTTAAACAACAATCAGCTGTTTTTTCTGGTAATCTAAATTAAACATGGTACTCATGCATAAGTCAAAATTAGAACACCAACAATTTAGTTACTCCACACATAAATCCTTACAGAATTTCTGCAGTGCCGAAAAGCATTAGTTTAGTCTTACCAATTATTTCTTTTTTGTCTAATGAAATGCAGCTTTGATATGTGACAATGGATAATTGATTTTTAATATGAAAAATATTTCATGGTATTATACTCCTACTTTATATTATACTCCCTCCTTCCCATAATAAGTTTATTTTTAGCCCCTACCGTTTGTCCCAAAATAACTTTATTTTTTGAGTAATTATTACATCGAAGTTTATGAAAGTAGCTAGGAAATAAGTGCATTGGGAATATATAAAGTGAGTGAGCATTAGAATTTGATAAAGTTTGAGTATTCTAGTATTTTCGGTATTGTATTGGTATGTGTGGGATGGGTAAAAAATAAACTTAATTTGGTATGTAGAGAGTATATATAGCAACAAAATTTAGTGCTATGAAATTAAGTGGATGCATATCTTAATCTTAATACTTTGAAATTCCACGTTCTTACTCCCTCCGGGTTGTTAATATTTATTGTTTTAGACAAGGCTATGATCAAATTTTAAAATTTTTAACTATAAATAGAATCTAAAATATTTATCTTAGAAGTATAGAGTCCATACGTATAGATTAGTGTTAAAAAATAGTTCGATAAAATAATATTTTTATTAATATATATATATATAATAAAAAATATAGTGGTCAAATTATTTTTTAAGGAACCGTGTACACTAGTATAAGAACCATTTTCCCATGCGTGTATTTGGATTATCCCGTGCGGGGATCCGGCCCGTTTGCAGCCAACCGTCTGGGAAAATCGCCATTTTCACGTGCGAGCGGGCCGACCGCACGGGATAATCTATTACCCCGTGCGGTCGTGTTATACCGACCGCACGGGATAATTAAAAATAGAAACAAAAAAAATCAAAATCCACCCATGACCCCTAATAAAAAATCAACACCGTCATCGTCGCCGCCACCACCATCGTCGTCGCTGCCTTCCCGAAGCCCACTGTCATCGTTCCCGCGGTCGCCGGCGACGGATCCGTCCTCCCCGCGTTAGCCGGCCACGGATCCGCTCTACCGCCGTCGATGCCGCTGCCGTAGCCGATGCAGCCACCGCCGCCGAAGCCGTAGCCGATGCCACCGTAGCCATAGCCGATGCCGCTGCCGTAGCTGTAGTTGATGCCGCCGCTTTCGCCGCCCTAGCCGAGGGCGCCGCCGTCGCTGAGGACGAGAGGGAGAGGGAGAGGGCGATGAGAGGAGGGGGAGGAGGACAGGGAGAGAGAGAAGTGTGGGAGGAGGAGGATGAGGATATAAGTGTGGGAGGATGAGCCGGGTGGAGGGAGCAACACTTTATTTTCGTGGAGCGCAGCGCGTGACGACAGGGTGAGCTATTTTCATGTGCGGGTCACTTTGCGTACGGATCTGTTAAGTGACCTGCACACAAAAATTGATTTTCCTGTACGGGTGACAAACTATCGCCGGTCCCCCTATTTTTCTGTGCGGTTCCACTTACGGACTGCATAGAAAAAAAGGGAGGACGTACAGGAAAATCAATCATGTAGTCGTGATACTTATCGGACCGGATGGAGTATTTTTCAATTGTAAGCTTATTAAAAACTTCCATACAGAAACTAACTCTACTTAATTTATACACCACTCGCCTTTATTATCTCCTATATATATAATATCTTACATTTTTCACTTTGTCGATCCTAATTTCAAACGCAAACTGAACTTTTAAGATATATGGATTATATATTAAGCCCGGTGAATGTTTAGGAAGTGTGGCACTATAGTGGTGGAAATGAATAAATTAAATACAGTTGAGGTTCTCACTTTTTGCTAAAAAAAATGGGAGTACAAACTCCGCTGGTTTGTTCCAACATCTGGTCATAGGTATGGACATGACTGGCGACTTGGTGTTAACTACGACGTAGTTAAATAATGCAAAAAGTTTTGAGACAAAAGGGATAGGACAAATCGAGGCATTTTTTGACTGGATCAAAGGAAATTAAATACAAAGCTAATTTCTTGAGAAAATTGAACCAGCATTCCCCGGCCCATAGCGCTTGATAACACCACACGGTCAATTGTTTTATAATCCTATGCTAACGCGCAGCAATCAAAGGTAGAGAGTGAGAAACCACTGCTGCACAACTGATCTTTGCCACCGGTTGGCAACTGTTTTTTTTCCAACCGAGACGACGAATCCGGGACTCCCGGTTGGTAACTGGTTGGTGTTACCAACCGGGACTAAAGAGAGAATAGCGGCAGTCATTCGTCCCCTTTTTTTTAATCCCTGTATTTTCTCCTAAATCGAGTGGGATGCATATCCCCAAATCAAACCCCAAATCCCCAAATCAAAATCACATCCCAAATCATTCACATCCCAAATCTTTACACACAAATCAAATACATCACAAATCCTAACAAAATTACACACAAATCAAATACATCACAGATTATACATCTCAGATCCATACAACGAATCACAAAATTATACATCTCAGTGAATCACAAATTATAAAAAAAAGAGAGAAAGGAGAGGGCGCCCGGCGCGGCCCCGCCAGCCGCCAGCCCCGTGCCGCCGCCGCCCGCCACGGCCGGCGCCTGCCGCCTGCGGCCCCGCCAGCCGCCTGCCTGCCGCTGCCGCGCGCGGCCCCGCCGGCCGCCTACCCGCCAAATGGGAAGGGAGGAAGGGGAGGAGAAGGGGAGGGAGGGGAGGAGGAAGAAGAGAAAGGGGATCTGTGAGGAGAGGATAAGGATAAGTGAGAGGGATTATATACTACGTGTTGAATTTTAGTCCCGTGTTGAATTTTAGTCCCGGTTGGTATTATCTACCTGGACTAAAGATCATATAATGGTTGTGAGATTTTCAACCGGGGCTAAAGATCATTTTTAGTCCCGGTTCTTTTTAGAATCGGGACTCTTGTGGTTTTTACCCCACTCGGCAAAGATCACATCTCCAGTAGTGAACACTTAGGAGTCTTTCGGTTAGCTCTACGAGGTGGTGAGCTAGACGATCTGGGTTCGAAGCCTTCACCCCTTTTAAATATTTGATATTAAGTCATTTCTTAATATTCACCTTTTTTTTATCAAAGGTGGAGAGTACTAGAGCATGGTAGATATCTCTCCCTTGATGTCACATGAGCCAACTTTATTTTATTTTAAAAAAATGAAAAGTTTGGGCAAAAGGTTTTTAATTAACCCAGATGCATGTAATTAGCTAGGGAACTTATATAACTTAAGCAGCACTTATGACAGCCAGGACCAACCCCATCTGATCGGAATTGGATCGCCGGCAGCCACATGCATGCATCAACCCTACCTTTTCGAAATGACGCATGTCGAATAATTAACTTTTACATCAAAATGCATATTATTGTTTGACAATCTTCATATCACACCTTACATATATGGTCAATTGGTCACTACTCACTACTTGATCAAAACATACTTATATCAAAGTACTCAGAAAGTGATCAGTCGCATGCATGGGTCCAAAGAAAATGACAGGGAGAGACCGGCTGCTTTCTCCGTGCACCGAGGATGTGATGAAGCGTCGATCAGGACGAAAGCAACAGAAACTCCAAAGCAAGCAGCGGCTGAGCTCAGAGCAACAATATATCAGCATATATATACGGATCGTAATGCCCCTCTCTTAACTAACCTAATTAATATCTCCTCGATCGTCTTACATATTTTAATTTCTTTTCTCAATATCTCTAGCTTGATCCAAGCATAACGTACGTATCGTGGTAAATATGATAAGAGTTTGCAATTGCCGTATAATTAAATAAGTTGAAGCACGTACACGACGCTTCTGAAGTTGACATATATATGTTGTGTGTGTAGAAACTCAACTTGTGCATCACACTATGCATATATATGTAGTCTTGTTTTGGAAGTTAGCTAGCTATGAGAAAAGAAAAAAAAACAAAGAGTAATAAAATTGATCAGCTGTTAATTAATGTCTAAGGGGCTTCATTTGTTTATCTAATAATATTGTATGCGGGGTGGGGCTACATCATTGTACTCAGTTGATATTTATTTTCCATTTTTCTTGGCGATTATATTTCTTTTTCTTAATTCTAGACCTAGCTACTTTTCCGATAGTGGAAGTAGAAAAACTTGGCCAACCTCTATTGCTCCCGTGTAAAGCTTTAATTTTTACACGATAAAGGAAAAGTGACTGTAAATTCCCCTTTTTCTTGTTGGATCTTTGTTTATATCATCCTTTCAGGACACGTCTATAAGAAGTAATAAAGGAAATCGATTAAACAGTCGATCTTAATGTCGTAAAAGAGAAACCGGCTACATAGGGAAGCTTATTATAAAGGTCATTGATATAGGGTTTTATTCCTTCTTCTTCTAGTAAAAACATAGATTCGATCGATCCGCTGCACAAATTAAGAATACATCACATAGCTAAATTTTTTAGAGCTACGTACGTACTAACCGGATTCCAGGATTTAAAATTGCGGAATGAAATTTCGTCCGAAACTATTCTGGACCCCCTCTTCCCCCCCCCCCCCCACCCACCCATTTTTTTGAATTTGGTAATATTTATATTTAATCAATTTTTGTTAAAAAATCAAATAATTTCGGACCGAATTTCGGTCATAGCGGTGACCACTGACCCCGATACAAATGCATGAAACACCCTGCTACTGGCAAATATACCAATGCTATACTTTTGGTTTCCTCATCGATCGATATCACGCGGAGATTGGGTAAGGAGTAAGGACGATTAATTCCATGCACGCCAAAACAATACAATACGCCATGTCAGATGGACCGAATTCAGGTGGCCGGCTGCCGTACGTGTATGCTGACGAGGACGGCAGCACCTTCGCCGGCCGGCCGGCAGAGTTGTTTAATTACTCTCCATCACACGCCAATATTGCAAATTACGCCCTTAATTCCTGTGCGTCTCCATCACTCCTAAAGGAAGCTACTAGCTTGCCACTCTATAAAATCACCTGCCTTTGCTGCTTCCCAAGCCTCCTCCCCTTCTCCTCTCCAAGACTCCACTAGCTAGCTACTAGCTCCAAGAAACCCTAAAGATTCACTCCTCCAAGCTCACTGGTACTACGTACTAAGCTAGTAGGCGGCGTGTGTTAATTTCCGATGGACGGCGAGGGGGCGCCGGCGAGGCGGGCGCCGGCGGCGTCCTACTACGAGTGCACCTTCTGCAAGAGGGGCTTCACCAACGCGCAGGCGCTCGGGGGCCACATGAACATCCACCGCAAGGACCGGAGCGCCGGCGGCAAGTCGCAGGGCGGCGGCCAGCACCACGAAGGCGGCGGCAGCGGCAGCGGTGGCGGCGGCGGCCAGCAGCACGGCAGAGATGTCCACCTGGGCCTCACCCTGGGGAGGAACGAGGAAGAGAGGGACGGCGTCGACCTGGAGCTCAGGCTTGGCCATGCCCACTATCCTTGAACTGAACTAGCCATGCATGTGGTTCAATTAGGGCCGGATCGCCATAGATTAACTTGTGAAGCGCTTAGCTATATATAATACTACTACTGATGAATGGGTAAGCAGGTTCTTGCGTACTTTAATTTGGTTGTTGTTTGATTTTATTTGGTAGTATAATATGCAAAGACACGAATCATAAGAAACTATAATGGATTGATAAAATTTATATAGGATGATCGATCGAGATTAAACAAAATTAGGTTCTTTTTTTTGGTTCCTTATGTAAATATGTGTGAGAAATCTGCTCAAAGTTGATAAAAATGTGTACATATTTGAGAATTTCTTGAGGACGTACTAGTATATATCGATGATCCGATGATCAGGCTTATACAATTCCACCAATTTGATCAATGTGGAAATTAATTCTACATTGCAGTCTCCGTGGTAAAAAGTAAGAAAACGAAATGTATATATATGTTGGCATGTCCTACCGTGATCATTGGAAAATACAGAGAACAAGAATGCAATTGTAAGAAAGATTTAATTATGATTTTCTTGAGATTATAGGCATATAATGATTTAATCTATTCCATAAATAAATCATGACATTACAGATGAAAACTAGCATGAACGCATCATTAGATCTACACATGTAAACTACACAGTATAACATGAACAGATCAAATATGCGCAACATATTGAACACGTACCAAGGTGGCGGAAAGACCGGCTGCTCGGTCGAAACTTTCCGTAGGCGTCTACGGAGGCACGCAGCACACGAGCGAAGGGGAAGACGAGCCATCGCGGAAGAACAGGGAGCAGTCGCGCAAAGCGCTTCCCAAAAACCTTATTGCCGCCTTCTCCCGGTGCAGGACGTCGAAGGCAGAGGTTCCAGAGACCTGCTCTCCCGATCGCAAGTGCACGCCGGCGAGCGGGATGGAGTAATCTACGAGCGACGGCGTAGCACAGAGTAGGAGGCAAACCCTAGATTGATTTCGCGTATGTTGCGTGAAGACGGCTGGTAGGTTTATATAGAGAAGGGTCGCTTGATCAGGGTGCCCGCACGATCTCCACTGCGCGTAACCGAACCGGATAAGTCGCGCGTAACTTATCCGGACTCCACGCCGTTTGCACGCACCGGATTTTTCGGAACGTTCCAAAACAAAAATGAATCCGAACTGCAAAAGGAGGCTGCATCTGCGCAAGGTGAGGAACCAATTTTGGCAGACCATTCGACGCGTACGTCATGCACGCGCGCCGCCTGCCCTGCCCTGCCCTGCCAGGCGAGGCCAGGCGAGCGAGCGCTTGTGTTCCCCCTCTTTTCTCCACCACACATGCTTCAAGTAGCTAGGAGGGCATCCTCCCTTTTAAGGAGGTCCCCCTCTCCGAGAATAAGCAAGGTGGTACTAAACTCCACATGCATGCCATCCTATGAGGTGGGCTTTTGTGATGTTCCAAAGAATTAATCTTCGAATGGGCTAAGGCCCATTCATTAATTCCAACAATCCCCCACCAAATCTCAAAATCCCACTGAGATTTGTCTTTTCTAATGTACTGTTTATATACCAGCGGTTCGATGGAGACCGATTAAGGTTGAACATCCACCTAGAACTCCAAGCTACACTTACTCACAACTTGAACAATGGACTATGCCTTGAATTGCAAGTCTTGTGCAAGCAAGTTTCACTCAGAGTCTTATCTGGTACTAGACCGTCTGTAGACTACCCCTCGGGTGGAGCGTATAAGTCATACTCCTAGGTCTATAGTAAGCTTCCTAGAAGATTCACCCAAAATCTCCATAGACTACGACCAACAGTCAAGCTCACAAAGGTGAGTTCTTTCAAGAATGCTCTGCAGGACAACATCTTCGCTAATTAAAGCCTGCAGATGTCAATGTTTTGTCAAATTTCTCATGCCATTGCTTAGGAGTTTGTTTCAGACCATACAAAGACTTCAACAATTTGCACACCTTGCCTTCTTGACCTTCAACTACAAACCCATCAGGCTGATCCATATAGATCTCCTCATCCAGCTCTCCATTAAGAAAAGCTGTCTTAACGTCCATTTGATGAACGAGAAGACCATGTGAGGCTGCTAGGGAAAGTAGCACACAAATTGTGGTCAATCTAGCAATAGGTGAGTAAGTGTCAAAGAAATCTTCGCCTTCTTTCTGAGTATAGCCCTTAGCAACAAGCCGAGCCTTGTACTTTTCAATAGTACCGTTAGGCCTAAGCTTCTTTTTGAACACCCACTTGCATCCCACAGGTTAACACCCATAGGGTCGCTCTGTCACCTCCCAAGTCCCGTTAGCGATAATAGAATCCATTTCACTACGAATAGCCTCCTTCCAGTAGTCTGCATCAGGAGATGCATATGCTTCTGAAATTGACTTAGGAGTGTCATCCACGAGGTACACAGTGAAATCATCACCAAAAGACTTAGCCGTCCTTTGTCTCTTACTCCTTCGAGGAGCTTCACTGTCATCCTCCTCAGTGACATGTTCATGTGTATGTTCAGTTTGTTCTGGTGATGTGATTGAACTGGGAATTATTTCAGATGGTTGGCTCGAACTACTATGTGTATCCTTCATTGGAAAAAAGCTCTCAAAGAAGGTAGCATCACGAGACTCCATAATTGTACCAACATGCATGTCAGGTACCTCAGATTTAACTATTAAAAATCTATAGGCAATACTGTGATAAGCATATCCCAGAAAGACACAGTCCACAGTCTTAGGTCCAAGTTTGCGCTTCTTCGTTATTGGTACATTGACTTTCGCCAAGCACCCCCATGTGCTCAAGTAAGAAAGTGATGGTTTTCTTCCAATCCATATTTCATATGGTGTTTTGCCCTTATTTCTGTTAGGAACTCTGTTTAACACATGATTCGAGGTCAACAATGTCTCCCCCACCATGCCTTAGGTAGTCCCGCAGTGTCCAACATGGCATTCACCAAGTCAGTCAGTGTGCAGTTCTTCCTTTCAGCAATCCCATTAGACTCGGGAGAATAGGGAGGTGTCCTCTCATGTATGATGCCATGTTCCTCACAGAATAAGTCAAACTCGTTTGAGAAAAACTCTCCACCATGATCAGACCTAAGTCTTTTTATCTTTCTGTCAAGTAGATTTTCAACTTCTGCCTTATAAATTTTAAAATAGTCTAGAGCTTCGTCTTTCGTTTTCAACAAGTACACATAGCAAAATCTAGTAGCATCATCAATCAAAGTCATGAAATATCGTTTTCCACCCTTTGTCAACACCCCATTCATTTCACAAAGATCTGAATGTAGGAATTCTAGTGGTGCCAAGTTTCTTTCCTCGGCAGCCTTGTGAGGCTTGCGAGGTTGCTTCGATTGCACACAACTATGGCACTTAGAACCTTTGACAATGGAAAACTTAGGAATTAAACACATGCTGGAAAGCCGAGACATCAAGCCAAAATTACTATGACATAAACGTGAGTGCCAAACATTAGCCTCATCATCCACACTGCCACAAATATGGTTCACAGAATTATTGCAGAAATCAGAAAGGGAAAAGCGGAACAGGCCTCCGCACTCATAACCTTTACCAATAAAATTTCCATGTTTAGACACGACTACTTTATTAGACTCAAAAACCAACTTAAATTCGTCTCTAGTCAGACGGGAGCCACTAACAAGATTCCTGTCGATAGAAGGGACATGCTGCACGTTCTTCAGCTGCACGATCTTTCCCGAAGTAAACTTCAGATCTACCGTGCCAACACTATAAACAGAAGTATGTGACCCATTCCCCATTAGGACGGTGGAACCCCGTGCGACCTGATAAGAAGAAAACAATGAGATGTCAGCACAAACATGTACATTGGCCCCAGTATCAACCCACCAATTAGTAGACTGATTAACTGAAAAAACAGTAGGTAAATTACCATACCCGCTTCCATCTCCAGTGTTGCCAATGGTCACATTAGCAGACTTAGAAGTCTGCCCTACAGGTGCCTTCTTCCCCTTGTGCTGTGGACACTTCCTAGCCAGATGACCAAGTTGGCCACACACAAAGCAAGTCTTCTCATCCTGATTAGGATTGTTGTTGTTCTTCTTCTGCTTCTTCAAGTTGGTGGTCTGCTGAGCTTTGTATTTCCCCTTGCTCTTGTTCTGGGCCTTGTGCACAACATTGGCACTGGACTGCCCACCATCGCCCTTAGACGCGGCATCTTTTTCCCGAGCTTTCTCCTCAACATCAAGAGACGCTATCAACCCCTTAACGGAGTATTCCTGTCTCTTGTGTTTGAGTGTAGTACCGAAACTTCTCCAAGATGGATGTAGTTTCGCAATAATGCACCCGGCCACAAATTTGTCGGGTAAGACACACTTAAGGAGTTCGAGTTCCTTAGCCATGGTTTGTATCTCATGAGTCTGTTCGACTACAGAACGGTTGTTAGATATCTTGTAGTCATGAAACTGCTCCATGATATACAGATCATTGCTAGCATCAGTAGCACCGAATTTAGTATTCAGTGCATCCCACAACTCCTTAGCGTCGGTCATATGCATATACACCTCGACCAGACGATCGCCAAGAATGCTAAGAATGCATCCCACAAAGAGAGTAGTGGCTTCCTCGAATTACTTCTGCTGTTCAGCAGTAAGAACTCCTTCAGGTTTGCCAGTACTCACCCAGAAGCATTTCATAGCTGTCAGCCACAGAGTGACTCTAATCTGCCATCTCTTAAAATGCACACCGGTGAATTTATCCGGCCTCAGTGCATCGGCAAAACCAGCCATAGTAAAATCACAGTGCCTATAATAAGGTTTTTGGATTGTTGAGATTATAGGCATATAATGATTTAACCTATTCCATAAATAAATCATGACATTACAGATGAAAACTAGCATAAACGCATCATTAGATCTACGCATGTAAACTACACAGTATAACATGAACAGATCAAATATGCGCAACATATTGAACACGTACCGAGGTGGCGGAAAGACCGGCTGCTCGGTCGAAACTTTTCGCAGGCATCTACGAAGGCACGCAGCACGCGAGTGAAGGGGAAGACGAGCCGTCGCAGAAGAACAGGGAGCAGTCGCGCAAAGCGCTTTTCAAAAACCTTATTGCCGCCTTCTCCCGGTGCAGGACGTCGAAGGCAGAGGTTCCGGAGACGTGCTCTCCCGAACGCAGGTGCACGCCGGCGAGCGGGATGGAGTAATCTACGAGCGACGGCGCAGTATAGAGTAGGAGGCAAACCCTAGATTGATTTCGCGTATGTTGCGTGAAGACGGCGGGTTGGTTTATATAGAGAAGGGTCGCGGGTTGGTTTATATAGAGAAGAGTCGCTTGATCAGGGCGCCCGCACGATCTCCACTGCCCGTAACCGAACCGGATAAGTCGCGCGTAACTTATCCGGACTCCACGCCGTTTGCACGCACCGGATTTTTCTTATTGCCGCCTTCTCCCGGTGCAGGACGTCGAAGGCAGAGGTTCCGGAGACCTGCTCTCCCGATCGCAGGTGCACGCCGGCGAGCGGGATGGAGTAATCTACGAGCGACGGCGCAGTACAGAGTAGGAGGCAAACCCTAGATTGATTTCGCGTATGTTGCGTGAAGACGGCGGGTTGGTTTATATAGAGAAGGGTCGCGGGTTGGTTTATATAGAGAAGAGTCGCTTGATCAGGGCGCCCGCACGATCTTCACTGCGCGTAACTGAACCGGATAAGTCACGCGTAACTTATCCGGACTCCACGCCGTTTGCACGCACCGGATTTTTCGGAACGTTTCCAAAACAAAAACGAATCCGAATTTGCAGCATAAAAGGAGGCTGCATCTACGCAAGGTGTGGAACCAATTTTGGCGGACCATTCAATGCGTACGTCGTGCATGCGCACCGCCTGCCAGACGAGGCGAGTGAGTGCACGCATGTGTTCCCCCTCTTCTCTCCACCACACATGCTTCAAGTGGCTAGGAGGGCATCCTCTCTTTTAAGGAGGTCCCCCTCTCCTAGAATAAGCAAGGTGGTACTAAATTCCACATGCATGCATCCCATGAGGTGGGCTTTTGTGATTTTCCAAAGAATTAATCTTCGAGTGGGCTAAGGCCCATTCATTAATTCCAATAGATTTATGGACAAAAGGAATAGTAGCCCAAATACGCTGGATCACCTAAAGTAAAACTGATGTACGTGTTTGTGGAAATATGGACATCAATGACTAAAGAATTATAACTGATTTTCATCATGTCTGTTTGTTTTTGATAATTTCGTTAACATTTTCATATTGTTTTGAGCTTCTTGGTTTGTTTTTTGTTTGACGCCCTAGGGGATTTAATAAGGTTGCTCATGAATTAATTAGTCCGATCATTTGACAAGACATTGTGAACGCTGTGGAGAACTGGAGATTTGCAAGCTCTTTTATTAATGTACTGGTGAAAAATAACCCGTTTAATCACCCGCATAAAAAGGATTTTTTTTCTGTTGGAAGCAAAGCTTGTTAATTATGTGTGATTTTTGTATAGAGCTTCAATGAACTAGCTATAGCTTGCCGACCTCATCTAGTGTGTTTTCCTCTTTTGGCTTTCTTGCATGGGAGAGAGAAGGGAACTGATTGTTTTCATTTAACCTTCCCCAATCTACACATAAAGTGATACTATGGGATTAATTAACGACTCTTTTGAAACCTACGGTCCAAAATACTTTGCTTTTTATCTCCAGCTCACCTCCTATTACACATTTGTTTATAGTTGTAATTGAATTCAGCCGTGTACAATACAAATGTTCCCTGGACCTGGACCATTGCTTAGAATTTTACTTAATACTGTAAACTGATCGAAATGGCAGATAACCCAAATATGATGGGTCACTTAGTATAACTTTCTGATTGCTGTATTTCTGCAAATCTGAACAATGGCAGAAGTATTCTAATGATCTTCTGATCAGTTTGACCCCCTGCTGCATCAAAAACCTTATTTGAGGTATTTATATTATTTCGTTTTCGTATTGTTAGAATATATCATTTCAAATTTCTTTGTTTGCCTGTTTGGTTGTTAAGAAAAGGGTTGAAAAATGTGTCCATGAGAAGCAATTTTTAACAACCTTCCTTTGTGCAAGATTTTGTGGCTTCTTGATATAAATGAGCTAGCTTGCCGACCTCATGCTACTATGCTAGTGCATCTTCCTTATTTAGCTTCCATGGGAGAGAAAAACGGAACTGTGTTTAATTAACACACTATAATTTTGCCCAATCTACATATGTTGTGAAATCATAAATAAACTACAGCTTCTCTAAAATTTACTGTCCATTCTCTTATTTTGATTACTACAAACATCTGTTTCTTGTCTCAAGAGAGCGCCACTAGTCCACTTTCAGTTTAATGCCCTTTCATAGCTCTTGTTTACAACAAACATTAAGTACATTAGCTAGATATTTGGCTAACTATTGTATTTTGACTTTGCTTATATGTATATCTTTGGTAGATCAGGTTGGTGCATATATATATTTTTTCTATAGAAGCCCTGTTTGATTCAACTTAAGATTATTATAATCTCGATTATTAGGAGCAATCTAAATATAAACAAGTAGCTCATTATGATAGATTATTATAATATGGTAATCCACTCTAAAAGTGTTTCTTTTTTCAGATTATTAGATGGCTAAAGGCCCATTACCCTATATACTTAAAAAATTACCCACCTTGCCATCAAACTGAACAAATCGGACTACTTCCCTACTCGGCGCACACATTGACCTTCTCCTTCCCTAGCTGCACGCGTATCGGCCTCCTCCCCCGGCCGCGCCGCCACTTCCTCCCATGGTCGCGCACGCATCGCCCTCCTCCTTCCTGGCCACGCCACCGCCTTCCCCGCTCCACTCCCGACTTCTTCTCCGATCCGCACCACCATTGCGCCCTGGCTTCTTCCCCAGGCCACGTTGTCGCCGCCCCCATTCCACCGCCCTGGTTCCTTCCCTAGGCCACGCCGCCGCCGCCGCCACTCCACGCCTCGGCCCCTTCCCAAAGCGTCGCCGCCGCCACCGTTGTCATCTCCTCATTTTCCCACTTGGCGCATCCATCTCCATCTCCAAGCATTGGTGTTCAGATTATTGTAGAAAAAAAGTATTCATGAATGTTTTATTTATTAATATATGACATTATATTTTAGCTATTTCATATTATGTATTTGTTGTATACATTGACAAAAGGATGAGCAAGGCATCCAAAATAGTTAAGGGTATTACAGCCTATAGCATTTCAAACATAGTAATCCATGTCTCTAATAATTCAGAGAAACAAACAGCTAACAACTTATTCTATGTCAACTTATTATAGTGCAGCTTACAGTAATCTGGCTCAATAATCTTAAACTGAAACAAACAGGGCTTAGCTAAAAAGAACTTTTTGTTATCAAGAAGACTATACTTAACATGTTACATTTGTTACCTTTTTTATTAGCAGTTGACACTCATGTAGTTAACAAAAAAACAAATTTATAATATTTTTCTACAAAAACATGAGAGTATTTTATAACATTAATTAACTGTTTTTATATAAATTGTACTTTGTTATTAATTTTTTCTTTTGTAGGTGATATACATTTTATGGGTTGTTTCCAGAGGTCCAAATTTCTGGTCTACCAAAATCCCAGCCTATCCAAGCGATAAGGTCTTTATCGTAGGATTTCTGAAATGCGGGAATAGAAAAAACGAAAATATATAGGACGTTATATACTCTGGATTCCTACAGGGTTTCAAATCTCAGAGTTAAGTGTTTATGCGTTTGGATGGTTTGTAGAAAATAAAACATATGAATTTGGGAGAAAATTGCAGAGATTATAGAGAGAAAAGGAGAGAGTACATGGGTCTTCTCAAAATAAAGTAAAACAAAAACATGAGGTATGAGCTCCTTTCCAGATTAATTCCGGATCCGCATCCTCTGCCTTTGCTCCCAGTGGCAAAATTTGCCTTAGCTTCGATCTAAGCGGTCCATCAATTGATCAATGATGCATTCTTCGATTGCTTCCACTATCATTCTGGAGGGCATACATCGAAGGAAATTGTTGTTTCCTGCTCAATTAATTAAAACAAAAGACACAATATTGAACTCTAAAGAAAATAAAAGGAGAAAGTGACTAGGAAAATTGCCCACAAGAAGCAAACTGAAACAAGAAAGAATGCCTTGAGAAAAATGGTTCATTACTTGCAAGGATGCTTCGTGCTTGTGCAGGAGACGTCAAACAGAAGGTGCATAAAAAAGTTTATGTACTCACAAACAAAATTTGTTCTACAGTGGGTTTTTTTTTCCAATCTCTAAAATATTAAAATATATTTAACACAGTGCTTAGATTAATTCAGTTTTGAGTATTCCTAGGGAACCTTCTACTAAAAAAATCCAGCTTTTGAATCAAATTTTGAAATCTTTCATTCAAATTTGAAAACTGTCAACTCAAATTTTAAAACTTCAATATCAAATTTGAAAACTTTCAACTCAAATTTCAAAAAACTTTGAAATCAAAATTCAAAACTTTGAACTAAAAATTTTAAAACTTTCAACTCGATCAAATTTGGAACTTTTAAACGATATTATAATCATATCATTTGAATGGGTAAAAGCTAGCCTAGCAAAGTTTCAAATAACGTACTTTAAACGACTATAAACATCGATCATTAGATTTAAATTTTGTTTTCACTGCAGTTTACTAGCATAAGGAACCTTAAAATTAACAACAACAAAAAGAAGAAAAGTTCTGCCGTTCAGATAATTCCGAAGCGAACTAGATAGGCAAAGCATAATAACCCCTGTTATTCAATAAAGAGTTCCAAATTGACAGCTAATCGATTAATCCAAATCTATCAGTAAATGATCAAATTGCTAGGAGGTCAAGGGCAGAAGGTGATTTGGTAGCTGGCGCCAGAGGTGCAGGTGAAGGTGCTGCTCTTGTCGTCGTAGGCGTAGCTGTACGCCTGCGGGCACTTGTCCTTGAAGAACTTGGAGTACTGGCTCGGCGGGCACTTGTCCGGCGTCCCGTACGCCCCGCGGCAGCACAGGTCGTCCCGGCCGAACGCCAGGCACCCGCTCTTGCACCCCACCACCGCGCCGCCGGCGCCCTTCACCGCCAGCTCCGCGGGGCACGACGCGTCGATGTCGGCCGCGCACGCCACCGCCGAGCACCCGGCGCCCGACGGCGCCACCTGCACGGGCACGTTGAACCCGTCCACGTTGCTGATGTCGTAGAAGTCCGTGTCGCGGGCGCTGCCGCCGCGTAGCGTGAACTCGGACAGCGTCGACGGCGGGCCGTTGCCCCTGCCGTCGCACTCCACGCGGCCCGTGCCGCAGTCGCCGGACTCGCACGAGAAGCGGCCCGAGGCGTCCGTGGAGCAGAGCCGCCGGGCCCAGATGTTGCCCGACCAGTTGTCCGGGACCCCGTCGTACGCGGCGGACGCGCCCGGCTGCAGCTCGAACCCGGTGGTCGGGAACGCCTGCGCGGTCGCCGGCGTCAGCACGCCGGGGTAGAGCACTTCATGGCAATTGTTGGTGAACACGAACTTCGCTGACATGGCGCCTGAAGAGAAATGCAATGCACTTTATGAAATTTGTTTTGTTAGCCAGCATCCTCCATCCCAAAAAGCCAATTTCTAGGATGAATCTAATCATTGTTTTTTTTTCTGATACAGAGAGAGTAAATAACTAAATCGCTATTTGTAAAAGAGAAATTTTAGAAATCTTTTCTCACTTATTTAATAAAAGAACATTTGATGTTATTCAATAGGTGACACCTGGCATGCTAATTGCAACTTACAAGTGACATCATGCATTTATTAACTACTACTATATACTCCCTCCTTTCTAAAATATAAGGCACAATCACGTTTAATCTAAAGACTAAGAAACAATTATTATCACCTTCTAATTTGAATCACTCTAATAAATAAAATACATGTACCCAATAGAATTAGAGATCTCGAGGGTGGAGGATTTTAAAAAATCATAATTTAATATAGAAGAGGTACTAATTACTTGACTTGCATGCATACTAATTACTTGACTTGCATGCATGTACGCCTTATATTATGGAACAGATGAAAAAAATAGTTATATTATGGAAGGGAGGAAGTATTTATAACCGATATCCTATATATTTTAAATTGAAAAAGTCATCATGTTTTCGCGCCATCAGTCTCATATTTTTCGCATCTTACAGAACACTTATCTAGCCGAAAACAAGAAAATAAGAACCTCACATTCTCAGAATAAGAACAAATTTGTACATGAAAAAACAAAAACAGAATAAGAACGAATTTGTACATGAAAAAACAAAAATATGTTTTTTTATGTTATTGTCGCCAACAGATCTACATCGTCAGAGAGAGAAAGAGAACAGCCAAAACAAGTTGTGTGCAAAAATTGGATTTTGAATCAGCTAATCCCTACAAATCAACCACCTTACCGTGACTTCCATATGCGATTCGAAATCATTTCCTCTAGCATATATATATATATATATATATATATATATATATATATATATATATATATATATATATATATATATATATATATATATGTATGTATGTATTGGCAAGATCCATCTTACAGGAACATCATATATTGTTTTTTGAACAAAAAAAGGTTAATTACCTCTCAAATAAAGAACACGACACTGAAATCATCGTCAAGAACAGAAGCAGATGAAGATTGTTAAGACGGATGAAGATTACCTGGAGCAAGAACGGAAGCAACCAAGACCAGAACAACAACCGGCGAGGCTCCTCTCATAGCAACCATGGTAGCAAGAACAGAAGCTTTTTTTTTGTCCTGTATCGCTAGAGACACCGGCCGGCTATATGATACGCATATGTATTTATAGGGAGGGATGCCAGGATTGGTAAGTAGTATGAAATTTATAATGCAAATAAATGGAAATATTTTTTATTATTATTTCTTCTATCCCAACAGATGGCAAATTAAGGAATATACATTTAGCCATTTCAGGTAACCCGACGTTTCTATAAGGGTAATGGTAAGATATGGATTTGTACTGTGCCAGGGATTTCAGTTATTATCCTGGCCCAAATACAACAGGATTAGGAAAAAAAAAAGGTTTAACACGTCATGGATGGTTGATTAAAATTAGTCTCTATCTACTGCAAAGAGGCATTTTTAGAGCAAGTTTAATACTATAGCCAACTACGAGCTCTAAATCGTCCATAGTCAATTTAGTAGTCAATTCATACGATAGTTACCTATAAACATATACTACACAATTCATACTTGGTCTCACCTGTCATACACACATATACCTTGTAGTTTGTGTTGTAGCTGGCTACAAATCTATAACACGCTGCTCTTCTCTCTCTTCTTTTATCTCTAAGATTTGTAGCCAGCTGCAGCACAAACTCTAAGATATATGTGTATGACAGGTTTTTTTTTTTTTGAAACCGAAGCCAGCAAATGCTGGTAGTGTATGACAGGTTGGACCAAGTATGAATTGTGTAGTATATATTTATGAGATTTGCTCCGGTCCAATAAAAAGTAGCTCGAGGTACCGGTAGCTCACGGTACCAAATCGTTTTCGATCGTTGGATCTAACAATGCTCATCCTGCCCAGCTAGATCCAACGATCGAAAATGATTTGGTACCGTGAGGTACCGGTACCTCGAGTTACTTTTTGTTGGACCAGAGCAAATCTCTATATTTATAGGTAACTATTGTATGAATTTTTTTTACTATTGTATGAATTGGCTACTAAATTGACTATAGATGATTTGGTGCCCGTAGTTGACTATACTATTAAACTTGCTCTCATAGTCTGCTATTATACCTGCTCTTATGGCAACCAATCCCAACAATCTGTTTGTATCGCCGATAGTTTCAGACCTACTGTCAAACTCCAAACGAATTTGAACCAAATATGGCAACTATTATCTTTTCGAAGAACAAAATTAGTTAATCTTGAAGAATGTGATACATAGTAATGGTTGACTTTTTTGTTTCCTGGTATTCAGTTTTGGCACACCTTTAATCTTTTTCCAAAACAACAAATTGCAATAAAGGGTGACAGACAGGAGATAGCGGGTGGCGTTCATGCCCAACGTGCAACCAGCTAATCTGACAGTTGCCTTTCTGCCGCGTGCCAGTGAATACGACACGAGCGTTTCCAGCCAAAATCCTGTGCTGCAGCTAGGGGTAAAAATGGCTGCGGGAATTCCCGCACGATCGTTTGAGATGTCTAGCTGTTGTATTTGCAAACGAAAAATAATTTATAAATAATATTTTTATATATGTGTTCATAGCGATTTAAAAGTAGAGGCTAAAAAATAAATTTTAATAAGAAAACCCTAAAATCAACTCTCAATTTATGGTTGAATATTCAAATTTTGGCTGATAAGCTTACGCTAAGATGAGGCCCGTAGTATCGATCGAATCATTGGGGAAAGGTTATGAAAAAAAGGAGGAAAGTAAAAATGATTTTGCTATATATTCTACCGACTATTGTAGATATTGCGATCTACTAAGACATAGGTGCTAAGCCTAACATGATCACCCTAATGCGGAATTTAGGATTACTGACCGTTGTTTGAAGCCATTGCAATTGTTCTTGCTTGGTCCGGGGTGGATGTACAGGATGTAGAAACCTCGAACCACCTCGCGAATTGTCAGTGTAGGAGAAGTGGTCGTAGCAGTGAGTACACCGGCTTGATCCTGAAGAGGTCGCCGGCGATCACCTACGGGGTGGCGGCGGCCTTCCGGTCGCCACCTACTCTGTCCCGGAACAGCAATACGAATCCCTTCCAGCGCAACTGAGAATCGGGAAATTAGGGTTTTGGGATGTCGGGGAGATTGGAACCGTGAGTGAGATCGTCATCTTTCTCACGGGCCGGCCTCCCCTTTTATTTTTTGCGCTGAGGGAATCGGGGGCTGCTTCAAAAGGAAATGTTGGAAGCGCTACCGATTATTGCGCGTGCAATTAAGGAAATTTAATCGTGATTTGATTTAGCTAATCACACTGGTTAACGGGTGGAAAACGGTAATGCGTGATTTTCTCCCGATTTCCATAGCCGAGAGATTAACTTTCCTAACATTCTCCCCCCTGATCTTGAGGCTAATGAGTTTATTCTTAGAAAAATAGATTTACTAAGGCAATGCGTCAGGGTAGTTATCATGTCCTACCAAGACTCCGGTACCTATAGTTCACTATAAAGCTTCGAAAGAACTCTATCTAATCTTAATGGGAGTTAGTTAGGACTAATGCCCCTATTTCCAGGATCTTAGTCTTAATCAAAGGCAATCAGTTATTCCCATTCCGGCTACATGATCTTTAAATAAATTGGGAGGTAAGCCTTTGGTGAGCGGATCCGCGAGCATTGACTTAGTACTAATATGCTCAATCTTAATGGTTTGATCCTGGATTCTATTTTTCACAACATGATACTTAATATCAATGTGTTTGGCAGCACCACTCGACTTGTTGTTACTTGAATAGAATACTGCAGCTTTATTATCGCAGTATAATGTGATTGGTCTAGAAATGCTGTCGACCACTCTTAAACCCGGGATAAAATTCTTAAGCCATACGGCCTGCCCCATTGCTTCATAACATGCCACAAATTCCTGCATTGTCGACGATGCAGTCAAAGTTTGTTTAGAGCTATTCCATGAAATAGCTGCCTTTGCGAGAGTGAAGACATAACCTGATGTAGATTTCTTAGTGTCTACACATCCCGCAAAGTCAGCATCTGAATAACCTAGGACTTCAAGTTCTTCAGACTTCTTGTATGTGAGCATGTAATCTTTAGTGCCTTGCAAATAACGCAAGACCTTTTTAATAGCCTTCCAGTGGTCTAAACCTGGATTGGACTGAAATCTGCCAAGCATCCCGGTAACAAATGCTAAGTCTGGACGCGTACAGACTTGAGCATACATTAGGCTTCCGACAGCTGAAGCGTATGGTACCATTTTCATCTGATCTGATTCTAATTTATTTTTCAGGCTTTGAAATAATCCGAATTTATCGCCCTTAACTATTGGAGCAGGTGTTGCAGAGCACTTACTCATATTATATCTTTCTGATACTCTGCTAATGTATGATTTCTGAGATAATCCCAGTACTCCTTTAGACCTATCTCGGTGTATTTCAATGCCTAAAACATAAGATGCCTCACCGAGATCCTTCATATCAAAATTAGATGACAAAAATTCTTTAGTCTGATGCAACATATTAATGTCGCTGCTTGCTAACAGTATGTCATCCACATAGAGTACTAGTATTATGAATTTTCCACCCTTAGTCTTAATGTAAAAGCAATTATCCACCTCATTCTCCTTAAATCCGAATCTCTTAATTATTTCATCGAATTTAAGGTACCATTGCCTTGACGCTCGTTTAAGTCCATAGATAGATTTCTTAAGTTTGCAAGCCAAATGGTCCTTGTCTTCCACAACAAAACCCTCGGGTTGTGCCATGTATACATCCTCATGCAAGTCACCATTAAGAAATGCGGTCTTTACATCCATCTGATGGAGCTCTAAATCATAATGAGCAACAAGTGCCATAACAATTCTAAATGAGTCTTTCTTAGAGACGGGAGAAAAGGTTTCATTATAATCTATTCCATCTCTTTGTGAAAAACCCTTTGCTACAAGCATTGCCTTAAACCTTTCGATTTTCCCTTTGGAGTCAAGCTTAGTTTTGTAGACCCACTTATAGCCTACTGTTTTAGCTCCTTTAGGAATTTCTACTAAGTCCCAGACTCCATTATGACTCATAGATTTTAATTCATCTTCCATAGCTTCAAGCCATTTGGATGAATGTTCACTCGTTATTGCTTCTTTAAATGAGATGGGATCATCTACCTTCCCAATATCTTCACCTAAATAAACCTCATAATAATTTGGAATGGCAGATCTCCTCTCCTGTTATGATATTCTAAGTGGTTCACTTTCGATCACTGGTGGTTGAGAAAGTTCTTCTTGAATTCCTTCATTTTGTGCCTCAGAAGTCTGTTGAGTGTCATTATTTAATTCATTATTATTTTCAACAGAGTCGGTATCACCAGAATTTTCATCTGGTGCTACCACGGTCTGAGTCACAGGTACAACACGAGTTACCAAATTTATTGGAATATTATTCTCTAGGATTTCCGGTGTAACGTTAGCCCGAATTTCCTCAAGATTAATTTCCCTTTCCTGTGAGCTCCCCCAGACTTCATTATTTTCTAAGAATACGGCGTGTCTAGTTTCCACAAATTTAGTGACACGGTCTGGGCAATAAAATCGGTGCCCTTTAGATGTCTCAGGGTATCCGATAAAATGACAGCTTACAGTCTTGGGATCTAATTTCTTTAGTTGTGGATTAAATATTCTTGCCTCGGCACGACAGCCCCACACACGCAAATAATTTAATGTCGGTTTTCTTCCAGTCCATAATTCATAAGGTGTTTTAGGTACCGACTTACTTGGAACTCGATTGAGTATGTGTGCAGCTGTTTTAAGTGCCTCTATCCATAAATTCACAGACAAAGTAGAATGACTAAGCATACTCCGTACCATGTCTATAAGTGTTCGGTTGCGACGCTCAGCCACTCCATTTTGTTGTGGTTCTCCAGGCATGGAATATTGGGCAATTATTCCATGTATCTAAAGGTATTGGGCAAATGGACCAGGACTTTGCCCATAAGGAATATGTCTCCCATAATATTCTCCTCCTCGATCTGATCTCACTACCTTAATTTTTGCATTATGCTGATTTTCAACCTCAGCTTTGAATATCTTAAACTTATCGAGTGATTCAGATCTATCTTTAATGGGAAAAACATATCCATAACGGGAGAAATCATCTGTGAAGGTAATGAACGAGTCATATCCATCAACAGATGTTACTGGGAACGGTCCACATATATCCGTGTGGATTATCTCTAATGGACACGTGCTCCTAGTAGCTCCTTTCTTAATTTTCTTAGTGAATTTTCCCTTGATACAATTTAAGCAATGATCCGCATTCGAAAAATCTAAAGGTTGAAGTATCTCTTCCTTAATGAGACGCTCCATTCTCCCCTTAGAAATGTGGCCTAAACGACAGTGCCACAATTTTGAAGATGTCTCATTATCATTACAGGCATTCAATATATTCATAATATGATCATCCAAAGAGAGCAAATAGAGCTTGTCTTGCACGCTAGCAAGACCAATATCAATATTATTATACTTAATAAAGCATTTGTCCTTAGAAAAATTACAATCATAACCACTGTTTGTTAAAACCATTACAGAAATAAGGTTCCTCTTAACAGAGGGAGCATAAAGAACATCATGAAGTAAAAGATTATTGCCGCTTGGAAGTCGAAGATGAAGCTCCCCAACGGCCATCACTTTAATTTCAGCTCCATCAGCCACTCTTAGGATCCGCTCCCCCTTTCTTAGCGTCCTCACGGAACGGAATCCCTGTAATGAGTTAGCAACGTGCACAGTGGCACCTGAGTCAATCCACCATGATTTATGAGAAAATTCAACATAATGTAATTCATCAACATTAGAGACAATATCAACATTAGTACCTTTCTTAGCAAGCCAAGCCCGAAAGCCTTCACAGTCCCTCTGTGCATGACCTTCTGCCTTGCAAAACTTGCAAAGGAACTTACCAGCAGAGTTCTGACCTGCTGGAATCTGAGTTTTGCCCTTATGGGCACCATTAGAAGCCTGAGTGGAAGGAGTGTTGGGCTTCTTCTTCTTGTTTTGGGAGTTGCTGGACTCCCCTTGATAGAACTTCTTCTTACTGCCCTTAGCACCATGAAGGAGGTTCAGCTGATCCTTATGCTTCTGTTTGTCAGCCTTCTAACGATCCTCCTCCTCAACAGAATGAGAAATGAGTTCTTCAATGGACCACTTATCCCTCTGATTATTATAGTTAATGATAAAAGACTCAAAATCAGAAGGAAGTGAACTCAAGATAAAATGGACTAGAAGATCATCATTAATTCCCATGTCCATACTCTTAAGCTCTCCATTCATAGCACCCATCTGCATAATGTGCTTTCTCACACCATCTTTATAATTATAGCGCATGGACGTTAGGCGCTTAATTATAGAGCTAGCGTAAGACTTAGAAGAACTCCTGAAGTTCCTATCAATATTTTCTAAGTATGTCTTAACATCATCAGAATCCTCAATACCACCAATAATGACAGTTGATATGGCACTCTTGATGTACATGAGAGAAATCCTATTGGACTTCTCCCATTCATTAGTTTTCTCACGATATAACTTCAGTTTCTCCTCATAATCGTGCTCAACACTAAAAGGCTCCTCAGGACGGTCCTCTCTAATGGCATAATCATAATCGAGTATGCCTAAGTTGAGTAACACATCAGCCTTCCACTTAGCATAATTTGACCCATCAAAAGGCTCAATGAGTTGGATCTGAAAAAATCATGAAGAAAATATCCATAAGTACATATATGCAATTAATTTTCGTTGGCTCAATTAATTACATAATTAAACAGAAATAAATTCCCCTAATTACATCACCGTTGGGCAGAAATAATTTTGGGAAACATAATCATAATTAAATTTACGTGAATTTATAATCAACGTTGGTTAGAAAATAAATTCACATCATGAAAAACAAATATCTAGCCAAATTTCCCATTGGTTCCATTTAGCTAGAATTAAATTAATAAGCCTCCATAAAATCTTTCATAATTTTTCAGCAATATAAATGGTACTAATGCAATTTCTAAAAACAACATAAGTGAAAAAGCCAAAATCTAATGGCGCAGCCCATTAACCCGCCGGCCTGACGTGCGGCCCAAAAATGCACGCGGCGCGGCCCAGTACGGCTTGGCGGCCTGCTAATGGCACAGCCCGATGCCGGATCGATCCACACCGTTCGTTCTGATGGACGGTTTGGATTAATCCTTGTTAGTCAAAAGAAGGAAAAAAACATAAAACGGTGCCGCTTTTAACCCTAACCCTAAGAAACTTTTCCCCAACTCTCTCTCTCTCGAAAGAAGCAGCGGCGGCGGCGATTTCGCGGCGAGGCGGCGGCGCGACGGCGCGTGATGCAGCGCCGCACGCAAGGGGCGGCGCACGCGAGAGGTGGTCGAGCGCGCGGGGAGGCGGCGGCGGCAGGGCGCAGCGGCGACGGCGGCGGAGCGGCGCAGCGACAGCGCGCGGCGGAGAGGCCGCGGCCGGCGGCTCCCCGTGCGGCGGGCTGATGCCGCACGGTCTGATGCCGTGTCGGCGCCCACCGTCCCGGTTCTCCTCCGCGCGCAGCCGGGGCCACGGCAGTGAGCCTCGACCTCGCGCGGCCCATGGGAGGCAGGCGCGAGGCCGGTCCGAGACGACGGCGAGCTGATGCCACGCGCGGCGACGGCAGCGAGTTCGTCATAAGGGTAAGTAAATTTGCTAATCCGCCGGGCTTTTAGGGTTCTTATCTGGGGATTTCTCAAATTAGGGTTTCGAAAAATTTGGGGAAATTGGGGATTGTTACTATCCGCTGAAATTCACCTCCTTCTAATTGCTACCCAAGCCTAAATCTATCCTAAAACGTAAACATAAACTTAATAAACCATGAGCAGTGATTAATCGAAACTTAATCCGAATAAGACATGATTAATTAACATCAATTCTAATGTAATTTGCATCAAAACCGACATGAAAACGAGGCTTAGATGCACCTTATGGCTTCTAAACGGGATGATGGGATCATTAGGCTATAGCAGTGGCTCTGATACCAAATGTAGATATTGCGATCTACTAAGACATAAGTGCTAAGCCTAACATGATCACCCTAATGCGGAATTTAGGATTACTGACCGTTGTTTGAAGCCATTGCAATTGTTCTCGCTTGGTCCGGGGTGGATGTAGAGGATGTAGAACCTCGAACCACCTCGCGAATTGTCGGTGTAGGAGAAGTGGTCGTAGCAGTGAGTACACCGGCTTGATCCTGAAGAGGTCGCCGGCGATCACCTGCGGGGTGACGGCGGCCTTCCGGTCGCCACCTACTCTGTCCCGGAACAGCAATACGAATCCCTTCCAGCGCAACTAAGAATCGGGAAATTAGGGTTTTGGGATGTCGGGGAGATTGGAACCGTGAGTGAGATCGTCATCTATCTCACGGGCCGGCCTCCCCTTTTATTTTTTGCGCTGAGGGAATCAGGGGCTGCTTCAAAAGGAAACGTTGGAAGCGTTACCGATTATTGCGTGTGCAATTAAGGAAATTTAATCGTGATTTGATTTAGCTAATCACGCTGGTTAACGGGTGGAAAACGGTAATGCGTGATTTTCTCCCGATTTCCATAGCCGAGAAATTAACTTTCCTAACAACTATTTCTTTATTTTACCATATTACATGGAAATTACCCATGTTATATAATATACTCTGATATATCTATGTAACCAACCATGTCTCCACGTAGTTTTATCATCATTCATCAACCAAATGTATAATTTGAACACATGCCTAAAAGAGAGATAATTTGTAACTTACAATGTAACCTTGAATTATTTGGTTATATAAAGTTATACTCCCAACATCCCAAAATATAAGGAGTTTTGGTTGGATGAGACACATTCAGATTCATAGTATTATAATGTGTCCCATCCAACCAAAACTCATATTTTGAACGGAGGAACTATTATATAGTCATGATAAGTTAAATATGTGATTTTACTTGCCAATATTTATGACACTATTTACCGGTCTCACCAGCATGTTTTCGTCCATACGCATCAACAAATCTATGCATACTTCTTATTTTTGAAAAAGAAAAGCATTTGAGAACTTATGGATAAAGTTTCAAAAATTTTATTTTTCAAGTCAAATGCATCCATCCGCTAATTTCTTGTGCATACAATGTAATTTACGCAAGTTTTACCCTAAAAGAGTAAAAGGCGTTAGTCTGGTGATGGTGTCCCGTGTACAGAGCAACTCCAAAAGACATCAGCGAAAATTTTGGAGAAAGGTAAGCACACCTACGAGCCACAGAAGTTCTACAGCAATACGTCTGTCGGAAAGAGGATAGTAATGTCAACAACGAACAAATAGCCAAATGCAGCTTAGGAAACTGATATAAACACCCTGAGTGAACAAGCTAACAACACTATGCAACGGATAGTCGGACACATGACCACCGGATTGAGATACTAAATCAGAGATGACACAGTGCTGTGACACAGTACTGAAGCTAAATCGGAGATGCCATAGTCCTGTGACGTTGGATAAATCTCAACCATCCAATGCGCAGCAAACGGTTTAGATCTATCACAATAGTAAATAAACAGTAAAACTGAAACTAATAACAAATTTTGATTTAGGGGGTGTTTAGCCCCCTCTCTCTCCCAAACACCCCCTTTTAACTTAGCCCCCTCTCTCTCCCAAACACCCCCTTAGTAAGCAGAATTTTTTTTTTTTTTTTTGCGAGGGAAGGGAATTAAATTACTCAGGAAACATATCAGTTCTTACAAGATTTGAGATAAAAGTGCAATCACTTTCGCACCAAACCTTACTAAGACTCTCACATCGGCCCTTATTTGCCAAGTAGTGGCTAACAGAGTTTTGGCTCCTGTGAATCTTCCTGAGACGAATCTCCCTATTCCCAAAAGCAGCACTCACTATCTCTCTGATGAGGTATGCTAACTCTGACCTCTCTTCCTCCTTGCCCTGGATCATCTGCAAAGCCACTTGACAGTCAGATTCTATATAGAAGGGGCACATCGTCCATTGAGACGCTAGAACGATGCCCTCCCTGCACGCTTCCAGTTCTGCTTCAAGTGCACTCTTGCAACCATTCAGACTTTTGAAGGCTGCAAAGATCACTCTCCCTTCGCTGTTTCTCATAACTACGCCGATCCCACCACTTTCCTGCTGCGCATCAAAGGATCCGTCTACATTAACCTTCATCCATCCAGTTTCCGGACATGACCACAGCAGATCGCTGGCCACCCTCTGCCTTTTACTCTTTTCCCTGTCCCTGGGATACATGTACACTACCTGCTTCCCTTTTGTCAGCTCAGCGGTGGGGTGTTGTCGGATCATGAACAGCGACTGTAAATAGCTTTCCAGGAATCGTTTGGAAACCTCTACTGGCGGGGGGCTTTTGCCATGTGTTAGCTCATTACGAACGAACCAATTACGCCACATAATCATGAGAGAAACATCTCGTTCCTCTCCTGACACCAACTGAAGATGATCAAAAAACTAATGTAAATTGCCACTACACCCAACAGGAACTGAGGAAATGTTTCCAGCTTTTTGCATAGCCGACCACAAGTGGCTTGCCAAGGGACATCGGCATAGCGCGTGTATTGTATCCTCAACTTCTGTACCACAAACTGTGCAGGTGGCAATGCGCTCCAGCTTGCGCTTCACCTTGTTTTCCATCGTAGCAAGGCAGTTACTCGCTATCTTCCAAGCAAAGATTTTTGACTTTCTGCGGTACATTGCTTTTCCAAATTAAATCCCAAGAATTTGAGCTGCATAAGGCCGACGAGCTAGAGCCCTCCTCTAAACAAGAGAGTTTCAGTGCCAATTGATAAGCACTCCTCACTGAGAATCTCCCATGTTGGTCCGGATGCCAGGCAACAAAATCATCCTCTTCCCTATGCGGTAATCGAATCCTCATGATTAAGTCCACATCTAAGGGAGTAAAGGACAGCTTTATCTTAGCCTCATCCCAAGTACCATTCTCAGTAATGAGGTCAGAGACCCATTTTAATCGACAGTTTTTCTTCTGTGTAATTGGTCTTCTCGAGTGATCTCTCTTGGCAGCCAGGGATCCCGCCATATCCAAACAGATCGTCCATTACCAACTCTCCATATAATTCCTTCTTTCAGCAGGGATAAACCATGTTCTATGGCCTTCCAAACAGGGGAAGCATTGCCACCAAAACTTGTGTCTACAAGGGATCCATTCGGAAAATATTTAGCTTTTAAAACTCTGGAGCACAAACTGTCCGGATTAGCAATAAGCCGCCAGGCCTGTATAGCCAACAGAGCTTGGTTAAACAATCTGACATCTCTAAAACCGAGCCCCCCCCCCCCCCTGAACTTTTGGCTTCGTTAGGCTAGCCCAGGATTTCCAATGGGTTCTCCTTCTACCATTATCTGCCCCCCACCAGAAATTCCTAGTCAACCTGTTCAGATCCTCGCAGACCGATTCAGGTAATTTGAACATTCCCATAACATAAACCGGTATGGCTTGAATAACCGATTTGATCAGGACCTCTTTTCCACCACTAGATAGAAGATTTTCTCCCCACGAAATGATCCTCTTCCAGATTTTCTCCTGTAAGGTTTGGAACTTACCCTTGTTCATTCTTCCTTCTGGGGTAGGAAAGCCCAAGTATTTGTCCTCAAAGGAGGAGTTAACAATCTGCAGGGTATGCTTAATGGCATCACACACAGCAGACGTAGAGGAACTACCAAACAGAATGGAACACTTTGCAGGGTTGATCAACTGTCCAGTCGCCGCTGCATATGTTGACAGGGTTTCTTTGATCACCTTTGCCTGCTGGTTGTCAGATTTGAAGAAAAGCAAAGTATCGTCGGCAAAGAGGTGTGAGATCCCCAGTGCACGGCGACAGATATGTACAGGGGTAATAGCACCCTGAGACACTTTATACTCCAGCAGTAAAGATAATCCATCAGCCACGAACAATAACAAGAATGGGGATAGAGGATCACCCTGCCGTAACCCGCGGGAAGGAGCAAATGTATCAAGTAAGGTTCCATTGAATTTGACAGAGAATCTCACCGAGGTTATGCACTCCATTATCCAGGAAACCCAACGATGAGAGAAACCCAACTTATACATTGATTGCTCCAAGAAGGTCCAATCCACGCGATTGTAGGCTTTGGACAAATCCAATTTGTAAGCACAAGATGAACTGTTTGGATTCTTGTTCTTCTGGATCGAATGAAAACACTCAAAGGCCAAGATAGCATTATCCGTAATCAGACGTCCTGGGACAAATGCACTCTGTGATTGAGAAACCAGCTCATCAAGGATAGGTCTTAATCTATTTACCAAGCACTTAGACACAAACTTATAGAGGACATTGCAGAGACTTATGGGACGAAAATCTTTAACCTCCATAGGTTGTTCAATCTTCGGAATGAGCACTATAGCAGTGTTGTTCACCCCTGAGGGCATAACTCCTGTCAGGAAGAAGGTTTTCACCACTCTCACTATATCTTCTTTCAACACACCCCAGTTCCTTTCATAGAAACGAGCTGGAAAACCGTCAGGACCTGGTGCCTTAAGCGGCCCTATCTGAAAGACAGCTGTGGCAATTTCTTCCTCAGAAAACTCTCTGCACAGGGATTCATTCATTTCAGGTGTTACTTTCTCCTGGATGAGGTGTATTATCTGTGTGTGATCTAAGGTACTATCAGCTGTGTACATCTCTTGGAAATACTTGGTAGCCATATCCTCCATCACTGTTGTCGAATTTTGTACAGTGCCTCCTGAGTCCCTCAGCCTGACAATTATATTCTTTTTCGCCCGCCAAACTGCTTTGCTGTGGAAAAACCGAGTATTTCTATCCCCTTCCTTTAGCCAGTTAATACGGGACCGTTGCAACCAAAGCATTTCCTCTCTATAAAGCATCTCATTCAATTTATCCGAAGCCTGTCGGATCAAGCGACTCTCAGCATTTGCCTCCATCAACGCAGCTATTTCCTTCCTATACTTCTCAATTTGACGACCTATATTCTTACACTTCTTCTTACTCCAACTGTGCAGGGCTAGCATAACTCTTCCCAGGGAATTATTTATATCCGCCAAATCAGACTTATGCCCCTAAGACGACCATGATTCGCTGATCAGTTCTGGTAGCTCTGCCTCATGTTCCCAGAAAATTTCATAGTGCAGGCACTTACGCTTTACTTGGAGACCCAACTCAGAGCTGAATCTTAACATAATTGGAGCATGATCTGAGCACGGAGAAGTCAGGTGCTCAACATGTGAATTACTAAACAAGGCTCTCCAATTATCATCTGCAACTGCTCTATCAAGCCGTACTTTTACATTATTCCAACCATGTCTCTTATTATCATACGTGTATGGAACCCCTTTAAAACCCAGATCATGAAGCTCACAGGTTTGCATGATATCACGGAAATCTTGCATTTGGTTCTCACTGCGTTGCTTCCGGGAAAAATGCTCAAATTGCCACAGGGCTTCATTAAAGTCGCCCAAGACTAGCCAAGGCAAAGTTGAACTCTGGTGTATAGTATATTTTCTACCCTGGGCTCACCATACACAAAGGTAGTGTAATGGATTCAAATTTCAGGGAAAAATTTTTGCGAAATATTTTAAGTCATGTTCTTCTTGATTCTTCCGTTGGAGTAATCTCGTTTTTAATCTCTTGTTTAATTTGGATCTAAACTTTATTTGCAAAATTTATCGCTCTCTTTTTAATTTTATAAAAACCCCTCTGTTTATTTTATTTAATCTTTAACTTTGGCTCTAAATTATATTTTCTTTAAAACCCTTTGAATTCTATTTAAATTCTTTGACCAAGATTCAAAAAGTCCACATCCACTCATCCCTTAGATTTCATCTCCTTTAAATTCTACTCAAAACCCTCTACACAAAATTCCTAAGAGTTCCCATTCGAATTCTTTAACCAGAATCCAAAGGTTCACAAATGACCTCCTTTGAATTATCATCATCTTTGAATCCTATTTTTAAACTCTCTTTGATTCTATTTCCTTGAAATCTATTCAATTTCATCCATACAAAATAATCAAAGATCCTGTTCTTTTGGGCCAAAAACCCCTTTCTTTTGGCCCATCCCTTTTTCCTTCCACTTATTCCTTCTTGGGCTGCCGGCCCAGCCGAGCCGAAGCCCAGCCGAGCCGGCCAACCGAGCCGCTCCTCTTTCTTCCTCCTGTGGGCGCACTTGGCGCACGCACATGGCGCCGCCGCCGCCCAGCCAGTCCGACGCCGCCACCTTGCCGTGCCGCCCACGCCGTCGCTGCCAAGAAACCACCATCGACGTCATCCGCCACCTCACGCCGCCGACGTCAGCCGCCGAACCGAACCGACATCACCAGCCAATCAGCGGACAGAGCTGGCGCCGTGCTCCACTTCTCCACGCCGCCGTCGCCGAGTTCTCCTTGTTTTCCTCCTCCGCAACCGTCTTACGCCACCGCCTCTCATCGCCTATAAATAGACGACGATGCCCTCTATTTTCCCACACATCCGAGCTCTCCGAGCTCTTCTTCTCTCTCTCCTGCCATGACCGACTGATGCCTGCCACCGGCCGATCTCCTCCTCTGTTGCTTCCCTGCCTATTCCCTTTCACCATAGGCTTTGCCTCACTCCGGTGATTCCATTTTTCCTATTTTCCCCTCTCCTTTAGCCACTTCCACCAGTCACCACCGGCACCACCATAGCCGGCCGGAGCTGAGCTCTTGTTGTTGCCGTTCCGGCCATCCTCTTTTCTCCCTATGTCTTCCACCGACCTTCCCGGATGCGCAGCGAGCGGGAACACGCTTGGCCGCCGCCGTCGAGGCCGTTCAACCACCGAAGCACCGGCGCCCTGCCCCTCTTCCTCTCTGTTGTTGCTCGGGAGAAGAAACAGAAGGAAGGAGAGAAGAACGGGAGGAAGAAGAAGAGACATATGACAAGTGGGCCCTCTGCACAGTAACTTTTCTCTTTTATTTGATTTTAATTCAATTTCAATCTTTAGACACCCATATCTTTCCAACCACAAATCTAATCCCCGTGAACCTTTGATCGAAATTCATCTAATTTCAAACCCTCCCTTTTGATACCAAATTTCCTATTTTAAAATTTTATTTTAATATCTTTTTGATTTATCCTAAATCCCTTTAATTTTAAATTTCTTAATTTATTTAAAAACCTTTTTAAAATTAAATTATCTTTAAATATATTTTCTTTATTTATTTAATTACCTTTTCTTTATTTCTTTTAATACCATTTTTTAAATTCTATCTATTTAAAAACCCTTTTTGAATTCAAATTCCTTTGATTTATTTAAATACTTCTTTTTATTTTTAAACCATTCTTTAGCCACCAAAAAAGCTGCCGTGGGAACTTTACGCCTTCCATGGAGATGTTCGCGTGGCCTTAAACCCCGACGTCGAACCGAAGATCGTAAAACCCGGCATAACCTAATCCTAAGGTCGAAGTGTTGCTCTTCGCACTCCACGCCTCGACGCGTATAGTTGTCGAAGCCTCACTACTCTTTCGATCTCGACAACACGCCACACACTAGTCTTTGAGCTACGTGTGATCCTAGCCGCTCTACTGTCACACACGACTGTAGAGTAACACTATTCCATAAACCTGCACCAACCTCTCAACTCCCTAGTCGTTGGGCTGCTTAACTGTAGCATCGACTAGACGAGCAAAACATTTAGCCGATATGCTGCCCATCCTTAACATCGGCTAACCAACTCCACATATCTAGCCGTCGTGCTGCCCTATTCTAGCACCGACTAGAAACCAAATCCACCAAATAAACCCCACCTATCCAAAATTATTCTTTATTTATTCAATCTCCAACCTATAGAAACCATCACCTCTCTTTTATTTTCAAATTAAAACTTCTTTTAAACCCATTACTTTGTCCTCTCGCCTCGCTCCAATTTTATTCCTTGGCTTTATCGTTTCTTGTAGCAATTTTGCTTATAGGCTTTATTTTCTATCTTTTTTTGTATTCGTACGTTAGACCGTACATCAAGTTCTATCAGCATCCAAGGAACTGACGTGGACCCAGATGGCTACGCTAAAGCCGCAGGAAATCTTAAGGCGCAAGGCAAGACATAACTAAAATTTTGATCATATAGAAACCTTGATATAATCTTCACATTTAAATTTGATACATGGTATTTACTCTTTTAACATCTCATGGGTAGATGTTATACTTCAGAATAACATTGCGGTAATTATTAATGCTTTCTAGCATTGTTACATGAGGTTATTGAAAAGGGTGCATTTGAGATCATTTTATGTGGTTTATTATTCAAACAACTTTACAAACTTAGGAATCCGGTTAAAATGGGCATTTATGAATTGAGATTGTGAATGTTGTGATTATGAATGTTGATATATGATGAAGTTTGTTGGTGTGGGGAGTTTGGAAAGTTTTGGGTGATTTAACCGAATTATAATTACCCCCTTATACCATGGAAATAATATAGTTGCGTCCATCCACACGATCAAGTAATTGGACTTAGCCTAGTACATTGTCCCACTATATGAAAGACTGTTGGTTGGCTCACTAGGAGCAGGATTGGGGTGAACGCATGCGTAAGGAGGTTGGGGGCATGGTTCACAACGGTGGAACCCGTGAAAGCAGCGACCATGTAGCCTTGCCTAGGCCTGGCAAGTGCCCGACTGCTAGGACGGATCAATATCCCACTCGTGCAGTAACTAGTAGTAAGTGGGACCTTCGAACGGCTCTGGTGTCCTCAGCCTTGCAAACTGTTAACATCGTGTGGGTAAAGCTGGACAGTCTCTGCAGAGGTGAATTAAATCATTCGAATGTGCCGTACTCCCGGTTCTGGAGTTGTGTCATCAGGGTGATTCCTACTCCTAAAGTATAAGTAGTTTTAAAATTAAAGAGTTGAGGATAAAAATGATTTATGGTTTTTATTATTCTTTTATTTTATTATTGTTTATTTATTCATATCTATTTACCCTTAATTATTTATAATATGTCTTGCTGAGTACATAAGTACTCACTCTTGCATAATTTGACATATGCTAACAAGAAGATCAGAAGGAAGAAGCAAGGTCTACGGCATCGACGAGTTTTTCTAGGCTAGTCTACACTCGAGCTTTTGCCTGTGGATTTTCTTTGGAGTTTATTAGTTGTAATTTAGTGAACTAAAAGTTTGGATTTTTCTTGTATTTCAAATAAGGATATATTAGTTTGGATCTTTTCACCCTTTAACAGTTGTATAATTAGCTTGTATGAACAAACCTGTGTAAATAATCGAAAGCTGTTCTGTATATCAATCTGTGCGTGATCGAAATCCTGGACGATCACGAGTGGATTTTTGGGGCACCAAGCCTAAATTGGGTGTCCTCACAGGTAGCATGCCACATCGGGTCCTCCTGGGATAAACGAATATAAGCATCAATGTATCTCTCATTCATTCCTTTTATTTCAACATAAACAGACTCATCCCAAAACAAAGCCAACCCACCACTTAAACCTTCACAACTTACACTAGCACACCCTTTTAACCCTAATCTATTCCGAAGCCGACGAACTTTTTCAAACTTTTGTCTCGTCTCACAAAGAAACACAATTTTGGAACCAGCCTCCCGACCAAGGCACAAAGATCCCAAACTGTCGTGGGGTTCCCAATGCCACGACAGTTCCAACTTAAACAACTTATTGCTCCTGGCGAGTTCCCTTCATGGAACCCGCCAGTTTACCAGCAGCCCCAGGGCTGGTTGCTTCCGACTCTCCCCCCACCAAAGCTTCCCTGTCTGTCTTCTTGAATCTTTTGAACTCCCTGCCTTGAAAACCTATCTCCGGCGCCTGTTTCAGCATAGCCGCTGGCTCCTGTCCTAGCTCAATCAACGCCTGTTGAACCCTGCCTGTCTTCTTGAGTCCACTTTGTGCTGGTGTACTCCTCTTTTGGGCTGATAAGACATCTTTTGTTGAGACTTCTCCAAAAGATGCAGCTTGCTGCAAATTAGCCATCGCCGGTATCATCTCCCCCTTTGAGCTAGGCTCTGAGGATTTATTACCTCTGTTGCCCCCTGTTCGCTCAACTTCTGCAGAAACATTGAGTTTTCTAGCGTGGCTGGCCAACTGTTCATCCACCAACATATCCCCTTCCTTCTCCTTGGTCTCAAAACCATCACGGGCATCCACTCTCGGGGGGATAGCTTCATCCCAATGTTCTTCTTGAGGTCTCTTGGATGATGATGAGTTTGCACTTCCAGCACCACGGAAGACCAATCTGTGAGAGACCTCGGGCTTCTGAGTAGCTTTAACCTTGCCAATCTTCCTCTCAAAAGGCTTAAGAGGAGAGCATCTCAGTTCAGCCGAGAATTGGAACGGTACCTCATTATTTGCACCCTTCTTATCACATTCCTTATCTGAGTGGCCGATATACCCACACATAAAGCAGAAGTATGGGATCCTTTCATAGCGAACATCAAATCTCTTAATCTCCTCCTTGCCTTGAACATGCATTTTAATTGCAATCTTTGGTTTCGGGGGTTTCTTGACAGGCAGGTCCACCCTGATCCTAAAGAAGTCTCCTCCTTGCCTTGAACATGCATTTTAATTGCAATCTTTGGTTTCAGGGGTTTCTTGACAGGCAGGTCCACCCTGATCCTAAAGAAGTCATGTCTATTCCTTCCGTCTTCTTCCACATCCACCTCCCGAACACAACCAAATCTGCTCCCATATAGCTGGCCTCTGGCTTTGGTCATTAAAACCAAGGGGAGATCGTAGATACGAATCCAGATCGGTACTGTCTCCAATGGGATTTTTGAAGGGCAGGTTAGACCGTCAAATGCCGCAACCAGCAGGGCATCTCCCTTATGCAACCAGGGACCTCCTTGCAGGACGAACTTGTAATCACCCTCTGTGCTAAAGGTGATGATGAACAGGTTGTCTCTCAGGGATTTGTGTGTCATATCAGAACGCAGCCGCCATGCTCTACTCATATCTTCAAAAAGCGCAGTTTGATTTGGATTACGTAGAGAGTAGAACCGAGCAAGCACGGTCCAGATACCATCCTGCTTGATCTCTTCATCCTCTATATTCCTCTATCACATCTTCCTCATCTGTTTCGATCTCTCCCACAGTACAGGCTTCAGGTCCTCTTGACTGACTGCTTGATTCCTCCTCCCTGCGAGGTCCTAACTTCTGATTCCCCTGGGACAGTGCCGCCTCCATGTGAGTATTTCCTCCCAGCAGATTACTCCCAGCAGGATTCGTCGCCGCCAACTCCAAGCCTAACCCTTGATCTGACAGACTCAACAAGGCATCCTCATTCGGCTTCGGGCGGGTAATCATCGCATTGATGATCCCTTTATCGCCCCCACCTATGGAAGACACCATAGATTGGATCTGGAGATCTTGACCACGAAACAGGGGTGAACGAGACCTTGACGCTGTTCTCTTTGGATCTTGTGAAAATACTGCCTTCAGCCCTCCCTGATCGTTCCTTATAAAGGGTTGCCTCTCCGAGTCCCAATCTTTCACGAGATCATACCAAAGGCAACACCACAGATCATGACCTAGACCATAACGAGGAATAACAGATTGGAAACCACTAGAACAAATCCGATTCTGGTTTGGAAACCTAGGGCTTGTATATCCCCACGGAATTACCCAGGGTAGACGACTTCCTCTGCCCCACGGTGATTGCAGAACAAACCCTAATTCAACATCTATTCCAAAACCCTGATCTTTACCCAAAACCGAAGAGGATCGAGCAGGCGGAACCCCTGCAGACATCCAGAGCAGATCGGGGATGAACCCCATCCAAAACCATCGCAAAGTTTGAGTGCAGGCCGCCGCCACCCGATCGCCCGGGCGTCGCCAGAACCCTAAACCCATGTGTCCCTGTGAAGGCTGACGTAATAGATACTCTAGTAAGCAGAAATTTAAGTATATGGAGCTACAAATGTTATTGGATGAACAATGCCATGTTCAGGCATTCTGCATGTTATGGCTGCATTGGTTGGAGTCCAAGAATCACGGTTTTCTTGTCATCAAGTCTAACCATAATATCTCCATCTGAACAAACAAGCAGTAAGCATGCAATAAACAAACCATATCCAGGCAAAATGTTATAGACAAATCATTTGAAAAGAAATGAACAGGGAAGCGATCTCTACAAGGGCTGTCAACGAGCCGAGCTCGAGCGAGCTCGTCTGCCTAGGCTCGAGCTCGATACAAGCTCGAGCCGAGCTCGAGCTGAGCCTATAAAATTTTCAAGCTTTCAGACAGGCTTGGCTTGATCAAGCTCGAGCTCGACTACCGAGCTTGATTTTTAAGTAAAACAATATATATTTCAAAGATAATCTTTAAAAAATAATTAATTTCTAGTTCATCATATTAATAGATGAGGAAAAAAGAATAAAATAAATATATGATGTCAATATAAGACATACAAATAACATATTTGATCTACTAATTTATTAAATAACAACAAAAATCATATATTACTAGGCTCATTGGAAGCTCGAGCTCGGCTCGACAAAGCTCGCGAGCTTAGAGAGAGGCTCGGGCTCGGCTCGTCTGGAGCTCGAGCCGAGCTCGAATCGAGCCTAGAACAAGCCGAGCTCGAGCAGCTCGCGAGCCTCGAGCTTTTTTGACAGCCGACTACACATGGGAATGACACTGCAGCGATCTAGCTAACACATTCCTTTTCTTCAGAAAATGCAGCGGTATGGAAAGATATAGTGTCCAGAAAAGGCAAAAACTACTTTATTTCTAGTTAATTCTTTGCTATAAATAGACTATGGCATGTTGTGCTCAAACAGAAGAGCAATGATATATTGTGCAAGAATACATTTTATTGGATGAGTTATGCAGGATATTGTACAGGGGCGAAGCCAGAATAAATGATCGTCGGGGTCATTACTAATCAGGGTCTATGTTTTCAACCAAAACGGATTGAAAACAACGCAATTTCGATGTTCCAACTTGGGACAAAAGTAGATTTTGAGTGAAATTTGGAATAGTTTTTCAAGAATTCAAATTTGAAATTGTAAAATTAAACCAAATTAATAAAAAAAAATATCAAATTTTGGTTAAAAAAAAGCCATATTGCTATATTTGGAATCTAATTTTAAATCGAATTGGTGAACCCTGATACAATCTGGGTGTTCAGACCTAGCTACGGGATCTGAACCCTTCCCTCCCAGCACGCAAAATAGAGCGAGGTTACCACATAATTAATTAAGCATTATTAGCTTATAAAAAACTTGAAAGACAATAGATTAATAAGGTTTTTAAAACAATTTCCTATAGAAATTATTTTGCAAGGGAATTTGTAAAGTTATGAGCCGCTAGCCTTATGCATGGTCTCAAATCTCAAAAACTCAAAGTATATGCATATTCGGCTGACGTATAATCATAAATGCTAGGTAATTTTCTATTTGTTGCTGCTAGTATCGTTTCTAGTTGTCAATTGGAATTTAACACAACAATCAACAATTAATGTCACCGGGGTCTAATATTTGTTTTCACCGGGGTCATAGCTAGTAAAATAAAGAGGATATGAGAGGTTAAAATAAAATCATCGGGGTCTACTGACCCCGGTAATTGACTGTACCTTCGCCCCTGATATTGTAGACGAGTCCATGCCACCTTTCTTGTTTACAACGAATAGGTTACTCCGTAATTCAATTTTCTGTTCCCGACTCCTGAGAGAGGAGGGATCATTCAATCAGTAACATTACAAACTTCATACACAAATCTAAAATATTAAACAGGGATTATTAGCTCTTAATGTGGATTTGTCCAATCTTATTTGATCTAATGGTAATGTGATTCTGTTTTACAAAAACCAGTCACCACACAAACAGGACACATGAAAAATGCTTATGAACCATGACACAAACATGAATTCAAGCACTAAATATCTCACTTCGCTGAAGCATAAAGCAAATTCAGAAAGGCATGCAGCACAAAATCCACAATAATATGGCAGAAAGAATTGTCACCAGAGAATACATTACATATGAAAAAGCAGAGGCACAAAATGTGACGAAGTGTGAGCACCTGGACAGAACAGCCCTGGAACAGACTAGTATACTTCCCAAGTCAATGGTTGTTCTAAAACCTGCAACTAAACTGGCAGAGTGAGGCGCTAGAGAACAAATATAAAAGGTGTCACCAAAATCTAAATAAATGCTACCCTACACAGGCCTGAATTAGGTACAGAGCCACCAAAAACTCAAAGCAGGAAATCGAGTGTCAAAGAAACGAAAATACATAAACAGATCAGTAATGCAGAATGATAAACGAGAGAGGCACACAAAGGAATCACCTTGAACAGAAAAGGCACCGAGCTGGTGGACAAGTCCAGCCTGCAGAACCATAAGGGTTAATTACCAGCGGATGGTAACTGCAACAATAAGGTACCACACCACGGATTAGGAAATATCAGGCAACTAGCTGCCTCTGCTGATCAATAGTTCATTCTGCAAAGATAATGAAAAACTTTGAAATTAGTAGCAGAACTGTATTTCGCTAACGAACAAATGTCATTCTATACACATCAAACAGCAACTCATGCACTTTACAGATCAACCAAACTTTTTGCATTCTCTCTAGTTCTCCTTAAGTTGATGAAAAATTGAAGTAAAACTAATCATCTGAGAAATCTTCTCTCCCTAAGAATCTTATTTATCCAACCAATCTTGTCATCTAGGCCAGCGAAATGAACCATAAAGTCTCCATCTGAATAAACCCCTGCACATTGCACAATCAATTGGCAATGAAAAAAACTTACCGTAAACAAATTAAAAAAGAACTAAAGCATGGAACACGGGAATCTCTACTTGAGTGACTGGCGCTAAAAGTTATAGAACCACTAAGCTGAGTTGACAATTTCAATCTCTTCTGAAATTAATGCAGGAATAGACAACAATAAAAGGTATCATGCATGTGAATCAAAATTTTATTAACATTACAAATATCAACCACAGCACAAGTATAATGTATCCAATTCTAAAGTGTAAGAAAATGAGGTTTTTAAACAAAGGATTAAGGTTTTAATCAAAATTACAATGTGTAAATTCTCTTTTATAACCAAACAGGCATAAACACCAAAGAAAATTAGTCATAAAGCCAAAAGTATTTTCAAATTAAATTAATTTGGCCATGGGCACCAGGAGATTAAGTAGATAAATCCAGATAACTCCTATAAATCCCAGTTCTAAAATCCATCTAAACCATATTAAATATGTAATGTAGAGTGATTATGAAAACAATGAGACCTTTCCATGTAGTAGAAAGATGGAAAATAAGGCGATGCATTGATTTCCATGTGGGTCTCCAAGGATAGGAATTAAATAAGCACTGCATTTTTGCAATCCGAACATGTTCTTGCATTTCTTCAGGTGAAAAGTGATCTATAAGATGCTTCAATGCTGCATTATCTCCACTTTTTGTGGAACCAAATTGTATGAAGGATGTAAGGTTCCACCATGTGTCCAGAAACTTCTCACTCCACTTTGAGCCCCGTATGAAGAATACTCCTGCATAGCAAGGGGTATGGATATATTACTTCATGAAGCCATGAATGAGGCGTTATCCCCCTTTTAGTTTGCAAATCTCTGTTGATAAGAACAGAAGGAGTAGAAGATACAAAGAAACATGAAAAATGCACAATTTGAAATGCATATTTGTACTCCCAAAGGGAGTAGCTATATTTATGGCACCATATTTTTCACCAAAAAATAGTTGGTATGTATTTACATTACAAGTCCCTAAATTACATATGTAATTTTAGTGTATCTACAATGTAAGTCCCAAAATTACATTGTAAGTGGTGTGTAAGTAGGGTGTAACTACTGTGTAAATTTGTATAAATATATAAATAACTACCTACCTAGCTTGTAGTTGTTGCGCAACAGCACGTGCGAAAGCTACTCACACGAAGCAGCACTAATCTTGGAAAAAATCGGACCCCCATTGTAATGAGCCAGAAAAAGTGGCGACACAATTCTAGCAAAGCCGGTCCCCCATTGCCCCCCAACAACCATTCATGCTAAGCAGTGTGATTCCTATTTTAACTTGGTAATTTAGCATTAGAAAATATGCTTATTTGTGGTTGGACAAGCTATAAAATAAGTTGTACACATGTCATGATAGTTATCATTAATTTCATGGGAACGTGATTTGGAAAATCCCTGCACAGAAAGGAAGCGAATGCTCAATTATGCAATACCAGCGTTAACACCATTGAAATCCTCCGTCAGGATGAGATCAGGAGCAGCATCAAAATCACTGTGCCCAATCACCGAGAACAAAATCATCTCCTGCATTACATAATAATGAGGACATAATATTTTGATTAAACAAGCAACTCGGTAAAACTAAACACCAGTAGTACCTCCCAACATTGAAGACCCCTTCTGCACGTGCAACTAGAACCACAACTATTTACGCAACATTTATTGATTACAAAAAAATTGTTTATAAGAATAATGCATCCGACTCACCAACGGGATGTCCGGATTTGTAACCAGTGTGTCCTGAAGCAAACCAGAAGAAACACATACAATTAGGCCTAAACTTCCTAACAATAACAAAGAGACATTACTTAATTTTGCACAATAGAAGAAATGTGGCGGCGTCGGTCGAACCGCGTCGTTCCAGAAGAGCCAGTGGTGGTGGTGGAGGTGGAGGTGGGCGCGGAGGGCGAGGACCTTGCTCCAGCTAGGCGGGCGGCGGGGATCAACGGAAGCCGCGGGGAGCACGGCGAGGCCGTACCCGTGCGCTGCCGCGTAGGAACGCTTGTTCCGCGCGGTGGCCGCCAGCACGCCGCGGAAGGACCGCCCACGCCTGCCGCGGTCCTGGTCCGAGCCCGACGCGGCCCCCTCGTCGGAGAGGGTGACGATAGCGATCTTGAGGAGGGGGGCGGCGCGCGGGAGGAGGACGAGGTCGCCGGCGGCGGCGCGTGGCGGCGGAAGGCACCGGCGACCGAGGGAGTTGGCGCGGCGGAGGAGGACCCCGGGCGTGTACGGAAGTAGCAGGAAGAGGAGGAGCGCTGCGGGGAGGAGGAGCAGGTGGCGCGGGAGGAGGCGGCGCAGGAGGCGAGCGCTGGAGGAGGCGGCGCGGCGCGGCCGTGCGGGCGCGGCCATCGGTGGGGGGCCGCTCTCGCCGTCGCCGTCCTCGCGCCGCTGGACTGGAGAGAGCGGAGCGCAGCGGAGACGCTGTAATTAGTTTATAATAATTAATTAAAAGACGGGACGGGAATTTGAGGATTCCTAGGTCGTCATTCGTCAACAGTGACAGAGTTTAGCAGGGGAATCATCGATTTGAGAGCTTTTTTTTTAAAGAATTGCACAGTACAACGCAGACACTCACAACGCACGCGCACTCACCCCTATGAACACACGCACGCAAACCCTACCCCTATGATCGATTTGAGAGCTTTGAGTATATATGTCGAGTGACATTCGCCTTGCGAGCTTAATAGTTCCCCTGCTAAACTATTAAGATAGTTTAATAGTATAGCAAGTTTAAAAGTATAGCTGGCTACCACTACCAGCTCTAAAATGTTCCATGTCAACAAAAAATGATGAAAAAAGATAGCTTGTACAACTAGTTACTCCCTTCGTTCCAAAAAGAATTAACCTGGGAGGGATTCCCTTCTAGGACAATGTATCTGGGCACAAATGAGTCCAGACATCCCCTCCTAGGTTGATTCTTTTTTAGACGGAGGAAGTACGTTGCACATTTCTCTAAAAAAATATTTTCTAATTTTCTAATCTAACCGCTCTTGTAATTGGCAAGACAGGCATGCATGAATGAAACAATGTGTTGGGGCTAGCGACTAATTAAGCGCCAGCCTTTCTCTCTCCTTTCATTCTCTTAGCTCCACCTCAGCGAAAAACTAAGTTGTTTATTCCTATCGCCGGCTAACATAAGCCTATTGAACATGCTTCCCAAAAAACATCGATTTTATCGGGAAGAGATTGTCCCAAGAAAACCGATCTCTACTTAGAAAACAAGAAACATTCAATGGTCTTCTTCTGTCTCTCTCTTATTGTTCACACTTCACACGAGAATCTTATCTCCTCCGGTCCTCCCCCCATCTCTCTCCTTTACCTTATCTCCTCCCACCAATCTCTCTCCTCTAGAGAAATTGAGCACACACGGCAGCTAGCCTTCACCGCTCCACCGCTCCCTCTCCCCCTCAGTCATCTCCCGCTCCCCCCTCTCCCTCTCTCCCTCTCCACCCCCCCTCTCCCTGCTAGTGGCCTTCCGCATCAACCTCGATGTGGCGGTAGAGGCAGAAGCTTGCGAGGAGGGAGATCCAATGCAGGCGACGGTGGCGTTGGATGGATGTGACTCAGATGTGACGGTGAAGGCAAGGAGGGGGAGATGTTGGAGAACGCGAAGGCGATAGGGAGATGTGGCGTCATTGTCGGTGGCGGAGGTGACGAGGAGATGCGGTGTCACCAGTGGCGGTGGAGGCGACGGGGAGATGCGACGTCGGTGGCGGCGAAGGCGACGAGGAGATGTGGAGTCCGCGGCGGCGGCGGAGACAACGAGTGGATGCAACTCCATTGGCGGCGGAGGCAACGAGCGGATGTGGCTTCGTCGGCGGCGGAGGCTTGTATGTGGTTGTTTGATGCATGGCTTGCGGTAGTAAAGGCAAACAATGCCGCATTTCTTTTTTTCTCTGGGTTCTTGCTATTGCTAGTAATAGTAGACAGTAGTTCTTACAAGTGAATCCAGAGCATTTCTTTTCTCAATTGGAGATATTTTTTTGGAGTATTTGCTTTCGGCAAGTGAAAATTTTTGAACTTTTGGCATTTTTTATTCTACGTTAGATGTCTTTGGCTGTGTAATTAACACATGCAGAGGAACGACAGTAACAAATGGATGTAGTTAATGAGGGCATTTTCATCTTTTCACATTAGTACTAAACTTGCATCGAGGATCTAGGATTCGACTTTTTTCAGGACTGAGGGAGTACAAAAGAACATAACCATCATGTTGTCACCCTACATGAGATTCCCAAAGGTTCCCGTCCCACTGCTAGAACCGGCTGCCCATTTAGAACATTATCAAGGATACAACCTAGAAAATGTTGGTTACAACTCCCGAAGTGGTAGCTTGATAAGTGTATTACACATTTTTTTTATATAGTTGAGTGTACTACACATTTACAGTGGTACTTGAATGCTCTGCGAACATGAATATAGAACCGGCAAGTTCAAGACCTATCTGATTGCCACTCAGAACTCTATAGAAGGACTATGATGCGCTAGCTCGAGGAGAGTTGGAGGAGGAAAAGGAGGTGCACCTCAAGAGAATCGTCACCGACCAAACTTTCATGCTCCCTAGAATGGACAAAATTGTAAAGGAAGCACAAGGCATTCCTCAGTTCACAGCGTAGCATGGTTGAGATCGATAGTCAACTTTATAGGTCGTATTCAATGTCACTGGCATGCTCTCGAAACATGCATAGCATGGCCACATCTCACCTCGAGCGACTGTCATATATTGTCCAAGCCAACGAGTTTGCTACCCTAATCCATATATTGGATTTACCTTTGGTTATGAATCTACATCATCGGCAAGTGTCTTTCGCCAATTAAGAAGGCCAAGAGCGCCAAGAAGATCAAGGCGGCAAGAATAATTGCATTAGTTGTAGCGAAGAGGAAGATGATGGCAACGAGATCGCTGATCTGGTAATATTATAACCAGCATTGAATTTTGCTAACCACCATTGAATTTTGCTTGAATAAATGCTACTCCCTTCATTTCACTCGTTCTATATTTATCCTAAATCAAACATTTTAATCTTTGGCCATCAATTTCTATAAACTCATACTCCCTCCTTCAAAAAATTTGAGACCTATTTCTTTTTGCATCAATACCAAGAAGCAATTAACTCACTCACCATGTGGCAAAACCAATGAACATGCCACCAATAAGTATTAGAATGACTTTTTGGTTTTCGATCAACAATTAGCACATAGTGACTACAAATAGGACTTAGATTTTTGGAAAAACCAAAGAATGAAATAGGTCTCAGATTTCTGGAAGGAGGGAGTATAATTTAACATAATATAAGTTCTATATCTTTTGATTCGCCGTGAAAAATATTTTTATAATATATATTTCACATGTTGTTAATCTGTACGGATTTCTATGAATTAAATGTTAAAGATAAACAAGTTCGACTTATGACAAACCTATAATGATAACTAATTTGAAACGGATGAAAATAATCCTCATGTTATACTCTTTGAGGGCCTCCGTTTTTATGCTGCCCTAGGCCTATCAAATGTCAAGACCGGCCCTGAACTTGGAAAACAATATCTCCGGTGAGTCTTCACCAATCGACCTCTCATTCGATCAGTCTCAATCGAGTATCAAGATAGCAGATACTCTCCCTCCATCTTAACATAAGTGCATTTCTAATATTTAAAATTTCACTTATTTCTAATATTTAAAAATTTATATCATAAAAAGTAAACTTTTAGCTTATGGACTACTCCCTCCGTCTCATAAAGACTTCGTTTTCAGTTTGTCTCATAAAGACTTCGTTTTCAGTTTTTGGCTACATCGTTTAACGTTTGACTCTTCATCTTATTTAAAAATTTTCAATGATTAGTATTTTATTATAATTATTAGATGATAAAATATGAATATTATTTTATGCGTGACTAATTTTTATTTTTCATAAATTTTTCAAACGAAACGGACGATCAAATGTTAAATACATAAAAAAATTAAGTCTTTGTGGAATGGAGGGAGTACTTAGTATAGGTGAGGATCATTAAATCCACGCCCACAACCAATAAAAATGGCGAATGGTAAAGACACAAAGGTCATTTCACGATAGTATCGGTTATTTCATGAATACTAATCTATTCATGTTATTGCTAAAAGTACGCTTAAAAAGACTACTTTTTTTAAGGGACAGTGGGAGTATATAATAGTATTCTTTTGTAAATAAATGACATCTTTTCAATGCACAAGAAATGAAAAAGGAAACAAAGTTACACTGTTCGGTGGTAATTACCTCGTGCATGTGTTGTTGTTTTTTTTTCTTTTCTTTTTTTTGGGGGGGGAGTCGGGTTTTTATTAACGGAAAGTCCAAAACACATGATTTTTTTAATTTTGTATTTTTTATTTTTAAAATTTTATTAATAGACCATTCTAAAAGATATTTCCAAATCTGAACCTTTCGGCCAGGCGTGGACAAATAACTTTGTCACACCACGCTAGCCTCTTGCCACACCACCAATGCTGGTGTGGCCAAAAGGTTCAGTTTTCGGAAATATTTTTTTGAAGTGGTCTATTAATAAAATTAAAAAAAATTAAAAAGTCTAAAAAAAATTCCGAAACACATCTCGGTTTGTCAGAGAAGCGACAGCCACCACGGTCAGTGCTTTCACATTTTTCAGAGAAAAAAAACAGAGCTCCTGAATGTTCAACAGTAAGTTCATAAATAATAATGTATATTCAATGAAAAAAATCAAGTATCTGTGCTGTTTAAGCACATCAAGTCAAAGTGATCACTAGAAATGCGTAATACATTTGGAAGATTTTTGCATTGGTTTAACTATTTGAGCTTTTGGCTGAAACCAGGGAGATCAATGACCTGGATCCTTGATATACCTTCTGCGTCTTCCCTCTCTTTTGGTGTGTTGTAGCCCCAGTTCACTGCCCAAAAGGCATCCAATCCATAAAAAGTAGTTCAGAAGTGATCAAATGGTTATTAGAATAACTAAAGGCATGGCTTACCCAGGTAGAGGTTCCATTGGTCCAGTGCTGGCTCTTTAATGACATTCTTCAAAGTTGCAAGACGGTCCTCAACGAAACTGGTTATGTTGCATCAGAAAGAATTAACTTGTTAAGTCTAATTTATTACTGCTTAACTCTTAACAGTACACGATTATTTGAAGTAAAAAACAGAGTGCTCAAGGAAGTAGTTGTTCTTTACTTTTGAGTATTATGGAGATAGTATTGTCCATGTTATACATTTGTAAACAATATATCTAAATAGTTCAAAATATGATTTACAAAGTTATTGTCATCTGACAAGGGAACATCGTTCTTTTGAGAAATTTGCTCCTTTGCCACAAAGGTCAGTGGCGTACTTATATTTGCCACACACTTCATCGGCTTTGCTCTTTTGCCACATAATTTGGTGCAAATCCTTTCATTAACTAATAACATTTACCCTAGCAAAATATCAAGTTTACTCTTCTCCTTCCTCCAGCACTGAACCTCCTCTTGTTGGCTTACCCACAGCCATTGGGCTGGCACTGTGGACCTCTGGCTTCCATGTGCTTGACTGCTTCCAACCTGGCTGACCAAGGTGGAGCTCAAGCCAAGGGGAAGAAAGTTACTTGGAGCTCGGTCTAGAAAGAAGAGGTGACGATTAGCGAAGCAGGACCATTGCTGTCCGGTGGTTGCAGTGGAGCTTGATCAACACCATCAGAGCCTGAGCTGAGCCGACGCCAGCTCAATTATTGCTCACCAAGACCCACATAGGGCCTCATGTGCCCGTCCATTCCTACCTGGTGAAACCCAATGGCCTAACCTCCTCATCAACACTAGAGGCACCAGCAACAGCTCCTCCGCCTCCAAGCTCACAGCCTTCATCCTGTCCAGCAGTGCGCTTACCATCAAGGCATCAAGGTCATGGAGTTCTCCAGCCTTCGCATCCCCATTGCCGCCACATAGTTCCCTTCCATCGCCATCCGCAGAAGCTCACATACAGAGTGAAGCTTGTGCAGGATCAGTCGGAGGTCAGCAGCAGTGGGGACTGGGGAAGTGGCCAGCTCTCCAGCGCAAGCACAGGAGCTGCCTCAGAGATGGAGAACAGAGGATGGTTTGTAGCGAATGAGTGGATTTTCACCAAACCATGAGGGAAAACAGAAAAGCCAACTAGGTGCATAGCAAATATCAGCATGCCACTCTTAACTTTGTGGCAAACGAGCAATTTTTTCTAATAATTCTCTCACTGGATTTCCATTCTAGTGTAAGGATAAACCATCAGTTCAAGGAGTAAAAACGAAAAAACAAAAAAGTTATACAGGGCAATTCCAGCTAGCAAATTATGTGCTACCAAATTGATGAGGAGGGAAATATTGTTCAACAGAAACATTTCAAGAGAAAATAGTATCTCGTACTCAAATTTAATCGGTAAATCAATAGGGGCTTACTGAAGTGTCAGGCCTTGATGCTGTGGCATTTGCTGCAGTTGCTGGAGAACTTTTACCTTTGGACTGGAGCATAAACTCACGGATTCAATAAAATGATTAACAGGTGAAAATAAAAAATAAAAAAAATACTGCACCAACCCAGTGCCAAGCCCATATATCCTTTCAGAGGGAAATTCTATTCCCGCTAATTCTTTTAATAGTGCTTCAGCAAATCGGCCCTGAAAAAGATGACCAACAGTTCACAAGTGGACAACAGTGAACTATGAAAAGAATATATGAATTGCATATAAGATGGACCAGTGCTTTGATCATTTCTTTTACAAAAAACCAATGAAATACAGAAATGCATAAAAGATGATAGTAGGCATCATCGGTAGCACAGCATGCTCTGTTGTTCCCAAACCAAGATATGTATTTTGAAAAAGCGTACAAGTTACAACAATGATGCAGAAACCCAAAATATAGGAAGAAGTTAGTTCCCAACCGTAGGATATGCAAGTGAGGTACCTGTTTTGTAGTGACTATGTAGACTTCTGAACTTGAAAATTTTAATGCATCGGCTGTTCCAGGATAAAATCTGCAGTTATGTATAATTGTAAATAATTAGTTCCATATTGTTCATATGACCAATCACCATGATACAGTCATGAACTCATTATAATGAATGCCTGAAGAGGTTCATCAATGTTTAAAAAGCTTCACTATTGTTTTTTCACTTATACTGTTTCCAGAGGTGCTATAGTGTGATTATTATAAAGATGAGATGGCTCAAGTATGAATACACAAAGAAGCAACAGTACACATGAAAGCACGTGCATGCAGGCATGTGTAAGACACTAAGACCAGAGGTATAAGTGAAATGGAGGCAAAAGCAAGAATTATTTCAAGTGCCATTGTGTACTCTATAATAATCTTCTTTAAAGGTTATATCATATGCAAATATAAAATCATTTATTTTACTCCATTTTGATATTTGCAAAAAAAAGAAAAAAAAACTTCATTTGGATAGCATGGTGCTTTGTCAAATTAAATTTGGACAGTACTCATAACATAACAGCGAAAAAGAAAATGTATCGTGCATATATAATCCATGTCTCATGGTTTTATTACTGAATATACAAGCGAAAGATTAGCATATGTAACTGGTTTGCCAGTGAACCATCATACCTTCTAATTCCAAACATGGACAAGAAGGTATTTTTTTCTTAAATTTATCTGTTTATGTATATATTTATTCGAAAATAAAACGCATTACTTATTGCAAAGGTACAGCTACCTGTTAGCACCTATCCAACCAGACAAGTCATTTTCAATCCAGTCATCCCTTATGCTGCCAAAGAGATCAACTAGAGAGTCCCTATCTTCATTCCATTCACTCATAATTGTGGGCTTCAGTTTTAACCAGTTCTCCAGTATTTCTTGGATGCTAAGCCCATCTGCAACCTTGCAATATAACCTTGGCATAAACATCTGATAAAGCTAGAACCATATGCTTATTCAAGTTAAACTAGTATCATCTGATTCATTTCATCCGAGACAGATATATTATCAATAAGCTCTATGAAGGAAGTATTGAAGAGCTTACCGATGATCTCCGGGCAGAGGGTATCCGAATCTCAATAAGCAACCTGACAAGCAACAGATTCTCGTATCCTGTTTCAACCACTGGGCGAAGCTGAACAGCAAAAATATCGTAACGAGTATTGGATTGTGGATAATAAAATTATTAAGAAGAACCTTAATTGCTGCACCAACATGATAGTATGGAGCTGTGTTATGATGGTAAGCAGCATTTATAATCCATAGTGCTTAATTTGTAAAATATGAATATCCTTTCACTATGCTTTCTTGGTTGATAGAGGAAAATCAACTACATCAGCAAGCTACACTCCTTTATATATTATAAAGTTAGTAGACAAGGATATATATCATAAATTGTCCATGTGAGCAATGCTATGTTCCAAATCTGATGGGCATTATACAATGCCACACTATGTAAAAGTTTAATTTCATTTGGTTCTCCTGTTATTTTTGTCAGGTCTGCTACAGTCACCAAATACTTTATTTTAGTCCATCTTATTGTTTTGAGATGCTATTTGTCTGTTAGTGCGAGAAATCATTAGCTGCCAGTTAGGGGCGAAGCCAGACGCGTGCGGCGGGGGGGGGGGGGGGCCCACCCCCATCAGCAGCCGAACCCCCTACCACCACAAAATCTTGCAGTAGTACATGCTGTTAGCCTGTTACGATGATGTAAGTACGTAATGATTAATCATCAGTTTCCTACCGTCTCATGGCTGCTGTGTGTATCAGTTTTCTCGTAAATGCATGTGCAGCATGATGGCTGGCAATTCGGTTTTTGCTGTAGCTATAGTTTCGTGTTTTCGTTGCGCTCGGGCCACTATGATTAGGAAAATGATCATACTTATTGTCATATCATTTTAATTTCAAATGTCTGAAATATTAGTACTTGCAATTTATTGCTAATTTTACTAAGTGCCTTTTCTAATTATTTGTCTATTTATATAGACTTTTAGCTCAGATGATTTCATCATCGCTTATGAATTGTCTGCTCATTGCTTATATGGCTGAATTGCAATGAAAAAGTAGCTATATGATATACCTATTAAGTATTATCATTTTTTTACGTTGACATGCTATACTACTCAAAATGTTAGTAGTGGTGGTGTCCGTTCTACCACACCACCTCTACCACTGGCATTCGGAGCCCATAATCTATACTATTGCATTACCACCACCAACCTAATAAATGAGCCTCATTAGTCAGCCCTCACCCTCCAACGAATCTTCTCCCATTCCACCACTTGCTCTCCTCACATTTCAAAAGCACCTACTTATTCAATAAGGAAAATCATAAAAATATTACTTGGACTAAATATGTGCTTAATCGACTTAATAAGCTATAAACCTTTTTTTCGTTGCAATGCAAGGGCTCTTGGCTAGTCTATGAAAAATCTTTAAATTTACATATTTTTTTTATTGTATTCACTTGTTAATAAGTTGGTCCCCCTTATACTCAAATCCTGGCTTCACCACTGCTGCAGTGCTGCCAGTATTCAGCAAGTGCTTTTTTTATATGACATTGAAATTATTGGTATCCACAAACAATCCCGAAAGCAAAATTAGAGTGCACATATATATCCTAATTAATACTAGATAGAAGCCTACAGCCATAAGAACAACAAGCCACACGGCCGGCATACCCATCCGCATTAAAATTGCAAGCGTGGCTGTGCGGGGAACCAAAAGGGACTCACGGTATACATTTGCTCCACGATCCACTCCTCCATGGCAGCGTCGACCTGCTCAAACACCCATGGCCACCTCACCTTCGCAGCCTGCCTAACCAACGCAGCCATCATCAATGCACGAACGGATGGACCCATCCAAGAAACGGGGCGAAAGGAAGAAGAAGCGCGTGGAGTGACCTTGACGGCGGAGAGGGAGCTCTCGCCGCAGCTGTCGCAGAGGACGCCGTCGAAGTCGAGCGCGTACAGGTCGCCCCCCATCGCGCGGCGGCCTCCTTCCTCCCTCCCTCTCTCTCTCCGCCGCACTGGACGGCCAACGAGGAGGTTTTGGGGGTGGTCTGGCCTTCTGATTTTTCTTTTTCTTTTCCTCCTTTTTCTTCGTTTTTTATATCCTCCTTGGGTTGGTGAGGCCGTGGATGAAGAGAGAGAGGATGAGGGAAAATGACAAGCGGAGAGCTGCGTTCCACAGGGGAGGGGAGGAGAGTCGATATGCGCTACGAAATCGGAGTAATTAAAAGTAAGGGCGATCTGCTCCTCCCACAACGATTCACCCCTTTTTTTTACTGGCGTGTTCGTTTGCGCTGGTATCCACGTCTTCCGGAATTTTTTACGTGTCTCTGCGCTGTGGGCCTCCAGTGTTCTTGCGATGCGCGCCATAGGTCTCCACTCTGTGGGCCTACACCGCTGTGCACGGGAGCCGTCGACAGGGTGGCTCAGTGCCGGGTTTTTGCTCCCTGATCAGTGGGCCTGGTGCTGTGTGGGGCCACATGGCTCGCTGGTTGGGTGGACTATGCCCGCTGAAGATTGCTCATTATAGTTCACGCGTTTAATGGGGTCTTTCGTATCTGCCCTGCGCCGAGACCAGGGACCATGGATATATATCCAGTTTGCTCCCGTGCAGGGAGTATGGGCCCATGTTTGTACTGGTTGGCGAATGGGAGATAGACAACGCTATACAGGCCTGCTCCATGCGGCGTGCGGCGCGAGGAAACCGTCATAAATCGCGCCGGTACTGTTTTCCCCTTTTCTTTTTCGTCCCCTTCCTTCTTCTCCACCCTAATCCCCTTTTCTCTGTTCGCCTTTCTTGCGTCCTCAATGGCGATTCCGAGGTGAGCGCTCTGGCGCCGTGCGCCCTCCATCGCGGACGCGTGTTCTTACTCCGTGCGTTCTTCTTGCAGATGCCCTGTCGGTGATCTCGCTCTCGGCTACGCGTAGGACCCCGCCGGTCGTTCCTCACGCAAGGTCAGCCGTGGATTCGCGTTCGATTCGTTCTTGCCCGTGGCCATCAATCGTGGCCTTCACTCAAGTTTCGGTTCTGTTTGCATGTAGGGAACTTTCTTCCACTTGCGCCGGCGCTGTTTTTTTGCTGTTGTTCAGTGCTGCTCCTTCTTGCGAGCCGTACTGCATCAGGGTTCCCGCCTTGTCAGCGGTCGCTGCTGTCGGTTGCTCACACTGAAGGTGGTGTTTCTCTCTCGCCTATGTTTTCCTTGCTCTGTTTGTTGTGTGTTTGTTTGTTATGCGTGCCTTTATTATAACATCCTCCTATTTGGTTGGGGGAGGGGGTGAGTGAGCCGTTGGCAGTGACGACCTATGGTCAATGTTGGGTTTTTTTCCCACCCTGGTTGGGGAAAAGGACAGGGGTAGGGGAAAAATGGTTGCGTTTTCTGGCCCCATAGAGTTGCCTTATATGCTGTCTGTTGGGAGCTTCTTCTTACACCTTACCCTCATTTCACTCTCTTTCTGCTCACACCTCTCAGAGTACTTTAGGGTCCTTTGCCTGCTGTTTGAAGACTCTCTCTGTAATACGCAGTGTTGTTGGCAGGATGGCCGCTGTGGGGGTTTCGTTCGTTTCGTTGTTGAACGCTGCTGCTTCTCATTGCCAGTTGCCCATGGTGTCCTACCTGTGGGAGCTGGACGGTGATGGTATGCTTCTAGCCGGTGTAGAGCTTGTCCTTCCGGCTGAAGACCTTGGCAAAAGTTCAGCTAGGAAGTTTTTTTGGGTAGCTGCCACAGATCCATTGATTGTTTCCCATGAAATGGTTGCTCAGCAGGCCGTTAGGTTCCTGCAAGCGAAGTACGGTTTTACCATCCATGATTACAACTTTGAGATGTTACTTTCCTATAGAAAGGTTGCTTCTTCTGCGGTGGACGCTGCTCTGGCAGCAGCTGCATGTCTTGCTAGGTTCCAGGCACGTTATGGTGCACTGGATCTGCCCTGTGACAGTGTGGTCACACAGTGCAGGTCTCTTTGGTTTACTTTTCTTAGGGAAGAACACTTCTTTTATAGCACATATCGGTCTTAGGCAGAGAGTGGGTTTATCTGTGGTTTGTAATAATGGATCGATTTGTACTTTTAAGTTCCATGCTTTTAATTGGTTGTTTACGGTTCATAAATTTCTCCTTTTGTTTTACTCTTTTTTCCAATCTCAGTTTGTTTATTTCTACTTGCATTGGAATTGTCCTCTGTGTTGTATGGTTTACCACATCTGTTTATCGCACGGCCATGCAGATTGTTGTGTTCTGTTGTTTAGAATTTGTGAGCGATGTCAGGTCGTGCTGCATTGCGCGTTCAACGTGCCCGTGAAAGCCGATTAAGACGACATGCTTCAATAGGACAGGGTTTGTTCTCTGTATATTACTACTGTGGGTTCCCTTTCCAGTTATGATCTGATAATGAAGTAGTTTGGTTTGTTATATAGGCTATCTGCAGGCTCCCATTTTTGATGCCATAGGTTCTAGAGGCTTGCAATCATGCCATGCTTCTACAAGTTCTGCCCAGATTGCATTCCCAGATACTCAGCAGCAATATCCTGCTGCTGTTGCAGAGCCAGTCATCGAAACATCCGGTGGATGTGACCCCACAGTAGCAATTGCTAAAAGTAAGCCAGCTGCCAAGCAGTTCCTATGACAAATCTGATGATATAATTCAGATTAGCTATGAAATACTTATTTGAAAAATTAGCCGACATGGTACTCCGATAGTGTTCTAAGTATTTGTGAGCACGCGTAGGGAAAAGATTGTTGCTAGATATACCACGGAGTGCTGCTGCAGTTAATAGGGAAAGACGTCGTATGAAAAGATCCGGTGATCAGCCAAGCTGTTCTATCAGCAATGTTCTTAACGGTATGCTTTCTCTTGGTTTGGTTGGATTGGCTATGCCTTATTATATATAGATTAGAGGGAAAAATAATCTAATTTATTATTTTGCGACCATTTTTCGTACGCATAGGTCCCAGGCCTACTGCTGATGACATCTTGCCTTTACCTAAGGACTATGTTGCATCCTTGAAAGGTTTGTTGTGTCCTTTGACATTGAGGGTTACCAATCTTTCGTTATGATCCTCTTCTCATAGTTATCCTGTGCAGCTTTGTATCCTGAACGGTCTTATTACGGTGGGCCATCTCATGAATGCCCCTATTGCGGTGCGGTCTTTTGGTACCAAGAAAGGGTTAAAAAGGGGACAGTTCTTTCGCAGCGAAAAATTGTGTACAATCTGTGTTGTAGAGGTGGCAAGATTAGTCTGCCCGAATTAAAGCATCCACCTTCTTTGCTGGCTGAGCTCTTAAAGTTTGATGGTGGTGTGCGATCAAAACGATTCCTACGACAAATCCGATCATATAACTCCCTCTTTGCTTTCACTTCTCTAGGGGCTAATATTGATAAGACGATAAATAATGGAACTGCGCCTTGTGTGTTCAAGATTAATGGTGTGGTGCACCATCGTATTGGCGGTTTACTGCCACAGCAGGGTGCCCCACCTAAATTTGCACAGCTCTATATATATGACACCGAAAATGAAACAGCAAATAGAATGAATATCTTCGAGCGAGACAACCTTTCTGATGAACCAGACCCAGAAATTGTTAGAGACCTTGGTTCTATGCTCGATGAGCACAACGATTTAGTTAAAGCATTCCGCTTTGCTAGGGATCGACTAAAAGATCACGGTGATCAAAAAGTTGCGCTTAGATTGCTTGGCTGTGATTCAAGGGATGAGATTCAGTATAATTTGCCAACAAGTGGTGAGATTGCTGGCATAGTAGTTGGAGACTATTCAGCTGGTCAATATACGTACGATGTTATGGTTCAATCCTCCAATGCTAGGCTCCGACGTGTCTCAGCTTTGCACCCATCATATATGGCTCTTCAGTACCCCTGCTTTTCCCGTATGGTGAACGAGGGTTCCATTTAGGTATCAAATATACTGACTTCCCTAGCATCACTGGTACGTCCAGGCGATATGTCACAATGCTTGAATACTACCGATATCGTCTTCATTACCGACTGAACAAGCCAAATCCATATACTTGCTGTGGTCGTCTTAGTGATTCTCTATGTGTTGATTCATACTCGACTGTTGAGTCGTCAAGGCTTAAATACATCTCTGATAACCAACCTGACCTTCGTTCCGAGTCTGTACAGGGAATAGTCGATGCAATAGATCATGGCCTAGATTCTGGAGATTCTGTAGGACAGCGATATGTGCTTCCCTCCAGTTTTACTGGAGGGCGACGCTACATGGTCCAAAATTATCAAGATGCAATGGCTATTTGTCGTGTCTTTGGATCTCCTGATCTTTTTGTGACTTTTACATGCAACTCAAAATGGCAGGAGATATATGATGCCCTGCTGTTTGAACCAGGCCAGCTCCCAAGCGATCGTTCCGATATGATTGTGAGAGTATTTAACATGAAAGTAAATGAGTTTATTGCAGACATTAGAGAGGGAAAAACTTTTGGTCCAGTCCTTGCTGGTAGGATATTTACCTGGTTCATTAGTATTTGTTTGTGCTGTATAGCTTCTAACATTGGCCCTCTTTACATGTAGTCCTGTATACAGTTGAGTTCCAGAAGCGTGGCCTCCCTCATATTCATTGCTTAGTTTGGCTTGCTGCTGAGAATGCTGAGTTTAGTGCTCCCATTGTCGATGGTTTTATTTCTGCTGAAATACCTGATGTGTTGACTGATCCTTTAGGTTATGCTTTAGTTGATGAATTTATGATTCATGGCCCTTGTGGCAATCAGAACAGGGCATGCCCATGTATGAAAAAGGGAGAATGTTCTAAGCATTTCCCTAAATCTTTTCAAGAAGAGACTACGATGGATGAATTTGGATTTACTATTTACAAACGCAGAAACGATGGTCGATATGTTGTGAAAAATGGTATTAAACTTGACAACATATGGGTAGTGCCCTATAACCTAGAACTTCTGAAAAAATACCAAGCTCACATTAACGTAGAATGGTGCAACAAATCTAATATGATCAAATACATGTTTAAATATGTCACAAAAGGTGCTGATAGAACAAAAGCATATTTTGAGATTTCTGGAAATGCATCGAATAAAACATCTGAAAGCTCTACTTCTCCACGAAATGAAATACAAGAATACATCGACGCAAGGTTTCTATCTACATGTGAGTCTCATTGGCGGGCTTTTGAATTTGACATACACTATAGAATGCCTTCTGTAGAACGCCTAGCTGTGCACCTTCCAAATATGAACTTTGTTCGATACAAGAAAGGATCTGACCTGCAATCTTTGCTATCTAGCCCTGCAGCGAAAAAAACAATGTTAACGGAGTGGTTCGAAACGAACAGAAAACATACCAGTGCACATACGCTTACTTACTGTGATTTCCCGAGAGAATGGACATGGGACAGTAGCTCACGTAGTTGGCGTCCTAGAACACCATGTGAAAAAATAGGCAGGATGTACTATGTGAGTCCAGTGAGCGGCGAGCTTTATTATTTACGAATGCTATTAATGATCGTAAAAGGCGCCATGTCTTATGCTGATGTTAGAACTTATGATGGGATTGTTTATCCAACCTTTAGGCAAGCATGTGAAGCAAGAGGGCTCCTTGAAAGTGATAATGAATGGCACTTATTGTTTGATGAGGCTATAGTATCTGCGTCGTCAGGCCAGCTGAGACAACTCTTTGTTACTGTTGTGATGTTCTGTTCTGTTGGAAATGTCCGGTCGCTATTTGAAAAATATTGGACCTATTTTACCGATGATATTCAACGACGTGTTAGGACAGCTTTATCGAATCCTTCTTACATAATACCTTCTGATAGACTGTTGTCCTTACTAATGAAAGAACTACATACTGTGTTTTCAAACAGTGGTGGTAGTATAGATGATTATGACTTACCACGAGCAGCAATTTATTCAGATGACATTGTAGGAAACAGAATGGTCGATGAAGAGCTTGCTCTTGATGCCGCCACCCTAGCCACAGAAGCTAACCTGAATATACCTAGGCTGAATACTGATCAAAGAAAAATTTTTGACACAATCATACAACGAGTAGATGAGAATAAACCTGGTTTTTTCTTTGTTTATGGCCATGGTGGTACAGGGAAAACATTCCTATGGAACGCATTGATTTCCAAAATAAGATCTGAAAAAAAAATTGTTTTGGCTGTTGCCTCCTCAGGAGTTGCCTCTCTTCTTTTGCCTAGAGGGCGCACTGCTCATTCTAGATTCAAAATTCCGATCGAGATAGATGAGAACAGCATTTGTACCATTAAAAGAGGAACCATGCTTGCCGAGCTTATCCAAAAAACTTCTCTCATAATATGGGATGAAGCCCCCATGACTCATAGAAGATGCTTTGATGCTTTAGATCGAACCTTACGTGATTTGCTTTCCGAACAGACACCTTCTAATAGTATAGTTCCATTTGGTAGTAAAGTCATTGTTCTTGGAGGTGATTTTCGACAGATATTACCAGTTATAAGAAAAGGTTCGCGTGCCTCCATAGTTGATGCATCCATTACGAATTCTCCTCTCTGGCGACATGTTACTCTTCTTAGGCTGACAATCAATATGAGACTTCTTCACGGTGACCTTGGTGAGTAAGGCTGCAGAGATCTTAAGGACTTTGGTGATTGGGTTCTAGCGCTTGGTGATGGTAGGTTGACTGCGACAAAAAAAATTGATGAATCAGAACCAACATGGGTGGATATTCCTGATGATCTTTTGATCAAAACATCCGGTGACAAAATAAAGGCCATAATAGATGAGGTATTTCCGCGCTTCGCAGATAACTATACAAATCATTGCTACCTTGCATGTCGAGCCATTGTTTGCCCAAATAACTCAACGGTTGATCAGATAAATGACTGTATTGTTGACATGATAGCTAGCGAGCCAAAAGAATATCTTAGCTGCGATACAATTTCAAAATCAAGTGAACACTTACCTGACTTTGATATCCTTTACCCTCCTGAATTTTTGAATTCCATTAATGTCAACAACTTCCCATCTCACAAACTTGTGCTCAAAAAAGGTGTGACAATTATGCTTCTGCGCAACTTAAATCAGTCCATGGGTTTATGCAATGGGACAAGATTATTGGTTACTTCCCTTGGTCATAGGTTGCTAGAGTGTGTGATTCTAACTGGATCTAATATCGGTGAGACAACATTCATACCACGAATCGCGCTTACCACCACGAGCCCTAAGTGGCCTTTTACACTTCAGAGAAGGCAATTCCCTGTCCGTATATGCTATGCAATGACAATTAACAAGAGCCAAGGACAAACCCTTTCACGAGTCGGTGTATACTTGAAAAAACCTGTTTTCACGCATGGCCAACTATATGTTGCTGTCTCTAGATCAACATCAAGGGAAGGTCTTAGAATACTCATAGAGGATGAGGATGAAGTATGTTGTTCAAAAACCATAAATGTGGTTTACCATGAAGTGCTAGAGGCTGTCAGCTCTATGGTACATTATGCGATTGGGTTTTGTGCATGATTTGCGATTAAATTGCCAGGATGGCACTGTGAAGGCTAATGTACTATATCTTCACACCTGCAGGATGTTGATACATAGCTCGCAGCCATGCTGCCAGTTTTTGATGCTGTTGTGTGACTCTTATTTTTTTTCCTCTTCGTTGTGCATGTGTTTGGCTTTTGTACGTTCATTAGGCTCTATTTTCTTCTGATCTCAGCTCCTTAAGTGTTTTAGCAATACAGTTCCTTTTGGAATCTAATGTATTTTTTTATGTTCTTGCAGATGGGCGGCCTGCAGATTGCTAGCCTTGAGCCTGGTGATGGGAATCCAACTCTCCGCATACGCATTTCACGGTTATGGGAATACCGTGACCAAAATGATGAAAGTATCTTGCACTATATTGGCTTGGTTTTGGTTGATCAAAAGGTCATTTCTTTGAAACCTTTACATAATAAACAGACTACAAAATATGTGTTCTCATTAGCTAACATAATTGTTTGAACAGGGATCCAGCATTGCTGCTATGATTTATCCTCCATGCGACAACAAATTTAAGCCCCTCATCACTGAAGGCAAGGTATACTTGCTTACGTACTATCGTGTGAAACCTTGCACGAAGCACTACCGGCCAGTTGACAACAAACTGGCGATCACTTTCACTTGGTGGAGTACAGTGGAAGAATGTGTTGATGTGCCAGATAACTTTGCTCAGTATGCTTACTCCCTTAAGCCTTTTAATGAGCTACGCTCCCATGTGGACAGGAAAGACTCCTTCACAGGTGCCACAGTTCTAGACCTATGATTTGTTACATATTACATTGCTAATTTTTTTGCTGCTAACATGGATTCCTCTTCTTTATAAAAATATCATAGATGTTATTGGAATCATCACTGAAATATCATCTGTTACAACCGTTCAGACACGCATTAAAGACGGTGATAGCTTGAAAAGGAACGTCTACATCCGCAATGCTGAGTTAGATCTCTTCCCTAAATTTGTATTGTGTATATTATTCCTAGCTAATTTTCTGAGGCTCTCTAACAACTCTGACATCTTATATCATCCATGTCAGCCAACAACCACCATATATTTACCTTAATACTAACATATCGTTTTACTATGCCAGCTCCCTTAATTCCAGTACAACAGCTTTTTTTTGTGTTATAGACTAACCACTCACTACACCACACTCCCTCTGTGATTTTTTTTATATACACACAACATAGCAATGAGACAACCAATATTGCATTGTGGGGAGAAAGGGCTACAAGCTTTCCTGCAGATGAGATTGTCAGTGCAGGCAAGCATCAACCGCAGATAGTTATCTTTGTTGGCACATTGGTGAGAGGCCATGGAAGTAAGCGATCTACTGGACACTTTGGCTGCATTTTTCTACTACGCCTTTATCTACTATTGTCATAATGCATGATACCATTGTTTCAGGAAACGTTTCTCTGTCAGGTAACTCGGCATGCAAATGGTACATAAATATTGACACACCAGAGGTCAAATCCTTGGCTGCTAGGTATATTATTCATATCTTGCCATCGCCCACTGTTGTTTTACCCTGATTTATTTCTATCTAGATCTCACCTAGATAATATTATATAGTGTTGAAGGGAGCTATGAGCCAATAAAATGGCTTGATCTGCCGTCTGGACCTGCTGCCCACAACAATGGTGAAGAAAAGACAATTGCTGAGATCAGAGAACTTCACCCTTTTAAGTTCAAGGTAAAACCCTTATATCCAGTTCGTCCTATTGTATTTCACACTATGTAACAGGTTGTATTGACTGTCACCATCTTATGGAAACAGAAACATGAGTTCTTGGTTACTGTGGTCATCAAAAAACTTAACATGGAGTATTCCTGGTGGTATACTGCTTGTGATATCTGCAAGAAGACAGCAAAACCATATGGAAGTTCTTATAGATGTGGAAACAACACATGCCCACCAGTTGTTTCAGCTTCACCTTGGTCAGTCATACTAGAACTAATCAAACCACACAGCATAGGTATTGATGTATGAGAACTAATGCCACCGTGCATTTTTCAGGTTCAAACTGAGTGTGATAGCAGGAGATCATACAGCCGACACTACATTTATTGTTTTTGGCCGTTTGGCTCAAAGGCTCATTGGTCGTTCAGTTGATGCACTGGTGATGGAGAATCCAACCGGCAAGGACTACATACCGAGAGAGATCACTGATCTTCTTGAGAAAGAATTTGTCTGGAATGTCAGCTTTACAGAGAACACAGTTTCTAGCGGCATTGTAGCTTTCCAAGTGAACAAGATTATTAAAGGAGGCCAGAATTATTCCTTGGCTCTTCTACAATCTCCATCTGGATCCCAAGCATCTTCTGTGGTACCTTCCATGGCCCTATCTCCAGTTACATCTCAGGATGTTTCTGTTGGTCAGCACACAGAGACAGAAACTCCATCAGTAGGGTTTGTTGATGCTCAGCTACCTCTGGTTAGCCCATCCACCGCTACACAAAAAGATAAGAATATAGACGATGAGTTTGCATCAAAGACCCCTGGAGAGGATGTGGCTGCTGATGATGAAGACTATGACCAGGTTCAGTGCATCCCATAGCTAGCTCTCTAGCACATACAAATTGTTCACTGCCCACACTAACTCTATATATTGGGAAATAGGATGATGAGCATCTCAACCTTACACAGAAGGCTCCTGGTTCTGCAGCTAAAAGCACCACTTCCAAGGCATACAAAAAGAGGTGAGCCACTTGATTTCTTTCTCTTCCAAAGTATAAGCTATTTGTCTGTATAGTAACTTATCTAATAACTCGCACCAAAAAAAGGCCCAGACCATCTCCTGGAACCGGTGCAGCTAAGAAGTTGTTCAAGGGCAATGATGCTGACAGTACTGATGATGCTGCTGGAAGCAGGTACTGTTACTATTCTTATCTTTCGTTGTATACTCGAAACCTTTTGCACAATTCTCATATGTTCTGTCCTAAATTTCCAGTGCCATCAAGAAGACCTAGAGCATCAGCAAAGATCGTTGCTCTTTTTTTTTGGGATATATTCAGCCATGTGTGGCCACCAAGATTAGCATTGCTGTCATAGAGACCAGCATTTCTCTGAGAAACTTCTTCGGGCTGAACAGAGCACATCCCTGGCTAATGTTTTCAAGATGCCTCTACAGTCTTTTGTTCCCATGTTGGATGAATGCACATCAAACCAACTAGGCTAGAATTATTCATTTTGCAAGCAAACTTCTTATTATTCGTCCTGTATTTATGTAGCTGGCATTCTACATTATCATGATTCGTCCTGATAATAAATACCAGCAGATCAGACCAACTATTATACCTTTCCCAACGCGTAATTGCTTGCCATGGCTGATATTCTGTGCCCATATATCGTTTCCACGCAATTACGTCCACATATTTTTCAAGCCAATCTTTGCAGCTCAAACGTTTCAAACAAACATCGGTAGCTTTTAGACCAAGTGTACATATATACGATACACAACACAGTACGTTCTCCAAACCACCATCCGTGCCAACCCAGCTGCACATTGAAGAGAACATAAACGCCCTATCTGCTCACTTGCCCACTTCTCTTGAAAAGACAACACAGCTAGCACCCTAGCAACCTGTCTATCCTCACTCTTTAACCTTCTTCTACCTCTATCCGTTCTCTCAGCCAGACCTCTCTCTCTCTCTCTCTCATATCAAGAACACATCCTCTTTTTCAGCTTCACCTCCTCCTTTGGTTCTTGCTTGCGATCTACTGCATTGAGCAGAAGAGCAGCGGCTCATTGCTATTGCTGCTCTGATATTCATCCATACCAGGTACCACAGTTGCCGCATCTCATTCTCCAAACTGATTTCTACACGTATATTATGCTTTCCTCGCTTATCTTATCTTATCAAGTAAACATAGGCACAACAAATCGATTAGTAAATAGAACGGCAGTGAAATTAGATCTGTTTATAGGTAGAACGGTTTCCCTACATGCACAAGCCAGGCACATTCATAGCCATATTTTTGTTTTATTTTTGCAGTAACATGGAACACAACCAAGACAGGGAGGTTACTAGGCCAATAACACAACCATCGACCTATGCGAAGAAACGGCCACTAGCAGCAGCAAAATTTTCCAATAAAAAGGAAACGTCCCAATTACTAGCCGACATTATATACCAGAATGCAGTAGTTGTCAAGGTCCATGGAGCTGGTAATCCAACCACAACCCAGATATCAGCGATGCTAGGTTTCGTCTGTGACTGCCAGGTTGATGATTTTGCCTTGCTTCCATTCCGTCACCGAATGTATATTGCCATTTTTATGGATCATGACCAGCAAGAAGAACAGTATGAGAAAGCACTGAACCAAAAAACATACACATTCAGAACAACAAAGCTTGAATTTCAGCCTTTCAAAATGAACTTCGACAGTACCATCAGTCCACTACGTCAAAGGGTGATACTAGCATTAGAAGGAGTGCCACCTGAACAATGGAACAAAGAGGCTATAACAGAGTTGCTAGACAACTGCTGCAAAATCGAAGAACTGTATGAAGAGCACCATATCCAGGATCTTTCGGTGTTTAGATTGGCGGCATGGACATCAAACTGTGATCTTATCCCCAAAATCATAGAGTGGAACATTGGCACAAATCAGCCAGGGCAACAATCTACTGATCTGAATTGGAAACCAAATGGGGATCTATCTATCGTACTAATTCACATCGAAAAGCTGTTTGACTACAGTGATCCAACCAATGGAAACGAAGACAATCCAGAGGCTCTCATAGAGTATGAAAACAAAGTGCATCATCTCCCAATTATCAAAAGATTCCAGTGGCTGCCCGGCAGGATCGACTCTGATTATGGCCCAATCGAAGGAGGCACACCGTTAGTGCCACGGCAACAGCTTCCAGACAACCTTCACGAAGAGCAGCCGTTTGATCATCCTCAGTAGCAGGCTATATAGTTTTGTAGCGCCTGCAAAAGAACCAAAAAAAATATATGTTATGTATCCTCTGTTTTGCTCAATGCTAGAGCTTCTTGGACATGCAATGCAGCATGACTACCCCTGTTATACTAGCCTTTCAGCTTTATATCCATTTGCTATTACTAAGATCCTCCAATCCTATTTGCTTTGCTTGAATACCTTCACCATAAAATTCTAAAATACTGCGTTAGCTCCATAGCCCTAAATGAACGGTGGGGAGGCGCCGCGAAGCGCGCCCAAAGTCCTAGTTTCACCAAAACCTAGCCCGCCCATTCACGCGCGGGCATATAAAGTAGGTTATGTTTGAATAGAATATCAATATAACACATGCTATATTTGAAAAAAAAAAGTACTTCTTTCATTTCACAATGTAAGTCATTTTAATATTTCTCACATTCATATTGATGTAAGTCATATTTAACATCAATATGAATGTGGGAAATGTTAGAATGACTTATATTGTGAAACGAAGGGAGTATTATTTCTTTACAAATTTTCTTCATCGACATTGCTTAGAAAATTTTTTACGAGATATTTTTAAGGTTTGAACTATATAGTATTTAACTCATTACTATAAGCAATTATCAATAATTTTCTTTATTTTCTTGAAAGAGTGAGTCAATAAATACATAGGAGATATATATTGTACACATCATTTCCCTATTATATATGTGATTTATGGTGTTCTTTTTAGAAAAAAAAAACTAGTCGACTTGAGTCATAAATTTAAAGTGTCTAAATTCATTGGCATCTATATGATTGTGGGTAATGCTAGAAAGTCTTATAATATGAAATGGAGGGAGTAGCATATATAACTTTTTAACCAACGAAGTACTTCTATGTCCCGCTACCTTTGTATGTTTTACATATGCAACAATATATGGAGAAACTCCTAATATCATGGTATAGGATAGATGGAAGGCCATTAATATCTAAGCACTTAAACATGGTTATGGCAATGGAACATACAATGGTTGTTCCAATTTGTGAAAAGCAATAACTAAGTTTTGCAAATTTATAGATTCTCTCTAATTGATTTAATTCAATCCATATTGACATTTTTTCAATTTTGTTTTATACAAGTCTTATTTTAGGTTAAAAATATAGTCATTATGGATCATGAATTGTTAGTTTAACTATTTAATAGAGAAACAGTTAGATTAAAAATTAGACGTATATCTTAAAAATATGGTCTTTTCAGTACGGGCGGTGTTTTGTGCATGTGCTGGGGAGGATGAGAATTTAGGGACTTTATTTTTCTATAATTTTCTAAATAATTTAAGTAACACCATGATCATATGTTTTTTCTTATAATTTGTAATTTTTTTTGTAATTTTGAGACATTAAAATCATATATGAATGTCCCCTCTAATGGGTGAAGCCGACCATATCCGTCGAGGCTTTATTTCTCAACTGCCTTTAAACATTGGTCCCGAGTCGACATAGTTGTGCCCGGCAAGGTGAGCATGAAGTATATTTTTAATGCCTAGTTCACTATTAGTACCCTTATAGATAATTGCATAAGTAAGTATAAAGTTAAGCACTATTGTCAAATGGTGGCCTCTGCTGGGGTAGCTTCAACTCAACCATATGTCTGAACTTTGCTATACTTGTGGTAGCATAGCATGCTTGGTGTCCTTTAAAGGAAAAAAAAAGAAGGAATGCAGGTGATGAAAATATTTTTCGATGAATTTTTTAAAGTTTTGTGTAGACAAAATTGTTTATAGTATTAATCAGTAATGCTTATTTTTTTAATTGTGTAGATACAATATTCTCTTTTCAAATGAGCGAGGTTGATAAAAAATATAGCTAAACAAACGTACCATATCATTCTTACAGTGTGAAGATGAAGATGAAGATTAAGTGTTTTATGTAAAACGAGGTGGTAATAACATGTGATTAATTAAGTTTTAATTATTACAAACTTGAAAAATGGATTAATCTAGTATTTTAGAACAACTTTCATATAGAAAGTTTTCACACGAAACGTACCGTTTAGCAGTTTGAAAAGCGTGCCACGAATATCCAAAACTTAATCCACTGCTTACAGTGGAAACGAACGGGGCAAACATCATCAATTATGTTTGATATATTAGAATATCTAAACTATAAAAAATATATGATGAATAGTTTAATGCGCGGGATTGTTCATTTGTTACCAAATCAATTTCGCAAAGAAAAACCGTATATAACCATAATTCTCGTGATGGATTAAGAGGTCATATTCCGCTCAAATAGTTCTTAAAAAGTTTTAGAAAAGAGAATCTTAATCTCTCATAAATTAAAATTAAATCAAAACTAATTGTAAACCATAATGTTGTTTCACTTTTTCTGCATGTAGATTTGAATTAGTGTTATATATATTAATTATTGATATTTAACACCAAGTTGATCATTTTTATCATGTGAAATTATTTTAAAAATGATCATAATATTAATTATTATATGCCAGTTAAATTATTTGAAAAATAATTATGACATTACATATTATATGTCGGCACCATGTGTTGTAATGAATTTTACAGTACCATATAACTATTATAAGTTATCAGTATTTTATTTAATTAAAGAAATACAACGGATTATAAGTTAGATATATATTTAAAAATAATTTAAAAGATAAACATTTAAAGACTGTTGATTTGGTATTTGTGAAGTAATTAATTTTATTTTATAATTTAGGAAATCTTATTTTAAAGACCGGTTCTTGCTTTATAGCTCTTTTTATCTTCCTACGCATGTATGGCCCTGTTTGGATGCTTCAGGCTATTAAATAGCCCTCCGGAATCTTGCTATTTAGGAGTATTAAACGTAGATTACTGACAAAACCCATTCTATAACCCCTAGGCTATTTTGTGAGATGAATCTAACGAGGTATATTAATCCATAATTTGCTACAGTGATGCTACAGTAATCATCCGCTAATCATAGATTAATATACCTCGTTAGATTCGTCTCGCAAAATAGCCTAGGGATTGTGGAATTGATTTTGTCAATAATCTACATTTAATACTCCTAAATAGTAAGATTCCGGAGAACTATTTAATAGCCCGAAGGATCCAAACAAGGCCTATGTCTGTTTTTTTAAGGAGAACAGTACGTAAGTTTTATATCCGATCATATGTACGTTAATTTTTCTAGTAAATAATTTTGATGAAGCTAGGATTTTTTTTAAATAGATCTAATCTAATGGTCTAAAATAACAAGTCCACCAATTTAAGTAAAAATCGACGGTTAGATTAGAAAGTGCCACGTGACGGTTTAGGAGCGTTTGTAGGACGGCTTAGGTGCGTTGTAATAGATTTAAGGTTCCGGACTTCCGCCGATTTTGGAAGTGAAAACAGGTCTTTACGTTGGGAGAAAATCGCTGAGGGCTTTGCTTGAGTTTAGGCGCTCCCACCGTTTCAATTTACTCACAACTAGAAAGAAGCACGCGCTACGCCACATGCGATTTACAATTACTAAATTGCATCATTAAGGTAAAATATGGTATAAATCTATCTTGCTTCCCCCAAAAGACAGATATCACCGTAACATCTGAACTTAACATGTTCACCAATCCTCGATAATGCAAAGGGTAAAGAATAGAAGATATCTTTGCATTGATCCAATTCAAGATTATTCAAAATTGACTTCAGAGTCAGGATAACACATTAGTTACACTGACCAGATATAATCTGATATTTGAGATTTATTTGATTGAGGATTTTTTTCATAAAAAAAGAATTACTACACCATATTCATAAAGGATGTCGTTTAGGACAATATTTAAGTCAAACATTGGGAATATAAATCATGAATAACTCTTAAGTTGTTGAGTTTAAAAATGTAAAAATTATATGTATAGATTTGTTTTGAAAAATATTTTCATAAAAGTATACATATATAACTTTTCAATAAATATTTTTATAGAAATAAGAAGTCAAAGTTGTGTTTTGGAGAACGTGTCGCTGTCCTAAACGACTTCCTTTACGAGTATGGAGGGGTAGTAGCTATGGCCAGTAAAGATCCAACCACCAGCTTGCATGTGCTTGAGATGTACTGCACGCTTGCTGATCCCTATCACCATCTACAATGAGAATAATAAGAGCAATCCATGAGAATTGGTCTAGACAGTTTTTACAATAGAAGGTAAATATGCCCACAAAATATATAGAGAAGTTGGTTAGGGAAGCATGACTAACTCAAAAAACTAAAATATGTATGGCTGTAAAGTAGGGAGAAATGGTGTTTCCATACGTTGGCACAAAACAAAATAACTTAACTAAAATACCTTTCATTTGTATCACAAAGAACTAAACTGCATTTTAATAATTGACCTAGTGAAAACTTAATATGTGGTAGAAAAACAACAGATCATGTAGCTACTGAAATATGGCTATCGTTCCATATTGAGAAGGAAATTATTGCTCAGGTTAAGCCTCTATCATCTTACTGTGCTTGGTTCTTCAACTGATAGCTTCATTATTTTTTTTCATGAGCTGAGGACAGTGGGTTGCCCCTCTCAACAAAAGTAGGAGTTTTGTTTTGCAAGAAGATAATTTGTTCCATCTGATTGCATAGGATCTGTCACCTCACTTGTCTCAAGATAAAGAACAACTAAGACATAAATATAAATCATGGATGTTGTATACAAAAGAACAATTTTCATGAACTCCTATCCAAAAAGTAAGAACACTTGCTATAACAACAGGATATTTTGTAAAGAAATAGGAAGAACATGGAGCCGATGGCAACTATATTAGTGGTACATGCGCTCATGTGAAATCAAGGAAAACTAATGTACTCCCACATTCTAGCATTTCCCACATTATATGTCTAGATTCATTAGCATCAATATGAATGTGGAAAATGCTAGAATGACTATATGTATATATGTCTAGATTCATTAGTATCAATATGAATGTGGGAAATGCTAAAATGACTTACATTGTGAAACGGAGGAAGTATATAGACAACCCATCATAGAATGAAGAAGCGCATCTAGAATTTCTCATAGGATCTCTTTAAAAAAAAATCAAAGCTGAACACATGTTGCAGAGCCTTTCATGTGGGTCTGAACTTATCGCACAATCATTTATGAATATTCTTCATTTGTATCTTGTACATATAAATTGGAAGACCTACAAACTATAACTGTCACTTTGTCAAATAGGTTGTTGCTTTCTCATAGGTGGGACAGAGCATATACTTGACATTTGACATCATGATGAATTAAGCCTAAATCATTTTGCTGAAATAGAATAGAACATTACTCTGGAAGTTTGGATACCTCAATATAATTCAAATGCAAGCACCTGCAGTTGCTGAAAGTGAGATGTCTTGTTCATTTTCCAAAATGATGGTCATTCAATAGTTTGTCGATGAGATAAACATTGCATGATTGTAATATGCTGCAAATTAAAAACATGATGAACCAAAACTTAGTTGATTTGAAAATTTGATATGGCAACTAAAGCAAATATGAAAGTACTGGATTAAGGAGCTGATTTCTACAACTTCCATATACAAAGAATGGCATTATCTGCCATGTAAATGGGGTGAAAACCCTCTGCAAGTTGACAGATCAAGTTATAGTTGAACTGCAATACACAGACTTCTTATCAGAAGTTACCTCTGTCCTTAAACTTGATACCTGCAACTTTGCAGTTTTTCACATTCTCTGATTTGGACTTCAGAGATTGCAAATATCAGCTAGATGTAAATTGCATACTAAGAAAAGAAAATCATATAATTGAAATTAGGATGAAGCATGAACCAATCACCTCATAAATTGGAATGTGGTCTGAATATAAATACATAATGTAGTCTCTGAAAACTGCATCAGAGTAGCACAATCTTTTGCCCATCTTTTCCCCTAGTTCCTCTATTGTTCCCTTCTCACTTCAATTCCATTGGATCTAGCAGTAGCACAATGGGATCACCCTCTTCAGTAGGATTAGCTGTAAGGAAAAAAAAAAGAAAGAGGGCAGCCGCTAGCATACCTCTCGTTTGGGTGGCTGGATCTTCCGATGTGGCAACGACGGCTAGAAAAGCGCAGTGGCGGCGGCGGCGTCGACGACGGCGGTAGTGACGGCGGCGGTGACGTCATGGCAGCGGCGGCGACGTCGTGGCAGCGGCGGCGGTGGCGACAACGGCGATGACGGCGTATGCGAGGGGAGGAGAAGGATGAGGGAGCAGGCCGGCGCGCGTGAGGGAGGAGGAGGCGAGGCGGCGCACTTGCGCGGCTGCGGGTGAAGCGAGGCTAGGGTTTGGTGCAGGCTGGTGCAATCTCTGCCGTCCGTTTGCGATCCGATGATATCACGGGTGCGGAAGCGCCGGCACGGTAGGACAGATGTACGACCCAGATCGATCGTAGCACAAGATCGGACGGTGGGGTAGCTGGGACTGGCACATAATTAACTGAAAGTTCAGGGACCTTTGTGCAAAAATACGCTGACGTGGCGCTCTAAATTTCAAGCATTCCCACGGCGTTTAAGTAGGAGGACTTTTACGGTACAATGTAGTCTCTGTCAGTATTTACAAGGATATAATAGGAATTTGCTAAAATAAATTATAAATGACATTTTAATAATCTATTATTAGGTTCAATCTCTATCTTTTGGCGCCGTCGTGCATGATTCAGGTGAGGGAGAGACGAGCCAAGACGGTGCGATTAGTCCTCTTCGGCGGCTGGATTCACCGGCGCCTGCTTCCTGTTCGTGCAGCTAATCGATCGCCACCTCCCACCACCATCTCATGCGATCTGTGCACACGAAAATGCATGCATTAACTTATGTACTCTTATGTTCTTGCAAATATTCTCTGCAATTTTAATATGTAGAATCTGATCTTAAGATGGCAATGGTACAGGGAGCGTCCCCAGTAGAGTTAGGGTTCAGTGACACTGCAAAATGTTAATTGTTCCCTAGAATTGATTAGTACTAAATCACCATGCTTAATTGATTTTGAGTGTTAGCATTGTGGCGTGCTTGTGGTGCCTGGCATGGCGAGTGTTGACTGTGTGGCTGCCGGCACAACTCCGCCGCCTGGGATGAATGACGATGGGAACGGGGAATCGGATCGAGCTGGCTTGTAAGCTGGAATTTACGAAATTGCCACCACGAAATAAAACAAAAAGACCAGAATACCCTTTTTAGAATTATACTACAAATCCAATTAAGTGGGTAGGTAATCAATCTACAGCGTTAGATTAATTATACTGTCAGTATATACTTATCAGTATAGTGTACCGTAAAATTTCTCTTAAGTAGACTAATATTCCTCCTCTTTCAATTGTATTAGTACTGTGGATGTGCTTTGGAACGGGATTAGGAGAAATCCTGATTTTTTGCCGCTCGGATATTTTATTGCGTGGAAACACTGTTTTTCGTTGGCTGAGGTGGTTTCTTAGGCATAGTGGTTTCTTTACAAGGAAATATACTATGGTGAGAAAAAAAGGAGAACGACTTCGCTGGTACATTAACAGGTATATATATATTTTTTTGCGGGGACATTAACAGGTATATTTAACTTTAAGAAAAAAAAGTTATGCACCCAATCTTGGGACAAAAGAAATTGAACTTTAGTTGCTACAGTACGTACGTGCGTCTTCCAATTTTATACCGCGGGAAACACCTGAGTTTGGTCATGCGCAGCACAGTGTCGGCGTGTCCGTGTTACGACCGGACCCCCAGTGGGGCCCATCACCACCCGGCCGGGACCCATCTCCTTCACGACCCGAATCTTGATTGGGATGCGGTTCGAGCCCGGGCTCCATCTCAACTTTTCACGAGCAAAAAAAAAAATAATACTACTAAAAAGGATTTTGCGCCGCCGAGGCCGAGGCCGAGAGCCGCACGCCTCACCACCACACGACTCCTCCTCTCCCCCAACCGCAACTACTGCACGAAAAAAAAAGTTTCGCTCCCCTCTCGCGGCGTATTTCCCTTCTCTCTCTCTCTCTTCCCCGTCGCGTGGCCGGCGGGAGGCGCGGCGAAGCGCGCGGCGCCGGTGTCCAGGTGAGGCGGGCATGCCGGACCTCGTTTCCCCCCCTCTCTCTCTCTACCCTCCCCTTGGGTCTGATTACTCTGCGTCGAGGAGCGGCCGGGTCCAGATCTAGCGCCGGGGTCGGTCGGCGAAGCCTTGGGGGGTTCCTCGTCGTCGCTGGCGGGCGGCGGCGGCGGCGGCTCGTTGTCGTGGGATATGTGGCCTCGGTATTGAACCGGTGCGCTTAACTGTGGCGGTGGCGGAGTCCGCCGACCGCCGGTTACCTTAGGTCTAGCCGTGGCCTGGCCAGCTGGCCTTCGAATAAATGCAGCTGTTGTATGGATGGACGCTTTGTTTAGGTTTTGATTTTGATTTTGTGAAGCATTAAGCAAGTTGGCAACCACGCAATACTTTGGATGGGATTTGGCTCTAATCCCCCTTTTACGATTTCATATGTCGTACATGTTTTTGAATTTAGATCGGTGATCCTTCACATAATTTGTATACCTATTCTTTAGTACAAGATGAATTTAGATTTTAGAGCCACTGAATACATGAACCTGTGAATCTCCTTTTGGTTTTCTCTCCAATCTGCATGCACAATGTTGTGCTTGGACATAGGTGTTTGCAGGTGAGCATATAGGTTTTGGGTCGGTTTGCCGCCTATAATCCTAAAATGCCAATTTGTCCTTTCAACATAGGGGATAAATTACTTGTTAATAGTAAAACTCCAATGAAACATGACTTAATTATCACAGTACTTATACTGGGAAAGTGGAAGGTCTTACTAGTTTTGACAGTGGAATGTTCTAAGGTATATACCATCTTATATACTTTCTTTGCTCACATCTAATATCAATACTTTTGATGTTTGTACTAGGATTTTATGCATGGCAGAAAACATGAAATTTGCTGAAGGGTCGTACGTGGCCAACGAATTGGATATGCTCTCTCTGGCTTCATCAGTATATACTGCTCCATTATTTCAAACAGAATTTGATTCAGTTTATGTGCCTGAATATGGGGACGTGGGTAACAGTCAGGATGGCCTATTTCCTGGTTTATTCATTTCAGATGGCTTTGTTTTCCCTCCAAGCGAGCATGAGAATTTGCCAATAGAATCTGATCTTGATGGATCGAACAACAATAACAATGGTCAAGAAAGCAGCTGTGCTGGGAATATCTATGAGGGTTGTAATGAACCAGCCAAAGAAGTTGATGGCAGAAGTCTGTCTGTTAGTGGTGACCTGCACTCTGCCAACGAAACTACTATCCCGAATTTAGAGCCACCTGAAATACGTGCTGAACAAGAGAAAGATAATGCAACCATCAAGTGTGATCTTCCATGTGAAGGATGGTTGAAAAGGAAATCAAATTGTCTTTCTCACCGTATGAAAGGAGTGACGACAGTCTGCACTATTGTGGCAGCTGGTGCTTTGATGGGCTTTGTTATAATAGGTCAGAGGTGGCAGCAGGACAAATTGCACCTTCATCATTTTCAGTTCAATATCGGCACTGAGGTATGCTATCTGAACTTTACCCATAATAGCTGTATCGACAATGCTTCCAGTATTTATATCTCGTTTTTCTTGTCTACCTGTTACTTATTTTGAGGGATTGATAAAGCATGCAACAATATATAATGTTCCTCCTATCTTATGTGCCATGAAGTATTCAAATTTCTGGAAGTTAAACAAAAGCTTCCTGCATCCTGTATATATAAGTGCTGCTTATGTGGTAACCTTTTCAGTACTCCTACTGAATAAGACAGATAATTGGTCCATAAATCTAACACATTTAGACCAAATCTTTAAATTCGACTCAGCGTATAATAGATCTATTTATCATGGTATTTGACCAATATCAACATGGTGTTTGACTTTCGGTGTAATTAATTCCTTAATTCTGGATCCAGCTCTAGAAGAAGATATGCACTTATTTGATTTATCTTTTTTAATTAAATTTATGAAGTTATTGAATCACTTCTATTCCAAAATTAATTTCTTAATTCTGGATCCAATTCCCTAAAGATCATACAGTTAAGGTAGTTTAGTTCAATTTCTTTTTCCAAAATTGTTTCATCTAAGGTCATCCTTTATAAAAGACTAAACTTATATTGGTCAGAATCTTAAGCTCCCCCAAACGATCCCTTAATATGCTTTTGTTTGACCATGAAGATTTTCTACTTCCCCCCATGAGGCCTACACTTTAGCTTGGAGCAGATGCATTAATTCTGGTGCATTTGTGTTAGACTAGTCGCCATGCTTTTATTTATATAACCGTCTCATCTGATTATGCTGCTTATGCTTATTTCTAACCGTTTCTTCTAATTATGCTGCTTTTGCATGAGCCTGTGTTTATGACTTTGTACGTATATAAAATGAACAAACTATGTACACCATAGCTCCACTCTCAGGCTGTCTATTAGATATGAGCCATACTTTAGATTTATTGAAATCAGTTATGCTACAGTGACTGCAAGTTTCACTGATGACAACACTGTTTGACAGGGCGTCAACAGAATCGTTGGAATATTCAGCCGTTGTAAGGATGCGCTTCCCAGTAGTCAGCAGCTCAAGTCTCTGCTTCCGACTCGCGTGCTCCCTCAAGAGCCAGTGAGTGCGTGAGTGGGACTCGCGTGGCAAATTTTGATGGCAGGCATCGCTATAATTGAGTTTTTGTTTTCTGATATGGTTGGAGGTAGCAGATTATTTTTTGTACTAGCGCAACCGTTTGATCTTTGTCCTTGTGTAAATTTGTGGGGGTATTGATCTTGCTCGTGGAACCAAAACATCATTATTTGTACTCTGTACTCCGTACGTACTAATTGTAAAAATACAGGAGAACAACACACGCGAACATCTATCTGTACCTGCTTTTTTGCCGCTGATAATTGCTACTCTCTCTTTTTCACGTTAATTTTTTATGGTATAAGACGCTTTGAGTATTAAATAGATTGATGTATGAGAAATTGAGACAAACGTCTCATTCTCATAACGTGAGACGGAGGGTGGGATACGGAGGACTTTCGGGCATTAGCTTAGATCAGAACCATTTCATCCAAAAAGGGCACGCTTGTGATCGGACTCGGAGCAGTGTTTTTCAGTGTCAGGGCTGTGGTGTGTACCCTTTTGCCGTTGCCAAGCCATTAGCCGTCATCTTGCTTGCCCTCTGTAAAAATGAGCTTCGGTTTTGGAGGCCATCGAACTCAGTAACGTCTCTCGCCCATGCATGCTGGACATATGTCTGGGGCATTTAACTTTTTGCTATTTCTAAGATGTGACAATTAAGAATTACCACTCGTAGTCTATAATATATAGGTTCTCATGTGTTATCACAGTCTATGAGCCCTCATATGTCTATGACATATAACATATGAGGGTCTAGTGGCAAAGTCTTAATTGTCACTTGTAAGAATGGCAAAAGGTTAAATATCTGATAAGTTTTCTGTATTCGCCATGCATGATCGTTGGGCTCTTCCGCTGCTGCAATCTTGTCGAGCTATACACAAGTTTGTTAGTATCTCGATCCATAAATATGTAAGCATACTAAGATCCTACCAAACCGAAACGATATGGATTTTACCTAGTATCCTGATTTTTATAGTATTTCGATCTTATTATTTGTTTTTACATGATTTTACGAAATCTTAGATAGTATCTTGATTCTACGTGATCATATAAAATATTATTTAAAATAAGATAGATTAGTAATATTGTGAATAAATATGCTCAAGTTTACATTAAAAACCAATTAAATTTATCAAAATTAATATTACATGATTCAGTATTATATATTTTGTATAAAAATGTGTATTTTTTGAAATCTGATAGTATGACGATTCTATAGTAGTATCTCGAATACTATAAATAAAAAACAATCTTATCTCGATACCGACTATCTCGGCTAAACAGAAATGGCTAGAGGTTGGGCCTTGGTCCTAGAGGTTGGGCCTGTTTAGGCTGTTTTTGGAGGTGGGGGTTGTGAACTCATCTCCCATACACGAAAAACGGAGCGGTCTATTAACACGTAATTAATTAAGTATTAGCTAATTTGTTTTCAAAAATAGATAAATATGATTTTTTAAACAACTTTTGTATAGAATCTTTTCGTAAAAAAACGTACCGTTTAGTGTTGGGAACTTGCTCTTGCAAATACACCCCTAGTTTACGAAAATAGAATTTTTAGATGTCACATCGAATATTTGATCAGATGTCGAAAGAGGTTTTTGGATACGAATGAAAAAACTAATTTCATAACTCGCCTGGAAACCGCGAGATAAATCTTTTGAGCCTAATTAATCCGTCATTAGCATATGTAGGCTACTGTAGCACTTATATCTAATCATGGACTAATTAGACTCAAAAGATTCGTCTCGCGATTTCCCCTTAACTGTGCAATTAGTTTTTTTAATCTATATTTAATGGCTTCATACTTATATCAAAGATTCGATGTGATATTTTCAGAAAAAATTTTTGGAAACTAAACTCAGTCCAAAGAGAACGCAGAAGGAACGCCTTCTGGCTTCCGATACTTTTTATTTGACGACAGAGGGGATCTAAACACTGTTGTCGTTCGGACTTGGGACTCGGGAAGGTCTGACGCAGAAAGCTAGTAGCTGCTTTCTATTAATACACACACAAATTCGACGCTTTGGCCGAGTGGTTAAGGCGTGTGCCTGCTAAGTACATGGGGTTTCCCCGCGAGAGTTCGAATCTCTCAGGCGTCGTTTTATACTTTTATTTTTTTCTATTTGTAAAAAACTACTCCCTCCTTGTTTTTTTATACTTTTATTTTTTTCTATTTGTAAAAAACTACTCCCTCCTTGTTTTAATGTGTGACGCCGTTGACTTTTTAATCAACGTTTGACCACTCGTCATATTCAAAAATTTTATGCAAATATAAAAATACTTATATCATGTTTAAAGAACATTTGATGATAAATCAAGTCAAAATAAAATAAATTCTAATTATACAAATTTTTTGAATAAGACGAAAGGTCAAACGTTGTCAAAAAGTCAACGGCGTCACACATTAAAATACGGAGGGAGTACGTAATTAGCCAAGTGCCCTGCGGAGGAATTCGCATTCTACCGGTACATGTACCGTACTACCGTATAGAACTTTATATAGTTCCTACTATATACATTATTACACACATTTTTCTCTACATCACATGAATCTTCAATGTTTGAATCGCGCGGCAACTTAAAAGTGCCCTGTGGAGAAATTCACATTCTACTGGTACATACATCAATCATTACACATATTTTTTCCTACATCACATGAATATTCAATGTTTGGATCGTGCGCAACTTAAGAAAAGATTATTTATTATTTATATCTATGGCGCTGCAACGTCAAACTCTTCATTCCTACCTCTATTTCAAAATGTTACTATCTAATACTGGATATGATACATTCCAGCTATGGAAATAACATATTATAGGATGGAGAAAGTATAAAACATTTAGAATATTTTTACATTGTAATTTTCATTACTTACACGTTAAATTATATATATATTTATACAGTAAATTTTAAACCTTTACATAGTAAATAGGAGTAAATTGTAAAACTTACACAGTAACATTACACATTCACATGAAACTGACAAATCAAAACGCAGTTACTGTACTTTTTCTTCCGACATAAAGACTAGACACCGAGACAATATTAGACAGTATGGTGGATAAAATTCTAGGGGGAAAGCACGCGGCGTGCCGATGAGAGAGAGAGAGTAGCTGGAGGTGGTGGCCAAGGGAAGGTCAAGAAGGTCCTAGGAGAGCTTCTATGGCCTGCCGTGGAGGCCGATCGGTGCCAAGGAAGCAGATGGCCGGGGTTAATGGCGGCGGTAGCAGTGAGTGGACTTCGATCTAGCAATACAATGAGATTAAAAGCCCAATTCAAGGGAAAAACATGGGGAATTAAAATCCCTTGCTTGTGGGAACTGATTTGCTCATTTGATTCGAAGAAACCACAAACGGGGGAGCCGAATCGAGTGGCGACATCGGCTAGGGTTCCTCAGCGCCGTAGCAGCTAGGATGGAGACCGACGTGAGCCAAGTATGATGGATGGGCCATTGGCTTAACGGGTCTTTGGGCACGAGAGAGACTGGGTGGGTGAGTGCACTGGGAGAAGGCGAGTGAAGGAATAAGTTCACTTTGGGTCCCTATCTTTGCGTCGAGTTCGAATTTCATTCATAATCCACAATACCAATATAACACGTCCCACAACTAACAAAATTGGATTACTGGAGGTCGCTAGGTAGTATTACGTTCGGTTTTGGCTGTCATGGCAAGTTGACCGAAGTTAACAATGCTGAGTCAAATGTGAGACCCGCATGTCAGCGGGATCTTTCTTTCTCCTCTCTCCACCTCTTTTCCCATCTTCTCCGGAGCAACGGCGCACAGCTTGGTTGGGGGTGTGGGGGGGGGGGGGGCAGCGCCCGGTGGAAGAGGAGTCGGTGGTCTTTGTGGCCGGTAGTGGGCGGCGGGAAGATGGGCGGTGCAGCGCTTAGCGGGAGAGGAGTCGGCGGCCTCCGTGCGTTCGTCCCCGGCCTTGTCAGCCTAATTGGCATTTGAATCGTGGCGTACAATTCTTCGAGTGACTTGTCAGCCACCAAGGCCGTGCTCTTCTACTTACAAACCTGTTAACTGAATAAGATGATCAAATCTAAGACCGTATTGCACGGACAGAGAAGCATGCAGCAACGTCAAAAGCCAAAAGAAAGAGAAAAGGCACAATCGGTTGACACGCCTGGACGTACTGGTAGTCTGCCATTGCCAAATGAAGGCTCTTGTTGGAGAAGATGACTCCGCCACCGTACATCTCCCTGCGTGGAGCAGCTCAGGCTGCCTCGCCTTTCTTCCTGCATCCTGCTGCTGCAGCCTGTGGTGCACCATGCATGCGTCACGAATCCGCGGCTCAGATGACGCTACAGTGGCGAGTGATGGTGAGATGTTTTACTTGGGGTGGCGGGGGCTCGACAGGCGGCGGTGGTGCAGGGTGGCGGGTGGTGGCGCCGGTGATGGGGATGGGCTGGCCCCTGATGGGGAAGTAGTGGTTCTTGTCCGGGTCGTAGTAGAAGACAGGCAGCTCCGCGAGCGATCGCCCCGATGTCAAAGACTAGAGAGGGAGGAGGAGTCCACGGAAGGGAACAAGTACGGACCTTTTGAGGGAGGAGGCGTCATCTCGCCGGCGTGGTCGAGGGTTAAAGAAGGGCCTTGTACCCCATCGTGCGCCGTACAGGCCAGAGACAAATGCGCGGAGGCCACCGACTCCTTTCCCGCCGGGCGCCGCCCTTCTTTCCGCCGCCCACCGCCCACTGCAGAGGCCGCCAACTCCTCTCCCGCCTGTCACCGGGCGCCGCCCGCTGCACACCATGCACGCCGGCGCTCTGGAGAAGACGGGAAAGAGAGAGGAAAAGAGGAGGAAGACATGTTGCTGATGTATGGTCCCATGTGGTCTTACACTTACTCAGCGTTGTTGTTGACTCCGATTAACATGTCACATCAGTTAAAAACGGACATAATGCTGTAGAGGACTTCTGGTAATCTTAATTTGTTAGTTGATGGACGAGTTATATCTGGTATTACGGTATAGGGATAAAATTCAAACTCAATGTCAAAATGAAGGACCTAGGGCTTCGACCTTTCAGCCCGGAAGGAATATGGGCTTTATTTTAACCTTTCCTTTTGATCATTATTTCTTTTGAGTAATTACATTCCATATGTTAGCCTTGTTTATTTTTCACAACCCGAGTTATTCATTTTTCACATGCATTGCTGTCCGAAGAAACTCTCTAGGTTCCCTTACGACCACATGCATGAAATGAATTTTAATCTACATAAAGGGATAATTGGAATTACATTACCATAGTACTGAATTTTTTTAAAGGACGACTATTCATTCAAATGGTTCTCGCCCCTAGGCCGCAGCAACGAGAAAGGGGCAAAGACCACAGTCCAATTGCCTCCATCAAGCAGAGGAGAGACCAAAGACGCCTCTCGCGTCACCCTCCCCAATGGGCAACCCACCTCGCCGCCGCTCAAGCATTTGTAGGAAAAGCCACGTGGCCGTAAGGACGGTGGTGGTAGGGCTTTGTCCTCCTCACACTCGGGCGGCATTGGGACCTGCTTAGGACGGTGGGACCGTCTAGATCCGTGTCATCTGGCCGGGTCTAGCGGAGCTGAGTGGTGGGGCGATGGCGACTGGTGGTGGTGGTGGCGGCAGAGGAGACCGCCTAGATCTGCGCCCCGGCTGGATCTGGTGGGGTGGCGACTGGTGTCGGGGCTGAGTGGGATAGGCGGCGGCGACTGGTGGTGGCGGCGGTGGCGAAGGGGACCACTCAGATCCATGCCTAGATCTGGTGGGGTGGCGACTGGCGGTGGGGTCGACTGATGGTAGCGGTAGCGACGATTGGTAGTGGCTGGGTCGAGTGGTGGTGGTGGCGGCGACGGTGAGCATAAGCCACCGCCCGACAGGCTTGCCAGGCCATGGCGACAGCGACAGTGACGGTGGAGGAGATGAAACGGCGACGACGGCAACCCAGCGGTCTCGACGCGGCGCGAGCCTTCCTTGCTGGTGCTGGACGTGACGGCTTGGTCTGTGTGGTGAGCGTCTGGCCTCTACCCGGGTAAGATCTGATTCCCTCCACCAGATTTGGGGTGAGAGCGTCGTACTTCGGTGGACGTTCCAGTGCCACGACATTTGGACGGCGGGAGCTTTGTGATAGAGGGTATCATTGGCATGGTGCGGAGGGTGGCAAGGTGGCAAGGCGACGACAAAACGGTCTGGTGGCCCGATGTGACGCGAGCAACGGGATTGTGGAGGAGTCGGCGGTTGCTCTGTTAGGAGGGGAGCTCCGGTATTTCGACATGCCCCAATCCATGCTTTTGTCCTCTTGCAACGGCGCCTTTACCCACAAAAGATGGCCTCGTCGGGCGGGCTAGTGTGGGGAAGAGGGGATCCATTCTTCTCTCTCACCCTCTCTCCATCCAACCCAACTGTGTGGATGGAGCCGACACGTGTTGGGGGTTGAGCTCCCCCATGACGGTTGGCCGTCGGCGTGGCGCCGACATGGTGGCTGTGCGTTGAAGGCTTTTGATGGTGGTGGCAGCAAAGTGTGCAGGAGTTTATTTTTTGGGAGGGGTGAAAATTTGGGCGAAAGCTCTGCCTTCGAGCTGGCAACAACGACGCCTGCGGGCGTCGCTTTCCTCTTGGGGTGTTGTTGCATTTTCTTGTCTCAATTACTTTCTTCAGGTAAAAACCATGTCCTGGCTCCCCGAGACAGGGGGCAGCGATGCTCTTTGTGTCGTTTCCTTCTTGGAGGCGTCGTCTCGAAGATCTCCTGTTTTGTTCTTGTAGCGGGTGTTGTTGTAAATGCGCGTGTGGTTTGCTTTTTTTTTTCCCGACTATGGTCTTCCAGCATTATAGACTTGTATTTTTTCCTGCTATATCAATACATGAAACTCGTACTATTTCGTGCGGTTCGTTTAAAAATAAATTGCCTCAATCAAAAGCATCTACTACTGCGTAAAAGAATGTTGCCTGAATACTGAATCATCCGAACTACTACCATTGTTCCCAAATTAGATGTTATTTTGACTTTTTTTTACAATATTTGACCATTCGTCTTATTTAAAAAATTAGTGCAAATAAGAAAAATGCTAAGTCATACTTAAAGTACTTTTAATAATAAAATAAGTCACAAATAAAATAAATAATAATTTCATAATCTTTTGAATAATACAAATGGTCAACGTAAAAAAAAAACCTTAAAGCCACAAATATTTTGGAAAGGGAGTATATTCTGACTGAGACGCTAAAACTCTGCACCAATGCAGTTCCAAGCATTACACATCATCTCATACGTATACGTAGTACTGCTGTTTTTCTTCATGTAGTTACCCTTCTAGAAAAGCAATCCTCCCCATCTGATTGACAAAAATGACTCCGAAGAAGTCAATTGGAACCTCTCAACCCCAGCCTGTGTTTCAGTAAGCGACCCCTCGTCCATGTCAAGTATATATTGCCATACGCGCGTAGACGGCACGTGCTCCCTAGCCAGTCTGTCTAGAAGCCTTTTGCATATATATCCAGCCGTTACCGAAACTGCTTGCATCACCGCTGATATCATCGCCTCCACCACCCGCCTCTCAGTCTCTTTCCGACCACGCATATATGTATACTGGAAGGTCAAACCGGCCACGGGCGCCGCTATAAATACAACTTTCGCCTCACCTCGAGTCTCATAACACAGACACACACCAACACAAGCGAGAGACAAGCAGTCTCAAGCTAGCAACCAAGCAAAATAGGAGCTAGTAAGCAAAGCAAGAACTAGATCGATCTCTGACAGGGAATGGCCATGGGATTGTTAGCGTGGATGGTGGCAGCGGCCGCGGCGGCGGTGCTGGCGTCGTGGGCGTTCAGCGCGGTGGTGCACCTGGTGTGGAGGCCCCGCGCCATCAGCAGGCGCCTCCGGGCACAGGGCGTGGGCGGGCCGGGCTACAGGTTCTTCTCCGGCAACCTCGGAGAGATCAAGAGGTTCCGCGGCGATGGCGCTGGCGTCGTGCTCAACGTCTCCTCCCATGACTTCCTCCCCATTGTACAGCCACATTTCCGCAAGTGGATTCCCCTATATGGTAACATATTTAACCGAGTTCTTTTTTTTTTTTGGATTTATCCGGGTTCTTTTAATACACTCATCAGTCCCAAATAGTTTAGAATAATAATTGTCATACTTCTAAAAATTTTGTCGACCATGGGTAATTTCTCATAGGCTTACTTTTTTTTTTAAAAAAAAGATATGGCATGCATAAATTTGCTAAATTTTATGAACTTATTGTACTGTATAATCTGATGATGTTTAAACTTTTAAAAGTTTGACCGAATCTTATATAGTTATACTTAAAAAAGTTGAATATTCATGATCGGATGGAGTTCTGGTTTTATATGAGTATCATAATTTTTAGTGTTAGTTTATAATATTTGTGCATTTATGTATTACAGGAAGGACATTCCTGTATTGGTTCGGAGCACAGCCAAACATATGCTTGGCTGACGTGAGCATGGTGTGGCAGGTATTGTCAGACCGGACGGGGATATACCCCAAGAACCTGACGAACCCTCACTTTGTGCGTCTACTTGGCAAGGGGCTTGTGCTCACTGACGGCGATGAGTGGAAGCGCCACCGCAAGGTGGTCCACCCGGCCTTTAACATGGACAAGCTCAAGATGATGACGATGACCATGTCTGACTGCTCTCGGTCCATGATGTCGGAGTGGGAATCGGAGTTGGCGGCGAAGGGTGGTCTTGTTGAGATTGAGCTAAGCAGGCGGTTCGAGGAGCTCACTGCCGATGTGATCTCGCACACGGCGTTTGGTAGCAGCTACAAGGAGGGGAAGCAGGTCTTCCTGGCACAGAGGGAGCTCCAATTTCTTGCCTTCTCCACCTTCCTCACTGTTCAAATTCCAGGGTTTAGGTACACACATTATTAACTTATCCCAATACAAATAGAATTAGAAAGAACACAAAATGATATATCGGTGCTTTTTTTCTTTTTTGAAAATGAATCAGCTACCTTCCGACCATGAAAAACTTCAAGACATGGTCGCTCGACAAGAAGGTGAGGGGCATGCTCATGGACATCATCAAGACCCGGCATGCCAACAAGGATGTAGCTGGGTATGGGAATGACCTACTTGGGTTGATGCTGGAGGCATGTGCGCCGGAGCACGGGGAGAGCTGCCCACAACTGAGCATGGATGAGATCATTGACGAGTGCAAGACCTTCTTTTTTGCAGGGCATGACACCACATCACACTTGCTCACCTGGACCATGTTCCTGCTGAGCACGCACCCAGATTGGCAGGAGAAATTAAGGGAGGAGATTGCAATGGAGTGTGGTGACAAGGTGCCCACTGGTGACATGCTCAACAAGCTAAAGATGGTCAACATGTTCCTCCTAGAGACCCTAAGGCTGTACAGCCCTGTCTCACTCATACGGAGGAAGGTTGACACTGATATTGAGCTCGGCGGCATCAAGATGCCTGAGGGTGCACTATTGACGATCCCGATCGCGACAATTCACCGTGACAAGGAAGTGTGGGGGGAGGATGCGGATGAGTTTAGGCCGGAGAGGTTCGAGAATGGGGTGACGAGGGCAGCGAAGCACCCCAACGCACTACTCTCCTTCTCCAGCGGACCGAGGTCATGCATTGGGCAGAACTTTGCAATGATCGAGGCCAAGGCTGTCATTGCCATGATCCTACAGAGGTTCTCCTTCACTTTGTCCCCCAAGTACGTCCATGCACCCACTGATGTGATCACGCTGCGTCCCAAGTACGGGCTCCCTATGATCCTCAAGAGCCTCAAGCTGTAGGGAGAAATACGTAAGAAATATATGAATTGTCCTTTCTCTTCTATAAGAGTTTGCCACTTCGCTGGTAGGAGTTATTTAGAACTAATTGGTTGTACATGATACATCAATTTTGTTGATGTTATTCAGACAATGTATTTGTATATTTCATTTTAACAAAATTTGGATGTGGATTTGCTTTTTGATTGGGTGTAAGAAGTTTTGCTTATTTATTGCTCATCAACCAAGTAGCAATGTGATGTATGTTACGTATCTAAGGTCAGAAAAAAAGATCATACTCATGGTTGTGTAATACTCTAAGTCAATATGTACTTTGTATACATTACTTCTTGATACTATAATGATCTTTGGATGCGTAAAATATAGTAATTTGGGAGAAGTAATATTACAATCTCAACAGTTCCGATTATCTAACATACCCCATTCACTCACCCCTTAACATTCAATGCCATTTAGTTTACCACCTCCTAGCTTTCCACCCTTGATTTGGGCCATTGGATGCCCACAACTGTTACAAGATGGGCCATTCGAGCTGCCCCATCACTACCGGTTTTCATTTGTAATCAGATTTGATGCCACTGGAACCAGCTAGTCTATGTAGCTATGTCCCAACTTGATCCCCCACCATCACAAGCAATGATACTGAGTACCTAGATCCATGAGCTCTCCTCTCCTCCTCCTATCCCGGTGAGCCCTCTCCTCATCCAAACTTAGGTGAGCTTCTTCTGCAACTCCGATGAACTCCATGATTCATCGTTAGTGAGCATCTAGCTCCAGGGAACTCTGGCAGTGTCACACCTAGAAATTTAGCCCAAATTTCCAGACTATTTTGTGTATTAAATCCCTGTCCAGGAATCAGCCAGGGTACACAAAACGACAAATTAATATACAGATCCAAACAAAAATAAAGCGCAAAATACTTATAGAAGAGGCACTTAGTCCTCACATCGAAACGAAAGCAACAACAGCGGAAAAAAGGCGATCCTAGAGGGGCTTCAGCTCCACTCCACAGGCAAAACTCAACTGGGGTCTGATCTTTGGTTCTCTAACTTTGTCTTCACCTCAGAAGCACTACACTTATGAAAAAGGGGGGATAATAGCAAGCTAAGTAAACCGCCGTACTCAGCAAGCCACACCAACGATGCAGACGTGCAAGTGGTACAAGGATGATTTGTTGCTATTTGCATAAAGGCGGTTGTAAACATTTTAGAGTTGAAAACAGTAAAACAATTGATAATTAAGGCATTATAAAATCTCCACTTAACAACGCTACACCACGTTGTATAGGCCCAACTAAACCACCTGAACTACACCGGTTTATTAAGCCAATTTATTAAAGGTGAAACTAATCACGGTGATTCTGGTCGATCGCCCATAACCGCGAGCATGGCTATTCAAATAGTTTTACTCTGGCTAGAGGTGCACAACTGTACCCACAAGACACAATCCATCGGCATGTGACCATGCCTGTGCAGAACGTCACCATGTCGAGTGATTGTGACAAGACCCTTCGCATAACTCCCCCTAACCAAGCAATGCCACACCTCATGTTTAGCCCCTGCTCCCCAACAGGCAGCGGGCAGCCCCCCTCGTGCCTAGTGTTGGTAATTCTTACGGCCACAGATAAAATCCGCAAGCGCACGGATATACCGATGTAGCACTTCCTCTACGGAGTATTCCAAAGGGTATCGAATCCAAGGGAACGTGTGTGGTCAGATCTTCCTCCGGTTCATCCAAGGACACCAAGCAAATGATAGGCAGGATAGTGAGGATTTACTGGTGAGAAACAGTGTCTAGGGAAAGCTTAAGTTTAATCCTAACGCAATACTTCAGGCACCGGCAACCCGTTGTTCCCAGATGTTGCTCTACTACGTACCCGGACAGGGAGGACTTAAGTGATCTCGAGGGCTGTCACCACCTCTACACCTACCTCAAACGTACTGTGGGATACACAGCAATTACTGGATAACAATTACCTAAACACCACGTCTAAGCAATTAATATCTACTTTAGAGTTTATAACTCACTAAAGCAATCACTATACTTTAGTTGATTATAGTGAACAATAATCCCGTATGCTATTTATGAACTAACCAAGAGATAATTCTCACAAGATAAGTCTAAATTACTCAAGAAGAATATTATATTGAAATCAGAGTAATGAACAGAATAATAGAAATGAGAGAAGATTACCGACAACTCCATAATTCTCCCGACTTCTTCTACTTTACTCTCTTCCTATTCTAGTATACAATATAGTACAGTAGAGCCTCTTATAATTAAGCTCAAGCTTGGAAGTGTGTGTTGAAGTGAGTGAGATGATATCCTTATATAGGGGTAGGCATGACGGTTGTACAACGCGAATTGTCGGAAATGCCCCGCAACCACCATCAGGAGATGATCAGGACCGTCCACACGAAAGCCCAGCCTGAACGGCTGAGATTTTGGTTCGGCCGAACCCCCTGGCCTGGCTTTTGGCCCATCTCCTCCTCTGGTCCTCCTCTATCTATTTCTCAGAATTTTGGGCTGATTCTTTGGTATTTTGATGAAGTGCACAACTCATCCTTGTGTGGATACATGTTTCTCCTCACTTTAGTCTGATTTTCCTCCCAACTTCGGGGTTTAACACCTGCATACAAATATACACCAACACTTGTGGAATATGTGAGATTTAACACTTCGGGGTTTTATTATATGGATTTTATGTAGATGTTGGCGGTATAGAATCGGTATTTAATAACCACCAACACCTAGGTGAATCCGGAAGTAGAAAAGGTTGTCGCAGGGCCCATCCTAACTCCATCACGCTCACCCTTGCTGCGGTACGTTAGCCAGAGGAAAGTTTTACCCATTCCCGCTTGTGGTAAGCGCGGTAAATCATCAGTACATCCCGCGAACCGGTCCTTAATTGCCATGGGTGCAACTAGCAAAGCCATGCACCCACATCCCACCATTCAGTCGCATTTTAGTTGGATAATTACAACCATTGAAACATGGCCGGATGTCTCGAGCACGCAGCTCGTCATGATACTAAGTGTCTAATATTGTAATTATCCCATTATGTGAGCTAGTGGTAATTAAGCATGGTTAAGCATTTGTGATTCTAGCTAGGTGAACATAAGTAACACAATCTAGTCAAATTATCACCCAAGTTTGTCAATGAATGGATATGAAGTAATATGGCACAAGCGAGCAGATAGGTAATCATATAATCCCATGTACTTCCTCCGTTTCAGGTTATAAGACTTTCTAGCATTGCCTAAATTCATATATATGTTAATGAATCCAGACATATATGTGTGCTTAGATTCATTAACAACTATATGAATGTAGGCAATGTTAGAAAGTCTTATAACCTGAAACGGAGGTAGTAATTAGCAAGGCATGCAATTTTATTTGCAAATGATAAAACGTTTATAAAGTTGGATCAATATGCTCAAGAGGAATGTGGGACTTGCCTTGCTTCTTCAATTCGATCTTCTGAACTCTTTTCCTCGTGATCTTCCTAAACGGCGGAATCTACGCGCTAGCATACAAAACGAGGAAAAACACTAATAAAAACCAAGTAAATAGTACATAAAAAGTAAACAATCATGTAGAGCTCCATTTTAGATGAATTTTGCAAGTTGAATGGCTCAATTTGGAGTTCATATGATTTGGTTATGAATTTTAGAAGTTTTGAGCCATTTAAATGAATTTCTAGAATTAAAATCGATTTATTGCGCAATTACTAAATATTTTCCAAAGGAAAAAGGACAGTGCTAACGTCATCAAGGGGAGGGGAAGCAACGGCAAGCAGACCCCACCGGTCAGCGGCACAAGGGCGCCGGTCACCGTGGAGTGGGACCACCGAGGCGGTCCACTGCCGGTCCACAGGAACCGATGGCCCGGATCAGCCCAAGCCGATCGGGCAGCCACGGGGCGGTGTGGCTGGGGCACGGGCTTGGCACAAAGCCGGCTTGGCCGACCATGGCGAGCGATGGCGCAAGCGTGATGACCGGCAGTGGCGGCCGGCGGCACACGCTCGGGAGCGGCGACACACGAGGGTAGGCGGCGGCGCGTGGCGCTAGGAGGGAAAGGAGGAGGAACCCGGGGGTTTTCTCACCGAGTGCTCGGCCAGCGCCCGGCGCACAGGAAGACAACGATGAACGGCGACGGCGAGCGACGGAGGATGACAACAAAGGGTGGACGGGCTCGAAGAGGACCTAAGGAAACAGTTGAGAGGGGTTAAAGGGAGAGAGGGAGTCCACAGCGAGCGAGGGCGCCGGCCGAAGGCGGCCGCAATGGCGAAGCTCACCGTCGCATGGTGGAAGGCAACTCTCGGCGGCGGATTTGACTGAGCGACCGGCGGACGAGGCGGCCCTTGGGCTTGCGAACCCAACAGCGGTGATGGCGCGGTCCGGCGGCCACCCTAGCGGCGGTCGAAGGTGGAGAAATGATGGCGGTGGCGGGTGTGATGGTGCAGGAGTGGTAGGGTGCACGGGAGTGATCGGCGAAAGATGGAAAAAGACGAAGGAGGTGAGGGCGTGGTTTATATAGGTGCGGCGAGGCTGGACGTGGCCGAGAGGGGGCTCAAAACCGCCGGTGACGTGGGGGGAGATTGGCGATGGCTCAGCGCCGTTTTTTGCGGGGATAGTGGGGGTAGTGGGCACGAGGGTGGGTGGAGGCCGGTCCACGCGCACGCGGGGCGGGGTGGAGCATGGGAGAAGCGGCGACGTGGGGCGAGACTGGCGGCCATGGCGGCGGTTGGAGGCGGGCTGGAGGTGGGAGGAAGAGCTGACGGGTGGGGCCCACAGGTCCACCTGTCGGCCGGAGGGAGAGAGAGGAGGCCAGAGGGGAGGCGGAATAGACTTTCGCGAGGGGTAAGGAAAAAGGGCTGACGACGCAAGAGAGGAGAGGGGAGGCCGGCCTGAGAGAGAGAGAGGGGGTGCGCGGGCCGCGGGAGGGGAAGGGGGCTTTGGGCAGGAAGCGGCCCAAAGACAATGAAGGGGATTTTAATTTGTTTTTCTTTTTATTTAATGGATTTAATGAACTTTGTGCTATTAAAATTACTTCCTGAGCTCCGAAAATTCACGGGAAATTTCAGAGAATATATTAGGGCATAGAGAATATTACAAAATAATTTCCTGCCATGATTTTTAAGGAAATTTTAATTTCCTCATTATTTTACTTGACTGAATTGCTTTATTTTTTAATATAATTTCTAGAAATGATTTATTTAATGATGTTTAATCCCGAACGAAAATCGGGGCATTATAGGTAGGTCCTTCAAGTTAGCGCTTTGGGTTTGGGTTAGGGGGGGAGGTGTGAAGAGATCGGGATTTCCTTGATTGAGGGTACGACAGAAAAACACGTTGGGGTATATCTTGTTATGCCCATGTTTAATCCAAGTTAATCAATTTATTCATATTATTTTATATGCGATTGGTTGGTCAACATGTAGAGGTTGACAGCGGGATCATTGGGACCAACAATTTCATTAAGTTGAGTTAAAGAAATAAATCCCAAGAAATAAAAATGGTATTGATGCTCAAGTGAGATCTAGTCACGTATGTTTCAAGATGAAGAGAAAAAAATATGGGAATCATGTGTTGATCCACATGAAGAGTGACTGATAAAAAAGCATTGGATGGTTGTCATAAGTTGAAAGGCATCAAGTGGCTTGAAGAAATAAAAGTGATGGTACATCATGCGTTGATGAATATCAAGTCAAGTGAATATTAAAGATAGTGATGTCCATTGTCTAGTTAAGCCCGAGAGAAGAAGTACAAGGAAAATGTATAATGAAGCTAAACATCCCTTTTCTTACCTTTTACCTGTCCCAGTATTTTTATAAAGACCAGACTGAGTTTGAATGACGACTACTAAGACGGATGTAAGCGTGTTTGGTTAGTTTTGTCTCAAGTGCTCAAAATGATTTATCTTTCTATGAGTTGAAAAACCTAAACTAAAATTCCAACTCTTGGTTGTTTCACATGTCACAACACATATACCTGATTTCTTTGCAAGTTTTTCAACATCTTTTAAAGGTTTTGGACCATGTTTTATGTAGGGTTTAATAGTACTCGAAATAAGCTTTCCATGGAGTCCAAGATCATTAAAGTCATACTTCAAAGTAAAAGTTCTTGCCTTTTCACTTGAGCAACATCAGACTATCCTAACTCATGTTGAACATTGGAGTGTTTATTTTTTTGAGGAACTTAGTTCTATGTTTCGAACCAAATTTGGTGATCGGGATATCCGATGGTTAGTCAGACTATTGGATGCCTTAGAGAATTGGAAGTTTTACCAAACTTTATTCTCTATTTGGCTTGCGATTTTCTGATGTCGCGATCGGAGTATTCAGTCCAATGTTTTCCAGAGACCTTGGATTGAGTTTTTCACTGTTGGGGACCTGACACTGAGATCGAAATGTGCAATCTAGAAGTAAGATTATCCGAGGTGGTCCTAGAATCTCCACCCAACGGGCAGATCTAGGGGTTGCTTATTTAAACCCCCACCCAAACCCATTACAATGTTAGCCCTTCATTTCCAATCTTTGTGGATTTGTGAGTTTGGAACTTTCCATCCTTGAGCTCTCTTGCTTCCTCTCAAATGCTCTATAATCTTTGTGATTTGGCTTTTGGGTGCGTAGATTTGAGTTAAGTTTCTTATATGGGCACAAATCTTATTTCTTGAGCACTAGAGTTCATTTCCAAGCAAGCTTTGGGTGCATTTTTTTTGTTGGTGATTGAGGTCTCCTAGTTGACTAGGAGTCGCTTGTGAGTGTTGGTACTAGAAATATAATTCCCAGCAATGGCACAGAAATACTCATAATATATTATGGTTATAGAGTTCATCTGCAAGCGCACGGATATACTATTGTAGCATTTCACCCGAGAGTATTCCAAGGGTATCGTATTTATTTAATCTCGTGGGAAGATCATAGTAGAGGGAACCGAACTAATAATTTATATGTTACTTGTAATAATCATAGTCTAAGCAGGGGTTAAGATAAATCAAAGGGTAGAGTGACACAGAAGTAGGGAGCTACTCATTCTCGTACTAAAATATCTAAGCAAAGTGGAAAGAAAATAGAAAGAGAATCTATTCCTATACTTCTAGTATACTTACATTCTAGTTATATGTTATACTAACTAATACCCTCTATCCGATGCTCTCCTGGTACTTCGAGAAGCCACCCTGGACTGCCGAGTTCCTTACGACAGCCTGTCATGACCATACAACCGGGGCTAAATACGGAGGAGTACCCTCCCTAGGAAATTAACTTAGGACTATATACACGCGCGGAGGAATACCCGTACTGAGCTGTCACCATCAGCGGCCCACCTCTCATCCGCAGCATATAACATCAAATAACGATATCCCGTAATCTAGACACCACGCCTAAACTACTAGATACTACTCTAATATCATCGTCATGACATAGAGTAATTGCATAAGCAAACACTATACCCGTACCGATGCATCTCCCAGATAAGCTAGCGGTATAATCAGTATAACATGAACATAATGTAAAGTTGGCATTCATATACTCAGAAAGTATTTCAATACCACAAATGTATAAATAAGAGTATTCTAATAAAAGTACAAAGCTTACAAAAGAGAAGAGGAGAGCTACTAGAGCCATACCCGAACTCTTCCGAAGGCGTTCGTACTCCTGATTTCTACTCTATTCCTACTCCACTAGCTTGAGAACACTAAACTAAACTTGAGAGAATATGAGAGAGCTTTGCTTGAGGTGTGTGAGTGAAGTGATGATGAGAGCTCCTCTTATAGCTTGAGAATGACGGTTGTGACGGTTGGAAAGGTCGGTAATACCCACCAAACGTCATTGAGGAGTCATCTCAACCGTCTAGGAGAACCCTGGATCGAGTGGCGCTATGGGGGGTTCGGCCGAACAATGGGCTGGGCCGACCTGGCCCAAAATCAGCTGGTGGCCTCCTCCTTTGCTCTGACTTGTAATTTTGGCCCAATTGGTCGTGTCATTTCTGAGTCCTTGGCCCATTCATGCATAAGTCTAGTTCTCGACATCGTCCGATTGATTTATCATCTGATTTGATGTCGATTCTCCTCCACTTTATAGTTATTCTCTGCAAAAGGTTAGTGAACCAAATACTAGTGGAATATTGGAATATTATTGTTCTAACATAAATTTGCATTGCAAGCATAACTAATTCTCCTCTATTTTGGTAATATTGACGGTCGAAACTGATCGCTAACGACCGTCAACAGTGAGCACCCCAAGGATTGCGGTGTGTCGCGGTACAGTTTGTGAAAGTCAGATATCACCTCCGCAAGGAAAGAGATACCCTTAGTGGAATTAGTGATTTGTGTAGTCTCATGAGGAATAGGTGTCACCCCTCACCCTGATACTAATCGTGACACCAAAGAGGGTGCATCCTAGGAAATTAGGACATACCAACTCCTATGGAACTGTGTTGCTAGTATTAGTCCCAAGACACAATAGCAGGTACCCGTGGTCAACTGAGATATGCATCATTGCAACTAAATATAAATATCGATAGATTATACCCTTTTATGAGCTTACATCTTCGACAAAGTTAACCATTTTGCATCGCGGCTTTCACAAACAACTTTTATTTTGCAAACTCATTGAAACCTTGTGTTGGGTTTTCAATGTTGTAGAAACCAGTTTTTTCATAACAACAAACAAAGGGTGCTTCTGTGTTTGTCAGTACCTATGCCCGAGGGCACAAATGCTGAGGTACCACAAGGGTGGAGCGACAAGGATCAGGGGTATCAACATCCTATACTGGTGTAATAGAACTATTGGGGTAGGTCCATCGATTCATCACACAAACCGAGGACGATCAAGTTTATCATGCACAATAGCAATGCAATTCTCGAACATAGCATTTTTTTAACTGGGAGGAATATGATCATGTCTTTGTCTTCAAGTCCTTCGAAATTCCGCGTCCAAAATAATTTCTGATGATGGCGATTATGCGCAAACAAATGAAAACCACACAAAACCCTAAAATGAAAATACTATTATTATTAGTAACTAATAGTGCCACAAGGTCTATCACAATTTTAGAAACATTTTGAGAGTCAAATTTGCTCAATCGGAGCTATGGAGCTGTTGGGGCTGAGTTGGTCTGCCCTTCCAGGTCAGCCCATAAGCGGGTGGCCTAGCCCAAGCGTGTGTGAGGCCAGGGCTGGAGTATGGGGTGGTTGGCCGCGTCCCGTCGATTGGTAGTTTTCCGGAGGAAGGGGAGCATGGGTGTGGGGGAAGGAGAGGATAGTGAAGCGGCCGAGTGTTTTGGATTTCGTCTAGGGTAGCAGGAGGTGGCAGACGATGAGCGGCAGGGAGCTCATGTCTGTTGATGACTAAACTGTCGGTGGGGACGTGTCACGCCCAGAAATTCACGAACCAGAATTTCTAAGCTGAATGTGCATTAAACCCCTGTCCAGGACCAGCCAGGGTACACAAACGACAATTGTTGACATACAGATCCACGTCTTACAAAAATATAAAAGATTACAAATGCAGCGGAAAATATAAAAGCGAGATAAGCCCGAAGACTTGACTCCTGCAGCGGGCGACTCCATTCCACAGGCATCCTTGACGGCAGCGACGAAACTAACTTCTTCGAGACATCTCCAACTGAGAAGAACTTCCACTCTGGGGTGGGGAAAAAGAGAGCAAGACTAAGTACTACCCACTGTACTCAGCCAGTCATACCGGAAGGGAAGGTATGATGCAGGACATATCCAAGGGAGGCTAAAGGTTCTTTTGCATAAAGCTAGCATTTAAAAGCAGTAGCTGAAAGCAGTAAAACAATTGTAGTAATTAATCAGCATTAACCAATCATTGTCCAACGCTACACCACGTTGCAACAGGCCCAACCAACCACCTGAACTACACCAGTTCATTAGCTAACTAGGGTGAGACTAATCACGGTAAATCTGGTCGACCGCCCATAACCGCGGGCACGGCTATTCGAATAGTTTTACTCTGATCAGAGGTGTACAACTGTACCCACAAGACACAGCCCCACGACACGTTTCAGTGCGCCGACATGCCACCACGACATACCGGAAAGAGGCTGTGACAGGACCCTTCGCATAACCCTCTCTAACCGATCGCACCACACCTTAGGGTTCGCCCCTGTCCCCAGCAGGCAACGGGTAGCCCCCGTTTCGTGCCGCGGTGAATCCGGAAGCCAATCAACCGGACACCCCGGCCGACCCAACTCCATCACGCCCACCCTCGCCTAGGTACGTCGGCTAGAGGAAAGCTACACTACAAGCCCAGCCGTTGCCCACGCTGGCTTGTGGTAAGCACGATAAATTCTTCCAGGGTTTCCCGCGAACCGGTCCTTAATTGCCATGGGCACAACTAGCAAAACCATGCACCCACAGCCCACCATGTAGTGTATTTTAATTAACTAACACCATTGCGGTGGCACTAATCCAAAGCTATGCCAATAATCGAAGTCTATGCTTTAATGTGATCCCCCTTTGTGTACTAGTTGAACTAAGCATGGCTAAGCATCTCCTAAACCAACATCTAGTCATTTTAATACCCAAGTTATCAATGGCGTAAGGGAAACAACATATAACTGAGTAATAGGACCCATCCCACATTATATTGTAAAACAATGCAATATTTAATAGAAATGCGGGACATTTGTAAATTGGGTACAATATGATCAATTGTAATGTATGACTTGCCTTGCTCTTGCACTGATGAGACCACAACAACGTCTTCGAGAAACCGCAGATCGACGAAACGGCCAAAATCTACGCGACAAACAAAGCACACAAGCAAAACACACTATAAGACTACTAAAACAGGAAACAAAACCATTTTTAGTGGATTCTATGCATTTTTATGAATTTACTGAGACTTGAATGGACTTAATAGGAGCTCGGATGAATTAGATATGAATTTTAGAAGATTATCTGTGTTTTTACTAATAAAGAAAAGCCTTAATGTATTTATTGCGCAATAAAGCATCCCAGGGCTGACGTCATCCAAGGGGTGGGGGTGGCGCCGACATGCGGGACCCACGGGTCAGTGACACAAGAGGAGGAGGAGGTGACCTGGTGGGTGGGTCCCACCAGGCAGCGGCTCCAAGGGAGGAGAGGTGGCGCCTGGCTCGGCTCGGCTCGGCTCCAAGCCGGCCAGCCATGGAGGGGCGGCGGCGCGCGGAGCTGGCGGCGGCAACCGGCGGCGAGAGGCTGCGGCGGGCGGTGCGAAAGGCGGCGGCGACCGGCGCGAAGGGCGGCGACGCACGGCGCGGCCCGGCGCTAGGAGGGAGAGGAAGGGAAAAAAAGGGAAAGGGAGACCTCACCGGGGAAGTCGGCTGGCGTGGGGGAAGTCAACGGTGGATGGCGGGGCGCGGGGTGGACGAGGTGGCTCTCGACGTCGCGAGGCCAACGGCGGCAACGGAGCAGCGCGGCGACAGCACTAGCGACGGCTAGCGGCAGTTAGAGGCGGCGGTGGGCAGCGGCACATGGGGTGGGTGGTGCGGTGGCGGCGCGCGGCAAGCGAGCGGTGGCCGGGATACCTCCCGCGACGGCGAAGCTAGCGGCGGTGACGGCTTGGCGCGGCGGCGGCTATAGCGGCGGCGGTGCACAGCCGGAGGCGGCAGCAAGCGGCGGCGCTAGCAGCGAACGGCGCGGCGGCGTTAGAGAGCGCAGGCGGAGACAGCGAACGCAGAAAAAGAGAGAGGGAGACACGGGGAGCGTTTTATAGGGGCTCGAGAGGGGCAGACGTGGCCCGGGGCGGCCGGATTTCTCGCCGACGACGTGGGAGGTGGAGAGAGAGAGTGGGAAGGGGGATTCGAATTGAATCCCGCCCTTGCGGGCGCGCGCGCGTGGGCGGGAGAAGGCGGGGCGTGGGGGCGGCGACGTGGGGGTGTGTGGGCGCGGAGTGGGTCACGGATGCGGAGGAAGCGGCGGCGTGGGCGGCGGTTTCGGCGGCGGCGCTGTCGTCGGCTGGAGGTGGAAGAAGGGGCCGACAGGTGGGCCGCACCTGTCGGTGACCTGGAGAGAGGAGGGAGGGAGTGGGCCGGCCCAGCAAGGAGGAAGGGCGCGGGAGGAAGTGGGCCGACGGCCCAACAAGAGGAAAAAGGGAGGAAAAAGGAAGAAAAAGAAGAGAAAAGGAAAAAAGGATTTTCCAGGGATTTAAATATTGCACTATGCTTATTTTAATTGGTTAAAATTATTTCCATGGCTCTGAAAAGCATATTTTGACATGGAGAATCCAAGAAAAATTCCACATGCCGATTCCGGTTATTATTTGTATTTATTAATTAGGATTCAACTCTTGGTTAAATTGAACAATTTCTTCGGACGATTTATTTTATGGATTTTAAAGCAAAGAGGGGAGCTTCAGGGCGCGACAGGACGCTTGGGAGAGGTTTCGTTGAGGGCAGTACAGTGAGAGTTAGGGGATGGAAGGATAAATTAGGGCGAGAGTTCACCAGAGGGAAGGTTGCTGGTGGTGGATTTGTTGTGGTGGCAATGGTGGTTGGTGGAGAGGAGACAGAGGGAAATGAGGCGACATATGTGGAAGGAGGACAATGGGGTCCTTGAAGTCTTGGAGGTAAGGCCAATTGAAGGATTTGTGGGCTTATTTATAGTGGATCCTGTCAGATGTAGACGTGCGAGACAGGTGGTGGCATGCGATTCGGTGTAGACGTCGCGATAGTGAGCGAGGCGGTGGCATAGTGGTGACATGTGGCGAAGGCGGCAAGTAGGGTGCGGTTGTCGGTGTGGCGGTCAAAGAGGCGTGTCGACGCATGCTCGGTAGCTAGAGGTGTTGTCACACCCTGATTTTCGTTTTACGGATTTATAAATTATATAATAAATTATTTCTAGAATTTATATTGAAGTGCAAATTAATGAACAAGTGAAGTAAATAGGGGAATTATAATTTCCTATATAAAATATGGCTGGATTTAATTTTTATTAAATTCTCCATGATTAATTATACTCTCTGGAATTTTCTCGAAGTTTTCAAAGCTCAATTACTAATTTTAAAAGTACAAAGATCATTTTAGTGATTAATTAAATTAAAAAGAAATTAAAATCCCTTCTAAAGCTTTGGGCCAAATTTGGCACATTCCTCTCTATCGCGAAGTCTAGTTTGCCTCTTCCTGCCGGCCTCCCTTCCTCCCTCTCCCTCTGGCCGAACCAAATCTCACCAAGCCCATGCGCCGGCCTAGCAAGCAAAGTGGCCAAGTTGGCAGCACAGGCCGCCTCTAACCGCTGACGCATGGGGCCCACACCAACACTGACGAATCCAGGTCGCGTTCGATGGTGTGCCCGTTGACGTCCTAGGCATGCTTGGCACGCACTAAGACTCCACCGCATGCCTGGCCTTACCATCACCAAACCTCCGTGACCACGTCCGCGTGAGGATGCAGTTCGTCGGCGTGTTCGTCATCATGACCAATGTCGTGCCCATCAATGACCAGGACTCGCGCATCAACAACTATGGCTTCACCGAGGAGGACAACCTCTCTCACCTCGACTGTCACGACCGGAAATAACCCAACGGACGTTCCTTACGTGCGTGTATTATTCCTTGTCCCAGGAGGCAAGGTACACCAAAAGTTGATACAATTCAGAGTTTAACAAGCGGAAGCGTAAATAGTTAATTATTACACGGGCAACGAGGGCCCAGCACACACGAAGACAACGAAAAACAGCGGAAGACTTGGGCGACGACCACAGGCGCTTGACGGCAGGCACGAGCTAGACACCAAAGCCTTCGTCATCCAGGAGCTCCTCTTCTGGGTTTGAAAAAAATTGAGCAAGACTGAGTACAACCACCGTACTCAACAAGACACACCCACAAGTGCAGAGTAAATGCAAAGGAGTACAAAGGAGTTATAATACGGGGGGTTAGGGTTTGCAGTAAACAGCATTTAAAAGCCACTTAGTTGCTCAAGGCTAAATTTAAACACGATCCTAGAACTATTTGATATTATTAAACAAGGCCGTGAACCCACACGAGCCTGCCTTAACCCAAGGCCTACGATGATTCAGACCGAACCGGCAACCCGACCCTGGGTCCCAGCTCGTCCCAAGCCAACCCAGGCCAACCATTCCACATTTTAGTTGTTAAGCCAGTTTTAAGAATTAAAACACTAACTTGGGTACATTGCTAGGTTTGCCCATAACCGAGGGCGCGGCTATTCGAATAGGTTTTACTCTGATCAGAGGTGTACATCTTTACCCACAAGACACGTCTTTCTCACGTGCAACCACGTGCCACATACCACCACGGCATATGGACGGAAGACATGACATAGTTTCCAACCCATCCTAGCCATAGACAAGAGTACCGACCCAACCCCACCTACGGCCGGAACCTCCGGGACAGGTAGGCAGGACTGAGCCCCTAGCAGCAGGACACCAGCCCTGTGCCATGACATCTCGACTACCGGGCCGCAGCTCGTGTAGCCTTCATCTGTCCTAGAGATGTCCATCGACCCCCGACTTCGTCCATCTCCATCCGTGTACTTTTGTTTATAACCAGACTGAGTCACAAACTAAGCCTTACCCACTAGACATGTGAAAGTACGGTAGTGCTTTGCAACAGAGGCCCGAAGACCGGTCCTTATGTGGCCGAGGTGCTACTATCAAAACCATGCACCCAAGCCCAGCCTAAAACCATTTTGATGGTTTTGAATAGAGGGGGAGGTGTGCATCCAATTCCACAATAATCCAACCATTCCATAATGTCCAAGCGATATGAATCCCCAAAGTCTAGAATTATAAAATCACCTAATGTTGCCTAAATAATAAGAGAAGCATATACCTAAATTCAGACTAGTGGAACCATGAGTAGAGTGCCCACTAGTTGGGGTTTTGTTTATTCTAGGGTGAACAAGGTAATAATAACAATAGCAATAGTAAGGTCATAACAAAGGTAAATAGGCATGGCTAATTAAAACAGTGATAACGCGGGAATTTAAATAAAGCGGTAATGCATTAATTTAAATCAAAATAATTTCGCAAAGTGGGATCCAATATGTTCAAAGATGATGTGACTTGCCTTGCTCGCTTTCCCAAACGTCGGCTTCAACCTCCACGAAGAGTGGATCTTCCGAAGCTGCAGTGTCTACACGACCAACGGAAAAGAAAAGGGCTTTTACTGTAATAAACTCCATATAACAAGCAAGAACAAAGCACAAAAATGGGTTCTTGACTTCTTAAGGAAAAATTAGAGACTTGAACGGTCCAATTCCGAGTTCAAATGGCCAAGTTATGGCCATTTGAAGTTTATATGCTCTTTAAATGAATATTTACGAATTTCTTCATTTAAATTTTAATTTAAAAATGGTTTATTGCGTCAGCCGAGGGGGAGGGGCGCGCGGACCGGGTCCACGGGAGTGGGGCTCACGCGGCAGCCTCACGGTCCATGGTGGACCGGGTGTGCCCGGGCTCACACCGGCCGGCGCCGTGGGCCCCATGCGTCAGCCGCACCCGAGGGCGTGGGCGGTTGACGGCCGGGCCCCACGCGGCAGCTGCTCGGCGCGCCCGGAGGCGTCCACGTCAGCGCGGCCGGCGGGAGGCGGCGCCCGCGCCCCTATGGTCGCCGGCGGCGGCCATAGGCACGGCGGAGCGGCAGCCGGGAGAGTGGAAGGGAAGGGGGAATGGAGGCGGCGGTCCACGGCACACCCCCGGGTCGACGGCGACGACGGAAGAGGCGGCCGGAGGGGAGGAAGGCGGCGGCGCGGCTCGGGTGGACGGGGACGACGGTGTTCCGGCGGTCGGCGAACTCGGCGAGGTGGTGGACGGGGACGGCGGCGGTGCGGCGAAGCCGGAGAAGGCGACGCCGGGGTGGGAGACGGTCCCGGCGAGCGAGGAGGGCCGGCCGGAGGTCGTCGGCGACGGAGGAGAGAGAGAGGGCGACGGCGCGAGCTCGATTCCGGCGAGGAGGAAGGGCGGCGAGAGGCGGAAACGAACGGGAGAAGCGCGGGGAGGGTTTAAATAGGGTTGGAAGGGGGAGAGGGCGGCCGGGGAAGGAAGGAAACCGGCCGGGAGGTCCGACCGCCATCAATGACGCCGGCGAGATTTGCGGGAGCAAATCCGCCCGTTTGAATGAGAGAGAGAGAGGGGAAAATGGGGGGAAAGGGAGAGGGGATCATGGGGAGTAATCCCCCCTATTGATTTTACGCGGGGGCGACGGGATGCGGCAGATTCGGTGGCGGGAGCGGCGGGAGGAAGGGGATGACGGGTCGGCCCTACCCGTCAGCGAGGGTGGCGGGCGGGCCCGCCCGTCAGCGGCGCGCGCGCGGGGAGAGGCCGGATGGGCCGCGGGGGAGAGGAGAGAGGGGGAGGGAGATGGGCCGGATTCGGCCCAAGAGAGGGAAGGGGGATTTTTAGGGCTTTTCTTTTTATAAAATCACTTTAACTTTGTTTATTTCTTAATAATTATTATTTGTGCTCTGAAAATTCCACTAAAATTTATTTACACATTTTAGGCTTTTAGGAAATATACAAAAATCCTCCAAGCCTTAATTGACTTTTAACTTTGCACATTTTAATTTTTTTGAAGGCTCTCACAAGGATTTTAATTATTCTAGGTATAATTTAGAGGATGTATTTTAGGATTGTTTTGGGACGCGACATCGACCTCGGCTTCAAGTTTTACGACCTCACTGATAAGGTGCATAGGGTCCTCGGCCAGACTCACCGCTTCGACTATGTCAACAACCTCAGTGTCAGCGCCAACTTGCCAGTTATGGGCGGGACTCTCTGGTACACCATCTCTGACATCTTCTCCACTAACTGTGCCATCGACAGGTTCGGTCGCCACGCCGGCATCTCTATGCAAGGTCAATGGCAGGGCCAGTTAAACGGCTTCAACTTGGTCGTTGCGAGCTTATCTGATCGTTACCCAAATAACAATACAGCTAAATATCGGAATAAGTTTAATTTGAAGTTTAGGGACAAAATATGTACTGATCACCAACATGATACATGCATGACATCTGATATTTGAGAGCACACAAAATACATGGATCGGAACTTCCTGGTCGCTGTGCTGCTGGTGCTCTACACCTTGGATCAACAAGAGAATTGGTGCCGACGCCTGGGCGCCGGTAGCATGCCAGCCAACGAAGATGGCATGGAGATGACCAATGAACAAACAATTGAAAAGGTTGCTGATTGCCATGGAGTAGAGGACTTGACGGCCTCCAAGGTGGACACCAAAGGTGTTGCTATAGATGGAAGGCGGAACTCCTACACGCATGCATGGCAATGAAATGACACGATGGACAGAGGAGGAGAAGGGGAAAAAGAACAGGTCTATGAGAGCAGCCATAGGTGTAGATCGCCACCTGTGGGAGATTTTGCCGAGCGAGATCAGTGATGCGCCATGTGACGTGCGATACAATTATGACGAATGGATAATTATCTTTTAATCAAAGAATGGATAAATTGACTACGTTTGACAAGTACTGATATGCCCTTTTGAATCAACGGTTCAGATCAATTCTACTAGTAGAATAATACTACCAGTTGAGAGCATCATAGTGGGACTATGCTTTTTTTTGTTTAGTGATTCTTTTGACCAATATGTTTCTAATTTCATAGTTGTTCAATGTTCTTACCTGTACTACTCTGTTTTCATGCCTTGCCTTATATGCTATCTTCCTATCTAAGTGTTAACATATATAACTATTCTCACAGTCGTTTTGATAAGATTTTTAGAACACATATGTAGTTGAATGAGACCGAAAAATGTTATAAAATCAATAGCTTATTTGATTCAACAAAAAAGTATAAGGGTAAAGTCATTCCAAGACAGCGGCTGAACATCATGGTACAAATGGACTAGCAAACCTACCTGCCAATCTTACAAAAGAGGCATACCAAGAACAATAAGTACCCCCACATACTGTTCAATTACCTACATATGATCTCATCTACTTTTGTCATAATAAAGTATCTATTTAGATAGCAGATATTGTAATTTATAGAATGGCTAATAATTTATTTTTCTTAGGCTTACTCAATCCCAACAAATTTAATCTTTATATTATTTACTCAAAAGTCAAAATTACATATTTCTATATGGGATTAAGAATTCCTTAAACAATACGTGATATATCTTCCAATTGACTATAGAGCTACGAGACGGGCATCCCATGGGCAGGACAGCCCATTGGCATCGCATGGCCCATCTCTACTAAACGAACATCCGTTTTTAGGACAACTACTAAACTATGCTTTCTTTGATCTAGTCATTCCGTCAACAACTAATTTTCAGACACCACCATGCACACGGTTCCTCGATTGGACACTTGTGGGAATGGATATGCAGACTTGCATTGTGCCATGCATGTACAATGTCTGTGTTGTCTAGGACAAAAGGTGACCTTATGTAGATGCATGTACAGTGGCTGTGTTGCCTGGGACAGAAGGTGATCGACCTTCATCATCGCTACTAAGCACCATATCTTGACATTGAGTCACCCTTCAGCGATGGTGATGCTCGGTGTCAAGTGCCCTGTGCATGGCCTCGCTACAGCTCTACTTTGACACAGGATCACATCAGTTGCCATTCCAGTTATTTCGGAATGTTTGTCCTAAGACATCCTCATCTGGAGATAGGAAAAGTGGGTTTACAATGCCTATCGCCATGATAATAATTGGCCATGCTAAGCCTAGTTTGTTGGACATCTTTTGCCGCTCTCCTCAGTGATGAGCAACAATTTGTCGCTTGGATTTTAATCTAACAACATGCCAAAAACATGAAGACTGTCCTTTGTGTATTTGAACAACTCTCAGGGCTAAAAATAAACTTAATTTCATAAAAGCAATATTTTTTGCTTTGGGAATACCAAGGAAGTGGAGGATCAATATAGATCATTTCCTTTTAGATAACTTGGTATCCCCATTCATTATCGAAACTCCGAAACATCGATTGGAAAGGCAATGACGATACATTTGAGAGCAAACTCAACACAAGGAAGGGAAAAACATATCATATGGTGGAAGACTGGTCCTTCTAAACTTAGTTCTTTCGAGCCTTCCCTTGTTTATGTTACCATTCTTTGAAATTCCATGAGGGGGTACTTCAAAGATTGGATTACTATAAGTCACATTTGTTTTGGAGCAATGATGATAAAAAAAGAAAATATAGACAAACTAAGTGGGAAAACATATGTCGACCAAAAGACCGGGGGGACTAGGTGACCAAAACATTTTTATAAAAAACAAATGCTTGTTAAGCAAATGGCTTTTCCAACTGGTTAATGGTGAAGGCATATGGCAATACCTTTTATGAAATAAATACTTAATGGGTAATCCTCTTTCTAAAATGTTCAACGAAGAAGGAATTTCCCAATTCTGAGCTAGTTTAATGGAAGTGAAAGATCATTTTCTGAAGTATCATTCGTTTAGATGTGGCAATGGAACTGAAATAAGATTTTGGGAAGACACATGATTGGGATCACGTGCTCTTAAAGATCAATACCCTGCTGTATATAATGTGGTTCGATAGAAACAGTCTACTTTGGTAGACTGTTATGAGCACAACACCATTGAATATTTCTTATAGGTGAGCCATTGTTGGCAAAAACTAATCGAGTGGAACGATTTGATTCTCAGACTTACTAATATAACCCTGTGAAATAAAAATGATTACTTTGTATGACCGCTTCATAAAAGTGGCCAATTTTTTGTTAGCTCTATGTTAGGATCCGCAAGAGGATTATATGGGATTTAAAGGTTCCATTAAAAATCAAGGTTTTTGTGGTTTCTTCGTAACAAAGTAATCCAAACAAAATATAACCTGGCTAAAAGAAAGTGTGTGTGTGTGGGGGGGGGGGGTAGGGACAAATATTGTGCATCTGTTATGCAAAAGAGACAATCCACTATTTTTTTTAGTATTATATTGCTCGATTTGTCTGGAGATGTGTGTTCTTTACTTTTGATATCCCTCCAACTCGTAATGCAACAATATTGGTTTAGAGGAGTATCTAGGTCCATGAAAAAGATTATATTAATTGAAACTTGTGCTTTATGTTGGTCAATTAGGTGTTGCCGTATTGACAAAGCTTTTAATGCATGGTAAACAATTCTCTAACCCGATGCATGCTATCTTCATGTTTTTCTATTGGCTCCATTTTTGACCTACGATGCTACCACAAGAAGAGCATGATACTATGCACAATAGTGCTATACTTTTGAAATTGATAGCGATGGGTCTATTATTTTACTATGGGTGACATAGTTTCATTAGAATTATGGCTGAATCTATGTGATTTAACACTCTTTTTTATTTGTTAAACAAAATTATGGTTACTTACACTGGTGGAGAAACTATCTTTCGTCGGTCGGCCGAATTCCACAATAGTCCCGGTTGCAATAAAAACCAGGACTAAAGAGGTTAAAAAGGGTAACGGGCATATTTGATCTTTAGTCCCGGTTGGTAACACCAAATGCTATCAGGGCTTATCGGGCCCCCCGGGATCTTTAGTCTCGGTTTGTGACACCAACCGGGACTAAAGATCCCGGCGATCTTTAGCCCCGGTTCATAACACCAACCGGGACTAAAGTCCCACCGCTATATATATGTCTTCTTCCTCCTCCAGCCCGACCAAGCTTGAAAATTTCTTCAAAAAAGAGGGGAGGTCATGCCAAAATTTCTAGTGAATTTATTTTGGTGATTATATACAAATCGGAGGTGCCTAAAAGGTTAGCAACTTCATCCTCATTGTTTTTTTGTCATATTACATTTGGAGCTATGTTTTGCACACTTTTTTGTCTCCAAAATTTTGTTGTAAGTTGATGAGAGAGAAAATTTGTGTGGGGAAGAAAGAATATATAGAAATTTAGTTTATTTGCTAAAGAAGGTTTTATAAAATAGTTGAGAAGGAAAATATAGTGAAAGTTAATCTTAAATAATAGAAAACAAACTAAAATGAAAATTAAAAGAAGTACAACACATTAATATTAGTTTAAAACTTTAGAAATAGTAAATAAGAATTATTTGGTGGAATATTTTATAATTTTTGTATGAATAATGATATGTCATTATTGTATGACTGTTGAAAGAGTTTGTAATTATTTTATCATTATTGTATGACTGTCATTATTGTACGAATAATTATTTGTGTACGATTTTATTTCATTTCATGTAGATGGATCGGCAATGGATGTACGCTGACCGGCGGTCCAAAGTGTTTATTGACGGCGTGCATTATTTTTTGAGAGTGGCCGAAGCTAACAGGCATTATAAGGGTTTTATTTATTGTCCATGCAATAAGTGTAAGAATCAGAAGGAGTATTCTGCATCCAGGACTATTCATTTTCACTTATTTGAGTCGGGGTTCATGCCAAACTATAATTGTTGGACATCCCACGAAGAGCAAGGGGTTGAAATGGAAGAAGATGAAGTGGAAGACGACAATATTCCGGACTTTGCTCAGTACGCTGGATTTGAAGGAAATCAAACGGGCGAGGAGGAAAGGGATGCTGATGGTAACGACGTTGCGGATGATCTTGGTCAGATGTTGCAGGACGCCAAGGAGGATTGAGAAAGTGAAAAGGGGGCCCATAAATTGGACAAGATGTTAGAGGACCACAGAACATCGTTGTACCCAGGTTGCGAGCAGGGGCACAAAAAGTTGGATACCACTCTAGAGTTCTTGCAATGGAAGGCAAAAAATGGTGTTAGTGACAAGGCATTTGGCGATTTATTGAAACTCATCAAGAACATTCTTCCGGAGGGGAACAAATTGCCCGAGACAACGTACGAGGCTAAGAAGATAGTCTGCCCTCTAGGACTGGAAGTTCAGAAGATTCACGCATGTCCGAATGATTGTATCCTATATCGCGGTGAGGAGTACGAGAACCTAGAAGAATGCCCTGTTTGTAAAGCACTACGATACAAGTTTAGACGAGATGATCCAGGAGAAGTTGACGGGCAACTAACGAAGAAGAGAATTTCTACTAAGGTGATGTGGTATTTCCCTATAATACCACAGCTAAGGCGTTTGTTCAGGAACAAGGGGAATGCTAGAATGATGCGTTGGCATGCTGAAGAGCGTCAATAGGACGGGATGCTGAGACACCCCGTGATGGTTCGCAGTGGCGAAACATCGACAGAAAATTTAAAGACTTTGGAAAGGACGCACGAAACATACGGTTTGGTTTAAGTACGGATGGCATGAATCCTTTTGGAGAGATGAGCAGCGGCCATAGCACTTGGCTCGTTACGATGTGTATTTACAACCTCCCCCCTTGGCTATGCATGAATAGGAAGTACATAATGATGCCGATTATTATTCAAGGCCCCAAGCAACATGGTAACGGCATCGATTTGTACCTGAGACCACTGGTCGAAGATCTTAAACTGTTGTGGAAGAAGGAAGCTAGGTGTCCCCGTGTGGGACGAGGACAAACATGAGGAGTTTAACCTACGAGCGCTGCTGTTCGTAACCATCAACGATTGGCCTGCAGTTAGCAACCTATCCGGGCAGTCCAACAAGGGGTACAAGGCTTGCACTCACTATATGGATGAAACAGAAAGTACGTATCTTAAGCACTGTAGGAAGGTTGTGTATATGGGTCATCGTAGATTCCTTGCAACAAACCACCCGGTATGGAAGAAAGGCAAGCACTTTGAACATACGGCGGACCACCGTACGAAGCCAAAACATCGCAGCGGTAAAACAATGTTTGCTATGGTTAAAGATCTTAAAGTAGTGTTTGGAAAGGGGCCTGGCAGCCAGCCTATAGAGAGCGAAGATGGTCACACGGCGATGTGAAAAAAAAACTCCATATTTTGGGAGTTACCCTATTGGGAATTCTTGGACGTCCGCCACGCAATCGACGTGATGCACCTCACTAAGAACATTTGCATAAACCTTCTTGGCTTCCTAGGTGTATATGGAAAGTTGAAAGATACACTGGAAGCACGTAATGATCTGAAGCATATGGAACAACGCGGAGACCTTCACCCGGAACCAAAGGAGAAATGAAGCCATTACTTGAGTCCAGCCAGCTACACTCTTAGCAAGGCAGAGAAGGAAAGTATGTTTGAATGCTTGGAGAGCATCAAGGTACCGTCAGGATACTCCACGAATATAAAGTGAATAATAAGCACGAAGGAGAAGAAGTTTACAAACCTAAAGTCTCATGACTGTCACGTGTTGATGACACAGCTGCTGCCAGTTATAATAAGGGGTATCCTCCCAGACAATGTCGGGCAACAATAACAAAGCTATATGCTTTCATGAACGCAATTTCGCAGAAGGTCATCGATCTGGATAGATTAGAAGTCCTTCAGAATGATGTGGTGCAATGTCTTGTCAGCTTTGAGCTGATATTTCCACCTTCATTTTTCAATATAATGACGCATCTGCTTTGTCACCTTGTCAAAGAGATCGGTATTCTCGGCCCTTTGTACCTACACAACATGTTTCCTTTCGAGAGGTACATGGGCGTTCTGAAGAAGTATGTTCGTAACAGTGCTCGTCCAAAGGCAAGCATCGCCAAGGGGTTTGAAACATAGGAGGTCATTGAATTCTGCATAGAATTTATTGAAGACCTTCGCCCAATCGGGGTACCAGAATCACGACATGAAGGGTGACTACGGGGAAAGGGGACTCTCGGAAGGAAAGCAATAATGACGGTAGACAACAATTTATTCTGTAAATCCCATTTCACGGTTCTGCAACAATCTTCATTGGTGGCTCCTTACATCGAGGAGCACTTGGCTCTAGTTCGCGCCAAAAACATCGGTAAGTCCGATGCATGGATTACACGGCATCACATTGATACTTTCTCCGCATGGCTGCGACAACATCTCATGGTTAACGAGACGATTAACCAACAACTGGCCTTCCTGGCGAGGGGACCATCTGGCTCGATCACGACATTCCAGGGATATGAAATCAATGGGTACACATTCTACACGAGAGCCCAAGACATGAAGAGCATGAACCAGAACAGTGTTGTTCGTATTGATGCCATGGGACACGATGGTACAACTGGCACGTATTACGGTGCCATCGAGGACATATGGGAACTTGACTATGGACCTCTCAAGGTCCCTCTGTTCCGGTGCCAATGGGTTAGGTTGACTGGTGGAGGCGTAACGATTGATGACAGTGGGATGACAACGGTTGACCTTAACAAGATTGGATACTTGGACGAACCTTTTGTCCTTGCCAATGATGTAACGCAAGTTTTTTACGTCAAGGACATGTCTAGCAAAGGAAAAAAGGGCAAAGGGCCTGACGAGCCGAAGCGCCACGTGGTTCTCCCAGGAAAAAGAAAAATCGTCGGAGTAGAGGACAAGACTGACGAGGATTACGATCAGTTTGATGGGCAACCCCCTTTCACGGTGACGATTGACCCTAGCATCCTCCTATCAAATGAAGACACCCCTTACTCACGTAGCGATCATAAGGAAGGAACAATAGTGAGGAGAAAGTACGTGCGGTCAACCGTCACCGCCGATGTATTGCTGTAATTGTTGTGTACACGATGTAAACTATTTTGGATGTATTGAATATCTATACAAATCAATTGTTGTATGGCATATGTTAATTATGTATGATTATTAGAATTTTTATCAAATTGAAATCATCCATATGCTAGTTATATATGATTATTAGAATTTTTAAAAGTTTTAAATCATGCACGTGGTATTTACATATGTTACTTAGAATTTTCAGCAATTTAATATCATGATATGCTAATTATATATGATTATTAGAATTTTTATTAATTCTAAATCATGCATGTGGTATTTACATATGTTAATTAGAATTTTTAACAATTTAATATCATGCATATGCTAATTATATATGATTATTAGAATTTTTAACAATTTTAAATCATTCATGTGCTTATTATATATTATCCACTTAGTTTACTACAGACAACAATATTTTTTCGAAGGTTTTATCATTAATTTTTCGACTTTAAATAATTGTAATGCATTATTTACTATTTTAGAAACACATATGTAATGAAATTAAAAATTCAGTGCTATTATCTTTAGTCCCGGTTTTTAACTCTAACTGGGTTTAAAAATAATTTGGAAATAGAGGGAAAATATCTTTAGTCCTGGTTGGTGAGAACATCCAGGAGTAAAGATATCTTTACTCCTGGTTCGTAAGAACAACCGGGACTAAAGATCTTTTCTTTAGTCCCGGTTGTAGGTACGAACTGGGAGTAAATATATCTTTACTCCCGGATGTTCTCACCAAACGGAACTAAAGATCTAGGGGTATATATATTCCCGGTGCGCCCTCGTCTTCTCCACCAACACTTAGAAGTTTTTCCTCCGATCGATCTCGGCTTCTCCTTCGCCGCCACTGCCTAGGGCAACCCCGCGCCGACGCCGCCGTCGTCTCGCGGTCCTCGCCGCCTCCGCCGCCGACAACGCCGCCGCATCTCTTGGGGGAGAGTCGCCACTGCCTCTCTCTCTCTCTCGATCTATCTCTCTCTCTCTCCAAACCGCCGCCGCCTAGCTCATTGCCGACGCCGCCGCCGACGTCGACGCGCGCGGCCGACCCCGACCCCGACTCCGCCTCCCGCCGATGCTGACCCCGTCTTCGACGCGGCCGTCACCGCCAACGACGTAACATCCACGCGGCCGCCACGGTGACGACGCCGACGCCACTGCCACGCCGCCGCCCCCGCCTCGAGCTCGCCACGCCGCCGTCGCGGCACGCTGCCGCCGTGCCCCCACGCCGCCGGACCGCGCCACGTCGCCGCGCCGCCACGCCGCCGCTCCGCTGCCGCCACTGCCGCGCGACACGACATTGCCGAACATGAACGAACGTGAACGAACATGAACGAACCGTGAACGAACGTGAAGAAATTCTTCAAGGGAATGTCCACAACAAACAAGGAGGCCTTAAAGCTATCGGACTATGACCGAACACTTCAGAAAGCCTATCACAAGAAGTCCAAACCAGTCCCTCAGCTTGGAGAACAACCAAACCAAGAGGTCGAGCTATTGGTGACCGGCGAAGATTTTGGCATAACGGATTTCATTTCAGACACCGGTCTAACTGTGGATCAGCTGATTGGAGGCGCACCAATCCCGAAGGCGGTAGTGGCATACAAGTTTGAACTTGGTAAACCGCTTGTCACGCCTGAGCAGCTGCAGTCCCTACCGACACAGATGTACAAATTCCATGAACAGTACATGGAAATGAGCGCCAAGGGTAGAGAGATGTTCGGAGCGAGGATCAGAAACCCCGACTTCTTGCAAGGAGAAGATGTTCTCTTGATCCATTTCAAGGATGTCTTCAATCTGTACCATCTGGACGCCCTCGACGTCTCTCTTCTGAGCGCATGGATTTTGTAAGTATCTTTGAGATCGATTTGTTTCATTCATAACTAGCTCCTTGTATATATGTAAACAATAATAATTTCATTTTATCATTGTAGAATGGAGATTCAAAGGGCCCGACGGCGTGGGGTTTACGATACTGGGTTCATCAAATCTCGAAAAATCAACACCGACATGATCGACAAGTACGAGAAAGACACAGAGGACAATCTCGTCCATCTCCTAACGCAACAGCATTTCAAGACGTTCATACTACCGCCGTACAACACAGAGTGAGTTTTTATTGTCGTTTGAACAAATTTCGTTCCCATACATATAAGATGTACATTTTCATATATATCTCATCTCACGCATATTCCAGATTCCACTGGGTCCTGTTATTTTTCGACTTGGACGCATGCAAAGTCACTGTGTACGACTCAATGAATAAAGAGGAGAAGATTTTTGACAAGGTCTTCCAATTGATAGACAGGTAATATAATGCCATCTATTCCAATGTCGCGGGAATTCTATTGCTATTATGTTGATCTCGGGTAATAATTAATTAATCATAGCTTGCAACTGCATATGTAGGGCATGCGATCGGTTCCGTCAATTGGTCCGCGGGACTTGGAAAGAAAAACTTGGACGGAGGTTTCATTTTCCAGTGAGTACATGCATGATCCAAAATTATATTGAATTGAATCTCTAATTACAGTTAATATAAAGAGTATATTAAGTCTCTCATCGTTTCTCACGTAGTGTGCAAAGCAGGACCAGGGAACTAACTTATGCGGCTACTACGTATGCGAGTATGCCCACTGCCTATCAAACCAAATATACACCACACGAGAGCTCGATGTACGTATACATAAACCATTCAAAATTTCATTGTGTATCAATTTGTTAAGTTGTTTATTAATTTCATATATTGATATGTCATTATTTTTCGAATGATAGCGTATTCATATGAGGGATAATCTCCCACACAAGAATTTTATCACGGTTGTTCAAGAACAACTGATGGGATTCATCAACGAAAAAGTCCTTAATCCCGATGGTGAATTCTACTACGACGGATCGACAATTCATAACATCGGTCCTTCCTCTTCTGACATAACGCCGGCGTCGAAGTCGTAGCTATAGCTAGCGAGCAAATGAATTGTACTATATATATGCATGTATATAAATATTTATATATGTACACATTTAATTTACTGTTAATATATATTTTGGTAACATATATGCACATAAAATGTTAAGTGCTTTAAATTATACATATGTGTGTAATATATGTATTATATATATATATATATATATATATATATAAAATCAACCATGCAGCAAACAGGGCCATGCAAATAAAAAAAATGGTACACCGATCTTTAGTCCCGGTTATTTCACCCGGGGCTAAAGATAGCTATACTTAGTACCGGATTCGTAGTCCCGGTTGGACAACCGGGACTAAAAGGGGGTTACGAACCAGGACTACAAACGGTTTCTCCACCAGTGTTATTTTTGGATAGAAGTAAGAAATGTATATCATTTTCATTATTAAAAAGAAGTTCCAAATGTGATCCAGATCCTGTATGAGCCGTACTCATGTTCTTCGATTGTGATGTTCTGAGCCGAAGTTACGTTCTATTTGATTGATGTTCTGGGGTAATCAGATAAGTGTTTCTTTGTCCTTGAGAAAGCGGCATGCACTGATGCACGAGAAATTGAGTTGCGATGGTTCATGCACTCACAACCCAGTAAGTAATCATTAAGAAAGGAATACAATCTTCTGTTTGGATCAGAAGCAAGAGGCTAGCTGATCGATATTCCTTTGAGTCACATCAGCAGAACAGATACAATTTCATAAAACAGCCCAGAAATAGTGACACACAGGGATACATGCTCTTTTTATTCATGGTATATATGTACGCACATACATAACACACGTGCATATATATGCTTTATTATAAGAAGCACGCCTGCTCAGATGCAACAGCATTAAGAAAACACATAGATAGCCACATGGACACATACACCAGTGAACAACACACGACAAACACATAGATAGTCACTAGAGCAATAGTACATACCAAAACTATGCGGAATCATACGTAGCAAAAAGTCTACTCAGTTCCCGGGCACAATTATAGCTATTGCTGGTGAAAGAGGTGGTGGCTTTGGCAGAGATGGCTCTGGCTGAGGCTTGGGTTCTGGCTTAGGATCAGGCTGTGGCTCCGGCTTAGGATTAGGATTTGGCTTGGGGTTAGGACTTGGCTCAGGTTTGGGTTCAGGCTTTGGCTCCGGCTTAGGATTTGGGCTCGGCTCCGGTTGTGGCTTAGGCTTTGGATTTGGTTTTGGGTCAGCTTTGGGGCTAGGTTGCGGGTTCGGTTGAGGATCTTGTTTCGGGTCAGGCTGTGGCGTTGGTTTTGGGTCAGGCTGTGGGTTCGGCTGAGGATCTTGTTTTGGGTTAGGTTGCGGCGTTGGTTTTGGGTCAGGTTGTGGGTTCGGTTGAGGATCTTGTTTTGGGTCAGGCTGTGGTGTAGGTTTCGGGTCAGGCTGCGGAGATGGTTTTGGATCCGGTTGTGGGTTTGGTTTAGGATCTTGTTTTGGTTCAGGCTGTGGTGTAGGTTTTGGGTCAGGCTGCGGTGATGGTTTTGGATCTGGCTGTGGGTTAGGTTGAGGGTTAGGCTGTGGACTGGGCTTTGTCTCTGGTTGTGGTTTTGGTGTTGGGTCAGGTTTAGGATTGGGATCTGCTGGCTTTGGATCAGATTTAGCTTCAATCACGCGTCCATTGGCAATGTGATCAGGAACATTTGCCGCCAATGCAATGGCAAGCGCCAAATGGAAGCACAGTGAGAGGATTGATCTCATCTCGTTGTCACTACAAACTCTACTACTCACTCTTGACAGTACACAAGCTGTGGTAGCTAGGTGTGTTGCAGAAATGGCAGGGAGAGGCTAGGAGATTTATAGACATGGAGAGCCAACTGGCGGTAGACGCGTGTGATGCTCCCTTTGCTTCATCGGCAACGTTAGCATGTCACTAGTGATCCACCTTTTCTTCGTCGTTGATCCGTGTAACTTTCGCGCCCACCAGCCCATTCAGATCCATCAGGAAAAGCACCAAATAAACGGTATTAATTTGTGCCTTGTCGTTGTCATCACTGTGGTGATATTGCAGGGGCTTCTTCAATTAATTTACGTTGTGTTTATCACATGTACGCTTTCTCAATGCTAAAGGGGAAGAAATGGGAATTACTTTGTGTGACTACTTTATCTGGCTTTTTTTTTTCATGTATGCATGCAGCTACTCGATCTTGTAACTGATTTACGCCTAACTTTGCAAGCACGGCTAATGATGTGCAGCTCTTTCCCCCCACCTGTGCCATATATACAATTAGTAACTACGTGGTTAGGACGCGGTTTACAATTAACTAGGTAAATTATGATAATCTTATCTGTTCTAGCTGTGATATGATGTTTTACTATTTTCTTGCAATTAAAGTTGTAAAGGTAAACTTGTTTTGCACACAAAAAAAAAACTTGGGTGAGACACGGTAGTTCAATAATTTTATATTTGTATAAGTTTCACACAAGAATCATAATTTTATATTTTTCAATCCAGTCCTTATTTATGGCAGGACAAAAATCTCAAAATAACATCTTGATTTTTTGAATTAAATTCCTCATTCTCCAGATTGAGTTGTTATATATGGATACAGATTAAAGACGATGTTTATATGTAGATATAGGATCCAAATTGGTAGATATAGGATACGTCTCCTCGTATTCCACTAATGTCAATTATAATATAAATTTGTTTGGAAGATTCTAAAAAAAAATGCGCCCATGCAGAATATATTAACACTTACCATTTCAAAAGAAAAAAAATCAAATCTAAATTCAACATACAAATAAGAAAAAGAGAAGTTAATTATATTTTCATCACCATTTATAACCGAAGTGACACTTTGTTCTATCTCTTAGCAGAACTAGTTAGGATGGCAAAATTTATTGCAGGACACTTAAAGTTCGTGGTATTTGCTGCAGGACACCTAAAGAATGCTTATTTGTTATAGGGCATAAAAAAATGGTAATTATCCGTTGAACATCGAACATATTATTATATTATATCCGATGCAAACGTAGAGAGAAATAGTGTGAAAAAGTCCTATTTTGCCCCTGTGTCTATCGGTTTGTAAGTGGTCATGTTCGAACCAAACCCAGGCCATTCTCATTCTCCCTATTTGGTCTATTGTCAATCCCTTGGCCTGGGTCCGGTTCAAACTATATCCGGTTGGGTTAAAAAGCATGTCGTATGGGCAAACTCGTCATTTTAGAAAGTTTCTCTCTCTGTTTGCACAGGATATAATAAAATAATCTGTTCAGTGTCCAACAGCTAATTACTATGTTTTCGGAGTGTTCTATAGCAAATACGCGTTATTTAGGTACCCTGCAGCAAATTTCGTAAACTTTGAATGTTCTATAGCAAATTTTGCCATTTAGGATTGTTGTAGTTTGAACCACCCAACTCCTTAGTTGAACTTATCAATGACCTTAGCATATCGGCGAACTTTCCCACTACCATATAGGCCACTCTTTACTGGAGGAGAGTCTAGATGCAGCTGGAGAAGAGGATTAGGCTGGTCCGAGTCCAAAGTGCAACAGAGCAATTAAAACTGAAAAGATTAATTATAAGTAATCAGAAGGAAAATTTTAGTAATAAAAAGCGGTCCAAACTGGAATACACTATGCGAAGAAAATATAACAGTGAATTGTTCACTGTAATGTCTGCATGGTTATAAATTTGTTAAACAGCTTCGTTTTCTATTCGTTTCAGTTACGTGGAAGATCGTACACCACTACTTCGTCACTCAACTTCCTCTGTTGAACAACTTCTGTTGTTGCCAAAAACACATATATAGAATCGCATTTCTTAAAAAAGTATAATAGTTTCCTTAAGTATTGAATCAATCTCTGCAGTTATAATCTGGAATTAGTATGAGTAATTATTTATGCATAATATTTTCTTATACTTATTTTATAAATAATAAAGTTTTTCCAATAATAATGGGGTGACATGTGTTATTCTAGTTTTTTGGGTCTTTGATTGTCTTTGAGGCTGCTCGTGTACAGCACACGCGTTTTCACCTGTTTTGACGAACTACTGTTACTTTATTTTCTTGAGCCTTTGTGTCCCTGTCTCCAGCCCTGCAGTCCATCACAAACCTGTTCTTGGTGAGCGGCACGCATGTTGATTTGACTAATGGATAAGGTGTTCAGCAAATCACCGATATTGAGAGTGCTGGAGATGGACTTTGGGAAGAAAAAACTGGTTGGATATATCAACACTAAAATCCAAATAGGATAATATACGGCATGAAACTTAAATAGACATGTAATCCAAATAGGTAACAGCACGGTTTTCACTAACCATGCAGTTACTGTGATAACCACCTTACCATGGAAGTGGCAGTAACCGTACCCCACCCAAAACAGTTTGGTGATTAGAGGGGTTTGTCCCTTTTTTTTCACTCTAATGAGTTCTTCCTCATACAACATCAGTATAATTTTCACTGGACAAGTTTTGTCATTATTTATTTAAAAAGTGTATAACAAAATGGAAGAGTTCTTATGACAAATCTATCGATATAGTTTTCAAACCTCAAAGCATAATGTTTTTTTATCTTCGATTATTTTAGATTTTAAGATTTGATGGTACATATTGGAACCATCTATTTGAAAACGGCAGTAGTACCATACCATTTCGAATGTACTAGGTAGAAGATCGATATGCTATACCAAAAAGGACAACGCGTCATACTCTCATCTGGCCGGCTCGGGGCGAAACCCTAGCCGCCACCACTGCCACTCCTTTCCCTTATTTTTTCTGCCTTGCCGATGCAGGACAATCGTGTGGTAAGCCGGGATGGTAGTGGTAGGGCTACATCACGGTGACACATCATCTCTGGCACGATAGAGGCAGACAACAGCGCGTGGTGAGCTAGAGTGCTGGACGCCACTGCGGCGCTCACCGGCGAGGGAGGATGGGGACCTGGTGCCGCCGTGGCTAGATCCTATGTTCCCATGGCCGGATCAGGCACCTCCATGTCGGATTTTGTCGAGGTCAAGTAGTCGGCGTGATTTAGAGATCAAGGGCGATGGTAGGGAGAGGATGGTGTGGGAGACAACAACGAGTGGTCAACATAGGCGACAACAGCTGGAGGCCAGTAAGGCTGCAGGCGGTGGAGGCTCACGGCCGATGAGAATGACAGAGGGCACAACTTTGGCGATGGCCACCCGCACCGACAGCGGGATTGATTGCGAGCTATAGCGATGGTAGATGGTGAAGCCGACAACATCGAGGCGGCACAAGAGCTAATGGAGTTGGTTTGTCCAAGCTTGCTAGTCACACCCTTTTCTTCTCCCTAGAGCTCCTCCCCTGCTATGGCCATCCCTTTTGGTTACGGGGAGCTCTATTGGTGAGACGACGGTGGGGGTGGTTAGAGAAGACAACGCTCTAGCGACGAGGCTTCGTGGGAGTTGTGGCATACTAGGCTGCGGGTTGGTAGAGGTTGTTCGGGTGACGGAGCTCTACGGTGGCCACGACAGCTGCGGCAATGCGTGCTGCAGCCGAACTTTTGACCTACCACCCTCCCCATTCCTAATAGGACTCTCCAGGTGAAAGCCAGTCTAGAAGGATGGGCGACGATGGCGCATTGGCGCATAAGGCGTAATGGCTTCCCTGGATGCGTTGCCCACAAGGTATTTGCTCCATGCCTTTGTTGTCTCCTCTCTTGTTGGTCTTTGGTGGCTTCTTGTTTATAATCATCAGGTTGATGTAAGGGATGAGTGGTTATAATCCTAATAAAACCTAACCAATCCCAATCCTAAACTAAGCGCTTGAGGGTCATCGAAGGGCGGTACTAGACTAGTGCAGGCGGCGCCCCAAAAGATGTCTGCATCTTGCAGTTGATTGCAGCAGCCCCTTCAGGATCAAGCCGGTGACCGCAGCTGATACGACTACTGCCTCTACATCCACTGCCTCTACATCCACTCTAGCCATCGACAACCTCAGGGCAACTACGACATCCATGGCTTCTAATAACAGTCAGTGACCCTAATTATTCCATATTAAGGTGATCATAGATGGCTAAGAACTTATGTCAGTAGATCAAATAATCTACATTGCCTTATTCTGGGCTAGCGGACGGCGGTGGTGGTGTTTTTTTCCTGGTTATGATCTTATAACTTTTTTATGTTAATATAAAGCTTCACTACTAAAAAAGCAATTTTTTTTCCAAATCATCAAAACCTATTTTTGCATGTGGTTGAGCTACCCGTTTGCCCGAAAGTGTCAGCGAAAATCACCATTTTTCCATGCGGGTGGCGCACCCGCACGCAACAAATCCGATTTTCTCATGCGGATGCTTATGTCGTTCGCACGAAAAATATAAATCCCCAAAAATAAAAACCCTAGCTAGGTGAGGTCTGCCGTCAGGCTCCTCCTACTAGATCTGCGCCGGGGATGGTTGCTGCCGCCGGATCCGGGCGGGAACAGCCGCCACCACTAGATACGTGTGGAAGATAGCCCAGCCGCTGCCAACACCCCTTGCCTCACGCCGGTCTCGTCCCGCTGCCGCTGCCAAATCTGCTCAGATCCATGTAGGGGACAGGCGCCGCTGCCAGATCCGCGTGGATTCTGGCGGGGGATGACCACTATTGCCGGATCCAAGTGGGGGAGGCCGTCGTTGCAAATCTGCGCGGAGAACGGCCTTGCCCCTACCACCGTCGCCCCTCGTCTCCCATCGGGCTCCTCCCACCGCAGCCGCACGGGGGCCGGCCTCCCGCCACTTCCACATGCGCACGCCCGCCGCTGGCTACTCCCCCTCGAGCTTGCCAATGGCTACTCCCCCTCGAGCCTACCATTGGCTAGTCGCCCATCACCGCCGCTCAGGAGGGTTGTCCGCCGTGCGCCCGCCGCTGGCTACTTCCCCTCGAGCCCACCACTGGCCAGTCGCCTGTCACCGCCGCTCAGGAGGGAAGTTAAGGGATAGAGAGGAGAGAAGGTGAAAAATGAGAGAGAGATGAGTTTGAAATAATATGAGGACCTTCTTGGCGGACCTTTAAGAGATCCATATGTGAAAATACATTTTCCCATGCGGTCGTTTAAAAGGCTCCTACGGGAAAATAGGCTTATTTTTCTATATGGCGTCTTAAGAGGTATGCTTGTGAAAATAGATTTTTGCATGCGGGTCTCTTAAGAAAATGTATGCTAAAATGAAGGTCGATTTTTACGTGCACAACCAGTTATGGTCCACCTGTAACCTCTATAGATCTCGTACATGAAAATCGTTTACATAGTAGTGGTTGTATGGTTCTGGTTGTTTAAATAAAAACATATATATTCTCGATCTCAGAACAACAGCACTGAAATCAGTCGATCGACGTACGAGGTACAAGATCGATATGCAGCACCAGCTGTCGAAGCAGGAGCCAGTAGTGTTCAGTAGTGTTCCTTCCACCGCTCGTCTCATAAGCTAGTTAAGTATAAATAAATACTCCTTTAATTTCATAGTGTATGGCGTCATTGATTTTTTTATTTATTTTTCATATAACCTTTGACCATTTACCTTATTAAAAATATAAATAAATATTATTTATTCATTGCCACTTGTTTAATTATTAAATAAAATTTAATCTTATTATTTATGGTTTTACATATTTATATTAAACTTTTTAAATAAAACGAACTATAAATGTTCTGGATTCTGGACTGTTCGTTACATTGCCCGTACAACGACGAAATGGATCGATCGACACGACGGCAGGCAGCCCCAGCACGCATGCATATGCTCTCGTGGCGAGGACCAGCCGGAGAAGTGGCGCGTACGCGTCTGCGAATCATGCAAATGCCCGAGCGCGCGCGCGTGCGTAAAGCCCCTCGTCCTCGTGTTTCCTCGCTCGCTTAATTTGTTGCACGGCCCCAGGTTCGTTCGATCCATGGATTTAACCGGGTGCAATCGCGATATATATGTACGCGCCGCCTGCGCCTTTTGATCATGAAGCGAATGCACGATGAACTGCGAAACGGCCGGATTTTCGCTAAGTGGCCACAGGAGCTCGATGCAGATAGACACTTGATTTGATGCCATTCAGTTACCGGTGCGCGTGCTTGGTCGATCGATCGATATGATTTAAGATTTACACGACAAAAGTATTCCTTCTTTACTGTTCTCTTAGTGTCTGCGTAAGTCTTCTTTTCCTGCGATAATGCCTGATTTTATTTACAGGCCTTAAATCATAGGCGGAGCACTGATCAACTGCATAGAACAATTTTGGTTGTCTGCAAAAACACTTTTCGTAGTAGGTGACTGAAAAAGAGGTCTGTTCACTGGGCTAGATGAATTTTGTGGTGGTCCAAAATATGGCCCCCTCTTACTCTCTCATCCTAAAATGGAATCCAATTTTGCTATACACACTCCTAAGTGGAATACTTGACAAGAAGCTGTGGTTTAGTGGGGATAATATGGATTGGCCCTTGGACACAACTGCCTCCACTCTTCTGTGCCGCTTCCAAGTGCCAACCATGTCTTATTTGTTAGTAACCGCAGCGGCTCAGTTCAAAACTACGTTTTTGACTCGCGGTGTTGGTGCATCGGAAAATGTGTTGGATCATTAGTGTACGATTAATTAAGTATGAGCAATTATAAACTGGATAAATAAATTTACTTATTTATTTTAAAAAAGGAAACTTCTATATAGAGAAGTTTTACATAAAACGTGTTGTTTAGCCGTTAAAGAAGTGTGCTAATAAAAACCGAAAACTTACCATTTCACATTTTGGGAAACTACTGACGAGTAGATCAAGTTGTTCGCCAGCGAAGTTGAACTTGAACGCCTCGTTACTTTTTTTTAAGATAATGGAATAGTCATCCCGGCCTTTGCTCAAAGAGAGCTACAGCCCATTATTACAATCTAGCACTATAAAAAATGAGTGTAGTTCAGAAATGATTGAAGAAATGACCACACAAAGGTAAATTTAACCAAAACAAGATCAGGAGAACACATTATTAGAGTGCGCTCCTTTTTACATTTGGGATTAGGCAACCGTGTAGCATGTCTCAAATGTTTGGGAATTGGCTGAATTGTGTTGAACCTAGGCTCAAGAGAATATTGTTTGTGGGCATAGCTGCATTTCTTTGAGCAATTTGGTTATATAGGAATGATGTGGTCATAATGGCTCCAATCCTACATCTTTCTTGCAGGTCATTTTCGTGGGAACACATTGGGCAAGGACTTGGTCTTTGCTTCTTAAGGGAACCGATGAAGAAATAGTTAAGAACTATTGCAAAGTGCTGGAGAAGCGTGTGGTGGAATTCTTCTCCGTGTATGGCTGGAACCTTAGAAGAAGATTGGAAGCCTAGTCTTTTCTTCGTTTGTTGTTCTTAAAACCTTTGTGCTGTCATCTCTTATGTAATGGGAGAGGTCAGTTGATGCATTTTGTACCCTTTAATTAGGGAGAGTCTTATGTACTCGTGTTCGGATTTTTGGCTGTGTACACCCCATAAAGGTGTAGAGGCCGGGTTTGATAATCCTTTATCTAAAAAAAAGGAGAACACATTATTGAAGATCAGGTAAATTTAACGCCTCGTTACTAGATGTATTGATGTTGCTCACCCATCTGCAATGACCAATTGAGCTTCAATTCGTACAGAATTAAGGACTTTAAAAGATTTAATTTTCATAAGAATTGGACTAATTCTTGCGAAATTCCTTCATAATTTCTGCGTTCCAACATAGCCTTGATAGCCTTGATTGAGTGTGCATGTTTGGCTTTGAGATTATACCGTGAGGAACCCTGGTGCCCCTATCAAACTAATCGTAAATATTTGATGTTTAGAACTATATTCGTTAAATATTTCAAAACTTTAAGAATATTAGAAAAGGTTTATAACAATCTAATGAGTTTATGATTTTTTTAGATAATGGAATAACATTCCGCCCTTTGCTCAATGAGCTACAACCAATTATTATAAAATCCACACACGAACAAACTCAACACACACTGATATATGATGTAAAACACAAGATAAAAGGCACCAACACAAGATAAAAGAACACTCAATTACTCAAGGCAGAGAAAAGAAGGGAAAGGAGGGTCAGCGGTGGTGGCTAGGGTTTCGCCCAGAGCCGGCCAGATGAGAACATGAAGCGGGGTCCTTTTCTTTTCTTGTATAGCATATCGGTCATTTACATAGTACATTCGAAATGGTATGGTACTACTGCCATATTCAAATAGATGGTTCCAATATGTACAGTCAAATATTAAAATCTAAAATAATCAAAGATAAAAAAAAACATTATGCTTTGATGTCTGAAAACTATATCGATAGATTTGTCATAAGGACTCTTCCATTTTGTTATACACTTTTTAAATAAATAATGAAAAAACTTGTGCATTGAAAATTATACGGATGTTATATAGGAAGAACTCACTCGAGTGTTAAAAAAAGGACAGACCCCTCTAAACAACATGGATTGAACTAGGGTTCAGCAAACCATTTTAGGTGGGGTTACCGCCACCTTCATGATAAGACGATTATCGCGGTAACCGTGTGGTTACCGTGAAAACCGTGTTGTTACCGCGAGGTTGACCGTGGTATCACAAACTACGTGATAACAGCGCAATAACCACACTGTTTTGCAAACCCTGAATTGAACCCATCGTGTTACCCCTTCACATTCTCCCTCTACTTGTAAACTATGTTTATCTAAACTATAAATTTATATATACTTATGCGGTAAATTTCAAATATTACATCATAAATTAGAAATTCCACCCTGTAAATTTTTCAGTAATCTTATATTAGTGTTTACATGTCTATTTAAGTTTCATACCGTATATTATCCTATTTGGATTTTAGTCTCGATATATATCCAACCAGTTTTTTCTTCCCAAAGTCCGTCTCCAGCACTCTCAATATCGGTGATTTGCTGAACACCTTATCCATTAGTCAAATCAACATGCATGCATGCCTCTCACTCTCACTCACTCACCAACAACAGGTTTGTGATGGGCCGCAGGGCTGAAGACAGGGACACAAAGGCTCATGAAAATAAAGTAACAGTAGTTCGTCAAAAACAGGGGAAAACGCGTGTGCTGTACACGAGCATCCTCCACGTACGACAATCAAAGACCCAAAAAAAGAAAAACTGACATTGAATAAAACATCTGTGACCCCATGATTATACGAAAAACGTTATTTTTTTACAAAATAAGTATAAGAAAATATTATGCATAATTAATCCTACTAATTCCAGATTATAACAGCAGACATTGATTCAATACTTAAGGAAACTATTATACTTGTGCAAGAAATGCGATTGTTTGTGTTTTTGGCAACAAAAATGGAAGTTGTGACACGAAGTAGTGGTGCACGATCTTCCACATAACTGAAACGAATAGAAAAGGGTCTTGTTTAACAAATACTACCTCCATATTCCATATTTTAATATATAACGCCGTTGACTTTTTATCTAACGCTAGACCATTTGTCTTATTTAAAAAATTTATGTAATTATCATTTATTTTATTGTTACTTGAATCATCATCAAATGTTCTTTAAGCATGATATAAATATTTTCATATTTGCACAAAAAATTTAAATAAAACGAATAGTCAAATGTTGGTCAAAAAGTCAACAGCGTCATACATTAAAATACGGAGGGAGTATATAACTATACAGACATTACAGGGAACAGTTCACTGTTGTATTTTCTTCGCATAATGTATTATAGTTTGGACCGCTTTTTATTACCAAAGTTTTCCTTCTGATTATCAATAATTAATCCTTTTAGTTTTAATTGCTCTGTTGCACTTTGGACTTGGACCAGCATAATCCTCTTCTCCAGCTGCATCTAGACTCTCCTCTGGTAAAGGACGGCCTTCGTGTAAGTGGGAAAGTTCACCAATGTGCTAAGGTCATTGATGAGCTCGACTATGTTGGGTGGTTCAAACTACAATAATGATAAATAGTTCCGCTAAAGGGTAGAACATAGTGAAACTTCGGATATAAAAGATGACCAAAACATAATTAACTTCTCTTTTCTTATTTATATATAGAATTTAGATTTGAATTTTTTTTCTTTCGAAATAGTAAATGCTAATATATTATGCATGGGCACATTTTCTTTAGAATCTTCCAAACAAATTTATATTATAATTGACATTAGTGGAATACGAGGGGATGCATCCTATCTACATATAAACATCTTTGTATCCATATAGAACCGTACTTTCAATCACTGGAGAATGAGGAATTTAATTCAAAAAAATCTACATATTATTTTGAGATTTTTGTCCTGCCATAAACAAGGACTGGATTGAAAAATATAAAATTTTGATTCTTGTGTGAAACTCATACAAATATAAAATTACTGAACTACCGTGTCTCTCATAAGTTTTATCAGCAATACAAGTTTACCTTTACAACTTTAATTACAAGAAAATAGTAAAACATCACATGACAGCTAGAACAGACAAGATTATGGTAATGTACCTAGTTAATTCTAAACCGCTTCCTAACCACATAGTTAATTGTATATATGCCGCAGGTGGGGGGAAAGAGCTGCACATCATTAGCTGTGCTTGCAAAGTTAGGCGTAAATCAGTTACAAGATCGAGTAGCTGCATGCATACATGAAAAAAAAATTAACCAGATAAAGTAGTCACACGAAGGAATTCCCATTTCTTCCCCTCTAGCATTGAGAAAGCTTACATGTGATAAACACAACGCAAATTAATTGAAGAAGCCCTTGCAATCTCACGACAGCGATGATAACGACAAGGCACAAATTAATGCCTTTTATTTGGTACTTTTTCCTGATGGATCTGAATTGGCTGGTGGGCGTGAAAGTTACACGGATCAACGACGAAGAAAAGGTGGATCACTAGTGACATGCTAACGTTGCCGATGAAGCAAAGGGAGCATCACACGCGTCTACCGCCAGTTGGCTCTCCATGTCTATAAATCTCCTAGCCTCTCCCTGCCATTTCTGCAACACACCTAACTACCACAGCTTGTGAACTATCAAGAGTGAGTAGTAGAGTTTGCAGTGACAACGAGATGAGGAGATCAATCCTCTCACTGTGCTTCCATTTGGCGCTTGTCATTGCATTGGCAGCAAATGTTCCTGACATTGCCAATGGACGCGTGATTGAAGCTAAATCTGATCCAAAGCCAGCAGATCCCAAGCCTAAACCTGACCCAACACCAAAACCACAACCAGAGACAAAGCCCAGTCCACAGCCTAACCCTCAACCTAACCCACAGCCAGATCCAAAACCATCACCGCAGCCTGATCCAAAACCTACACCACAGCCTGAACCAAAACAAGATCCTCAACCAAACCCACAGCCGGATCCAAAACAATCGCCGCAGCCTGACCCAAAACCTACACCACAGCCTAACCCAAAACAAGATCCTCAACCGAACCCACAACCTGACCCAAAACCAACGCTGCAACCTAACCCAAAACAAGATCCTCAGCCGAACCCACAGCCTAACCCGAAACCAACGCCACAGCTTGACCCGAAACAAGATCCTCAACCGAACCCACAACCTAGCCCCAAAGCTGACCCAAAACCAAATCCAAAGCCTAAGCCACAACCGGAGCCGAGCCCAAATCCTAAGCCGGAGCCAAAACCTGAACCCAAACCTGAGCCGAGTCCTAACCCCAAGCCAAATCCTAATCCCAAGCCGGAGCCACAGCCTGATCCTAAGCCAGAACCCAAGCCTCAGCCAGAGCCGTCTCAACCAAAGCTGCCACCACTTTCACCAGCAATAGCTATAATTGTGCCCGGGAACTGAGTAGACTTGGTTGTTTGCTACGTATGATCCCGCATACTTTTGGTATGTACTATTGCTCTAGTGACTATTTGTGTGTTTTTCGTGTGTTGTTCACTAGTGTGTCCATGTGGCTATCTATGTGTTTTCTTAATGCCGTTGCATATGAGCAGGCGTGCTTCTTATAATAAAGCATACATACATACATACATACATACATACATACATATATATATACACGTGTGTTATGTATGTGCGTACATACCATCAATAAAAAGAGCATGTATCCCTGTGTGTCAATATTTCTGGGCTGTTTTATGAAATTGTATCTGTTCTGCTGATGTGACTCAAGGAATATCGATCAGCTAGCTTCTTGCTTCTGATCCATACAGAAGATTGTATTCCTTTCTTGATGATTACTTATTGGGTTGTGAGTGCATGAACCACATCGCAACTCAATTTCTCGTACATCAGTGCATGCCGCTTTCTCACAAAGGACAAAGGAACACTTATTTGATCACCAATCAAATAGAACGTAACTTCGGCTCATCCCAGAACATCACAATCGAAGAACATGACTACGGCTCATATAGGATCTGGATCGCCATCCAGTGCATTTGGAACTTCTTTTTAATAATAAAAATGATTTACATCTCTGACTTCTACCAAAAAATAAGTAGCCATAAATTTGTTTAACAAATAAAAAAGAGTGTAAGGCGACAAACCCCCAACTCTCTTATGTCTCGGCTTCTCATCTCTCCTAAAAGAGGGGAGAAATGACGAAGATACAATATAGGTAAAAGTTAGTGGCTCAATGTGCAGTTCACTTAATTATAGTATACCAGTGTAGCACTGTATATTGAACGCTTACAATCTAGTCCATTTTCCATGAAAACAGACAAATGAGATAGCATGTAGGTGATCCTGATGCACTTGGATGTCTAATATGAGCCATTCATTCCAACTATCAAATATTTATTTAGATTGACTAACGTTCCGTTGAAGGCTACATATAGACAAAGAAATGTAACATTCCATAAAGCAGTACAATGTTGGCACGTATTTATTGGATGTTGTATGTAACATTTGTACACTAACGTGGCAGGCATTAATTACTTAACACAGTGTGCAACATTTGAACAAGAGAGTGTGACACCTGAAAATCTGTGCAGCATCTACAAATCAATTGATGGAATATCAAAAAGGAGTGAAAACATTCAAATTCAACAAGTGCAACAAAATTTAATAGAGTGTAAGGAAGATGGGCTAGGGGTAAGTGGTGAGAAGTGGAAAAGATGTCAAACAAAGTGGGAGTAGCATGGCCAATTATTATCATGGCGACAGGCATTGTAAACCTACTTTTCCTACCTAGGCATTGTAAACCTACTTTTCCTACCTCCAGATGAGGATGCCTTAGGACAAACATTCCAAAGTAACTGGAATGGCAACTGATGTGATCTTGTGTCAAAGTAGAGCTGTAGAGAGGCCATGCACAGGGCACTTGACACTGAGCATCACCGTCATTGAAGGGTGAATCATTATCAAGATCTGGTGCTTAGCGGCGATAATGAAGGCCACCTTCTGTTCCAGGCAACACAGCCACTGTACATGCATAGCACAATGCATGTCTACATAAGGTCACCTTTTGTCCTAGCCAACACAGCACTGTACATGCATGGCACAATGCAAGTCTGCATATCCATTCCCACAAGTGTCCAATCGAGGAACCGTGTGCATGGTGGTGTCTGAAAATTAGTTGTTGACGGAATGACTAGATCAAAGAAAAGCATGCATAGTTTAGTAGTTGTCTTAAAAAAGGATGTTCATTTAGCAGAGATGGGCCATGCAGTGCCAATGGGCTGTCCTGCCCATGGGATGCCCGTCCCGTAGCTCTATAGTCAATTAGAAGATATATCAAGTATTGTTGCAGGAATTCTTAGTCCCATATAGAAATATGTAATTTTGACTTTTGAGTAAACAATATAAAGATTAAATTTGTTGGGATTGAGTAAGCCTATGAAAAATAAATTATTAGCCATTCTACAAATTACAATATTTGCCATCTAAATAGATACTTTATTATGACATAAGTAGATGAGATCATTTGTAGGTAATTGAACAGTATGTTGGAGGTACTTATTGTTCTTGGTATGCCTCTTTAGTAAGATTTGCAGGTAGGTTTGCTAGTCCATTTGTACCATGATGCTCAGCCGTTGTCTTGGGATGTCTTTACCCTTATACTTTTTTGTCGAATAAGGTAAACTATTGATTTTATAACATTTTTCGGTCTCACTCAACTGCATATGTGTTCTAAAAATCTCATCAAAACAACTGTGAGAACAGTTATATATGTTAACACTTAGATAGGAAAATAGCAAAGAAGGCAAGGCATGAGAGCAGAGTAGTACAGGTAAGAACATTGAACAAATATGAAATTAGAAAAATATTGGTCAAAAGAATCACTAACCAAAAAAAAACATAGTCCAGCTATGATGCTCTCTACTTGTAGTATTATTCTACTAGTAGAATCAATCTGAACCGTTGATTCAAAGGGCATATCAGTACTTAACAAACGCAGTCAATTTATCCATTCTTTGATTAAAAAATAATTATTCATTCATCATAATTGTATCGCACGTCACCGGGCACATCCCTGGTCTCGCTCGGCAAAACCTCCCGCAGGTGGCGATCTACACATATGGCTGCTCTCACAGACCTCTTCTTTTCCCCCTTCTCCTCCTCTGTCCATCGTGTCATTTCATTGCCGTGCATGCATGCAGGAGTTCTGCCTTTGATCTATAGCAACACCTTTGGTGTCCGCCTTGGAGGCCGTCAAGTCCTCTACTCCACGGCCATCAGCAACCTTTTCAATTGTTTGTCCATTGGTCATCTCCATGCCGTCTTTGCTGGCTGGCCTGCTACCGGCGCCTTGGCGTCGGTGCCAATTCTCTTGTTGATCCATGGTGTAGAGCGCCAGCAGCACAGTGACCAGGAAGTTCCGATCCATGTATTTTGTCTGCTCTCAAATATCAGATGTTAGGCATGTATCATGTTGGTGATCAGTACATATTTGTCCCTGAAGTTCAAAATAAACTTATTCTAATATTTAGCTGTATTGTTGTTTGAGTAACGATCAGATAAGCTCGCAACTACCGACTTGAAGCCATTTAATTGGCCCTGCCAGTGACCATGCATAGAGATGCCGGCGTGGCGACCGAACCTGGCGATGGCATGGTGTCACGCCCGGAATTTCTATCCAAAATTCCAAACGCTTACATGTGTGTAAACCCTCGTCCAGGAATCAGCCGAAGCACACAATAACAAATTGATAATAGAGTACAATTATTACTCTAATTAATAAGCGAATAGAATGTCATTACAGAGGTAGATAGTTCCTCTCAATCAATAAAGTTCTAAGCAGCGGAAAATAAAAACAGCGCAGGCGACTCCTCTCCACAGGCAGCTTGACCAGGGCTACGCCTAATCATCCACTCCATCAGCATCACTATAGAACTCCTCCTCTGATGAATGATTGCAAGGTGAGTATATGACATACTCAGCAAGCCACGCAGCAAATATGCAAGTGCACAGGATAACAAAGAATGGCATAATATGGTCTCATTTGCATAAACATCATTTAATAAATATTTCAGAATTTAATAAAACGGTTAAATAATAATTAAACAATATTAATCCAACGCTATACAACAAACCCTGTTGCATAGGCCCAACCCTTATGAACAACCAATCCCGGCTGCACAGTTCTATCTCCAAACCAGGAATTAACCATTCCAAACCAGGAGCTAAACAAGTTATTAACAGCATCATTTAATATAGTGAGAGATGTGAAACTAATCACGAAAGACATTGTTAGACCCGCCCATAACCGCGGGCACGGCTATTCGAATAGTTTTACTCTGGCCAGAGATGTACCACTGTACCCACAAGACACAACCTCAACATCATGTCAACCATGCGTCGCGATACTTGACAAGTACCCGAATAGAGATTGTGACAATACCCCCTATATAATACAATTCAAAGCAGTACACCGTTCCCGGATCATAATCACCCCCTTATAAACAAGGTATGGACTCCCCAGTGACCCCCGTGGGCTTATCTCCGCCACTTCACAGTCTGGTACTCTACTATGAATCATACTATACAGAAAGTAAAGCCGTTGCCCACGCTGGCTTGTGGTTGGCACGGTAAATGTTTCACAACCGAAAATCGTGAACCGGTCCTTAATTGTCATGAGCACAACCATCAAAACCATATGCTCACAACCCACCATTATCAGGTTTTAGTTGACAAATTAATTAATTATCCAATCATGATTAACCATCATGAGCTATCATTAAGCCATCATTAAATAATAGTGAAGCATAAGTTATCACAATAGTGTGCTAATGTTTCTAAGCATGGCTAAGCAATTATGTCTAATATCTAGCTGAACCATTATATAAAGCTCAACTAGTCTAATTATAATAACCCAAGAAATCAAAGAATAAAGTAATCAAGAACAAAAGGGCTATAACAAACAATAAGTTTATTCCACCCAATGACATTCGAAAATAAATGCAATAGTTGAATAGAAACAATAGCTTTAAACGGGATCAACATGCTCAAAGGGTTGTTTGGGATCTGTGTAACTTGCCTTGCTGGCCTTGGAATTCCTCAAAATCTTCTCCTGCAAGATCGGACTCTCCGGGAACGTCGGAATCTAAGGAGAAAAGAACAAAATCACCAAAACAGCACATAAATAAGCATGAACAGTATATGTGGATATTTTTAACATGTAGATCTCAATTTTAGAAAAATTTAGAGACTTGAACCAACTAAATCCGAGCTAAGATGAATTAGTTATGAATTTTCAAAGATTAAATCGGATTAAATCATTTATAGATATTTTAATGGAATTATGACGCAATTATGAATTATTTTTGAAGAGGAAAAAGAGGATTATTGCGTCAGCATCTAGGGTTCACGGTGGACCGGGTGCACGGCGGCGGCTCACGGAAACGAACGGTCGGGATCTATCGATCCAAAATGAACGGCCGAGATCTATCGGTCCACGGCCGGTCTACGGCGGACGGCAACGATGACGTCGGCGATGACGTCATCACCGGCGATGGCTTGGACGGCACAAGCTCACCGGCGAACGACGGCACGACGGCGCGAACAGAAAACACCTAAACGATGCGGGCGATGCGGCGAACTCACCGGTGACCAAAGCGACGGCGGAAGATCAACGGACGGCGACGGCGACGAGGAAGAAACGGCGGCGACCTTCGGATTGACGATGACGGCGATGTTCCGGCGGTCCTCGGCGAAAATGGAGGGGCGGACGAGATCGGCGACGGCTTGACGACCACGACGGCGACCTCCCCGAGCGGTGACGACGACCGAAGCGACGGCGGCGCACGGCTGGACCTGCGGCGGCGACGGCGGCGCTAGGCGGCATGGCGCTAGGGCTCTACCGGCGACAAGAGGCGAAGGCGAGGGTGGCGACGGGTAGCGGAGGGCCTGGGGGTCCTTTTATAGGGGCTAGGGGGCGGCGGCGAAGGCCCACGGCGGCCGGCGACGGGTAGCGGAGGGCCTGGGGGTCCTTTTATAGGGGCTAGGGGGTGGCGGCGAAGGCCCACGGCGGCCGGCGACGGGATGGAAAGTTTAGGGTTCGGAGGAGAGAGATCGATCCGAATCGAACTCAAATCCACGGATTTCCAAAGCGAATTAGCCGATGATTCCAAAAGGGAAAAGGTAGAAGAGATCTCGGGGATCCTTTCCCCTCAATCAATTCGACCGGAGATGGAAGGATGCGATCGAATTGGAAGGGCGGCGGCGGCTAGGGTTCGGCGCGGCAGCGGCGCGAGGTTGACGACGGGTCTAACAAGCGGGCCCCACCTGTCAGCGACGGACGCGCGCACGCGCGGGCGGCTCAGCTTGGGCCGGCTTGGGCCGAGGGAGAGAGAACGGTTTGGGCCGACTTTCGGCCCAAAGCCAAAAGGAAGATTTTAAAACCTTTTTCAATTTAAATTATTCATGAAATGCAATTCCATTTATTAAAAATACTTCCTTAGCCCAAATAAATCCCAGAAAAATCTAGGAACTATAGAATTAAGCAAAGTATTTAATAAAATTTTATCTAGACAACTTTTATATTGGAATTTATTATTTAAAATTAGATCTTCTCTTCTAGGCTTTTAAAATAAATTCTAATAATTCCAATTAAACAACAATTTATATATTTGGGATTTTTAGGGTGTGACACATGGTTAGTGGAGAAGATGTCAGAGACGGCGTACCAGGGAGTCCCACCCATAACTGGCATGTTGGCGCTGACACTGAGTTTGTTCACGTAGTCAAAGCGGTGAGTCTGGCCGAGGACCCTGTGCACGTTATCAGTGAGATCATAGAACTTGAAGCCGAGGTCGAGGTGAGTGAGGTTGTCCTCCTCGGTGATGCCATAGTTGTTGATGCGCGAGTTCCTGTCATTGATGGGCACGACGTTGGCCATGATGACAAACACGCCAGCGAACTATATCCTCATGCGGACGTGGTCATGCTGTTGGTCACATCGGTCTTGGTGATGGTAAGGCCAAGCATGGCGGTGGAGTCTCAGTGCGTACCAAGCATGCCTAGGACGTCAACAGGCACACCATCGAACGCGACTTGGATTCGTCAGTGTTGGTGTGGGCCCCATGCGTCAGCGGTTAGAGGCGACCTGTGCTGCCAACTAGGCCACTTTGCTTGCTGGTCCGGCGCATGGGCTTGGTCAGGTTAGGTTGGGCCAGAGGGAGAGGGAGGAAGGGAGGCCGGCAGGAAGAGGCAAACTGGACTTCGCGATAGAGAGGAATGGGCCAAATTTGGTCAAAGCTTTAGAAGGGATTTTAATTACTTTTTCATTTAATTAATCACTAAAAGGACCTATGTATTTTTAAAATTAGTAATTGAGCTTTGAAAACTTCGAGAAAATTCCAGAGAGTATAATTAATCATGGAGAATTTAATAAAAATTAAATCCAGCCATATTTTATATAGGCAATTTTGATTCCCCTATTTACTTCACTTGTTCATTAATGTGCACTTTAATATAAATTCTAGAAATAATTTCTTATATAATTTATAAATCCCTAAAACGAAAATCAGGGTGTGACAGCACCTCTAGCTAACGAGCATGCGTCAACACGCCTCTTTGACCGCCACATCGACAACCGCACCCTACTAGCCACCTTCGCCACCTGTCATTACTATGCCACCGCCTCGCTCACTATCGCGACATCTACACTGAATCGCACACCACCACCTGTCTCGCACGTCTAAACTTGACAGGATCCACTATAAATAGGCCCGCAAATCCTTCAATTGGCCTCACCTCCAAGACTTAAAGGACCCCATTGTCCTCCTCCATTTGCCGCCTCATTTCCCTCTCTCTCTCCTCTCCACCGACCGCCATTGCCACCACAACAAATCCACCACCGACAACCTTCCCTCCGGTGAACTCTCACCCAAATTTATCCTTCCATCCCCCTGACTCTCACTGTAATGCCCTCAACCAAACCTCTCCCAAGCGTCCCCACTGATAGTTTAGTCGTCAACAGACCTAAGCTCTCTGCCGCTCATCGTCTGCCACCACCTGCTACTCTAGACGAAATCCAAAACACTCGACCACTTCACTATCCTCTCCTTCCCCCACACCCATGCTCCCCTTCCTCCAGAAAACTACCAATCAACGGGACGCGGCCAACCACCCCATGCTCCAGCCCTGGCCTCACACATGCTTGGGCTAGGCCACCCACTTATGGGCTGGCCTGGAAGGGTAGCCCAATTCAGCCCCAACGGCTCCGTAGCACTGATTGAGCAAATTTAACTCTCAAAATGTTTCTAAAATTGTGATAGACCTTGTGGCACTATTAGTTACTAATAATAATAGTATTTTCATTTTAGGGCTTTGTGTGGTTTTCGTTTATTTGCGCATAATCGACATCATCGGAAATTATTTTGGATGCGGAATTTCGAATAACTTGAAGACGAAGACATGATCAAAATCCTCCCAGTTAAAAAAATGCTATGTTCGAGAATTGCATTGCTAGTGTGCATGATAAACTTGATCGACCTCGGTTTGCATGATGAATCGAAGGACCAATTTACCCATAGTTCTATTACACCGGTATAGGATGTTGATACCCATTGATGAACCCTAAGTTCCACTCGACACTCAAGGCTGTTGTTTGGTCCGATCTTTCAGTGAGTTGATGATAACTATGATTTGGGAGAAACGTTGACGATCCGAATACAACCGTACAAGACGTTGTGTTGTGCCTTAGCGATCAATACACCTCTCCGTGGGTTGTTGATCTTGCCGGCGCAGATCAACCTTATTCCCGCAAGCAAATCGAAGAAACAAGCAAGAACAAGATAAAGCACTCTGAATTGCAGATAGGAATGAATACACACGATAAGTTGGGGTTTCGAATACAAGCAGATGGACGGTATAGCTGACACGCGGGCTGCAAGGAAGTAGCAATGGCTAAACTTTCATCTAAACAAAATTCGGGAAACCCAGAAGGGGTACCTAGCTATTTAAGGATGTGGGAGAACAATCAAGAGGGTCCTAGGTTCGTGCTTCACCAACTTGGGGCGCACCCCACATGGGCCCCACTTGAGCCGAGGTCCCAAACGAAGTTACAAGCTCAAAGGCCCATGATAGGTGACGCAACACTTTGTTTCTGCAATTGCGGCCAAAAGAGATGGATTTCGGGGATGAGGCTGGATCTGTTGGAAAGAGGACTCTGAGAGCTTTCCATCAAGTACTCACGGGCCGAAAACAGAGGTCATATGCAGATTCTGTGGCCATTTGAAATCAGCAGTGTAGCAGGTGGCCGAATCGGATTCCAGCACTTGGAGGACTTGAACTTGATATCGTGCTGTTCATCCATGATGTCAGAAACGGTTGTATCCGTAGTAGCCATGGTCACATCATCCTCCCCTTCTTCACAGAAAACCGTCCTCGATTTTTCCATATGGTGCTCATCACGTGGTCGATTTAAAACAACATGTTTCATCCAATCAAAACAAGACAAACTCGAAGTAATATGATTAGAAATAACATGTCTCTCTAGCTTGCAAGTTTTATCCACATGTACAGGAGGTTCTAAATCCGAACATAGATAAACTCTATGCACCAAATATATTTCTCTATCATTATATTCGCCAAAGATATGAAAAATAGCATTAGTTGGACATAGCAAATAATATTTAGCAAATAACTTCTCCTTCAAACTATCAAGCTCACAAAAATCATCACACTGAACATAGCCCAAAGTATTTAAAGAAGAAGTCAATTCACATTCCTCTACTTCATTAGCAATGTGAATAACATGCTTAAAATCATCGCATAAAGAACTGACATTAGAAATAGCATGTTCATTCACTAGTTGTGGCATTGATATAAGTGAAGCATTATCACACAACTCTTTTTTATCACAAGGAACATCAAACAAATCAACTTGTGACAAAGGAATCTCAACAGTTGGTTCCACTAATGGTTGCTCTACTATAGCATGAAAAGTGGACAAATTCAATTCATTAACAACACACTCACCTTGATTAATTTCAGCACCAATAAGTTTACCTTTGATGCCCTCTTCAGATGATGGAGGTGCCTCGACTTTGAGTGTGAACAATGGGACTGATGGCTCTTTCATGTCTCTCTCCTCCTTGTTGCAGTTGTTCACTTCCTGCAAAATATTAGTAATAGGAGGTATGGGCACAACTTGTTTCTTGTTCACATCCTCAATTTGTTTTTCCACATGGCAAGAAAGTTGTAACAAATGAGCAAAAGAGCTATAACTTTGACAAACAAGCATGTCCTGAATTTCTTTATTAAGCCCACGTAAAAACCTCAACTCTGTAGCTTCTTCGCACTCATCTAAACTACAATGTAATAAACAAGCATGCATATCATGATAGTATGAAGTAACAGTTCTGGTATCTTGTTTTAAACATTGCAGTTTGTTGAACAAAATGTCAGCATAATACATGGGAACATAAACATCTCTGAAATATCGTTTCAGGTCTTTCCAAGATTGTGGTATTTTGTTATGCCTACAAAGGTGTTTCCAATCATTAGAAGCAAGTTTAATTAAAACACTAGAGGCACACATAACCTTTTGTTTCTCAGACAAGACATGCTTTTGAAATTCACTATCAACCGCTAGCTCCCAATTAATGTAAGCATGAGGATCATAGTTTCCCTCGAAATAAGGCAGTGCAGATTTGATCTTACCTAGAACATCGTCACTTACCTCGTAATCGTCATGTTGATCACTCCTCATGTCTCGACGAAGATGTCGATGTTGAGCACAGCTATCCCCAATTATCTTGCGTATCCCTGCCATTGTTAGTAGAAAAGAAGAAACATACACAAAAATATGTGAGTTCCTATTAACTACTAGGTAGTAGCAGCTCAAAAATCACACACTCAAGCTTTTAACCAAGCTCTTACAAGATCTTACCAATGCAAGCGGAATGATGACATACACCGACTCAACCAAGCACCCTAATGGAGGTTGGATGTATCGATGCCTTGGCAAACACTTGCTGTACGGCTGCAATCAAACCTGTGGAACTCTGGGTAGGCTTAAATATGTAGCAAAAGAATAGCAAATGTTCAAATCAGATAATGCAAAGTTGAATAATTGTTCAAAGTCAAGTACCGTGCTGATCCTAGGCTAGAACGTACTAGAGACGCGAGCCTAGACACAAACGATACCACAAGATAGCACCGGAAACAACTCAAGCACACTATGATATATCCAAGCGATCCAACAGATAACAAGTGATTTTCTCTTTTCCTTTTTTTTCTGTCTTTCTTTCTTCTTTTTTTTGTTTCTCTCTTTTTTTTCTCTCTCTTTTTTGCGGCTTTTCTTTTCTTTTAGCACCTTTCTGCCTTTTCTCACTTTTTTTTAATTTCTTTTCCAGCAAAAACGACTCAAGGACCTGAATGACAGATTACAGGGACTCAAATGTAAATATAAAAATTATAGGGACTCAAATGCAAAAGACCAAACCAAAAATTAGAACCATACAAAAATGGAATGCTCCCGTCCCATAGATTCCGTTTTAGCAAACAGATCTCCAATTTGGCATTCCAAAAATTTTCACCAAGGTGTCTAGCCACTCACGGTATGCATTGGAACCGAGAGGAGAGGGAGTCGGAGTCAGGGAACAACGCCGACTTCTGTGCGGTGGAAAACTGACTATGCCAAGATGGTAAGTTCGGTCTTAGAGGGAAACAAACCGACCCAATCTAATCTAATCCGCAAACTTCCTCCAATAACCTGATCCGTTATCCTTTCTTTCTCCTTCCTCGCGCAACAGATCTTCTTCCTTGCGCACAACAGAACAGCATGCACGGCACAACCTCGGGACCGAGACAACCACACGGCAGAAACCCTAGATGCAACTCAACAACACCAAAACCGACCGACAGAAACTTCTGAAAACTAGAAAAATGGAACCGTAGCAGCGAGCCGATTCCGTTTTCATAGGTCCCGACGACAACAGAGACATGGTGGCGGCGACGACTGTGGTACAAAACGTGACTAGAACTCGAAACTCTAAATGAACTAGACGCTAAGACCAACAACACGACGTGACAATGCAACAAAAATTCAACAAAACAAAAACTGAATAGAACAATGCAATGGCACAAATGTGGCTAGGTAACGTACGGAATTTTTTTGGCTATTTTCTAGTTATAGGTCAATGAAAACTCACCGAGCAACAAAAGCTCTGATACCACCTGATGAACCCTGAGTTCCACTCGACACTCAAGGCTGTTGTTTGGTCCGATCTTTCGGTGAGTTGATGAAAACTACGATTTGGGAGAAACGTTGACGATCCGACTACAACCGTACGAGACGTTGTGTTGCGCCTTAGCGATCAATACACCTCTCCGTGGGTTGTTGATCTTGCCGGTGCAGATCAACCTTATTCCTACAATCAAATCGAAGAAACAAGCAAGAACAAGATAAAGCAATCTGAATTGCAGATAGGAATGAATACACACGATAAGTTGGGGTTTCGAATACAAGCAGACGGACGATCTAGTCGACACGCGCGCTGCAAGGAAGTAGCAATGGCTAAACTTTCATCTAAACAAAACCCGGGAAACCCAGAAGGGGTACCTAGCTATTTAAGGATGTGGGAGAATGACAGGGAGGGTCCTAGGGTCGTGCTCCACCAGCTTGGGGCGCACCCCACATGGGCCCCACTTGGGCCGGGGTCCCAAACGAAGTTACAAGCTCAAAGGCCCATGATAGGTGACGCAACACCTTGTTTCTGCAATTGCGGCCAAAAGAGATGGATTTCGGGGATGAGGCTGGATCTGTTGGAAAGAGGACTCTGAGAGCTTTCCATCAAGTACTCACGGGCCGAAAACAGAGGTCGTATGCAAATTCGGTGGCCATTTGAAATCAGCAGTGTAGCATGTGGCCGAATCAGATTCCAGCACTTGGAGGACTTGAACTTGATATCGTGCTGTTCATCCATGATGTGAGCAACGGTTGTATCCGTAGTAGCCATGGTCACATCACCCCTGATCCTTGTCGCTCCACACTCATGGTACGTCGGCACTAATGCCCTCGGGCATAGGTACCGACAAACACAGAAGCACCCTTTATTTGTTGTTATGAAAAAACTGGTTTCTACAACTTTGAAAACCCAACACATGGTTTCAACGAGTTTGCAAAATAAAAGTTGTTTTTGAAAGCCGCGATGCAAAATGGCCGCCTTTGTCGAAGATGTAACCTCATAAAAGGGTATAATCTATCTATATTTATATTTAGTTGCAATGATGCATATCTCAGTTGACCACGGGTACCTGCAATTGTGTCTTGGGACGAATACCGGCTACACGGTTCCACAGGAGTTGGTACGTCCTAATTTCCGGTACGTCCTAATTTCCTAGGATGCACCCTCTCTGGTGTCACCATTAGTATCAGGGTGAGGTGTGACACCTATTCCTCATACTTATTCCACTAAGGGTATCTCTTTCCTTGTGGAGGTGAGATCTAACTTTCACAAACTTTACCGCGACACACCGCAATCCTTGGGGTTCTCACAAGCGACTCCTAGTCAACTAGGAGACCGCAATCACCAACAAAAAAAAATGCACCCAAAGCTTGCTTGGAAATGAACTCTAGTGCTCGAGAAATAATATTTGTGCCCATACAAGAAACTCAACTCAAATCTACACACCCAAAAGCCAAATCACAAAGATTAGAGTGCATTTAAGAGGAAGCAAGAGAGCTCAAGAATGGAAAGTTCCAAACTCACAAATCCACAAAGATTGGAAATGAAGGGCTAACCTTGTAAAGGGTTTGGGTGGGGATTTAAATAAGCAACCCCTAGATCTGTCCGTTGGGTGGAGATTCCAGGCCCACCTCGGATAATCTAACTTCTAGGTTGCACATTTCGATCTCAGTGTCAGGTCCCCAATAGTCAAAAAACTCGATCCAAGGTCTTTGGAAAACACTGGACCGAATACTCCGATCGTAACATCAGAAAATATGACTTTAAATCACAAGCCAAATAGAGAATAAAGTTTGGTAAAACTTCCAACTCTCTGAGGCATCCAATAGTCTGACTAAGCATCGGATATCCCGATCACATCGGATATCCCGACACCAAATTTGGTTCGAAACATAGAACTAAGTTCCTCAAAAAAATTAACACTCCAATGTTCAATATGAGGTCGGATAGTCTGATGTTGCTCAAGTGAAAAGGCAAGAACTTTTACTTTGAAGTATGACTTCAACGATCTTGGACTCCATGGAAAGCTTATTTCGAGTGCTATTAAAACCTATATAAAACAGGGTAAATTGGAACCATGCCATTTTAATTTTGTAAAGTTTGAGATATGCCATCGGTATCTCAATGACATGTAGGACCCACATGAGTCAATGACATGTGGGTCAGGATGGCATATCTCAAATTTTGCAAAATTATAATGGCATGGTTCCAATTTACCCAAAACATGGTCCAAAACCTTTAAAAGATGTTGAAAAACTTGCAAAGAAATTAGGTGTATGTGTTATGACATGTGAAACAACCTAGAGTTGGAATTTTAGTTTAGGTTTTTCAACTCACATAAAGATAAATCATTTTGAGCACTTGAGACAAAACTAACCAAACACGCTTACATCCGTCTTAGTAGTCGTCATTCCAATACTCAATCTGGTCTTTATAAAAATACCGGGACAGGTAAAAGGCTAAGAAAAGGGATGTTTAGCTTCATTATACCTTTTCCTTGTACTTCTCTTGAGTTTAACTAGATAATGGACATCACTATCTTTAATCATCACTTGACTTGATATGCATCAACGCATGATGTACCATCACTTTTATTTCTTCAAGCCAATTGATGCCTTTGAACTTATGGCATCCATCCAATGCCTTTTTATCAGTCACTCTTCATGTGGATCAACACATGATTCCCATATTCTTTCTCTTCATCTTGAAACATATGTGATTTGATCTCACTTGAGCATCAATACCATTTTTATTTCTTGGGATTTATTTGTTTAACTCAACTTAATGAAATTGTTGGTCCCAATGATCCCGCTATCAACCTCTACATGTTGACCAACCAATCGCATGTAAAATGATATGAATAAATTGATTAACTTGGATTAAACATGTGCTGATGTGCATAACAAGATATATGATATACTCCCCCAACGTGTTGCTTCTACCGTACCCTCAATTAGGAAAATCCCCTTCTCTTCACCCCCCCCTCCCGGAACCCCAACCCAAAGTGCTAACTTGAAGGGCCTACCAGAGTTCCCTGGAGCTAGATGCTCACTAACGATGAATCATGGAGTTCATCGGAGTTGCATAAGAAGATCACCTAAGTTTGGATGAGGAGTGGGCTCACCGGGATGGGAGGAGGAGGAGAGGAGAGCTCATGGATCTAGGTACTCAGTATCATTGCTTGTGATGGTGGGGGATCAAGTTGGGACATAGCTACATAGACTAGCTGGTTCCAGTGGCATCAAATCTGATAACAAATGAAAACTGGTAGTGATGGGGCAGTTCGGATGGCCCATCTTGTAATAGTTGTGGGCATCCAATGTGGTCCAAATCAAGGGTGGAAAGCTAAGAGGTGGTAAACTAAATGGCATTGAATGTTAAGGGGTGAGTGAATGGGGTATGTTAGATAAGCGGAACTGTTGAGATGGTAATATGACTTCTCCCAAATTACTATATTTTACACATCCAAAGATCATTATAGTATCAAGAAGTAATGTATACAAAGTACAGATTGACTTAGAGTATTACACAACCATGAGTATGTTCTTTTTTCCGACCTTAGATACATAATATACATCACATTGCTACTTGGTTGATGAGCAATAAATAAGCAAAACTTCTTACACCCAATCAAAAAGCAAATCCACATCCAAATTTTGTTAAAATGAAATATACAAATACATTGTCTGAATAACATCAACAAAATTGATGTATCTTGTACAACCAATTAGTTCTAAATAACTCCTACCAGCGAAGTGGAAAACTCTTATAGAAGAGAAAGGACAATTCATACATTTCTTACGTATTTCTCCCTACAGCTTGAGGCTCTTGAGGATCATAGGGAGCCCGTACTTGGGACGCAGCGTGATAACATCAGTGGGTGCATGGACGTACTTGGGGGACAAAGTGAAGGAGAACCTCTGTAGGATCATGGCAATGACAGCCTTGGCCTCGATCATTGCAAAGTTCTGCCCAATGCATGACCTCGGTCCGCTGGAGAAGGAGAGTAGCGCGTTGGGGTGCTTCGCTGCCCTCGTCACCCCATTCTCGAACCTCTCCGGCCTAAACTCATCCGCATCCTCCCCCCACACTTCCTTGTCACGGTGAATTGTTGCGATCGGGATCATCAATAGTGCACCCTCAGGCATCTTGATGCCGCCGAGCTCAATATCAGTGCCAACCTTCCTCCGTATGAGTAAGACAGGGCTGTACAGCCTTAGGGTCTCTAGGAGGAACATGTTGACCATCTTTAGCTTGTTGAGCATGTCACCAGTGGGCATCTCGTCACCACACTCCATTGCAATCTCCTCCCTTAGTTTCTCCTACCAATCTGGGTGCGTGCTCAGTAGGAACATGGTCTAGGTGAGCAAGTGTGAGGTGGTGTCATGCCCTGCAAAAAAGAAGGTCTTGCACTCGTCGATGATCTCATCCATGCTTAGTTGTGGGTGGCTCTCCCTGTGCTCCGGCGCACACGCCTCCAGCAGCAACCCAAGTAGGTCATTCCCATACCCAACTACATCCTTGTTGGCGTGCCTGGTCTTGATGATGTCCATGAGCATGCCCCTCACCTTCTTGTCGAGCGACCATGTCTTGAAGTTTTTCATGGTCGGAAGGTAGCTGATTCATTTTCAAAAAAAAGCACCGATATATTATTTTGTGTTCTTTCTAAATCTATTTGTATCGGGATAAGTTAATAATGTGTGTACCTAAACCCTGGAACTTGAACAGTGAGGAAGGTGGAGAAGGCAAGAAATTGGAGCTCCCTCTGTGCCAGGAAGACCTGCTTCCCCTCTTTGTAGCTGCTACCAAACACTGTGTGCGAGATCACATTGGCAGTGAGCTCCTCGAAACGCCTGCTTAGCTCAATCTCAGCAAGACCACCCTTCGCCCCTAACTCCGATTCCCACTCCGACATCATGGACCGAGAGCAGTCGGACATGGTCATCGTCATCATCTTGAGCTTGTCCATGTTAAAGGCTGGGTGAACCACCTTGCGGTGGCGCTTCCACTCATCGCCGTCAGTGAGCACGAGCCCCTTGCCAAGTAGACGCACAGAGTGAGGGTTCGTCAGGTTCTTGGGGTATATCCCCGTTCGATCTGACAATACGCCATGTCACCTAACAAGACCAAGTCAAACTGCCACGTAGGCGCTAAACCACTCTCAATACTGCCTTAAGAACAAATATGATCTGGTTTTGTAAGTTAAGGGACGTGCTATATCTGGTTCTGCGGTTCAATGACGAATTTCTAACTTGGTGACAAATTGAGGGATGTAAAGTGCACTTTTTATGCAAATGAAACCGCCATCGTTCTTAGCAGGCCGAGCTCATTTAGCCCGTAAAGCCCAAGATGCTCTCGTTCTCACCAACAAGTCTCTCTAGGCTCTCAGCCAAGTCAACCAAACCCCGCAGCTCCCAAAGTTTTCCAATGGCCTCCTCCGTCGTCACCCTCAACGTCGGCGGCGAGGTCTTCCAGACAACCGTCGCCACGCTCTCCCGCGCCGGCGCCTCCTCCCCTCTCGCCTCGCTCGCCCCGACCCCGGCCTCCGCGCCGCACTTCCTCGACCGCGACCCGCGCCTCTTCGCGACCCTCCTCTCCTTCCTCCGCCGCGGCCGCCTCGCGCCGACGTCGCCGGACTCGGATCCCCCCTCCCCGGCGCTCCTGGCCGAGGCACGCCACTTCGGGGTCGAGGGCGCGCTCCTCGCCTCGCTGTCCCCCGCCTCCGCCTTCTCCCCGCTGGCCCTGCGGCCCTCCGCGCTGCTCCCGCTCGCCGGCCGCGTGCCCCCGTCCGCGGTGGCCGTGCCGCCCTCCCCGCATCCGGCCTCTGTCTTCGCCGCGCATGGCGGGGTCGTCACTCGGTTCGACGCCGCGCTCGCCTCGCGCGGCAGCGTGCTCACGCCGCTCCCCGCCGTGGATTCCCTCGTCGCGGTGTCCCCTACACTCGCCCTCGCCGGCGCACGCGATTTCGCAGGGGTGCACCTCTGCCTGTACCCGGATGATGCCCCCGCCACGGCTCGCGAGGTGCTTTCCTGGCCAGGATCCCCCTCCGCCACCGTGCTGTCGATGGCAGCCACTTCTGCCACCGAAGTGTCATCCCCTTGGCTGTTCACCAGCTTCGAGTCGGCACGGCGGAACTCGAGCGCTGTAGTGACGTTTGACATGAATTCCCTCTCACCTGTGGCAGAAATTGGCCGGAAGGAGGTGTATGGTGCGGACGTGGAGGCAGCCATCCCGGCTTCCAGGCTCAGCTGGCTTGGCAGGCACAATCTCCTGCTCGCCGCTGGGTCGCACTCTGGTCCTGCCGGAGTGGTGGGGGACATTTGCCTCTGGGATGTTCGGGCGAGCGCGACTGTGCCAGTGTGGGAGTTAAGGGAGAAGGAGGACTGCTTCGCAGACATTGCCGCATCAGAGGCACTGTCATCGTTGTTCAAGGTGGGGGCAGCATCCGGTGAAGTGTTCATGGCTGACTTGAGAATGCTCGGTGGTGGTGGCATTAGCATTGAACCGTGGGTGTGCATTGGAGATGGGCAGAGAGCAGCAGCTGCGGCATCTGCAGGCAGAAAGGAGGGGAATGGTTGCAGGATTGAGTGCTATCTCAATTGGGTATTTGTGGCGCGCGGTGGAGAGGTTGAGGTGTGGACACAGGTGGAATTGGCTCAAGAAGCTGGTGGGAAGAAGTTGATGAGGAGGAATTGGGTGGGGAATGGACCATCCTTTGTGATTGCAGGCGGAAGTGGCCACGAGAGTGTGAAGGAGAAGACCAAGATTGTGAGCTGGGCCTTTGGAGGCAGCAGGATGGCATTGGCGAGGGATGATAAGCGGTCCATTGAGGTGTGGGATAGTGCACCGGCGGCTATATCTTTCAACCCCTAACCCTGAATAGAGGAAGAAGACTACAAATGTGCAATAGTGTACGTCAATTTCCATTTGCTGGTCTTGTTCATCTATAAATGTTGCCCTGTGTCATTATGTGTTGTTTCTACTAGATACTTTGATCCTTAAATGCAATTCAAGAATATCATTCCATTTTAGTTGAACAGAGTCTATGGTTTGTGAATTGTGCCTTTGCTCCATGCATACCACCAGCAGCTGCAAGCCACCTGCTTCTGCTTTACTGCATCTTTAACTGATTCTGATTCTCAGAGCTGTGGAGAATTTAGTAGTTTTGGGGGGTTTGGGAACAGTTTTTCTAGGCAGAAGCTGCCTGTAATCTGTCCAAAATGACTTTTATGGACTAAATTGACCATAAACAATGAATTATTGACACTGTTTTAAGTAGCTCTCTTCCTTCGTGTAACTGAGGTATTGAACCAGTTTTAAGTAGCTTCTAAAAACCAGCACTAGATTCATCTAGCATCATATATGGTCATTTGATTTAGGATCTCTAGAAGCTCATCACATTTGTAGCATGACTTGAGAATCTGTTACAACACGCATTGCAGTTTTCTGTTTTCAGAAGAGGACTTGATACATGCTTAATCCTCTGCACAGTGGTGTCCTTTTAGATTGTTAAATGAGCGCATGCTATGTAGTGCGAATGTACCTACATGGCATCATAAGAACAATTTAATCATAAAACATTCCATTTCTAGTTTTTTTTTATTGGTATTTGGTTCGTGAATTAACAGATCCCAAGATTTGATATTTGCAACCAGCTCCAACAAAAGCTATCGAAATTGACCTCTTAAGTAAAAATAAAGATCTGGAGTTCCATATATAGAATATTATGTTTGTTGACTGCTTGTAATTTATATCAAAACCTACTTTACCATCAAATCATTTGATTGTTTAAATATTTAGTATTTTGCTTTCTCTTGTACATATTCAGTATGATGTTTTTCTGCCCTTTTCTTCACTAACCATTACCTTAAGGCCCTATTCGGAGCAAAGAATTATGGAAAAATTATTCCAACGGAAAATTCATGTAGAGAACCTTTGGATTGTTTCAGGTATGTTATAATATACAAAATTTTCATTTGAATCTTTTAGGGACTCTTGGAATATGAGCTTTAAAAGATGTAGGACTAAAATACCAGTATGCCATGCCATTTCAAAGTATATGAATATTAGTGGATTGTTCATGGGAAATAAAACATCAGAATACTGGTCGAGAACGTTTATTAACAGTATGGAGAGAGAAAGAAGGTCTGTGTATTGGGCTTCCTAAAAAAAATGGCATATATAAAGAGAACTCTAATTAGAGTAACACTAAGTTAATGGCATAGCAGGAATTAATTTTGATTTAATTAGATAAACACAGTCACATATCTAGCTTGTGCTTGCCACCTCGATTCTCGGTTGACTGGCCACTCATGCTGAAGTAGCCTGGGTAGCTCCGCAACCACTTGTTCGCTGCACACCCAATGTCTCTACATCAGGAGAAGATTTTCTTGTGTTAGTTCGTGCGAGCTTGTTAGGTTTTTGAATTATGCATTTGTCAGTAAGTTCAATTCATGGCATCTTCTGAAGTTTATGAATTCTTCATTTTAGCTCAATTTCACCTTGGATGGAGCAAGTTGGGATCTTCAGGTGGTATCATAGGTTACTGCCCCTCTACGCACCGCCACCGCGAAACCATGACAAAGTTCCCGTCACCCATTAGTCCTAGTGGGATCTCGTGTCATTCTAGAACTGAAGTTCGCAAGGGCGATACTTTGGTCAGATATCTAAACGACTGAACCAGAAACCTCCAGTGCAGATCTGAATTTTGAAGCCGAAACTTCTTACCTGAACAACAGCACATTGTAGGCCCATTAGATGTTGCTTTGCAAAGTTCTACAAGTTGCAAAATGATTATTTTGAGTAATAGCATATGCACTACTGAAATAATGATAGTAGAGCAATATATGAATTGGCATTAACACTCCAGATATTATGCAGTAAATCAGGCAACAGGATCAGCCGATTTTAATGTTAAGAAATATTATATACCTTATGAATTCAGATGCGATTTTGAGATTCTTTGAGAGATTGCTCCATCACTCTTATATGGTTAATATTCTTAACCTTCTTGGGATCGCTCCTATACCCGAAGAACATGGTACATTGTTATATGTGTTCCTTAATCCCTTTTTATGCCTTTACCCTTGAGAATCGCATTTTAATTTTATCCAATGCGAGTAGATAATTTGTGGCACAGCCCAAGTTATTAGAAGAATCGGAGGTATTTACCCGAGACTTTTGGACATCTGCCATTTGACATTGCAAAGCACCAAGGTGACTTGATCATTCCTGCTAAACATTGACTGAATCAGCATTAGACAGGAAGCGATAAACAAGAAATTTCATAAGCTGTTATATCATCCTTGTTGAATTGTTGAGGTTTACCTTGATAGCCTGACCCCTGCAATAGATTTAATGTCAAATGTATAATAATATAAGCAAAAGAATTCTACTTAAGCTCACCAATTCTTTGCTCTACTGAATCCATCAAGAACAAATTGGAATCAGGGACCAAAGAAAGGATTTACCAAATCAAGCTGGTGAAAGAAAGGAGCAATTAATTAGGATGGACAACCGATTTCTACTTTATATTTACCCTATTTACAGCATCCAATATGGTAAAGAAAAAAATTTGAATCAGCTTTAACTTTTTTCGATCCCCATTATTTTTACCGGAACAACATTATGCTGATGATCTATCCAATCTTTCGATTTTCGTTACACGATTACATAAGGATTGTGTGCATGCTTACACGTATACGCTAACAGAATGGGATCCTATTTATGTGTATATATAGCAAGCTGGAAGACCGCCCGGGAGCGTATATAAGCTGTGGCAACTATCACAGGAAACAGAACAACTCCATTCAGGTTGCAGGAGAAGCCAGGACGAGAATCCATGGCCATGGGCGACTTCCTACCGGCCTCCACCGCCGCTGCCTTCTTCGTCCTCTTGCTCGGTGTCAATGGTAATCCTATCTACCAGAAAATCTATCTGCAAATAGTCCTTTTCAGTCTGATGGATCTACTGGTCACTTGTGTTTCTATAGTAGTAATATATATAGTTGAATGGTTTGCCGAATCGCCGTGAAATATGTGTCCAAATGGGCCATGTATGTAGAAATCCTGATACCGGCATGGGCGTGAGATGCGGTCCTGGACAACTTGCTTCCGTGCTTGCGCATGGCTGCCCTGTTCATTCGCATCTCAGGAACTTCATACTTGGAAACGGTCCGTTTTTTGTGTTTGCCTCTTCTTGATGCCAGAAAGATTCTGAGTAGGTTTTGAAAACAAAGTGTTTCTCAAAACTTAAGGCTGGTTCTCAAAACGACATCCTGTCTTTTAGTTACTCGTAATGATTAGAGCAAGTTTAATAGTAGAGCTAACTATTGACTATTAGGCTGTGTTCTTTCCTCAAGGTTCCCAACCTCACATCTCTCGTTTTTCGCACACATACTTCACAAACTGTTAAATGGTGCGTTTTTTGCAATAAAAATTCCATACAAAAATTGTTGTAAAAAAATCATATAAATCATTTTTTAATTTTTTAAGCTAATACTTAATTAATCATTCGTTAATTTGTCGCTATCTTTTTGCTCAAAGAAATACAGTCTTAGCCTATGTTAGAGTTAACTTGTATAATAGGCTAACTATGAGGTTGGCTCTATTTTTCCTCTCATATCTCTTTCTTTCAATATGAGTTTAATATAAATATCTTGAAGAATGTGTAGAACTAACTCTTGTATGAGAGTAAACACTCCTCGCTTTTCTTTCTCTTTCTTTCACATAAGCTTATAATTAGCTTATAGCCCACTATTATCCTTGCTTTCACAGGTCGATGAACCTACAATGATTCCCTTTATTGTTGACTCGCTGAGTGTTATTCGCATAATTTTTATTTTTCAGTTATCGAGTGTATAAGCGCATGAATTTTTTAGTTCTTTAATATTGCATCCAATCTACTCATAATTGACATGATTATAAGACGTATGGACGCTCTACTCCTGTTTTTTTTTTTTGGACTTCCATGGTTCATGCTTTTCATGCACGTCCAAAATCCAAACGTGCACACACAGTGATCGCACTCGTTCCAAAACATACACGCACAGTGATCACTGTCCCTGCCTCTCTTGATTTGTTTGTTTTCGTGCTCTTTGCTACGAGTATGAGATAATCTTTGTTGTACATAAGCGGGCAGCCATATGTGTTTCTTCTTCTTGAGATGATTTGCTTCTTCCCTCTGTTTTGCTTCCGATGACTGTCAACCCTTTTAGTGCCTATCAAAACCAATAGTCACATTGTAAAATCGTAACTCATGCGTGACCATATACAAGCATCTATAAAAGGGTATTATTTTATTCAAGAAAATGAAATATGTAAGTTTGATAAAAGAGCAAAATGAAATATAAGTATGCTTGCATAATCAGCATTCACACCATACGCATGCCCGGGAGCATATCACGTGCAGTTGTGCACTAACAAATGTCATAAAAAGATCTTAAAAAAACTATATATGTGTACTTCTAATATTACCCCACCTATATATGAAATTCCAACTTCAAATTCGTAACGCATAGGGAACAGAAAAGAGAGAAATCTAACAAATATATTTACTCTTGAAATTATCAGATTTTTTATTGCTGAAATAAAATAAATTTGAAATTGGGATTTTATATATAGGTTAAGTAAGATTAGAAGTATATGTACATATTTTTAAGTTTTTTTGGCATTTGTTTTTTTTAGGGGACTGCTAATAACTCTATTCAAGCCACGTTAAGATTCTTACAATCATCCTCAAGAAAAGATAAAATGAAAACCGGAGCGCAGGTTAACAACTGCACCTTCCTTTTTGGCATTTGTTAGTTGGTGTGATTTGTGCAACGAGTGTATCCAAAACTTTTTTGCGCATAGTATATGTTCCTCGCGTGCCGACACTGGCTGTAGCTAGGTAGCATGTACCACAAGCATGTGCTGTTCCCCTTCCAGCCAGGATAGGTAATTAAGGTAAGAAATTCAGCTGGAGCCCAGGATCATGCAAATAACCAGTAGTGGTTCATGACAACCAAACTCACCATTTTTTTAAAAAAAAATCACTTGTTAAGTCCTAAAAATTGATGTATCAAGATTTCCAACAGTGGATTGATTGGAATTTCGACACATTATTGCGAATGACTTCATCAGGTGCAGCGGCCGTCAACTTCACGTTCCATTTCCATAACAACTGCCCGGAGACCGTCTGGCCAGCGGCGCTGTCCTCGGCGGGCCGCCCGCCGTTCCCGACGACCGGCTTCGCGCTGCCGCCGGGCGCCTCCCTCTCCGTCGCCGGCGTCACAGCCACGTGGTCGGGCCGGGTGTGGGGACGCCACCGGTGCGCCACGGGCGGCGGCCGCTTCTCCTGCGAGTCCGGCGACTGCGGGACGGGGCAGGTCGCGTGCAACGGCGCCGGCGGGGCGCCGCCGGCCACCCTCGCCGAGTTCACCCTCGGCGGCGGCGGAGGCGGCGCCGGCGCCCTCAGCGACTTCTACGACGTCAGCAACGTCGACGGCTTCAACCTGCCGGTCGAGGTGCGCCCGGAGCTGTTGGAGCGGCGGCAGGAGGGCGCCGCCGCCGCGCTGTGCCGGACGACGGCGTGCCCTGCGGACATCAACCGCGTGTGCCCGAGCGAGCTGGCGGTGCGAGCGGCAGATCGCGGCGGTGCGGCGGCGGCGGCGGTGGTGGCGTGCAAGAGCGCGTGCCTGGCGTTCGGGACGGACGAGCAGTGCTGCCGCGGGCGGTTCGCGTCGCCGGACAAGTGCGCTCCGAGCGAGTACTCGAGGCTGTTCAAGGCGCAGTGCCCGCAGGCGTACAGCTACGCGTTCGACGACCGGAGCAGCACCTTCACCTGCGCCAACGCCACCGGCTACCGCATCACCTTTTGCCCCGCCGCCGCCGCCAAAAACTAACTAATTTAGCAGCCTGCACTGCAGGCCGGCGATCGATCACTCAACCGATTGATTAGTACTGGAAGGAACTTGAATTCTTAGAAAGACGGTGTAGTCATGACGTATACATGTATGTTTCGGAGCATCTCTCAAGTTTCGATCATTATTTGGAACCTTCCATGGGAATAAAATGAATACAATTTTAGCATCTGATTATGTAGAATGCAAATGCGTGGCATAATCAATTGCCTAGGTGGTCTCTGACGTCCTCTAACGCGGTAACACCTGAAGAGAAGGGATGCAGGTCCTCTGCAGTACTGCTCACTGACATGTGGGCCCGAGCCCCTCGGGCCCACATGTCAGCTGCACATGCAGTACTGCAGAGGATCTCAATTGGAAGAGAAGTGGTAGAAGCGAGGATCAAGGATCTTCATTCTTGCTAACCCGAGTTCGAACCAGCAAGGAAACCAAACTCACTAGAGGAGGAAGAATAGGGGGACCGGGCCTAATCGGCGCCTGGGCACACGCCCTTGCCCCTTCTACTCCTCTAGTCCTGTCCCAAAACTGAAAATAAAAAACCGACCAAAAGAAAAAAAAAGATCCACCCCACCCGGCGCCTCTCCCTCTTTCTCTTCCTCACGCGCCGCCCTTCCCCACCGCTTTAAGTGGCGACGGCGCCGGTCCCCTTCTCGGCGCTCCCTCGGCGCTCCCCCCACCCCCCCCCCCCCCGCGGCTCCCTCCCTTCCTTTCTTCTATTGGCTAATCCCTAACATTATTTTCCTGATTTTTGGTTTTTTTTAATAAATCACAAATTCAACAATGTTGAATTCAAATTTACTTTTGTGTTTGCCCCATGTGCCGGACCAATATTGAGATGAAAATTGGTTTCACCTAAGGATAGAAATGCTATTAATTTTTCTCTGGGTAAGAATTTGTTGGTTCACCACCTAGAGTACTTTGACCTATTTGTCATGACATGTAGGACACGTATAATCCACATATTTAGTGATGGTGTGTACATGTATATATCACTAGCTCTCCCACTGTTGGCAAATGCACAATGACAATAGGTACAATCCGGTAATATATGTTATTATTTTAGCAGTAATCATTTTTCATGCATTAATTGGTTGATGTATGCATTGCCCATGTGCCGGACCAAAATTATTGAGATGAAAATTCGTTTTCACCTTGCACAATGCATTTTCCTTGTAGGTTCTTATTGGTCACACGGTGACATATTTTTTGGGGGCAACTTTCTATGTGTTGCTAGTGGTAACGGTACTCTATTTGGCACCTCTTCTCTAGAAAATCCACTTCTTGCAACAAGAGAGGATCAACAATGAAATGTGAGTGTTGATAAACTAACCATGTTTTTTTTACAGGATAGTAATGCCTTTTTATTAAAGTTGTGTAGTACAATTTCTTTTAGAAACAAATGTTTCTTGATAACTATGAACTTTGGTGTAAGTTTTAATAGCTATGGGTATGGATGTCATCATATTTGGTATAGAGGTCACAATATTTTGTTATTTTTGTACATGAAGTTATGCATGGTGCCTGACTTATGTTTTCTATAACATGGTTACTCAGTTACAATTACATGTGTCTTTGCCCCTGCATTAACACAACCTATACGTAGTTTAGATGTTTTTGCAATAACACAAACCTTACTTTGTAGTAACATATTTTATTTTTTGCAGCAACTCATCTATGTGCTTATCTATTTTTCATGCAATGGGTTCAGTTGTTAAAGATGGCAAGCCCTTGAAGTTAGTAAAGGTTGTGAACAGAGATGGTGATAACTTGGAGGTTTCTTTTGACCCAACCCAAACTCGGCCTACTGTGCTTGCAACGGAATGGGAGAGGAGGGTGAGCCAGTAGCAGTAGCGATGGGAGGGGGAGAGGAGAGTGACGCAGTGACAGTGGTGATGGAAGGGAAAGAGGAGAGGCAACCACCTGCATAAGTAAAAGGTCAAAAGAAATCACAGCATCCATTGCGTTATAGAAACAAGCAAACTTGTAAAAGAGGAAGGGTCAAGCTCAAGAAGAAGACAATAACTTTATGGAAACAGCTTGTCAGGTGCCTATAAGTTTCTTTTTTTTCAGCATACGATTTGTTTTCTGCAATAACTACACCATATTTTTGCTAAAGGAAAAAGTACGAATTACCCCCTCGAACTATCGCGGTCATCTGAATTACCCCCCTGAACCACAAAACCGGACATTCTTCACCCCCAACTATGTAAACCGGACGAATTACCCCCTCGACCCAATCCACGGTGGTTTTGGTCTACGTGGCGTACACGTGGCAGTCCAGTCACTAATAGTAGCAACCTTCCCCTTCCCCTTTGAAACAAAGTAGCATGTGATTTCCCTACACCTCAGCTACATGAAAGTATAGATAAAAAAAAAGATTAGTGTCACAGCCAGCCACTATCCAACCAAAAGAAAAGGAGAGTGTAAAAAAAACAAAGTTACATTTAATTTCCGAAAAGAGATAGAGCCATCTTATTTTTGTTGATTTCGTCAGATTCTCAATTTTGTCAATAAGATTGGAGTTGAAAAATTGTGAGCGTGGTGTCTCGGTGTTCGTGATCATAGACTTGCACAACAGGTTGTCAAGGTAATACACCTACAAACAAAAAAAAGCACAAAATGTTTGTTACTACAAAGTAAACTACATTGTTACTACATAACATATCTAAGTATTGCTACAGTGTTACTTCAAGCAAGCAAGCAAAAATATTAGAATGTGATAACAAATTGACCGTACACAAGAAAGAAATGAATGTTTTAAGTTACTGCAAATTAAGGTGGATGTTACTGCAAGCTAATAGATGTGATACTGCAAATAAATAAGCATTAAGGTTGCCATGAAAAGATGATGAAAATTACCACAAGGAAAGCAGTGCAGCCGTAAACAATACTCCTCTTGCCACTCTTCCGCCTTTGTAGAGGGTTATGTCTTTGTACTGCTCTAAGTCTTTGCTCACCATGTTGACTACATTTCCTGTGATGTCTGTGCTCTAGTCTAGAGCCAACAACTTGCTAAACAGGATCATCATAATACACTGCATTGTGAAATTGTCAGTCCCCCCCCCTTCGTTAATCCTATCCAGAATGGATAAACTAGAAATTTTCTCTTTCCTTCCAAGACAAAATTCTTCCTTGATAGGACCCAATGGAGTAGTGTCAGACGCTATTGGTAGATCAAAGTGACCATTCTGTAGCCCCATCACACAATGCACAACATAAGGAGTCACTGGTAACTTCCCACAACCACCATGATCAAGACACATAGAGTAGGGTCAAGACAATTCATTAGATATTCAATGAGTTCCCTGGATCAAATACCATTCATCCGAAACTTGAAAACCCAATCAAAACCCAAATCATGCAATCTATCCCTCTGAGGTGGCTTCAACAAACTAACCTTTTCAAGGATGGAATTAGACTGTCATCTAGTGGTCACAGAAAAATGATAACGCTTCTTGACTGCTTGCACCTCCTTAGTCAACTTATGCTTTGAAGCAACCTTCTTTTTAGGACCTTGCATTGCTTCTGTCTTCCTAGTCTGAGCTACCTTTCGCTTGATCTATAGCAAAAGGACAAGAGAAAAACAACAAGTTAACATGATGTGCATATCATGCAAAAAAACATAATGCCCTGTTCTTTTCTCCAACAAAAGTTGGTTAAACTTTTGGATACTCGTGGTACGCTTTTCAAACTGCTAAACGGTATATATTTCGTGCGAAAACTTTCTATATGAATATAGAAATTTGTTTTAAAATATAAGATTAATCCATTTTTTAAGTTTGTAATAATTAAAACTTAATTAATCACATGTTATTACCACCCCGTTTTGTGTGAAACACTTAATCTTTATCTTCATCTTCATCTTCAGGAGATTCAAAAGACCACCTCTTTTTAGGACCTTGCATTGAATATGTCTTAGCAAAAGGACAAGAGAAAAACAACAAGTCAACATGATGTGCATGTCATGCTAAAAAACATGATGTGCTAAAGAGGACCGCTTGCATAATATTATCACCATAATATAAATCGATGATGTGGCCTACCACCACCCACACGCCCCTTCCTCCCTCTCTCTCTCTCCACCGCCCCAACCTCTCTCCCTCCTCCCACCTCATCTCCACCGCCCTAGGCTCTTCTCTCCGCCTCTCTCACACCTACTCCCTCCTCTCGGCCGCCGGCTACCGTCGCCTCCTCCACTGCTCCCCTACCTACTCCTGCGTTTCTCGGCTCTGCCATTCCCCCACCCACCCATGCGCCTCTCCCTCCTCTTCCTCAGCAGGCACATGAGGAGGAGACTGTGACGGTGACGATGGCCACGGTAATGACTATGACGGTGACGCGAGGTGCGCAGGCGGCGGTTCCATCCGCCGGAGGTCCACGGGCAGCAGATCCGGCTGCGGGAGGGGTAGCGGTCCTTGGCGATGGCGGCTGTCGGTACGATGCTCAATCTGCTTCGGACTCGGACTCTGTCGGTCTGACCGGGCACATGCCTGTGGTCAGACCAGCCCTACTAGCCGATCAGACTAGCCACACAACTGTGGTCTGACCGGCCCCATGCAGAAAAACCCAACGCTTTTCAAACTTTGATAGTTTTTCCCTATTTCGTTCAAAGGTGTCAATTTTGGTGTAAACATTTGGTGATGTCCGCAAAGGTGAGAACAACCACGGCTCGGTGATGGCTACCACGACCTCGACCACGCGTAGCTGTGACGAGGATGTGCTGCTTCCTGTTGCTTAGTGATGACCGCGACGGTGTTTTGCTGTTTCCCATTGATGCTTGCTACTGCTGTGTTGATTCTTGTGTTCATGTACTTCGATGTTTGCTGCTGTTGTGTTGATGGAGTATTGCTGATGCTAATGCTTGCTACTACTGTGGAAGTACATTTTCTTCTTTTTTTTTTGTGAAAATACATCTTAACTGGCAGGTGACTTAGGGGCCCGCTGGCAGGTCTCTTAATACCTCCATCGGTGAAAATTGGTCTTTGCAAGCAGTTGCGAGTCCGCTAGCGAAAATTGACGATTTTCTAAGGCCTTTAGTTGCACGCGGCTAACTAAGCCGCCACTGAGAACCAGTTTTGGTCGCCAACAAAACCAATTTTGTAGTAGTGTCTCTTGTTGATAGACTTCTAGCAATACCTAAAAATTTGTTGTGTGTATTCGTTGCCACCATAATTTAAATAATGTTACGTGAAGATATATATCAACCACTCCACGCATGTGATTCGATGTCGATGACATGCGCAATGCCTGTATAAACTTCAAAACGTTAATTTTCTCTCCTTTTTTTTTTCTGAAACCGACCTTTTCCCTTTTCCGTTATTAAACAAATCCATGTTTTGGGGATTCCTTTTCTTTTTCTTTTTTTCCCTTTTTTTGCAAAATGCTACTGATCTATCAAAAGAACCATGATGCCATATGCGATATAAATTTTTTAACTAACGGAAAACCACTTTGCACAGCCGAACGACACGCACTTTGGCATGTGTGGAATGGGGATTATGAAAGTTTTCTTTTTATTTTTTTTGGAAGGAAGGGGATTATGAAAGCTAGTAGTATCATTCTTACCATTTGCATTTGCACAGAGATTTTGTCGTTTTCCGTTATCATATTTTTAAACTGTTAAATGGTGTATTCATTAAAATTTTTTCTATAAAATATTGTTTTAAAAAAAATCAAACGAACCTTTAGTAAAGTTTGTAATAATTAACACATAATTATTTATATGCTAATCTTATCTTATTTTACATGCCGCCGAAAAGCTTAACCACCATGAACATTTAAACTAGCCCTTAATCAAGTCATATATCCAACTTCTGAATTACGTCCTGTGGAAAAGGGACAATAGCTCATTTGACCCTACTTTAGAGTTTAACTATTAATTTGACCCTACCTTTTTAAGTTTACTCATTTGGTCCTGTTTTTCAATATCGAAGTTGTCATTTGATCCTATTTTTGCTACATCGTGAGTGTTTCATTTAAAAAAAAAGGAAAAAACATACAAGCCCAAGTGACTAAAATGCCCTTGAATACATCAACCCTATCCTCTACTACTCATTTGTTCATTCCTTATCCTCTCTCTCTCCTCTCTCTCTCAGCAGAGCACAAAGGGCAGGAGGGGAGCGACGGCTCAACGACGACTACGGAGGGGCGGCGGCAACGGGGCAGCGTCGGCTTGGCGATGAGGAGGGCCGCCGCTAGCGGCTGCGGCAGCAGCTCAGCGGTGGCTGTGAGAGGCGGCGTTGGCACAGTGACGAGGAGGACCACCGATGCCTGCTGTGGAGGGGCGGCGTTGGCTCAGTGATGAGGACCATCGGTGCCCTGTGAACTTGCCACCCATGGTGTCTAACTCGAGCTCGCTCGAAGCTGCCCGTGCCGTCTCCGCCACAACCCACGAGCTCGCTTTTCACCCACAATGAGGAGGAAGGTGCAGCATCTCGCCGATTTGTAGCGCGGTGAGAAGAGAGGTGCGGCGATTCGCCCGGCGCTCGACGCGAAGAAGAAAGGGTACGGTTCATTTCTTCTGCACAAAATTGGACCAAAGGAGAAAAATAACTTTGGGATAATAAGGTCAAATAAGTAAGGGTAAAAATGGTATTTTAGGCTTTTTTTTAACATCGTTAAATGTCCTTAACAGAAAAAGGGTCGGAATGTAGTTTTGATTTTGAAAGGGAGGGTCAAGTGAGCAAAGTAACGAGTAACGAGAACAGGGTTGTTAAATCGATAGTTAGATCTCCAAATAGGGCTAATGTGCAATTCTCCCTAGGGAAAAATAGGGTGCTAAACACGCTGTCACACCTCATATACAGTACATATCGTAACGGTAATGCATGCTTGAATAGCTGACGTTCGGCTTGTGTTTCAATTAAGAATACCGACAGCTGACGTGCCAGGGTTCAAGTCTTCGTTTTGAGCTGGCAGGAGTAGCAAAGAACCTAGCAACCATACCGCCGCGCTGGCCGGACCAGCCGTACGCCGCCACCGGCTGCGGCTCATGCGCGGTTCCGCTCTCTGCTCTTGGTCTCGAGTCTCGACAGCGACCCGGTTGGTCAACCACTTCCACGCCAAGTCGAAACCACCCCCCACCCGCACCATCCTCACCGCCCGTCCGCGCCGTGCACGCTCCCAGATCATGCCACGTGGGTGGGCCCCACCCCCACCCGCGCCGCACCCAATGGCCGCCTCCCTCTTCCCCGACAAGCCTTCCGCCTCTCTCCTGCCTCCTCCCCACTTCCCTTCCCGCACCGTGGTCTCCTCCTCCTCCTCCTCTCCACCCGCATCCGTGGCTCCGGTTGCGCTGCTCGGGAGGGAGGGAGGGTTACTAGGAGGTTGCTGGAGCGGCCGATGAGAGGGGCCAGCGGCGGCGGCGAGGGATTCGTCGGCGCCTCTTCCGGTGATTCCCCTCTCCCCTTCCCCTTGTTTATCGCTTCTCCGTGCCGTTGCCCAGGTGCGAAGGCTTCTGGGAACTTTTACTGCTGTGTTCGTGCTGCTTCGTTTGTTTCGGACAGTTTCATAGTCTCATTCTCTGCTGTTTCGTCCTGCGCCGTGTCGGTGCGCTTGCGCTGCGGTATGGTCCCTGCGGCCTGGTTAGGGTTTGGTGTCGAGGTGGTCGGGGGAGTCTTAGGGAGGGCGGCATTGTTGTATGGAAAGCTGGGGGTTCGGCGATGATTCCGGAGCGCCCGTTAGGGTTTATGCGAGCTTGGTGCTTCTTTTTCGCGAATTTTTGTTCTACTGTATTAATAATTCTGTCAGTAAGAGAAACTTAGCAACCTTTGTTTTGCTTTCTTGTGTTTGGGTGTAATTCCATTTTTTGGGAGGAAAGAGACAGGGAGAACTGGGCATATTTGGGGAAGTATGGTGTTTCCTGCCGGTCCCCACTCTTTTGACTGAATAGTTGTGGACTTTGACATTCAGTTCTCAGGCTTGAAAGCTCGTCCATTTTATTGATTTTCTCTTCTTATATTTTCTAGTGCTACAAAATGTGGCACCTGTAACCTGTTAGTTGTGATAATGGAATGAACTAGGGAGGTTCCTGCTAGTATTTGTCGCCACCGAGTGTTTGTTCTCTTCAAATTAGTTCCTTGTACACAAAATGTCCTTTTGATTATCATATGTGATTCCTTGTACATTTGATTGCACTACATGTTTTGCGACATGATTTTCATCCTATCTTGAGTAATACACAAAAATGTTGGCCAGCAAGATTATTATAATGTGACTATTAGAACTTAGAAGCTTGATAAGAAAAATGGAGATCAATTGTAAAGCTATAAAGGACATGCTGGGTTCCACTGATGTTCTGGACTTCTGGTGTTATCAAAAAGTGCTCCCTGTGACCTTTGAAGCTGCATTATTTAGTCAAGTATTTCTTGGATGGTGGAATTTTAATTCATTATGTAACTTTTTTGATAATGGAGACAATCCTAGTCCCTACATTGAGATGCATACGGCTTATTGCTTTACGTAACTGTGCAATACTTTGTTGTAGTTTCAAACAATATTAGCCTACCAAATGAGGGTACTAGCCCTAGAGGAACAGATAATGCTGAATGTTCTGAGACATCTTCAGACAGGTCGAATTCGGAAAGCATAAAACCTGAAGAATGTGCAATGCCATCTTCAATATTTGATAAGAAGATTTCCATAAAAAAGAAGGTAAGTTTATCTTCACCTGTGTTAGATAATTCTATTGGGGTCTCTTTGCTGGTGCTTGCATGATGACAACATGCAATTTATGTGGCGCTTGGCACAAATATCGCATTTTTTCTGTTCGCTGTACAGATGACATAATGAATTATTAATTCTCATAATTATTGCTATTAAGTCAACTGTACACCGCCATGGAGTCATGGATATGCAATGTGATATTCATTTTACTGAAAAACTGGATCACCATGGATAAGAATAGTGCAATGTTTCTTATTCTGTGAACGATGTTAATCAATACTGCAGTACAGTATTTTGGACTGATATGCCAGTATAAAAAAAGCTACAAAATATACTCTCTCCGTTTCAGGTTATAAAACGTTTTGACTTTGGTTAAAGTCCAACTGCTTTAACTTTGACCAAATTTATAGAGAAAAGTAGTAACATTTTCAACCCAAGACATATTTATTATGAAAATATATCCAATTATTGATTTGATGAATCTAATTTAGTATTATAAATATTACTATATTTGTCTATAAACTGTTCACATCAACTGGAAGACAAGGCCTTGCGAGCTTCTGTTTGTAATTTCTATCTGTAATATTGACATGTTTCCCAAATTAGCCATGTACACCTAATATTCATTCTTTTCTGAAACGTGATGATGACATGGAATGCTTAGAGTTATGATAACATTAACTCTGTTGATTTTTAAGGCATAATTTTATTTTAAAAAGTCTTCTAGATCAAATTTCGACCGTTGGTTTGTCTAAAGTATTTCTTTAATAGCTATAAAACCAATTTTGTGTGAAAGCATTTTCGAATACAAATCTATATGTATAACATTCATACAATAAAATATCTCTTCTTAATGAAATAGAAAGCACAGTTCTCCTTCGTTTTCGAGAAAAAAAATACTTCTAAGGTGATACTTTTCGATCTTGTAAAATTCAACAGAGGGAGTACATAGTTCTCCTGCATTTTTGAGAAAAAAAAAACTTCTTTGGTGATACTTTTCGATCTTGTAAAATTCAACAGAGGGAGTACATTACGACATCATGCCCTCTTGTCACCAATGTTCTAAAAATTGGCATTAGTCGGGGCTAGGCAGCGATTCGGTACTAGAGACGTGCAGTGATTCGGTACAAGTCTGGACTTTTGTGGTTTATTTATGGAAGCATGGCTATAATGGTTTAGTTATGCGAAATCAGGAAACATTTCTAAGTTAGGTAGGCTAGTTAACCTTGGTATGCATTTTTGTTGGGCCAATTATCTATTATGAGTTTGCTCCATCTTGATTATGCAAGACTTGGAGCCTTCGTGTGACCATACTAGTCAGAAACAACATCTGAAGTTCATGCTAGATGCCATAGATCTTCCCTGCTTTTATTTGGAACAATAAAATGACACAAAACATTTTACCAGTACAAACTAATAGCTAAAATTTATGCCAAGCAATGTAACTTTTGAATGTTTAAACTTTCTAATTATAATTACAGAGATTTAGTGTTTTTAGTATTAGTTATCTCAACTGTTTGGTTAACATTCATAGTGTCAAACTCCTTGTTTAACATTCACTCCTTTATGCACTTTAACAAATGGCATATTTTCTATTCTTCTGATCCTTATGTCTTCACTGCAGCTCAGATTGTTAAGTCGAATGGCTATACTGAAAGATGATGGAACTGTAGAAGTTGATATCCCCACTAATGCTGAGGCTGCATCTCTTGACCTTTCTTCAAATGATTACTGTAATGAAGCCTTTAGTGGGGAACCATTGGCATCTTCAGATTTCCAGCACAGACCTCCTATGCAAATTGTTATGCTCATTGTTGGTACTAGAGGAGATGTGCAGCCTTTTATAGCTATAGGAAAACGATTGCAGGTTGGCATGCTATTCAATCCTTTTTGATAATCTGTGGCTACTGCTTCTATTGACTGTTGCTTTTGCAGTGGTACCGTCAATACTTGGTTTTGATTCTAGTCCTTACACAGTAGTGTGTTGAACTGTCAGTAGATTTCCTGCTTTCCCAGATTAGATGAAATGTTTGATACATGGAAGTAGATACCATGTCAGCTCAGAGTTTAAAATTTTCGTTGACCTGCTTGGTGCATGAAACTGTGTGGCTAAGTTATGCAAACATGCAAGGTAGTTATTAAGTTCTTGTATTGTTTATTTTTACTAACAATTTCTGCTTCATGTGAAGTATAATTAATAAATTCTATTTTAAAAGCTCTATTTGGTGCATTTTCCTCTATATTAGCACAAACATGTTGTCATGGTTTATGATTTAACGTCAAAAATGCATAATAAGTGAGCTATCACAAATTGATGATTTTCATAATGCATTTTATTAATTGTTTATCGGAGTTAAGATTTTACTCCTGTGGCTAGGTCCTCTTAAGAATCTTGTAGAATATTCTTATTGAGCTGCCATAATTCTTAGGAATAAGTCTGAACTTGACTCGAGTTCCAAAGACATCATTAACCCTCAAACATCAATTGCACCCCTGAACTTTCTCATGCCAGACTCCTAACTCCTGCTGAAACCATCTAATTTTCTTCCAACATGGCCATCTTCTCAGCAATGCTATATGTGCAGGTGTAAGAAGTGGGTCATTTTCTCAGTTCATCTGTAGAAGTTATATTGTTTTGTTTCTATCAATGTTATTTGAAACTGGTTTCTTTTTTCAAGAAATCCAGAATTCTTGATTCATTCAACCAAAGCTAACAAAAACATTCTTTCCTTTTCCAGTTTAGCAACCTCGACATTAATTTATCAAATGCAGTCTCCTCTCACAACTTGTTTCGTATGAGCTTCAGCTATCTTGACTCTATGTGCTATCAAGCGAGCTCGTTCTTTGTTCCCCATCCTCAAATTTCTGAGTCATGTTAGTCAAGAAAAGTTGATTCAAGAAGGGGTGTTTCTCTTTACTTTATACCACATCCAAAGTGCAACCCCCAGCCTACAAGTTCAGTCAAAACTTCATATCCAGATATGCAAAAATCAACCATGAAATTAGTCCATCACTGCATCTTAACTCAAATACCAAATCAAAAGGAAAATTTCTGAACAACCCTGCTTACCCCTGACCTCATGCATGTTAGACATCTCCAGGGATTTAAATTGCTCCATGAGATCCATATTGATGTCTTACATGCTGCCCTTGCCCCATATGCAGCCGATGAAGGCCTGAGGTCCTTGACCTGCCAGAGCTTACGACTTGCTTTGCCTGATTGAATCTGTTGAAACCTCAACAGTTCGATGAATGGTGGCTAGGTTTTTTGGAGCAATGTACTTTCCCAACTAAGCTTCACAACTAGCCACCGCCCCCTCTCATGCCTGCACGTTTTATTCCCATGCCAATGTGAACTTTGCATCAAAGTGGATGAACAGGGTGGCCAGGTTGACAGAGTACCTGATTACGAGATGGTTTTAATGTTCAGTTTATCAGTTATTAATTTGGTATGACCATATGACAGAGTTCAGGGGGTGGATATATGGCCTGGGAGTTGAAGGTCTTTTTTTTAACTAGGGCGATAAGTCAAGGACCAAATATAAGTAGTATTAACGCTTCTTCTCTTTATCTGTACCAGCCAAATACTCGTGCTTTGCTACTGATTTAAACAAATTGATAGTGAAGGTTTTTGGGACAATTTTGTACCTGTAGATGTTATATTGTACAGTTGAAATATGATAGAATCATATATGTAGAGGGATTATTTTATAACATAAAAGTACATGGGTAGTTGGTAGAAAACATTATGGAGTAGATGGTAAATAAAAAAAAATACTATACTTGGTGAGGTGGTGGCAGATTCACTGCCACCACCATTACCCTCTTTTTTAGAAGAGTATAGATTAGAAAAAATATAACTCCCATCTTTTATTATGTTTGGTAATATAAGTAGTATTTACACTTCTTCTCTTTATAGGATCCAGTAAAGCTAAGACCTCTCTGTGTCTTGATGCATAATGTAAGAACTCATGCTTATTGCAATCTGGTTGAATAAACAAGCAATTGCACTTATTTTCACACTTAAATTAACAAAATGCATAAATAGCAAAACACAAAAACAGAAATAATTTTCTGAGATTTTAGTTACAAATTTAACTCATCTTTAATCTTTTATCATGCTGAGCATGAAACAAGCAAAGATTTTTCTGATATAAAACATATTATCGTTTCTACAGACAGTTTTTTTGTATGTAGGAAGTGCCTCCAGTAAAAATAATAATTTTTTTGAATTCAGATAAAATTTGTTCAAATTCAAATTTGTCAGAAAAAATCATTCAATATTTTTTCATTTCGAAATGTAAAACCTGTATCTATCTATGTCTTCTTGATTATACTGGTTGTAGACAGGTAAATTGCATAATGCTAAGTGCTAATTGTTCACTTCCAGTTAAATGAAAAGTTTATCATTCTTCTATGCACATCCCATAACAATTACTTCTATTGCAGATCTATGGCCATCGTGTTAGACTGGCAACTCATGCCAACTTCAAGGATTTTGTTGTGACGGCTGGCCTGGAGTTTTATCCCCTAGGCGGAGACCCAAAACTTCTTGCAGGATGTATGTTAAATATCGTGCTCAAATCCATTTTTCAGTTTATAGAACCTGTTTAGTATTGGATCTCGCATAACAGTACAGATTGGTAATATGAGCAGACATGGTGAAGAATAAAGGGTTCTTGCCTGCAACTCCATCAGAAATCCCTATCCAGCGGAAGGAGATTAAAGAGATTATATTCTCCTTGCTTCCTGCTTGCAAAGATCCCGATACTGATACTGGTGCTCCTTTCAATGTAAATGCTATAATAGCTAATCCTGCAGCGTACGGTAATAGTTATTTTTACAATGTGGTTTGTCAATTATTTACTTTCGTTGAATTTGTGCTTATATTATGTCTTTAGGATAGGACATTCATCATTGACCAGTCAGCCAGTGGCTATTCTCTCATGCTATTGGCGAAAGCTCTGTGGCCAGCTGGAGAAATTGAGGAAACTAGATTCTTGTTTCTTCTTGTATACCTCCTGTCATGACATGAAGGAGAGTCCTAACATTTCATTCTACGAGATGAGCTGAACAAACTAACTGGCTATTGATTAAACTTGATAACCATGTAATTATATTAAATATTTCCTCTGTCCCAAAATATAGCTATTTCTGGCCACCTGGACAAGTACTTGTCTGTTGCTAGTGCTCTGGTTCTATATATGCAAAAATATCCTCCTTAGTGTGGGGCTTTGTATCTGCTTTTGGAGTAAAGCCAGCCTTGAGTTTCATTGACATCCTTATGACTTGATTGTAGTATTCTATGCTCAATCTGTGCCTTTTGCCTTTAAGCTGCATTAGTATGACTATTGTCCTAAATGAATGCCTATACAGGGCATGTGCATGTGGCTGAGGCTCTGAAGGTACCAATCCACATAATTTTCACAATGCCATGGACGTAAGCTCTCTTTCTCTCTCTCCCTCCATGTGTGTGTGTGGTAGATGTTGCTGATTGATCTGCAATATTATTACCAGGCCTACTTGTGAATTCCCTCATCCCTTCTCCCGTGTAAAACAACCTGCAGGATATAGAGTAAGTTGATTTTGCTATGTATTTTTACATCAATTTAGAGTTACTGGAGAATTCCTTCCATGCTAGTGGTAGTTTCGACTTTTTTGGTTATTGCCTATCTAATAACATTTTTTTTGTTGCTAGAAAGGGTGATAATCCTGATTAGGATTAACTTCTATGGTCCATATAACAATTTGTTTAATCAAGGCTACTCCATTATACTGCTGTCCACTTATGCGATGTTTGTTGAGAATATAGGGGTTAGCATTTTATGTCAAAACTGATATTAGACGTTGCGCTTTTTTTTTTCAATGAACGTATAGGTGATATTTGAATGCTTAGATACATCATAGAAGACATTAAGGCTTTGATTAATAGATTTGTTTTACTCCCTCTGTCCCAACATATAGCTATTTCTAGCTATGCGCCTAGACAAGTCCCAAAATATAGCTATTTTTGGTTATGCATATGGACAAGTATTTGTATAGGTTCATAGCTATAAATAGCTATATTTTGGGACGGAGGGAGTAGGATAAACTTTGCATTTTCGTTAATAACTTTATTTTTTGTCTGAATAGCTAACCAACCCATACACTACTACACTAGTACCGAATCTTTTGTGGAGTCCAATAAATATTGTATCTTTATCATTTAACACATAACTTTCTTCTTTTTATTTATGGTTGCAGCTATCATACCAGATTGTTGACTCCTTTGTTTGGCTTGGTATTCGGGATATTATAAATGATCTTCGGAAAAGGAAGTTGAAGTTAAGACCAGTTACGTACCTAAGTAGCGCACATGCTTATTCAAATGATATTCCTCATGCATATATCTGGAGTCCTTACCTTGTACCCAAACCAAAGGGTATGTATCTCTTGGCTCTTTATTGCACTAACTAAACACATTCTCTCACTAGTTAGCTCATCATGTTTGTTGGCACAGCCATAAATATGGTGATTGTATGATGTAGCTGCAAGCATGACTACTAAAGTATCCAATATGTATTTAATTATCAAAAGGAAAAAGTCCATTTTGCTCACTCGAACTATTTCGCTGGGGCACTTAACCCTCTAAACTATTTTGTCTGCTCACTTTACCCCATGAACCACTAAAACGGGTCACTTTTTCTATCTTATGGAAGCTCTGAAAAAATATTTTGAAGGGAGTAAAATGGACCTTTCCTTTCTCACAAATTGTCTGTATATTATATGTTTATATTTATATTCCATCGTAATTTCCATGGAATTAACGGTTATGAATGAGATTAAAAATATGATGTTCTCTTCCTTTACAGACTGGGGACCCAAAATTGACGTTGTTGGGTTTTGCTTCCTCGATCTTGCTTCAAATTATAAACCTCCTGAACCCCTTCTCAAATGGCTTGAGAGTGGTGAAAAGCCTATTTACATAGGTTTTGGCAGCCTTGTAAGTTTAGCATATTTTCTTGTGTTTTTTTTCTATCATGTCCCTAGTCTCTACATATGATTATTCTATAAGTTCAAGTATGTTTCCTTATTGTCTTCATGACAACGTTAGCCCTTTATTGTTGGGTCAATTTCATCCGTTTACTTTGTCCTTTTTTGTCGTACAAGGTGAATGGATAATAGATTTGGCAGATATTTTATATGGAGCTGATTCAATACACTTCTTAAGCAAACAATCATATTGACGTTTGTGCAATTGCCCCATTTATTAGGACCTTGATAAATTTGTATCTAGTTGCTTTCCTTTTTTTTTTAAATCCTGAATTTACTTGTCTAGGAAATTGAAATGTAGTCATGTTTTCTCAATATGCCTATATTGCGCCCAACAACATATGGCCCACATGTCGACCTGCCACTGCTACTGTTCATTAATAAGGAATATTTTCTCACTTTCCATCTCCTTTGCTAATCCACTAGCTATAAAGCAAGGTCTAAAGTTAAATTAGATAAGCTAGAAGCCTAGAACAAATATGTTTAAAACCCTGGGAAAAGCTAAAGAAGACTGGTCTGGAGCTCAACAAATACATAGCTGTGAATCCTGAAGCCCAACCTGAGTGCTGACCATCAGCATGTTGCGCACAGTATAGCAATATTGCATTCTCAGTACAAAAACAAAATAAAAACAAAGCAGAGTCCACCAATACATGTATAAGAAGCTTATAACCAGAGTCTAGAACATCACAGATCCATTGGGTGAAGCAGTCAGTGGCTCATCGCAAGTTGAGGTTGAGCATGTTTGTGACGAGTATTTGCTGGAGAGAGAGGAAGACAAAGAGTCAAAGAAGGGTATTTCTGTTCTCTTGCAACCCACTGTTTACACCCAAATTTGGCACCTATGTTCAAATTAAGGAAAATTGCCAAGATTTGGGAAAGTCGCTGGTTTCCTCCACAGGGCCGGTCTGACCACCGTGTATTGGCCTGGTTAGACCGCAGCTTGAGGGCCGGTTTGACCGACGGCATGTGGTCCGTCAGACCGGCAGAGTCTGAGCCCGAGTTTGTTTTCGTCGGGTCTTGGGATTCCTTATTCGGGAGGCTATGTTTCGGGTTTCCTTTGGTTTCTATCCTGAGTTGGACGTGGAGGAGGACCTGTCGGAGGCAAGACCAACCCCTCTATAAGGGATAAGGTCGGTTCAATTGAGGACACAATCTACACACAAGCCAATTTAGCCAATTGAATCGCTTTTTCAATATTTCAATCTAGTTCGCCCATCTTTGTCGATTTGCGCCGTAAATCGTCCGCCTTCGCTGCGAGAGTGCGAAATCCTTTGTAGGTTTGTCCTGTAAACCTTCCGTTTGCCCACGAGACAGGTAGTTATCTATTGTTTCATCTAAATCGGCTCCGCTAGCCGGTTTAATCTATCAAAACCCATCTTAGTCTAGCTTTTTGCTAGATTAGGGTGGTTGGCGACTCCTTATCACCGCAAGGCGTCTAGGTGTCCGATCGTGCTTGTCTACTTGTCAAAAAAAGTTGCCAACACCCACTTAATAGGATGGTAGCCAAATATTGGTGGGGCGTAGAAGAGTAGTAAGGTCTCTGGTGGTACCAAGGAAACACTTTTTTTTCCCAGTGCAAATCAGGGAGTCTTGGGTACTTCCAGTGGGAAATAAGAAATTTCTGTTGTTTTGAGCTTCCTTACGTATTAGTTGCTAAGATTTTCTCTGCTTTCGTTTATAACTGATGACTCAGTAATTTCAGCCAATTCCAGAACCAGATAAGTTGACAAGAATCATAGTGGAAGCACTTGAAATTACTGGACAGAGAGGTATCATTAACAAGGGTTGGGGTGGCCTTGGAAATTGTAAGTATAAAGTCGTAACAGTTCTTTGGATTTGACATATTAACTTGCCATCATTATTCATGCTCTCTAACATTTCTTATTATGCCATTTTGCAGTAGAGGAACCTAAGGAATTTGTATATGTAATAGATAACATTCCACATGACTGGCTTTTTTTGCAGTGCAAGGCTGTGGTAAGGCTTTCTGCTATTTCCTGATTGTTATATGCCGACAATCTAGTATCGCGACTGAACATGCTGCAATGCTTATCTAGACAAACTGGGTAGAAAACTGATTATGACTAGCTTTAAATTCACCGGAGATTTATGTTAAGCTTGAAGTCACTGATTAACACGATTGCATACATACTACATAATCAGGGGGGGTTCTGGACTTCTGGTATTCTGATTTAGCAGTTTTACTTGACTGCATGCTAAATACCTTGTATTTTCATGCACCGCCAACAGATAGAATCATAGAAGTCATGCGTGCTGTGACAGTGGAGGATTTTTTTTTTTTTTACATAAAGGGGAGATTTGATTAAAACATGAGTTGTAACTGTGGAAGACAATGCTTGATTTTTCTTATTAATTTTCTAATTTACTCTGATAATAGTTGTAGCCTTATTTACTTTGAAACCTACTTTATTGAGATATGAACACTTTTGCACTACTTCAAGTTTTGAGTATGATATTGTTTTTGTTTCAACAGTGAAAATATAACGTGACATTATTTTGTTCAGTCATTTTGCATAGAAAAGAATAAGACTGCATTCTTTTTTGTTGACTGCTGTTGTATTCCCTTTTCCCTTGTCAGGTACACCATGGTGGTGCTGGGACAACAGCTGCCAGTCTTAAGGCTGCGGTACTCTCTCTCTCTCTCTCTCTCTCTCTCTCTCTCTCTCTGTTTGTGTTTGTATGTGTATTGTGGCACACTGCTAAATGTCTCCATTTCTAAAATTTGTAGTGCCCCACTACCATCGTACCATTCTTTGGAGATCAATTCTTTTGGGGCAACATGGTGCATGCTAGAGGATTGGGAGCCCCACCTGTCCCTGTGGAGCAATTACAATTGCATCTACTGGTTGATGCAATTAAATTTATGATGGATCCAAAGGTATGTTGCAAATTTTGCTAGTTGCTGATTATTTGTATTTTTATCGCAAGTTATTCACTAGTGTCAAAATTGTCAAGTAGCAATTATGCCACATATAGAAAAAAACAACAAAGGTATTTTTAGTTGTACGTTCTGTTGCCAAAAAATGGAACTTATGATCTCTTTTTTTTTGGGGGGCTTCCATTAGAAGTCTAGTACTTTTATTGATGTCATTGTTAAATCAAATTTTATGTGTTTCTTTACTTGATAAACAATTTCCTACAATTGTTTTGGTTTATGTTCTCTACGCAACCAACTCAGTACTGTTCACCATTTGTCATTTTTTGGGTTAATAATCATGTGAACAACTCGAAAGTGAAAATCATTTACCTGTGAGCTGTGTACTTGCATTCTTGTCTGTGAAAGAGTAGGAACTCAGAACATTCTTGTCTATGAATGCTTCTTATCCTACATTCAGAACATTCACTATCTTTTCATGGTTGAATTTTATACATGCAAAAATTTGATCATTCAACATTCTATATTGGTTGCATCACTGATAAGATGATTAAAAAAATTATCAACTCTAGTGCAGTGGTGTTGTGTGAACAAAGTTACTGTTTCTTATAGTGAAGTTGCTATCTTACCATCAGAAATCCTGATATGTTCAGGTACAGTAGTACAGCAAACAGAGTTGTGGCTTTGTGAGGACTCCCTATGCGGACCCCTTGAACAGTTTACAAAAGTACCTGTGATTCTTTTCAACTAGCACTCAAGTATTATTTTTAGAAATTTAGAAGTAGCTAGATATAGGCATCATACCCACATGAACTTGAGTCTTTGCTTTTTAACCTGTAATTCTGGAAAAACTAATTGAAGAAAATGTCTTCTTGATTATAGCTTGTTGAAAACACTAACAAGAAATGACAAGGAACTAGGGAAAATATAGCTTATAATACTTTCTTAACAAGGGCAAGGTTGCACACTTTTCAATTTGAGTTGTGGTGTTTTGATCAATGCCAGGTGAAGGAGAGAGCTGTTGAGCTAGCAAAAGCAATTGAATCGGAAGATGGCGTTGACGGGGCAGTGAAAGCATTTTTGAAACATCTCCCACAGCCCAGGAGCCTTGAGAAGCCGCAGCCTGCACCGCCATCGTCAACCTTCATGCAGCCCTTTCTCCTCCCCGTAAAGAGATGTTTTGGCATCGCCACATAGTCCGTTGCTCTCAAGCAATCGTGTTAATATTTTGGCAACACAACCAACAACCATGTTAAAAGAGAAATGCTCTCCTATAGTTTTTGTTCGTCACAGTATAGAATGAGCGGTCTCCTGCAGTTTTCTTCAAACGTGGAGAGATTGTTCTTACCTTAATTTAACACCTGTTCAGCTGTTATAGCTTGATTCATGATTGGTTTGTATAGCAGCGGTAACGGGCTCGTTTGTTTAGCCTTAATTGTACAGTTGGCAGTCACAAAGAATGTTGCTTGGCACTGCACTGTTGGACCCCTTATCTTTTTTTTTTCTTTATGTTCTTGAATGCTTTTCCTGGTACTAATCATTTCTGTAACTACATGACACCCCGTGTTGCGGCGGAACTTGTAGAAAACAATCAGGATGAGGTGCTTTTTAAAACAAATTAACAAGAATAATTGCACACAACATGTTAAGGTTGTGGCTTCACGCATGTTAAGGTATTGGTTTGGTTGCACAAAACAATAAGTCCCTAGGGGAGGGAGGGACTTATGTTTTTGAGAGAGGGGCTCTCCCAAACACCCCCTAGAGAGAGAGGATTTGTACCTGGAAATGACGAATCAATGCGTCCATGTCCTCTCCTGAAGAGTATTTACACTGGAGCAGACCAATGTGGCATAATTTGTTTACGCACTTCTCTTCCTAATTTACGCTTTCCCCAACACAAAGCGTATTTTCCTAGCTTTACTCTTTTCCCAGGCTGGTGTGTTTTCGAACCTCCTAGTTCGGATCTCGTCCCTCATCAAGAAAAGAGGTAACCCGTACATGATTAATTAATTATTAGCTTGATAAACTAGAAAAATAGATTAATATAATTTTTTAAGAAACTTTTTATAAAATTTCTAATAAAAAATATACCATTTAACAGTTTCAAAATTGTGCGCGTGAAAAATAAAAAAATAAAAGTTATAAAGGGAGAGTATATAACCCAGCCACCTACCCAAACACACATGCTTCTATGCATGTTTGGTGAGGCAGAATCATCCTACGAGAGAGAATTTTTCCCATCCAAAGTTGCAAACAGCTGGTAGGTACTTAAGCTGGTAAGTCACAGTTAAGTGAACGTTTGTTTCCAACTTAGGCCCTGTTTAGTTGCGGAAAACTTTTGGGTTTGGTTATCAAATCGGATATATAGACACAGTCTAATAACAAAACAAATTATAGATTCCGTCAGGAAACTGCAAGGCGAATTTATTATGCCTAACTAATCCGTCATTAGCAAATGTTTAATGTAGCACCACATTGTCAAATCATGGCGTAATTAGGCTTAAAAGATTCGTCTCGCAATTTACAAGCAATATATGTAATTGGTTTTTTCCTACATTTAATAGTCCATGCATGTGTCCAAATATTCGATGTGACAGCGTGAAAATTTTTATTTTGTGAACTAAACAGGGCCTTAGCATGCTAATGGACAGCGGTGAGGTGCATGGGGCTGCCTATCTACCACTTGTGACTTGTGTGCGAATTAGTAGGAGACTTGACCACAATAATGTGTCTGTCGATCAGTCCATGATGGAATGAGCAGCTTTCCAACAAGCACTCAAATAAAACCCCTCACCAACTTGGCATTTCCGGTCCGTGTTCTCCATGCTGTTTTTTTTCACAGCCACATGCACGTACGAAGATCATCAATTGAAGTAGCACCCCCATCATGATGACACTTGTCTCCTGTTGCAAAGGAAGCCGGGAAGAAAGCAGCCAACCATGGGAATCGATCGACCACACCCCACTTTCACCTCTTCTGGTGCTGGTGTGGTGGTGGTGGTGGTGGTGTCCCAAGATCCGCTGCAGCGCTGTTTTAGTGGCCACCAACGCGGCGCGCCATGTGGAGGAAAGGAAAGCACATCGAAGGTGAACTGAAAAGCATAGCGTATTCAGGTGGTGTACTCTTTTTAGGGCGCTATCATGAAGTTTCAGCTGAGTACTGTTTTTAACGTCAAAAATTGTGGTAGAGAGTTTCTCTTTCTCGCGGAGCTCCTGGTTGTGGTGTTTTCTGGTCGGACCGCTGGTACGGTCCAATGCCAATAACTATGGTTTCTCGTGGAAAAGGGTTTTCGCTAGGGGGACATTGGTAGTTGGGGCTTGAGGCCCACAGCCTAGATCCATAATCCCATTATAATTCTACGAAAATATAATATAGCTTTTAAAGATTACTAAGGTCATATTAGGTTGGTCCTAGGTTTGAGTTTTTTCTAGTTTCACCCTACTTTTTTCACAGAGCATAACTTTAATAGGAAGAACTTGTTGCATGCCTAATGACTAGAGGAACTTGTAGTGGATGGTGTTCTCTTTTGAGAATTTGGAAGTTCCTAACTTTGTTGCACAAGAAAAAAAAAAGGAAGTTCCTAACTTCCTAAGTTCTAACTTTCTCTTAAATTGTTGTAAAGCAGAAATTGCCCTAGAGTAGCATATATGCTTGTGGTTGTCTTAACTCCCAAGTGATGTATTGCATGAGTTGTTGACAAATTAATTTAGTCATGCACTTTGTATAAATGGATGACAATGTTTTATATGTATTAGCATGATTTTCTTTTAAACAAAGGACTATGCACAACTGGATTATAATATAATAATAAATTGTTACCAGTTTATGGTGATAGCTAGAGGAGCAGAGGTGAATGTGATGAATGGTGATGTAGCTGTGAGCAATCAATTCCTAAGGAAAACTGGCCGCTTACTGGTTTTTGCGAACAAAAGTTTGAATCCAACTTTTTAAATTCAAAAACTTGTTGTAGGCGGTAATTGGCTGAACTGCCCTTAACTATATATCCGGTTCTTGTTTTTGAATTCAAAATTATAAATTCAAATCCTTTGGCATAACTAATGCGTAACTTTTTCTAGATGTGCCTTGCAAAATATATTAGTTCTCCACACATAAGTTGCAAGAGAATATGTTGTTCAAATGATTTCAAATCCAAATTTACATTTCAAATATAATTTAGATTGTTTTCACTACTAAAAAAATAGTTTTTACAGGCGGCCAAAAACACTTTTCACAGGCGGGGGAGAGAACCGCCAGTATCCTATCGCCTGTGAAAATAGGTGATTTTCACAGGCGGTTCCGCGGCTCGCCTGCGAAAATAATTTCAGGGAACAAAAAATAAAATCCGGTGCTACCCGCCAGCATCGGCATCCCCCTCCAGCCGACGGCTCTCCACCTCCGCCCGGCGCCGCTGCCCGAGGGCGAGGAGAGCGCTGCCTTTGCCGCCACTGCCGACCGGCTCCCCTCTTCCGTCCAGATCTGGGAGAGGAGCGGCCGGTGCTGTCTGCGCCGCCACCGCCGTCGGCCCCTCCTCCGCCACTAGCATCTAGGGGAAGGAAGGGATAGGATTGGTGCCCAGAGCCGCCGCCGCTCCTCTTGGCCACCGCCTCCTCCTCCTTGCGCGCGCTGAGATGCCGACGGCCGCCAGCTGCTCCTCTCCTTGCGCGCGCCGACCAGGCCATCGGTTCCTCCTCCTCTGACGTCGCTGCGGCTGTCACACCCTGATTTTCGTTTCAGGATTTATAAATTATTTAATAAATTATTATTAGAATTTATATTAAATGTTCATTAATTTACAAGAGAAGTTAAATGTGGAAAATAAAATTTCCCAAATATAAAGCATGGATGGATTTAATTTTTATTAAATTCTCCACGGTTAATTATACTCTCTGGAATTTTCTCAGATTTTTCGGAGCTCAATTCCTAATTTTAATCATACAAAGAGCAGTTCAGCAATTATTTAAATATTAAATTAATCATTAAATGATCTGATTTTAATATTGTTAAATACTTTGAGTGTCCAAGTATTTTCAGGATTTTTCTTGAAATCATTTGAGCATTGGAAGTATTTTTAACAATTCAAAGATCATCTCATTGATTAATTTATTAAATTGGAAGTCCTTTGTTGCTCCCTTCCGGCCCAGCCCAAAAAGTCTATTCTACGTCTCTCTCGCTACAGTGTCGTCTTCCAGCTCCAGGCAGAGCCCGAGCTGCCGTCCTGTGCCTGTTGCCGTCGCCTCCTCCTCCATCAAATCCGGTGCATCCGTTGATCCCCTTCCAAAATTGGTTGCAAAAACGGATTCCTCTCTATCTCCTCTACCTAATCCCGAAGAAACCCCCATCAAATTCGTTATATATCTCACGAATTTTGGCCGTTTATATTCGGGTGAACTCGGATAAATCCTAACTTCTTTCACCAAATCCATCCGTTCCTGAGCCGATCTCTTCAGTCCAAGCCTATAAATAGCACCCCCTAGTCGCCCTCTTTCGTTTTCCCCATCTCCCGAGCTCTCTCGTCAACCGTAGAGCCGCCGCCACGTCGTCTTAGCCGCCGCCGTCGCCGGCCGACGAACAGCCGCCTCGCGCCGTCGTTTTGGCCGTCGCCGCCGCCTCCTCTCGCCGCCTTCGGCTGCGCGTGGAAGAGGGGAAGCTCGGCCGCCCCCTCCCCGCCGTCGCCGGTCACCGGAGAGTCGCCGCCGCCGACGACCGACTCGCCACCGCCGCACAAGCTCGCCGCCGGCCGTCATCCGTCGTCGTTCGTCGCGTTGGTGAGTATCGTTGAGATCGCGTCGTCGTCCTCTACGTGTAGATGCCCTTAGATAGCCCAGCCGACCTCTCTAGCTCCGGCGAGGTCGCCACCCATGCCGTGGCTGCCGTCGATGACGTCATCGTGACATCATCATCTTTTCTTTTTCCCTTTTTCTAATAGATTAAATCTTCGGAAAATCATAACTAAATAATCGTAGATCCGTTTCAGGTGGTTCAAGTTGGTAAATTTTTCTAAAATCGAGATCTACATGTTAAAAATATCCACATGTACTGTTTGTGCCTGTTTTTTACTGTTTTGTTGATTTTGTTCTTTCGCTTTAGTTTCCGACGTTCCGGAGGAGAGCGTTTTCGTTGAGGAAGGTTCAGAAGTGTTTGCGGAAGGTCAAGGAAAGTCACACAGATCCCAAACAACCCTTTGAGCATGTTGAACCCGTTTAAAACTATTGTTTTATTTCAACTTATGCATTATTTTTGAATGTCATCGGGTGGTGAACCTTTTCCCGAATAATTAATGGCCGAAGATGACCTTATTTTCCTATGGGTTATAATCTGATTAGCTAGAACCTTATATATTGGTTTGGTTCAGCTAAATGCTATATATATAATTGCTTAGCCATGCTTAGAAACATTAGCTCATTAATGGGATGAATCATATATATTATATTATTAATTATGGTTATATTTAATGGTAGCTCACGATGGTTAATCGTGTTATGATAATTAATTGATAATTAAAACTTGTCAATGGTGGGTTGTGAGCACATGGTTTTGAAGGTCGTGCTCATGGCAATTAAGGACCGGTTCGCGAGCTACTGTTGTGAAACATTTACCGTACCAACCACAAGCCAGCATGTGCAACGGCTTTATCTTTTGTATAGCATGATTTATTATGGTGTGCCAGACTGTGAAGCGGCGAGAAGTCCGTGGGGGTCGCTGGGGAGTCCATTGCCTCTGGTTTTGAGAGGAAGATTATGATACAGGAACGGTGCACTGTGGTAAGTTGTGTTGTGCAGAGGGTATTGTCACAGCCTCTATTCGGGTACTTTCCAGTATCGCGACGCATGGTAGACATGATGTTGAGGTTGTGTCTTGTGGGTATAGTGGTACACCTCTGGCCAGAGTAAAATTATTCGAATAGCCGTGCCCGCGGTTATGGGCGAGTTGAGCAATGTTTTTCGTGATTAGTCTCACACTACTCATTAATGTTAATAATGTGATAATTAATTTGACTCCTGGTTTGGAATGGATAATTCCTGGTTTGGAGGTTAGATCTGTACGACCGGGGTTGATTGTTCAGGTTTGGTTGGGCCTGAGCAGCATGGGTGTGTTGTTTAGTGTTGATTAAAATTGATGATTAATTACTCTACTGTTTTACTTCTCTTAAATGTTTGCTAAATGCTGCTTTCGCAAATGAACCATATATTATGCCATCCTTTGGTATCCTTGTGCACTTGCATATTTGCTGTGTGGCTTGTTGAGTATGTCATATGCTCATTCTTGCAATAATCATCAAACCTCGGTTGAAGAAAAAGGATCCGGAAGGAGATGACGTTTGGCTTATACCCCAGTTGAGCTGCCTGTGGGAGTGGAGCTGAAGCCATCGCTAGACCGTTATTCCGTTGCTGTTTTCTTTTCTTTTGTAAGTATGTAACGTTATTATTATGATGGATTTGTATATTAAATTGTCAGTTTGTGTACCTCGGCTGATTCCTGGACGAGGATTTTATGCACAAATAAGTTCGGAAATTATTAGTGAATTTCAGGGCGTGACAGCGGCCCCCTTCCTCCCACCGCTGCCATCGCCGCACGCGTGGCCACTGCCCTCCCCTCGCCCCCCTCAGGGCAGATCTAGGAGGAAGTGTCACGCCCAGAAATTTAGCCCAAATTTCCAGACTATTTTGTGTATTAAATCCCTGTCCAGGACCAGCCAGGGTACACAAAACGACAAGTAATATACAGTTCCAAACGTAAATAAAGCGTAAAATACTTACAGAAGAGGCACTTAGTCCTCACACCGAAACAAAAGCAGCAGCAGCGGAAAAGGCGATCCTAGCGGGGCTTCAGCTCCACTCCACAGGCAAAACTCAACTGGAGTCTGAGCCTTGGTCTTCTAACTTCGTCTTCAGCTCAGAAGCACTACACTTCTGAAAAGAGGGAATAATAGCAAGGCTGAGTACAACCACCGTACTCAGCAAGCCACACCAATGATGCAGACGTGCAAAGGGATACAAGGACGGTTTGTGGCTATTTGCATAAAGGCGGTTGTAAAACATTTTATTTAGCAAACAGTAAAACTGTTGAATAATTAAGGTAAATTAGATCTCCACTGATCAATGCTACACCACGTTGAACAGGCCCAACCAACCCACCTGTACTACAGTGCATTGGGTCGATTTATTAAGTGTGAGACTAATCACGATGAATCTGGTCGATCGCCCATAACCGCAGGCACGGCTATTCGAATAGTTTTACTCTGGCCAGAGGTGCACAACTGTATCCACAAGACACAACCCACCGACATGTCACCGCGTCATCATGTGCCCATGACGCACACGTCACCATGTCGAGTGATTGTGACGAGACCCTTCGCATAACCCTCCCCTAACCATCCACACCACGCTAAGGTTTCACCCCCACCCCTCAAAAGGCAGTGGGCGGTCCCCTCTTGCGCCGCGGTGAATCCGGCAGCTGGACAACCAGACACCCCGGCCGACCCAACTCCATCACGCCCACCCTCGCCACCGGTGCCTAGGAAAGGGTCGAGCTATACTTCAGATCAAGCAGTTACCCACTCCCGCTTGTGGTAAGCACTGTAAGTCTTCTAGGATTTCCCGTGAACCGGTCCTTAATTGCCATGGGTGCGACTCACAAAACCATGCACCCACAGCCCACCATTCAGTCGCATTTTAGTTGGATAATTACGACCATGAAACATGGCCAGATGTCTCGAGCACGCAGCTCAACAAGATACTAGAATGTCTAATACTGCAATTATCCCATCGACTGAGCTAATGGTAATTAAGCATGGCTAAGCATAACGTTCTAGCTAGGTCACATAAGTAACACAAGCTAGTCGATTTATCACCCAAGGTTGACAAAGGACAGATATCAAGTGAACATGGCACAAGCGAGCAGAAAGGTAAACCCTGATCCCATGTAATTAGCAAAACATGCATATTTATTTGCAAACGGTAAAACATTTATAAATTAGGATCAACATGCTCAAGGGGGAATGTGTGACTTGCCTTGCTTCTTCACTTTGATCTTCTGCACTCTTTTCCTCGCGACCGCGATCTTCCGAAACAACGGATTCTACACGTTGGCACGCAAAACGAGGAAAAACACTAATAAACACCAAGGAAAAAGTACATAAAAAGTAAACAAACATGTAGAACTCAATTTTAGATGAATTTTGCAAGTTGAACGGCCCAATTTGGAGTTCGAATGAATTAGATATGAATTTTAGAAGTTTTGAGCCATTTTAATGGATTTCTACAATTATTAATGATTTATTGCGCAATTATCAATTATTTTCTCAAAGGAAAAGGCATTCGCTGACGTCAGCAAGGGGCGCCGGCGCCGACAGGCGAGCCCCACACGTCAGCGGGTCAAGGAGCTCGGTGCACCGTGGACCGGGACCACAAGGACGGTCCACCGCCGGTCCACGGGATGGACGGCCTAGATCGGCTCAAGCCGATCGGGCGGCTGAGGAGAGTGGTGGCTGGGCACGGGCACAGCCAGGGCTGGCCCGACCGACCACAGAGGGCGGCGGCGCGCAGACGGCCGGACAACCGGCGGCGGCGGCGGTGCAACGCGGCGCTGGGACGGGAGGCGGCCGGCGAAGAGGAAAAGGAGGAGGGAGGCGGCTCACCGAGAGGCGCGGCGACGGAGGGAGCGGCCGCGGAGGGAGGCGGCGGCGCTCCTTGGGTCGACGACGCGGAGGGACTCACGGCGGTGGATGGCGAGGGCGAGGAGGCAGACGAGGTGCAGCACACGACGACGAAGCCGACAAAGGTGACGGCAAGCGGCGACCGCGGCTATGGCGGTGATGATTGCCGGCCGGAGACGGTGAATGGATGTGGTGGCTCGGGTGTGTGGTGGGAAGGTGGTTTCGGTGGTGGCGAGGGAGAGAAAAACGGTGGCCGAGCTTGGGCTTGTGGCGACGAAGCCGGCGGTGGCGGCGGAGCAGTGCTGCGGCGGTTCTAGCGACGGGAGGCGGCGGCCGGCGCTCACAAAGGCAATGGCGGCTTGGGTTGGCAGTGGAGGTGGCAGCCCGGTGGTGGATTGGGGGAGTGTAGCGGTGGACGGCGTGCGGCGTGGAGTGGTGATGCCGACGGCATGGGTTGCGCGGCACGGCGATGGCGCTAGCAGCGACGAGGTGCGGCTGGAGGCGACGAATGGGTCGGCGGCCTCGGGTGCACGGTGAAGAGGTGGTTCCGGGGGTGGAGGAGGGAAGGGAAACGGATGCCGGGGTGAAGCGTGGGACGGCGATGCCGATGGTGGCGACGGCGCTGCGCGGAGATGGCGAGAGCGGCGGCTAGAGGCGACCGGAGCTCGCCGGAGAGCGGCGGCGCGCGGGAGCGGCGTGGGGAGAGTGGGAGAAGGCGAGGGAAGCGCCGGCGAGGAGGGGAAACGAGAGAAGGGAGCCCGGGGATGGATTTTATAAGCTCGGGGAGGGAAAACCGTTGCCGGGCGTGGCGGATTTGGGGCGGCAATGACCGGCGACGTGGGTGACACGTGGGCGAAGTGGAGCTCGATCCCGGCACAATTTTTGGGGGAAACGTGGGGAGAGTGTAGAGGAGGTGGATGGGAACCGATTTCATGCGGTTTGGGCGCGAGGGCGCGAGCGGAAGAGGCCGGAATCGTGGGCGACGTGGGCGGCAATGGCGGCGCAGCGGTTTGGATGAGGGAGGCTGGAGGTAGAGGAAGGGTCTGACAAGCGGGTCCCACGGCCCCACTTGTCGGCCTGAGGGGAGGGAGGAGGCGCGCAAGGACGCAAAGCAGACTTGGGGAGGGGAGGCACGCTGGGCCGGCGGCCCGAGGAGAGAAGGAAGGAGGGGGCGGCCAGCCTGAGAGAGGGAGGAGGCGCGCCCAGGCCGCGAGGAGGCAAAGGAGACTTGGGCCGAAACCGGCCCAAGGGAAAGAAGGGGAATTTAAATTGTTTTCTTTTTATTTTAATTGATAAAATGAACTTTGTATTATTGTAATTATTTCTTGATCTCCGAAAATTCACGGGAAATTTTAGAGAGTATTTTAGGGCACAAAGAATATTGCAAAATATTCCCGGCCAATGATTTTTAAGGGAAAATTTTAATTCTCCCAATAATTCACTTGATTAAATTGCTTTAACTTTTATTTAATTTCTAGAAAATGCATTATTAATTGATTTTTAATCCCAAACGAAAATCGGGGCGTTACAGGAAGCGAGGGAGGGGAGCGTCGCCGGCCACCACCCTCCCCCCCACCCCCCCCCCCCCCCCGCCCTCCTCGGGCCAGATCTGGGAGGGAGGGAGGGGCCGGGAGCCACCGCCCGCCGCCACCCTCCGCCTCTCGCCGGTAGCCGCCGCCCTCACCCCGCCCCTCTTAGGCCAGATCTGGGAGGGAGCGAGGGAGGGGAGCGCCGCCGGCCACCGCCCTCCGCTGCCGCCTCCATCGGTAGCCGCCACCCTCCGCCGCTGTCAGCGCCAGGAAGAGGACTTAGAAAAAATCTAGGGTATGTAGCCTCTATTTATATTCACTATGTATTTTCGCAAGCGGACCACCTAAGAGGTCTGTCTATAAAAATGAAGGGTATTTCCGCCTACAAAAATGAATTTTCACAGGCGGGCAGCGGGTTTCACCCCGATTTACATTTTTTAGGCGGCTATTTGGCTCCGAAGGTCATGTCCGCCTGTGAAAATAAATACCCAACGTCGGTAAAAATGCTTTTTCTAGTAGTGTTTCGCTGGTATATGTGTCGGTAAAAATAGGTTATTGACCCAGCGCCTGTAACCGGCCAGTTCAGGATCAACATTCTGATCCATGAGTGCGAGTCAAGGTTAATGAAATTTTAGTTTTCCAAGTCAAAAAGAAAAATGCATATGTTTTCGCCCGTTTAGTAGTATTTCTTGATGGAGATTTAAGTTGGAAGAATGGAAATTATCCGTGTGGTTAAGAGCAAGTATAATAGTGAGCTATAAGTCTACTATAAGCTTAGGTGGAGGAGAGAGGTAGTGAAAAATTAAGGATGCTGCTCTTATGCAAGAGCTAGCTTATCACAAGCTCCAAGACAAATCTATTAAATGCATAAGTGAGAGATAAAGAGAGGAGAAGAAAATTGTAGCCAACCTTATAGCTATTCTATTATATATATTGGCTTTAAGATGGGCTAATAGTAGGAAGTGGGCTCTATTATTATCCTTGCTCTTACGGTTATGGTTAGATGAAATTAGAGTCTATGGTGCAACAATCTCCAACTTTATTATAAGCATGGATATTAACTACCCTCTGACAGGAGCTACGTAATCTGGGCGTGAGAGCTAATTGGCACAGCTGCGTTGACCGTGCATGCTTGTCTCATGCCTATGGCACTGCGTTGGGCCCAATAGGCATACAAGTATATCGGTTTAGCTCATTAGCTTATCAGTCTCGTAGCAAAAACTTAAATTTTAAAACCTAATTTTAGAACTAATTTTGATGTTTTTGTTATGGTAGTTTATTTTTAACATTGCCTTTTAAGTCACACACATATAAAGAGAAATTTTCTTTGCCAAGTTCACCAGTTTCTTTATACGTCAACGGAAAGTTATTATTTCTTTATATGCCATTGGTTGAACTTTTTCTTACCCTATATGCCATCTATATCACCATCTTTTATACTTGTTTTGACTTTAGTCAAAGTCAAACTACTTCAAGTTTGACTAAGTTTATAAACAAATATAATAATATTTCCATTAGCAAATTAGTTTTATTAAATTAATAATTAAATATATTTTATAATAAATTTATCTTGGTTCAAGAAAATCACTATTTGTTTCTATAAATTTGGTCAAATTTGACTTTGAGTAAAGTCAAAACATCTTATAACCTGAAACGGAGGGAGTAATAGGGACACAAAATTACAATATTACCCTTTTAATCCCTCGAGGGGATGTCTACTCGTTTATTTGCGTGTCATCCAAATAATTATAAAAATATATTTTTCAATAAGATAGAATAATATGTGATATATCGCTTCACAAATATGAAACTTTAAATTTCACTTTTACAAATTTTTTTAGAAAAAAAATTCAAATTTGGTTATGAGCACACGTATACTAGTTTCAATTAAATTTATTGTTTTTATTACAACCTGTGAAGATCAAATTTGAATTAATTTATTGATATATCAAATATTAATTTATCTTATCATTTATTTTTTAAATATTCATAACAATTTTAATGACTGTAATAACAAAGGGACATCCCATGGATGGACTAGCAAAAATGATAGACCAACTATAAGGTGAAACCATTATGCTTAAGTGCGTATGTTAATAATGGCTGAACAGAAGCAATTAGAAGAATATATGAGGGTAGTTTTATTATTTTGCTGAAAGATTGACAAGGTGAAAGCACTTTGACCGCGATAGTGGCATTTAAAGGATGAAATTTTAGTTCGATGGTTTATAAGGAAACAGTAACTTTTCAGTGGTATATAAGAAAATTCATAAACTTTGAGTGGCATATAATGAATTTTCTCATATATAAAATTTTTACTCATAAACTATTTTTGTCGCTACTAAGCTCTACCGCTAATAATCTAACTATAGGCGATACAATATGACTTACAGGTTTGAAATTTTTGTTTAATTTTGAGTTTTTGAAATATTCTTAAATAAACTAAAATATTGTAATAGAGCCTTTGTAACAGAAAGTTTTATTTCCCCCGAAAGAGAAAGTTTTATTTAAAATTTTAAAAATCCGAGTAAAATTTCTAAAAAAGTTTAATCGTTTAGCTCATACTTTAGAACTTTCAACTCAGAAAACTTTTATAGATATTTCAATGACACTAATGCTGGCACTATTTCTTTACACAAGCAATGGATTGTTTCTTTCTTTTGCAACCGATGTTGGATAAGTCTGCTTCTTTGTCTACTATTAATATGAAAACCACTGCCCTAGCAGTGTTCATGCTAAAAAAAATATGAAAATTACGCTATACTCTCTTCAGACCATTTTACAATTTTTTGGCTACTTGCATGCTGGAAGGGGCAATTAACTTGGGGAAAGGATTGGGGGAAGCAACACTGGTGCGATGATGGAATCATGGACGAATGACCGCACCCAATAGGATTTAGGCTCTGTTTGGGGAGCTTTAGATTCTGAGAAGCAGCTGTTTGGTAGCCAGCTTCTGTGAATCTGGAAAAGCTTTGAAACCCAGCTTCTCCAGCTTCTTGCTTCTTAGTTCATTTTTCAGAATCTGTAACTACAGATTCTCAGAAGCTATGGATTATTTGGGGTAGCTTCTAGCAGAAGCAGCTTTTGGAAAAAGCTGCAGCTGGGAGAAGCTCCCCCAAACAGGGCCTTAAATCCTTGTGCTCTCAAAATTTATGGCCATGTTTGAAAAAAGGAAATGCATAGTTCTGATCCTTTGGAATGGTCTCGATGCCTCCTATTTCACAGGAAATAACAACCAAAGCTAAATGAAAAATTCATTCTGAGGAACACCTAGAGGTCTTCCGACTAGCTCCACAAGGTGGTGGGCTAGCTAGCCTGGGTTCGGAGTCTCACCCCTTCTATTTATTTGATATTAGATCATTTCTTAATTAATATTCGCGTTTTTATGAAAAAATTCCTTCTCGCTCTCCCCTATGTTTCCTGTGATCCAAAAAAAAAAAAACCTCAGGTTTCACTGTGATCCAAACACCTCATGTTTCACTGTTCCTGTGTTTTGAATTGCTTAGTTTTTCATTTACACTCAACCACATTCTTATGTTTCTTCCCTGTCCCTGTCTTTTTCATTTTTTTTAGTGCGTGTTAAGGGGGTGTATTCGTGATCATGTGCGTATGGTGTATATATGTCTTCAATGTAATTAAAAAAGAGAGGAAAATTTAGGTAAAGGAGTGTCCAAATTAATATACAATACATAACCTTTCTTACTCCCTCCGTCCTATAATATAAGGGATTTTGAGTTTTTGCTTGCGCTGTTTGACCACTCGTCTTATTAAAAAAATTTTGGAATTATTGTTTATTTTTTTACTTACTTTATTATCCAAAGTACTTTAAGCACAACTTTTCATTTTTTATATTTGCACAAATTTTTTGAATAAGACGAGTGGTCAAACAGTGCAAGCAAAAACTCAAAATCCCTTATATTATGGGACGGATGGAGTAATAAGCATATGTGGATGTGTATATGTTTTGAATTCCTGTGTTTTACCTTTTTTATAGTGTGGGTTTGTGAAGGGAAGTGTAGAGGTGGCCATCCAAGGTAGCCTCCTGCTTGTTTGTTAGCCGATGGTGGGACATTGGTCGGTGGCTGTACGTCAAAAGGGTTTGGAGGGTGGGGCTAGCTGCTGCTATATCCACAGAGACACTTTGGCATGCGAGGGTTGGGAGATTCTGAGCGAAAGCCTAGTCCTTTCAGGGCCGACAGTGGGATGCTCTTGAGCATCGTAACCCCGTTGGGGGGCACTGTCATGGTGTCTCTTCTCTCCATAGTGGAATCCTCAGGTGAAAACCACATCCTTGTTTCCTAGGGCAAGCAATGGCAACGCCATCGACATCGTATATTCTTCCTAAAGACGTCGCTTGGTGGTACATTTCCGACCTAACTTTTGTCCAGACTTTGTCCTCTTGTGGCATCCTAATCGTCTCAAGTTGATCACGTTGGAGCGCCTAGTGGGAGAGAGCGGATCCATTCTTCTCTCTTACCCTCTTCCCCTTCAACCCTAAGATGTGGATGGAGAGAAGTGTGTTGGGTATCGTGCCTTTTGCTCCCAGTAATTGGTGTGTCATAGACGCTTAGTTTGATTAGCCATTTTTGTTTTTCCTAATTAGCCTCCCAGGATAACTTTTTATATTTTCTCCTACTATATTAATATGAAACCTCTATTGTCTCGTACAGTTCGTTTAAAAAAAAGAAAATATAACCTTTCTTCATAATATACATAACATTACATCTGCATGTGTATGTGTGCAGCTTTTTTAAAAAAATAACAAAGAGAGGTACACCATGCCAAGGATAGAAGTGGTGGATGTTATCCACAGAATATCTGGTGTCTTTTTCAGGTGAATGCCTTCCCACTTCCTATATCAAAATCCCCCATCATTTGCAGCATTTGCACTCCCTCTCCCTCTCTCTCTCTCTTCCCACTAAACTCTTTCAACCTGGAGACTGGGACAAGGTGGAGGAGATCAAGGTGGCAACCCCTGCAGGTGCTGAGTGCAGGAGGTGCATCCTCCCTCCCATTGTGTGCTCCTCCTGCTATGCACCTCCAGCACCCAGCAGCTGCAGCAGCCATGGCTGCTCCTGCTCCCCCAGCAACAGCTCACCTCCAGCAGCAGAAGCCTGCAATGGCAGCAGGCAGCAGGCTCATGGGACAGCAGCAGCTCCTCCTCATCCAGAAGAGAAGAAGCCTGTGAAGAGCAACCTCAAGAAGGCACCACCAGCTGCAGTTGCAGCTCAGGAAGAGAAGAACAGGGTGTCGTTGGTGGTGAGCAGGAAGGTGACCTGGCCGGATGCTCAGGGCAAGGATCTTGCCCATGTCCTGGAGTTCCATCCCAGGTAGGCATATTGAAAGAAAAAGCCCAAGAAAAATGTAATTTAGTGGTAATTAAATTGGATTGTTTCAAGGTTCAGACAATGGTCTGACATGAATGGCTGGCTGCTATTTTCTGAAATATGATTCTTTTTAGGCTCATTATGGCATATAAATTCAAAGTTCATGATTGATGCTAAGTTATATACTGGAACTGTTTTTCTTGATAGATTTGTCTTTTGGATTGCATGGATCGACTAATGGTTTAACTATTTAATTTTTCATTGAAAGCATATTGGAGGATGGGAATCTGAAAGGAGCAACAAGATCCTGCATTTGTGTGATTATGTGAGCTAGATTGAGGTAAAATAAATTTATATATGGAGTTCGCGCGTATATCCCACAAATTTGTCAGACCGTGTGTGGATTTAAACAAAACTGTTACATAATTATGTTTTCAATCAAACTGGAGTAAAATGGCACTACATATATTGACCTCTTAAAATTGTTTTAGATCTAAAGATACTGGTCACTTTTGCTACAACGCTAGCTAGCCAACTCGCACCAATTTTTGGTCAACTAATATAGAAAGCTGGCTTGTTCTCTTATTCGCAACTGTTATATGACATTGATGTAATATCAACTGTATGTCCAGAGTATACGGAAGTTGAGAACTAGTAATCGACTTCCAGTTTTCGAAACATATAAATATTCAAAACAATTAAGAGCAAAGCTCCTGCTTTTACTATAAAAAAGTTCAAAACAATGGTGTTCAATTATGTTCTGTTCTTATTCTTTGGTGAATTTGTAGATCTTCTGCCCTTAATTAGTTTCGGGGAAAAAAATTGTGCTCTTCGATTATGTAGACAATTAATGTCAAAAGAGTGTTCTTTTCAACACACATAGCGGTAGAAATGAATCCGCTCAGATTTTGTTTGAAATTCAAGATTTACTTAAACTAAATCAGTTCGTCTAAACTTCTAGTACAAAAACCTAGTACTGTGAACACGTGGGCTGAAATTAATGTACTAGACGTAGGAGTACCTCAGATTAATGGCCCAGTGATGATCCATCAACATCTCTCTAAGGCACAGACACAGCTGCTGCTAGCTGGTCTTTGCAAAACCGACAACGAGCTCTCTTGTCGGAGGGTCCCACGCGCCAGACAGCTAGATCCCCTTGCCCCTCTCAAACTTCACCTTCATGTCATCCTTCCATCATCGAGAAAAATCAATGATGGAATGCCTGTAATTTCTTATGGGATTGAAAGTTATAAAAATATATTGTTTTATCATTGTTTTTAAAATAAATATGAATATTAGTTAGGTATGTATGTTGCAAAAAAATAATCGCTTTCACTTTATCATGGGCTGAGACCATTGTTTATTTTAACCATTCTTATCTACTCCAAAAACATTCATCAGGAAAGCTTAGGGCCTGTTCATTTGTTATGCTATTTTCAACCTTACCAAATTTCGGTATAGTTGCCAAAAAAATGGCTACATTTACTTTGCTGCCAAATTTTGGTAACTATATAAGAAATCCTACCAAAATTTTGGCAAGTCAATGCAAAAATTTGGTAAGGTATTTTTTGGCATCAAAGTGAACAGGCCCTTAGACTATCTCTATAGTTAAAAATATAAGTTCTAGGCTACTACTTTCTAATTTCTCTGTATCGCTAGTCTAAGGCCATGTTTGATTCAGATTAGGATTATTATAATCTGGATTATTAAGAGTAAGCTGAAACAACCAGGTAGATTATTATGATAGATTATTATAATCTAATAATCTCCTTTGGAGGAGATTTTTTCAGATTATTGAGTGGCTAAAGACTCACTACCCTTAGATGCCTCCAATAATCTAGAGAAACAAACAACTCACAGCTTATTCTATATCAGCTTATTATAATTCAGCTTAGAGTAATCTGATTTAATAATCTAGATTATAATAATCTTAAACTGAAACAAACAGGGCCTAAGGCTCTTTTTATTTAGCTTAAAATTATTAGAATCTACAGATAGCTTATTATAATGTATAAGCTAGGTTATTATAATATGGCAATCCACTCTAAAGGTGCTTTTTTTAAATTATTGGGTAGCTAACAGCTAACAAACAGCTAATAATCCAGATAATCAAATAGCTAACAGCTTATTCTATGTCGGCTTATTATAATCCAGCTTATAGTAATATGGCTCAATAATCTAGATTACAATAATCTTAGGGCCAATTTGATTTGGAGGAAAAACATGGGGATTTTAGAGGATTTCAATCCTATAGGAAATGTTTCTATGAAGCCCTTTGAAACAAAGGATTGAATCATATCCAATCCAATCCTTTAAAATTCCTATGGAATGGACAATCCTATAGAGATTTTGGAGGAAAGTTACCAAGAGATTGATTTTCCTCCAAAATCTCTATAGGATTATCCATTCCATAGGAATTTCAAATGATTGAATAGGATTCAATCATTTGTTTCAAAGGGCTTCATAGGAAAATTTTCCTGTAGGATTGAAATTCTCCAAAATTCTTATGTTTTTCCTCCAAATCAAAGGGGCCCTCAACTTCTTGGTAACTTTCCTTTGAGTCTATCTATCTCATCCAATTCTTAGGTTTTTCCTACGATTCAATCAAACGGTTATTCATGTGTTTTTCATGCGTTTTGCAATCAACTATTTTACACTTACATTCCTATCAAAATTCTACGTTTTTCATGTTTTCTCAATCCTACGATTCAAAGGTACCCTTAAACTGAAACAATCAGGACCTAAATCTACTCTCTATCTCTCAGCTCTCATAGCAAGAGGTAAGTGTATTTGAATTTTTCACAAAAAAAAAGGGGCAGGAGTGGTAGTGGCAACCGCCACCAGTACCAAGTATATAAATATTATTGTTGAATTTATACGGAGCATTTTTTTAAAGAAATTTCTCCACTATTTTTCCATTAGAATATAGCGATTATTTCTAACAAATAATACCTTGACTTTATTAATTTGACCGGATAAAGTCTAAGGTAATAGTTAGAGGCAAAAATTTGCTTTTCTGTCCACATGATTAACCATGTTGAAATTTCAGTATTCAGATGATTTGTTTGCATTGCATCAGGTATGTGAGCATGAGTCAAAGCACATCTCGCAAGGCAAAAGGAGAAGGTACTGTTTGTCTGAATGCATGAGCTGATCTGGTTCTGCATGAGAAGAGCCAAAAAAGCCAAAGCTTTCCTTGAGCACCGTCATCAGTGCCTGCTCTTCCAATTAACTGTATGCGTGTGTCTCCTCCGTGGTTTACATCCTGGCATGTCCAAACAAATTACTTCAGTGCTTTCCGTCCTGGCCACCAAAGCAAATGTCAAGACTTGGACAATCTAGAGAGAGAATAACATTTCGCCGTCTGCAACTATCTTTATTTATTTTAAGAGATAATTATACCTTGGCTTGGGCGTATATTTTTATCTACTTGCTTCGTTCCAAAATATAAAGGATTTTGCTTGGATATAACACATTCTATGTCCAGATCCGTAGTACTAGAATGTGTCCCATCCAAAAAAAAATATGTTATATTTTGGGATGGAGCATGTCAGAATTTGGATGGAGAGAAGATCTTCTGTAGTATTACATATGCAGTACTGCTCACTAATATGTGGGTCCCATAGACCCTCGGGTCTACATGTCCAGTGCGCAATACTGCACATACATTGATATAGAGGATCTCAATCTATCTATCTATCTATCTATCTATCTATCTATTATCTATCTATTATATACTAAAAGTCCATTAATCTTCCTACAAACACTCTCAAACCGCCACATGGACATCCTATAAACGCTCCTAGATCGCCACGTGGCAGGAAAAATCCAAACCTTCTATTTTCATTTAAGTCTGTGGACCCATTATTTTAGACCGTTAGATTAGATCTTTTAAAATTCCACCACTCCTAATCTTCTTCCGTGTACGTAATAGGGTGTAGAAAAAGAACCTCCCTACTAATCTACTGCACGTGCACGTATGACACAATTATTTGTGTGCGAATTTTTCGTTTTGAACAACTCTTATGCACAAGAAGTTTTGTAGAAGTTGGTCTCGGCAAGATGAACAAACCTGCCTTATGAATATCTTATACATATAACAACTTAGCACGACGCATAATCTGTGCATTAATTTGTACACCTATCGAAAAGTATCCATCCATAATCACAGTACAGAATTGTAGTGTTGTGCCCATTGTCAATGTCATTAGCAGATTGAAGTAGTGTCTGTGCGATGACAAGAAAAATACGTACAAAATGTTTGCTAGATAAAAGCCAAAAAAATTGCATACATACCTAGGACACACCATTCTCCAAAAAAAACATATATAATACCTACCTATGCAAGATCAGGAAAAAAATAATGATCCCCTCTCGATGCTCAGATTAAAAGTTGTTATGTTTGTATGCTTATGATCTGTCCGCCTAAGCTTACATACTTAGTACAAGCTATTCGCTGAAAAAAAAACATATATGGATGCTACCTAGGAATGTACTATTGCACGGGGAAAAATAAAGAAAAATAAACAAAAGTTCGGATCTATAATAAAAAAGATATATCAAAACCCACTAACTCCTATGTTAGTGAGAGATTGTTACTCGAGCAAATATTTTTCCACATGGTACTCGGTAGTGTCAGCCGACTTCACATGTTAGGGAGACATTCACATTTAATTCTAATCGTATTACCCTATTAATTGGTACTGATGGTTATCTATAATACATTTGGACATAAGACATGGAGAACTATATATGTCTGAAGTATTCGTGATTTTTTTATTGTATTACTAATGTGTTAGGCTCTTTTTATGGTACTAAAACAATTCCATTTATTAAAAGGGACCCAACTTTTAAGACAATAATAATCTGTAGTGGTGATAGGTGTGATAGGTGAGTTTACATGTAAGCAGGACTAAGTGATTATTGTTTGAAATTTGAGAGACATTATTATCATTTAGTGTATCAAAGTCTATCATCTATTTCACTTTCACGGTATAAGTATTTTTTTCTTCTTTTTTAGTTCTCATTATATGATAATTTACCATCTCCTACAGTGAATATCTAAGATGAATATGGTGAGATAATACTTCTTTTTTAGTGTTCTTTTTATCATCAAAACATAAAATACCCGCGCATCAGCGCGGGCTTCCTTCCTTGTTGATTTGAACAAGGGGTAGAGAGACATTTTCACTTAAGACCAGGTAAATTTGCATAAGGTTTCATCATGTACCCTTCTACATCCTCCCAAAATCTCTCCCTTCTGCCTTGAGCTCGCTACGCCGGTGAACAGGCTGCCACGGTTGCCGGCAGAGGTGAAGGGCGGTGTGCACCACCACACTACGCTAGACAAATAGCAACAGTCGCGAGTCCATCTCCTCTTCTTTAGCTTCCTTCTCCTCAAGGCTCAAGCTAGCTTGTGCTGGTGAGCAGGCCCCTTGCTCGTAGGCTAAGATTAAGCATGCGAGTCGGTCGAGTTCAGGTGTAGGTGGACATGGAGCTCGCCTTTTTATTTCTAGCCTGACCTCTCACTCAAGATCTGGCTGGACCGGAGGTCGAGCCAAGCGCCTACAGAGGAGAGGCGAACTGGACGAACCTTGGCAACGAACAAATGTGATTTGGAGCTTGGAAAGAGTACACCCAAGATCTCTCATCTTATCACCGAACACGAATTACAAAATCATCTCTCAACCCAAAAGGCCAAAACCAGATACAAAACACATCCTCTAACTTCCAAACACAAGTACAAACAAGGTCTCTCAGCGGTATTATCCATGTTTTTGGCTGGCATAGCGTATACGTGGCTCCTTTGAGTGGATTTTCATCACACGTAACATTGACAAGGTGCTTACATGGCATTTTGATCAGGAAAGAAATAATAAAATAATAAAAAATGGTGGGGTCCATTGGTCAGATCCCCTTCTTCCTTTTCTCTCATCTTCCTCAATTTCTTGCGCAAGCAGGGAGAAAGGGCAGAGGAGTAGGTGACCTCGACGGCAGCGGCGCTGGGGATTGGAGTGGTAGCCGGCGGCAGGTGGCTCAAAGGAGCACCAACGACAACGGCGGTGGGGAGAGTTTGAGGGGAGAGAGTGTGTGGAGGAAGCTCCTCGTGGGTCTCCAGCGTCGCTGCCGTTGATGAATCCATCCATCCATTGCTTTCTGGTCGCGCAACTCTCCAGCTCGTTGGCTCACCCCATAGGCCACAGCATCGCTACTATTGGAAACGATAGGCTACTGGGACCGGCACGACTCTAGATCGGGGGCGGGAGGAGCAACCTAGGTTGTGTGGCGATAGCACGGCATTGGGAAAGAGCAGCTGTCAGCAAAGAGGAGGTGGGCATCGATGGCGGCGTCACCGAGCCCATGAATCGGGAGCTCAATGACGACCTTGAGCTCGAGGCCGCATTCGACCACGGTGAGCTCGCGGGGGTAGGAGTGGCCGGGAGACCGCCATGCTCCTTCCCTGCCGACCGCCGGCCGCGCCCGCGACGCCGTCCCTCCTCCCCATTGGCCGTCATCAAGAAGATGGGGACGGTCGGTCGAGCTCGATGACGCCGTCATCGGCGACACCCAACTCCTCCAGGGCCAGCCGTGCTCCTCGAAGGGGAGGATAGGAGAAGAGAGGAAGAGAGGTGGTGAGGGAGAGGAAGTAGTCATTGACATGTGGGGCTAACATGGATCCCACGCTAACTCAGCTGCCACGTCGGACAAAACCGTCTAAGTACCTAGAGTGACCTGGTTTTGTAAATTGAGGGATGCCATATATTTGATTTTTTGGTTGAAGGACGATTTTGTAATTCGGTAACAAGATGAACCTCCGATGTACTTTTTCCTTGGAGCTTTAGACCAGATCTGGAGCAACACGTGAAGATGGTAGGCCACGGGCTGATCTCCTGTTCACCAAGGCTGTAGTCTGTAGACGCATGAGGATAGCAGCAGTGGGCAAATCTCCAAAAGTCGGCACCGTGACCAAGGTTGCTCGCCGACGTGATGAGCTTGACTGCTCGAGGAGGGTGAAGGGAGTGAAAGAGGGGAGATGTTTGAGAAGAATGGCACAAAGAAGTGGCACACGTAAATGTTGAAATGATATGATCTATATGGGAATATGGGATTTGGCAAGAGATAAAAAAAATAGCTGAAAGAAACCAAACATGGTGTAATAGTCATTTGTGCTCTAATACAGCACAAATGAATTGAGTTTGATTTTGAGAGATCTTATAACTTGTACCTATTCTACTAATGATGGGAGTTTCATCCATCGACCCTCCCGTCGCATCACACACAGATAATAACCCACTCCAAAAACTGATCCAAAAATATCACCACACAACACCAAGAACAATGCCAATCAGATCAGCTAACACAACCCACTCCTGCATAAAAACTGGCACTCCACATCCTCACCTAACTTGTTGGGTGGCAATAGAAGAAAAACAACTATATTTTTACGTATGTTCATATGTTTCTACTCTCTTCCATCATAAATACTACTCTTTTGTGTTGTATGTTCGTGGTCCGCATGACCGTGAGGTGCTAACCTTATCTTTTTATTTTGCTACAAGTTTAGGTACACTAAAATTTAGGAAAAAGTCCAAATATCCCCCCTCCTAAACTTTAGATGAAAGTCCGTCTAGCACCCTGAACTTTAAAACCGAACATCCAACCCAACTGAACTTTGCCATACTATCCATATTACCCCCTAAGGTGGTTTTAGATGACGGTTTTGTATATTTTGGAAGTTTAAACGAACAATTTTGAATAACTAATATATCATATTTACATTTGATCAGTTATAAATCATCATTTTATTCTTATACAGTAATATCATGCTATTATTATGTTGGTACTTGTTTGGAAGCGGGAGGTAATAAGGAGAAAAAACATTTAAGTCAAAATTTTAATATATATGTTCAAAGTGTATGACATGTAATTAAACTCATCCAACTTATATACAAATTAGATAAAAACCATTATGCAAAATCATCCTTGGGGGTTATATAAACGGTATTGTAAAGTTTAGGAGGCAAATGTCCGGTTTCAAAGTTCAGGGTGCTAGATGGACTACTTCCATCCAAAGGTTAGGGGTTATTTGGATTTTTTCCCTAAAATTTTTAATATAATGCTCATTTAGAAGATGTGTTAATTACCCAATAAAATGAGATGCTTAATCTGTCTGTCAAAGAAAAAGGATATCACTATATTATTTTTAATGGTGGAAAGTTGAGGTTAAGAATGCAATTTTAATAGTCAAATAAAAATTGAAGCGGAAGAGGTTTTCTAGACATTGACATGGGAAACTATTTTGATCCCAATGTTTCCTCATTTGTTTAAAATTACTGGAATAGTTATAAAAAATCTTTTTAAAAAAATTTAACGGCACTCACACAACATATATATACCATTCAAAAAAAAACTCTAAGTCCAAACTCCACTCACACGACATATGAAAAAACAAATTCAACGTATGAATAGTAACGGTACTATTCACACCTAAATTTTTTCTCAATGTATAGGTCAAATTTAAACTTAAATTTTAGTGGACTAATATATGTCAATATACTTTATATTGGCATTTTTTTTGAAAATTTTCACAATTATTTGCATTGGAATTAGGGGAAAAGATACACGACATAATATCCCCTCAAGCAATTAGAATCCATTCCCCATTGACATCCAAGTTTCTTTTTATGGGAATTACTATCAGGCTTTGCCCAACGGTATAGCTTTTATAAAAAAAATATTTATCTCATACAAAGAGGACATAGAAAAATATGAAGAAAATTACAAAGTTTGTAATCAATCAAACACTAGGTGTTTAAGGAGGTCCTTCATTCTACACATATGCAAGAGAAGTTCTCTCCTGAACTGAATCCTCCATCCTTAAAAAAATATCAAATCATTTATCTGTTACCAAAAATGCCAATAAGCTATAAAGAAAATCCCAAGGAAACCCTTCATTACAAAGCACATTCTTGCCAAAACTATCATCTCGAAGAAGTTGACATTGGTGCTCCAACTGATACCCAAGTGCTGCCAACATTCCAAACAAAATGGACAAACAAAGAAAAGACGCAGTCTTGTTTATCTCCTCCTTTCAGAGCAAAGAACACAAGTAAGATCATCATCTTTTTTTTCACAATGCCTACGGTCTAACATATCTTTTGTGTTCAGTCGGTCCATCGATAAAAGCCAAGCAAACATTTTTATTTTCATTGACATCCAAGGTGATGTCGAGGTTGAGAATAATAAGATAACAATAACTATGAAAAAAATGATAGCAACAATTAAATTAATATTTGGTTTTGACAACTGTGGGAAATGAACTAAAAGCAGAAAGGGGAATTAAGTGCATGGTAACCGGATGGGAGACTTGGCTAAGCTTTCTTTTGTCATCAGAAGCCAAGATTCCCGCACTCCTAGGGTTCTTCTTTCTCTATTTGAGAGGGGGAAGCGTGTGGATCTTACTATTTCAGTTTCTTGCTAGTAAAGCATATACTAAACGATCCAATACGAAAAGTCGACCATGTCATCATGCATTGCAAGCTTGCACGATACAACGTGTTCCATTTAAGCAAAGGAACGAATACAGCAACGAACTAGTAAAAGATACGTCGTCATAAAGAATGGACACACACACACAGAAGCGATCGAGTAAACTCCAATGCACCGATGCACATCATAATTTAGAGGTCCAATGCACATCTGTAAGAGAAGCTAGGTCAAGCCAACAAAGAATTGCATTCGAAAGTGACGGTACCGAAGATGATATTTAAGGAGCAAAGTTTTGCATCTAGACTAGACTGCTGGATAATATACATTGATATATAGCGTAGACCAACTAAAGAAAAATAAATTTGAGTTTGGCATTACTATTTACAAGGATAGCTTTGGCTGTTTGCCAAATTAATTTATACAGCAAGAGCAATGCTGCTTTAGATCAATCACGGATATGATGGCTCCTGTGGGTGTATCTCAAACGCTGCCGTCTGGGCACAAATGATGGGTCATCAAGGCTCCTGTTGATACCTGAACGATGGCTACTACCATTCGGCTGATCAAATAGCTGGGGACGAAAGCCATGATAGTCGCTGTTGTTCCTGTAGGGTCGATTCAACAAGCCTCGACGCGCTAGGCTCTGTCTACTCGGCCGTCGGATACGGTGCCAATCTGACCGTGAGCTGCTCCTATTGGTGAACGAAAACCGGGGCAACACTCTGTTATTCTGAGGCTGAAACCTTGGCAGTCCATGCCTTTCATCTGCCCAGATTATTGATGATTCTGGAGCTTCATTCGGCAAGAGCCTAGGGGAGTTATACCTGTTATCAGGTGATTCTATTGAGTCGCGCCACCACTCATCGTTGCTTTCATCTCCAGTGTTTTCATCAGGAGACATCGCATCTCTAGTCTCAATAACATAGTCACCAACTATTATTGCCCCAGGATTCTGTGACCTAATTGCACTTATGACATCACCAACCTCCTGTTCACGCTCAAGGCGATCCCAAGTCCTTTTCCTCGAAAGATCCACATGTGCAGGCTTTGCAAGCAAATGGGCGGTTCTAGCGTGTTCACGCAGCTGCTCGTAGGTTCCAACAAATTTGCAGGAATCATGAGAACATGTTCTCAACTTCTCGTTAAGATACTTCCTCACTTCTCCAGCAGGAATCCAGCCAGATACAGAACCTCTACAGAGAGGGCACTTCAAGTCAGCTGAACTTTGCATGGCATCATGACATTCTTCCATTAAAATGCTATCTTCTACGGGTAATGTTGAATTTGCAGGTTCTTGGTTATTAGCATTATTGACATGTCTTCCTAGTCTTGGGCTTTGTAAATGTCTGGGAATCATACTATAGTGAGAGCTTCGTTCAACAGTTCTGTTATTGGAGTTTGAAATCACCGAAGTGGTTGAGTGTGAAGCACGGACCTTACTATCTCCATTCATTTTTCTGAATCGATCTAGGCAATTAGAGTGTCGATGACTTGTGTTACAAATGTAACATCTACAGCCATTCTTGTAGGAACTGCATACAAGTAAAACAGCATTGTGGGGTTGCTCCATACAAATAGGGCAAGAAATCCTGTCCCATTCCATATGCAGAGCAGTGCATGATGTGACTGTAGATCTGTTACTTTTCCTACTTGTCATCTTGAAATCAACTGTGTTGAATTCACTTGATCGTTAGAATTTTTGAAAAGGAAAAACTATTCAGTGTCTCAAACTTAGCATTTACGCAATTAGTGAAAAACATTACCTTGCTAAACATATCCTTATATACTCATTAAAAACCATCAATTTTATAACAACAAACATGAATGATCCAAATTAGAAGTGCCAAAACAAAATACCAAGGCAAATTAGTCAGGTCTAACACAATTATTAAGAACTGTATAAAAATGAATTTCAGATCATTTAGCAGGCATCAGATTTTAGTTTTCCAAATAAATATTAGTCCTAAAGAAAGTATTGTGGTGACTAGTGAGGACGATCTCATGCATAAAATAATTAGAAAAAAAAACGAAACAAGTGAATGAGAAAGTGCAGCTAAACAACAACTATTCTTGAATCATTATATCCATGGTTCCTAAACAAAGATTGCACTAAAAAAGAACAAACTGCAGAACTCCCCCCTAAAAACATTATTTTCGGTCTTCTATGGTGTATAGAAATCAAGAAAGTTTGTTTAAATGCAGAAGAGGTGTTGGCAACATGTACACAAACAAACAAAACAACAGATGAAAAACGAACAAATGGGACATCATTAAGCATATACAAATAAGTACATTTAACTTATCTTTGGACAGAATGCTAGTACTAACCTACAGGGAGCAGTTGTATGCACTGAACACTTCAAAAGAACAAAGGATGGTTATGGTATTCACGATAGGAATCCTGAAAAAAAATGTTTACAGTTAGTAAAAGAGAAACTAGGTAAGCAGAATCTACGTAAACAGAATCCAGTGACGAGAATAAAGAATCCAAAACAACTCTGTACAGACACAACAATAGGTATCAGCACATTGTGGTTCATCTGGACCAAACATAAATTCACCATACTTTCTATCAGTTTGGACAGGAGTTGCAGAAACCATTATAATCAAACATATTCAGCTGCAAACGGCTAATTTTGTAGCCATTCTCCAATTTATCTCATTATGCTAGACACAGGAGTTACCGTAAGAAAATATTAGATCTCCTTCAATACATTATGTACGTGTATGCATCCATCTATTTCAAACGTTCCTAACCAAATCTACACGTACGAACTAGAATTAGGTAAAGTTTCCTGTAGGAAAAATGAACAAAGGTCCTTGAGCCACAACATTTAGTGAGCACGCATGTACAGCGTGCGTGAGTTTATTATAGCATTCATGATTGCATAAAGATTCAGCACTACATAAGTTTTCATCACATGTATTACGGTGAATATCTCCTAAATTACCATAGAAATGGACTATTTTCAACCACAGGCTTCTATATAAACACTAAAAAGCGTAAAATCGCGCAGTGATCCATGCACAGTTGGCATCAAGCAAACTTGGCCCTAACGGATTCATATGTATCCTGGATCGATCATCGTCAGACCTCCGTACAAATCAATACACGAACGAACGACAAGGACAGCAACCCACGAAAGGGGAGAATTCCTGACGCTCCTCGTTCATCGATGCCTTGAAACGATAGAAATTAATCCCCCCGCAACCCACTCTTGTTACAATCTCCGAACAGATCAGAACCAAATCGCTGCCCCCCCCCAACCCAAATTCACCCAACGAGACCTACCCCAACGAGACCTACCCAAATCAGCGACCGATCACCGCAAACCGAACCCTTCCCCCCACACAACCCACCGATCGATCGGGACGGATCGACCGACCGATCGGTCGATCCGCAGGCGCAGATCAAGAAGCAGGACACCGACGGCGGGGGAGGGAGAGAGAGAGAGAGAGAGAGAGAGAGAGTGGAAAGAGGGGGGAAATTTTACGGGGGGGTTTGACGCGACTCCAGATCGGAGGACCCCCGTCGCCGTCCCTCCGCCGCTGCCTGCCTCTTCTTCTCTTTTTCTTCCCCCTTTTTTTTTTTCCTCCAGTTTTCTTTTCTTCTCGAGGAAGAGGTGGGTGGGGGGTGGCGTCGCTTGCTGCGTTTGCGTTGCGCTTGCGTTTGTGTGGTCCGCGCGTGAGAGCATAGGTCGCGGTTTTATAGACGGGGGCGAGGGGAAGGGAGGAGGATTTGCTTTCTTGGTTTCGTTTCGGATTTTCTTTCTTTTTTTTTTTCCCCTTCGGTCGGTTATAGGAACCGACGATATGTTCATGCGCCGGGTTAATCGGGTTAGGTGTACCGCCTCTCTCTCTCTCTCGTTTGCGTTCTGTTCTGTCACGCACTTGTAGTGGGTCCGATGGCCCTAGGCAGTCAGCCTAGGGGTGGCCCACGCCTCACATCCGACGGCCTTTGGTTTGATTTGATTATTTTTTTTTTCGAGGGACTGTGTAAGCAGGCGTAAAGTGTAAAAAAACGTGATTAAGGTTATCCTTTATCCGTCTCAATACAAGTGCACATACTTCATAGTACAGAATGTGACATATTCTAATACTATAAATCTAAGTAGATAGATGTTAAATTATGAAAGGAGTCAACACTGTTTTCGTAAAAAAAAAAGGAGCCTAGCAAAAACCCGTAAGGGTTAAATTAAGAGGTTTGAATTGAATTCAATTTATTCTCATTTTGGAACATGTCGTAACTCAAATTTTAAATGCGCTATTTCACGAAAAAAATGATGGAGAATGATGCAAAAGGCCTCCCATTCAACCCTACGCTATGATGGGTGTCATAACTATCAAACAACAGCTCAGCGGGGAGATTGTGGCGCCTAACGCAAAGCGCTAGAAGGAGGAGAAATGGATTCCTGTGATAAAGTTGTGGCTGTGGCGCACAGAATCTAGAAGATCAAGGAGATCTACCTTCATTCCATTCCCATCAAGGAGCATCAGATCGTGGAGCAACTTGTGTCGGGGCCCAAGAAAGAGGTGATAAAGATCACTTCTATGCAGAAGCAGACCCGTGCCTGGTAGTGCATCAAGTTCAAGATGTTTGTTGTCGTCGGCGATGGGGACAGCCACATTGAGCTCGGTGTCAAGTGCGCCAAGGCAACAACGATGTCTGGCGCAATCATTCTTGCCATGTTTCGTTGTGCCGGTCAGAAGGGGCTACTAGGGAAACAATATCAAGAAAGCCCCACACCGTGTCGTGCAAGGTTGCCGACAAGTACGGCTCTGTTACTGTCCGCATGATGTTGCCACCCATGGGCTCCAGCGTCGTGGCGACGCGTGTGCCCAAGAAGGTGCTTAAGTTCGCCGGCATCGAGGACGTCTTCACCTCGTCACGTGGCTCCACCAAGACCCTCAGCAACTTCGTCAAGGTATCTTCAATTCATCTATGCTCTGTGAAATGTTAGCTTCAATTCGTCTTCACCTATTGTGCGGTTCCACCTAACCACACCACTGCACCATCGTGCTCGTCATGAGGCCGCCGCCAACAGTGCTTGCCTTGGGAGAGAGATGGAGAAGAGAGGAGAGATAAGAGTCGCTAACATATAGGTCCTACCTACTGACTTAGCGAGTTAACCGTGGTCAATATGTCACGTTAGCAGAAATCATTTATCAAACCACAAAAGAAATCTATTTGCACCGGTTTTGCTCTTTGAGAGATGTGACTGAATCATGAGCAAGCATTGGGAGAGGCAATATAGACTTTTCCTGTCCGTGGCGTCGTAAGTTTATATGTGCTGTGCTTTAATGGGCTGAGCTCAAACAACGAACAAATTGGGTTAGGATTTTGTTCAAAGTGGGCTTATATGGGCCTGACCGGATTGGATTACGTCACTATAAAGCCTGTTGAGAGCGTCGGTTTTTTTAGTGCTAGTTCAGATTGTAACTAAAATAAATCTTACCAAATTTTAGTAGGATTTCTTACGTATTTACTAAATTTAACAACATATTAAGCGTAGATATTTTTTATAACTTTACCAAAATATAATATGGTTGAAAATAGCATCAAATGAAACGGGCCCTTAATTTCCAATACAAGCCGCCGCCGCTGCCTCCGTTCCTGCGACAGTCTCGCCCTCCGAGACGCGGTGCGGCATCGCCGACGCGGAGCAAACGGGATGGTAGTGGGTCAGGGGAGGGATCGTCGTTCGCCGGGCTTCCCCTCGACGCGCTGTTCGAGATCCTCCTGCTCTGTGGTTTGGTTGCCCGCCAGCAGCCCGAGGGAGATCTCCATCTCCCGCCCCAGCGGCTCAGCGCCGTCTGCCGCGGCCGTGGTCATCAACGCGCACGCGTCCTGGTCGAGCCCGTCGTTCCTCGCTCCATCGTACGTCAGCCAGGTTTAAGGCGCATCACCAGTTCACCACCGACACCACGCTGAACCCGGCCATTGGTGTCGACAAAGAGCATCTAGATTCTATCTATGTGTGGGATTAATTAGTAAAACAGCATGGATCAGCACGAGACATGATTTCCGTTGATTGCTCCGGCTGGCCAGCTGACTACCAGAACGTACGATAAGTTTTAGATCAATCAGCATATACTCATCCGGCCGGAGACTAGGTCATATTTAGATTATAGCCAAAATAAACCTTGTCAAGTTTTGACAATGCTAAAATTTTAGCAAGAAAGCAATATTGTCAAAATTTTGGCAGGATTTCTTATGTATTGATTATGTATTAATCAAATTTGGCAACAAACTAAACGTAGATATTTTTGGCAATTTTACCCAAAAAATAGTATGGTTGAAAATTGTATCAAAATGAACCGGCCCTATAAATGCCATTGTCACGTCTAAAGTAAAATAAAATTTTGGTGAAGTGTATCTCGTGATCACGTATACTTCCTTTGAAGTAGTACACGTATATGAACTTTTTGGGTTTACGGACTCGAGCACTCAATTGACTTCCGATTTCATGCATACAAATCCCATTGGCACATATTGCATTCTCAGCGGTCTTATGTGTGACCTTCTGATTTACTTTTTGAGTAAATATAAAAAAACTGCAATTATCTATATTAATATAAAAAGAAGGAGTTGCCCCTTGCAATCCTACTGGTGAAATCATCCTATCTCATCTCATCCGTCCATCCACCATCTCATCTAATCTATCCGTCCATTCACCATCTGATATAATCTAATCTATTCTCAATCGCTGTGCCAATACCACCGATTCCACCTCCGAAACGAGATGATTCCGCCCCGAGTGCGCGATGAGTCCGCCGCACCAATCTCCGCCCCCTCCTCCACTCCTCGCATCCTCCCTCCTCTCATCTCATCCACGCGAATCCCCGCCGCCTCACTCGCTCCACCCGATTCCCCGCTACTGCCAGACCAGCCGCCCCCTCCTCCCTCCTCCTCAGCCGCGCGAGGAATCCCCGCCGCCTCGCTCGCTCCTGATTCCCCAATGCCGCTGCAGTCCACTGCCGGACCAGCCACCCCCTCCTCGCTCCTCCTCCCTCCTCCTCTCAGCCGTGTGAATGCCCGTCGCAGTCCATCGTTGGACCAGCGCCGCCGCTACCGCGCCTCCACCGCCGGACCACCTCAATCGCTGCACGCCTCCTCGCGAGTCCCCGCCGCACGCCACCGCATCGTGTGCCCCTGCAGGCGCCGTGGTGGTTCTCCTTCCCTAACCCGTCGAAGTTCACCGGAGAAGCCCGGCCCCTTCTCTCAAACTCGCTCACCAGAGACAGAGAAGATGAATAAACGCGTGGAGAGGAGGAAGAGGGTGAGTCGCATGCTGCCTGCTCCGATTCCCCTCCATGTGCGCGAGTTCTGGCATCACGGCATGAACTACCTCTTCGGCCCCAGGGATCTCATGCCTGTTGTGAATGTGGTTGTCTGCATCGGTTGTGATCCGTTCACGGACTGGCTTCTTGGTTCTTTCTGAACTCCATTTCTTGACTCGAATCCACATTCTCTGATTTTTTTTTTGGTCTTGTATCTATGTAGGATAGCAGGAGAGAGATGGTGCAGTCCACCGCTGCCACTGACGGAGCCGGCCGTGGCTGGAGCCAATGTTGTCCCCAGTCGCCGCCGAAGCTGAGGTCGTCCCCTTCCGCCGCCGCACTCCACCATTGCCCCCGCCAGAGCCGAGGTCTGCCAGAGCCGTGCTCTTCCCCATCCGCCGCTGCCGGAGCCGATAGCGTAATGTTAATCATATTTTCGCATATTGTGTGAAATATTTTGTTGTATAAATTAATGTATGGAGTCAGGAGCAATATGCTCTAGAAATACATGGTTATGATGCTACCTTCAACGTGCTGCTGCTGGCCTGATCTTCCCTTGGTGATGAACAACAAGATACATGGGAGAATGGCTCTGCAAGCCAACATTGTTGACAAGGACAGGTAAATCAGATTCACTATGTTGCAGCTTCAATCCAAAAATATTATATTGCACACACAATTCACATATGGTAAATCAGATTCCCTTGCCGCCGCCGAACTCCACCGCTGCCACAGGTTTTGCCCCGGAGGTGTTCGACTGAATGCCACTCAACCAATACGGTTTCTATTTATTCCTAACCATTGCCTCATATATTTTATTGTTCATGGGTCTATCTATCTCCTTACAATGGAGGGATACATCGTTGGGCTAGGACTAACAGCTTGCAGCTTGTTCACCATTCAGCTGTAAGAAAATATTGTACATGGTTTATCCAGTTGACGATGATACATGTTGGTTGGTTTTCATACTACTTTAAATGTTGCTCTATTAACCTCCAGAGAAGATCAAGGAGGTTGTTCCTACGAATACAAATCATGCTCAGACGCTATTAAATCAGCCACTGATTCACATATTCACAAAGCTTATTTTACATGGTACATACTCTCTAGCATTATTCAACAAACTATCTTTTGGTTGAACAGAGACTATTGATGAGGCTCTTCAAGACCTGGATGATTGCCTAACAATTGTGATTTTGTTTACAACTACTAGGAGATGATGGTGTGTGAATTGAGAATCCTTAATTGTCATCGGTTCAGCGCTATAAACTCCCCTATAAAACTTACCATGAGGCATCTATATCTTGATTCCATATCTCTTTTTGCTTTTGTGGTATGTTCAGTTTCCCTACAAAACTCTATCCATTTTACCCAATTCAGTTTAATTAAGAAAGTTTTCAAGAATTAATCATGAGTTTAACTCTCAATTGTTCGCAATGCTAGCACAGGTGCAGTAATGTCATATGACAATGAAGATTTGATTCGGCAATGGAGGCAAATGCAGTTCTTTTCCCTTCCCGTACCTAATTCATATGCTTTCTATTTAATCCTTGCAATTGCCTCAGAAGTTGAATGTATCTAATCTTGTTTTCTTCCTAGGCTCCTCGGTTATCTTATTGGTTTGTTGTTTGCTTGTTAGGAGTGAGTTGACGACAAATTGAACTGAAGAAGAATTTGTGGGCGAAAAGTGCTACTGGTACTGTTATTAAGTGTTTTCAGTCATTTTTCACCGATCGATACCTGTTCAGTCATTGATTTCAATCTTGACGGTTTTCCACATGTACTTTTGGCATATTGTTTCTTGCATGTGACCTTCTTTATGATTGTATTGCAGAACTATATTCTTCTTGTGAGCATTCATTTATCCAATTCTCAAGAAGTCAACCAGGCTCCTGTTTTTTAATTTATTTCTACATATCTATGTATTTATGAATAATTGTTCCAATTCTTATTTGGTTACCACTGCTTCAATCTTTTTCAATTTTAAAAATGATTTGACTAAGGTAAGGGCACCGAGATTTTGGAAAACAATATCATCGAGAATGACATGAAATCTGGTTTGTTCTTACACATGATTTGGGCATGATTATCAATTTTCGGCTGTACTGATATTTGGTTTTGAATTTAATTTGTGTCACTACAATAGGTATTTGTTAAATGCAGCTATGGTAATGTACAGTTCTAATTTGAAGTTGGAAGATTATATCACTCCCAATTATTGAATGTTTTTCAAATGAATACTCTGTTGTGCTATTTTAATTAAGTATATGCATGTCAAGGGGTAATGCACGTGCAATGTGTCACTGTATCAACTGAATAAACATGAACGTGTAAGGACATTAGAGCTGTATAACCAAATTTAATGATTGTTTTCTATATCCAATGTGGTGAAAGTTAATTATATAATGCAAGGATTACATGCTGTCAATGTAATCGTATATTTAGTTACATAGACTCCTTCCATCCACTAAAGTTACACCTATTACTTTTATCACCATGACTAAGAAAGAAATTAATTAATCATGCATATAACAAAAATTAAGGAGCGTATACACGTATGCAGCTACTGAATATTAATATTGCTCCTTGGGTTCTAATGAAAGATTTAATTTACCTCTCTATTTAAGTTTTCTTGCATAGAAACTGCAAATAGGAACAAATTATTTAGAAAAACTAAAATATGAAATATGGCTAACTCTTGGGATGGAGTGAGTATATCTATCTATTATATATTAAAAATCAATTAAACTTCCTACAAATGCTCATAAATTACCTTGTGACACTTATACAAACACTACTAGGTCGCCATGTGGCACTAGCCATCGATTTTTATTTAATCTGGTGGAGCCATTATTTTTAACCATTAGATCTATCTGATAATAGGCTATAGTATTACTCTGCAATGCAATTCTACAAATGAGAAAAATGAGATGCTAGCTGATCACTTTTTTTTCCAGCTAGAGATGCTAGCAACCTCACATAAGCAGTGAGCATAGTGACTCTCAGACAAAGATACTTCGAAGTTGTTTCTGTTTTTTATACCAGTGAAATATTTATGTGTAGTTATCTTTTTGTCCTTGGGAGCACCTGGGCCCGGAGCACTCATATGGAGCTTTGGAATTTCTGTTAATAAAGACGGATGGTGCATTGCATCTTATATTGTCACTCTAGGAATAGATGTTGCAAGTTTTTATAGAGATCATTGAAATTATCATCCCACTATAGTCTATGAAACTCAATTTTTACGTGAAGAATTTATATAGAGTATTGCATAAAAAAGGTAGCATTTATTATTCTACTTCTGTGTATATAATGTTACAACGTGCCTTGCACGCGCACGATAACTAGTTTGAATAAAACTATCACTTTACTATAGTTTTAGCTTTGTATTTGACAAAACTGTAATAACAGCAAGCGATTTTATCATAAACTATAGCTTTATGCCTTTATCACAAAACTATGACATGTGAGCCAAACTTAAACAGGGTGGGTATGGCAACTGTACATAACCGGTGGGTCCAATTCTATAATACAGTCAAAACGTTTTGTAGCTGATAATATTGTACACTATTATATGCAATTCTCTGAAGCGACAAGCTAAATTTGCACTGAACTGATAGTTCTGATAAAATAATTAGGGGGTTACGGACTCGACCACGGAGCTTCAATTAACTTCTGATCCGTTGACCAAAACTGCCATTAAGAGCAGGTACAATAGCAGGCTATAAGCCAGATGTAAACATATTTTAATAAGATAAATAAGGAGAGAGAAGCAGCGGGCTACAGATTTATACCCAGCTGTAGCACGAACTTCGAGACAAAGTGTGTGTATGATATGTGGAACCATGTATTAATAGTATTAATAGTATAGTATGTAACTATTGTATGAATAAGCTATTAGATTGGCTATAAATTAATTGGAGCTAATAGTTGGCTATACTATTAAACTTGCTCTAAGCTATAGCTAGTTTACTTACACGGCGCCATTAATGACATAATATCCATGCGTAATAATCTATCTTACCTACTGATCTGACTAATTCGCCGGAAAATGAGGGAAAAAAGTCGTACCATGTTCCCTTCACCAGGACGAAAGCAAGCGGCATACTCTAAACCTATACAGCTCCTTATAAATTTCACCAGCTCAGGAGGACGCCATGCAGATCAACACATAAGCACTTCCACCGAGGCGAGAGCTAGCTAGCAATCCCAAATCCCAATATCCCATCGAGCATTATGGCGTCATCCCGGCTGGCCTTGCCGGCCGCCATCTTCTGCGCCGTCGTCGTCGCCGCGTCGCTGGGTGGAGCGGCGGCGACGGGCAAGACCGGCCGGATCACGGTGTACTGGGGGCAGACGAGCAGCGAGGGCGGTGTCGAAACATGATTTCGGCAATAATAAAAAGGGGTAGCACACGAGACCTAAAAGTGGATGGATGCAGAGACAAAGGATTTAGACAGGTTCAGGCCCTCTCAATGAGAGGTAATACCCTACTCCTGTTTGGGGATTTGAATCCACCGGTTGTGTATTGATCTAACGATCAGGTTGTCTCATGCCCCCTAGAGGGCCTCCTGCCCACCTTATATAGGATGGGAGCAGGATTACAAGATAGAAACCTTAACCAATAAGGTACCGATTTCCTAAATCTACTTTACAATCTTATCAAACCAGGACTTTAGGCCGTTCCATAATATACAGGGAAACGTAATACCCAAGTCATGATCTGTTACATATTCCATACATATATGTTATCCCCTATTACTAGTCAGATAACCATGCCGTGTGGGTATGGGGTACCCATAATCTCCACAGTAGCCCCTGAGACCTTCAGAGTCGAAAATATAATCTTCTCTCGAACTAGATTACTCTAAAGCCGAGTGCTTCAATCATCTTCGCCATGGTCTCCCGAGTACTTTTACCAAATCTGAAGACTGTGGAGGGCTGAAAAATAAAGTCAGGTGCATCGAATAGATGCACCTAATAGGTGTAGCCCCCAACTATGTGATTAGCTGAACAAACTAAACATATAGTCAAGGAATAAATTATCCAATTAACCGAGTGGTTTTTGATAATTATAGTCAACCAAGTGACTTGATACCAATATATAGCATATGCGGTGTGAATCCCCGAATAATATGATCCAAGTGATATACCGACTGTTTGGCAAAATATGATGCGTACAACGTAAAGTTGACAACATCTTTGAAAGTTCACATAGCAAAACAACTATAAAGAAGCTTGAATGCTGTGAATAAAGAAATTTCCAAAGTATTGGGCATACGCCATGCGCACACTGCTTTAACAGATGTGCTTAAGTCCCTAAAAGACACATGGTTTCACCACACCTGGAAATATATGGCATATATGGTATAACATCCGAGTAAGTAAACTCATAAAGGATTTACCAACCGCCTGAAAAATGACCATAATATATAATCAGCCTAAGCCATAATATTGGTCAATAAAAATGCACACTTACGTGGCAAAAAGCAATGATATTGTATCCAATCAATTGCTTGATAAACCCAAACAGCACCTTGACTATATAAAAAAGTCAGCGGGGCAGCTATATAAAGCTTTACTGTTTGACACCTTTTAAGATGCATTGTACCAACTCCTAAAAAGTCGAGTAACTGCGGTATAAAAGGATTTTAAGGTATTGGGCACTTGATCACGCGCACTTTGGCCTAAGCGAAAAGTGCCTAAGTCCCTAAAAGAACGTGACAGGCCACACCTGAAAATATGGGCTGCAGACATATTAGGCCTAGGCCAAAAAATATGCCTTCGACACCCTTTAAAGGATGATGCATGTAACATGCTCTCGAGTAATAAATTTTCCGGGTAATATAGACCAAGTGTAGCTCATATGAATAGCTTCTGATCTGAATGATTATCCCTTATGGGATACACCAAAATAAATATAATAATTGAATCCCGACTGGCGCAAGTATTCGGTTGATAGCCCTTACGGGGAATAATAATTGGTCCAGTCTTTGAGCATAGAAAATAGACTCATGACTATGAATCCATGTGGAATGTATCCGGAACAAGTCCAAATTGGAGATATAATCCTCACGCTTGAGTTGATGAGCCCCTGAGCATATAGCTTGTCCTTCTGTCATAGTCAAAATTGTCTATTGGCAATAGCTGACGCAGTCGGCATGGAGATGAAATGACCAACATGAAGACGAAATTGCTCATCAGAAGTAACGGAAGATGTCAGTGGTAGTAAAAACAGTGACACCAATCAAAGGTAATGAAGTTGCATAACCATGGAGGCGAAGAAACCAGTCGGCAACAGTCAGGTCAGCTAGCAGTGAAGATGTAGGCGCCCAACAACAACGAAAGAACAGTCGGTGGTGACAAAAGCAAACCGACGATGAAGACGTAGACGCGCATCAACGGTGATGGCGAAATCCACCAATCATGAAGATGAAGAAAATAATCGGCGGCGACAAACGCATCCGACGGTAATGATGATTAGCGGCAACAGAGATAGCCGACTATGATGACGAAGTTTCCCATCAACGGCAGCAGAGTAGGCTATGTTGAAGAGGCTTGACAAGATGTTGATGAAGATGACGATGTCGGTGATCCAGTCAATAGCGATGTAGCAGCCGATGATAACGATGAGATCCTCTATCGGCAGTTGCGTAGTAGGCCAACCGTGAAGACAAATAATTGGAGGAGAGTTGATGTTGTTGCCCAACTCGTCTAAACCGAAATATTTGAAGTTGTTGAAGTAGAATGTCTGTTCCGAAGCAAAGATGAAGATAATGACTCTTGGAGTTGACTCATTGGCTGATTAATTGATTTCTTCAGCTTGACATAAAATTTATCAAATTTTGAGCCTTGTATTTGTGTAGCCCCCGACTCTTTGATTAGTTGGGAAACAACTGAACATAGAGTCGAGAACTGTAGCTTCTTGTCGTCGAATAGTCATTGCTTGATTGAAGATATGTGTTGAAGATGTCCAAGTAGAAATCCTGAATATTGGAGAGCCACTTGTTGTAGTAAAATAACATGGCATTGCATGCCGAGATGTCGAGATTCACAAAGACGTCGTGGTTGGTGAAGTAGCGAAACTTACGAAGTAGCAGCAATAGAATTTGTCAGTGCCGAAGATAATAAAGATGAAGTCGCTCTACCATGATGACAAAGTTGCATTGCCGTGATGAAGTGAACACGAGTCGGCGGCAACAGAAGCAAACTGGTAGTGAAGACGCGCAGTTGTGAAGATAAAAGCACCAGTCGGCGGCGGCATAACCAGTCGGCGACGGAAGATGATGATGTCCATCAGTAGTGGTAGCTGTATAAACCAGACGTAGAGGTAAGGGCACTAGTCAGCAGCAGACGAGACGACCGGCGATGAAGATGTAGATGCCCAACAACGGCGGCATAATAGGCCAGCCGTGCAGGTGGAAACACCAGTCGGCGACGGACGAGGCGGCCGGTCGGTGAAGACGTAGACGCCCAACAACGGCGGCATAATAGGCCAGCCGTGCAGGCGGAAACACCAGTCGGCGGCGGACGAGGCAGCCGGTCGGTGAAGACGTAGACGCCCAACAACGGCGGCATAATAGGCCAGCGAGCAGGTGGAAACACCAGTCGGCGGCGGACGAGACGGCCGGTCGGTGAAGACATATACGCCCAACAACGGCGGCATAATAGGCCAGCCGTGCAGGCGGAAACACCAGTCGGCGGCGGACGAGGCGGCCGGTCGGTGAAGACGTAGACGCCCAACAACGGTGGCATAATAGGCCAGCCGTGCAGGCGGAAACACCAGTCGGCGGCGGACGAGGTGGCCGGTCGGTGAAGACGTGGATGCCCATGAACGGTGGTGTGACCAACCAACCGTTTAGGCGAGGACACCAGTCGGCGGCGACGGAGGCAAGCCGATGGTGATGTTCTGACTGATCCATTCCTGGAGCGTAAGAGATAAGCTTAAAGCCATGTGACGGAGCGTGGGGGCTCCTCACCGGGAGACCGCGCAGGCCCCCCTTTGCAGGTTCGGCCGGGGACCCTGGGTGAGATTCTAAGCTCCTAGTTTGTGGAAGGTTCGCGAGAGTGGAAAAAGCACAAGACACGGGCGATGTATACAGGTTCGGGCCGCTGAGAAGCGTAATACCCTACTCCTGTGTTTTGGTGGATCTGTGTATGAAGAAGCTACAAAGAGCTGGAGAGCTCGAGAACTCTAACTCCCTCCTTCCTTTCTTTTTCGTCCTGGATCCCCCTCCCCTTTTCTAAGTGGGCAAGGTCCTCCTTTTATATCTCAAGGGGATACCACATGCACCATCTCTCTTTTTTGTGTGGGGACTTATCCTATCTTTTCATAAATGGACGGAGATTTGTATGATTGCCGTCCGAATGACCTTCTGATGGGACGGCCCATACCTACCTCCACTTCCGCCGGAAGCAGGCGCGACGTGGGAACATGGCTGTCTGCTGACGACATGACCAGTGTCAGACCGGTCACAAATCGGTCATTCTTGTCCACCACGTGTCAGTTTAGCAATCTGCATGTTCGTCCTTCTTCATGCAATGTCTTGCTTGTAATGGTTAGGATGAAGCCTGGCATATATCTGACCGGGTCCAACGTGCCACCTCCAGGAGCTAACACGCCGGCTCCGGCTAGGGACGAGTACTTGGAGGCTCTCATCCTGACGGGATGGGGCGAGGCGTGCGTCAGACTGCCTGTCGCCACCTAACCCACGATCTGATCGGTCTGTGACTGGTCACATACCGGATAAACGAGCGCGCTGCACTGGGTTACATGCGGCGTGACGCGCTCGTCCAAACCGCAATAAATGCGGTTAGGTGAGCCCCGCTGCGCTCACCTAACCCATACACGCGGCGCAAAACCTACAAGGGGTCGGGGCGCCTCAACCCTCGGGGCCGAAACGGGAGCGGTCCGACCCCTCGGGAAGACAAAGAGGGGGCGGCCACATCACCCTCGGGCCCGACCCCCCCGAGGGGGTCAGGCCTCGTGGGTGATTGCTCCTGCCCAAGCCTCTAGTCATGATACTCCCGGTCCCATGTCACCGACAGTAGCCCCCGGCGTTATGCCAGGGCGATCGCCCTCCTCGAGGGAAACGGTCGGGCGTGACGCCACTTCCTAAGGCCTGGTGACAGGTGGGACCGGTCTCCATGGTTGGGCAGAAACCCAACGGTCGCCAATCACGCACATCGGCAATGGTAACTCGACTGTCAATAATGAGCGGCCTCTTCAAGGCTGCCACATTACTCGAGTAGCACGCGAATCGGGACGAGCCGGTTCGTCTTGCCTGGAGATATGGTGATGGCGCTTCGGTCGGCGAGCGTAATTAACGCGCACACGATATGTTCCATCTCGACTGCCACAGCCGCATATCCACCTCATGCGCCGCAAGCGGGCGAATGGGATTAGTGGAAGCGTGGGCGCGAGAAACGAGGGAGCGAGATAGTGGGCGCGAGAAGCGAGGAGCCGGGCACAGCGTTGGCAAGGGTATAAAGACACCGAGGAAGAGATTTGCTTCCTTCCTCTCGCCATTATTCCCCTTGTCTTCGCCGCTTGCGCCCTAACTCCTTGTTTCCTGTGCCCTACCTTCGCCACTCGCGCTCGCCCTCAAACATCTCTTCCTCCGGCGTCATGGCACGGGGCTCCGCTCTGCTCGATGGTAGCGTGCTGCCGCCTTCCCGCATCGTGAGCGAGAGGCAGGCCGGGCTGCCGCGCCGCTTCATGCCGGAATCTGCCACCGGCCGGGAGATAGTCACGCTAGGCGAGGGACGCCCGGCGCCATGCTACCCGGGGCGGTCCGTCTTCTTCCTCCCTTTTGCAATGGCGGGGCTGGTTCCGCCATTTTCTTCTTTCTTCATGGATGTTCTGGAGTTTTACGATCTCCAGATGGCGCACCTCACCCCCAACGCGGTAATGACATTGGCCATCTTCGCGCACCTGTGCGAGATGTTCATCGGGGTGCGCCCATCCCTTCGGCTGTTCCGGTGGTTCTTCACCGTACAGTCGGTGTCGCCGCCGTCGGTGGTTGGTGGCTGCTACTTCCAGCCGCGGGGGCCGGTGCTGAATCGCTACATCCCCTGCGTCCTCCGCAAGAAGTGGGATGACTGGAAGAGCGACTGGTTCTACACCCCCCTCGCCGACGAAGTGCGCCTCCGACTTCCGAGCCAGCCCCCGGCGCAGGCCTCCAGCTGGCGGGCGTCGGTAGATCTGGGAGACGGCTATGACGCCGTCCTCGACCGCCTGGCGGGCCTGCGATCCCAGGGGCTCACAGGGGCCATGGTGTACGGCGACTACCTTCGTCGTCGGATTGCGCCGCTCCAGCGGCGCGCCCGGGGCGCCTGGGAGTACACTGGGTCCGAAGACTACATGAGGACCCACCAGGGGGTCCGATGGGACTGGGCTCCTGAGGACTTCAAGATAGTGGTCCAACGGGTGCTGAATCTCAGCTCCGTGGAGGCATCCCTCATTCCTCAAGGAGTCCTCCCCCTCTGCAGCGATCCAGATCGCGCCTCCATCCTGACCATCATGCAGGCGGTCGGGGCGTCGGAGGAGCGGGCTCCTCGAGGCCACGATGGCGCGGGCGGGAGCCGCAGGGGGGAACAATCTACCCCGGGAGGGGGTCGTGCTTCTGGGCCCCGCGACGGGGGCCCGGGGAGCAGCCGCCCTGCCGACGCCCGGGGGAAGAGGAAGCAGGAAGGAACCCCTCCCCCATCTCCTCCCCGAGGGGGCGGGGCGGCGCGTGACAGCAGCAGGCGCCCGGAGGGGGCCACGCCGACGTCGCAGCCCGAGGGGGAGCGGAAGAAGAAACGGCTCCGCAAGATGGGGGGGACAGAACCATCCCGGGGAAACCTTATTTCCCCTCCAAGGTGGTCGTTTAACCGACCCCCTCGCAGGTTCGTCCCACGCCCATCGTGGCTGTATTCATTCTCTCAACGCGAGTTTTCACTCACCCATCTTGTTTGTCCTCTGGTCTTTCTTCTGTTTCAGCGAGATCCCGTCGCGTCCCTCCCGCCATTCCAAGTCCGGCCAGTCTGAGGCCGAGGATCCGGCGGCCGCAGAGGCTCGGAGGCGGGAATCTGACCGGCGAGAAGCCGCGGATCGCCTACGGGAAGCCGAGGAGGCCGCTCGGGAGGCCGCCCGGGCTCGCCAGGCCGAGGAAGCCGCTCGGGAGGAGGCCGGACTCCGCCAGGCCGAGGCGACGACATCCTCCGAGGCGACCCGTGAAACTGACCAGCAAGAGGCCACGGATCGCCTTCGGGAAGCCGAGGAAGCTGCCCAGGTGGCCGTCCGAGCTCGCCAAGCTGAAGAAGCCGCTCGGGAGGAGGCCAGACTTCGCCAGGCCGAGGCGACGACGACTTCCGAGGCAGCTCGCGACGAGGCCGCGGGCGCATCGCTTGGGCCCACTCCCTCGGGCGACGCTCAGGACAAGCCAGGTCCGGGGGACATCCCCGAGTCCGGCATGTCCATCGGTGGCCCGAGCCGTGCGGCATCTTCTCCGAGGCGGCTCTTCCCCACGCCTTCCGTTGCCCCACTGAACGCAGAGCCCCTTCTGCAGGCCTTGGCCGTCGCAAACACCACGGTGTTGGACGGGTTAAGTGCCCAGGTGGAGGCCCTGCAAGCGGAGCGGGCGGAGCTCGACGCCGCGTGGGCGCGTGTCGAAGAGGGGCGACGCTCGGTGGAGGCCATGGTGGAGGTGGGCCGCAAGGCACACCGCCAGCACGTCTCAGAGCTTGAAGCCCGTCGGAAGGTGCTGGCGGAGATCGCCAAGGAGGTGGAGGAGGAGCGGGGGGCTGCCCTCATCGCCACCACCGTGATGAACGAGGCGCAGGACACCCTCCGCCTTCAATACGGGAGCTGGGAGGCGGAGCTAGGGAAGAAGCTCGACGCCACCCGGGGGGTCCTTGACGCTGCCGCTGCCCGAGAACGGCGGGCGGCGGAGACTGAGGTGGCATCCCGGCGGCGCGAAGAAGCCCTTGAGGCCCGTGCCATGGCGCTGGAAGAGCGTGCCTGCGCCGTGGAGAGGGACCTGGCGGATCGCGAGGCCGCCGTTGCCATCCGGGAGGCAACGCTGGCGGTGCACGAGGCCGCCTGCGCCGAAGAGGAGTCCGCACTCCGCCTCCGCGAGGACGTGCTCACCGAGCGGGAGCGAGCTCTCGAGGAGGCCGAGGCCGCGGCGCAACGGCTGGCGGACAGCCTGTCCCTCCGCGAGGCAGCGCGGGAGGAGCAGGCGCGCCGTAATCTGGAAAGTGTCCGCGCCGAGAGGGCCGCACTGAACCAGCGGGCCGCTGAGCTCGAGGCGCGGGAGAAGGATCTGGACGCGGGCGAAAGCGACTTAACCGCCCGCCTCGCAGCTGCCGAACACACCATCGCCGATCTGCAGGGCGCGCTAGACTCGTCCGCCGGGGAGGTCGAGGCCCTCCGCTTGGCAGGCGAGGTAGGGCCCGGCATGCTTCGGGACGCTGTCTCCCGTCTAGACCGCGCCGGCCGGCAGGCGGGCCTCTGGGGCGGGCGGACTGTGAAGTACGCCGCCAACCAGGGGGGCCTCGCCCAGCGCCTCTCGGAGATAGCCGGGACTCTCCAACGGCTCCCCGAGGAGCTCGAGAGGACGATTAAGTCATCCTCGAGGGACCTCGCCCGAGGAGCGGTGGAGCTCGTACTGGCGAGTTACCAGGCCAGGGATCCCGACTTCTCCCCATGGACGGCGCTGGACGAGTTCCCTCCCGAGACCGAGGACGACGCGCGCGCGCAAGTCCGGGACGCCGCCGACCACATCGTCCACAGCTTCGAGGGTTCTGCCCCTCGGCTCGTGTTCGCCCTCAACTCCGACGAGGAGGACGATGACGGTGGAGTGGGCGGCAGTGGCGACGAGGCTGGCGACCCGGGTGCATCGGATTGAGCCCCCAGGCCCCCGCCAATCTTTAAACAGTTTTTTCTTTCTTCTTCCGAGGCCTTCGGGCCCCCTTCTTGTATAGACTAATTTAATCTGCAATCAAATAAAGAGGAAATTTTTTGTGTCAATTCTATTTGTTGTGTGTATGAGACGAGGATGTCTGTGCCGCGGTCCTTTTGTGTCTTGGCTTGAACAAGGGCTCGTGCCCAGGTCCTAGTCCTCAAATGGCTCGGGTCGGGGCTAGTGCCTGGGGAGATCCACATGTCGAGACTGGCCAGGCCGGGAGCGTGGTGACCGAGGGTTATGGGTGACCCGATTGTAGGTTTTTGCCGATTCCCCCCCGGAGTTCACCACGCCCCGGGGCACGGCTCGGTTCTGGGCCCCGTTTGGCGATTTTAGCCGACCCGAGCCCCCGAGGGCAGGATTGAACACGAGTGACCTATTTCAAGTCAAGACTCTTCAAAAGGAAACAACAGTACAGATACAGCCTTTAGGAAATTGAAAATGCTTTTATTGAAATACAAATATAAGAGAAATAAAAATATGCATATGTGGTAGCCCCCGGCCAACCCTGCACGCCCGAGGGGGGTGCGGGGTTGGCCCGAGCCCGAAACCTGACACCCGATCCCCCTTTAGGGGTAGAAGCGACGAAGGTGTTCGATGTTCCACGGGTTAGGCAGCTCTGTGCCGTCGCCCGTGGCCAGCCGAACGGAGCCCGGCCGGGGGACGCCGATCACTCGATACGGATCCTCCCACATTGGTGAGAGCTTGCTCAATCCAGCACGCGTTTGGACGCGGCGTAGGACGAGGTCGTCGACGCAGAGTGATCGGGCCCGGACGTGGCGCTGATGGTAGCGCCGCAGGCTCTGCTGGTAGTGCGCGGCTCGGAGGGCCGCGCGCCGCCTTCGCTCCTCCAGGTAGTCGAGGTCATCTCTGCGAAGCTGATCTTGATCAGCCTCGCAGTACATGGTGGCCCGAGGGGACCTCAGGGTGAGCTCGGATGGGAGAACCGCTTCCGCGCCGTAGACGAGGAAGAAAGGCGTTTCCCCGGTTGCTCGGCTTGGTGTGGTTCGGTTCGCCCAGAGCACCGCTGGCAACTCCTCGATCCACGAATCGCCGTGCTTCTTGAGGATGTTGAAGGTCTTGGTTTTAAGGCCTCTGAGGATTTCCGCATTGGCGCGCTCCACTTGGCCATTGCTTCTGGGGTGGGCGGGGGAGGCGAAGCAGAGCTTGATGCCCATGTCTTCGCAGTAATCGCCGAAAAGTTCACTAGTGAATTGGGTGCCGTTATCCGTAATAATACGGTTAGGCACTCCAAACCGGGCTGTGATGCCCTTAATGAATTTAAGTGAGGAGTGCTTATCGATCTTGACGACCGGATAAGCCTCGGGCCACTTAGTGAACTTGTCGATCGCGACATACAGATACTCAAACCCGCCCGAGGCCCGCCTAAACGGTCCCAGGATATCGAGCCCCCAGACAGCAAATGGCCATGAAAGTGGTATGACCTGCAGGGCCTGGGCCGGCTGATGGATTTGCTTGGCGTGGAATTGACACGCTCTGCATCGCCGGACCAGGTCGACCGCATCATTAAGAGCTGTCGGCCAATAGAAACCTTGACGAAAGGCTTTGCCAACCAAGGTGCGCGAGGCGGAGTGGGCTCCGCATTCGCCTTCATGGATATCGGCAAGAAGCCCGACGCCTTGTTCCCGAGGAATGCACTTCAGGAGGATTCCGTTAGCCGCGCGCCGATAGAGGGTCCCTTCTACCAGCACGTAGCGTCTGGAGATGCGCTGGACGCGTTCACTCCCTTCGCGGTCCTCGGGTAGAGTCTTATCTGTGAGGTATGCTTGGATCTCAGCGATCCAAGCAATCAATCTAAGGGAGCTGGGAGCGCTCCCCTCGGGTCCCGAGGCCTGGACTCCGACGGGCCTCGGGGGCCTGTCAGGCGCGTCCGTCTCCCCTAAGGGGTCGGGTCGCGCCGACGGCTGGGCAAGCCTTTCTTCAAAGGCGCCCGGTGGGGTCTGGGCTCGCGAGGAAGCGAGCCGTGAGAGTTCGTCGGCAATCGTGTTATCCCGTCTGGGCACGTGCCGAAGCTCTATCCCGTCGAAATGGCGCTCCATACGCCGTACTTGGCGCACGTAAGCGTCCATCTGCGGGTCAGAGCATCGGTACTCCTTACAGACTTGGTTAATGACCAGCTGGGAGTCGCCTAACACCAGGAGGCGGCGGATCCCCAGTCCAGCTGCCACCCTGAGTCCCGCAAGGAGTCCCTCGTACTCTGCCATATTATTGGTCGCCCGAAAGTCAAGGCGAACCAGGTATCTGAGGACGTCTCCGTTCGGCGAGGTCAACGTGACCCCCGCACCGGCGCCCTGAAGAGACAGGGAGCCGTCGAACTGCATCACCCAGTGGGCGGTGTGAGGCAGCTGCGAGGGGCCCGAGCTGGCCTCGGGGACTGAGACGGGCTCGGGAGCCGGGGTCCACTCTGCCACAAAATCGGCGAGGGCCTGGCTCTTGATAGCGTGGCGTGGTTCAAAGTGCAAATCGAACTCAGAAAGTTCAATTGCCCATTTCACCACCCGTCCAGTACCCTCTCGATTATGCAAGATTTGGCCGAGGGGGTAAGACGTAACCACCGTGACCCGATGCGCCTGGAAATAATGGCGCAGTTTCCTTGAAGCCATCAGAATAGCGTAAAGCATCTTCTGGGCCTGAGGGTATCGGGTCTTGGCGTCCCGGAGGGCCTCACTAACAAAGTAGACGGGCCGCTGCACCTTTCGGTGGGGCCGATCCTCTTCGCTAGGGGCCACATCCCTGGGGCGCTCTTCGTCCAGGCGGCCTCGCGGGGCGCACTCGTCTTCTGTGCCGTCGACCTCGGGGTCAGAGGAAGACAGGGGCGGCCTTCCCACAGTGGCCTCGGGGCTGTCCTGGGGGTCGGGGGCTCCTGGCGTCGTCGGACAAGCGGGCAAGGGGCCAACTCCGGTCGTCAGGGGCCTTAGGCCACCGTTCGGCTCGGGGGCCTCTTCTCCCTGCTTTCTCCCGGGTCGAGTCGGCACAGGGTTAGTGTCACACCCTGAAGTTTTCCCCCTTTTGCTTGCTTTAAAAATTTGTTAAATAAATCGTCCGAAGAAATTATCTTAATTAACCTAGAGCTAAATCCCTAGTTAATAAATGCACTTAATAATCGGAAATAGCGTGGTGGAATTTTTCTTGAGTTCCCCATGCTCCAATGCATTAACAAGATTTTTAGTGGGATTTTCAGAGCCTTGGAAATAATTTTTACCAATTAAAAATCACCAAAGTGCAATTTTTAATCCCAGGAAAATCCTTTTTCTTTTTTTTTTCTTTTCCCTCCTTTTCCTTTGTTGGGCCGTCGGCCCATCCATCTCCCGCTCGGCCTTCCCCTTGTGGGCCGGCCCGTTCTCCTTCCCCCTCTCTCCGGGACGCTGACAGGTGGGGCCCACCTGTCAGGTCGTCCCCTTCCTCCAGCCACCCGCCTCCGACGGCAACCGCCGCCTAATCCGCCGCCGCCTCCTCCGCTCTTCCCGCGCCCACGCCGCGCCGCTCTCGCGTCCTCCCCACGTCGCCGCCTCTTTCCCCGCATCTCCCGGCCCGCGCGCGCGCTCGAGAGGACGGGATTCGATTTCGAATCCCACCCCTCTCTCTTTCTCTCCTCCCCACGTCGCCGGCCAAATCGGGAGGGTTCCCGGCCACGTTCTCCCCTCCCTCGCCCATAAAAGCACTCTCCCGAGCCCCCTCTTTCGTTTTCCCTCATTCGCCGCGCTCTCCCGTGCCTCCTATCGCACTCGCGCCGCTTGTTGCTAGCGCCGCCGCTTGCCGTCGCCTTCGGCCGCGCGCCACTGCCGCTAGGGTCGCCGCCGCGCCAACCCGCCACCGCCGTTAGCTTCGCCGCCGCGAGAGCTACCTCGGCCGCCGCTTCGTTGCCGCGAATCACCGCCGGAGCTCCGATTTCCCTGCGTCGTCGGTGTGCTCGCCATTGTTTCCATCTCCGGCCGGCCATTTTGGTCGTCGCGGTCGCTTTCTCCATCCCTAACGCCTCTCCATCTTCTCCTAGGGTGTCGCCGCCGCCCGTCCGTGCCTCCGCATCACCGGTCGTCGCCGCCGCTTTCTTCCTTCGCGCCGGCCGCCGTGCTCGAAGGTGAGGAATCCCCTCTCCTCCTTCCTTTCCTCTCTCTCCCATGAGCGCCGCCGCCCTCCGCGCGTGCGCCGTCGTCTTCGGCCGCCGTCGCCGCCTTCGCGCCGGCCGCCGCCGTCTCCCGCGCCGCCGGTCACCGCCGGTGACCGCGCGTGCCGCCGCCGCCGCCCCATGGCTGGCCGGCCGGCTTGAGCCGTGCCGAGCATGCCGCCGCCACCTCCCTCCCTTGTGCCGCTGCCAATGGGGCCCACGTGCCGGCGCCCCCTTCCTCTCTCTTGAACCGCTGACAAGCGGGGCCCGCCTGTCGGCGCCCGCCCCCCCTTCCGCTGACGTCAGCCCTGGGCTTTATTGCGCAATAAATTGATTAAGGACTTTTCTTTATTAGTAAAAACATAGTTTATCTTCTAAAATTCATAAGTAATTCATCCGAGCTCCGTTTAAGTCCATTCAAGTCTCAGTAAATCAAGAAAAATGCAAAGAATCCATTAAAAATAGTTTTGTTTCCTGTTTCAGTAGTCTTATAGCATGTTTTGCTTGTGTGCTTTGTTTGTCGCGTAGATTTCAGTCGTTTCGTCGATCCGCGGTTTCTCGAAGACGTTGCTGAGGTCTCGTCAGTGCGAGAGCAAGGCAAGTCATGCAATACGTTTGATCATATTGTACCCAATTTACAAATATCCCGCATTTCTATTAAATGTTGCATTCTTTTACAATGTAATGTGGGATGGGTCCTATTACTCAGCCATTTATTGTTTACCATATGCCATTGATAACCTGGGTATCAAAATGATTAGATGTTGGTTTAGGAAATGCTTAGCCATGCTTAGCTCAACTAGTACACAAATGGGGATCACTTTATTACATAGACTTTGTCTATTGGCATAGCTTTAGATTGGTGCCACCGCAATGGTGTTAGTTAATTAAAATACATTGAATGGTGGGCTGTGGGTGCATGGTTTTGCTGGTCGCACCCATGGCAATTAAGGACCGGTTCACGGGAAACCCTGGGAGACTTACCGTGCTTACCACAAGCGGGAGTGGGTAACTGCTTGATCTGAAGTATAGCTCGACCCTTTCCTAGGCACCGGTGGCGAGGGTGGGCGTGATGGAGTTGGGTCGGCCGGGGTGTCCGGTTGTCCAGCTGCCGGATTCACCACGGTGCAAGAGGGGACCGCCCACTGCCTTTTGAGGGGTGGGGGTGAAACCTTAGCGTGGTGTGGATGGTTAGGGGAGGGTTATGTGGAGGGTCTTGTCACGATTTCCCCCTTTGCAGTATCATGGTGATACTTCGGGGCATGGCGACATGTGTGGAATCGTGTCTTGTGGGTACAGTTGTACACCTCTGGCCAGAGTAAAACTATTCGAATAGCCGTGCCCGCGGTTATGGGCGATCAACCAGATTCACCGTGATTAGTCTCACCCTTAGTTTAGCTTAATGAACTGGTGTAGTTCAGGTGGTTGGTTGGGCCTGTTGCAACGTGGTGTAGCGTTGGACAGTGGTTGGTTAATATTGATTAATTACTACAGCTGTTTTACTGCTTTCAACTACTGCTTTGAAATGCCTGCTTTATGCAAAAGAACCCCTAGCTTCCTTTGGTTATATCCTGCATCATACCTCCTCTTCCGGTATGACTTGCTGAGTACAGTGGGTAGTACTCAGTCTTGCTCTCTTTTCCCCCACACCAGAGTTGAAGTTCCTCTCAGTTGGAGCCGTCTCAGAGAGGTTGGTTTTGTTGCTGCCGTCAAGGTTTTGCCTGTGGAGTGGAGTCGCCCGCTGCTGAAGTCAAGCTTCCCGGTTTAGCTCGCTTTAATCTTTCCCGCTGCATTTGTAATCTTTTCTATTTTTTTTGTAAGACGTGGATCTGTATGTCAACAATTGTCGTTTGTGTACCCTGGCTGGTCCTGGACAGGGATTTAATGCACATTCAGCTTAGAAATTCTGGTTCGAGAATTTCTGGGCGTGACAGTTAGCCTCGGGGTCAGAGGGCGATAGGTGCGGCCTTCCCGCAGTGGCCGCCGGGCCATCCTGGGGGTCGGGGGCACCTGGCACCATCTGACAAGCGGGCAGAGGGCCAACTCCGGTCGTCAGGGGCGTTAGGCCACCGTTCGGCTCGGGGGCCTCTCCTCCCTGCTCTCTCCCAGGTCAAGCCAGCACAGGGTGGGGGTGCGCGGAATGAGGATTGTCCTCATCGCGCTCCACAACCAACGCCGCACTAACCACTTGCGGGGTCGCTGCTAAGTAGAGTAGCAAGGGTTCATTTGGCTTCGGGGCGACCAGAACTGGGGGAGAGCTGAGATACGCCTTCAACTGGGCGAGGGCATGTTCAGCTTCCTCCGTCCAGGTAAACGGTCCGGAGCATTTGAGGAGCTTAAATAAGGGTAGCGCCTTCTCTCCCAGCCTCGATATGAACCGACTTAGGGCGGCCATGCAACCGGTGACGCATTGCACATCCCTAAGCTTGCTGGGGGGGCGCATCCGCTCTATAGCTCGTATCTTCTCGGGGTTGGCCTCGATGCCTCGAGCAGAGACCAAGAACCCGAGAAGCTTGCCCGCAGGTACACCGAACACGCACTTATCGGGGTTCAGTTTTATGCGGGCGGAGCGGAGACTCTCAAAAGTTTCCGCTAGATCCGAGAGTAAGGTCTCTTGGTTGCGCGTTTTTACAACCAAGTCATCGACATAAGCCTCAACATTACGTCCTATTTGGCTACCCAAAGAAATTCTAGTACGTTGAAAAGTAGGACCTGCATTCTTTAACCCGAAGGGCATTGTAGTATAACAATAGGTTCCTATGAGGGTAATGAATGCAGTTTTTTCCTCATCCTCCCTAGCCATGCGAATCTGATGGTAACCAGAGTATGCATCTAGAAAACACAAAAGGTCGCACCCCGCGGTGGAGTCGACAATCTGATCTATGCGAGGCAGGGGGTAAGGGTCCTTAGGACATGCCTTGTTAAGGTCGGAGTAGTCGATGCACATCCGAAGCTTGCCGTTCGCCTTGGGAACGACCACCGGGTTCGCTAGCCACTCCGGATGGATGACCTCGCGGATGAATCCGGCCTCCAGAAGTCGCGCCACCTCCTCGCGGATGAAGGCTTGACGTTCCGGGGCCTGCCGCCGCACTTTCTGCCGGACCGGCCTTGCGCCCGGCCGCACGGCGAGACGGTGCTCAATCACCTCCCTGGGGACCCCGGGCATATCCGCCAGTCTCCATGCGAAGACGTCAGCGTTTGCCCGCAGGAAGGAGACGAGCGCGTCTTCCTATTTGCCGTCCAAAAGACCACCGATCCGTGTGGTCTTGGACGGGCCGTCGCCCAGGGCAACCTCCTTGACCGGGACCTCGTCACATGTGATCATCCGCTGCCTCGGGGCGGCGGGGACGGAGGTGCCAAGCCTCTCGTCGCCACAATCGGGCTTGGACGCGGCGGCGAGGTGGTCCGCGCGCTGCTCCATACAAGCGAGCGCGACTTTGAGGTCGCCATGGACAGAGATGGGGCCACCGGGGCCCGGCATCTTCATCTGGAGGTAGGCGTAATGGACTGCCGCCATAAACTTCACCAACGCGGGCCTCCCTAGGACCGCGTTGTAGGGCAGACTGAGGTCCGCCACATCAAAGTTCACCCGCTCTGTGCGGAAGTTGGCGGATCCACCGAAGGTGACCGGGAGGTCGATATGACCTAGCGGCCAAGTGTGACCCGGCGTCACACCGATAATTGGCTGGGACGGCCTGAGCACCATCCCCGGGGCCTGGATGGCGTCAAAGGCTGCGGGAGAAAGGATGTTGAGGGCTGTTCCCCCATCAATGAGGACACGCCCCAGCTTCACGTTGCAAACAGTGGGGGAAACCACCATTGCGATCTATCCTCCCCGGGCAACGCACGGTGGGTGGTCGGTCTGGTCGAAGGTGAGGGCAACCTCCGACCACCGCGCCCGGCGCGTTGCCTCATGAGTAGGGGCCGCGGCCAGAAGCTCTCGCTTCATGGCCTTGAGGCTTCGGCGAGAAACGTGAGCACACGCTCCCCCATCGACAGTGGCAATGGTGGCCCCAGGCTCTTGGAAACCTAGGTCATCATCGCCGTCATCGATGTCCTCGGCGGGGGCCTTCTGCTTGGCCTCACTTCGCCGATTGCCGGAAGGAACCGCCGGGGACTTGCCCTCTCGGCGCTCCTGCCTCCTCTCCTCCTCCCACTTCCTCGTCCGCTCAGCCAAACTTTTGACTGCGCGGCAGTCCGCGAGGTCGTGAAGGGAGGTGTTGTGGACGATGCACCACTTGCCGGTTGGGCGCTCCCTACTGGGAGCGCCGGCCTCCTTCTTTTTGTCGCTCGCAGGCCTCCCCTTTCGGGTGGCCCGTGAAGCGTCCTCGACGGCGAGGACATGACCCTCGTCGTCGGAATGGGCTGACCTCTTCTTCCTCCTCCTGTCACGCCGCCCTGTCTGAGCAGCGGATCCGGGGGCGGCCGAAGCTGCCACACCGGAACCGGAGGGGTTCCAGGTCCATGCCTCCTCCTTACGAGCCACTCGGTCCGCGAGCTGAAAAAGCTCCGCGGTAGTCTGGGGCTCTTTGGAGGCGATCTTTTCGAGCATGCGGTTGTGCCGCACACCCCCCTGAACGCGTAAATCACCGCGTGTGCAGGGATGCATGGTATGGTGTTGCGGACTTGACAGAACCGCTGAATGTATGAGCGAAGTGACTCATCATCCCTTCGCTGGACTGCATGTAAGTCCGCTTCTTCACCTGGGCGCGGATATGTGCCTTGAAAGTTCATGGTGAACTGTTGGCACAGATCCTCCCAAGAGTGGACCGACGCGGGTGGCAAGTTCATTAGCCAACCCCGCGCCTGTCCCTTCAGGGCCATGGGAAAGAAATTCGCCATGACCCTGTCGTCACCCCCGGCGGCCTCGATCCCGGTCGTGTAGACCTGGAGAAACTCGGCGGGGTTGACGCTCCCGTCATATTTTTCGGCGATGGTGGGCCGGAACCTTGGGGGCCAACGGACGTTCCGAAGGCTCGCCACAAAGGCTCTACAGCCGACACCACCAACCGGGGGCACGGAGGGCTGATTCCCGCGTCCGTGTTGTGGTGACACTCCGGACGAGGAGGCGCCCTCCGTTGCGTGGGCAGCACGTCGGCCATTACGCCGGCGCTCGATACTGTTGCGGGCATCTGGCCCCCCACGCTGATCTTCCCGGGTCGGAGGTGCTGACGAGGGAGTGGCAGCCGAATGGCGAGCAACAGCCGCCGCCCGCCGCGCCCTCCGCCTTGACGACGCGGAGCCGGTGGTAGCAGCACCAGAGGCCTTGGTGGCGGAGGACCGCCCACCAGCATCTAGGCGCTGCCGCGCCGTCATGAACAAGTTGGCCACGTCATCCAGCCAACGTTGGGCTGGAGACTCCGGGTCAGGGACAACGGGCGGGTGACGTAGGAGCGCACCCGCCGCTTGGAGTGCGCCCTGGGCGTGCTGCCGTCGCCGTAGACGAGGAGGCGACGCTCCCCATCTCGGCGCCCTTCTCCATCACCCGTGGATGTCGAAGTCGCGGATCCTTCGACCCTCTCGAGCGCCTCCTCCCGCCTAGGACTTTGGCGTGGAGGGGGCGGTGGAGTACGAGCTCGACGGCGTGGGTTTGGCTCCCCGTCGTCACCGCTAACACTCGGAGAGAGGTTGTGCGCCTTTGCTTGTTCGGCCATTGGGCTGAACAGGAAAAGCTTGGCGCACACGAAAGAGTGCGAGAGCTTAGAAGAACACACGCAGAGCCCCCTACCTGGCGCGCCAGATGACGGAGCGTGGGGGCTCCTCACCGGGAGACCGCGCAGGCCCCCCTTTGCAGGTTCGGCCGGGGACCCTGGGTGAGATTCTAAGCTCCTAGTTTGTGGAAGGTTCGCGAGAGTGGAAAAAGCACAAGACACGGGCGATGTATACAGGTTCGGGCCGCTGAGAAGCGTAATACCCTACTCCTGTGTTTTGGTGGATCTGTGTATGAAGAAGCTACAAAGAGCTGGAGAGCTCGAGAACTCTAACTCCCTCCTTCCTTTCTTTTTCGTCCTGGATCCCCCTCCCCTTTTCTAAGTGGGCAAGGTCCTCCTTTTATATCTCAAGGGGATACCACATGCACCATCTCTCTTTTTTGTGTGGGGACTTATCCTATCTTTTCAAAAATGGACGGAGATTTGTATGATTGCCGTCCGAATGACCTTCTGATGGGACGGCCCATACCTACCTCCACTTCCGCCGGAAGCAGGCGCGACGTGGGAACATGGCTGTTTGCTGACGACATGACCAGTGTCAGACCGGTCACAAATCGGTCATTCTTGACCACCACGTGTCAGTTTAGCAATCTGCATGTTCATCCTTCTTCATGCAATGTCTTGCTTGTAATGGTTAGGATGAAGCCTGGCATATATCTGACCGGGTCCAACGTGCCACCTCCAGGAGCTAACACGCCGGCTCCGGCTAGGGACGAGTGCTTGGAGGCTCTCATCCTGACGGGATGGGGCGAGGCGTGCGTCAGACTGCCTGTCGCCACCTAACCCACGATCTGATCGGTCTGTGACTGGTCACAGACCGGATAAACAAGCGCGCTACACTGGGTTACATGCGGCGTGACGCGCTCGTCCAAATCGCAATAAATGCGGTTAGGTGAGCCCCGCTGCGCTCACCTAACCCATACACGCGGCGCAAAACCTACAAGGGGTCGGGGCGCCTCAGCCCTCGGGGCCGAAATGGGAGCGGTCCGACCCCTCGGGAAGACAAAGAGGCGGCCACATCACCCTCGGGCCCGACCCCCCCGAGGTGGTCAGGCCTCGTGGGTGATTGCTCCTGCCCAAGCCTCTAGTCATGATACTCCCGGTCCCATGTCACCGACACCATGAATCCCTTTTATGCATATCTGGATTTGGATCCTGCAGAACAAACATATAGGATGAGTAGTATCTGATGTAAATATAATACTCGAGAAAAATTCAAGTATTTTAAAATGTTTATAAATATGTATTTCTCCTCTTGTCAATTTTGATTTCCCCGAGCAGATGATTCATTACGTTTAAACGCTCTGTCCGACTAGTCATAGCCCCCAAGCACCGGGAGTCGGCCTAGGCACTTCCCAGACATGCATATGAGTGACATGAGTTCGCCATTAATGGAACAAAGTTTCACGAATCAGAATTTACTACTCGGGTACTTTTACAATTATTAAGAGTAGAAAATAAATTATCTTATCTCTATGCTTTTGATTTCTTCCGAGTAATACTTAGCACCTTGCGTTACTCGGTCCATCCAACGAGCCCCCGGGTGCTAGGAATCGGCCCAAAGGCAACTATCCATCGACAAACCAAACGGAAAGCATAGGAAGATAGAACTCCATAACTCGTAGGCACTTTTGTACTCAGATTATATCGCAAGCAATCAATATAAATATTTATGAAAATTGTTACAAAATATGATATAACATCTGTAGCCCCCGACTCACTAGTCAACGGCGAACCAGTTGATGTAGTGAGGCAAAGGAAAAGGCAAAATATCACATAAAGAAATAAATGATGACTTAGCTTTGTCGTATTCCCTCGGTGACAGCAAAAGTAGCCAATGTGGGAACGAAGCAGTCCATCAATGGTGACAAAAACACCAGTCGGCGCCAGTGGAACCAAGCCAGTGGTGTAGATGATGAAGCCCATTAATGGCGGCGAAGTCCGCCAACCGTATAGGCGAAAACACCAGTCAGTGGCGGCAGAGGCAGGCCGGCGGTGAAGTCGTAGACGCCTAACAACGGCGGTATAATAGGCCAGCCGTGCTGGCGGAGACACCAGTCGGCGGCGGCAACGGCAAGCCGGTCGGTGAAGACGTAGACGCCTAACAACGGTGGCATAATAGGCCAGCCGTGCAGGCAGAAACACCAGTCGGCGGCGGACGAGGCGGCCGGTCGGTGAAGACGTAGACGCCCAACAACGGTGGCATAATAGGCCAGCCGTGCAGGCGGAGACACCAGTCGGATGCAACGAAGGCAAGCCGGTCAGTGAAGACGTAGACGCCCAACAACGGTGGCATAATAGGCCAGCCGTGCAGGCGGAAACACCAGTCGGCGGCGTACGAGGCGGCCGGTCGGTGAAGACGTAGACGCCCAACAACGGTGGCATAATAGGCCAGCCGTACAGGCGGAAACACCAGTCGGCGGCGGACGAGGTGGCCGGTCGGTGAAGACGTGGATGCCCATGAACGGTGGTGTGACCAACCAACCGTTTAGGCGAGGACACCAGTCGGCGGCGACGGAGGCAGCCGGTCGGTGAAGATGTACATGCCCATCAACGGCGATGTGACCATCAAACCGTATAGGCGAGAACACCTGTCGGCGGCAACGGAGGCAAGCCGACGGTGAAGTCGTAGACGCCCAACAACGGTGGCATAATAGGTCAGCCGTGTAGGCGGAGACACCAGTCGGCGGCGGCGAAGGCAGCCGGCAGTGAAGACATGTTTGCAACCCATGGGCAGCGATGGAGTGCATGCACACAAGGAGCAAACTAATTTGATTAGTAATAACAAAGTATATAGAAAAAGTATATGCATGCCACAAACATGCATATTTGCATGTAGATGTGGCTGTCTGATTTGGTTGTCCGGATGGGCTTCCTAGGGCGACACAGTGGCGATTCGGAAAAACTCACCGACGGTCATACATGCAACCAAAAAATCAGTAAAGATGAATATGTGTTAGTCTGTTAGGAATCAATGCAGCGCAGCACAGGAGGCGGCAGCACAGCCCAATCCAATCTCCCAGCGTTAGAGAAGCTAGACAGCTGTTGATCTTGATAGCCTTCGCGTTTGCTTGCATGCAAAACAAGCAACGTAGTTTGACTAGTGCACACAGCATGCCGTGTGATTCCCGACGTAGACGTGGCCAGCCGATGACTTGAACTTGCACCGAGTAGGACTCGGATTCGAGCGGCCACGCCTTACCCGTGTGTCCTCGGGGGAACACCTCGGCCACCGGCAATATGTGCAAACAGGAAAAAGACAAACACATCAACCTGTGATTAGGAATTAATCTAGTATAGATTAGATTAGAACGATGAATCCGGATTGGAGATTCGAGCCATCGTCGGTGAGATTGATTCCATCGCACTTCTCGACGGAAACTCGACGCACCCCTACCTGGCACGCCAACTGTCGAAACATGATTTCGGCAATAATAAAAAGGGGTAGCACACGAGACCTAAAAGTGGATGGATGCAGAGACAAAGGATTTAGACAGGTTCAGGCCCTCTCAATGAGAGGTAATACCCTACTCCTGTTTGGGGATTTGAATCCGCCGGGTGTGTATTGATCTGACGATCAGGTTGTCTCATGCCTCTTAGAGGGCCTCCTGCCCACCTTATATAGGATGGGGGCAGGATTACAAGATAGAAACCTTAACCAATAAGGTACCGATTTCCTAAATCTACTTTACAATCTTATCAAACCAGGACTTTAGGCCGTTCCATAATATACAGGGAAACGTAATACCCAAGTCATGATCTGTTACATATTCCATACATATATGTTATCCCCTATTACTAGTCGGATAACCATGCCGTGTGGGTATGGGGTACCCATAATCTCCACAGGCGGGCTCCGGGAGGCATGCGGCACAGGCCTCTACTCCACCGTGATCATCTCCTTCCTGACCGACTTCGGCGGCGGCAACTACAAGCTCAACCTCGCCGGCCACGCCTGGAGCGCCGTCGGACCGGACGTCAAGTACTGCCGGTCCAAGGGCGTCCTCGTCCTCCTCTCTATCGGCGGCGGCGTCGGCAGGTACTCCCTGGCCTCGCAGGCCGATGCCAAGGCCGTCGCCGACCACCTCTGGAACTTCTACCTCGGTGGGACCAGCACCATGTCCTGGCCGTTCGGCGACGCCGTGCTCGACGGCGTCGACTTCGACATCGAGCTGGGCAGCAACGCCCACTACGGCGACCTCGCCAGGTACCTCAAGGCGTACAGCGGGAGGAAGCCCGGAGGGAGGAAGGTGTGGCTGACGGCGGCGCCGCAGTGCCCGTTCCCGGACAGGATGCTCGGCGAGGCGCTGCGCACGGGGCTGTTCGACCGAGTGCACGTCCAGTTCTACAACAACCCGGTCTGCAACTACCGCGCCAGCAACGTGGCCGCGTTCACCTCCGCATGGAACAAGTGGGCGGCGAGCCTCCCCGGGAGCTCCGTCTACCTCGGCCTCCCGGCGGTGAGCGGCGCAGCGAACAACGGGTACGTGGCTCCGGCGACGCTGAAAGAGAACGTGCTGCCGATCGTGCAGAAGTCCAAGAACTACGGCGGTATCATGCTGTGGAGCAGGAACTGGGACAAGCAGACCGGCTACAGCAAGAGTGTCAAGTCTGCCGTGTGATCACCGACCGGACTACCGGTTGGTGTTTTACGTGTGCATTTGTTTCAGTGCCATTTCCACTTTGAATAAAGAGCAGGTACAATAAGACTGACTCATCAGCTCCAAAAATTACCATGTCATCTTATTCCTACATGGAAGGGAGAGAAACGAGGAGAGAGAAGAAAGCGGACGACTAATCTGTCGCCGGGCGTTACACAATTTTTGATGTGCTATCGCCCGCGTGCAGTCGGCCCTGGCGGTAAAAGACACGGTTTGTGGGGCCCGCACACACCTCCCGTGTAATATGCGATCTCCCCTCCCTCGATCCTTTCCGGCTTTCATGGACTTCTCACTGGCGACTGTGGTGGTTTCTCTTCCGCCCTCACGCCGTCCCCTCTCCTGTGCTTCCTTCTCCCTCACCACGCGTGGGGACCCACCACCGCACCACCGGCCGTAGGGCTTCGGCTCCACCATCCCCATCCGCCGCCTCTTCCCCTCCCCGCAGCCGTGGCGCCACCGCCCTCTGCCTCGGCAGCGCCGCGGCGACGGCAAGAGGGAGGAGCGGACGAAGCTAAGGGAGCGGCACCACCGGGCCATCACCAGCCGCAAGTTGTCTAGGCTACGACAGCATAGCAACTTCCCGCTCTCCGCGCGCGCCGACATGAATGATGAACGATGTTCTCGCCGCACTCGTGCGCGCCGCCGGTGTCAGGCCCGCGCGAGTTTCAGGCTGAATTCAAGAGGAAAACATAGAAGTTGCAGAGATATTTGGCTAGGTTAGCTACTTAATAGGAAGAAAATTGATAGAAATTACACTGGATTGAAAGAAACAGTGTAGAAACGATGAACTGAAACTTGCCTAAGCCAGTTCCATGCTTCAAATTTGCCCTCATCAACTTCTCCATAGCTACATCAAATTCATATTGCCTATAAGCATAAGCAGCAGCTTCCATCAATTTTTTTAAGTCATCCCCTCTATATCCAGCAGACACAAAGTTGGCATGCAAATGCCTAAGACAGAACCTATGCTCAGCTGTAGGAAAGACATCAGGTATGGCTACCAATATTCCCTATAAAATACAAAGAAGTACATTGTAAGAAAAAGAAAATTTTCAAACATATCTAATGTGAAAGTAGTAATGTCCAATGCTAAGATCTGGAACATATCTTCTGCCTATCACTCATGAAAACCCAGCCACCATGCTCATGTCCATCTCCAATGCATTCTTTTAAGCAGTTCAAGAACCATTGCCATGAATGATTGTTTTCAGATTCAACTATTGCAAATACTAGTGGACAGAGACATATTGTTATTGGCATCTCTACCAGTTGCTGCTAGGATCTGTGCTCTATTTGGTAGCTTAACACGGGTTCCATCGACACCTATAAAAGGTCTACAGGCAGCTATAAACCCATCAATCTGAGCTTTAAATGATATGAACATTCTTACAAACACAAGGTTCACATCTGGATCCTGTGGTACAACACACTTCACTACTACCTTGCTGCCTGGGTTAACAAGCAAAAGGGTATGAGCATAGTCTTGGATCCTCTTGAACTGATCCATATGGTCACCTAACACCATTTTAACTGCTTCCCTCTTAGCCCTGTAAGCTTTGTACTTCGAAATTCCAATATGTGTGTCTCTTAGCAGTTAGCACAGAGTCCCACAGATGTCTAACCTTCCAATCTCTATCACTTCTAAAATCTTCAACATAGTCCTTTGCAATCCACTTTGCATCCAATTGCTTCACATCATGGGACCTTCCACATGTATGATCTTTTATAAACTTTTTTAACTTGAATGTCTTCTCACCAGGGATCACTCTTCCATACATGTACCATGCACAACCTTGTCCCAAACACTTAGCAGAACCTTTTCAGGATCATTCTTCCTTTCAACCTTCCTCCCTTCTCTAATTATCAGATTCTTCATGGCCTCCCTGAATTGACCAACATCAGTGAACAACATACCCTCTTGGATATATGGATGCCTCATGGTACCCTCATCAAACCAATTGTCGTCAACGCCCCTTGATCTGTGCACAAAAAGTTGAGTTTCATGTGCCTCATCTAGAGTGTGTTGCCATCATTTGGTTCATCAGACAAATATACTACATCAGTATTTTTCTTTTCTGAACTTGATGCAGTAGCATTCTACTTTGCTAGGCTCTTTGCCCTTCTAATTGATCTCACACTAACCTGGTTATTGCCATTATCATTACTTCTACCATTAGTAGGTAATTTACCATCTTGTTTTGCCCCGATGTGCTGCTTCTTCCCAGAGTACAACTCATCATCTCCACCATCACCATCAAATATATAATCACCAGCATCCACAACAAGTTTTCTACCTCATGATCAGGTACAATCTCAACAAAAGACGAGTAATCATCAATTTCATTCAGAGCAAAGTATGTCTCATCTTCCACACTATCGTCGCTATTTGATGTTGCTACTATGTCTCTTATAGCAGCACTACCTTTTCTTCTACTAGGACCGTTCACTAGAATTTCATCATTCATCACTAGCCTTGCAGGACCCAGGACAATGTACAGGCTGCAACTACTTTTTCCTTCATAATCAGTCAATAGTTGAATGCATTGGTTGTCATCCATTAAAAGCACAAGACCATTGGGTGCAAAATATCCAGGCTTCAAGTAATACAAACTATCATTTTCCTTGAGCCCAAATTCTTTCAGCTGATCTCGCAGCTTGAAATAGCTCAAGTAATCCTTGTTGAATTCATGGATACTTGAACGACCTTGATATGTGATATTGTCCTTACTAAAAGAACAACCGTTGAAAAATCTTCAGCCTTATCACACCGATTTTCTCCATCTACAAAGATTTCATCAACCAAAGTGATGAATATGCATAAGCCAACACAAAACAGAACAAGTACTTGAAAAAAATTAATCAAATTTTAAGCCCATGGCCAAACATCTATTACTAAGAACTATCGATCAACCATGGGACTAAACCCTACCCACAAATTCCCAACGAAATCTCTACAATTTGAAGGCCTCATGTGCTCCTACCATATAGATGTCATTAAAAATCCCATTATCAACTTCCCTAAAACCCAAATTCACACGTCTACCTTCTCCCACAAATTTGCTCACCATGCCCTAACATACAAGAAGAGGAAAGAAACTTGCCGTGTTGTTGCACCGAGGTAGCCAGAACTGATTTCTCAGTTCTCACCAACAGAACGGAATGAAACTGAGTTGTCACCAATGGAAGGAAGGAGGAAGGGGCACTCGATCGCCGCCAGTCACCCTTGCCGATCGCCGCCATGCTTAGCCCTCCTGCCGACGGCGGAGGTATTAGCGCTACAAACTTGCTTGTGATCAAACTCGATTCAAGGGTGTGACTAAACCAAGCCACGCTGGAAGACCTCGATTTTGGCTGATCTAGCCCGCAGCGCATCCACGATGGCAAAAATGAGCTGACTCATCTATTCACGTGTGGACACTGGGGAGGTAGTGCTTTTGGCATAGTTACTTCGGGGTGGGTGGGTAATTGCATCAAAATGGGTTTTGGGAGAATATCAAATCAAGAGTGACAATTGGGGTGGTGTTTGCAATTTTGCCAAATATTTTTGCCACATGGAGCGAGATGGTATGACATGTGGGTCCAAAATTACCAAATAATAAACGTGTCCGAATATACCCAAAATTGGACTTGTTCTGTTGCATATTACGAATAAAAAATATTGGTGTAAACAGATTTCAAATTTGATGCATAGTTTAAAGTTTTGAGGTGTTAAATAAGAAGAGAATGACTAGTACAGATAAATCACGTTGGTCTGTTAGTAACGATCACGTGTGTTATGCTGATTATCAAACATGGTAACCACTGTCATTAGCAAGTGACATGATTTTTTTTCTTTAACAAGTCGGGTGGATTAACTCGTCTAGGCCTAGGCTTATCATGAAAATTAACACGTGATTCTATCGCTTGGCGCTGGAAACTCAAAGGTGGTTTCCATCGCCTCTGCCTATATGTTGGTCTTTCTTAACCTCACTGATAGAATCCGCAAGCACACGGGAAAATACCGATGTAGCATTTCACCCGGGAGTATTCTTAGGTATCGATTTTCACAGGGAACGTGTGTGTCGACTCTAAATTAGGTTCATCCAAGGACACGAAGCGATGGATAGGCAAAAGGATAGAGAGGTTTCACCAGTGAGAAACAATGTCTACATAAAGCTTAACTTTAATCCTAACACAATACTTCGGGCACTGGCCAGCTCGCTGCTCCCAGATATCGCTCTACTGTGCACCCGGACAAGGAGGACTTTAGTGATAATGAGGGCTGTCACCATCTCTACACCCACCTCACACCTATTGTGGGATGCGGAGCAAACACTGGAAATTAACTACCTAGACACCGTGTCTAAGCAGATTAATTACTTACTTTAAAGTTAGCTACACACTAAAGTAAAGCACTATATTTTAGTTGATTATAGTGAACGATGATCCTGTATGCTGATTAGGAACTAACTAAGAAATAATTCTCACCAAGCAAAACTAAATTACTCAAAAGATATTTCTATTATAATCAGAGTAATTAACAGAGTAAAAGAAATAAGAAGAGGATTACCGACAACTCCGAAACTCCTACTTCTTCTACTCTACTCTCTCCCTAATCTAGTATACAATAAAGTACAATAGAGCCTCTTATAATTCAGCTCAAACTTGGAGTGTGTGAGTGAAGTGAGGAGGTGAAGTCTTTATATAGGGCAGGTATGACGGTTACAACGATGCGAGTTGTCGTTTGTGCCCTCCAACCACCATCCGGAGCTCATCAAAACCGTTCACGCCAAAACCTAGATCGGAGGACTGTGCTGGGGTTTCGGCACCCATGTTTGGCACAACCAGCCCCAACTTCGGCCTGTTACTCCTTCTCTGCATCCTTTATCCATTTCTGCGAGTGGAAAGCCCCATTTGAAGATGTTTTCTGATAGTTTCTGGCCCACTGTTTGTATGGATAGGATTTCATCTTCACTTAAGTCTTTTTTTGGTCCAACTTTGACGGTTCATCACCTGCATACAAATATATACCAACACTCGTGGAAGATATTAGAATTAAACCCTATTACTATGTTGGATGTTTTATTTCTTTGATTTATGCAGCTATTGGCGGCATAAAATTGGCATTTAACAGCCGCCAACACTATATAAGATGCAGACCCTTCTCGCAGAAGGCCGCACACGAGACTGGAAAAATAGGCAGTGACGAGAAAAAACGGAAAGACTATCTCCTGAAGAAACCACAAATAATTCATCTGCAGGCGGTGCTTTGAGAAAATTAAGACTTGTTGGTGGCTCGCAAACAGTCGTGCCGTGCAGTGGAGATTGAATTCCCCATCATCAAGCTGATGTTGTAGGTGGAGATGATCGTGTTAGATGGCGAGTTCGAGGAATAAATTCCTCCAATCCTGTTGGTAAACCGGTCGTTCTAATGAATGATCGGAATGATCGGACTACATCTTTTCTTCTCAACAATTGGAGCGCTCTGGAAATCAAATCGCTTCTACTTTCTCGAAACATAAACTTGGGTACGTCTAATATGCGTATCGGACCATCCTCGTATTTTTTTATAATCAAAACACATGTTTTTATGATGCACATGCTGGGAGGGAGCCCCAAATTACAAAATAAAGGAGTGGAGATTAAAAATACTTGACGTTACGTTCAAGACCGATAAGGTCTGGGAATGCATTGGCTAAAGCTGAAAAAGCTATGGACACCACATATGTAATAGACAAAATCACGACCGAGTGCCAGCAAGGCCAGGTCGTTACATTATTAATACGTCCAAACAACAGGAACAGATGCACCATTGTTGGGCACCGACGAGGCAAAAGCAACTACAAATCCATGTCTGATGAAGGCCGAAATACATGACTGGGCACCGACGGGGCAAAAGTCATCCCCTTCATTGTGACACTTGTTCTATACACTGACATAATAATAATGTACCGTGACCGGATTGGTGAAGCAAAACCGCCCGTTCTACCGTACTCAACATTAAATCTGCACCAACATCAACCTTCGACGAGCAAATTATTTTGAAGACGACGAACACAGGCGCAGCTTAGTCAGAGGCATTCCATAGGCTCGTACTATCGATGTAATTAACCGGTAATCTCATTGCTAGGCACCGGGAATCAGCGGACTGCATACAATCTCCTGTCAGCATACCTTTCTATTAAGCATTCTCGCGAAGGCAAAAGGTGAACTCCTGCGGGAGCCCTCATGTATTTGTAAACATTCATGTTAATGAATCATGATTAATAAAATACGTGGTTTCCCTATTTTCTTTGTATTTGTTGTTTTGTTTTCATGAAACAAAATGGCATGCCCAGTGGGACCTATTTCTCCTCCCATCTCTGCTGTGCTGTGATGGTCATCGTCAATTCTTATAAAAAATGTTCGCTAAATGGTGCTGATTAAAATCATTAACTGGTATAATGATGGCCGGTTGGAAAAATATATGCGCACCATGTACCTGTGTGCATGCATTGTTTGAATATTCATCAATCGAAGACCTGTTATGTCTGCTATAGTAATAAAGCAACTAAAGAAATGATCGTGAGTATCCTTTATGTGAGGAAATAAAAAAATGGAGGCCAATACACATATATTGTTGGTAACAATGCAACCCTCCTATTAAATTTGACTTTGTGTACATACTGTTCTGGTGCAAATCAAAATATATAAAAGCAATAAAGGAAATGTTCACTTCGCTATATTTGAAATAAATAAAATATTTGAAGAGCTATTACAAGCCTGAAACAAGATTTTGAAACTAGCGTCTACTCATTTAATGAGCAACCTATGAAAAATAATCAAATATATTGTAGACATATTGAGACAAACCAAACTTGACTGGCTTAGTAAAGTCTACATTATCTTGGAGAGACTCTTGGTGCATGCTCGCCTGCTCTAAATGCTCCACAATCTCAGATCCTCGATCTTTAGCTTGACGATGTCACTCAAGATGGGTGTTCAAGTTCTCTATTACAACATCTTGTCGGCATTGCGCACTGGATTAAGCATCTTCCACCTATTGAAGTCTTGCTTGCAACACTGCTATCTCTGCTTTGATTTTCTGGGCTTGTCACAAGCACTCTCTCTTATTGCCTTCTTCTACTACTCGTTCTATGTTATATTGACTCGTTAGTGCTTCCAAGGCAATGCACGATCACTCCAACTTGCCTTAAGCAGTACGGAGCATATTGACATGTTGGTTAATCTGGTCTTGTTGTGCGAGAATAAGATTAGTAATTGGCAGTGGCGCTTCCTCTGATAGCGCTCCCTTTAGCACACGTAACCCTTCCATTAGCCTAATTTCAGGAGGTGGCTTTGAGAAAAAGTTACTCCACAAATCCAGATTGATGCTAGTCTCTTTAAGTACAATATCCTTCTGTACCGGGCATTGTTTGAGTAATTCTTGAAATGCTTTGATCTCAGACCAGACATGTTTAAGACCATGAGCCGAAACAACATCTGAAAATTTTGGAAGGGTCGCGGAGTTGTCCCCATGAAATTCATTAAACTGGGAGCTTTTCCCTGCATCAGAGTTCCTGTTCGGTGCTTGCGGGACTTGTGCTTGATATGCTCAATATCCATGGATAACTTCGTGGATTCACTGGACAATTTTTTAGCACATGTCAATGTGGCTGAAACACATGAGAAGGGGAGTGCGTGAAATTGATTATTTATAGAAAAAAATGAACAAAGACAAATATAAAATAGATGAGTTATACCTTGATGACACTTTCCTCCCTTCATGTATCAGGGTTAGCCTCAGTACACGCCTCATTGTTCTCTGGGAGATGTGAGTCAACATGGTCCTCCTGAGTAGCATCTGGGAAAATAGGTGAGTCCAGATAGAGACCGGTTTCAGGGTCTGCCCCTCCATCTAAAAGAGCTGCTATATCAGGAAACTCGCTTGTAAAAAGATCTATGGACGGAGTGCCTATATCATCGGGTGCACGTGGAATAGCCAACCCTTCACTGTAGGGGTCAGTATGAGTCGTGGCTGACGAATTGAGTACAGTCTCACTACGAGGAGATAATGCCAATGACTCCTGTTGTGAAGCTTGGAAAGAAGCAATAGTTGTGACGTTGTCTGAATAAGCAATACACGCTCTGATTTCTTCAATGTTTTTTCCGACTGTTTTGATCCTAGCTTCACACGACCTATGTAGGCTTTGGGCTTGCGGCGGGTGATGGCGATGTGGTCTTGACCTCAGCTCGAGTGCTCTTCTTCTGGTGCTCAGGAGGGGTCAAGATGGACTCGGCTAGTTTTTGTTGTTGAGTAGGTGTGCCCTTGCTAACTCCTAGATCCACTAAAAAAATCAGAGGAAGTAGTACCAATGATCGTTCGGACTTATATTTAGAGGAAACAAATGAATAAATAAAAATAGACTGTAATGAACCATGCACCTGATGTTTGGGTTGCAGGTGCACTATTCTTGGGGGCAATGTTTATGTCCCTGAAGCGTGTTAGCCGTGAACAAAATGAGGCTGGATGTTCTAGAAAGTTGAAAGCTTAGGAGCACCATTTGATATAGTGAGGCGAATGTCTGGTCGCACGTTCCGAAAGGCTGAACTGATATAGAATGACCCTTGGGTTTATAGAAGGCGATATGTCGTCATTGCAAAAGTTGCAGTGATTCTTCCTTGGGATTACTATGCAAATAACTAGAGAAATCGAGGATGCTTGTTCTTCCAAGTGTACGCATAAAAAAAGTTCGACACATGTTGGTCATAGTTGAACATACGGGTAAATCGATGCGAACAATATACTTGATTACCAAAATGATCACCCCTCTTGTAGGTGACACTACCAACAGTACAGCTCACGAACAAATCGACAGCTGCCATAGAAATCACCCATTGCACATGAAGAGCTCTATTATCAAATAAACCAAACTCTTGGTTGATGGTCTAGAAGCGTATCCCAGACCATCCTAAGAAGTCCAACGAATGCAGACCACTACCATCTTGGTTGAAATCCCAAAATAATTCATGTACACTCTTAAAATCCATGGACCAATAGTTCCTGAAGTCCACATTAAAGGGCGGATCAAGTACTGGACATGCTAAGGATGTTGTCATTTGGACCTCGTTCCAGAAAGAAGCAAACCAACCCATGATAAAATGGCCTGGTACAAATAGAGAGCAATCACTGGCTGAGGCCTTCCGTGCCGCTACGTAGTGGTGTACAGTGGCGGAGCCAGGATTTTAAAGTTGGGTATTCCCGTCTAAGCGTTAAGTTGTTGCCCGTCCCTGCCCCTCGCGGCCGCCGGCCACCCAACCGACCTGACCGCCTTAGCTTGGCGGAGTGTCGGGCGCCGCCCGCCGTGGCAATGGCCTCCCTCTGCACGGTAGCACGGTCCAGCTCCCGCCGCCGATTGCCGTCTCGCTGCGCCGCCACCTAGGGTTTGCAAATGGGGAGTGGCGCGAGGGAGCCGAGCCAGGGAGGGATGGGTCATGGAGGGAGAGCGAGAGGGGGCTGTCTGGAAGAGTGGTGGCTAAGTGGGTCAACTGATGTCTGATGGGTCATGACGGAGTGGGTCGGGTTGGTTGGAGGCATCGCAAGAGACCAATTGGGCTGTGTTTGGATAAAAGAGTTGAGGATTTAGGTGTACAAATATGTGTACATGTATATATACTAGAAGTATACTTATTTTTTGATAAAAAATGTTGGGTATTCCCGGGAATACCCGGGAATCATGGTGGCTCTGCCACTGGTGGTGTATATTATCAAGGGCACAATATAAAAATGCCATGCTTGTAATGCCAATAGCTCGATTGCTGCCCTGAGCAATTTCCACTGCCATAGTAATAACTTCGGGACGAATAAATTTCGCCTCCTTTATTGGAACACAATAGGTGCATAACCACGCAGCAATAAAAGTTGCACGATACACCACTTATGGGTAGCTGTATATGTAAGACATCTCAAGGTCGCACATGATAGCAGTTGACCGGTCATTCCGAAGCTCAACGTGGAAACCCTTGTCCTCGTATAAGGGCTCTGTATGGTCAGCAAAGCCGTCTGGCAAGAATGACTAGAAAGACACAGGGTGGTTGCCAAAGAAGTGATTGACCCATGTTGCGATGGTTACTCTAGTCTAGGACCTTCATTCAGCTGTAGGGGACACTCCTCACCATATATGTTGTGTACAGTTTGTACATGGCCATGAGCAGCGGATAGTAGCGGAATAAATTCTTCGTCAAGACGTCCAGAGAATTGGTGTGCCCATAGCATTGTACATTGTGTGCAGAGGATAACTCATGTATGTCCATCCACATTCCAATAAGTTAAGAAGGATGCCACTAATGTAGGCTCTATTTGGCATTTGTAAATCGAGGCCATCACGCCTCGAAATATGCCTGCCTTCTTGAGATATGCAGAGTCTTCAGGATTCATTAGCATGCAGGCCCAAAGCATCAACTTATCATTAGGAGAAACTTCCGTCCTTAACTGCATTGATCAACGTTCCACCCATCGCTTGGTCGTTGAGTTAATAAACTATCGTGCCAGAGTAGCAGTACGGCGCGGCAAATCATAAATGCCAGTCTCATTAAATAAAATCGGCTTTAGGGTCTACAAATCGCCAGGTTCTGCTATAGGTGTGGCCCCAGGCTGATATTGAGAGTAGAATATTGTGTCTTAAGGATAATTAATTATATGGCGTCGGAACACGGAATTGGCCCCAGTTGCAGCTCCGTGTGAGTGAATCCTTTTCTGCCTTGTTTATAAGTTGGCTCCCCCGTTTAATGTTCAAACATGAGGCAACTCTACTCATGAAATCATTTGTTTTCTCCGCTACGTCGGTATTTAACGGCTGCACACTCTCGGGTAAAGCAACAGTTGGTTCTATACCATGAAAAAATCGAAACCATCCCTCTACAGTAGCACTTCTCCGTCTTCCTCTTGCGGCGGTGCTCAACTAGCGTACCCGCTAAATAATGTATATAACGAGGCAATTCTTTTCTATAAAAAAATGGAGAGAAGGGGAAAATCGTGAAACTCATTACTTGATCAGAACTGCTCTACTCAAGCCCTTAACAAAATAATAAAGCAACTTGACGGTGAAAGGAGGATCAATCTTGATCATACCTTACGAGCTACTATTTTTACTCTACGACCGCATTGAGGCCTCTCCGAATTGCCGTATCTTATAGGGTTTTGCTTGAAATTGGTGGCATTGTGCTCCTCTTCTAAATCAATCACGATAGTGGAAGCGTTATGACGAGGAATAACACGCTGCGTGCTTTGGTCTTTGACAGCTTATTTCTTTTTGGCCTGACCACCCTCAGAGGGATTTGGTTGCTTTTTTTTCTCTCCCCATCTTGAATTCTGTGAGAAGCTAGAAGCGTCGACAAGATTTAAAAAAAAAGTGAAGATCACATTCATGATCATGGGGTGGTCAAGGCGCTGACATATTAATCAAGGAATACAAACCTGTTTGTTGTCAGGAAGGTTGGTTCGTGTCATGTCCCGATTTTCGTTCGGGATTAAAAATTATTTAATAATACACTTCTTTTTTGGGCGTGGCAGTTCATTTGCTCCAACTATTGAGAAGGATAATGGTCTAAAAAAATATATATGCGCCTGGAGATGAGGAGTCCGTATAGGATTACCAGTTAGTTTTAATACAGTTTAAAAGTGTTGGAGATATATTGATGACCGACACGTTCAAGATTAATCACTTACTATCGACAAGGATACCTGTAGACCGGATGATAAGGGTATTGGGCTACGTTGGTACGAGGATCTACACGATTTAACATCAAGCAAACAAAGAAATAAGGATTATACTGGTTCAGGCCCCTCGTGAGGTAATAGCCCTAATCCAGTTTATATGAGATTGATATGAAAAACCATAGAATACAATAGAGAACAACTAATCCCGAGGGTCCCGACAAGATCTCCCGGCGAGTAGTATTCAAGTCCTCCGGATTGCTTCTATGGTGGCAGGTTAGCTAGTTGTATGATTCGATGTCTTGGAACCCTTAGGGGGTATGCATTTATACCGTGAGTCATCTTGATCTCCAAGTAGAACTCGGAGATCTCAAATCCTGCACGATATGGTATAGTCATAACCTTTTCCGAGTAGTACTGTGCCATGTACCTACCCGTGGGGATTATTTCCATAATCCCTGTTGATTTCCTTTCTGCATACGGAGCTTTACATATATACGAAGCTATACCGTATCCATATATGACTCGAGGATAGAGGGTATGCTTTATCCATAACCATGACACTTACGGATATTATTTAAATTGATGATTTATTCACCGAGTATTATTCTGTCATGCTTCGCGTACAGTTTATACTCGATGGGGCACATTTGTTTGATTAATTTTTTTATTAAAATTCATCGAATAAATATTCCAAATAATATGCATCAATTTTGCATTGATATAGAAAATATTTTTGCCACATGGAGCGAGATTGTATGACATGTGGGTCCAAAATGATCAAATATATCCAAAATTGGACTTGTTTTGTTGCATATTACGAATAAAAAATATTGGTGCAAACAGATTTCAAATTTGATGCATAGTTTAAAGTTTTGAGGTGTTCAAATAAGAAGAGAATGACTAGTACAGATAAATCACGTTGATTTGTTGGAAACGATCACGTGTGTTATGCTGATTATCTCTAGCGAGAAGAAAATTATAAAAACAAAATCAAATGTGGTACCCACTGTCATTAGCAAGTGACGTGATTTTTTTCTTTAACAGGTTGGGTGGATTAACTCGTCTAAGCCTGGGCTTATCATGAAGATTAACACGCGATTCTATCGCTTGGCGCTGGAAACTCAGAGGTGGTTTCCATTGCCTCTGCCTATATAAGACGCAGACCCTTCCGGTAGAAGGCCGCACACGAGACTGGAAAAATAGACAGTGACGAGAAAAAATGGGAAAGACTCTCCTGAAGAAACCACAAATAATTCATCTGCATGCGGTGCTTTGAGAAAATTAAGACTCATCGGCGGCTCGCAAACAGTCGTGCCGTGATGTGGAGATTGAATTCCCTGTCATCAAGCTGATGTTGCAGGTGGAGATGATCGTGTTAGATGGCGAGTTCGAGGAATAAATTCCTCCAATCCTGTTGGTAAACCGGTCGTTCTAATGAATGATCGGAATGATCGGACTACATCTTTTCTTCTCAACAATTGGAGCGCTCTGGAAATCAAATCGCTTCTACTTTCTCGAAACATAAACTTGGGTACGTCTAATATGCGTATCGGACCATCCTCGTATTTTTTATATTCAAAACACATGTTTTTACGGTGCACATGCCGGGAGCGAGCCCCAAATTATAAAATAAAGGACTGGAGATTAAAAATACTTCATCGACGTTACGTCCGAGACCGACAAGGTCCGGCAATGCATTGGCTAAAGCTGAAAAGGCTATGAACACCACATATGTAATAGACAAAATCACGACCGAGCGCAGCAAGGCCAAGTAGTTACATTATTAATACGTCCAAACAACAGGAACGGATGCACCATTGCTGGGACCGACGAGGCAAATGCAACTACAAATCCATGTCCGATGAAGGCTGGAATACATGACTGGGCACCGACGAGGCAAAAGTCATCCCCTTCATTGTGACACTTGTTCTATACACTGACATAATAATAATGTACCGTGACCGGACTGGTGAAGCAAAACCGCCCGTTTTATCGTACTCAACATTAAATCTGCACCAACATCAACCTTCGATGAGCAAATTATTTTGAAGACGGCGATCACAAGCGCAGCTTAGTCAGAGGCGTTCCATAGGCTCGTACTATGGATGTAATTAACCGGTAGTCTCATTGCTAGGCACCGGAAATCAGCGGACTGCACACAATCTCTAGTTAGCATACCTTTCTATTAAACATTCATGTTAATGAATCATGATTAATAAAATATAAATTTCCCTATTTTCAGTGTGTTCGTTGTTTTGTTTTCATCAAACAAAATGGCACGCCCAAAAGATACATGCCATTGTGACTTGTTTATCTCCATAATCCTTTGGAAGGAAGAAATAGTTTGCGTTACACAATTGCGGTACATGACAGTTACACAATTGCGGTACATGACAGTGACATTTCAGTGGTGAAATGAGATAAGTCTGTGACACTAATGGTTTGAGTATCTTATGGATTCTTGCCTACAAATACATATGAGAGATGTTTAATGCTATGGAAATATGGTCCGTGACAAATGTTGTTGTCAGGGGGAGTATGTATTGTGTGTTGATTGTCATTTGGGAGACATTGGAGTGTCTTAGAGTATACCGAGGGTATTAGCTTGGTGATGATCACTTATACCTGTTCCTAAGGTCCTATCATATATGTCTTTATTGACTGACACCACAAATACATGTGGGCTACCTCACCGACTCTAGAGGTGAGGTGAGGTGAGTAGCAATTTATGTTGAGTGATAATCTAGAGTATTAATCACCTAGTCTCTCCTGAGGTTTGCCTGGTTCAGGGAGAGAGCATCCTAGAACAGGATCACATGGACTGTTTAGTCCACAGTGTTGTACTCTTTTTCCCTTGAGTAAGTGCATCTGTTGTTCCTTACATAAGATTATTTTAACGAGACAACAACGTGCAAAGCATGAGCGATAACTATTTACTCTTTCTCCTAGCTTTTTTTTCCACTGGGATTTGGTAAGAGTTTTGATGAGGCATAGGTTAGTCGCGGATAGGCACAAGGTGGAGTGTTGTGAAACAAATCTCTAGGAGATAGATTTCTTGTGAGCCAGTCCGAACCGGAGTAGAGAAAAGATTTATCTCCTTTTAAGACCCCTATATATACAACGACATTGTGAGACATCTAAGAGAAACTCTAATAGTACCGGCGACAGTTTACTCCAAAAATACCATGTCAATGAGATCATAATAGTAAACTAGTACATGGTACATGCATGGGTTCTTTAGGCCATTCACAGTGGGTCCAATTGGCATTCAGCCTCGCCACCAAAATGCGAATATTCTCTGCCACTTCATCCATCTGCACAGCCTCCCTTAGACCGTGTAGCCAAAGTTGGCTCCGGGTTCCTCATCAGTTTGCAGCAGGTGGGACCCATACTCGAGCTCCATGCCAAGGAAAGGGAGGAAAGAGACCGGTCAGGGGAGGGGAGTTGCCGGTCGTCGGAGCCGGAGAAGCTCGACGCTGGACCGCGCCGCCCGATTCTTCGTCGCGGCAACCGGAGGAGGCCAGATCTGGCCGCCCCGCTGCCCGCCGCTGCTCGGCGAAGGAGAAGAGAAGACGATGGTGCTGCTCGACCCGCCTCCGGCGCCTCCACCGCTCGACCCGCCTCCGGCAGTGTAGAGCATCGCATCGCTAGAGAGGGTGTGAGAGGGCAGGGGAGGGAAAGGAGCTCCTCGACCGCCGCCGACGGAGGAGACCGGACGGGCTGCGCTGCTCGACACCGCCGCCGTCTTCCGCCGCGCCGCTCGACACCGCTGCAGTCTTCCGCTCGAGGGGCGCCGCTTGATTCACCGCCGCCGGAGGAGGAGGAGGGGAGGCACGGCGCCAGGCCCCACCGCCGTCGCCGCTCGGCCCGGCGCCGTCTCCCGCTCGCCCCCGCGACCTCTGCTTGAACCGCCATTCTGCCCGACCTCCGCAGCCCGACCTCCGCGACCTCCGTCTCCGCCCGGCTCTCTGCGGTGGCCGGTGAGGAAAGGAAGAGAGGGGAGAGAGAGAAGAGAGGGGAAAAGTAAAAAGAGAAAAGTGTAAAAGTGGTATTAGTGGAACCCACTACTAGCTACTTGTATGTGGTCTTGTGGAGTTTGCACTGTGGAACATGTGGCTAATACCATTTTTGGTCTACGTGGCATGTGAAAGAACACCAAAACTTGGTAATGCACTGTGAATAGCCTTAAAATACTAATTTCCTCCTCATATCACCCTCTCACCTTGATGTGGCTGACAGTGGATTGCTCAGCCCGTCTTGGTTTGTGTGTAGCGCTACTGCTTATTTAGGTAGTGTTTGGATAAGGACTAAACTCTAGTCCCTGTCACATAGGATGTTTGGACAATAATTTGAAGTATTAAACATAGACTACTTACAAAACTAATTACATAAATAAATGAGAGCTAATTCGCGACACAATTTTTTTAAGCCTAATTAATCCATAATTAGAGAATTTATATTGTAGCATCACATAGGCAAATTATGAATTAATTAGGCTTAATAGATTCGTCTCGTGAATTAGTCTAGGGTTATGGAATGCATTTTGTCATTAGTCTACGTTTAATATTTCTAATTAGGGTCCAAACATCTGATGTGATAGGGACTAAAATTTTTTAGCCCCATCCAATCACCCCCTTAGTTGCCGGCCAGTCTTATCACTCCTCGTCTCTCACCTCCAGCTCATTGTTAAAACTGACATGGCAGATTTGCAGCTGATTATTGTACCCGCTCTAAGGTTGGCTTGTACTCGAGATCATATCTATAATAAAGAGAAAGCTCAAACCTACATCTTTACCAATTGTCTACTTTTCCAATATTCTTAAGGGCAAAGAAAAGGACACGAATGTTCTACACGTTCTCATGCCTCTACTGCTACGAAGAGGGACATAGAAGAAAACAGACCCGGTGATCCGCTAATAGATACGTTGGTTTACAATAGTATTGTACATATGAGTGGCATTGGCCAAATCCCAAACATTTGTTAAAATGGACCGAAATTTTCAACTAAATTCCTGGCCCATCAATGGAAAATGGTTGGGATTTGGCCCACACCAAACAAGCGTCACTGGACTAACGGTGGCAGGGTCTGTGCTCAACACTCTATTCTTGTCGTTACTCCTCCCTCCACTTTCTCGCGGTCTCGTCCAATGACAGGTGGCCCATGGAGCCAGCCAGAGCCAATCACATCCACCCAAACTATCGCCCTCTGTCTCTCTCCCACTCCACTCCACTCTCCAGAAGTGAAAAAGTCCCTACACTCCCTACCCTGTCTGCCTGTGTAGACCCCCCGTGCCCCTGCCACTCCCATCAACCCCCATTAAACAAACCAGAATCCACGCAAGCAGCAGCCGAAGGGATGCTCGCGACGCCCACCCACGCCCCCCACAACCCCGCATCGTCATCACCACCACCACTCCTCGCCTCCTCCCACTCCCACTTCCGACTCGCCTCCTCCCACCCCCACCTCTTCCGAGGCAGCCCACGATCGCGCCTCCGTCTCATCCGCGATCCCGGCCGAGCCGATCCGCTTGCAGGCGGCGGCGGCGGGAGGGTGGTGGGGGTGTCGGCGGCGGGGAGGACGGCATCATCCGCCGCGGCGCCCGCGGAGATGGAGTGGGTGCGGGTGCTGGAGGAGGGGGTGTTCCGGTTCGACGCGTCGGGGGCCGCGCGGGCGGCGGCCGCGCCCAGCTTCTCGTTCGCGGAGCCGCGGCGGAGGGAGGCGGCGCGGGAGGGCGCGGATACCCCCGCCGTCGTGCCGGCGTGCCACGTGGTCGGGGACGCCCAGAAGGTTCTGATTAAGGTACGGGTTTATTCGCTTGGGGGGCAACGCGCGTGGGGTTTGTGAACTTGTGTGTCGCTACTGTACTGTGTCTGTGTGGCGTGGGAATGAGGCGGCGAGGCGAGGTGATTTTTTTTTTTTTGGATTTTCCGCTCCTGCATCTGCATGAGGAGCTGATCCGCGTGGGGGTGGCGATTTTTCGCTTTATTGTTCTGGAAGAGGGGAACGAGCCAACGGCATTGCTGCGACGATGCAGTCGCATTGTAATTCACGTGCAGCTGGGGACCTGGGGTGACAATCGTATAAAATACAACACGTTTTCTCGTAGCTGTTTTGGGGTAATACATCTTTTGTTTGCAGAATCTTATTGAAATGATATAATACAATGTGATCATCACATTCATAGGATTAAATGCATCCATTTATGGTATGGGATGAATTTGTATGTTTAGCAGTTAAATTTAGTCTTCTGATGTCATTGTCCCGTTCTTTTCTCCAACAAGAGTTGGTTGAAGATTAAGATTTTCATGGCACGCTTTTCAAACTGCTAAACAGTGCGTTTCGTGCAAAAACTTTCTATATGAAAGTTGCTCTAAAATATAATACTAATCTACTTTTCAAGTTTGTAATAATTAATCTTCATCTTCATCTCCATCTTCAGGAGAAAAGAACACCATCCGTACACATCATGAAACCACATATAAACGCAATATATTAAGTCCCTAATCTGCCTGATATAAGTTGAAACTTTGACATTTACTCCTTTTGATGTACATTCATGCTAGATGGTCTTCTCGATGAAGGATAAAATGGTCCAGAATCCAGATGTTTAATTTAATGTTCCATTGCTTTTTTATGCTCACCAAAATGTTGGAAACATTTAATATTAAGCAATCCATAGCACTAAGTTGACACCCCAATGTCTGTCAAAGAGAGCAAAATCCTATAGTGGTTACTAGTAAAACATGACTTCTGTCTACTTTATACTACATTTGCACAGACCTTCTCCTTGAAAACTACACAAAATGTCCATTAGTAAGATACCGGACAAATTTGCATGTTTTGGCTTACTTGGCTGTTCACTTGATCCAACAGCTTCCTGCTGGGACGTCTTTCTATGGCACAGGAGAAGCAAGTGGCCCGCTCGAGAGGACTGGGAAAAGAGTACGTTATCTGCTTGAAGAAATTGTTTGTCATTTCTTGTAAATTCTAGTTCTTAGCTGTTTACAAACATTTGATCTCGTGTTATGTTTTCCACTAGGTTTTTACTTGGAACACAGATGCATGGGGTTTTGGGCCAGGAACCACTTCATTATATCAGTCACACCCTTGGGTTTTGGCTGTCCTCCCTGATGGAAAGGCACTAGGTGTCCTTGCTGACACTACACAGCGTTGTGAAGTATGCTGAGTGTATTTCTTTGTAGATTCTGATGGTGATAAATTAACTTAGATGCGTCTTTTAGCTCAGTAATCTTATGTTATCACAGATTGACTTGCGAGAAGAATCTACTATAAAGTTTTCTGCTCCATCTGCTTATCCTATAGTTACTTTCGGGCCATTCAATACACCATCAGAAGTTATGTCATCCTTGTCCCATGCAATTGGTACTTCTCATAACCAATTTCCTCATGCAGTAATGAACTATATACTTGAAATGCTATAAATCAACAATCTGTTTATATCTCTGCTTTATGTGAGAAATACTTTCTTGTTTCCATAATGTAAAATTGTGAAGTCAAGTCATATATCCTTGCTCTAGTACAAAGCAGATTTTCTGATGTGAATCACGCAATTCCATTTTGACTAAATTGTTAATAATGCTAATGTTGTATAGTTTTTTCTGAAATTTTTTTTACTGTAATTCTTTAGTCAACTGTTCTGGCACTATTAGTTGGCAACGTTCAAGACATCCTGTAGAGTTTGAACTTTTGATCACTTGACCCACTGGAAGATTTCAGTGGCTGATGTAGGGTACAAGGTCTGGATCCTGTATGAGCCTTATGTCCTCGATGTGTCCCCAAGTTAAATGTTAATAGGTTATTTTATTTTTTTCCCACTAAAAGTTCAAATAAAAATATTCCAATGTAGGAACTGTGTCGATGCCACCAAAGTGGTCGCTTGGCTATCAGCAATGCCGCTGGAGCTATGATTCTTCTGAGAAAGTACTCAAGGTATTGTCTTGCAAGAGTAGGTTTGATTTTCTACGTGTACATTTTTCTGATGGAAATGCCAGTGGCAGCAATTCCTACTATTTAATTATGATGAATCAAGTGTATAGTTAGCAGTGTTAATGCTCAGTTCATGACTTTGCAAAGGTTGTTTTTGGTGAGTTGGGCTAGGTTTTGAGCTTCTTGGCCCAACCTTCATGTACGTTAGTTCAGGTGGATTTGGCTAGTTTAGGAAGGATTAGGACAAATAATTGATGGTTAAGGTGTTTTTTACCAAGAGATTAAAATGGGTTATGTGAGCCAGTTTTGCTTAGAAGCAGTACACTTGATTAGAGTGGGTTTGTTTATTGGGCCTCCTCCTGTAGTATTTGTTCCTTCTTTCAATGTGCATCCTCAGTAGGTATCATGATGTTGCATGTTGAGGTGAAGTCGCCATAGCTGAAATTTTTTGGATTACTTCATTTGTCGCTGGAGGAGCTTGATGGAGAAGTCATCTCACTGAGAAAACTTGTGCCACCGTGGAGATTGAAACATGGAGAGGTTCAGTGCTGAAGCTTGGTGGAATGTGCATAATGTTTCAATAAATACATTTGACGACCTGATTGTCATTTGGGACATGCTCATTAGTCCTTACTGTTGACATCCTTCTATTCTCATTAATTATACTACTTTTATCACCTTCACAAGCATGTAGGTAAAATGATTGTTATGTACTGTTATTTTGTCCCTGATATATTTGTTTTATGATTTTATCAAAGCAAGGTGTATTTCTGAAACATTATGATAATGTTTGCAAGTTACCAAAATGGACAAAATTCTATTTATGGACCACAATGTTGCAATTTTTTTTTCTGCTGTATAGCAAACTACTCATGTGATTGATCTATTTGCCACTAGCTTACATAAATATCAGTTCAATCCTCATTGCTTTGTCAGAATGCATTTTGAGGCTTGATAATGTTTTACTGATGATATGTTCATGCTGATACATAGTTATTTTTTGCTTCACAGGTTGTTAGAACATTTCGAGAGAAAGGTATTCCTTGTGATGTGGTCTGGATGGATATTGACTATATGGATGGTTTTAGATGCTTCACATTTGATAGTGTAAGTACCTGCATAAGATTTATCTGTGTCCAAAAGACTATATGTAAATATCTTAAAAATCCCAAATAGTGCCAGGTAGTGTTATGGAAAGTGCATTTTTATAGATTTATTTGCACTGTTATTTAGTAGTTTGGCATCTGTTATGTTACAGAGTCGTTTTCCTGATCCAAAATCTATGGTTGATGATCTCCATTCCATCGGTTGCAAAGCAATCTGGATGCTTGACCCTGGGATTAAGAAAGAGGAGGGCTACTTTGTGTATGAAACTGGTTCAGAAAATGAGGTTTGGATTCAAAAGGCGGATGGTAGCCCATTCATAGGTATATACTGATTTAATAAGTTCATTTGTAATCTTCATGAACTTATCAGTATGAGATACCTCATATATTATATGCAGGGGAGGTATGGCCTGGTGATTGTGTTTTCCCTGATTTTACCTGTAAAAGAACTCGCACCTGGTGGGCTAGTTTGGTAAAGGATTTCATCTCCAATGGTGTTGATGGAATATGGAATGATATGAACGAGCCTGCTGTTTTCAAAGTATATGATCTATCATGAGTCACTTATTTGTATGTCATGCAGTTCCATTTCCCTTAGTTACTGTAACTAATGCTGTCAACTTACAGTCTACTACGAAAACAATGCCTGTAAGCAATATCCATAGAGGAGATGATGACATTGGTGGTGTCCAGAATCACTCGTACTATCACAATGTAATTTTTTGCACTATTTGTCAATAAAAGGATATCACTTATGCTTGATGTGCATTTTGTGCTTTAATACTTATAATATTCAGGTATACGGAATGCTAATGGCAAGATCAACTTATGAAGGAATGGCAAAGGCCAATACTGAGAAACGACCATTTGTTCTTACAAGAGCTGGTTTTATAGGAAGCCAGCGCTATGCTGCAACATGGACCGGTGATAATCTGTCAAATTGGGAGCATTTGCACATGAGTGTACCAATGGTTCTTCAGTTGGTAAGTGATATTAATCCCAGTGTACATAATTGTTTCTTCTCAAAGTTGTACCATTTGCCTAGTCTTTTTCCATATTCACTAATTTCTCCCCTGTTGATCTAAAATAATAGAAACCTTACAATCGTTTTCATGAACACTGCACTTCTTAATTCTTATATGTTTGGTGTCAACTAGTTTAGCTTTTGATACTGGGATGTAATCATACCAAATGCAACTTGTGGTCAAAGCAACATTATGTCAATTTTATCATTATTGAGGACAGTTGCCTTTTGTAGTTACTTACAGAATACTAGCTGCACTTTAATAATAATTATATTTTTCTTGTTTATGTATTACCTGTAAGCAAAATACTGTTGAGGGCCATCTTTTCATGGATTAGTTACATGATACATAGTTTATTTGGTGTAGCCTCTATTAAAGATTGTCATTCCAAATTCTGGTTACTTTTACACAAGTCACTCTTATTACATTTAGAAAGTAAATATAAATATATTTTGTGATCTGAAAATACTCAAGAGTGCACCTCTACTAGTGTTTCACTCTACTGCAGCCTAATAACATGTGTTTATTCAGGGTCTCAGTGGTCAACCATTATCAGGTCCTGATATTGGTGGGTTTGCTGGAAATGCCACTCCAAAACTTTTCGGAAGATGGATGGGTTTGGGTGCTTTATTTCCATTTTCACGTGGTCATACTGAAACTGGAAGCATTGACCATGAGCCATGGTCCTTCGGTGAAGAGGTATTGCTTAATACTCCACCACCACACGTGGGCATATGTGGGCATGCATGCATGAGAATCATATTGCCCTCCAAGAAGCTTTGTCCTCTTTGCTTGTTTCTGCTTTTCTACATTTTACCTTTCCTTACGGTATGAAAAGCTGATAAAAGTTTGGTAGTAAATCAATATCTTTTTGTTTAGTATAGTGTAACAAAAACATTGGTGAGCCTACATGTTCTTGATATCACTGTAGTTTCTTTTCGAATACTTCCTCAATTACACTATGCTAGTGATTTTGCCACACATCATGAATTACAATTTGTTCAATATTTTCTACTCTGTTCACAAATAGATTTCCTAGAATGCACGCAATGGACAAAAGTTTGAAGATTTGACATGTGACAGTTACATTAGTAGGTTCATCATGAAAAAAACTCATATACTACCTCAAAAGTATAACGTCCTAGACTAGAATGCAGGCAGATTGCAGTCAAACCTTGAATTATTAAATCATTAATAGATGAAAAAAATATTAGGATTTAACATTTGAAAATGACAATTGTAGATTTATCATACAACAACTTTCATATAGTTAGATTTTTAATAGTTTTTATAAATATATAAATAAATAATTAGAAAGAGTAATGATAAGATGTGCATTGGAAAGTTGGAAACTGTGTTGATGTCCAAAACATCAAATAGAAGAGAACGGGGGTAGTAGTTATATATTTTGCAATCTTTTCCAATGTATGATTAAAGAAAGTAATAACCAAACCTGTGAATTGGAGATTGTGTCCATGTCCTAAATGACAAGCAAAAAAGAATGGAGTATGAGCTCTCTCTTAAAGGTGTTATTGCTGCGCTACCAGTTTACCTTCCTCTCACATACGATATTGTAGTTTCTAACAGTTGATGAATATTTCAGTGCGAGGAAGTTTGCCGTCTTGCATTACTTAGACGGTATCGTCTACTGCCTCATATCTACACTTTGTTTTACTTTTCACATATGAAGGGTACTCCAGTTGCCGCTCCAGTTTTCTTTGCTGGTAATAATCTTTCTAACTTCTATTGTTGTCTAAGTTGTCTTATATGTTCATGGATTGTAGAAGAATGTAGCATTATAAGTTCATGTATTATTTGCGCTGCTAAAATAAGGTCCTGTTTGTAAATTCTCAATAATGGATTGTAGAAGAATGTAGCATTATAAGTTCATGTATTATTTGCGCTGCTAAAATAAGGTCCTGTTTGTAAATTCTCAATAAATAGCGCGATTCCTACTGGGAACCTACAAATTGTCCAACAAAGTATTGGGTACAAAGTATCATTTTCATTTTCCGTTTTTCTTTGCAGATCCACAAGATCCAGAATTAAGGAAAATCGAGACTTCCTTTCTGTTGGGACCACTTTTAGTCTGTGCAAGGTAATAGTTTGAAAATAATGCCCTCACAATATCCAGTTTTTTCTTTGTTTTTGAAAGCCAAGATATGTGTGCATGTCAGTAGGATTGTGCATGAAGTTTCTATATGTGTTGATTTTGCATGCTGGACCAGGAATATAAAGTTCTGTCCTAACCGCCCTGATCTTTTGGCAGCACTGTACCTGATAAAGGAGCTCATGAATGTTCACATAAGTTGCCAAAGGGCAATTGGTTGCCTTTTGATTTCGGAGATTCACACCCTGTAAGTTCATCAGTTAACTCATGCTATGCTGTCTTAAATTTTATTTTGAGACTAAATTTTACTAATTAATGAATTGTTATATAGGATCTGCCGGTCCTGTTTTTACAAGGTGGAGCAATACTTCCTATAGGCCGTCCTATTAAGCATGTTGGTGAAGCAAGTTTGGAGGATGATTTATCACTAATTATATCGTTGGATGAAAATGGTATGCCTACACATTCTAATTATTTTTTTTAACATTGCCTTTGTATTTTTTTCTTTTGTTTTTCACTAATTATATCATTGGTTACATGCTTAATTAAAACTATCTAAAACCATACCTTCTTCCTTTGTGAAGTTCACATCTAATAACTGTTAGTAATATGTAAAGTAAAATGGTTATTATTTGTTTATAATGGATAAGGCAACAGAATTCACACCATAACAGATTAGGCTGCATTCGACTTAGTGAGAAAGAGAAAATTTTCCTCGTTTTCCACACACGCTTCCCGAACTACTAAACGGTGCGCTTTTTTTGCAAAAAAATTTTATAGGAAAGTTGCTTTAAAAAATCATATTTATCCACTTATCAAGTTTAAAATAATTGATTCTCAATTAGTTATATGCTAATGGCTCATCTCGTTTTGCGTTTCTCCACCTTCTCTTTTTTCCTCCACTCAAACACACCCTTAACCTATATTTCCCATGGCTTTGTGCATTAGTAAGCCTAAAAATGTTGAAACCATGGAATATCATACTCATAGTCATACCTTGTTTTACAGGTAAAGCTGAAGGTGTTCTCTTCGAAGATGCTGAGGATGGATATGGGTTCACACAGGGGAACTATCTGTTGACATATTATGTTGCTGAGCTCCACTCGTCAGTGGTTTCTGTGAAGGTCTTGAAAACTGAAGGATCTTGGAGGAGACCTAAACGGAACTTAAACATAAGTATATTACTTGGTGGAGGTGCTATGGTATGTGTGTTGCTTTGGGTTCTGTTGTCACATCCAGACATAAATTGATCTTAATTGTTAGGTTTATAATTATTATTTTTGTGAACTTAGATAAGTTCGCGTGGTATTGATGGTGAAGAAGTACATCTGACAATGCCTTCTGATTCTGAAGTATCCAGCTTGGTTGCGACAAGTGAACTTGAGCAAAAGAAACGTTTGGGTACCTGTCCTAGAAATACGAGTCTATGACTCAAACCTGGAAATAACTACTGTTGCTGTGGTTTTAATTCTCTGGGTTGCTCTTACATTAGTATTTTGTGATGGTTGTGCAGAGATGATTAAGCCTATACCTGATATGGATGAGCCAGCTGGACAAGAAGGGGCTGAGCTTTCAAAAACACCTGTTGATTTGAAGAGTGGGGACTGGATGCTTAAGGTTGTACCATGGATTGGTGGTCGTATTATCTCGATGACACATCTCCCTTCTGGTATGCTTCATCTATGGTTAAAGTATTCTAAATTACTTTTGTGTTCTCATTGTACTATGGTGCATAAAAGATAAGACACTGCCTTTTATTTTATTGATTTGCAAAAAAGGGTAAAATTACAGTTGTCCTTAGATATCATAAATTTTGACTAACATGATGCAGTATTGATTTGGTGTGCTTATATCCTTGTTAATTCTAAATGATTCAAAATTTACTTCATATAATTTAATTCTGAAAGAACCAAAAGTTATGACTTACTAGCTCAAGTATATTAATTAAAAATTGCTTTCAAAAGGTGACAGTTTCTCTTTTTGTTGGATTATGCAGATTCCCAGTGGCTTCATAGCAGGATTGAAATCAATGGTTATGAAGAATACAGTGGGACTGAATATAGGTCCGCTGGATGCACTGAAGAATACAATGTCATGAGGTAAGTATGGTAGACTGACTTTTGTCATGTTTGGTATGATGATCAATAGTTTTTTGCTTAGCTCCAATGTTGGCCATTATTAACTACCACGAGAAAAGTTGCTGATATAGTTAGCTTGAGCTGGTCCATTGCCTATATATTCTCGTTCAGGAGGTATCTTGAGCAATCAGGGGAGGAGGAATCTGTTTGTTTGGAAGGAGATATTGGTGGTGGCCTAGTTCTCCAGCGTCACATATCCATCTTGAAAGATAACCCGAAGATTTTCCAGATTGACTCAAGCATTCAAGCAAGAAATGTTGGAGCTGGTTCTGGTGGGTTTTCAAGGTAAGTGCTTAGTTTCATTAAGAAATCACTTCTATAATCTTATTCAGTCACCACTGTGCAACCCATGTTTGAAAACATAGCGGCACTTGAATGGTCCTATGCACTATTGATTTGGAGATGTTTAAGATCTAAGGCTTCGTTCGTTCCCGGTTGATCTGGGAGATTGAGAGAGAAAACACCTCGTTATCCGCGCGCACGCTTCCCAAACTACTAAACGGTGTGTTTTTTTGCAAAAAAATTCTATAGGAAAGTTGCTTTAAAAAATCATATTAATCCATTTTTAAAATTTAAAATAATTAATACTCAACTAATCATACGCTAATGGCTCACCTCGTTTTGTGTATCTTTCCAATCTTCCCAATCTCCTCAATCCTCCTCCTCAAACACACCCTAAATGTCTTGTCCATTTCAGATCTTGCGCCTGAGTATGCTTACACCTATTATTACAAAACTAGGAAGGTAGCCCGCGCGAATGCGCGGGCATACGTCATACGCTAAGTTTGAGACATTTATAAGAGCAAAATATTAACCGATAAATATCTACCACGATTTCTCCGTAAATTGTTTTCGTCTACATTAATTTCTTTTATAATTTTCTAACATATTAGTTTTATATTATATCATATTTAAGTAATATCTATAAGCAATTATTTATAATCTTCTTCATCACTTGAAAAAGGTAGACTTATTTTCTTTAGAATACATGTCAACGAAAAGTAAGTGTAAAGTAAAACTAAGGTATTTTTCTTTTTTTGATTGCATATATATTATCATGGTTTATTCGAGGATTAATTGGGTGGGACATGATGCTCCACTAAATATATGGGTTTATATAGCTTAATATGATTGATGTAATTTGAGAGCTGATCCATGTATGAACATTTCATATAGAGTGGGTCAGAAGTTCCACGCAAGCTAACGTGAAAGCGAAATATAATTGCACATACATCATGTATACACATCTGGTTTTTCTTATATAGGATAGATCTAACTATTAGAAATAATGATTCCACCGGTTTAAAAGGTATATAAGTATTCCAGAAATATAGCTTAAAAATTATGGTCGGTTTAATATCCAACATTATTGCGAAGTGAACGTAACTCAACCGGTTAGGTTCGTTGTAATGGAATTTGCCCACTCGGGTTAATGTCCCAGACTTAACAAATTATTTCAGTAGTAGGTGACGTACCCATCGACAGCGAGACGTACGTAGTGACTTCATCAATCTTAATATATATCACCCTAGTCTCTCGGAAGTACTCATAGGGGTATATGCATGTGTGCGTTCATAGATGTGAGTGTATGCGCGTTGTGAGCGCCCGTGTTTGTACTTTGTACTAAAAAATATTAAAGATTATTTATTGTTTCTCTTTTAGTTTAATAGATAAAACAATAGGGAGGGGACGACAGTGTTGTGTAGATGTGAGAGTGAGGAGGAGGTGGAGATCTTATTTTTCTAATTTTTCTAAATGATTTAAGTGAAAGCCGATGATGGGGTTTGTACATGCCCAGGATAATTTTTTTTTCTCAATCCGGTGAATAGTAGTATGGCACATTTGAGATATTTTTTTCACTTTTTTGGGTGAACAGTACATATGTACGTGCTCGTAGCAATTAGGTGGGACCGTGGTAGGGCTAATCCTTCTTTTTTTCAATCGTAATTACATTTTTTCCTTTTTTTAAGTGAGTAGCAAAGTACGGAAGTACGTATATATACGTACAACTATTCACGCGATTTTTTTTTATTCGAACAGGTTAGATGTATTTTAAATAAATCTAATCTAATAATTTAAAAATAGTGGGTCCACCAATAAAAATGATTGCATGTTTTTTTCTCACAATTTGTAAGGTTTTCTCTAATTTATTAGAGCACCACGTGGTGGATAGAACCGTTCGTAGGAGCGCCACATGGCTATTTAGAAGCGTTTAGTTTAATAGATTTTTAGTCTCTAAAGTTACCTATTGTATGTCGACCCGATGTATCATGATGTATTTAAGACCACAACATTACTTTTATACACCGATACTTTATATAATTTAACGAATACAATGGATCATAAATTGGGCATATAATAAAAGATAATGTATAGAGACCGTTGATTTGATATTTGATATTTATATTATAGATATAGTTTACATGCCTATACTTCCATATATTATGTAATATTATATTTTATATTATACATAGTCCTACATTAGATCGTCGTTTTTTTCCAAGGGTACTAACTTTATTATTTTTTATCGTACGTAGATGTTTATTTCTTTTCCTTCCGCCTAACAGCAGGAAGCTTTATTTGTTTTTTTTCAATTATACTTGCGTACGGACACCAGTTGCATATTTTTTAAGGAAAAACTATCACCTTTTTAATAATAGATCTAATCTAATGGTCTAAATTAACGGGTCCACCAATTTAAGTGAAAATCAACGGTGAGATTGGATAGTGCCATGTGGCGGCCTAGGAGTGTTTGTAGGAGCGCTATGTGGCGGCTTAGGAGCGTTTGTAGGAAGCTTAATGGACTTTTAGTATATAATAGAATAGAAGATTCTAGCTACACAGCTGATATTATATTTCAGCTAATTTTCAACTGTTGGCCACAGTATTCTCTTTGAAGTGCAAGAATATCTTGACACGTTGAAGTATGTTTTCCTTCTGAAGGTTGGTATGTTTGCGAGTTCATCCAACTTTCACACTTCTACACCCAACAGAAGTGGTTGTGGCTTTTACGGCTATCAATGGTTCAAAGCAAGAGATCTCCCCAGAATCTGGAGTAGTATTAGAGGGAGACATGAGGCCCGACGGTAAATTGTTTCATGTGATGTTTGATAATTTTCCGTGCTCATGTACATTTCCATTGATATTTGTTAACTCCATTTTCCATCATTTCGCAAACTCGCAGGGGAGTGGATGCTAGTGGACAACTGCGTAGGACTGAGTTTGGTAAATCGTTTTGATCCCAGTCAGGTTAGCAAATGTTTGGTGCACTGGGGAACCGGTGATGTGAACATGGAGCTTTGGTCGGAGGAAAGACCAGTTTCCAAGGAGACTCCGTTGAGAATATGCCACCAGTACGAGGTGAGACAAACAAACTAGACTGAATCCCGCCTGGATCAGCAAATAAATGTGCTACCTCGGAGCGGGTCATCTAAATCAAAATTTGGAGGTGTTCGCCACGTCCTTCGCTCTAAAGAGTGTGGTGCTGCTAAAACTTGTGGGCATTGCTATTGAGGTTGCATTGGTAGGAACTCGCTCTCGTTGCTTGGTTGCATGCTATGCGATAATAATGAACTAGTAACTGCTATAGTTCGAGCTAGTCTTGGCAAAAAGGAATAAAGACGAATGTTGCACTTCCCTGTGATTGTACACTGCCAATTCCTGAAAAGGGCGTCTTGACTGACCGGCGAACAGCCACACCGAGTAATAGAAACAATGTAATAAACGCATCGAGTAATTGAAGGCTGAAGCTCTCTATGTGGTTGTCATATGATATTTTGTCGTGTGAGATACAAAACAATATTGCAAAGCGAGTAGTTGGTGAGAAAGCGGCTACGGCTATACGTCAAAACGGATTCTCCCCTGATGTAAGGCTCTTATTTTCCCTACGGCTTATACACAGCTACTAAAATTTATAAAATTGAAATTTTAGAGTTCAATTTTAAAGATGATTTCAAAATTTTTTTATAATAGTTTATTTTTTAGCATTTGGTTTTTAAATTGCTAAGAATTTTACACATAAATCATTAGGCCAACCAATGTCTGCTCAAGTGGTGTTTTTAGCATTAAAGATGGTGGCTTAAATATTAAATTTTGGTCCATGAAGTTTTCTATTATTGCCCTCATATTGTTTTAATTTAGATAGAAATCCAAAATTTTACAGTAGACGCTAAATAAAAAAAACATGTACGAAATCCTATCCTTGCCCCCATCGTCGCCGGTTTCCCACGACGCATGGGTCTCCCTTCTTCGGTAATGACCTAAGGGGAAAGTTTTGGCGTGTCACATTGGGTATTATATAGGGTGTCGCATGGGGTGTTTGGGTAGTGGGTACTAATAAAAAAAACTAATTACAGAATCCGTAAGCAAACCGCGAGACGAATTTATTAAGTCTAATTAATCCATCATTAACAAATATTTACTGTAGCACCATATTGTCAAATCATGGAGCAATTAGGCTCAAAAGGTTCGTCTCGCAAATTAGTCGCAATGTGTGCAATTAGTTGTTTTTTAGTCTATATTTAATACTTAATGCAGGTATTTAAACGTTCGATGTGACAGGGTGTAAATTTTTTGTGTGGGAACTAAACATGGCCTCAGTATTGGAGGGTCTCGATGGGGTGGTGCACATCGGAGCGCAAATCAATGTCTTGACGAGTGCCTGTCCTCCTATTTGGCCACCGCCGCTGCTTCTCTCCTTTACGACGACGTGGATATCTCAGTGGGCTAGCATGTGCGGATTAGACACCAAGGATGTGAACGAGCTTGATGGCAGCCATGCCACCGCAAGGCTAGGCAGGAGGGACCGGAGCATATCGGTGCGGCATGCCGATGGGTGACGAGCTCTTCAGTTATGCAAATACGAGCCGTTTGGGGCAGTGAGTCCCTAGGTGGTGCAGATCAAGACTCCATGTGTGCTCCCTCGCATCCCCTTTCTCATGGGTGGTGCATGTGGACCTCGTCTTGGTGTGTAGGGGTGGGAGGAGGGAATCAATGGCTTGATGGGGCGGCTCTCTCCAAGTGACGCTGCTACCTTAGTGGGCCAGCAATGCAGATTAGTCGCTGAGGATGTGGACGGGTTCGGTAGAAAGCCACACCGCAAGGCTACGCAGGAGGTTGTAGGATCTAAGATATCGACTACAATGAAAGGGTGGAGGGTGTTTGAATATGCAATTTTAAAATAAACAACATGTAATCAAAACTAACCTTAGTTGCTATGCTAGGCAACCTAGATTAAGTTTTGCAATTCTAAGTACGCCACCTGACATTTTTGCTCATTGCAGTCACCTCCGTGGTTCTTTGCACCTGGGTAGTACCAGGACCCTTGTGCCCCAAACATTCATCATGCTGTGGTTCTCTCCGGTCCATTTCCAGGTTGGGTTAGGGGAAGATCCAAGCGATTGCCTTCGTGGATCCAAACGTGCTAGCACGGAGTTAGCCGAGGCTTCTTCCTCAAGTCATGTCATGATCGCGCACTCGGAGAAAGAGCTTTACAAGCGGCATTGCCCTTCTTCACTCACGTGATATTGCTGGATCGGGCTTTCGCCCATTGTCCAAGATTCCCCACTGCTGCCCCCCGTGGGAGTTCGGGCAGTGTCTAAGTCCTAGTGTGGCTGATCATCCGAAAAGACTAGCTAAGCATCATTGGCTTGGTCAGCCTTTACCCGACCTTGAGGTGAGCCTAACTTCACCGCTCAAACCACCGAGTCACTAAACCCCATCGTCAAGGGATGGGCATAGCGGGAGCCGATCACGAAGTGGTATATACAAGCTTCAATCACAAGGGGTAATTCTTCCTTCACTCGGAAGGTGGTGAACTCCGAACAACTCACAATCAAGACTGGTCCTCCTCCACAATCTTCTCGAAGAGGTCACCAGACAACTCCAAACAATCTGGGAGGCGGCAACCTCCAAGAGTAACATGTAGTAACTCGACTCCATATGATTAAGTGTCGTACTACCTCAAACAATAATGCAATGCACTTGACTTGGAGTATTCAAGTGGTGTGAGAGTGGATGCAAGGGGTCAAATGAAATGAATCTAGTGACAAAAGACTCCCTTGCTACAAGTGAGTGTATGTTATTGGCGGTTGAGGGGGGGAGGGGTAGGTGAATGACCAGTATAGAGCTGTCTGATGGACCGACCCCTTACACAAACAATTTAAAAATTAGTTGTTGGCGTACATTTAATGTACTTCCAGATCGACAAGCATGGGGTCTGAACCGATTGGCTTGGTCCATTAGTGCAACCTACCAGACATTCATGGGCCAACCATCCCAAGGACCCGGTTCGTTCGGCCTTATCCAAAAGGGTTGGCCAACCTGGACTGACCAGTCCAAAAGCCCCAGTTCATCCGGCCTCTACTGAAAAACAGGGATCAGAGCTTACAATTGCAATCTCAAAGTTACAATGCAATGCTCTAGTGTGGCCTATTGATCACCTCATCATTACCAAGTTACCACATCTCTTGATAGTCCAGCAAACTAGGACATAAACCTATTACAAAATTTCGATTGCCCTACACCTCAATTGACAAAGGGATTAGGTTTACTGTTTTTCAACCTTCGCCTTGCACCATCAAATTTTAATCTGTGGCATCCAATCTTAGCATGCGGATCTAAGTGAAATTACATTTCAAATAAAATAGTTAGTCCATAGTTAGTATTTATCATTAATTATCAAAATTAATAGCATGCCGTAGATGCTTAAGAGGGACATGAGTAGATTGGGGCAGCTGTTGATGAGCTCTCCAGTTATGTAGATCTAGGCGGCGAGCTCCAAGACAATGTGGATCGAGACTTCTGGTACATCCCTCGCATCCCCTCTCATATGTTTAGAAAGGGACAACATGTGTTGCTTGTGCGAGGAAACATCCTGTTGGTTGCTTCTAGTTGAGGCAACAGTGTCGTGCAAAAGCCACATGGGGCCTAGTGAAGGCACTCACCACATTCCCTATCTCTTCTATGGCAAGATGTGTGCTACGTGGACTAAGAAGGGTGCTCGTCATGTAGGTGCATTGTGCTACGTGGTATGATTCTTTAGTGGATTCGGTTAAGGAAATATCACAATCAGCCGATGGAAAGCTCATCCAGAAGAGACCGAGTTTGAGAAGGAGTTACGAAGACCACGACATGGTAGTTTAATTCTATCTATTAATTAGGCAGGGTTTAATAATTTTCCTTTTATCTTTAGAAAGTTTTTCTAGTGTCCAATCAGGACTTGAGTTTTTCCTTTTGTCTTTAGAACACGTATGTCATGTCCAATATGTACTAGTATCTGCCCATGGGTATAAATATGTACACATAGGATCCCTGTAATCTATTTGACATATCAATACTACCACTCTCGGCGCATCGCCACCCTCTTTTTCGAGGTTTTTACTCATCACCGGTGGAACTTGGCACCTGACGCGGGGCTGCATCAGCTTCGATCTTCGGTGAACGGGTAAGCCCTATGTTCTGCCTGCCATGGCAATTGTATCGGCTACATTGGCGTTGTTCAAGGCTTCATCACTTCGACCTCTTGGATTGCTCTGATTCAGTCGGTATCTTTACCTACCTGATATCTCGATTTTATCTTTAATTGCAATGTGTTTAGAGACACATCAGTTTAGTTGGGTCTGTCTCGGTTAGGTCTGATCTTCTGACTTAGTCAATATATTTCTATAATCACAATGTTGTTTTAGGTAGATTCGTTATATCCATCACATTAGACAGATTTATCGGCTCATTGAGTATTGAATTATTATATATAATCTCGTGTTACATCAGTTAAGTATGACCTACTAGATTGTCGTTGAAAGTCTTGTTAAGATGATAAATTCATGCTAATGTTTCATCAAAGTGTTAGCCGATATCTTATTTGATGTGTTAAATTTCTCTTTGATGGTTTTACTGTCTTGGTTAAATTTAATACATGATCACCCTGAAAAACAATCAAAGGCTCGATTGTTTAGACCTTATACGTCCTTTCATACTTAGTGCTCATGATCAATTGGGTTTGACCTACTAAGTCGTGCTTGGAATTGTAAGAACTAATTTGCTCTTTGGTTGCCGATAAAGGTAGCACTGGGGTTTCAGTCGATGAGTTATCTATATGTTGCATCGGTTTATAAGGATTATATACAAGTTGATTTTAACCGATTGCAGCAAAGCTGATTCGTTCTTTACTTCATTATATTATCATCGGCTGATTGGATTGTTTATTCAAGTTTTTTCATTGTTTATCTAAGTGTCAGGATATACATTAGACATATAGCCGATTATTGAAAACTCTATCAACATCGGCTTGTTAGTTGCAGGATCAAACTGACTGGCATACCCACATCTCATCAAAGTTTAGGACTTGCACTGGAGCTAAGCAGATCTCCCAGACCTTCGTGTTATTTTTCGCGTCAACAACCACTCACGAGCTGTCCCGTGTAACCAATGGGTACTCTTGACAAGAGTCATGTTCAACCGGACATTTTCACTAATAGTTGAATAACTCCTCTACTCAACTATAAAACTTGAGAGTGTTTAGTTCCCGTGCCTGAAATCATTTTCTCATCTATTAGATAACAATTCAATGGTTAATATTTTTCCTCTATTACTTATTTAAAAAAGTACCTTATTTAATTAATAAAAGTTTGGATGTATAAACTACTCTTAACATAAACATGAAACAAAAAATTACCATTCATAAAAGTTTTCAAAGTTACAAGCAAAAGATATTTAAATTTGGATAAAAATAAAGTAAATCCACATACAACAATAAATTGTACACTATGTAGCACTATAATAGTAGACTTAGCGATATGCAATTTTAGATGACTGAAAATTTACAAAGTTTTATCTCAATTTTGATTGATACAATAACATTTATATCATAAAAAGGTACTTTCAAGATAGACTACAACACTTTCTTCTTAGACTAAAACCCTTTAAACTTTCAACTAGCAATTCCTTTTAAGAAAATCGAAACTCTATTGAACTTAACCAATTACATTGAGGTGATACAACTGTACTGAAACGAGAGAAAACATAAATCACATGGAGAATTAAGGGCCATCAATCCGAAGATTATAGATCGCTACTCGCGCTCCTATGCAAAAAAACTCCCTAGCCACCCACTCCAATCTCTGATATGCCACAACAATAATATCATGTAAACCTGGCTTCTGAAGGATAGCCAGAAACCCAGTTTGTAGGAGCCAATAAGTAATCAAAGAGATAACCTGCAAAGGAGAAAAAGATCTTTCTATTGTCAAAAACCACATCATTCCTACATAATAATAAGTTAATAACGATCAACATAAGTAGGACAAAAGACCTCAACTCTTTGGACAACCGCAAAAACTCGTCAATGCCACAAAAAATATGAAACTTTCTTCTCAGTGTTCTAAAACCCACTGGACTTTCAACTTGTAAATGGATACTGAAATTATGAACTCTATGCGAAGTTGTTTGAAACTTCAATGGGAATAAAAAAATCTGCACCGAATAGATACTTTCTACTTTTAGAAAACAGATTTGCCAAAAAAAATGTTGACATGTTTTGTTTGGAAAACTGTCGATTATTTTGTGGACCAATAGATTCCTATCAAGATTTGTGCGAGGAAGATTGGCAAAAAAAATTAGGGCTGGTGTAGTTAAAAGGAAAAATAAAGGGTTTAAGTTCGTAAGAATTAATACATATCAATGCCATTCGGTTTGTAGGTATAAAAATTTTCCCTCCCCTATAAGTTGTAGAGCAAAAAACAGAGCAAGCCCACTTTTGTGTACTAATTTCTGTGCAAATTATAGGCAAAGTTCTATTGTAAAGAAACGTTTCCTATGCACACAAGTCTTTCTGTGCAAATACTGTACACACCAATTAACAAATATCACTAAAAATTCTAGAAAAAATTACATGTATCTTCAAAAGTATTATATCTGCATGTAAGTTTTAATTTTCAAATTCATCATATATAGAGAAAAAAAGACAAGATTCTCACAAACTTATAGTCTTAAAACTAACACATTTTTTATTTTTTATAACTAAAATATAATGAATTTTAGGTTAAAATTTTACATGGAGGTGTAGTACTATTGAAATTATATGCACAATCTTTCCTAGATTTATTGCTGATATTTGTTAGTTGGTGTATACGGAGTGTGCATACAAAGCTTGTGTGCATAGTATATGGTCTGTTTGTAAGGGCTTTAACTCCTAAATTTAATTTCAAGAGTTGGGTCTAGAGTGGAGTTGTGAAGCAGCCTAAGGGCCTGTTTGGGGGAGCTTCTAGCTACTGCAGCTTCTCCCAGAATCAAAAGCTCCCCCAAACAGTCCAGCTTTTGGTCCAGATTCTTAGAAGTTGTAGTTGTAAAATCCAGAAAATGAACTAGAAGCCAGAAGCTGAGAAACCCAGCTTTTCCAAATGCTCAGAAGCTGGCTTTCAACCAGTTGCTTCTCAGAATCTTAAACTCCCCAAACAAGCCCTAAATATAGCTCCACCGATCTAATTCAATGTGCGCGAGCACTCTAGCCTACTCTACTCCCCTTTTGGGTGGAGCTGAAACCGTTTGGTTGTGTTCCCGCATAAAAGATAATTAGCATGCGCGCGCCTGCCAACGAACGTCCTACGCGGGTCTCACATAATTTTTTTCATGCGCATGATTTTATTTTCGCGATTTATTTTAATTTTTCACATGATTTTTTTCGTGAATTTTTTTAATCACGTGTGAATGTGAGTCCAAAAGTTCTTAAAATTTTAGTTAAAAGTTTTAAATTTTGAGTTTGAATGTTTTTTAAATTTAAGTTGAATGTTTTAAATTTTAAGTTGAAAGATTTCAAATTTGAGTTTACAGATTTTGAATCCGAGTTGAATGTTTCAAATCTTGATTTGAAAATTTTCAAATCCGAGCTGAAAGTTTTCAAATTAAGTTTAAAGTTTCAAATATGGACTTGTAAGTTTTCAAGTCCGGGTTGAAAAGGTTTTAAATTTGTGTTGAAAGTTTTCAAACCTTAACTTAAAAATTTCAAAATATAACTTCACAATTTTCAAATGTAAGTTTAAACTTTCAAATCTAGATGTGAAAGTTTTTGAATCTAAGTTGAAAACATTTCAAATTTTGATTTAAAAAATTTCCGAGTTAAAAGTTTGTTTCAGTAAAAAAAAGCAGGAAGAATTTTTTCGAGAAATACACTGGGAAGATTTTTTATTTATGCGGAACAAGAAACACGTAACAAATAAGTGGACCTACCGCTTTCTTCCTAATCCAATCCGCGCACATGATTTTTCTGGAAACGGCGCGTACGCGCTAATTAGTCATCCTAGGGTTCCAGCTTCAGAAGAGATGGAGGTGAAGTTGGAGCTGTGTCCAACACATACTCCCTTTGTCCCAAAAAAAAAATCCATTCGTAGCATTTCAAGGTGGAATTAGTGGAGATGAAAAATGACTAAAATACCCTTAATCTTTGAAAAAAAGTAGTAATAGTGATAGGTACGTAAGGGATATTGAAGGAATAACATTTCTCGTTTTACATGCTGAGAGTAGGTAGGGTGACAGAAGTTGGTTTTTGTTGGACAAAATTCAAACTCTAAAAGTTAAGTCTTTTTTGGGACGGAGCGAGTATATATGTTACCCTATTATAAATGTTATAGTTGCAATGCGATTAACATATAACTATATTTGAAAAAAAAACTTATCAGAAGTTATATAGCTAGTCCCCTCGAAACTACCTTAATTAATTTATATTCTTTGTCTAACATATTAAATTTTAGGTTCTGATTCCTTAACTAATATACTCCCTCCGTACTCGTAAAGGAAGTCGTTTAGAACAATATTTAAGTCAAACCTTGGGATTATAAATCATAAGTAACTCTCAAGTTGTTGAGTTTGAAAATGTAAAAATTATATGAATAGATTTATCTTAAAAAATACTTTCATAAAAGTATACATATATCACTTTTCAATAAATATTTTTATAGAAACAAGAAGTCAAAGTTATGTTTTGGAGACCGTGTCGCTATCCAAAACGACTTCCTTTACGAGTACGGAGGGAGTATTCTTTTAGTCTAAAAGATTAAATTTTAGGTGCTGATAATTACATCTTTTGACTTTGATGATGATACGATCTCTGCGAAAAGATTTTTCCTGAATAATATAAATCTGTAATTCTTGGACAATGGAACCCTATATCGACGAGAGATCGCTGTTAGTACGTACGTCCGCGTACGCCATCTCGTCCCCTCATGGATGAGCTCGACGACATGGCTACTACTACTACCTTCCGGCGGTGGTCCGACGACCTCACCCCCGACCTCGTGTCACGCGTCGCCGACTGCTGCCCGGTCAAGGACTACGCCTCCTGCCGCGCCGTCTGCCGCGCATGGCGCTCCGCGCTCCCGTCGCTGGCCTCACGGCCGCTCGCCCCCGTCGCCGCCGCCGCCGCCGCCGACGTCGCCGTGTCGCTCGGCGTCTGCTCCCAGAACGCGCGGCGCTGGAGCCGGCTCGTCGGCCTCCACCAGCCATCGGGGCTCGACGCCGAAACCTGCCGCTGCGTCGGCGGCACGCGCGACGGCTGGCTCGCCCTCGTCGGAACAGCGGCAGGGAAGCCGACGAGCGGCGCCGTGTTGCTGTTCAACCCGCTCACCGGCGCGGAGATCCCGCAGCACGCCTCGCTGTACGACCCCGAGTGCGAGCGGGCGCCCAAGGTTGTGTTCTCGCCGAGCCCGACGGCGCGCGACTTCGCCGCCGTGAGCATGTGCCGGCCCAACAGGCTCGCCGTCCAGAGGGCAACCGAGGGCTACTCCTCGAGCCTCGTCGTCGACACCGAGGCGCTCATGGACGGCGCCGCCCTGGCCGACATCGCGTACAGCGAGGAAGGCAAGGCCAAGGTGGTCTACTGCCTGACGACGCACGGCGCCGTGCACGTGCTCCACCTCGACCGCCGCCGCCGCCGCCGCGGCAGGCTGCGGGCCGTGGAGGTGGAGCCGCTCGTGGCCGGCGCGGGCGCGGGCGCCGCCGCCTTCTCGACGCCGTACGACACCATCGCCCGGCACACGGACGCCAAGAGCGTGGTGCTCTGCGGCGGCGTGCTGTACCAGGTGTGGAGGCGGCCGGGCGGCGCGGGCTCCGCCGTCGCGCCGGCGGGGATGCTGGACCAGCGCCTGCTCCGCGTCTCGGAGAGCGAGGTGTTCGTCCTGAGGTACGACCCGGGGGCGCGCGGGCCGCGCTGGGTGGAGGCGAAGGACCTCGGAGGCCACGCGGTGTTCCTCGGGGCAAACGACGCGGCGGTGCGCGTCGTCGTGGACTCGTCGGAGTTGGTGGGCGACTGTCTCTACTACTGGGACAACACGGCGGCGCCGGAGGGAGGCTACGAGGCCTTCGTGTTCAACGTGGCGTCGAGGGGCTCCGCGCGGCGGCTGCCGGTGGCCGGAGGAGTGTCGAGCCCACTGTGGTATTTCTTGCCGGCTTGGGAGAAGACAAATTTGAAGAAGCCGGTACAATATGATGATAGCCTCCCGGTACAATATGATGATGAACCGGATATTGGCGCATGATCAGATAGCTTGTTTGGTTCTATGGTTACATCTTAATTAATCTCTAGCTAGCATGTTACTCCCTCCATCCAAAAAAAAGTGAATCGAGTACTAGATGTGACACATTCTAGTACATCAAATCTGGACAGAGATATATTCAGATTCATGGTACTAGGATGTGTCACATTCAATGTTAGATTGGTTTTTTATGAGACAGAAGGAGTAGGTTCTAAGGTTGGATCTTCATTCACAAGTTAGTAATTTTTGTTATGTTTTTTCCGTCTGGACATCATTCCAATATCATTTTTCACATTGTACTTTCAATTGAGTCGATACATAACATTTGCATGAGTCGGAATTGCTAAACCATATTTGAAAGAAAAATGGAGGCCAAAGTTTGCAAAAATTCTGCTCCGGTGAGTTTCTCCTACCTTTTTCGGATGATCAACCAAGCTAGGACACAACTTAAGCTACCTTAACTCTGACGACACCTTCACAAGTCAAGATTCAGGGTTGGGGTTGAGGTAGAAGGGGCAAGACGGGTTTCCTCGAGCTTAGAAGGATGGCCATAGTGGTGGAGGGCTGACAAGTGGGGTGATGGACATGGGCGGATGGTGAGACGACAATGGCGCCATCGAGCAACAGGGATGTAGGAAGGCAATGGCGAGGCATCAGAGGTGGGGATGAGATAGATGGAAACAAGAGGGGTTAGGAAGCACGGGTAGTGGTGGCGTTTACAGATGAGGGGGGAGCCTGACGCGGAGAAGACGATGGGGGCGGAGGCACCTTGCTGTCACCCAGATTGAGGAGAGGCAGGGAGGGGGATGTGGTGGGACTCGCCAATGTTGGCAAGTTCAAGGGATGGTGTGTTGGGGTGGGGAGGCGATGTCAGTGGTGGCGTCGATGCATGCTTGTAGAGAAAGATTGCATATAGCTATCGGGGAGAAGACGATAGATAAATAGGGTTGAGTTACAATAGCAACATTGTCAGAGAAATAGAACAAGGATCCTACTCCATCGGCTGCTCGGGATATTTTGGGGACCACGATAGTCAAAGCGTGGACTGATGAAGGGACTTGAGTACTATCCCAAGCCAGAGAAGATGAGCCGACATTAATATCAGTTCGGGATCGAGCTAGCTTTAGCTCGGGGACACGACAGTCGCCGCAACTAGGTTAGCGGCCCGAGGTCTTTTAGAGCGAATATACTTCATTAAGGATATTTGACCTGGTCTTGTGCGCAACCTTAGCCTATCAATCCACATTAATTGCGGTGTATTTCAATTTCTATGGACAAATCACAGGCGATGCGGGGGTGTCGCTGTGCATGCCTTCTCTTGCTTGCCCACATCGCCCCAAAGAAAAAGGTGGGCGACGCGGCGCGCACTCCATACACACCCAATGCCTCCCCCCCTCTCCCGTAGTTTATTGGTTTTGGAGGCTGACCGGTGGGCCCCATCAACAACTAGGACGAAAACTTTATCTACCTTGCTCCACGTGTCAACCGGTAAGTGAGTATCATATTCGGCCGCTCCACTTGGAGGGACAGCGACAAAGACCCAGCTTACCAACTCCTTAAGTTGGGTCCCACTTCTGTATGCATGTATGAACATTGTGGACTCCTCTTAAAGTATAAAAGAAGGATCCATGCAATAGAGAAAGGGTCAGGATGAGAAATTTAGAGTTAGAAAGAGAGCAAATTTCATCAAAAGAAACTGGTAAGAAAAGGAAAAACTAACAAAAAGAAAATGAGCAGCCTGCCAGGTCGACTGACCAAGTGCAGCGAGCCAAGCCGGGCTCCAGTCGATCGGTCAGAACCGACGGCCCCAAACGAAACGAAAAAAAATTTGTGAATAAAACTTTTATATACGTGTTCTCAGTGATATAAAAGCAAAGGCTAAAAAATAAACTTCGATGAAAAAACTCTAAAATCAACTTTAATTTTAAGTTTAAAAATTTAAATTTTGGCTGATAAGTATAAGCATAAACGAAAAGATAATACCACAATACTAATACATGACCTGAACGTTTGTCGAAACCAGAGTCGTCCCCTTCTTGCCCCAAAACTAGCAAGGATTAAAAGGTACTTTCCTTCCAAACAACCAAAGAGATGAAATAACTGAAGAAGAGGCAAAGGAAAAAAATTGGAAGGAGCTGTTTCTCGCACTAATTCTGACAGAACGTCTTGGCAGTTCTCACAGCCAGAAACTACCTACAGACGCAAACCGATATGTTATGCGTATACTGAGCCTGGAATGATCAGCCACAAAATTGCACCGTCAGCGGAAGCGGATTTTAGTAAGTACCGCAGCTGCTTATTTTGAATTTAGATGCAATCAGTATATTTCATCCAGGTGTAACAGGCTAACAGCGAAACACAAGAGTGACTAAAAACTTTATTACTACACAGGTTACAGGTCGAAGTAATCCAAGCAAGTTCACTGACTTAAAAAGCAAACACAGCCCTATTCCGACAAGTAGCAACCCCAGTAGCAGCACGGGCCGCACAAAGCCAGCCAGCCAAAACGAAGAAACCACGTCAGGGGTAAATAGCACACAAGGGCCGAAGGGCGAGATCACTAATAAAGTTCAGCGGACACATTGATAAAATAAAATCCTGAGCAAGAAATTCTGATAGCTGACGCCTATCAACTATGCATGCAGATGATCATTAGCAAACATGACATTGGACGGGACAGTTAGCCCATTCCTGTAAGGCTCACCAAAGCAAACATGACCATCATGGATTCATGGGCGTGTTGATGCTCAATATTATATATAATCACAGAAACAACATTCTCAAAACGAACAATAAAGAATAGGGAGCCAGCTATTCAGCTTAGCATGACTTGCAGATCTCTGAACAGAAGCAACACAAGTGAATATAATTTTTGTTTCATGTACCTTAGCCCAATATAAACCAAAAAGTAACTGAAATATGCCAGACATGTTAAACCGAATACAGTTCATGGTTGATGAATTTGATACGATGACCATATTCGAACATGATGACTCGAATTGCTCATACCTACATTGCCCAACAGAAAATAAACAACTTCATAGTAGTATCTCTGGAAGATGTCAATCGCAGCAGATCCAAGACGATGGATTTGTCCATTTTGCAACATGTTACTCTTGAGCATGAGATCAAAGATCAGTGAGTCCTTGCTAGCGATAACAATGTGCCACGATCTGAAAAGACACCAAGTAGGTAAGCACACAACTCAGAACCAACTGTCCAGCTCAAAATTTACAATTTGACGAGCTATGTACTTAGAAGTAATTCCAAAGTTACTAGATTGGGTATGAGATCTGAGCTTCAGCTATGTCAGAATGTAACATAATAATTTGTAAAGAAAATCTGAAGCAAGGCAAAAGGATTAGTACTATATCAACAAGGTTCTTTAAATATTTAGCAATATCCATTTTAACCTAATAGCCATTTCATGCTTCATCAACTACATCAGCAATTCCACGAAATAACAGAGGCTGAGAAGTTAGCTTCATCTATGCCAGAAATAATAGAATTTTTTCTAGTAGGTAACATATAATATCATATCAACAAAGTTTGTATGCATAATAGCAACTGGACCAATGTATGTTCATGGTTCTTAACAGGTAAGATCTCATTAAAAACATTCAGGTTCTGATTTCCAATGCCATATATCCAGTATTCTCTCATATACACAAAACGGTCTTGGTCAATCAGTATAACAGAATAGCAGTTACATTGTGACTAAGCAAATATATAGAAGCTGTAAAGAAAATGCAGGAAAATAGACAAGCAAGGTTCAGTACACTACCAGGAGTGTAGAAGCTCATGTAGGGTAAGACACTAAAGTAGACACCAGGCTCTTCAAGCTTCTTCACCCGCCTTGACTTGAGCTCGATCGTGAATAAGCCAACGCCTGTGCTCACGAAGATGACACCCAGACCCTCTGCAGAGCCAACCACACATGCTTCATCACTGAGATCGACTACAGGTATAATTTTCTCCAGTTCGATGATCCTGCATAGTACCCATTCTGCAGCCCCTTGTGGATTCACCTTCCTCGACCACACATTAAGGCTGGATCCCTCAATGCCGGCAAACCCCAGTGAACCATTCTCCATCACCGTGAGGGCAATGTAGTACAAGTCCGATGTCGGCGGGTCAAACATAGATAAGCGGTTCTTTCCCCAGTTGTACTCGATGATCGTATTGCCGTTCCGAAGTGTGAAGTAGATTTCATCTCCGACAAGGGCACATCGCTTAGGATGGACATAAGGTGTGCGGTAGTATTCGCCTCTACTGCGGGCCGCCTGCCAACGCTCTTCCCAGGATTGATAGCCATCATCAAGAGTTGCTGGCGTGCTCCACACACCGGTCTCCGATGAATACACACTCCCCTTGACGAGTTCGTCGTCGTCGTCGGTGGCCACGAAGACCACTCGGAAGGGGCCGCCGTGGCAGTCGAGGTGGTCACAGCCGCCGACGGCGCAGAACACTGCGGCGGTGTAGATCAGCCACGGGATGCCAGATTCCGGCAGGCGGTGCTGCTCGCCCGTGACGGGGTCCCAGACGATGAGGCCGAGGTTCGACGCGTGGAGGAGGACGCGGCCATGGCGGCAGTCGAGGGCCCGGAGGAAGGCCGGGTCGGGGGAGAGGGGCGCCGCCGTGGTGCGGGCGAGGCGCGGGGCGGGGTCCCCGTCTATGACCCGGAGCCTGTGGAGGAGGCCGAGCAGCGGCGGGGATCCGTGGAAGGCGCGGTAGCGGCGGAGGAAGACGGGGTCGCAGATGGCGCGGAGCCATGCCTTGCAGACGAGTGACGCGCGGAAGAGGTGCTCGGGCTCGTCCGGCCGGAGGCGGAGGAGGATCTCGGAGACGAGCTCCGGCGGGAGCGCGGCGATGGCGTCGTCCATGAGCTCCTCTGGCGAGGTCGTCGGCGGCGGGGGCGGGTGGACGCGAGGGTTTTGGGTGGGGATAGGCCGACAAGGGGGAATTTGGGGGTTCTTCTACTTGCCTGGGTTCGAAGCTGACCAGCGGCAAGGTCGGTTTCACAACTACTCCTATAAGGCTACAACACACATGTTCGTGCTCCGTCCGGGAGATTCTGAACTTTGGAGCATCCGTGAATTCGCCTGATTTTTTTACATTTTAGTCCTTTTAAAAACTTATTTTAGAAATAGACTCCTAAAAAAACTTATTCCAGAAATAGCCCTTTTTGAGCGCCAGAGTGACTGGCGTCATGGTACAACGGGACGGCGCCAGCATTCCTGACGCCGTTCCCCTGCCACCGTGGCATCGCATAGCTGACGTGGCATAGGAGGGCGCCAGCAATCCTGGCGCCGCCACCGATCTACACAGCGCCAACACGGGCGGCGTGCTCATTCTGAATTCGTGATAGATATCAACCTGTTGTTTGCCTGTAAAGTTGGACTACTACTACTAACCTGACACAATTTGGATGGACTGATGGAGAACTGGCCCTGTCCGAAACACCGTACATGGTCAGTTCTCAATCGGTCAATCCAAATTGTGTCAGGTTAGTAGTAGTAGTCCAACTTTACATGCAACCAGCAGGTAGATATCCATCACGAATTCAGAATGAGCACGCCGCTCATGTTGGCGTTGTTTAGATGGGTGGCGGCGCCCTCCTATGCCACATCAGCTACCACGGTGGCAGGGGAACGGCGCCAAGAATGTTGGCGCCGTCCCGTTGTACCATGGCGCTAGTCACTCTAGCGCCCCCAAAAGGACTATTTATAGAATAAGTTTTTTAAGGGTATATTTGTAAAATAAGATTTTCAAAAGGACTAAAATGTAAAAAATTCAGTGAATTCGCCACTGGATTTTTATATTTTATAAAAAAAATTAATGACCCGTATAAGATAGTGCGAAGTTTATATTGATGTAGTAAGAAAAAATTACGAGATTATAACTGTGTAAGGTCGTAACAGGAAAAAAAAACAAAAACAAACACAGCGCCACCATGAGCTGCTCCTCACATGGTTGCCAGCTCAGGAAGCCCCGAGCTAGGCTCTCACCTGAAACACCTTCACCCACACTTGTCGTTACCACACCCAGAGCCTTGCCACCTGTACAACGTCTACCAACTCGATCCTCCGTTGCACTAGCACCCCACCACTAGCCACACACGACCATGATTCCTCCTGCAACCCGCCAACTCCTTCATAGACAGTGCAGTAGGCCACCACCAGCTACCTCTCATAGTCTCATGCCGTTGACACGATGACCGCCTATTGTCGTCGACCATGACAGCCTCCGCCACCACCAGGCACGTTGGCCTCCCTGCCGTCACATGTGTCATCCTCCTGCGGACTGCGGTTGCAGGCCGCGACGGCCTTGCCGTTGCCCACGCCGGCCTCATTGGCCTCCCTTCCACCGACCGCACTAGCTTCCCGCCGCATTGGCCTTCCATTGTCGTCGCTGGCACCAATTCCCGCTGCCATGGCCAGCTTGGGCGCAGAGGCGACAGATCCACTCTTGGGAGGTCCTGATCCGATCGTGGCAGCACAAGATCCGTAGCCTCTCGCCGGAGTTCACCACTACATCCTCATCGGGTTGCTGTGCTTTGCCCTGCCTCCCCCATGCCAGAGATGGTGCGTCTCACCCATCTGCGCCGCTCTCTGATGCTAATCCAAACTGCGTCGCTGTTCCTCGCCGGATCCGGCCGAGGAGAGCATGGATCTGGACAGCGCCGCCACCTACTCTTCTTGGGTCGCCTCGGAACCTCCTCACTAATTCTATTGGCTAGAGTAAAAATATCATTTGAAACTTGTGATAGTTCTGTAATAACGATTCAAAACAATAGTCAATTTGTTCGCCCCGAAAATTTGCTGGAGCATACTTGTCACTGTCAGAGATGAACCTGCCACATCCATCGCTACCTGCCTGTACCTCTTTCACCACCACCACGGTGACAACATTTCAATTAAACGAGGTTTATGATGAGCCTTTTTAGTAGGCTGCATGTTTTTATTACTGTTTTTATATGATTGGGTATTAATGCTCTTATTTCCATGTGATTATTGTGTCTAACACATTATCATGAAGGAAACCATTTGACTCTTATATGCTCAATTTTAATGATACCAAAAATGTGTCTTTATTAGTCTTGGTCATCGTTTCTTCTACCAGAAACTTTTCTATTTGGCCTTTGATACAAATGATTGGAGCTTTCCAAATCCTATGTTTAAAATGACTCATTGTATATGTAGATTTTGAAGAAAACTTAGCAAGAGCTCAAAACTCTTGAAAAATTTACTTTGTCTATCTCTCTTATCCGATTCATACTTTTTCTTGTTGTCCAATCAAACGGTTCTTCCTGTGTTTTCTTCTGTTTTGTATTTATCTGTTCTACAGTTCTATTCTTATCAGAATCATATGTTTGTCATATTTCTGTTTTTTTCCATTGCTACGATTCCAAGGGCCCTTAAATAATACTATGGTTTGGTTCGGTGGCATTTAGGTAGTGTTTATTTTCTTAACCAACCATCTCACTGCTTTTGCGTCCTCGCCATGTCAGTTTTGGCGATGCTTTTAGATCAATAGTAGTAGAGTTCTTGTTTTTTCAAGACCAGTGATATTGAACGGAGGATAAGTTGCAGCTGGTGAAATTGTTGGCAACTTTATTGGCACTATTAGGGGCTCGAGACTTTGAGTCTAGTATTATTTTCAGTCAATGTATGTGATTTTGAATCTTGTGTCATTAAGTGTGCACTCATTTGTCATGAACTAGGATGAAATTAAGGGATAGGTATAAGGAATAATTAGATACTCCCTCCGTTCCTCTTTATTTGGCACCCATGAATGTGTCACTGGTGGAGAAACCATATTTGGTCGGTCGGCCGAAATCCACAATAGTCCCGGATCCTTTTAAAACCGAGACTAAAGATGATCTTTAGTCCCGGTTCTTTAGTCCCGGTTGGTGGCTACAACGGGCATATGTGATCTTTAGTCCAACCAACCGGGACTAAAGATGATCTTTAGTCCCGGTTCTAAAGATGTCAGACATTGTCAGCCCCCCTCCCCCGGGATCTTTAGTCCCGGTTGGTGAACCAACTGGGACTAAAGTTAGAATATCCCCCTTTATATATGACTTCTTCCTCCTCCAGTCCGAGAGCAAGCTTCAAAATTTCTCAAAGAAAGAGGAGAGGTATGCCAAAATTTCTTGTGAAATTTTTTTAGTGATTATATACAAATCGGAGGTGTCTAAAAGGTTAGTAAATTCATCCTCCAATGTTTTTTTGTTGTTATATTACTTTTGGAGCTATGTTTCACACATTTTTTTTGTCTCCAAAACTTTGTTGGGAAGAAGAATATATAGAAATTTTATTCTCATAGTTTAAAATATGATGAAAATTAATCTTAAAAAATAGAAAACAAACTAAATTGAAAATTAAGAGAAGTACAACATTAATATTAGTTTAGAACTTCAAAAATTGTTAATAAGAATTGCTTGTCGAAAGAGTTTTTAATTATTTTATCATTACTGTTTGACTGTCATTATTGTATGAAAATTTATTTATGTACGAGTTTTTTTCATTTCATGTAGATGGATCGGCAATGGATGTACGATGACCGGTGGTCCAAAGAGTTTATCGAGGGCGTGCATTATTTTTTGAGAGTGGCCGAAGCTAACAAGCGTAATGGTTTTATTTGTTGTCCATGCAATAAGTGTAAGAACCAGAAGGAGTATTCTGTATCCAGGACTATTCATTTCTACTTATTTGAGTCGGGGTTCATGCCAAGCTATAATTGTTGGACATCCCACGGTGAGCAAGGGGTTGAAATGGAAGAAGATGAAACGGAGGACGAGAACATTCCCGACTGGGCTCAGTACGCTGGATTTGAAGGAAATCAAACAGGCGAGGTGGACAGGGATGCTGGCGATAACGACGCTGCGGATGATCTTGGTCAGATGTTGCAGGACGCAAAGGAGGACTGTGAAAGTGAAAAGGAGGCTCATAAATTGGAGTGGATGTTAGAGGACCACAGAACGTCGTTGTACCCAGGTTGCGAGCAGGGGCACAAAAAGTTGGATACCACTCTGGAGTTCTTGCAATGGGAGGCAAAAAATGGTGTTAGTGACAAGGCATTTGGTGATTTTTTGAAACTCGTCAAGAACATTCTTCCGGAGGGAAACAAATTGCCCGAGACAACGTACGAGGCTAAGAAGATAGTCTGCCCTCTAGGACTGGAAGTTCAGAAGATTCACGCATGTCCGAATTATTGTATCCTATATCGCGGTGAGGAGTACGAGAACCTAGAAGCGTGCCCTGTTTGTAAAGCACTACGATACAAGATTAGACGAGAGGATCCAAGTGAAGTTGACGGGCAGCCAACAAATAAGAGAATTCCTGCTAAGGTGATGTGGTGTTTCCCTATAATACCACGGCTAAGGCGTTTGTTCAGGAACAAGGGGAATGCTAGAATGATGCGATGACACGCTGAAGAACGTCAATAGGACGGGATGCTGAGACACCCCGCTGATGGTTCGCAGTGGCGAAACATCGACAGAAAATTTAAAGACTTTGGAAAGGACGCACAAAACATACGGTTTGGTTTAAGTACGGATGGCATGAATTCTTTTGGAGAGATGAGCAGCGGCCATAGCACTTGGCCCGTTACAATGTGTATCTACAACCTCCCCCCTTGGCTATGCATGAAGAGGAAATACATAATAATGCTGATTATTATTCAAGACCCCAAGCAACCTGGTAACGACATCGATGTGTACCTAAGACCACCGGTCGAAGATCTTAAACTGTTGTGGAAAAAGGAAGGTGTCCCCGTGTGGGACGAGGACAAACAGGAGGAGTTTAACCTACGAGCGCTGCTGTTCGTAACCATCAACGATTGGCCTGCACTTAGCAACCTTTCCGGGCAATCCAACAAGGGGTACAAGGCTTGCACTCACTGTATGGATGAAACAGAAAGTACGTATCTTAAGCACTGTAGGAAGGTTGTGTACATGGGTCATCGTCGATTCCTTGCTACAAACCACCTGGTACGGAAGAAAGGCAAGCACTTTGAACATAAGGCGGACCACCGTACGAAGCCTAAACATCGCAGCGGGAAAACAGTGTTTGCTATGGTTAAAGATCTTAAAGTAGTGTTTGGAAAGAGGCCTGGAAGCTAGCCTATAGAGAGCGAAGATGGTCATGCGGCGATGTGGAAAAAGAACTCTATATTTTGGGAGTTACCCTATTGGGAATTCTTGGACGTCCGCCACGCAATCGACGTGATGCACCTCACTAAGAACCTTTGCGTAAACCTTCTTGGCTTCCTAGATGTATATGGAAAGTCGAAATATACACTGGAAGCACGTAATGATCTGAAGCATGTGGAACAACGCGGCGACCTTCACCCGGAACCAAAGGAGAAAGGAAGCCATTACTTGAGTCCAGCCAGCTACACTCTTAGCAAGGCAGAGAAGGAAAGTATGTTTGAATGCTTGGAGAGCATAAAGGTACCGTCTCCACCTCAGGCTCCTGCATCGTCTCCTCCTTATGCTCCAGCACCGTCTCCACCTCAGGCTCCTGCACCGACTCCTCCTCAGGCTCCTACACTGACTCCTCCGCATGCTCCTCGTCCGACACCTTCCAAGTCAAGGGCCCCCCAAGCTCCACCGCCTGCCCCCACAAGGGCAACGAAGAAGGCAAAAGTTGACGCCGCTAAAAACAAGGACCCGGGTACGATTGCATGCAAGAGGACCTTGATGCTTATGTGGCATCAGAAGTCAAGAGACAATTGAAGCCTCGAAGTCCAGAAAAGAAGATTCCTATAGACCCGAGTGTTAGGAACTTCTACAGGGGTATGTCTGCACCTGCCAAGGAGGCCATAAAGCTATCGGACTATGAGCAAACACTTAAGAAAGCATCTTCTGAAAAGTCCAAAACCAGTCCCTCAACTTGGAGAGCAACCAAACCAGGAGATCGAGCCGTTGGTGACCGATGAAGAATTTGGAATACAAGATTTTATTAATTACACCGGGCTAACTACGGATCAATTGCTACGAGGCGCACCAATCGAAAAGGCGGAAGTGAAATACATGTACAAACTCGGTAAACCGCTTGTCAAGCCTGAGCAGCTGTAATCCCTACCGACACAAATGTACAAATTCCATCAACTGTACATGGAGATGAGCGCCACCGGTAGAGAGATGATCGGAGCGAGGATCAGGGACACGGACTTCTTGTAAGTAGAAGATATTCTCTGGATCAATTTCAAGGGTATCTACGAACTATACCAGCTGGACGCCCTCGACGTCTCTATTATGAATTGTTGGACTTTGTAAGTATCGTTCAATTAGATTTCTTATTACGTTTCTTTTAATTAATTAGGTCCTTGTATATAAGTATACCATATATAATATATACTTCCTTTTATCATTGTAGAATGTAGATTCAAAGGGCCTGACGGCGGGGGGTTTTCGATACTGGATTCATCGACCCTCGGAAAGTAAACGTCGCAATGCTCGATCAGTATCCACAAGCCATAGATGACAATCTCGTCCATCTCCTGAAGGCGCAGCATTACAAGACATTCATACTATTGCCGCACAACACAGAGTTAGTTTTTACTGTCTTCCTACCAAATTTCATTCCCGTACGAACATGCTAAGTGTTTCATATGTAATGCATCCGACGCACATTGTAGATTCCACTGGGTCCTTTTACTCTTCGACTTGGAGGCCTGCGTACTCAACGTATATGACTCAATGGATAAAAAAAAAGTCTACGTTTGGCAAGGTTTTTGAACTTATAGACAGGTACTGTCATAAGTTCCAATGTTAATTACGAATCTTGTTATAATTAATTGCTACTACGAATCATAGCTTTAAACTCCATGTAGGGCTTGGTATCGGTTCCGTTATTTGGTCCACGGCAATTGGAGAGAAAGACTTAGGCGGAAGTTTAAATTTCCTGTGAGTACACATGCTCTACATTTATACTAAATCTCCAATTCAAATACATACAAGTGTATATTAATTAGATCTCTCGCCGTTTGTCATGTATATATAGTGCGCAAAGTAAGCCCAGGGAACTAACTTGTGCGGCTACTACGTGTGCGAGTATTGCCACTGCCTTGCTGACCAAATCATCACCACAAGAGAGCTCGATGTACGTACAAATAAATTCAAAATTTCATTGCGTACGTATCAATTTGTTGTTTACTAATTAATTTCATACATTCATAGGTTATTCGCATGAGGGATAACCTCACACACAAGAAATTTATCGCGGCGGTTCAAGAACAACTCATGGAATTCATCAACGAACAAATCCTTGATCTTGAGGGTGAATTCTACTACGACGGAAATACAATTCATAGGTCGTTAGCTTCTGAGATAACGACTACTACTACATCGAAGTCATAGCTAGCTAGGACATTATAATGAATTGTAATTAATACATGTCTATTTTTCTATATGCATGTACACATTTACTTTATTGTAAATATATATTTTGGTCATATATATATATGCACATAAAATGTTAAGTGCTTTAATATATATATATACATATGCATTTGCATAACATATATATGTATTTAATACATACTAGATGCTGGGGCGCGCCAATGGCGCGCCGCCTGCACATAGTTTCCTTGATTACTGTAGGCTAATCATTTGTTTTTAAGCTGAATCAATGATTATGTAAGAAAAAAAATCTATGAATACATTTGCAGGGAATGACGTTGATGAGTTATTTTGCATACATTGTTTTACAGATTCTGCTAAGAAAACTCTTGCACATTATAATCTAAAGATGAAGCACCAATGCATATAAAAAATGAAATCAAAGTTTTACATAATGATCAGAGCAATGCGTCCATGGTGATGGTACAACTATATTTGATCATATAAATCTACCAATCAAAAGAAGACATATTGTGGCAATAACATTCTCCGTTCACATCTGGAGTACTAATTGCAATGGACCTGTTCAAGCACAATCCATCAGCATTCAATGAGTTATAAAAATAAATATTTCGGAGGATATCTTCAAATCAGTATCAGTGAACATACTGGAAGCTAAGACACTCGTTAATTGGATTTAAGAAGTGTGGCAACATAATATTTTCATTTTACTTCTCAATACAGATAGTTATATTTAGTGATACAACACGATACTACAGACTTGTGTTTATTACATGGAAATGCAGTGAGAGCAAAAGAACTCTAGAATTTAGATTGATATGGAATTAAGCACGAAGGGTAAGAAATTTACAGGATAATCAACTAATAATTATGAGAAAATCTATGAAATGCCATTCACAAGCATCCTAATCCAAGAAATGCCATCGACGAACGCAACTTCCAGGAAATGCCATCGTACGAGTCATTTTGTCCCAGAAATGCCATCACCGTCACTACTCTGTCACTTGTACTCAGTTAGATACTGTGCAAAGACTATTTTGCCCTTCGATGTATAATGTATATGCAAACCAAGATTTTTGAATTTTCATTGGAAAACTATACATGAGAAAAATCTCAAAAATTCACCAAATGAAGTTCATGATAACATCTACTTCCAGTAATTTTAGCCCAAGTTTTTTAGTATTGTAGCATTCCCCAAAAATTCCCAAAATCATCAGCCTTTTGTTGTACACAGAGAAGAAAGCTTCCGGTGAGGCCTGCGTGTTGGCTGCTCAGAGGAGGAGGAGCTCGTGTGGGAGGCCGAGGGACGCGGCTGGAGCTTGGGGCCGGCGGCTGGCAGCGGCGGCGGCAGAAGCTCGAGGGCTAGATCATCGGAGAAGGTCCGGGTGAGGATGCACATAGGGGTGCCATCGGCGACGAGGAGGACAGGAACCATCGCCACGACGGCCAGATCCACTTGCGCACGCTGCCGGCGTCGATCCTCCTTGACAGCCGCGAGGCTGCCTCAACCGCTACTGCCTGGCTTCGCCATTCGAGGTCATCGTCGAGGAGAGAGAGAGAGAGGTGAGAGGGGCCCTGCACGGTGGTGGAAGGGGGGAAGCCGCTGGGGCAGGAGCTTGGGGGCGGCGGCGGCGGCGGCGGCGGTAGGAGCTCGAGGGCGAGGGCGACCGGGGTACTCTGGGTGAGGACGTGAGCGGAGGCGCGGCGGCGGCATCGATCCTCCTTGACAGCCGCCGCAGACGGGAGAAGAAGTGGAAGAGGAGTGGCCGGCGCGCGGTTGAAGTGAAGGGGAGGAAGAGGAGTAGTCAGCGGTGGAAGAGAAGGGGATTAATTTGTCATGGGTTGAGAAGGGTAATTTGGTCATTTTGAGAAAATTAACGGCACCTAACAGAGTAAAAGTGACGGTGATGGCATTTTTGGGACAAAATGGCTCGTACAATGGCATTTCCTGGAAGTTACATTCGTCAATGGCATTTCTTAGATTAGGGTGCTTGTCAATGGCATTTTATGGATTTTCTCAATAATTATTATCCTTCACTTTTCCCTACACTAAGGCAAAGAAAATGTGTGTACATCAAATTGACTGCCACTATGAAGATGATATTCTATCAGTCGAAAACGCTAAAAAAAATACAATAGCAATGCAAAAGTAAACACCTTTCATCGCTTAAGTTGCCTGAAGTTGAAAGCCATTCAAGATCCATTGTTTGAATCACTTGAATGAATGCAACTTTCAGTTTCAATGCCTGGAACATGATGTATCTGAGGTACCATGGGTGTGTATACCTGTAGCGAATTTTGAGAAAGGAATTAAGGTTTCAAATACAAATGGTAGTAATCCACTATTTAAAACACCATGCTTTTTCATGATTTTCTTGTAAAGTACTTGTATGAGAAGAATGAAGGTCAAAGCCCTGAACGAATAGAAACCAACCTTAAGTTTGATACCTCACTTTCACAAGTCAATGAAATTTCATTGCCATGTACTGAACCAGATTCCAATACTGGAAATTGTGACCCACTTTTAACATCAAGCGGTGTTGCATTCAACAACTGACGTCTTCATTATGGCAACCACTACATCCAGATATGGATGTGTTGCTTTCACAAAGAATGCTGCCATATGATATCTCTCTTTTTATTGTACTGTGTTATTAAAGAAAAGAGTATAAGAACCCCGTACTGTTTTACAAAGTGCATATTTCAATAAGGATTTTTTTTGTTTTCTTCGAACATAACCAGCAGGGAAGCGACAAAAGGTAATAAATGGCTAAAAGCTCTCGTTTAAATAGGAACAAACATCCTGCTACAATTCATAAACGTTTTGGAATAGCAAAACAGCAATGCAACTCCTAACTATGTTTTTGCTACTGCGTACCACTGACTCATGTGCCATGATTTTTTTGCTACTTACTGTTTTTTAACCATGCTTCGGATGACCTCTCTTTGCAGAGAATATCTTCAGAAAAAGATCACGGTACAAATAAATTAGACATATGTTCAGCTAAAATGAGAAACAAAACACCATATGAAACAGAGAAAATAAAAGATGTGATGTCAAGCAAAAGGGCAAATATATTCTCTACTGAGTTTAGTAATAGAACAGCCGTGCAGAATCTACCAATGTCCTTCAATGAGAAAGAGCCTTACTGCAGCTTATCATTGTCCAACTGAAGCTAAGCAGGTTTGTCAATATAAATGTTGATTTCATAATAAAAAAAATCATCCAAGAAAAGTTCTTTTATGCGTGTTAAATAATTCATAGTAAAAGTCTGAAAGATAAGAAAAAGGAAGCACTTTAGTGAGCCCAAATGATACTTAAGCTATTAAATCTAAAAATCAAATGCTGTAATTCCCTTCCAGGCAGCCGTGACAACCAACGAATATCACTTCTCCCTAGAATAACCCAATTAAACCATTGTTCCTAATTTAATCCATGATCACCACATGATGATTAATATTTGACATATAACGCAACAGAAATCGTAACGGACAAATTAATATTGGGAAGGAAAAAAATACAATTGGGAAGGCCAATGATGAGCAGTATCAGACCTGGTAGGTGGTGCACGGAACGCCACTTTCAAAAGAACATCAAGCACACTATAGAACTCAGTCAACCTCAGAGCACGGAACGCCACTTTTAAAAGAACATCAAGCACATTTATAGGTTTTCTGAAACAAAGATACTTCCGTAATGCACACTATAGAATACTGGCAAATGGGAAATGGGGAAAAAATATATCATTCAATAACCTAGGGAGTTTTCATGAAGATCCCAATGCAAGAACCTCAAATGATTTTCGGCTGGTATGCTCTTGTTTATTATCCTTAACACCATATCAAATTCACGACGAAGTATTGACTCTCGCCTCTCACGTTTTTTCCCATGTGAACAACAAAAATAAATGTGAGAAGGCATTCCAAAATATCATTCATGTCCAGGTATATAAATGTTACACAAGATGCTGCTACTCTGGAATAACAAGGTCAAACTAACCTTAATCAAGTCTAAAAAAAATGATAGGATCTCCATATCTTCTCCTAGGATTCTCAAAATGGAGCCTAGTAGCTTCTTAATTCTCGCCCTTCTGATCCACTGACCAAATGATAATTTATTTGCAGAAGTTAGTACTGTACGGCATAATATGCATCATAGATAGGTTTAAGAGCTTACGTATAATATCAGGTTAATTGTTCATCTTTGATGTCTCCTCTGACCAAAATAGAGGGATTGAACCTCTGTTTTGCACAACAGAACTTGCTTCTGTAGGCCAAGGTCTAGCTCCATACACAATTTGCTCAGTCTCAGCATCATTTGCTACTCAGCCTTTCTCATTCACCCCCATCTTTAAATATCTATTCAGCAGCAGATAAACTTTTTCACCCCAAATCCCACTACAATAGTAAGGAAAACAATTGCTTAATGAGCACATGTACAAACCTGGTTCCAGCAAAATGCCTAGAGCGTCTAGCAATGAGTGTGAACATGATGTCCTTCGCAGATATTGAAATTCTATCCTAATGACACGATATCCGCATTTTTAATAATCAAGACAAAAAAGTGTATGTAGCAAACAGATAATATTAGGTAATTATATATAATTAGTGAGAAGAAGGTTGGATCAAGATTAAATTATATGAACAACGTGAGCAGCATTCAGCAACTTCTGTTAGGGGAATGAATGAATAAAAAAGGACAACTGAATTAATTTGCTTCGCATTAGCGAACAGTTGTTTAGAAGATTCATACCAGACATTGGTAGGCCGGGAGCTTTTCAAAAATCCAGTCTTGATTACTTTCTTTAAAATAAATCCTCTTTTGGAATAATTCAGTTGTTCCTATTAAAAATATTTATAGATGGATATAATAAACTTTCACAAAACTAATTCCAATGAGAAATACCTGCTTAAAAAATCCATAGACCAACGCAACGGTCCACAAAGTACTTCCAAGAAAATTGTGTATCCCTTGTGTAACACATTCATTCCACACAAAAGTTGACTCATATACGCTCCAGCCTTCCTGTGGATCACTCAAGTTTTTTGAAGACTTGTCATGATATGGTATGAGTAACTGAAAAAGAAGTCCTTTCTAAGATCAAGTGTATTCAGTATCTCCTTGTATCTGCAACATTTCATAAACAATCAGGTTTTAATTTAAGAAATGCAATAGTTAACAGGAAATGAAAAACTGGGAATAGTTTTCCCATAATATTTATTTGGTCCATAAAAACAATATTTAATATCACAATCAGAGTGTTTTCCATGTGTCAAACCGAAGATATTCGATCCCATAGAAATGTGAACTTTGGAACTAATTGATGAAATGAATCTTCATGTACTGATTATAAAGTTTTTTAATACATAAACACAGAAGAAATAAAGTATGCAATCTAGCAGTCGTGAAGGTGCGAGTAGAAGTAGCAATATCTGTAACCCAACAACAAAATTAGAACGAAAAAATAAAGCAGAGATAGAGCAAGGAGGATACCTATCAGAGCTGATATTGTACACGGCACCTTGTTCACAAGAATTTAAGGTACTTGATTGATAGCTTTCCTGATGTCACCAGAATATCGTAAATAAGCGTGCTTGCTAACTTTATTACTTCACTAAGTCCACGTCGATGATGAAGTCCAGCGGGTCTTCATCCCCATCTCCTCTTCCACTCCCTCCTAGCAAGAACACACCAACAGCAGCAATAGCAGTAAGTATAAAGAGAAAACAACACACCAGCAGCAATAGCAGTAAGTTTTCATGCTCACCACTGCCTTTGTGGACGTTGTCGCCGCCGTTGCTGGCCACCTCTGTCCTTTCTTCTTTGACCGTTATGTTGCTGGATTTGATACCCGTCGGCAGCGCCTCGGTGGCCCGGCTCCACGGTGGAAGAAGTCGGTGGAGGTGCAACAGTCAGGCACTGCTTATTGGAAAGATATATACATTTATACATAGAGTAGCACAAGGGTAAATTAGTACCTTTTTGTCCAAAAAAACATGTTAGTTGAAAATCGGGTCTAAGCTAGGATGAAAGCAAAGCAACAATGTAAGGCCTGAAAAAATAAACGGAACAGAAACAGGAGCAGTTTTGAGCAATACAATGGAAAGATATGCAGTTCACCTGAAATGTTGCTCACACCAGCAACAATCTAAATCCATCTATCAGTGACATTGCCAAATTAAGAAGATTTTTGGGGTGGCAATACCAGAATAGCAACAATGCCCTGGCTTACAGTGTAGAGTGAGGACCCCTGCTTAACAAGGCAGAAGGCAGTAAAGCGGCAGCAAGTGCGCTCGCACACACACAGAATGCATGAACTTCCTAAAACTAAAAATGTTAAAGGTGACTGATGCCATCTTGTTTTTTCTTATAGAAAGCTACCCGTAAAACCCTCCTAAAAATTTAGAATTTTATATTGAGAAGGTCATTCTTACTCCAGAGTCCAGAGCGACACAAATCTTCCAATTGGCAGAACAGAATGTCAAATTGGAAAATTATCGATGACTAAGAATTATAAGTATGAATCAAGCAATGGGCAGAAGCAGCTAGCAGCATTACCTTCAGTAGCTTGTGCTTCATCCTCCCATCCAGATGCTTGTGCTAGCTAAACCCCAATGCCTAATTAAAAGGACACATACATCAGAGCACTGAAAGAGAAAAAAGGAAGTAATTTTGAAATGCAGCAAGAATGAAATTCATCAGGAGGAAAAAGAAATGTGTTGATTAAATCATACAGTGCTAATGACAACCGCATCGTGCTCCTCCGATCCATGCCCTGCTGACAGTTAAGAAGGCAAGCAGGAGATGAGTTTACAGATCCGAGGTGAGAGGGGAGAGGTGAGGCGAGTAGGCAAACGTACCGGGGCGATGGAGACCGAGCAGGAAGACGAGGGGCAGGAGGAGCTTCAAGGCCTGAACAGGAAACATAAAAGGGGATGAGCAGGGAAGACGAGCCAAGCAAGGAAGACGAAACATTGGCGCGGCAAAAAAATCATCATTTACACCGTCGCCTTGAAGACGCAGCCGCTGCCGTATCTGGAGCTTGTTTGCGCCGCCAGTAGATCCCCCTGCTGTAATGGAACCCGTTTGCCCGATCCGCCACCGATCTGGTGTAGATGGCAGCCGCGCGCGCGGTGAAGAAACTCAGCTTGAGCTCCAACCGACAGAGATCGCACAGAGGCGACGTTGACGGTGGTGGCGGAGGCGGACAAGGCTGCTCTCGACGACGGCGACGGCGACGGCACAAGGGGGAGGCGGAGGTGGCGGCGGTGGAGGTGGACGCGGCGGCGGTGGGGGTGGAGGCGGCGGCGGCGGAGGTGGAGGCGGAGACGGCGGCGTGAGGGGAGGCGCTCAGAAACGGCGCCGGTAGTGGCGGAGGAGGAGGCGCTAGGGTTTGAGGGGCCGGCAACAGCAGCGGGAGTGGTAGTGGCGGCGCGAGGGGGTGGTGGCGGCGCGAGGCGACGGGGGAGGCAGAGGCGGCGGCGGCGGCGGCGCGAGAGAGGGAGCGGGAGAGGGAGAGGGAGCAGCTGGCGGCGGCTAGGGTTCGAGGGGTAAAGAGTTAGTGGATGTATTTTTGCGTAAAAGCCCCTCACCTTCCACATATCACAACGAAGTCCCTATCGCGATTTTTTCTCTCCAAAGACAGCACATGAGAGGCCTATATCTGATTATAGAAAATAAAAGGGCTTTTTTGAAAAATTTCTACCCTCGCACTGTAGCTGTCCGACGTGGCATAGCCCATCGGCCGCCCAGGGCGCCGCGCTGTAAAAGCCCCTCACCTTCCACATATCACAACGAAGTCCCTATCGCGATTTTTTCTCTCCAAAGACAGCACATGAGGGGCCTATATCTGATTACAGAAAATGAAAGGGCTTTTTCGAAAAATTTCTACCCTCGCACTGTAGCTGTCCGACGTGGCATAGCCCATCGGCCGCCCAAGGCGCCGCGCTTAATAGTTTCTAATATATTATGCATGTATAAGTATTGAAACATATATAAATATAATATATCTATATATATATATAAATATATAAACCATGCAGCAACAGGGCCATGCAAATAAAAAAAGGTCAGCTCAATCTTTAATCCCAGTTGGTAACACCAACCGGAACTAAAGATGGCTCAGCCGGCCATGTGGCTGAGCCATCTTTAAGATCGATCTTTAGTTCCGGTTATTTCACCCGGGACTAAAGGTAGCGAAAACCGGGACTAAATGGGGGTTACGAACCAGGACTCCAAACGGTTTCTCCACTAGTGTGTTTGCCTTCTGGAACTATATGCAATTTTTTAGTGGTTCCATACCATGATTAAAATCACCTTTCACTCTGTTACTATCTGGACTAGCAAGCAATGAACGATTGAGGATGGATGGATCGATGTGCGCATAATTTATTATATGTTTCAGGATTCGTACATATTAGCATCTTTAAAAAAAACTCTAAAGCCCCATCCAAGTTTATAAAACCATGTGGTAACCTTGTCAGTTTTTGAAACCACGGTATACATCGCGGTAACCGCACTGTTTTCAAGTTAACCTCGCGGTTACCGCGGTAGCCGCTAAACTGTGAGGTGGCAGTAATCCCACCCAAAATAGTTTGGTGATCCCTGGTCCCATCCAGTGTATCCGTGCATGCAAGGGCTACACCTGAATCTAAACAGGTACCCCTTTGTCTTAAAATAAGTTAACCTATAGTTAAGATGGAAGGAGTACTCTTTTAAGTGGTGTGACCACATTTGGTCCCACTCGTACACCTATATCAATCTTACATGTTAGTGGTGACATATACTATAACTATGATTTGTAGAACTGGAATGGTAAGAAAACGGTGAGTGTATTTGTAGAACTAGAACTGAAAATGGTGAAGCTAGAGACGTTGGCGATGTTTATATTTCTCGTCAAAGAGATGCATTCTCGACAAGAGAAGTGGGTTAAAAGTGATGCAACACATGACTTGCCTTTTGCACGTTAGAGCTGAGTCAATTTGCCCCCCTATCCTGCGTATTCTTGCACATCACAACACCCAGACTTGAAATTTCCAATTCAAATCAATCCAATAGTTTCAGTTCAAAAAACCAGAAATAGCTGAAGCCTCAAGGAGATGGGAACCAATCTCCGGGGCACGAAAAACGAAACAGTCTATTAGCACGTGATTAATTAAGTATTAGCTATTTTTTTAAAAAAATGGATCAATATATTTTTTTAAATAACTTTCATATATAAACTTTTTGCAAAAAATACACCGTTTAGCAGTTTGAAAAGCGTGCGCGTGGAATACGAGGGAGAGGAGTTGGGAACATGTGGTGCCGAACACAAATAGTGAGTCAGAGAAGTGGCACTCAGGTACACATTATCCATTCCCCCACCCCCTACCCACCCACACACACAACAAAAATGAAGAAGAAGAACGACATTATACCGACACAACACCTTCATTGTAAGATGTATAAATGTATATATGTATGTATGATACTATGCACCTTGTTGTGGCTTGGCGGCAGACTAAGACTACTTACTGCATAGATGTGCTCGATGGGAAAGTCGTGTTGGTGGAGAATTGGAGATTATTGAACATGGGAAACAGAGGAGATAACTTGATTCTTGATTGATGGCAATATGAAATACCCCATCGTTGTATAGGACGCCGGCTTGCGTACATTGATCTAATCCTTGAAACAAACCAAACTAGTAGTAATTAGAAGGGATACAAACCTGAGGCTATGCTGTCATTTAGCAAACCGATCGCCATGCTGGCGTCTCGTCCGGTCGAACAGTTTCCTTCTCACATCACACACCACAAGTTTATGCTTTCATACATGGTAATTTTGGTCTACGTGCATGTCACTGCACCAAACAACACACCGAATATGTTCTCTGCTCGCCATATTTGAGGCTTTACTTCGATGTTCCCAGACTTAGACTTCCAGTGCTTAGGATGAATAGTTCGGTTCGTTCGGCAAGTTTTGCGGAAATTTGGGGATGGACATTTTTAGTTCAGGGTGAAATAACCGGATTAAAAATTTACCCGATTAGTGTTACCAACCGGGACTAAAAATGGAGCTAGACCAAGTCCGGTTGCTAGTTTTTTTTCTTTTTTCCATTGTTTTTAACATTGAATATTGATTTTGCTCCATCCCCAAATCGTGAAATCCTAATCGATCCTCACAAATCACATAAAAAAAGGATCATCTTCAAATCCTCAAATCGATCATGTTCAAATACATCACAAATTCTAAACAAAATTACATCACAAGTTCTAAAAATTCATAACAAATACATCACATATTCGAATTGTACAAAAATCAAATACATCACAGATGAATCACAAATTCTAAAAAAAAAAATCTCAGATCTAGCAGAGACGCAGGCCACCGGCCGCCACCGCGCAGGCCGCCACCTACCGCGCGGCCCTCCATGCCAGCCGGCGGGCGGGCCATAGGCCGTCGCCCACCGCGCCTCCCTTTGCCACCACACCTCGCTAGCTCCCTCGCGCACTCGCCTGCTCGCTTGCTTGAGAGGATAAGGCAAAGAGAGAAAAGGGAGAGGATAAGCAAAGAGAGGAGGAGGATAAGGGAAGAGGTCCTAATCCATAGGTTTGTTGGAGTTTTGGGTGTCATTAGTATCGGAGAAGAGGAGAAAACCGAGCTTTGTTTGGGTGTCTAGCCTCGCTAGGTGAGCGAGCAGCCCACGCTAGTTCGATTCCTAGGATCGCAACTCGCGTATCTCGCTAGGGGTCTTTTCCATGTTTCCTCGGGATCAATTTCGGTTGGTCCTAGCTAGGTAATAGAATACACGCAGGTACATATTCAGTGGTAGTGCATGTTTCCTGTGTACTTAGGCCTAGTACCTTCAATATCAATCCTAGCATGTGTTAGGATCTGGTTGTGCACACGTGTGTATGCGTGTTGTGGAGTATCTCTCCGTCCCATAAAAAAACGAATCTAGGACCGGATGTGACATATTCTAATACGATGAATCTGGACATATGTATGTCCAGATTTATAGTATTAGAATGTGTTACATCCGATACTATGTTGGTTTTTTATGGGACAGAGGGAGTATAGGAGAAGAGGATGTCGTTCGAGCAGGAGGATTTAGAGCACGAATCACAAAGTCATGTGGCTGACGAAAATCTTAGGGTCTGTTTGGCACAGCTCCAGCTTCACCTCTCTTGGAGCTGGAGCTCAGCCAAACAGTTTTAGCTCTATTTAAAATGGGAGTGTAATTAGGTGGAGCTTTCTCACAAAATGAACTAGAAAGGTGAAACTGGGTTTATGCAGCTCCACAACTCTACTCCAGATCTAACTCCTAGAGTAAAATTTAGTAATTAGAGCTCTAGAAAAGCCATTAACTAGGTTAGCGATTCTGATTTAAAAATAGCTCTGATTTCACCTTTTCATCCCCAAACTCCCACAGGCCTGTAGTTTCCCCGCAAACCATAGGAAAACCCACGCACGCGCGCACTCGCATTCCGCCGTCCGCCATGGATGTCGTCACCGTGGTCTCTACCTGCTGCTCCACTCCCACCCCTCTTGCCATTAAACAATCCGATTCCACGCAAGCAGCCCACCGCGCACGCAACCGACTCAGCTCCTATATTTTGTATACGACAGCAAGCAGCGACCGATGGCGCCACTTCCGCTTCCGGGAGACGGCGGCGACACGCAGGCGGCGCGACGACGAGGATGGCGGCGTCGGGGAAGGAAGCGATGGTGTGGGTGCGGATACTGGAGGAGGGGGTGTTCCGGTTCGACGCGTCGGAGGCCGCGCGGGCGGCGGCGGGGCCCAGCCTCTCGTTCGCCGTGCCGCGGCGGCGAGAGGAGCCGCGCGCCGGAGGGGACCGCCCGGCGATCGTGCCGGTGTGCGAGGTGGTGGGAGATGTCCAGCGCGTCGTGGTTGAGGTATGGCCGTATGGCAAATTAATTAGGGCGGGTTTAATTTGCGGCGAGGCCGAGGCTCACGCGCGGTTCAGTTGTTCGTGCCGGGGTTCTGAGCGTCAGGATTTTGTGTTTTCTGATGCTCGCGGGAGCAGCATTGAGCCTGTGACCTATTGAACCTGTGATCAGGATTAGGATGAACACAAATTCAAGTGAAAATAAACCGGTGATAACACATCTAAGCAAGCACTCTTTCAGTTTCATGTCATAAGACGTTTTGATTTTGTTCAAAGTCAAACTGTTTTAAGTTTGACCAAGTTTGTAGAAAAAAGTAGTAACATTTTCAACCCAAGACAAATTTATTATGAAAATTTATTCAATTATTGATTTGATGAAACTAATTTAGTATTATACTTATAACTATTACTATATTTATCTATAATCTTAGTCAGATTTGAAACAGTTTGCGTCTTATAATCTGATGAAACGGAGGAGGGAGTATAAGAATAGTTTTGCTATTTATAAATTTTTTCTTGTTTATAGAAAAAAAATGATCAATTTACACATCGCATAACTAAACTTGCATAGTACAAAAGAACTGTAATTTTAATTTAAAAATTTTCTATTGAACTTTTAGTTTTTTAAAATTATTTTTCTTATTGGCTTGATGCATAATGCTAGGCATGAATTACTTTATTGGTGTGACCTCCCCATCTTGGAAAGTTTTGTTTGTATTCAACTTTATTTAAATTTGGTTGAGTTATGTTCAAACTGGTTGAATTTCAGTTAAAATTTGTTTATAATTTGAAACTCTTTTAGCAAGAGATTTTGCGGTACATATCTAGATACTGGTTACTCTAGCACCCCTAATATTTTGAAGGGAGACGAGAAAAAAAGAATCCTGATGCTAGGTGAGAGTAACTTCGGTGTGATCAGGTTTAAAATGAACATAAATTCAGGACCAAAACTGGTTAGTATAACTAAGACATGTAAGCTAGCATGTACACATGTTTATTTTTAGGCAAAATTTGCTACGTGACACTTAAAAAACGTGTAATTAGCCGTATAACACCTCAAAAGCGTGAATTGGCTATAGCACACCACAAAAGAGTGGTAATTAGCTACTAGACACCAGCGATATTATTTAATTATTTCCGATGGAAATGAAGGGAGAAAAAGAGTTGAGAGTACCGAAATGGCCCCGCGTCGTTTTTCTTGTGGAGTCGCACGCCATCAAGAAGCCGCCGTCTGGCACGGCGGCGGCGCAGGCGCATTAGATTCCGCCCGGAGCAACAGACCTCGCAGCAGTAGTAGCCGCCTCGGGTGTCGGCTCCGGCAGCCACGGCGAGAAGCCCTGCTGAGCCTGGCCGCTCTCCTCACGCATGCACGCACTGCTCGCTTGCTTCCCCAAATCTTTTCCTGGGCCAGGCGGAGAGGCTGAGAGGGGACGGAGACCAGTGAATGCCACCTCGTGTTGGCATCCTCATCCTCGTCGGTTGCTGCGGCGCCGCTGCGCTGCGTGCTCTTGAACCAGCCAAGCCGCTGGTCGCGGCCTCATCGGACACCGCCGCGGTGGCGCCGCCTCCTCCTGCGGCTCCACGTTCTAGTCCTCGACAGTCGACATCGGGCTGGCGCGGCGGCGGTGAGGGCGGCGAGGGCGCGGGTGCGGCACGGCAGAGCGGGCACGACGCGGGTGTCCGCGGTGACGGCGGCGAGAGCGGCGACGGCGCGGGCAGAGAGCGCGGCGCGGCAGGAGCTGGAGCAGCGCTGCGTGACGGCAAGGCGTGCGCCTGCTACGACATTGCGCTGCTGCTGCTGTGCGCGGTCGGCGTCATCAGGGCCATCGACGACCAGGCCTCGTTCACGTATGAGCCCGCCGGTGCGGCGGAGAAGGACGGCGTCGGCGCCGCACTGTGTGCGATGGGTCTCATTGGGAGGAAGAGGACATGAAAATAGAGGAGAGGCTGACATACTTGGCCCACATAGGGCAATTTGGTCTTTTTGGATTGTTTCTCTCTCCATGTTGTTCGGAAATAATAAAATAATACATTCGGTGTCTTGTAGCAAATTACCACTCTTTTGCAATGTCTTACAGCCAATTCACATTTTTGTGGTGTCCCATGGTTAATTACACATTTTTTGAGTGTCCTATAGCAAATTTTGCCTTATTTTTAATATTGGAGTTATGATCAATGATTACACTGCTGGAATTCATCTAACTATCTAAGCAACTCCCTCCGTTTCATTTTATAAGTCGTTTTGACTTTTTTTAAGTTAAACTTTTCTAAATTGGACTAAGTTTATAGAAAAATTTAGCAGCATCTACAATATCAAATTAGTTTTATTAAAATCTATATCTAATATATTTTTATAATATGTTTATTTTAGGTTGAAAATATCGCTATATTTTTCTATAAAGTTGGTCAAACTTGACTAGGAAAAAAGTCAAAGTGATTTAATAGAGGGAGTATTTGTTATCTACTATGCTGCTATAATACGCTTGATGTATATTCGAATTTGTATTTGTATATTTCCTAGAAAATATAGATGCATCACAGTTCAGCTAGCTTCATTTACTCTTGTGAATACAGTAAACAGTTCATGAATATACAACACATATGCATAAATGATCATGTGTACTGAATAGTTTATGTATACACATTATAAAAAAACGCAAACTTGACCAATACTCTTTCTTGTGGTTGTAGTTCGCCGCGGCACGACTATAGTAGTTGCGTCGCTCTTTTTTCTTTTCTTTTATAATAATGATAGCCTGTGTGCATCCTAGCTATGCAAAGGCCGAGGGTGGTCTTAGAGTGATTGTATTCTCTTGATGTAATTGTCTAAGATCAATAAAACTCTCTTTGTCAAAAATCAATACTCTTTCTTAAAATCCTAATAGTGCAAATGCCCCAAAGTGCATAAAATTCATTTTTGTCTAGGTTGGGGAAGATGCTTTCATGTAGCTTCACAATTACTTGCATATGCAAAACGGTAGTTGGTAGAAGTTGTAACTTTGTGTGCAATGTCAGCTTATTTTCCTTGAGAGATTTTCTGAGTAATACACATGCTCATCAGATGTTGATATATTAATTTTTCTCTGTTTTGTATTCAGATGCCTTACATTATTCTTAGGGATAAACATGTTCAATTTCCACAAATGTTTTGTTGCATCGATCATACATTAAGTGCTAATGCGACTGTTATGTTTGCCTCGCATTCCTGGGAACATAGTTTTGTAATAATCCATCAAGTCAAACATCACTCATATGCTTTCTTGATCTGAGATGATGAATAGTAGTTCTATATCTTGGAACCTCGGAGTAGGACAATAGGTAAAGAATAAAGAGCTAAAAAGTCCTTTCCCTGTGGGGAAAAAAACTCCCAAAACAGAGAGCGGTTGCGCTTTTATTACATTCACCATTTTATATGCTGTAAGATCAATGTTAAGCTGCTAATTGTTATTCTACTAATATTCTAATGTTCTACTGGCATGTAAGTAATTAGTACAAATGCGATTCATTTAAATCATGGTACATGCGCATATGCTACTTTTTTGCGTAAAGTTCCAAGGATGCATTGTGTACTCCGAACAGATTCTGGCTCAATGCCTTAATCAATCCCGTATAAAATTTGCATGCTTCTTTGGCATACCTGACAGGCATAACTATGTATGAAGTCCTAAATTGATGGTTAACGGTTAGTGGTTAATTTTTTACCGTGCGATGTAGTCCAAAATCGATGGTCCATTTATTGTGTTTAGTCATGATGTGTACATGTCTCTGTTTTTTTTTTGAGAGAGATGTCCATATATCTCTGATACTGTTTCCTTCAGAACTTGATACATATGGGCTTACTAGTCTTACTTTAAATAAATAGCTTCCTTCTGGGACATCTTTCTATGGTACTGGAGAATCAAGTGGGCCACTTGAGAGAACTGGAAAGCTGGTATGTCATATTTTTGAGAAATTAGTCATTAACCTTCTGTTTCCATAAATTTGATCTATGAAACATTGGTTAGGTTATTACTTGGAACACGGATGCATGGGATTATGGTCCAGGAACCACATCACTATATCAGTCACACCCTTGGGTACTGGCTGTTCTTCCTGATGGGAAGGCATTGGGAGTCCTTGCTGACACTACTTGCCGCTGTGAGGTATACGTGCTGCATTTCTATAGCTTACTTTGTCCATAATTCACTTTTCAGCTATCTCACTAATGAGCATATACTAACATGACAGATTGACTTACGGCAAGAATCTACTATGAAATTTTCTGCTTCATGCACTTACCCTGTCATACTGTTTGGACCTTTTAATACACCCTCTGAAGTTACCACATCCTTGTCTCATGCAATTGGTATATGTCCTGATCATTCTCTTTTCATTTAAAAGTTTAAACACTTGGGATTTATTATGTGACAAATGTTTTGCAGACATAAAATTTCGTAGTTATAAATGCGGACTTGTATGGAATTTTTTTTGTGTTAGTATGTTACGAATGTACTTCCATTTAACGTGAGTAATTTAGCTAATCTCATAGCATTGTTGAATTATATTTAGTTGTTACTCAATATATCTGATAGTATTAGTTGTGCATTTCAAGACATTGAATGAGTGATATAACTAGTGTTCTCTACATAGCACTAGAACGACTGAAGGTTCCTGTTACTGGATGCCCTGCACATTATTGGAAAAAGACCAAACATATTTTATTTTGTTCTCTATTTAATTGGTACTGTCTGTGTACACAGTTGAAATTTGGATTTTATTTTACTTGGTTCCACCTACAGATAACCTGAAAGGAAATTCTATTTTGTAGGAACTGTGTCCATGCCACCAAAATGGTCACTCGGATACCATCAATGTCGTTATAGCTATGACTCTTCTGAGAAAGTACTGCAGGTATTTTCTTTCCCATTGGATGTTTACAAATTCAATTGTAATATATGTCCCTGAACATCAACCTGCAGAATGGTGTCATTGTGTGTCCATGAATTTGAGCACTGTAGATACCTTATTCTATTATGTGTTAGCATATCTAAACTCTACTTAATGAGTAATTTTGTAGTCCTTAAGGACGGTACCAGTAGATACCATATTTTCTAGTATAAAATTTGGTATCTCTTGGTAAGTCTGGTACTAGGAGGTACCAAATTTGCATAAAAAAATTTAGTACCTCTCAAGGACTGTAAAATTTCTCCTAAATCGATAATTAGGGATATTACTAGAATTCAGCTCACTCTCAATAAGACATTTGATGTTCACTAATCTTGTTGAAGTTTTCAGATAACTCAGGAAAACTTTTACTAGATTTGTTTTAAAATTTAAAATGTTATTTGATCAATAATTTGGGCTTCATTGAGGCTATACTCCAGAGTTGAGTTGGGAAAGATGCTAGAGGGGTCAAGCACATTTATTTTGAAAAGGGCCCAGCGATGATGTTTTAACACTGATATGTTTTTTTTTCTGTTGCAGGTTGTTAAAACATTTAGAGAAAGAGGCATTCCTTGTGATGTTGTATGGATGGATATTGATTACATGGATGGTTTTAGGTGCTTTACGTTTAGCGTAAGAACATTTCTGCCCTTTGTCAGTTGATTATGTTTCATCTTGTTTGATGCAAAAACTGCAGTGAAGTGTTATTGCTGAATTCTACATGATGTTTCTGCTTGTACATGTGAAGTAGTAGTATACTGCTGCAAAAGCACCACAGTTCACAGCCTACGTTTAGATCTAGGGGAGTAAAGTTTTGGCGTGTCACATCGGATATTATATAGGGTGTCGCATGGGGTGTTTGGGCACTAATAAAAAACTAATTACAGAATCCATCAGTAAACCGCGAGATGAATTTATTAGGCCTAATTAATCCGTCATTAGCACAGGTTTACTGTAGCACCACATTGTCAAATCATGAAGCAATTAAGCTTAAAAGATTCGTCTTGCAAATTAGTCGCAATCTGTGCAATTAGTCATTTTTTAGACTATTTTTTATACTTCATACAGGTGTTCAAACGTTTGATGTGACAGGGTGTAAAGTTTGGGGGTGGGATCTAAACTGGGCCTAAATCTATATAAGTTGACTATTCCTCTACTATTGCTGGAATCCTGTTGGCTGCAAGTTAAATTCAAAGTTTCGGTGACTGCCTTTTGAACTGATGTCCCCAGCTTGCTCTGTTTGCCCTATTTTTTGTGATTGCTTTATAACTGTTGTCTCCAGGCTGCTCTGTTTGCCCTACTCTTCCGTACTACATCTAGATTCATTTTTAGATCTAAAATATTTACCTATTGTCTGATAAAATGTTTGTTTTACCTGAAACTTACCCATTGAATTCATTTGAGATCTGATATTTTACAGCATCGTTTCCCTGATCCGAAATGTATGGTTGATGATCTCCATTCGGTTGGCTGCAAAGCAATATGGATGCTTGACCCAGGAATCAAGAATGAGAGCGGTTACTTTGTGTTTGATAGCGGTTTAGAAAGTGATGTTTGGGTTCAAAAGGAAGACAAGCAGCCGTTCGTTGGTATATTTCCTCCAATGAATGAACTCCTTCATTACCGTGATGAACATATCACTAATTGATGGGTCTCTTTTACTCATATTGTGTAGGAGAAGTATGGCCTGGTGATTGTGTTTTCCCTGATTTTACTTGTGAAAGAGCCCGCTCCTGGTGGTCTGGCTTAGTAAGGCAGTTCGTCTCTAATAGCGTTGATGGATTATGGAATGATATGAATGAACCTGCTGTTTTTAATGTACATGATCTGCCATAAATCATTTGTTTTATTTCAACTGGTTTCATCTTGCTCTTCTCTTACATTGGAAGTGTTTGTCACATCCAGACTGCCACCAAAACAATGCCAGAAAGCAATATCCATAGAGGAGATGCTAATATTGGTGGTCTCCAGAATCATCCGTACTACCATAACGTAACATTTTAACCCTTGGTAAGCTCACCTACAAAATCTAGTCTGACTTCTAACCTTTTGTTGTATAACTGTCAGGTCTATGGAATGCTCATGGCAAAATCTACTTATGAGGGAATGAAATTGGCCAATCCAACTAAACGGCCATTTGTTCTTACTCGAGCTGGTTTTATAGGACAACAACGCTATGCTGCTATGTGGACTGGTGATAATGTATCAAACTGGGAACATCTCCACATGAGTATAGCCATGGTTCTTCAGTTGGTAAGTGATATATTTATGCAAGTTTACAAAATGCCCCCTTTTCACAAAAAATGGACAACGTTAGGATTTGTTGTCATCCATTTTCTTATAAATATATATTTACATTTTCGTCAAGAACTAGGGAAAATTATCTGTTTTTTTAGATAATGGAAGCTTTATTTAGACTCAGTTAATTACATCAAGATGATACAATCAAACTGAGTCACCCCCGGCCTCTGCATAAAATGCACACAGCCAAACAAGAACAAATATCTTAGTGGCTATCAATCCGTAGACTAGACCGCCACCCATGCCACTGGGTAAAAAATTATCTGTAGATGCTGACACTAAAGATTATGTATGTTGAACCTTGTTTTGGCTTTGAATGTTGTGTATACTATTCTGCTTCCATGATTGATTGCTAGCACACACATGTTCAATATTGGCATCAAAATAGTCTAAATCACAACGAGGCATGTTAAATAGTCTAACAAAATGATAGATAAATAGCAGCAGAAATAAATAACAACGAGGCATCAAAATCCGGTAAGCCTGCCACGGCCAATCCATAGGATAGATAAATACCTGTGGAAACAAATGATAACAAGCAAGAGTGAATATTTTTCTACATAGCAAGACTTTAATGCATCGAATGGTATAGTGTTAGGAGCGAGGGTGAATTGCTCCCAACTCACACTCGCATAAACTCGCCAGGAACAGAGAGCAAGAACAGAGGAGAACAGAGATAGATTGGAAGGAGTAGTTGGGATAAATTTCTTGTTGTCATTAACCATAATCTGCCGGCTCTAAATAGCCTTACAATCTGAACTAATTGAGCTAAAAGAAAGGGATAACATCTTATCTAAACAACCTCTAACAACCTTGCTTAATCCTCACCCGTGCGTGGCACTGTAGCCCGTCCGGCACGGTGTTCATCCCGATCCCTGCGGCGGCGAAATGGAATTCCCCACATAACATATAGTCAGCAATATGCAAGGTTTAACAAGGATAACATATGCACAAGTTCTGATTTTTTATATTAAGAGAGCTATATTTTACAATAACGATTAAGCAACAAAATTTGTAAAAAGCATTTTTCTATTGATGAACAGGTAGTTTTGAAGAAAATTGAATAGTAAATGTACATTATGGTTGGAATGCCAAAACTAGTAAAAAAGGAACAATTTATCCCTACTGACCAGTCTCTGTGCAAAGTGAGCTGAGGAGAGTGGTCATTGGGGAGGAACATAGTGGAACAGTCTGTGCATTCTGAAGCCACAAAAGAGGTCGGGACATGTCTCTGAGCTCACTTGCAGTGTGAACATAGAGCCTGCTCTACTGGTAAGGTCTTGTTTGGATGGGCCTAAATTTCAGCCTATCCACATGTATGGGCCAGGATTTTGAGCTAAACTCCCAGCTCACATGTGGATGGGTCAGGATTTTGCTATATGCAAACAAGGCCTATGAACAAATCCCTGGTCCTCGTCGTGTGAGAGAGGTGGCCAGCTAAGAGGAATAATGGTGTTAACATAGAAGAACTGATGGTGCATAGGCTCCATGCTACACATAGGAAGATCGTTGGCTTGTCAGCATTGTGAACTATGGTTCATGAGACTGGTGCTGGTATTGCCACTTCCGGCTTTGCATGGTGCAGACAACCAAAAATTATTGCACAAAAACATATGTACATGCCTATAAAAAATTAGGACCAAATATAATATCTTGAACTATGAAATTCAATTTTACTGTGAGTTTTAGACCATAATTCTAGGTAAGAATTATGGGTAGAACACTATTTTTGTTGAGAGACCATCACTTCAGCCTGTGTTAAGCGCAATTTTTTCTTGTTTGTACAGTTATTTTTCACTGTGATGCTGTTATTATTGTTTATGCATTACTTTGAGAAAAATATTGTTGATTTGGTGAGCAGAATAGTAAGACTCCCTCACTTATTAGTAGAAAACTTATATGATCAAAATATCTAATAATGTGGTTGTTCGGTCAGGGTCTTAGTGGTCAACCATTTGCAGGCCCAGATATTGGTGGGTTTGCTGGGAATGCTACTCCAAAACTTTTTGGAAGATGGATGGGAGTGGGTGCATTGTTTCCATTTTCTCGTGGCCATTCTGATAAAGGAAGCTTGGACCATGAGCCGTGGTCCTTTGGGGAAGAGGTACAGTGCAAACCTGAAAAATCTAAAAGAACTTGTTGCGTTTCAAAGATTATGCAAATTCACATTTTGCTTAATTATTTTTTATTTGCCGTAAGACTAATAATTTCCACAACCAAAAGTTACTGGCTCCATTGTACAGGAGAACATGGAATTGCTACTGAATTTCTTGTTGTACTATATTTTTCTGTTTGTTTATCATTTGTAATCATTGACTTAAAATGTAAACTCAATGTAATGCCATACATCCTTGGCATTTTATCCATTTCATCATATATATACATGACTATAATTTGCATGCAGTCTGTTATTCCTTTTCTCCTTTGTGGAGTTATTGTAGCACATTCACCTTTGGTTAGTTTTATGTAAGCCTTATGGATTGCTGATTTGTCGTAAGAGTTTTGTGAAATTTTCAGTGTGAGGAGGTTTGTCGCCTTGCTTTACTAAGACGGTACCGGCTATTACCACACATTTATACTCTATTTTACCTTTCTCATACGAACGGAACTCCTGTTGCTGCTCCAGTTTACTTCGCAGGTAATAATTCTATTATGTTTTTATAACATTTCAAAACTGATGAAATCCATGTAATTCTCCAGAGATTTGCACTCCTACCCTTCGTAAGGATAGTTCATAGTTGACATGTCACATGTGCTAATCCAACATATTTTCCCATGTTTATTTTTTATGTGGTTATGTGTAGAACAAAAATGGACAGTCACACTACTATGGAAAACAAATGATGATCATTTGTGATGAATTATAAGTTCTATAACTAGACATAGATAATATATGTGCAATTTGAGTTGACAAAATTTACAAATTTTCAGGAGCCTAAAATCTAGCAAACTAGGTGATTCCTCGCGCTTTGCTTCAGAAATTACTAAACAATACTCAATCAAGCTAGGAGTAAAAAGGAAAAAAAAATGAAACATCAGGGGTTTATCAGTACTTATCATGAAATAAACAAATAACGCCCGCGCCTTAATGTGAAACATATTGATAATTATACATTAAATATTATAAAAATGATAGATAAATTTGTTAAAATAGTGTGCAAATGATGTGAAGGGTTATGATTGGATATGCTTTATATGTTGATTTGTAGAATTAAATAAGTTGTAGATGATGTTGTATGCTTGCATGAGTTAAATATGCAATTATTTCTAGCGGGTGATGATGTAGCATAGTTACATGTTGAGTTTTAGATTTAGTGGGCTATAACTTTATAGAAAGTATAGATACCAATTAATTATTATATTAATACGACAATCCTTTTTATTTTGTAGATCCACAAGATTTAGAGTTAAGGAAAATTGAGACCTCATTTCTCTTGGGATCACTTCTAGTTTGTGCAAGGTAAGGTTTTAAGATTAGTTTGTTTTTGTGCACATGAATATAAGGTTTTCAGATTAGTTTGTTTGTGTGCACATGAATATAAGATAGCTGATTTTACACCTTCCTATTTAAAACCATGGTTAATTTGTCACAGTTTACATTTTCTGAGAGGAGACACTCAATCATGGAATATCTTTATAGAGTATATATGTTTGCATATTATGGGACTATACATTCACCATAACTCTAATTTCTGGGACTTTGGCAGCACTTGTCCTGATAAAGGAGCTCATGAATCTTCACAGAAGCTGCCAAAGGGAATTTGGTTGCCTTTTGATTTTGGAGATTCACACCCTGTATGTTGATTAGTGAATATTTGTTGTGCTGACATACATTGAGCCATGTTTCAAAAGTCTTTTTGTTTATCAATACTTGATTATTCAGGATCTGCCGATGATGTATTTACGAGGTGGAGCAGTACTTCCCATAGGCCTTCCTCTCAATCATGTTGGTGAAGCAAAATTGGATGATAATTTGTCATTGATTATTGCATTAGATGAAAATGGTATGTACTCAGTTAATAGCGTAGTTTAACTCATGCATTGAACTGTCATGTGCAAGGGAGATTTTGTTATGCCAAAATAACTGATGCGACTTTCAACAATTTCATGGGTAGATTTTGAATATAATTTTTCATAAGTAGATATTGTTGCAAAAATTAGTGTCACTACCATGAGGAAAAGTGCGCTTCTATCGTTCTGCAGTGCATGTTAGCTATATTCTTTGTCCAATGATTGCCTTATGTTGAAACGATGTTTGGAAATTAAAAGATCTGTTTTACAGGAAAAGCTGAAGGTGTCCTCTTTGAAGATGATGGGGATGGATATGAGTTCCTTCAAGGGAATTATCTTTTGACATACTATGTTGCAGAACTCCACTCATCAGTGGTTACTGTTAAAGTTGCCCGAACTGAAGGATCATGGAAGAGACCAAATCGCAACTTAAAAATAAATATATTGCTTGGAGGAGGTGCTATGGTAGGTCCATTATATTAGTTCCTTCTTGTTTTTGTCAAATGTGCACAGATGAATATTAAATTATAAGTTTTTCAAATACAGGTAAGTACGCACGGCATTGATGGGGAAGATTTACATCTAACAATGCCTACTGAATCTGAAGTGTCAAGTCTAGTGGCAACAAGTGAACTTGAGCTCAAAAAACGTTTTGGTATTAGTCCTACACACTTGCACAGTACTCAAAATGTTTTAGAACAGGGAATTCTTACATCTCCAGTTTTTCCATTTATTTATTCCGAAATATTTTATTTGTGGGCTTACTTTAGTATCTTCCTACCATTCATTATACAGAGATGGTTCGACCTATTCCAGACATAGATAAGCCATTAGGGAAGGAAGTGGCTGAACTTTCTGAAATACCTATTGATTTGAACGGCGAGGACTGGTTGGTTAAAGTTGTACCCCAGATCGGTGGTCGTATTATCTCAATGACACATCTTCCATCTGGTATTGCTCTTATTGATTTATATTACTTTCTGTTGGTTATGCCTCATACGATGTGTTTAGAGATAGATAATCCTATTACTGCATCTGGTCGAAAATACAAGTCTTTTGAAGATATGTGTCAGTTAAACTTTTCTAGCTTTAGTTAATTATCATATCCATGTAAATAATTACATCGATTGGAAATGTATATATAATTTATACTTGATCTCTGCAGATTCTCAATGGCTACACAGCACAAATAGGATCAATGGGTATGAGGAATATAATGCGGCTGAAGATACTGCTGGCTGCACAGAAGAGTACAAAGTCATTAGGTAGGAGAAATGCAGAGTACTTCATTACTTATTCAGTGTTCACTCTAACCTAGTTGGCGGCACTTATGGCACTGATCTGTAGAAGAATATGTGACTGGTGGTGTATGAGTGTTATTGCTTAAATTCATGTTTTGACATAATTTCTAAAAATGCATAGGAGGTATCGCGAGCAATCAGGAAAAGAGGAATCTATTTGTTTGGAAGGAGATATTGGGGGTGGTTTGGTTCTTCAGCGCCAAATATCCATTTGTAAGGAAAACCCAAAGATTGTTAAGATCGACTCCAGTATTCGAGCAAAACAGGGAGCTGATCATTCTGGTGGGTTTTCAGGGTGAGCGTCTAAGCATCATTTAATTTATCCATAGTAAACTGGTAACCAGAAACAATAATGCACCTTTTCCGTTGTTTTTTTAAAATCTCTAGCATATGAATCATGAAGCATGGAGATAACATGTGCGAATATGCGGTCTTACTATTTGTTAACCATGTCTGCTTGACTGTAATGGGATCCCAGAAGAAATCTGGTAAACACAAATGGTTTTTAGGTCACGACATTGTACTGACACCAGGAAATGTGCATTTCCTTTGAAGGTTGGCCTGTTTGAGGGTTCGTCCTAGTTTCATTCTTCAGTACCCTACAGAGGTTTCTGTTGTGTTTACAGCAAGCAACGGTATAAAGCGAGAAATACTTCCAGATTCTGGAGAATTGACATTTGAGGGAGTTCTTCGTCCCAATGGTATGCAATACTCTTCAGTATTTAGTAGAAAATTGGCCTTAACCATCATTTGTCGAATTGTCGTAACTTCTGTTGTTTATAATTATTTTGAAATTTCCCAGGGGAATGGATGCTAGTTGACAAACGTACGAATCTGAGCCTGGTAAATTGCTTCGATCTCAGTCAGGTTAGTATATGTAAGTTGCATTGGGGAACTGATCATTTGAACATGGAACTGTGGTCGGAGCAAAGAGCAGTTTCTAAGGACACACCGTTAAGAATTTGCCACCATTATGAGGTGAGAAAAATAAACTAAATCCTTGAATGCACATGGAGCAGAAATAGGATGACTATCAAGGGACTTGTTTCCTGAACTATTTTACCCAATAAATGTAAACTGAACCGAGTAATGCCACAGTAAAGGTGTATCACCATTTTAGTTATTGTCATTGTGAATGAATATGGTCATGGTGTGATTACAATGTTCATGTACTGGCTGCTGTTGTGACACTGTTAGAAATAGCTTTTCTGCAAGTTCATGACAAGTTTTAGAGAAAATTTCATGTATGCCTAGAATTTTGTCGTATAATTTTATAGTTGACCAACTTGACCTCCATATGTCATTTACAATTTATTAGAAGTTATCTGAGATAAATAACACGATGGATTGAAGAACCTACATACTACTCCGTCCTAAAAAAGACCAATTCTAACAACGAATGTGGACACGGCCTTCGGGTTGTACAAATTCCGAAATCCGAGCTCTAATTACTCCTAAACCTCAAGCTTTCATGGCATCCCCAGATTACCCATGTAACACCCTTGTCTCTAAAGTTGTTGTCATGTTCACTCTGATAATTCTTGCTAATGAGCGGAGCCGGAGCCTGATATTCGTGTGACAAATGTTAGAGAAGAAATTGGAGAATACACACTTTTACAATTGACTTAGTCTGAAAGAGCATATAAAATATAAAATATATACTCCAGAAGATACGGAAAGTCCATGGTGTAAAAGAGATGAGAGAAGTTCATAATATCCTTTATGCAATAGACATACATGGCGATAATAAGAAGCATATGGTAGCAAAAGAAGAAGCAGTGAGCATAGGAGTATTTTCTTAGATAATGGATTTTTCATTAATCCGGCCTCTATATCCACGGAGAATATGCACAGCCAAAATATATACGAGTACTTAGACTCCACACCTCACACGGAGGCTTAGCTTCAACCTTTATTGACAACAAATTCTCCCCATCGCAGCGGAGAGGGTGGAAGGGAAGAACCGGAACTACCCTGTGCTATCCATCGCAACACCATCTCAGTCTCTGTCGATCAGAACCACCATTTTCTACCAACTACTTTGTTTGTTGTCTGCCGTACCATCCAAAACTCCTTATGCTGCAGCTGAATTGCACGCCCGTATTACGCCACAAAGCTACTCTGCGGTGCCACCACCTTCTTCTGTAAACCATTGAACTCCCTGCTGCTCCTAGAGCGACGCCAAGCTGTCCAGCACAACAACTGTATGCCTTTACTGTCAAGATGATTCAATATATAGAGGCCAAGCGGATCACTATGGTGATTGACACGGCCAATCGATTGAGAAGCACGATAGATGTGGCACTGGAGGCAGCTAGTGGCACCTATACTAGACCAATAGATGTGAATTCTGATGAGAAATCAGGTTACTAGCAGCCACATTGTGGATTTTTGTTGTGCACCAGCAACATAAATAGTCGATAGAAATTATTTTTCTATGAGGAAACCCTAAAAAAATAAACTTTCCCATGGTATTTTTTTATCGGCCCACCCACGCGTAAATAATTGTTTTGATGATAAAATGTTTTTTTTTCTTGATCGAAGTCTGGTAGTGCAACTTATACGGATAAAAATTAGAAGCAATCTGGCAAGTGTATCCAACCTTATAGCAGTGAGAGTAAATAAGATTATCTTTTGCAGAAAAGCTATTGTACGCAGATGCGCGACATCTCTAAGTCACGCGCGTCGCTACCAGGACATCTGCATGCGGGCTTGGGGGCGCGAGCGTCATCTGCAATGGATTTTTTTTATTTTTACATTTTTTATTAAAATATTTACTTTTGAAAATTTACAAATCAAGTCGTCTCACGCCCTAAAAATCGTCCTTCCAGAGGGCGATAAGGGACCTAAATGTAATTTTTTTATTTGTGTTCAAACCCTCTAATTTCCACCGGTTTTAATTGTTTAAATACTAATAATGCTTATTCAACACTTCAAATGATTTTAAATGGAAAAGTGATAAACTACAAAGTTGTAGATCTCATCGAGGTCTACAACTTTTGTATAAAGTTTATCTCCATCCGATGTCGTTTGAAATGTAGATCTGAGATTTTTAAAAATAGGTTTTATATTTTGTAACGAATATTTGGATATCTAAAAGATCTTAAATGTAAAAGTTGTTAATTGTAGATCTCCTCGAGCTCTACAATTTTGATATAAAGTTTTATTTCATTTGACTTTATATAATATAATTTTAAATTATAAAATCATAGAGCTAACAAGCTATGCTGGAAAATTTGCATTTAGGTCCCTTAACGCTCTCTGGAAGGGCGGTTTTTAAACTCCCAGAGGGCAAGAGGCAACTAGATTTGTAAATTTTCGAAACAAAAAAATTGTTTTTTGTAAATATTTTAATAAAAAATATATAAATAAAAACAATTCATCTGCAATGTGGGTTGGGGTTGGGTCTGGTGGGCCATCGTTGAAAAACATCAGCAATAAAAATCTTGAATAGCAGTAATTACTTGATCTGATTTGCATTAAAATTGGTAATCTTTCATGTCAATTTTTTTTTTGTTAAGCTGGTGTCGACGTCTTTTGCTAAAAATTTGAAATTTCAAATTCTGAAGCTTTCATCTCAAATTCTAAAACTTTCAAATCAATTTTTGAAACCTTCAACTCAAATTTCAAAACTTCCATATCAAATTTCAAAAACTTTCAACTTGAAATCCATAACTTTCAACTCAATTTGTGAAACTTTCAACACAAATTTAAAATTTTCAACTCAAAATTTAAAACCTTCAAGCCGAAATTCAAAACTTCCAACTCAAATTTTATAACTTTCAACTCAACATTTTTTTTACAATTTTTATTATAAAAACACTAAATGATGGGATTAGGAAAGGGATTAGCACTAAGCGCTACAGAATTAGCGCTAGCGCTTAGCAGAGAGCCGACGCCTGCCGCTCCTTACCGTTCCAGCGCGCGCAGAATAGGAATCACCCATCTTTTGCGCAGAATAGGAGTAGATATGATGTTGAGAAACCCAATTTTAGCCTTTTAGGAGCCCCCAGAACGCTGAAGTGCTGAGTGTTAGGACAACGTGAAATTTCGCAGGACGAGCTTGAAATCAGTACGTGTCTCCTGACTCCTCTACAATCACAGCTGAAAGAGACTCTGTCACCGAGGGTCGTATTTGCACGGGGCCGGCAAGTAGATTCAAATCAGGACACACGCACCCTAAACTAGCTTGTAGTACGCCATAACATCGCCTAATTGTAGTTTATCCTTTGTCTTACATCGAGCACACCCGTGTACACGCTAGCTGGACAGGCAGCAACAATTGACGCGTGGAGATCGATGCTGATGTCTTGGTCGGCCGCGAGGCGACCGATATATATGGCGGGTCTTCCATGGAGGAATAACGGATCAATCCCGGCAACTCGTTCGATCGGCTGGGCGAAGGACCCAGAAACGCATGGCATCGATCGGCGCCGAGATATGATCAGTCGTCGGTATAGCTGTTGGACGAGGACGAGAAGAATCCATCAATCCCGGGGTGCGCGTGCTGTGCCTGACGTACTACGATTAACGGGCGGTACGAGCCGATCCAAGAGCAAGTTCAATAGTATAGTACACTGCTAGCTCCAATTTATCTATAGTCAATCTAATAGCTTATTCATACAATAGTTACATACTACACTATTAATATCTGGTCCTACATGTCATACACACACTGCGTCTTAGAATTCGTGCTACAGCTGGCTATAAATCTGTAGCCCGCTGCCTTTCTCTCTCCTCATTTATCTGCTTAAAATATATTTGCAGTTGGCTTATAGCCTGCTACTGTAGAGCAGGTACAATAGCAGGCTATTAGCCAGCTATAAACATATTTTAATAAGATAAACGATGAGAGAGAAGAGCAGCGGGCTACAGATCTGTAGCCAGCTGCAGCATGGACTCCAAGACACACTGTGTGTATGATAGGTGGGACCATATATTAATAGTATAGTAAGCAACTATTGTATGAATTGGCTATTAGATTGGCTATAGATAAATTAGAGCTAGTAGTGAGCTGTACTATTAGACTTGCTCTAACGAACCTCGCCTTTTCCTTGGGCCGGCATGCGAGAATCGATCCAAGACAAGCTAAGCACCGGTGGAGTTGTGAAATTGATCACACGCGGTCCGCTAATCCGCTATTCGCGGAGGGCTTGGTCGTACTTGTAGAGTATTTCCTCCATTAAAAAAATAACTTGACTTCTGAATTTTAAATTTTATCCCATAAAAAATTAACTTTTATCATTATACTTACTCTCAGCAAAAAAAAATAAGAAACTTTTTTCTAGGCCACCGCCTCACTCCTCAAGGCAGCGATTTGTGAGCCAACAGCGGAGACTTGGGGATTGACGACGAGGCGGCATAGACTAGGTAATGATGAGCCGAATCTTGGCTCCCTCGTTCTCGTCCCTTCCCTGATTAGCATCGACAGGCCACTAGTACAAAAATAATTTTTCTGTTCGGGCCGAAACCTATTTTCACGTGCGGAAGCTCAGTCTATCTGCACCAAAAGGTTTGTGAAAATCTAAATTTTATGTGCGGATGGCGCACCTGCACGGAAAAATTAAAATTCAAAAAAACAAAAACCCTAGAATCTGGCGGCACTGGTGCGGATCCAGGCGGCGCCGCTCCCGGCCGCCTCCTCCTCAGCGGCAGGGGGAGGGGGCGTGGATCTGGCCAGCGCGCGTGCACGCAGGGCGGGGCCGGCGGCGCCGCTCCTGGCCACCTCCTCTTCTTCGTCGTCGGCGGGGGCGGTGCCGCTTCCGACAACCTCCTCCTCCTTCTTGTCAGCGAGCGTGGCGTGGATCCAGCAATCATGGGGCTGAGGATGCCGCTCCCGGCCACCTCCTCCTCGTCGTCATCGGCGGCGGCCACCACGCTGCCAACAGTTGGATCCGCGCAGGGGACGGCGGGGGAGAGCCCCGTCGGCCTCTCACTCAAGCTCATTGCCGGAGCTGCGCGGGGGAGGGCAAGGGAGCCACCGCCTTCCGTCCCCCATCGATCGCACCGCCCGCTGCCCGTCACGAGGCCGGCGGAGGCGGATCCGCCTGCCACCGAGGTGGTCGTTGCCGCCGCCCGTCGTCAGCCGCGCCGCCCACACCCGACCGCGAGAGGAGAGTGAGAGAGTGAGGGAGAGGTGAGAGAGTGAGAGAGGAAAGGAGAGGATAAGGCTGAAATTTTGAAGTGTTGAGGAGGGACAGAGGAGGGAGGATAGACTTGTAGGCAGGCCTTTAAAAGGACCGCATGCGGCCCCTTATGAGGTCCGCCTGTAAAAATTGGTTTATTTTTGCGTGCGAACCGTTATGAGCCCCGCCTGTGAAAATCGATTTTCGTGTGCGGTCCTCTTAACAGTCCGCACATGAAAATGGTAGGAGGATTTTTGCAGACACAACCAGTTACAGTCCGTCTGCAATTTAAAGAGCTCCTTGTAGTAGTGGGCCCTTCTCCTATCCTTTGCGCTTCCTCATCGGCATTGCATGGTTCGGTTATCCTGCTAGATCCGGTCTCGATGACTAGCTTGAGTGGTTGTTGCGCAAGAATGCGAATGAGAAGAGACTCAAGAGAGATTGGCCGCAAGGGACCCTGCTCACCGGAGTGTGATGCCCTCAAATTATTTTAGAGAGAGGTAAAAAGAGGAGGAAGATGAGTAAGAATGACTAACATGTAGGTCTGAACCAATATTTTTTAACTATAGTACAATTCCCGTGCATTGCAATGGGCCCATATGTATGGGAACGTTCTGCGCCCATAAGATCCAACCAGTTATTTTCTCTAACCATCCATTATTTTTCTTCTTGTTTTGTTTTTTAACCAACCATTTAATTTTTTTTATCTGGTTTTCTTGAGAATGTGGTGGTTGTGCGTGAACGCAAGGGGAGGGGGGATGACTCTGCTTCTAAGATAGCAGAGATTTATGTTAATCTTTTGCTGACTGTATTGCGACATCACGAAACCGTTACCACACATGTGTGCCAAATAGGACTGATACTGCCCTAGTTTGGGTTAGAGGGATAATTTCTTCTGCACATTTAATGATTGGGGGTTCAAATGTCTAGTATTGTAGGGGTAAATAATCATTTTTTTTCAATAGGAGGGTAAATTGGATTTAACCTTAATTATAACCGTAGGTGGATAGATAATGTTAGTTCTACAAATCTTTTTTTTAAGTAAAAGCAGCAAAAGATTTGCCGGATATATTAGAAAAGGGGAGGAGCTGAAATGTTTACATTGCAGTTACAATCCTGCATAAGAAGGCCATGAGGCCTTACAGGGCAAATAAAAGACAGCTAGATACTACAAAGCCCATTAAAAGGGTCTTTTGGAGAGGTCTATTTGGTTTATATTTTCCTTAGATAAAAAAGCCACCTGGTTATCATTCTTCTCAATCTGTTGAAAAATCCTTCCATTACGCTCAAGCCATATGTTCCATCATGTAATAATAAGTCTCCAACAATTTTCTTCTGTCTATTTGCTGGTGAGACTTGACGTAGCATATATTCCATTATTCTGCTAAGGAATTCGCTGTCTATTGTTGTGGGATGTTACTGTGCCCCTGCCATTGACAGATCTTGCCCCAAACTGCAATTGTGAAGGTGCATTCCTTAGCTAAGGCCCTGTTTAGTAAGTAAAATGAAATCTCTTGGTATCACATCGGATGTTTGATCCGATGTCGAAAGGGGTTTTCAGACATAAATGAAAAATCTAATTTCATAACTCGCCTAGAAACCGCAAGACGAATCTTTTGAGCCTAATTAATCCATCATTAGCACATGTGTGTTACTGTAGCACTTATGGCTCATGGACTAATTAGGCTCAAAAGATTCGTCTCGCGATTTCCTCCCTAACTACGTAATTAGTTTTCCATTTTATCTATATTTAATGCTCCATGTATGTGTCTAAAGTTTCGATGTGATGTTTTTAGGAAAAAAAATTTGGGAACTAAACAGGGCCTAAATGACAAGTATCTTCAAAAGTGCTTGTACAAAGGCAACATATCCAATCACAATTGACAAGGCCATCGTCTTTTAAGCAGATTTTCTGCAGTTGGGGCCTTTTGGTGGAGTAAAATCCAACCAAAAAAAATCTTTGCTTCGGTTCAGGTTGTGTTGTCCAAATTGGTTTGAAGGATGCGTGGGTGATTGATCCCTGGAATTGCGCTAAATAGGGTTAATTCAGTAGAGAAGAGATAACAAATGCAAGACTTAGTTCCTGACTAACTGACTATTCAGAATTTCAGATAGTCATAACACTCATTCAGATTCAAGGGCCGAGGTCCACCCCATGAGCTCTGCAACTTGACTAAAAGGGAGAAATTTCTTTGGAGACTTTTGAGCAGTTGACAGAGCCCTGCATGCCAGCTGCTAGCTTCCAAGAGATCTTCCAAACCTTTAACATTATAGAAAAAGCAAACACCAAAATATATGCCTCCACCCATTTCCAGGCGTTCCCATGCAACGTTGGCAGAAAGAAAACGCACTATATATACCGGCTGAAGCTCCATCACTCTGATCCATCCACTGCAACTGATCAGGCAAAGAGGAATTCATTATACAAAGCTAAGCTAAGTTTCAGCTTCTCATCAGTCTCCCAGTTTCAGGTCGGTCGTGCACCATGGTGGCCACTTTCACGGCACGCCGGAGCTCGCCGGAGCTGGTGACGCCGGCTAGGCCGACGCCACGTGAGACCAAGCTGCTGTCCGACCTCGACGACCAGTGGACGCTGCGCTACTACGAGACCGTCGTGGGGTTCTTCCGCGTCTCCCCCAAGATGGCCGGCGGCCTGCCCGGCGGCGACAACATCGCCGCCAAGGTGATCAAGGCGGCCGTCGCCGAGGCCCTCGTGCACTACTACCCTGTGGCCGGCCGCCTGCGGGCTCTCGTCCCCGGCGGGAACAAGCTGGCCGTGGACTGCACGGCGGAAGGGGTGGCGTTCGTCGAGGCCACCGCCGACGTGCGGCTGGAGGAGCTCGGCGAGCCGCTGCTGCCGCCGTATCCGTGTGTCGAGGAGTTCCTCGGTGATGCCGGCGACACTAGGGATATCCTAGACAAGCCTCTGCTCTTCCTGCAGGTATATATATGTCTCAATTGATTAGCCTTTCAGATGTTTTCTTTCAAATTTTAAATTTACAACCAAGGCATCTGTTACTACCTGACCGATTCATTAAAATTTTACGCGCACGGTTTGCAATTTCGTTTCTAAATTTCGGGTCCCCCATCTCCCCCTAGCGCGAAACTATTTTGCCTAATGTTTCTTTTTTCTTTTCTGAATTAAGAAAAAAAACACCCCATTTGTTTTAGTATTAGATGTGACATAGGAGTAGTTAGTAGTAGTATTATGAATTTGGACAAACCCCACAACATAGCCTGTTTTGCTCATAGCATAGCAGTACTACTCCCTCTAGTTTTTTATATGACGTTAGCTAGTTTAAATTTATAGTAGCCCACGTCATATGCACGGAGGTAGTAGCTAGGTTGTGTTCCATTTAGCACTAGGATACTATATTTGGAACGGAAGTAGTATTCAAATTGGCTCAACGTTTATTCAAAATTCAAATTATTTTGGATCGAAAATATTCCAAATTTTCAGAAATTGTGGATTTATCAGTCCCTGAATTTTTTTTTAGGCCTTCCGAAATTGTGTTAGCCCTGTGTTAAGCGTACGTACATATGTTTCAGATCTGAATGTCTAACAATCCGTTGGTTAATCCTATCTCTGCTTTCGAACGAATATATGTAGGTGACTCAACTGAAATGCGGTGGATTTGTCATCGGCCTCCACATGTGCCACTGCATTTTTGACGCCTTCGGCCTGCTCCAGTTCATCAAAACCATAGCTGGTTTCGCCGGCGGTGAACCAATCCCATCCACCATGCCCGTGTGGGGCAGAGAGTCGTTCTTCGCAGCACGGACACCACCATCCTTCACCCATGTCTACCCGGCATACAAGCCGATCCTCGACGGCCGGAGCAGCGCAGGCGACGGCGACGGCGACGTCGACGATGTGATGCTGACAACTCCACCTGAAACCATGGTGATGAAGTACTTCAGCTTCGGGCCAAAAGAGATCTCGGCTCTCCGGAGCCTGATCCCTGCACACCTCACCAGATCCACCACGGCATTCGAGCTGCTCACCGCGGTCATGTGGCGATGCCGCACGTCGGCGCTGGGGTACGAGCCCGATCGACGCGTGCGCCTCATGTTCACCCTGAATCTACGAGGGAGATGGTGGAGCCGCGAAGAAGAAGCCGCCGTGCCGCCGGGCTACTACGGGAACGCGCATCTCTCCCCCATGGTGACGGCCACCGTCGGCGAGCTGGCCCGGCAGCCTCTCGCGGACACCGTCGAGCTCATGTGCAGGGCCAAGGCCGGCACGACGAGGGAGCGCGTGGAGTCGATGGTTGATCTCCTGGCGACATGGCGGGAGCGGCCGGCGTTCGCCATGGACAGGACGTATGAGGTTTCTGACACGAAATGGGTCGGTGGAGGAGGCGGTGCGTTGCGCTGTGGGGTGGCGGAGATGGTCGGCGGCGGCACGCCTTTCGCCGGAGACCTCACCTCGAAGCTGATAAGCTATCACATGAAATGCAAGAACGAAAATGGGGAGGACTCGATTGTGGTGTCGATGTTGTTGCCAGAGCCAGCGATGGAGAGGTTCACGAAGGAGATGTCGTTTTGGCTGAAGAGCTATTAACGGATAGATATGTCTCAGTATGATCCTTGGGATGTTATATGATGGAACAACCTTAGCTTTCAATAAGGGGATGAAGAGTTGTTTGTATACATATTTTGTTCTTGTATACTTTCGTTACTAGAAGGTTGGGAGCCATCCTAGAAATAATCACATATATACTACACATAGCATGCATGGCTATGTGTAGAACTCGTATATATATTTCTAATAAATAAAAATGGTATTGTTATGGTTCTCTAAGTTCTTTTTAAGATAAAATGATCTATTTTTTTTTCTGCATCACTGCATGGGATAATGTCAGGAGCTTGACTTGGCAGCATATGGGCAGGTTCAGCCATTTTCAAGCCCAGTTCATAAAAGCCCAAGGCAGTGGCGGACACAGGATTTTGACGATAGGTATACGAAATTATGAAGTCAACAGACCACGGATTATATGTAGACAGTACTGTGGAAACTAGCTTGATCAATTATTGATAAGCACTCAATGTAGACATACATACATCAATAAACAATTTGTGGTGAACAGTTAATACAACTAATTACTACAGCAAAATAGGTAACTAGAGACGGCTTAAATACTACGGGTCATCATACCGTCGCTACCTAACTATTCCAACATACGTGCGAGAAATCCCCCATCACCTAGAGTCGGATAAAAGAGATGGAGAGATAAACCGTGGCTACCTCCCCACTTAACAGCACCCACCATTATAATATCCTTTAAAATTATTAATTAATAGGATAATCACTATTTATTTTTGGAACTACAGTCGTGGGTCTATCAAAACCCTCGACAGAGTCGCACGCCGCTGCGCGCCCTCCCCAGATCGCCGGCGCGCCTCCTCCACCACCACCGCGCGCCACCGCTGACCACCATCGCTCTGGTCCTGCACCCTTTCTAGTTGCTTCTCCTTTCTGGCCGTTGCTGCCTATCGCCACTGCGCTGCCACTCCATTGCAGCCACCGCGGCTCGATTCAGATCTTGCCAGTCGCTAGGTAGATGAACACGTGGGGAGTAGATTTGTGGAGGGATGAGACTCTGATTTTTGGCTGATTCAGAGTATGATCCCCTGATTGGCTGATAGAAAGTGCTAGGACGGCCAAGGGATTGACCTGCTGTGAGGAATCAGATCGAGTTGCACAGCTTCATCAAAGAAAAGGTAATTTCATTGTTCTCCCTTTCTATTGAGAATCCACGTAGGTACACATTGGTTTAGGATGATTCGTGATGAACATCTGGTTTGGTGTACTTTGGTAGTTTTAATTTACATTCATTCGGACTGTGATTAGAGGCCATTGTTCTTAATGATCTTTCTTTCCTGAAAAGCTAAGTATGTTCTCAAAGTTGTCAACATTACTGCATTCAATGTAAATCTAGTTTCTGGAAAATGAACTGGATCCCTTAATTTCGGAAGTCCAAAAAGGCACAACAGATATACACAGATATATATTGACTTTGATTGCTTTTGTATGCCTCCTACCTTAATGCAGGGTTTCTGTTAGCAGACTAGCTAGAGGGACGGCTTATGCTGCTATTTGACACATATGCGATTATCAATTCTCAGGAACTTCAGTTACCGCTGAAGCACCTCCATGTTACTACTAGCAAGGTGAGGTTGATTAATTTCCAATAAAATATCATGCATATATGATTGCTAACTTACATGTTGCCGTATCTTGATCAACTCTGTATTTGTTGTCAATATATATTTTGTTTCACTATATATCCAATACAGGGCATTATTAATCATGTTTCACTATTCTTTTGCTTTTCCTTAGCAGATCAAAAGACGATTTCTTTTGTAGACTTCACTACAAGCTGAACCTGGAAACTCCATGATATACTTGATGATTGAAAGGCATATTCCTTTGCATCCATGGTGTTAAATTTGAGAGATAGTTCATGGCTCATATGTATGCATAGTGCTTCTTGTATGACATAATTTTTTTTGTTCATAGATTCTCTCACAAACTCTGAGTAATCTACTTTCAGTTTCAGATGTTCAGATAAACCATGGACTTAATTTGATCTATTATTCACATGATTCATAGTCCATCCCGTGTTGTTTATTGAGACGGTAAGTCTTGTCATTATTTTGTCGACAGAATATTTTATCAGTAGCTTCCTTCACAATCTCTACTCTAGTCCACTTTCACTATTTATTTTTTTTCACATTGTAAAGTTACATTTGTATAGCAAGTTCTTGTGTGAAGATGATGATTAACGGGTGTGTGAAGATGATGATTAACGAAATAACAGTTCAATCAATATGGAATAATAGAGAGTATACTTCAATTAGATGGAGAAGTCCAAGTTATGTACTCCCTCCATCCACAAAAGTTACACAAACTACAATTGACACCAAGACCAAGGAGAAATTAAATCACCTTGGATATTACAAAATCAAGTAGTGAATGTAACCATGCAACCAATGAGTATTTAGATGACTCCTTGAGTTCTAATAAAACATTTAATTTATATCTTCATTTAAATCTTAATGCATAAAGACTACAAATAGGTACAACTTATTTGGAATAATTCAAATGTGAAATAGGTGTAACTTTTGTGGATGGAGGGAGTATTTGTTTATGACATTGTAGATGAAATTGTACATTTTTTTCCAGAAGTTCACCTTTTCATGTAAGATGTAAATTACCGTTCAATGAATGAAATGTGTGATTTTTTGACAAGTCCCTCCCTGATTTTTTTTATTTATAATGGTAAAGTGATGCAGTCTGTTGTTCTCCAAATGAAATTGTGGATGCCATAATTGAAATTGTGGATGCCAGAATTGAGGAGGTCTGTTTCTGTATCTAAGAAATTTATCTGTTGAGACGGTCCGAAGCCGTGTCTAGTGTGTTTATTATGATATTTCTACAAAATATCGAAAATATATGTAGAGATGGTTTTCCCATCTCTATGGACCGTCTCTACTTGGTAGACACGGCTAGCAAAACAGTCTCTTGTTTATTGAGACGGGAGCAATGGCAGCGCCTCAGAGACGGTTCACAGGCTGTCTCTAGTACACCTAGAGAAACCGTCTCTACATCCTGTTTCTGCTGAAAACATAGTATGACTGCATCACCCGTGAAACATTGCATCCAGAAGTAAATATATTCACATTACAAAATTAGCAGAAGTATAGAAACAATATTTCAGATGTTCTATAGATACTTGCTTGTCCATTTTCTCAAAAATCTCGTTCGAGAGGTGTTACCATGCAAGAATCTTTCTCTTCAGATTCTGAACTTGTATCTTGATGTTTCGACTTACAACTTATGCTCAGGATGATTATTGCTGTCAACTATAGACTTTATGCATCTTTTCAGCGAGCTGACATTAGGGTGATCTCTTGACGGCAACGGTACGTGCTTGTGGTGGCGGAGCTTTTTAGGGTTTTGCACGGTGAAGGAAGGGGGCAGCACTGGGTCAGGGAACCAGGGAAGGGTGGGCACCGTGGGTGATACGCGGCGGCTGCACCTAAAAGGACAGCAAGACGGTGATTTGGCAGCGGAGGATCAGGGAGGCAACACCGCAACATGACCGTGACGGCGCTTGAGAGAGGAAGGGGCTAGCGTTTGCAAGGGGAAGGGGGTGTGTGGGGGATGGGGGTCGGGGGATCAGGGGATTTAGGGGGAGAGAACGCAGAAACCAAAAGGGTACCGTGGCATGGGGGAGTAGCGCAGAGGGATGGGGGAGTGATCTGAGCCATTGGATTGTAACGTAAGGTAGATAAACATGAGTTGTTGGATTTAATTTCAACTATAGGATTTGAAGATAAAACTCCTCCTTTTTATACAGGACAACAATAGTCCCGGTTTCAAACCCCCTATAGTCCCGGATTACAAACCGGGACTAAAGGTTTTTTTTTCTTCCTATTTTTTATTGTTTTTTTTATGTTTACAAATTGATTTCGCGCCAAACTCACCAACATCACAATTCACAAATTAAATAAACATCACAGATCAAATTAACATCACAAATTCACATACTCAACAACAAAATTAATCATCCACAAATTCAGAAAACCATCCTAAAAAAATCTACAACAGCGCGACACATTTACAACACATCCTAAAAAAAATCATCCGCACGTCGTCGTCTCCGGCGCCGGCCATGGCGCGGTGTCCGGTGGTCAAACTGCTTGTCTACGCCGCTAGTGACTCCTCCGGGCCGTTGCCGCCCTCCCCTCCTCCCAGTATTTTGCATGGTATAAATGGAGATCGTCGGTACCAGGGTATATGCGAGATTGGGGTAAAAGAAATGGTGACAAGGATTTTTATACAGGATCGTGCCCCAAATCTGACAGGTAAATAGCCTACTCCTGTTGGCCAAAGCCGGTGTTGCTCTATATTCATCAATCATCATAACCACACAAGTACAATATTTGGGATAATCTATCTAGCCGCCGTCGACTTGGCGGCATGAACACCAACACGTAGGCAATGATGGGGGTAGTCTGTCTCCTTGAATATGAACTCGTTGAGATCAGAGATAGCGCTAGATCCCTCTTGTCGGCCTCCGAAGGCACCAGATTGGGTCTATCTAGGCTAATCGCTGATGTCGATGTTTGGCTTGTCTTGGCTTGTGTGTTGTTCTGTCTCCCCTCCCCTCCTAGAGGGTCTTGTATTTATACCTATATATGTTCCCTTGTCCAAATAGAATTAGGGAGACAAGTATGAATACGATCCAAGTAGTCCTTGTAGTTTTCATATAGAACTCTACTTGTCATTCCTTATCTGAAACTCCTTCTATATACGAGGTATGGTTCCATATAAGACTTGGTATATGGTGGGCCCTGTCGAGCTTGGTCAATTACTATTGGATATGTGGTATCTATAACCATGACAATTCACATACTCAACAACAAAATTAATCACCCACAAATTCGAAAAACCATCTAAAAGAATATACAACAGCACAACACATTTACAACACATCCTAAAAAAAAAATTATCCGCACGTCGTCGACTCCGGCGCCAGCCATGGCGTGGCGTCCGGTGGTAAGACCGCTCGTTTGCACTGCTGGCGACTCCTCCGGGTCGTCACCGCCCTCCCCTCCACCAGCTCGCCGCCTGCCGCCATCCTCCCCTCCGCCTGCCGCCCCCCTCTCCTCCGCCCGCTCGCCCACCGCGCACCACCGCCCGCCTGCACGTCGCCCGCCGCCGTACTCCCCTCCGCCCGCCCTGCCCTCTGCCAGCTTGCACGCCGCCTGCCGCCGCCCTCCCCTCTGCCCGCCCACCCGTCGCCTGCCGCTGTCCTCTCCTCCGCCTGCTGCTGCCCTCCCCTCCGCCCGTCGCCCAGCACCACCGCCCGCCACCGCCTGATACAACCCACCACCAAGAGAAGGGGATCGAGGAGAAGGAGTGGAGGGAGGGAGGCGAAGGGATAAGAAGAGGAGGAGTCGGGCGAAGGGATAAGAAGAGGGCACGGTTGCTGAGAGATAATGAGTGGAGTAGGCTTGTGGTTGTCTTTTTTTTTTCAATCCTTGGTCCCGGTTGGTAACTAAAGATAAAGATATTGGAGGCCTGACGACTTTTTAAATCGGGACTACAAAGATCAAAAAGTTCCCTTGGACTTTTTAACCGGGACTACAAATGATTTATAATGTGATTTTTGCGATCTCAGCAAAGATCACTTCTTCTATAGTGTAGTATAGATAATTCGTTTTGAATTTATACCCATTTGCTCATTAATCGTGTCTCCGTGAGAAACACGTACAGATGGGATAGCTAGATGTCCGCCTCCACTAAACCCGACAGGAACAATTTTTTTTCTCAGGAATCCTCCCCGTCGGTCGCTCGGGGGGAGGGAGGAAAATCGGGCGTTCCCTCCCCCACGGTGCGCGCCCCCCCTAGGGCCTACCCACGTGTCCCTCCCCCACCTGCCATGTGTCTCCATCACATACTCTATTGCAACAAATCACCCACATATTTTAGAAACCCTCTATTAAGGGAATTCGTTTCATTTTTGTTGCACAAAAAATGTTTCAGCTAGTGTACTCACGATGTTTTACCATGTATAGTCGTATAGATCTAATGTTGAAGTGAATTGAAACATTCTTTTGCAATAAATCACCCATATATTTTGGAAACCCACTATTAATAAGGGAATTCGTTTCATTTTTTGGAAACCCACAAAAAATGTTTCACCTAATGTACTTATAATGTTTCACTATGTATGGATCAAATGTTGCAGTAAACTGAAACATTCTTACGCTAGTTGCTGAAACATTGTTTTATATAAGGTGAAACAACGTCCGGTTTAAACGATTGAAATATTTTCGATCTACTTAGTGAAACAATTCAGATATATTTGGTGGAACATCGTGCAACATTTAAAAATAATTCAATAATAAGCTAAAAAAATTCGTTGGAATATATCCATGTGCGGTCTTGTTTTGAAGATTTAATTGCAACGAATTTAATGGTGCAATTGGATTATGATTTGGATAAATAATTTAAGAGAAAAAATATTTTCAAGTATTTTTGCACGCATGCGTGTCAGCGCTCGATTTTTTCCCACTCCCATCAGACGGCGTAGATGAATATATATTTTTTTCTCCATTTAATTCTTCTTGAAGAGTCACTTATATCCATCCCCATCCTGAATGCCCCGCGGGAAATGAACGGGACGTAACGGAACTCAGCCTCAGGTGGCCACCGACTTGGCCGGCAATTGACGAACTGCTGTCTTGAGGTTCGTTGACCATGTTTCTCTCTGTTTGCGCGAGTACTAATTAGACAACTAATCCTAGTGATTAATTAAGTAATAACAAATAGTACTACTATGCTGATTATAAATTCGAACAATGAATAACCAGACGTGGTCGGCGGATTATGGGCGGAAGCAGCCAATCAAATCCACGTGCAGCATGTTGTGATGCACTGCCCTTTCGTCGTTCAGATTTTGAGTGCTATAGTATTTTGATTTCTAAAACAAATGACCGGCTACTCCAGTTAGTCGTACAGTTAATCTTATTACCTTAGGCCCTGTTTAATTCAGCTTAGAATTATTATAATTTAGATTATTAGGAGTAAACTGAAACAAACAAGTAGATTATTATGCTATATTATTATAATCTATAAGCCAGATTACTATAATCCAATAATCTTCTCTAGAGGAATTTTTTCCAGATTATTGAGTGGCTAAAGACACACTACCCTTACATGCCTCTAATAATCCAGAGAAACAAACAACTCGTAGCTTATTTTATGTCAGCTTATTATAATCCAGCTTAGAGTAATCTGATTTAATAATCTAGATTACAATAATCTTAAGCTGAAACAAACAGGGCCTTAATCTTGTTTTTTCTGTGACTTATAAGGTTCTCCCTCCGTTTCGTATCACAAATTGTTTTTTTCCTAGTTAAGTTTGATTAAATTTATAGAAAAAATTAATGACATCTACAACAGCATAAGTTTCATTAAATATATATCATTGAATACATATTTTATAATGTGTTTGTTTTTCTTAATGTTGTTATCTTTCTATAAATTTAGCTAGTAACAAAATAGAAACGATTTATACTATAAGGAGGGAATAGTGTAATTTTAGAATTAATATATCTGGAATTTTCTTTTTTCATCGCTCAGCCTTACCATTGCATCGCTAAAGGTACAAGCATAAAACCATTGCCATACAATTATTATCCATCTCACCCTTAGTGCCTTATCATATGAATTTGTTTGTTATGGATAGTGTTAAGAACACACTTAAACTATGCCATATATACATGCTTGACACTATTATTTTAATTTTAAACCTGATAGGCAGGGTGTACAATTACACTATGAATTTGATCATCTACGATCTCTAATTTGTTTGCTCGCCTCACAATTGGTCAACTTTGTCTTCATTACCACCATCGTTTTTAGCCTCGAGCACTACTGTCATCACCATCTCTCACTTTTCTTCGGGAGCTAAATCCAACAGCCACGAGCTTGCTATCACCAGGTCTGACAGCCTCGAGCTCGTTGCGGCTAGATCCAACAAAGATAAGTCTATTAGAGCTCGAGAAATGGCCCTTGTGAATAAAAAGCAATAGGAATAAATATAATCTACAATTTCTTATAAAACCGTTCGATCTAAAACAAGAAGGATTAACTAGTGATTTTCCTATGATCTTAACCGACTAGTAACAAATAACAAAAACTAACATGTATCTCTTTTTCACGCTGGAATATGCAAGCAAGCAACGGTAAGCAAAACAGATTCCTAATAGTAAAGCTATACAATGAAATAATTCTGTAATTAACCATAATGTTAGAATACTTTCACCCAGGATCAACGTCTCTACAAGCCGAAGATACGTTTGACAGTCTGCATTCATCAGTTGACTGTTTTGTAGACACACATATGGCTGTGTTTAGTTCGTGCAAAAAAAAAATTAAAGTATACGGACACACATTTAAAGTACTAACGTAGACTAATAACAAAATAAATTATAGATTCCGCCTGTAAACTGCGAGACAAATCTATTAAGCCTAATTAATTTGTCATTAGCAAATATTTACCGTAGCATCATATTGTTAAATCATGGCGTAATTAGGCTCAAAAGATTCATCTCGCAATTTACATGCAAACTGTGCAATTATTTTTTTTCGTTCATATTTAATGCTCAATGCATGTGTCCAAATATTTAATGTGATGGAAAAGTTGAAAGTTTGAAAAAAAAAGTTTTGAATCTAAACTTTTAAAGGGCAAGCTATTTGATCTGCCCATCTCTGGGACGATAACCACCCAACTGATCATGCAGTCTCACCTATTTAATGCCAACCCAAACCCAACCCCAACTCCCAACCGCGCTACTGCAGCGCACAGCCACCACCACCACCACACAGCCTCATCGTCACCAACCTGAGCACCTGACCACATCAAGCAAAAGCAAAGCACCATTTCATTTTCCACCATACAAACCCATGGGCTTCCCGGCGGTGTACTACTGCGTCATCCTCCCGCCTCCGCTCCACTCCCTCCTCCACCTCCTCGAGTGCATCTCCCGCGGCTGCGCCCTCCCGGCCGCGCTGCTCTTCTCCGGCGGCGACGCCGACGCCGAAGCCGAGCTCGCCGCACCACCACCCGGCGCCGCCGCCACCGCCGCGCGCGCCCAGGCCGACGGGATCAAGAGCCGCCTCCCCGTCGTCAGGTTCAGCGCCAGCGGATCCGGCTCCGACGGGGAGGAGGAGGACGGCGCCGCCGCGGAGGCGTCCCCGCGCTGCGCCGTGTGCCTGGCCGCCGTGGAGGAGGGGGCGGAGGTGAGGCAGCTGGGAAACTGCTCCCACGCCTTCCACCTCCCCTGCATCGATCGGTGGGTCGACATGGGCCACTTCACCTGCCCTCTCTGCAGATCTCTCCTCTGATTAATCTATCACTTCCTTGTTAATTATTCTTTTCCTTTCTAGTTTAGCTTAGCTCAATTTAGCTTCCAGATACTTTCAGCAGTTTGGATCTTACTAGCATCTACTACCACCACTAGGCTGTTTCACATACATGTAATGATGTACACGCTTAATTAATTATTCTATTATTATCACACAAGAGAAAAAGAAAATGTACACCTTTCTCTGAATTTCCTGTTACTCCTAATTCAGAGCTAACTTGGCATGCTTCTTGTCACAATTTGCTTGGCTTTCTCTGAATTTTTCTGTTAGTTCAGAAAAAAGAAATGTACATGCTTGATGCTTCCATGGAACTTGTGCTGGTCATACATAGAGTGGAGTGGAGTAGTATATTTTAACAGAAGATTAGCAATTGACAATGCTTGTGCATGTGTAAGCTAGTTAGCTAGGCTGATGATTTAGTCAAGCAAAGCTTCCCTGCATTAATTTGTGCCTAGCTGGAGAGCGTACTAATTACTACCTGGATTGGTCATTTGACTGTACGACGGCATCATGATCCATGCAATTGGACGCTCAATTAGATAGTTGACCTCGGCCACAGGAGAGTGTGAAGTGAACCCCTGCGATGAACACCGTGCCATTGTTTATTTTCTTTTGCACTGATCGAAGTGGAAACACATGGTCGGTCGTCCAGAGTGACGATTGACAGTGTCATCATGATGCATAAACCACTGAGTAGCTTCGTTGTTTACTTGCTGGAACGTACGGACTATACCCTTCATCCCCGTTTACTTGTCATCAGTTAGTAGTATCATCTTTAAACATTATTAACACTAACTTTTAAATGTCTAATTTATGATTAATGAAAATTATCTGTGGGCATTATCAATGTATATGGTAAAAGTAGTCCATATAGATGGGACCCACATAAATAAATTTTATCCATGACAATCCTCACAATGTATATGGATACAAGGTATAGTATATTAGAAGAAGAAAGAGAATAGAGATAGATAATATTATTTATTTCATATGGGTAGTCTATATGCATATGGGTACCTTTAGTTATTTTTTTTATATGAACTAGTCACACAATGTTACTAGGTGACTGAATGTAATAGTTTATTTCCTATGCACTACTTTTGTACTAAATTAAATTATGGATGCCCTTATATTTATCACACAACATATATTGTTAACGTGGCATATTTTTATGTATATATAATATTTTGGGAAAAAAGACAAGCAGTCGAAGATTACAGGTGAATAGTGTCCAAATTTTTGAAAACAAGGGGAGTATATACCTTTGCTGTTTGCTCAATCTTAATTTCTCAACTGCCCATTGTTGGTAAAACATACTCCCTCCGTCCCAAAAAAAAGACAAACCGTGGATTTCCGTGCCAACGTTTGACTGTCCGTCTTATATGAAAATTTTTTATAATTAGTATTTTCATTGTTGTTAGATAATAAAACATGATTAATACTTTACACGTGACTTATCTTTTTAATTTTTTTATAATTTTTTCAAATAAGACGGACGGTCAAATGTTGGCACGGAAGCCCACGGTTTGCCTTTTTTGGAGACGGAGGGAGTACGCCTCGTTTCTAAATGGGCTAAGCATATTTATGCCGCCATATTTTTCAAAAAAAATTAATCATCATGTATTTACACCGTAAGTCCCTAAATTATATATATAATTTTAATGTATTTATAACCTAAGTCCTAGAATTACATGTATATGTAAGTCCTTAAATTACATATGTAATTTACAATGTAAGTTCTAAAATATTATATATGTATTTACAACGATAAAATATAGTGTCTGTTTTTCTATGCTTACGTTATGTCATTATTTTGATGTAATAATTTGGTGTTAATCATATTCTTATGAACTAGCGTATGAACACATGACGGTAGAGATACAGTAGTACTCCAGCACGAATCTAAAGGGAGATCCCAGGGATACAACTGTAATCTAAGAAGATTTGTGGCTACATAATTACAGCAAAACCGTTTGAGAATAGATGAAGATTAAATATTACGGGCACGTAAAACAAAAAAACTACTCCAGCGCATATTAATTGAGTTTTAATAACTTAAAAAATAGATTTATTTTAGAGCAACTTCTATATAAAAAGTTTTCGCATTAATCACACTGTTTACAGTTTCAAAAGTGATCAGACGAAACCGAGATAGAATATGTATCCTAATCAGAAATAAACGGGGCCATAGACTATGTATATTCCCTACTGTCATAATTATTTTATGTTTAGGACAATATTTGTTAAACTATTGAAGTTCGGACCATCAATTTTAAATTACGATTACAATACTATATTATGGTAGTACTTTTATGGTAGTATTTTACATATACCATATTTTGAACTAAGTATTTGACAAGTTATTTGTAGTTAATATTTACAAAATTTTGGCCAAATTACCTACTGAATGTCGAATATTTATAAAAAGAGGGAGCAAAATATATACTCCTACTTTGTTAATAATTTATTAGTTAGGCAAATAGTCCCCAAATGTCCAGGCTTATACAGAACCCGAGACAGAATGGGTCAGGAAGCCCATTATTTTCGCTTCTTGGGCCATTACAGTGTACACCCTGAACCTCGCAATTTCAGGGGGAAGAAGTACATATGAGGTCCCTCATCTTGTCATTGGATTACAAAATCGTTCCTTAACCGCAAAATCAGATCTATGACATCCCTCAACTAACAAAAACCAGCTTACTCTGGATCCTTAGACGGTAATAATCCCAATTTTATCTAACGTGGCAGCTGAGTTAGCGTGGGACCCACGCAGACCCCACATGTCAGGGTAGCCACGTCATCACCCTTTCTTTCCCCTCTTCTCTCCCTTCCTCCTATCTCTCACTCTTCTTTGGGCAAGCCGGCAGGCAGTGGGGAGAAGGCTGGCAAGGTGAGGCGGGAGAGGAGGAGTGCGTTGGTGGCCGGCGAGGCGGGAGATAATATGTTTTCATTTTGTAGAGAGTAATATTCAATGTTGAGCTATTGTAAATCATAGTAACGATGTTTTGTCTCTTCTCTTTCTCTATTTTGTATCAACAAATATTTCTAAGGCAATTTGCTACAGCACACTCAAATTTTGTGCAATTTGCTAATATACATCATAAAAGCATGTCGCAACTGAAAGACACTCTAAAAAACTGGTAATTTGCTGGACGATACTTTCGGCTCAATTGAAGAGAGAAATTCTTTAAAAAGACGAGAATGCCCCTATCGTCAAAAGATTTTGAGCTAAGACTGGAGTGAAGATAAAATATGATGTATACTAGTGATGCACTTGGGGTGATGCTAAATTTAGAGTTACATAATTTCTAAATTTTTACTCTAACATTGTGTTTGAAGCATGTGATTCTAGGGGCATTCTTGTCTTTCTCAAGAATTTCTCATCTCCAATTGAGTTGAAAGTGTCCTCTAGCAAATTACCAGTCTTTTAGGATGTCTTTTAGCCATGACATATTTTTTCGATGTCTATCAGTAAATTACACAAATTTTGGGCGTGTTGTAGCAAAATTTGCCTCTTTCTAATTAGTAAGGTCAAGAGCCCCTATTATTAACCATTTAAGTTCTCATGCCTCAAACTAGATTGGTGTTTAACAAAAGTTACCACTATACCTGTTCAAAAAATGAAAACTATCTCTGTTTTATGCTGGTACAATGTATGTTAGATCCATGTCAAATGACTTTTACTTTGGGGCTCTGAGATTGGAAAGTGAACAACCTTAACATAGTTGATGAGGTTTCAAAATGTTAAGATTTTAATTGGGGGTTGAAAACACAACTTGGCTGTGTTTGGCAACCCCTTTTCCCAACTTCTACTACCTCGTACACACACACATTTACTGAACTACTAAACAATGTTGTTTTTAAGAAAAATATATGAAAAATTGCTCTAAAGTTCATATTAATACATCTTTTTAAGTTCTCTTTAAGCTAAGACTTAATTAACCATGCGCTAATAGGTTACCACGTTTTTCTTGCATGAGAAATGAGTTACGAACCAATAGATTTATACTTCGAACATAGATTAGAGGAATACCCTTCCGTACCAAAATAAATGAATTTAGGATAGAATGAGATATTTTCCAGTATAACGAATCTGGACATGCCTCCATAAAAAAACGAATCTGGACATGCCCTTATCCAAATTTACTGTACTATGAAATACCATATCCTATCTAAATTGGTTTATATTGAAATATAGGGAGTAGTAAAAGAAAAGAGTCTAGGGAATGTTGATCGTCTGATCGGATATCTTTTTATATTACAGTATATCTGTTCCAAAATATTGCTATCTAGTATAGGATTTGACTTATTAAAGTATATCATCTTAAGTAGTAATATTTTAATATTTTAAGATTGAGCAAGTAATAGAATGATCTATCGTCCCACAATTATCGCTAAACAGGCTGCTCGTCCAACGATAGTTGCCTGCAGTGTCCTGCACAGCTCTCATGATTAATTGTTCAGGCAGGGCCGACTGCCTTTTCTACTCAGAATTTACTGTGAACTTGATTTTTTATTCCCCTCTCTTCGGAGAACAGTTATCCTGACTCGGTATAGCTCTTGCACAGTAGACACATCGCTTCTTCCCAACGTGTACAAGTACAACTTGCAATCCTGCGCTATACTAGTAACTGAATTTCTACGGAAGTCTGAACCTGAAAAGCACCCTCCATTTTGGATCTAGCTTGCATGCATATGTGGCAATCCGAGCCAATAATGCCGCTCTTGATTATCACCCAGAGGCAGAGCTAGCAGGAAATCTGTTAATTCCGTTTTACACGTCGCAAAATTTGAGCTATATATATACTCCATATGTGTACAGACGTCAGGTTCAGAAGTACGCTCTTGGTTGCGAATGGAGGGAGCTCATCGATCCGCCTGGACGACGCCTGAAAGCCACACTTCCGCGAGAGGTACGTGGATATATGCATGCGTGCAGACAAACGAAGCTGTGAGCACATCGCAAGCTCGCGGCGCTGGATGTTCCGCACGTCGCTTTTGCCGGTGCCACCGTTGTCTTTCGATCGGTTTGGACACACAGGAAAATGAAGGCGCGCGGTAGCAGGTGATCAGCGGAGTTTGGGAAGAAAAAGCATTGCAGAATTGAGAATTGGCTGTTGGAGAAAGAGACGCCTTCTATTTCGGAGAGAAATTAACCGGACACCAGAGGTATGGTTGTGCTGACTCGATCGATGGATTACGATTAATTAAGAGTAAATTTCACAAAACTACACGTTTTGTAGTTTTGTAGTCTAAGTTGCAGAAAACCACACACACTTTAACACTTGGCACTTAAGTACATATATTTTGATAGTGTAGTTTCACAAAACCACACTATTAATGAATGGATTCATCCGCGAGATGACGTGGCTGTTTCACATAGGACGAGGACATGGCATCCTATTACCAGCCATCACATGAAATTAATAGGATATGCCACGTCATCATCCTAAATGGAATAACCACGTCATCACACGGGTGAATCCATTCATCCATAGTGTGGTTTTGTGAAACTAAACTAACAAAATATATGTATTTAAGTGTAAAGTGTTAAAATGCGTGTGGTTTTCTGCAACTTGAACATAAAACATGTTGTTTTGTGAAATTTACTCATTAATTAATTCATGGGACACACCACTGAAGACCATATATGTATGATCCATGGTCATTTATGTGTACAAAACAATGTTCACAAATTGTCGAATCGATCTCTCACGTGTTCGGGTCAGATAGGGAGTTGCTGACAATAATAGTCCATCAGATATTCAGAATAACTTTCCACATGTTGCTGTCTACTTCCTTTTTTTTTATTTGATGTGACCATGGCTACCACGGATGCAACCATTGTTCACATCATGGATGAACAAGAAGATATCAAGATCAAGTCCTCCAAGTGCTGGAATCCGATTCGGCCACCTACTACACTGCTGACTTCAAACGGCCGCCGAATCTGCATACGACCTCCGTTTTCGGCCCGTGAGTACTTGATGGAAAGCTCATGGAGTCCTCTTTCCAATGGATCCAGCCTCATTGTGAAATTCCATCTTATTGAGCCGCAATTGAAGCAACAAGGTGCTGCGTCACCTATAATGGGCCTATGGGCTTGTAACTTCGTTTGGGACCCCGGCCCAAGTGGGGCCCATGTGGGGTGCGCCCCAACCAGGTGGAGCACGACCCTAGGGTTCCCTTAGGTCGTCCTCCCACCTTCTTAAATAGTTAGGTACCCCTTTAGAGTTTCTTGGGTTTTGTTTAGATGAAAGTTTAGCCATTGCTACTTCCTTGCAGCGCGCGTGTCGGCTAGACCGTCCGTCTGCTTGTATTCGAAACCCCAACTTATCGTGTGTATTCATTCCTATTTGCAATTCAGATTGCTTTTATCTTGTTCTTGCTTGTTTCTTCGATTTGCTTGCAGGAATAAGGTTGATCTGCACCGGCAAGATCAACAACCCACGGAGAGGTGTATCGATCGCTAAGGCGCAACGCAACGTCTCGTACGGTTGTAGTCGGATCGTCAACGTTTCTCCCAAATCGTAGTTATCACAACTCACCGAAAGATCGGGCCAACAACAGTCTTGAGTGTCGAGAGGAACTCAGGGTTCATCAGGTGGTATCAGAGCTTTCGTTGCTCGGTGAGTTTTCATTTACCTATAACCAGAAAATAGCCCGAAAAAAAAATTCATACATTGCCTAGCCACATTTGTGCCATTGCATTGTTCTTTTCAGTTTTTGCTTTGTTGAATTTTGTGTTGCATCGTCACGTCGTGTTGCTGGTCATAGCGTTTAGTTCGTTTAGAGTTTCGAGTTCTGGTCACGTTTTGTACCACTGTCATCGTCGTCGTCGTGTGCTTTGTTGTCGTCGGGACCTACGAAAACGGAATCGTCTTTCCGCCAGGGTTCCATTTTTCTAGTTTTCAGAACTTTCTGTCGGTCGGTTTTGGTGTTGTGGAGTTGCATCTAGTGTTTTGGTCTGTGGTTGCGCACTGTCCCGTGCTCCTGTTGTTCTGCTGATGCGCGTGAGGAAGAAGGAAGGCGTGAGGAAGATGGAAGGTAGAGATTAGATTGGTTTGGTTTCTATTTCGGGGCCACGTAGAAAAGGTAATAAGGAATCAGTTTCCTTCTTTCAGACTTTTTCACGAGTCCCACCACCTGTGCATGCGGCATTCCTTCCTTGAGTTCGACTCCCTCCTCCAAATCACGTACATCACAAGGTTCCGAGTTGTATCAAACACCTTGGTGAATTTTTGTTTGGTGTCGGTTTCGAGATCTGTTTGGAAAAACGGAACCGGCATAAATTCAACATTCCATTTTTGTATAGTTCTAATTTTGGGTTTGAACTTTTACATTTGAGTCCCTATAAATTTTGTATTTACGTTTGAGTCCCTGTAATCTTACATTGAGGTCCTTGAATCTGTTTTTGTAAAATAAAATCAAAAGAAAGAAAGAAAAAAAAAGGCAGAAAGGTGCATAAAAAAAGAAAAGAAAAGCCGCACCAAAAAAAAAGAAAAGAAAAGGAAAGGAAAGAAAAAAAAAGAAAGAAGAAAGAAAGAAAAGAGAAAATATTGTTATGTTTGAGCTGAACTTCATATATCAGAGTTGTGCATGAGTTGTTCCTAGTGCTATCTTGTGGTATCGTTTGTGTCTAGGCTCGCGTCTCTAGTACGTTCTAGCCTAGGACCAGCACGGTGCTTGACTTTGAACAATTATTCAACTTTGCATTCTCTGATTTGAGCATTTGCTATTCCTTTGCTACATATTTAAGCCTACCCAGAGCTCCACAGATTTGATTGCACCCGTACAACAGGTGTTTGCCAAGGCATCGATACATCCAACCTCCATTGGGATACTTGATTGAGTCGGTGTATGTCACCATTCCGCTTGCTTTGGTAAGAACTTGTAAGAGCTTGGTTAAAAGCTTGAGTGTGTGTGATATTCGAGCTACCACTACCAAGTAGTTGATAGGAGCGTACATATTTTTGTGCATGTTTCTTGTTTTCTACTAACAATGGCAGGGATACGCAAGACAATTGGGGATGATTGTGCTCCATATCGACATCTTCGTCGCGACATGAGGAGTGATCAGCATGATGCTGATGAGGTATATGATAATGATCTTGCAAGGGTAGAATCTATTTTGCCAGTTTTTGATGGTAAGTATGATTCCGCCGCTTATGTTAATTGGGAGCTAGCAGTAGACAAACAATTTGACGAGTATGATTTCTCTAATGCTGAAATGATTAAGGCTGCTAGTAATAAGTGTACTAGTTATGCATCTTTTTGGTGGTATACTGTTGGCAATAAGCTTGAAACTTGGGATGAATGCAAAACAATGATGAGGAAAAATTTTGTGTTTTCATATTATAAACGTACTCTTCTTGAGAAATTAGAACATTTAAAACAAGGTGACAAAACCGTGCGGGAGTACTTTCACAACTTTAAAATTTGTATCACTTATAGTGGTTTAAAAGAAAGCAATGAGAACACAATGACTAGATTTTTTAGAGGGCTTAATTCCGATGTTCAGGCTGGGCTTATTAATGTGATATATAATCATATAGGCCACTTGTTCATGCTTGCTTGCAGTGTTGAGAGCAATATTTTAAAGAACCCAAGGGAGAAACAAGCTATGCTTGTGCCTCCTATTACTGACATTTTGTAGGGAGCTCAGAACATTCACGAGGAGAAGAGCAATAGGATCGAGGTGCCATCTCCATCACTCACGAAGGAAGAAGAGAAGACTGATGCAGCTACATCATCCGAACAGAGAACCACAGGTAATCTTAATGGTGCTGCAATTAATCAAGGTGAGTGTGTCGTTAATGAATTGAACATGTCAACTTTTCATGCTAGAGAAGAGCAACCAATAGTGGAACCAATTGCTGAGATGCCTTTGTCACAAGTTGATTTACTTGCTGTTCCTTGTGATAAAGAAGAGTTGTGTGATAATGCTTCACTTATATCCATGCCACAACTGGTGAATGAACATGCTATTTCTAGTGTTTCTTTGTGTGCCAATTTTAAGCATGTTGTTCACATTGCTAATGAAGTACAGGAACGTGAATTGCTATCTTCTTTAAATACTTTGGGCTATGTTCAGTTTGATGATTTTTGTGAGCTCGATAATTTGAAAAAGAAATTATTTGCTAAGTCTGATTTGCCTTGTCCAACTAGTGCTATTTTTCATATATTTGGCGAATCTGATGATAGAGGAATATATTTGGTGCATAGAGTTTACATATGTTCAGATTTAGAACCTCCTATACATGTGGATAAAACATGCAAGCTAGAGCGAAATGTTATTGCTAACCAAATTGTCTCGAGTTTCCCTTGTTTTGACTGGAAGAAACAGGTTGTTGTAAATGGACTACGCAAAGAGCACCATATGGAAAAACCGAGGACGGTTTTCCGTGAAGAAGGGGAGGATGATGTGACCATGGCTACCACGGATGCAACCATTGCTCACATCATGGATGAACAAGAAGATATCAAGATCAAGTCCTCCAAGTGCTGAAATCCGATTCGGCCACCTACTACACTGCTAACTTCAAACGGCCGCCGAATCTGCATACGACCTCCGTTTTCGGCCCGTGAGTACTTGATGGAAAGCTCATGGAGTCCTCTTTCCAATGGATCTAGCCTCATGCGAAATTCCATCTTATTGAGCCGCAATTGAAGCAACAAGGTGCTGCGTCACCTATAATGGGCCTATGGGCTTGTAACTTCGTTTGGGACCCCGGCCCAAGTGGGGCCCATGTGGGGTGCGCCCCAACCAGGTGTAGCACGACCCTAGGGTTCCCTTAGGTCGTCCTCCCACCTCCTTAAATAGTTAGGTACCCCTTTAGAGTTTCTTGGGTTTTGTTTAGATGAAAGTTTAGCCATTGCTACTTCCTTGCAGCGCGCGTGTCAGCTAAACCGTCCGTCTGCTTGTATTCGAAACCCCAACTTATCGTGTGTATTCATTCCTATTTGCAATTCAGATTGCTTTTATCTTGTTCTTACTTGTTTCTTCGATTTGCTTGCAGGAATAAGTTTGATCTGCACCGGCAAGATCAACAACCCACGGAGAGGTGTATCGATCGCTAAGGCGCAACGCAACGTCTCGTACGGTTGTAGTCGGATCGTCAACGTTTCTCCCAAATCGTAGTTATCACAACTCACCGAAAGATCGGGCCAACAACAATCTTGAGTGTCGAGAGGAACTCAGAGTTCATCATTATATGATGTTGATTAAATCATTTTCTAACTAATTAACCAAGACCATATGTAGTATTTTTTTTCTAGTTTAAGCGAACTTAACTGCGATCACGTTGCAAACGGCAGAAGTAAACAAGAAGAAATTACCACTCAACTTCTTTCGTAGGGTGTCCTTGGTCTGTCGATCAGTACGATGGGCTAACGAGGAGAATGTTCCCGATCGAACCGAATGGGGTAACGCGCGGCGCGCCCTTCGCCACGTCGGTTGTAACTCTAGCAGCACTACTAAGGGCCCCTTTAAATCGCAGGGTTGAAAAAATAAAGGGATAGAAAAAACACATGATTCTGATAGTAATTGAAGTGTAAAACAGAGGATTGCAAAACACAGGAAAAACATAGGAATGGTCGTATGATTGGAGCACAGGAAAAACGTAGGAATCAGATGAGACAGATAGACTCAAATGAAATTTTCCATGAGATTGGAGCTCTTGCTAAATTTCCTCTAAAATCCACATGCAATGTATCATTCCGTAGGAATTTGATAGGATTTGGAAAGCTTCAATACTTTGAGTCAAAGGGCCAAATAGAAAAATTTCCTATAGGATTTGAATCCTATGAAATTCCTATAATAATTCTTTGATTCAAAGGGCCCTAAAAATATGGAATTATGTATTGCTTGATTTTTTTTCTCTAAAAGAATGACGAACACTCCAATAGTCTTTTATATGATAAAAATAGGTTCCATAAGCATGTTTAACCGGCGTGGTGCACTGGTGAAGCGTCGTATCACACATTACTATACCACATCAGTGCAGTTCTGCCGGTTCCAAAAGGGCCAGCAGTACCCGTTTTGAAACCAACACTACTTATGCGGCACTGCCGCACTAATGAGGGAGGATCGTAATCGGCACTGATGGCTTTCAACCAGTAAAAAGAGCACGAGCCGCCGATTTGATCTAGCTAGAGGATTACAGAAAATATATTACATGCAATGTGCACTGGTGGAGAGGTGGTTTTTACTCCCGGTTCGTAACCCCCCTTTAGTCCCGGTTTTTCAACCGGGACTACGAATCCGGGACTAAAGATCGCTATCTTTAGTCCCGGGTGAAATAACCGGGAGTAAAAATCGATCTCTAGTCCCGGTTGGTAACACCAACCGGGACTAAAGATACTTTATCTTTAGTCCCGGTTGGTGTTACCAACCGGGACTAAAGAGGGAATAACAGCAGTACAGATGGTCCTCTTTTTTCTTTTTTATTTTCTCCCGAATCAAGTGGGATGCATATCCCCAAATCCCAAATCAAAGTAACATCCCAAATCCACATCACAAATCTTTAAGTTACTTATACACATAAATCAAATACATCACAAATCCTAAAAAAAATTACACAAATCAAATTACATCACAAGTTCTACAAAATTCATCGCAAATACATCACAAGTTCACATCACACACAAATCAAATACATCACAGGATCATGCAATAAATCACAAATTCTTAAAAAAAAACCACAGAGGCGCCGCTCGGCCGGCTGCTGCCGCCTCCTCTCCGCGCCAGCCGGCCACCGCCGCGCCGCCGCACGCCGCCGCGCCGCCCTCCGCCCTCCGCGCCGCCGCCCGCCGCCGCGCCTCCCCGCGGCCCTCCACGCCGCGCGTCGCGCCGGCCGCCGCCCCGCCGTGCGGCCCCGCGCGCCACCGCCGCGCCGGCCGCCGCCCCGTCGGCCGCGCCGCCCCGCGGCCCTCCGCGCCGCGTGCCGCGCCGGCCGCCGCCCCGCCGCGTGGCCCCGCGCGCCGCCGCGCCGGCTGCCGCCACGTCGGCCGCGCCGCCCGCCGCCCGGCCCGCCCGATCCAAAAAGAAGAGAGGAAGGAAGAAAGAGCAGGGAAGGAAGAAAGAGATAAGGCAGGAGTTAGAGAGGAAGAAAGAAAGAGAGAGTTTGTTGTGTGGACGAGAAAAGAGGATAAGTAATAGGGATTATATAGTACGTGTTGATTTTTATTCCCGGTTTGTAACACCAACCGGGACTAAAAATTCTATCTTTAGTTCCGGTTGGTGTTACAAACCGGGACTAAAGATCCTAAACGCCTGACACGGTCTGACATGGAACCAACCGGGACTAAAAATCATCTTTAGTCCCGGTTGGTATAAAAGATGATTTTTAGTCCCGGTTGGTCATACAAACCGGGAATAAAGATCATTTAGTCCTGTTGTTCTTATAAACCGGGACTAAAAATCGTTTTTAGTCCCGGTTTTAAATGGAACCGGGACTATTGTAGATTTGGGTCGACCGATCAAAGATGGTTTCTCCACCAGTGGTGTGCATGCTTCAAGTGGGACTAATCACTCAAAAGTGATTTAAAACAAAAAGAAAAAATCGCGATCGATCAACTAGGGACAGGGGTAGCGATCAATCCCTCTCCCGAGGGGAGAATTTACTATTTGCCACTCTCTCAAAATGCCAGTGCTCAAATGCCACTCTCCCAAATTTTCATTCCCAAATGCCACCCGGGCCCACATGTCAGCCTCACTCAGCATCGGGTCCCGCATCACTTTTGTTTGAATGGAAAGTGAGGCTGACATGTGGGCCCGGGTGGCATTTGAGAATGAAAATTTGGGAGAGTGGCATTTGAGCACTGGCATCTATTATATACTAAAAGTCCATTAATCTTCCTACAAACGCTCTCAAGCCGCCACATAGACATCCTATAAACGCTCCTAGATCGCCACGTGGCAGGAAAAATTCAACCCCTCTATTTTCATTTAAGTCGGTGGACCCGATATTTTAGACCGTTATATTAGATCTTTTAAAATTCCACCACTCCTAATCTTCTTCCGTGTACGTAATAGGGTGTAGAAAAAGAACCTCCCTACTAATCTACTGCACGTGCACGTATGACACAATTATTTGTGTGTGAATTTTTCGTTTTGAACAACTCTTATGCACAAGAAGTTTTGTAGAAGTTGGTCTCGGCAAGATGAACAAACCTGCCTTATGAATATCTTATACATATAACAACTTAGCACGACGCATAATCTGTGCATTAATTTGTACACCTATCGAAAAGTATCCATCCATAATCACAGTACAGAATTGTAGTGTTGTGCCCATTGTCAATGTCATTAGCAGATTGAAGTAGTGTCTGTGCGATGACAAGAAAAATACGTACAAAATGTTTGCTAGATAAAAGCCAAAAAAAATTGCATACATACGTAGGACACACCATTCTCCAAAAAAAAAACATACATAATACCTACCTATGCAAGATCAGGAAAAAAAATAATGATCCCCTCTCGATGCTCAGATTAAAAGTTGTTATGTTTGTATGATTATGATCTATCCGCCTAAGCTTACATACTTAGTACAAGCTATTCGCTGAAAAAAACATATATGGATGCTACCTAGGAATGTACTATTGCACGGGGAAAAAATAAAGAAAAATAAACAAAAGTTCGGATCTATAATAAAAAAAGATATATCAAAACCCACTAACTCCTATGTTAGTGAGAGATTGTTACTCGAGCAAATATTTTTCTACATGGTACTCGGTAGTGTCAGCCGACTTCACATGTTAGGAAGACATTCACATTTAATTCTAATCGTATTACCCTATTAATTGGTACGGATGGTTATCTATAATAGATTTGGACATAAGACATGGAGAACTATATATGTCTGAAGTATTCGTGATTTTTTTATTGTATTACTAATGTTCTAGGCTCTTTTTATGGTACTAAAACAATTCCATTTATTAAAAGGGACCTAACTTTTAAGACAATAATAATCTGTAGTGGTGATAGCTGAGTTTACATGTAAGCAGGACTAAGTGATTATTGTTTGAAATTTGAGAGACATTATTATCATTTAGTGTATCAAAGTCTATCATCTATTTCACTTTCACGGTATAAGTATTTTTTCTTCTTTTTTAGTTACCATTATATGATAATTTACCATCTCCTACAGTGAATATCTAAGATGAATATGGTGAGATAATACTTCTTTTTTAGTGTTCTTTTTATCATCAAAACATAAAATACCCGTGCATCAGCACGGGCTTCCTTCCTTGTTTTGAGAGAGTGGCAAATAGTAAATTCTCCCCCCTCCCGTCTAGCCCCCTCCCTCCCTCCACCTGGTTTCCTTTGGTGGCACCGCATTACTTTCCTATTTTAGTAAATTTATGCACCTAAAGTTTATACACCTCAAGTTTACACATCTAAAGTTTATACACCTCAAGTTTACACATCTAAAGTTTGGAGACCAAAAGTTTATAAGTCAAAAGTTTATATATCCGATTCAAATTTGAATTTGAATTCAAATATTTTTTTATATATAGTATTTCTATACATCTAAAGTTTATAGACCCAAAGTTTATAAGTCAAAAGTTTACATACCCGATTCAAATTTGAATTTGAATTCAAATATTTTCTATATATAGTATTTTTATGCATCTAAAGTTTATACATCTAAAGTTTATAGACCCAAAGTTTATAAGTCAAAAGTTTACATACCCGATTCAAATTTGAATTTGAATTTAAATATTTTCTATATATAGTATTTCTATATATCTAAAGTTTATAGACCCAAAGTTTATAAGTCAAAGTTTACATGCCCGATTCAAATTTGAATTTAAATTCAAATATTAGTTTATAGACCCAAAGTTTATAAGTAAAAAGTTTACATACCCGTTTCAAATTTGAATTTTAATTCAAATTTGTATGCTGTAGTAGTAAGAGAAGAAGGGGAGGTAAAGTAGTAAGGGGGAGGGGTGGGTGATCGCTTGGGAGGGGAGGGAGCGATCACCCACCCATTAGGATTACCCAATCCAAATCCAACTAGCTGAACTGAATCACATCATAGATCTGATCTGATGAACTTCTCCGTGTACTTTTCTTCTCGTCGTTCCCAGGGTCGATGGTCGTGATAAGGCGAAGGAAGAGGAACACGACAAGGTACCTGGGAGCAAGGTTTACAAAACCGTGCGGTTACCACGCGCGGTAACCTTTCCAGTTTTTGAAACCACGGTATGTCTCGCGGTTACCGCGTGGTTTTCACGGTAACCGCCTTACCGTGGAGGTGCGGTAACCGCGTCAAAAACGTTAAGGGGAACCCTGTCTGGGAGTCATCAACTAATTTGGTAACTCCTGATGGTGCCATGAAGGGATATGAATGAATCTGACTTTGCCACCGCTACCTCTCGTATAACCTCGGCGAAGGCAACAACATATTTACTACCACCGAGCTTGAGGAGGCCAGACATTGTGACCCCCGAGCTTTTTGTCAATTCATCTAAAAGGTACTAATAATTGTTATTAGTATCGGTTTTATATGAAACTAGCACTAATAATTGTTATCAGTCTTGGTTCTTCCCGTACAAATCTGCCCAATCCACTAGCGTGGGGCAATTGGACATGAAAGCCTTATTTGTAGCGGTTTTGTACTCACAAAACTATTCTAGCAAAAGAATTAGTACACCCATGAATATAAGTAAAGTCGTCTCTTCCCTCTTAGGGCATCCACAATATAATGAAAAAGCAGGTAATATATATTAAAGTATTCTTATGTCGTAGTAATAAACATTGTGAAAGTGGATAGTACTCCCTCCGTTTTCAGGTTGTAAGATGTTTTGACTTTGGTCAAAGTCAAACTGCATTAAGTTTGATAAAGTTTGTAAAAAAAATAGTAACATTTTCATCCCAAGATAAATTTATTATGAAAATATATTTAATTATTGATTTATGAAACTAATTTGGTATTATAAATATTATTATATTTGTCTATAAACTTAGTTAAACTTAAAACAATTTGACTTTGACCAAAGTCAAAACATCTTGTAACCTGAAACGGCGGGAGTAATAAATACCATGTAGTAAACTTATGACCAGGTTGAAGAATTAAAAACATTAAAATCTCTCTCTTCAACACAAGGATTTGCTTGTACTTCATGCAAAGTTAGACAAAAAAAAACAATTGAAAATGTAACTTTTTTCTCATGGGACCCACGTTATAAAGACCTACTACCTTAGCCCATCTACTCATTGCCTAGTTAGGTAACATGCATTGCGGTTCCCCTTAGGTTTATATATATATTTAGAAAACAATGCTCTATATATATGTGTCCAAATATTCGATGTGATGTTTTTGGAACTAAATAGACCCATATTTGCCGCGCCATTTTTTTCTAAAAATAATTGAATTATTTTTACACTATTAATTTCAAAACATACACTGTAATTAAAATTATATGCCGCGAAGTTTGCGATAAGTTTATGGCAATTAAATTATAAGTTTTAGTAGTACGACAAAGACATTGTAATTGTTTTAATACACGATATATAAGAGAAGGGAGGGTTAAAAATAATTTATTATCTTCATGGAATAGGAGATGGTAGACTGTAGAGAACATAAGAAGAAAAAAAATGACGGAAATTAAGAAAAAAATGTTTCATAATTTTACTAATTTATTTTGGAATTGCTAAAAAACTGCCACAAAATTTTTGGGCAAAAAGCTTTCAAATATAACTATAGTATAGTTGTAGTGTAACTTCAATGTAATTACACTATAATTATATTGTACCGCACTGCAACTACTAGTTAATCTCTATATAATTAAGATATAAAGTTGCATATATCTATTATATACTAAAAGTCCATTAAACTTTCTATAAACGCTCTCATATCGCCATGTGGCGTTTCTATAAACGCTCCTAAACCGTCACGTGTCGTTCTAATACATTAGAAACATCTAACCCTTATTTTCATTTAAATTTGTGGGTCCATTATTTTAGACCATTAGATCAGATTAGATTAAAAACATAATTAATCCCTCCCTCACGTGTGACCATATCGCCATGTGGCGTTCCTATAAACGCTCCTGAACCGCCATGTGGCGTTCTAATACATTAGAAATATCTAACCCTTGATTTTCATTTAAATTTGTGGGTCCATTATTTTAGACAATTAGATTAGATTAAAAACATAATTAATCCCTCCCTCACGTGTGCATGTATGTCGCATGTAGGTACATACCTGATTCCTCTTTTTCCTCCCTCATTCACCCCTTTTTTTATTTTTTTACTTGATATACCGCCACAATATATTTATATTACCTCCAATTTTTACGCTATTGACTTTTGATCCTATGTTTTATTATTCGTTTGACTAAAATAAAATACAAAATTATCACTTATTTTATTGTTATTTTACATTAATGAATTACGTTGGCTATATTTTAGTGCAAAATACAATGTGGCAGATGACATTTAACATGTACTTCCTCCGTTTCATATTATGAGACTTTCTAGCATTGCCCACATTCATATATATGTTAATGAACCTAGATATATATGTGTGCCTAGATTCATTAACATCTATATGAATGTGGACAATGCTATAAAGTCTTATAACCTGAAACGGAGGTAGTAATTATTAATTCCATAACAACTTCTAAAAAATCACATCATATTTTGTGGTTTCAAATATTACTTAACAAATATACAACACTAATTTGAATCTTCATATGTAAAAATGCAAACAATGCAATTTTGTTGTGTTATTTTTTCAACTTGATCTAATCTAAATTTTAATTCGTGTGAGGTTAAGATTCCCAACCGTGATACACCTACATGATACATAGATGTGAAGAAAAATCACCAAAAATATTTTCAGCTGGTAAAATCTATATCATTGTTTTTTTCCATATATTTCTATATAATATTATAATATCATAATATAATTCAAAATAACATATTTCATTTAGAAGTTGGAATATAGTTCATATGGGTCTTTAACTGTAAATTAGTTATAAATAATCCAATACCGAAAGCTGATAAAAATTAGCTATTTATTTTAAAATATTATCATAAACTATGGTTTCTAATCTAAATAAAATAGCACGAAAACAATGATAATTGTGGCAAGTGGATAGACATTATAAGCATTATTTGTATGATTATATAATCTCAGTGTACTTAATTCATGCCGAGTGCAGTCTAGCTAAACAAATTATTTGTAGAGAGGCAGGCTTCGAGTACATAATTCCTAATATTAATTATTCCAAAAAATAATGATGCCTTCGTAGTTACATTTGACCATCCAATAGTATTCTTCCTAGGCTTTGTGAAGCTTCGCATACTTGCAAAAATTAATCCTATATAGGTTGTCTCCTACACTGTGCAATAGAATTGGACTCTACAAGTATGTGTATTTAACATAGTCTCGAATCATCCCAATCCATCAATTAATAAATAATGAGAACATACTTTAGTCTTAGATGTTTATACAAGAATCGATTCATTTTTTTTCGAAAATGGTTGACATATAAGGTGTAATGCGCTGTCACTATTTTGTCATCTCACAAAATCTGAACTTAAAATAAGATTGTATAAAGAAAATATAAAATACAATAGGGAGCAAAGTGAACTAATTATAGAAAAACTTAGAAAATTCTTAGAAAAAAAAGTTATTTGCTTTCACTTAACTAGAACACCCATTACCATAACCATTACATAATTTTTGAGTGCTCAGATGATTACATGTAAATATACACTACCATTACATAATTTTTGAGTGCTCAGATGATTACATGTAAATATACACGAACCAATTAGAGGGCGATGATTGTACAAAATGACACGTCTATTAAACAATAATATTTTTAAAGATTTTTTTAATAAATAGAGCCTATATACAATCAATTCTAAAAAGGAAACCACCTTACTTTTAGTTTCCACTTTATTTGTGAAACAGACTAAACCAATCTTCTTTAAAACTGATTAAGCAAATTAATGGGGTAAATTAAATATTATATAATATAAAGACAACAAATAGTTTGTAAAAAAATATTTAAGCAATACCGCTGAACAATGTTTTTGAATTTGCTATATATTTGTCGACAATGTCAGATGTAATTACAGTACAATCGTAGTGTAATTACACTGTAACTTGTATGTAATTACACTGTAACTATAATGTAACTTGTATGTAACTTTCAAGAATCTCTCGGTAACATGTTATTTAAGTAAAATAGAGGTCGTTGGTACAAATCCTTTCACATATGTGTGTGCTGTGATTTTTTTCTTCCTCACCAGAACAAATCTTGTAATAGATCTAACGATTCAAAATTACGTGAAACTTAAATACAAGTTACATTGTAGTTACATGCAAGTTATAGTATAATTACATACAAGTTACAGTGTAATTACACTACGATTGTACTATAATTACATCTGTCAAACTTTTAGTAGAAAATTTGTCGACAAATGTACATGTAGTCCCCAATGTTTTTGGCAATCATACTTTTCAACGGCAGCACGAATAATCCAGTTGATATATTTTTTTATAGTTTCTAACGCAACTTAATTAAGATGTATGCCCGTGCATTCACACGGGCTACCTTGCTAGTTATTCTAATACTTATATATAAGTTATAGTATAGTTACAGTAAAATTATATTATAATTATACTGTAGTTAGATTTGGAAGCTTTCTTTATAAAACTTCCAGGCTCCAGCCGCGCCTCACCTGAGTCAGAGGCGCGGCGCCGCGGCGGAGGGGTCCTTACCTTCGTCCCCCTCCGGTTCAGGGATGGATGGGCTGCCTTCCTGCGTTGCTCGTACGAACCAAATGGAGTTTGGGGCCCAAATCCGGCCCGCAGGAAGTGCAGGCAAGGCAGAAGCTGCCAAGCGAAGGACACCCTATCTGAAATCTCCACCATTCCACCCTTATCAACCACCCGCCTCTCGTTATCTTTCCCTCCCTCCCTTCCCTCGCGCTCTCGCCTCGCTCTCTCGCCCCCGCCCCCGCTCCGCTCTGCTCTTCTCTGCTCTACCCACACACACACGCCCTTCTGCTGAGCTCCTCCTCCCTGCTCGGCTCTTATCCCAACCAATGTCCACTGCAAGCTAGCTAGCTCTACCTATCTATCCAGCTCTACTTCATTGGGAAACTCTCGTGCCTTACCGCCGCTGTCCTGACGACGAACCACTTTGCTTGAACAGATAATACAGAGGGCAGCGAGGTCACTTCCTTGCTTGCCATTGGTAAAATTCTTGAGCATCCTGGTGTAATTCTTTGCGTTGTCATGTGTGTGTGTGACTGTGTGCTTGTTTGTGTGGGCTGAATTCTCGGTTATGCGAGGTGCTGCAGGGCAGATGCTGGGAGAATTTCGAGCTCTAGCTTTGTTTTAACCTTATTGCGATATGGAGAATTTTCAGCTTGGTTTGTTTTAACCTTATTGCATATGTATGGAGATGCTGCAAGAGTTTTTTGCTATCTTATCCGGAGTTTGCTCTTTTTATCTGAATAAATATATATATGTACGGGATATTTGGTGCAGTCTGAAATGGGACAGTGGACACTGCTGTTCATCTCTGGGAATTGTTTGCTGCTTCTTCTTGTCTGTATTTACCATCGAATATCTTACTTCTTCTTCTCATTTGCAATTTCGCTGCGTTAGCTACTTTTACCGAATGCTGAATTTTGAGCATTTCTGTCAGCTTCACGGTACACAATTATAGCTGAGCACGTTCATGTGCTCGTTATGCCATTTCCATCCACAAGATAATCATTTGCTCAATCAATTTGTTGTTATTTCAACTCCCTGTGCTTGCCCGCAATTATTTTTCTTTTTAAATTCAGTGCAAAATAATAAAATAAAGGGCTAGATTTCTCTTGGTCCATTGGTTCTCTGCTGCACCTTATCCCTTCGTACTAGTTTCCCTTCGTACTAATTTCTTGAGCACTATGTCAAGTTTCCTGTTTTGGTAAAATAAATACTAGGACAGGAAAAAGGTAAAAAACTTGAAATCACCCTGTAATCGTTGCTTGCAAATCTTTCACACCTTCGGCGCAACATGTCTTTTTTTTCTGGTCAATATTGTGCCGTGCGGCGAGCAAATACATGAGAAAATACGATGATAATTTTCATCTTCCGCGTGCAAGTGATGTGCATATGGCACGTGAAGGACAGCTCCCTAATTTGTCCTCACTGCACTGTTCTTGAAATAGTCTTGCAGAGCAGACCATTTCTCCACCCACTATCAGTAGTCTCTTCGTTCTTCTCAGTTAATTATCAGTGTGTGCCACAAGTTTCCTGATACCTACTAGCTTTGTATGGTGCTCTGGTCATTGATTTATACATACAAGTTATTAGTACTACTTCCTTTAGTTAGTTTAACTACATCGTCGTATCATCGGTGAAAGATAGAGGAGTGAGTGGTTTTGCCTTTTAATTTGCGGTGTTGGTCGGTCATGGTGGTCGTTGAACATGCAAATTGGAAGATAGAAAGGCTGTGGTTTTAATCTCTTCTGAATACTGAAGATAGAAAGGCCGGTGTTTTTAATCCTTTCTGAATACTGAAGGAATGGTTGTGTTTTTAATTCCTTTCTGAAACTCTGAAAGACGGAAAGGATGTGCGACTGTGCATGAAGTGTTTTTTTTGTTTTTGTTTTTTTTTTTTTAAAGAACTACTTCATCTTTAATTCTATAGACTAATCAAATGTAGATGCGTAGTCCACCATCAAGAGAGTAGGAGTGCACACCGTGCAATTTCTGATGAATTGGTGCAGACACTAACTGAATCTTTAATTTTTGGTTTTGGTATGTGCATGATCGATGCAGGTGGGTCGTTTGTGCTGAGCTTGCTCGCCATTTGGCGCGTGCATGGCGCCCAAGAGCAAGCGAGGGAAGGCCAAGGGTGAGAAGAAGAAGAAAGATGAGAAAGGTGATTGCTAATTTGTTACCATCTTCATCTGTGTTTGCTTGAAGCACGCAGTTATTACATGTAGTTGTTTTGAGCCCATCAGTTACAATTTTCTTTGGTGGTTTGCAGTTCTCCCTGTGGCCATTGACATCACTGTTAACCTCCCTGACCAGTCTCATGTCATTCTCAAGGTTGGCAGTTGCACTCTTGGTGACATGTTTTTTTTTTCTGATTCTACTGAAACTCACTTTTGTTGCTAAGTTAAACCACAGAGAACACACACACTTGACACTTCTACAGAAAAAAAATGGATTTTGTGCCTGAATTTCGTAGTAGAGAGCATACACAAATTCATAAACTCAGTCTAATTTGGAATGAAAACTTGAGTTTGTAATATTCAAATGTACATCAAATCAGGTTGTTCTGGTAAATCGGCTTAGTTGAGCTGTTTTCTGGTCTGGTGCAGGGGATTTCAACTGACAGGATCATTGATGTGAGGCGGCTGCTATGCGTAAACACCGCGACGTGCGCCATCACAAACTACTCCCTCTCGCATGAGGTATTTACTGTTTTTCAAGTTAATTAACTGAGCCCTTATAGTTTGGTTTGATTAGTTTGTTGATAACATATTAGAACAGTAAAAGTCTATTCCAGTATCTGCTTCCTCCTCCTAATGTGAAAAAAGATAAACAGCAAGGGAACTAAGCTGTCATGTAATCCACATGCATGTATGAAACTCCTTTGGTATCTTGGTTAAGGAAAGTAAGATCCATACATGTATAAATGAACACGTTCCCTTACACACCACTATGTGAATGCCTCATATAGTGCGGAGGCGTTGTTTTAGCAAACATACTCGTGTATTATCTTTCGAGATTAAATCCCAAGACAATATGAGCACCCGTATCCTCCTGCCAACTTTAGAACTGCTCGCCGCCATCCTCGGACTTTGCCGGTTGGTGGCTCGCTGCCCGATAAACTGTTGTGAAGATCGATCGCAAGACGTTCGACGTCGGGGTCATCCTCGTTACATGGTTGATTTGAAAAGAGCGCAACACACGGGTTTTCGAGGGAACGGCCTCGTCGGTCACGCAACTGTGTGCGACCATGTGTGATGAATGGGAAACATGGAAATCAGCAGGGCTAGTTACCTCGTTGAATGTTGTTGCAGCGCCAGCTTTAGAGAGATTACAGACTTTGTAATTTGCTTTTTGTTGTAAAGGCGGTGCTCTGACACACTGCATTTGTACAGTTTTTCCCTTTTCCATAATATACATCGGTCGGCATTCTACGCCGTCCCGGCGAAAAAAAAAACTTTAGAACTTGTATTTTAATCTAAATATCCACATGTCAAAACCTTAGTATTTTCACCATAAAACTTATGTTGAAGTTTGAGCCGAAAATTTCACACTTCGGCCTTTTTAAAACTTCAAAATAGGTCCTTACCAAAAACTATTTTGAAATATGTTTTGCAAAAGGACCAAAATATGAAATTTTCGAAAGTTTGAGTGTAATGCCGAAAAGAAAATGAAACTTGATAGATCCCAAATATATATAAGCTACAAATGATGAGTTTGTAATGCTATGTGAACAATATTCCCCTAATTTTTGATTATTTTTTTCAGCTCCGTGATGGTCGCTTGAAGGATGGTGCCGATATTGCAACATTGAAGCCATTTACACTCACCTTGGTAGAAGGTAGAAGCAATACCACCCTCAATTACCTCATAATCACCGGCTCTCTCTTTTTTCAATTTCTCTAAGAAATTTTAATGGCGCATAAGGTTTTATAGTATTGTCAAACAATTATTATGTTGTATTTCTTTTACCTAAAAATGGTTTTTATTTTTTTCAATTTTGTTAAACCACTCTACATTTGGAATTTCCCCATTTTTGTTTTTTTTTAACTGAAAAAATAATGCAGAGGAGTACGACGAGGAGAGCGCGGTGGCGCACGTACGGCGGCTGCTTGACATCGTCGCCTGCACCGCCTCCTTCGGTCCGCCGCCCCCGCCGCCGCCGCCGCCGTCGCCGAAGGATGCGGCCGCCGACCCCGCCAAGGAGCCCTCGGGCTCCAAGGCTGGCTCCGCCGCGGCCACGGGCGGGCGCCGCACGGGCTCCCCACCGCCGTCGCCTGCTCCGGTGGCGAAGGACGCGGCCACCAAGGACGACGCCGCCGCCGCTGCGGCGGCTGCGGCTGCCAAGGAGTCCTCGGCCTCCGCGGAGCTGGAGGCCGAGATGAGCGGCGCGTGCCCCCGCCTCGGCGCCTTCTATGAGTTCTTCTCCCTCGCCAACCTCACTCCGCCCCTCCACTGTTAGTGGCAAACCTCTCTCTCTGTACTGCTCCTCTGTGTTGATTTTCTAAACCCTCGTGTTTAATTCCAGTTATAAGGCGAGTGGCGCAGCCTCGGCAGGAGGAACAGCCTTCGGATGATCATCTCTTCTTTCTTGAGGTAAATTTGGTCAATAATTTGCCAACCAGTGGGTGATTTGGGCTAAAACGACTTTTGAGCTTTGATATATGAATATATGGTGGCATCCTAATTAGGCATATGTTGGCTGGCTTACAGGCAAAGCTTTGCAACGGGAAATTTGTTGTTGTTGAAGCCCGGAGAAAGGGATTCTTCAGTTTGGGGAAGCAGCGCGTCTTGTGCCATAATCTAGTCGATCTGTTGAGGCATCTTAGTAGAGCATTTGACAATGTTCGTCTCTCTCTAAAATTTTCAGATTTACTGGTTAACTATCATGATACCATCTGTGTTGAGAGTAATGCTAGCAGTTTCATGTCATAATTTCAGGCAATTACTATTTGACCTTGTTGCTTAGTATCTCAGTTATATATGTGGCTACTTGGAACAGTTGAACTAATTACTGATGTGCTTAAATTCTGATCTCAACTGAATTTCTTTGTCATTTCACTTTGTGTATGCATGCTTGTGCAAATTCTTCAAAGTACATCTTTTTACAGTACTGGAAAATATTGGACTAATGCCAATTATACATATTCATGAAAATGTGTATGTAAAGTTCTCAATTGCACAAATTTTCAATTGTCAAAGACTATTATATAGTAGTAACACAGAAATCTTGCAGATTTCATGTTTCGTGCTGCTGCAGAAAGATAAAGCCCAAATTTTTAATGACTTTGGTATTAAAATTTAGACTGAAATCAGAATTAGCTTCTGTGGGTTAAAATTATACAATATCTGTAATCACAAGCAACATTCAGAATACCACTAACCTATTTTGTTTGTATTAAGTTTTTTCATTTTTATGTTACATACTACTGATCAAGTGTTCCATTTTTTTTCTTAAAATTTATGTGATGCAAACTGTGGATGTACCAATTTATTAATTTTTTGTTGGCTGCGACTTGTTTTAGGCATATGAAGATCTTATGAAGGCATTTTTGGAACGTAACAAGGTTAGCTATGACTTTTCTTGGGTATTTTACTGGCAGTGCTGAAAATAATTTTACTGTAGTATGTTTATGGTGACCTTTATTTTTGCATGGAACCACTTTGTAAAATCAGTTTAGGGGGCCATATAAACGTATTGTAAAGTTTGGGGGGTTTGATAGACTTTCAGTTTCATGAAAAGTTTAGGGGGGTAAATGGCTTATTTCTTTTTGTATGTATCCACATAATTTGTGATTGATTGGATTAGAGTGGCTGGAGTACCCAATTTCCATATAGATATGTTCAGGCAGCTATGATGCAAAGTACATAACCAGATTATGTAATGCCATTTCTCCTGTAATCTTTTCCGAGTAACTGATTAGTTTCACACAACTACAGTTTTTAGTTAGATCTTATTTTAGGTGATGAAAAGTACATAACCTGCTAATATAACCTCATTTTTCCTGTAATCTATTCAGATTTCAGAGTAACGGAGTTTCACACGATCTCATTCTAGGATATGGGTTTTGTTCTGACATGCATGTCATTCTAGGTTTTCTTGGCACTGTTTTCCCAAAGTAACCTTATTGAATGCTAGTAATTAATATGGATGCCCTTGTTTCTATCACCTCATCATGCTGTCCACCATTCCAAAACACCCAATTGACCGAGGTAGTTCAGGCCACAACTTTTCCACCTTGGTCTCTGTGATTTGTGCTAAAACAACATATATGAATGGAGGGAGCATAATCTTCTTAAATTGTTTATCTTTGCAAATAATCAAGCATTCAAGCTATGTGTCATTTAATTTCTTTGTGCCCTCAAATCTTTTTACCACATGTAATTCTTTGTATACTGCAGTTTGGAAATTTCCCTTATGGGTTTCGTGCAAACACATGGCTCGTTCCCCCAATTGCTGCTCAATCTCCATCAACATTTCCTCCCCTCCCTTCTGAGGATGAAACCTGGGGTGGCAATGGAGGTGGTTGGGGAAGGGATGGCAAGAGTGACATGTTGCCATGGGCAGATGAATTCTTGTATCTCACATCCATGCCTTGCAAAACTGCTGAGGAAAGGGAAATCCGTGACAGGAGAGCATTCCTACTTCACAGCTTATTTGTAGATGTTGCCATCTTTAGAGCTATTGCAGCTGTAAGGCATGTAATGGAGATTAAGGATGTATCAGCATCAGCCAATATAGATGAAGTTTTGCATTCTGAGACAGTGGGAAATTTTAGCATCACTGTCACAAGAGATTCTTCAGATGCAAGCTGCAAGTTGGATACCAAGATAGATGGTAGCCGAGCCACAGGAATGGACTTCAAGCATCTTGCGGAGAGAAACCTTTTGAAAGGAATAACTGCTGATGAAAATACAGCTGCCCATGTATGAATTCTAAATTAAGGTGATGTCCATATATATTACGGTAAGGAAGTTGTTGATCCTAATTTTGCTTTTTATTTGCAGGATGTGGAGAGTTTGGGCATTGTCAATCTTAGATACTGTGGGTATGTTGCAGTGGCAAAGGTTAACAATATTGAGAAAGCCAAAGTGAACACTTCTATTAAGCCAATTGATATTACAGATCAACCAGAAGGGGGTGCACATGCATTGAACATTAACAGGTCAATAGCACTTCCTTTCTGTTGTTCTTCTAATATTCTTGAAATTTATACAGCTGCTTCCAGTATTTCTTTTTGGGTGATGAGGTCCTATTCGTTATTTTAGTTTGAGGATGCTGCTCAATGATGCCAATTCAACTGGAGAGAAAAAGACGTTGAACCTTCCACAAAATAATAAGCAGGAAGAACTAATTGCAGCACATTCTTTTGTGGAGAACCTGTTAAAGGAGAGTCTTCAGAAGCTCGAAGAAGAGGAAAGTGAAAAACAGTCCTTTATGAGGTGGGAACTTGGTGCCTGCTGGGTTCAGCATTTACAGGATCAGAAAAATTCTGATAAGGACAAAAAGCAAGGTGGTGAGAAGGAAAAGAAAAAGGTGGTAGATAAATCTGCGAAGGAGACAAAGATTGAAGGTCTTGGGAAACCTCTGAAAGCTCTTAAGCACTCAAAAAATAATGTTGATGTCGCTGACAAGGGATCCTCATTGGGAGAAAAAAGCATGTGTGATGGAACAAGTTCTGCAGAAAGCCAAAAATTCAAGCCATCAGCTGTTCAATTGCCTCAGGGAGAATCTAATGCCTCAGAGAATGAAAGCTTGCTGAAGGATTTATTATCTGATTCTGCCTTTACAAGGTTGAAAGATTCAGAAACAGGACTCCACCAGAAGGTAGATATGCATTTCTTCATGAAGTAGGTCTCTATCAGTTGGTATTGCACTATCTCATACCTGACTGATTCCTCTGTCCAAAAAGCTGTAAAAAAAGATTCCTCTGCCAAACACAAAAAACTTACTAAACATACAATTGACCTTCCATTTTTTATGTACTCTCTGAGAACCATACATGGTAAGTACACAACTTATGTTTATTCAAAAAAAGAGTAAGTAATATCAGGTAATATTAGATCACATACTACATTGTATTTGCTATTTTTATCAAGGTCAGCTATGGAAAGGTTAAGAAACGTTTCTTGTCATAAAATTTGCCAAATCTACCTTAGGTGCACTAATTATAGGTCATTTGAAATATAGAAGATTTTCTCACTTTTTCCAGGCTCAGTATGAGAAGTTAATTTGTCATATATGCGTATACTTTCAATGTTTATTTGCGAAAGTACCTTTTGAGATGAATCTACTGATATGATTTTCACATATCCAATCTAAATATATCAAAAGATATTGATGCTCAAAATTTTAGAAGTTCGCTTGATGTATGTCCATAACGACATGCTTTCGTGACCAGCATTTATTAGGTGGCTTAGCTCTTGAGTTGTTTTTGGGTAAACAGCTCCATTCTTTGTTTTTGGGTGAAGAAAGATAAATCAGTTCTCAATTTTTTAATTGTGTGCTATGTTTATTCCGGTTTATTTGCTTGTTTGTGTTAACTATATTGTTTTGTTCATGAACAAATATTCAATAAGCTTTATAATCTTGTATTAAGCTTAAACACTAATCCTTTCTGCTCCACAGTCACCGCCTGAGTTGATTGAGATGGCTTTGAAGTACTATGATGAAGTTGCTCTTCCTAAGCTGGTATGTGAAAAATGAATAATTCCCCATGTGCATTTATTTTAGTTAAGAAGCATAGTAATTAACCCATAAGATGTTCAGGTTGCAGATTTTGGTTCCCTGGAACTTTCACCTGTTGATGGTAGGACCTTGACAGATTTCATGCATACCAGAGGCCTACAGATGCGTTCCCTTGGACAAGTTGTAAGTTTCCGATTATTCTTCTATTTGAATAGAATGAATACCAATGCCATTGATTTCCAGTTACTTGGTCTATGCTGAACTGCTAAGTATCTGTTTAGGTCAAGCTTTCGGAGAAGCTTTCACATGTACAGTCCCTCTGTGTACATGAGATGATAGTGAGGGCATTCAAGCATATCGTTCGCTCTGCAATTGCTGCTACTTCAGACATGCGACAATTAGCACTTGCAATAGCTGCAGCGCTGAATTTACTGCTTGGTGTTCCTGAGCCTGAGGTCTTTACAAGTTCCGATGGTGTGCGCCCACTAGTATGGAAATGGCTAGTGGCCTTCTTGAAAAAGAGATATGAATTTGAGCTCACTGAGCAACATTACCATGATGTTAGGAAATATGCTCTCCTGAGAGGACTATGCCATAAGGTACAAATGTATATTTGATGAATCATTTACAATTTGCTCTATTTGAATTGATGTTAATTGTTAATTTCTTACCTTCAGGTTGGCATTGAACTGGCACCCCGAGATTTTGTTATGGATTCTGCTTTCCCATTTCAAAAACAAGACATTATTAGCTTGGTACCAGTACACAAGGTAAACTTTACCTGATACATCTGTTGTTCTTTCCCAAATTAATCTGGGTAGTTACAAAATCAGAATACATTTGTTTTGCGTTGCTTGTTCAATTGTTTGTCAGATTGCTACAAGAAGGATTTCACTAGTTTTCTGATATTGATTGAACTTTTGTTAAGACACAGAATGGAGTAATTTACAAATATAACTACACAACTAACATGTTTGTGCATAATATGCAGCAAGTTGCATGCTCATCTGCTGATGGAAGGCAACTGCTGGAATCCTCTAAAACTGCCCTTGACAAGGGAAAACTTGAAGATGCTGTCAATTATGGGACCAAGGTATCCTCTTTCACAAAACAGTCTATCTTTTTGAACATTTTTGGATGCCATTTGTTTTTTAATCACTATTCCAATGGATGAATGCAGGCTCTTGCTAAACTCATAACAGTTTGTGGTCCCTATCATCGAATGACAGCTGGAGCTTATAGTCTGCTAGCTGTTGTATTGTATCACACTGGTGATTTTAATCAGGTATATCGTTATTCATTTGGATGTAGAATAATTCATATAACTGCTAAATATATTAGGAAAGTTCAGCATATAGCCGTATTTCAGGCTAGCTTTATGAAGAATATTAAACATTCCTCTCAACAGCGAAAAATACCCATGCACTGTGTTTCGTAGCTATACTCGACTTTCCACAAAGCTCTAGGTACCCTCGACATGGTTTCAGTACATGACTTGCGCGTGAAAAAAAAAAGCTTTCCGCAATATAGTACTGGTTACAATTGCAGTAACATCAAAGGAATATGTTAGAACAGACAAACAGAGTTGCCCGCAACATGAGTATTGATTAATTAAAGAAGAATTGAGAATGTGATGAATTGAAGTTTTGAAAAATACCCCAAGTCAATATGCTTATCATAGAAAAAATGCAGGCTACGATCTATCAGCAAAAGGCCCTAGACATCAATGAGAGGGAACTTGGGCTAGATCACCCTGATACAATGAAGAGTTATGGAGATCTTGCTGTGTTCTACTACCGTTTACAACATACAGAACTGGCTCTAAAGTAAGTTGACTTTATGTTTTTTTTTCCCTGAAGATCATCTATCTATCCATAAGAATGAACATGACTATAGTTCCCCTTTGAGGTCTTAGTTGAAGTAATACTGTATTTGTTTTTCTTATTTCCTGACCGATATAATTTATCTATTCTCGATGATGTCATGTCATTCTGTTTTCATCCAGTAAAGTGTATTATATGATTAAGAGATACAGTATTATGATGTTTGTGAAAGGATAATAATACATTATGCTTTTTATTGCTGTAAGGTACATTGATTTGTATTTATTTCTAACTGTTCCACTTGCAAATTTGTCATGTCTTATAAGTATGGATATAATATCTGAACTATGAATTCCTTCAGTGATATTGTGAGTCAGTTGTCAAAAATCAAGCCAGCCCAAAACTCCACAAATATATGTTGGTTATAATCTAGGAAAAACTAAAAATGAAAAGGACAGTGTCAGTTTGACATGCAATTAGTTGTTGCCTGTTCACTTTCCGTAGGTCTTTTTGTGACATGAACCATAACCATAAACTTGCATTGTATCTATTTGAAGTCTAAGGATGTTAATACTATTTCCCCCTTTTTATCAATTTATCTTCACTCTTGAAAGGTTCTCTGATAAGATCTTCCAAGCTTAAATTTGTTTATAAGGATCTAAGAATATGAATAAACAATGAATTGTTCCTGTTCTTTGTTAACTGTCTACTTCCTGTAGAATGTAATTAACTGAGACACATCTGTAAGGGATTAACCTTTTCTATTTTTAAATTAGGTATGTCAAGCGTGCACTATATCTACTGCATCTTACATGCGGGCCATCTCATCCAAACACAGCTGCGACATATATCAACGTAGCTATGATGGAGGAAGGCTTGGGTAATGTGCATGTAGCACTTAGATACTTGCACAAAGCCTTAAAATGCAACCAGAGATTACTTGGGCCTGACCATATCCAGGTAATAATCTTCCATGGTAATGAACTTGGTTGTTTTCTTTCTATCAAAGGTTAAAGTATGCTTGGTGATAATTGTGAAGTATGATCTTTAGTCACAAAAAAAATCTTATATTTATAGGATACTTCAATTGTTAACTAGGAAATATTCAGAAAAAAACATTTTATAGCCTAATGAGTCAATGTCAATCCATAATAATATGCATGCCTTGCCTGGTAGTTGGTCCTTTATTTGATGGATTGAAGAATTTGCATTAGCTGTTCCAAAATCTGGAACTATATGTAGGTCCCTTGAGTAAATTGTTCTTCCATTTTATAATTAATAGTACAGGTTTCACTGTTGACTACTTCACTTAATGCTTTCATCATTTAATGATATTGCTTGATTATCTGTTTCAACTAACATACTTGTCTGTTATTTTAGACTGCTGCGAGCTACCATGCCATAGCCATTGCTCTCTCATTGATGGAAGCTTATTCCTTGAGTGTTCAGCATGAGCAAACAACCTTGCAAATTCTTCGTGCAAAGCTTGGGCCAGATGACTTGCGGACTCAGGTTTTACTTCTATGAGAAAATGAATTTGATGTGCAAAAAACTACTCTCCTGTGACTTAGAATTTCTTAGTCAAAATTTTAATCTTTGGTGTTAAAAAATAATTAGACATGAAATATAATATTTGTATATTTGCAATCAAAATTATTTTTGCGGAATAAACTTGTATGATACTAACAGATGCATTGCAAATATTAAGCCAAATATGCACAACAGAGAATTTATTGTTGTCAAAAATGATATCTTTTAAGTAACTACTAAGAGATTTACCTATTTTTGTTGGCTTTCAACAGTTCTTTTTTTAAATATGTTTGTACAAAATAAACTGTTTGTTAATTCCAATATCATCCTTGATCTTGTGTCTGTTTTGAAAATTGAAATGCAGGACGCTGCCGCTTGGCTTGAATACTTTGAATCAAAAGTTATCGAGCAACAGGAAGCTGCACGCAATGGAACTCGGAAACCTGATGCATCAATTGCTAGTAAAGGGCATCTAAGGTAAAATATAGTTAAATTTCACCAACCTAAAGTATCGTAACTTCTTAGAGACTTCTCTTTTGCATTTATAGATATCTAGGTACAGTATACTTTTTATAACATCTTCACTTTGTACTGACTGTTCTACTTTGCGTTTGCAGTGTATCTGATCTTCTTGATTATATAAATCCCAATGAAGAAAGCAAAGGAAGAGATTCTGAATCAAGTAAAAGGAGGTACTCAAGCATAAAGGTTGGTTGCCAAATGTTGTTGCTTCATTGCTTTCTGTTGAAGATACTCCTAACGTACTTAATATCCGACGCTGTTGACTTTATTTGGTCAAAGTTGTGAAACTTTGACCATCAATAGCTCCCAAAATATTTAGTTTGAAAAAACAAAAATCATATGGGTAGCTTTTTCTTTATAAGCACTTCTACAATATTATAATTTTGTTATTATCGTTATATTCTAACACAAAAATAGTGATCAAAGTTGTAATCAAAGATCGAATAAAGTCAATAGTGTCATATTTAAATACGAAGGTAGTAAAAATATACGATCTTGTTAAGTAGAATGTTTGACTGGAATATTGTTCATTCACACTTGCAAGATGTCTACAATAGCGTAACAATGTTTGTTATTAATCCCAGTAGTTGTATGCTTGTAGTATGCATCTTGAAATAAGAAACTCCATCCAATAAACTAATATATTCAGGACATATTTGCAAATGGGATGCTGGTTCTCCTGGGCACAAAAAATGTATTCTTTAGTATTTTATCAATTTAGCACATGGCACTTTGGAATATATTAATCATATGCTCATCTTTTAGGTCCTGTCAAATTCGAATGGAGGTTCCAATGTAGCAAGTCCTGAGGTATCTCCAAGAGACTCTACTTCTGCAAATGCAGACGAGGACAAGCAAATCATAGAGCCATCACAAGATGATACTGTTAACTTTGTTGCTGAAGCTGAAATTAAGCAAAACCTTAAATCCGTAGAGTACTCAGCATCATCTGAGCAACCAGTAGAGAGAGCTGAGGTGATTAATGTACCAAGGGAGGTTGTTCAGGAGGAACTAGTAGAACCTGAAGATGGTTGGCAGCCTGTTCAAAGACCTAAATCGGCTGCAGGTTCAGGGAAACAAATGAAGCATTTCAATCCCACCACCAGAAAGATGTATGACCCTGATAATCATGATCCACAATATACATCTCAATACAAGGCACGAAATTCCTATCCAAATAGCCGTTACTACTTCTTAAAGAAGCGGACTGTTGTACCTGCAACGTACACAGACCCTCATCAGCACATGAAAGTCCAGACATCCAGTGCAAGGTTTGGTCGTAAGATATACAAGGCTGTGACATATCGGATTAAGCCAGGGAGTACATCCACAGAGGCGCAAGATGCTTCTGCTGAACAGATGAGTGGTAAAGCAGAGTCCCAGATGGCTTACTCACAAGTACACAGTACTACTTCTGTAGATCATAAAGAAAGTGAGCCACATGGAACTTTGGTGACAAGTAGTGGAAACGCGCCATCATACAAAGATGTTGCATTAGCACGTCCAGGTACCATTGCAAAAGCTCAAATACAAAAATCAAGAGATGATGTAGTCCAGAATCAACCGTCACTTGGTCAAATTATTGCACAAGAAATGAAGGATTCCTTGGTAGATACACATCAAGTGGAACAAGGATCTGTATCTGCAAATATCAATAATCCCAAAGAAGTAGGCAACATTCCAGAAGAAATTCAGCATTCAGAAGACATTAAAGTGTCTGATAGAGAACTGGACACTGGGGATATTGACACAGATGGTTCACCAAATGATGAGAAATCCTTAAATGGCAGCAATCTTGCAAATGATCACACAAGTCAAGAACCAGTAAGTTGTAGCAATGAAAATGCAGCCGTCGAGTTTGCAGAGTCTTCTAATTCTGCAAAAGATGAACAGAGTCGGAAATCGGATATGGAGATTTTCGAAGAAGCTCTGCCCACCAGCATTGGACCTATTGCAGTTTCTGCTTCTACAGCTAATACTGAGGGCCTTGCAGGTGCTGGAAATGAGAAATCAAAGCCCAATTTGCTGCTAAATAGTATTGATTTGAGAGAGATGCCTAATAAGAAGTTGTCTGCTGCTGCACCGCCATTTAATCCCTCTCCGCCAGCTATCCTTAGTCCTCTTGCGGTAAGTGTGGGTCTCCCGCCACCAGGTGCTATCCCAGGAGTCGCACCTTGGCCTGTGAATGTACCTATGCACCCTGGACATTCAACTATGGTACCAAGTGGTCCTCCATTGTGCACCTCCCCTCACCATTTATACCCTCCAGCTCCTCGGTCACCTAATCTCTTGCATCCAGTGCCATTTATTTATCCACCATATAGTCAGCCGCAGGTCATTCCAAGCTCCACATTTCCCATGAACACTAATATTTTTCGCCCTAATCATTATGGATGGCAACCCTATATGAATGCACCTTCATCAGAGTTTGTGCCAGGATCAGCATGGCCAAGCAACCATCCAGTTGATTTTACGCCAACTCCACATGTTGTTAACCCTATATCCCAGTCTTTAGCAGACACCCACATTCAGTCGGACGCAGCTGTTGTTAGTATAGGACCTTCACTGGACAGCAATACTATGGCAGTGAAGGAGGAAATGGAGGCTACAATGGTTGGAAGTGGCAATTTGATCAGCAACAAACGTCCTGCAGATGATCAGGACAAACAATTAAAAGATCCAGTTAGAATTGAACTGAATCCTGATATGCCAGGAGACAACGCACATGGTATATGTGCAACAGACCATTTGCGAAGCACCGTGAAGAATGAAGATGAAGGTAGTTTTAGGATATATGTCAAAGGGAAAAGCCGGCGGAAACAAACTCTCAGAATCCCAATAAGTTTGCTTAATAAGACATATGGATCACGCTCTTTCAAGCTTGTGTACAACAGAGTAGTCAGAGAAAATGACATCTTCAGGCCATCGACTGTCTCCTTTGCTGAAGTTGTTTCCTCTGGCAACTAATAAGTATTGCAAGTTTAGCCAAAGCATAATATTGACTTTTCCATTATTACCCAAAAGAAAATTTCTATGGATCTCCAACTGAAACATGATAGAATTTCAATTGTCTGAGCTTTTCGAAAGCAGAGCCTTGTGTCTTCAGTGTTTCAGGTAACTATCTTTTCTAATACCATATAATTTTACTTTTTGCCTTCACAGTATATAAACACTTTAATTCATTGATTTTATAGGTTTTGGTGTTTAGCACATACGACATTCCTCCATCCGACATTCTGAAAGGTCAAATGCATATGTTTTCAGTTCAATAAGGTATGGCTTACCTCTAAGCAATCTTTTGTGTGTTGCCATGTTGAATGCTGGATCACTTCTGGTTCTAGCTTCTACTATCAGCTATATCTATGGTCAGCATATATAAAGACTGTTCTTTAATACTTCGTAGCTTCTGCTGCACGTCTAATTTATCTAACCTCATATTGCACATGCAAATTGGCCCTTATAATTATGTAAGTTTTCATTAGGTTGTGTATCGAAATTAACTGCAAATACTGAATATGCCTCACAAATTAATGCACGCGGCATAAATAGTGGCTGCTATTGAGTTATTTGTGAACTTATATCCTCGTGATCAGACAAACATCTGCAGTATATAGCTCCAAGAAATTATGTCGCTGCAATTAATAATGATATATCCACTTCATTTCATCGCTATCGTAATACTGAGTTTGAAGTTCAACCAGAGTTTACCTCAGTACACAAGCCCTCCCTCTCCTGAACACAGGTGTAGAGATGTTACAAGTAACTGAAAGTCTAGAATGCAAAACCAAAATGTAACATTTATGGAGCACTAGTTCTTCTAACAAGGTAGCACTAAATCACGTGCAGTGCATGCTATAATATATCATATGCCCCGAGGAAAAATGTACTTATGAGTATACCCAGTACACAAATAGGGTATACCCAAATGCATGGCGAGTAAAAGTTTTACTCCTGTGTCGTACTAAGGGGTTCTACAAGGTAAATGACGAACTGGGTGGGTGTGGTATAGTAGTATTCTATTTCTAACGAGCATATATATCATATATATGAAGATTAAGCATATATATCAATAATTAATTGTTCTACTTGAAAGGCAACTATTATTAAATCAATGGAATGGGTAATGCCAATCCATATAGCTAAAATCTTCATATTTTCTGTAAGAGTTCCAGCTTTATAATTCTATTTACCATTATTTGTTGAACTACACACGCGTCGGTGATCTGTGTTCAGATGTACCCGAGTAGCAAATTATAGCATATTTTCCTGGTTTCATTCGTTCAGCTCCATACTACTACTTTTTAATGATTCAGTCATGCATGCTATTAAGCTGACTACTTTCTTTATGCAAATTGGACACAGGTGTTGGCAATTCTGTGTAGAATTCAGAAGATTTGCAGAGAGTTTTGGGAGAGTCAGAACAGATAGAGGGTATCGAAGTGTTAGCAACAATACTTGACAAACCGATTTTTTGTTCAATTTTGTTAGACTGAAAGGAATATTTTCTTAGATTTTTGGGGCTAAAATTTTGGGTATGAAACTTACCACTTAGTTTTTTTTTTGTTGGCTGCTTGCATCCAACAATTATATCTCGTGGTTTTTGTGAGAAGCTAACGTTATTCTTTTTAAGAGAACAATAATAATTGCCATGCTGTGAAGCGCTTGTGCTTTATGTGATTTCTCCCACCACAAGGTGGCATATTTGCTATGTGATTCATCGTTTCTTCAACCTATTCATCTTCACAGGATATCGGCAAGATGAAAATTCTGTGTTCTAAATATATGATGTTTTAAGGCTTAGCCACGATTTTTTCCCATTCCGACTTACATTTTAGCACATATTAAATATTTAGAGTAAATTTTAGTTTGGGACAACTTTTGTTACCGGTTTTTCATTTTGGATCATCTTTTAACCGATTGTTTTCACTTTGCACTGGTAATATATCTTTGTGTCACTTTGGACGATTCTCAACTATTTTATCCATCTACATCAAATTTGTTATATATATCAAATAAATTGTCTATATAAAACAGTAAGAGCTCATCACCGACAAATCAGAGTTGGTGAACTCAAAATCGTTCAGAATTAGGATAATAAATGTAAGATTATTAGGTCCATAATGAAAATATTAGCTAAATGATGATTCAAAGTGAAAAGTTGACAATAAAAGTTTTCATTTAGAGCAAATCCTGTTTCAGTAGGTAGGTCAAACAAGTTAAAACTATAAATTAATATCATAATGTGCAACGACTACTAGTGTAAAACAAATTACGGATTAGTGATTAACTAATTTGAGTACTTCATAACGTACGGTATCATAGAATCAACACTTACAACGCATAACAGTTGTGGTTAAGTTCTTTTATGCCGATGCATTGTCGTTGACACTGTGTTCGTTTCTCTAACAGGGGTTGGATGAAATTTTGGATACTCGTGACACGCTTTTCAAACACTGCTAAACGGTGTGTTTCGTGCGAAAATTTTATATATGAAAATTACTCTAAAATATCAGATTAATCTATTTTTTTAAGTTTTTAATAATTAAAACTCAATTAATCGCACGATATTACCATCTCGTTTTGCATGAAATACTTAATCTTTATTTTCATCTTCATTAGTAATTTCTTAGGAATTCTAGATGAAACGGTACATTGCTAAAACGTTGGAGAAAACCTTTATCATTTATTCCCCATTTCTGGATGATATGGAATAGGAATAAAACGGTCGTTACAGAATGGAAACGCGCGGTAGCCGTTGTGTTCGTACCCCTTTGTTACCCCTAGACAAATCGGCCTAACAATTATCAGCTCTTAAAAGTAAGACAAAGTACTGCTAATCTAGTTGTGAAAGAAGTAAACTTCCATACAATCTAATACAATCTAGTTGGGCCACGTAAGTAAGTAAACCGTTTTTTAAGGATCCGCATGTAAAAATAGAAGGACGATTTTTCTAGACACAGTCAATTATGGATCGTCTGGAATCTAATAAGGAGCTCGTACAGAAAAATCGTTTTTTATATTTTTATAGTGGCAACGATAACAGCTGCTTGGATCAGTCCTAATCAAACAAGGAATATACCTCCGGAACCTCTAGGCAATTTATGCGGAGAAAAGATCAAACAAAGAAAGTTCCTAAAAGAAGCATTCAGAAACTCTAAATAGCTCATGTAGAGAAAAGATGGGAGAAAACAGGAACCGTAAGAATAATGAGCTGAAGAATACCACCTCGAAGATGACTCTTTTTAAAAACTAGATACAATTTTACCACGTAGATTAGATTTTCATTATAAAAATAAACCTAATATAAATGTAAAAACTTAATCTAATCATGACTATTATAGTTAGTTATTATATACTGCCCATCAAAATTTCGCGAACATGCAACTAACTAGCTAGCACACATATATAGCACACATATATAGAATTAATAGAACCCGCGGAAAAGATCCGTTATTGGAAACTCTTGTAGCGATATGACACTGGCGTAGCTAGGAATTTTTCGTTGGATAGTCCTATTTCCGTACGTGATGGAGGATGAAAAAATTAAGTGTGGCCATGTACCCGGTAGATAGCAAATATAATGATGCAAAAACAAGTTATACTATGAAATTTACAAAAAGTTGTCCCTGATCGTGCCTAAAATTTACAACAAGTTATACTAAAATTTTAATATCAGCATACAATATAATATGCATTTACAAAATTTGTTACAGACCACTTAATTTAAATAAATCATCGTAACATAAGACACCGTGATTAAAAAAAAAGACAGCTAGCTCCAATCGTATAAACAAACACAAAAGTAACGAGTTGATAAAACTTGACAAAAGTGCAATAATAAATACATAACGCTCTAGAGTTATCAAGCTAACTAACGAGTTTAAGAAGCATGATATATCAGTATGTTAGTTCGTTTTACAAATGATCCATAAATTTTAAAGACTGAATAAGAGCAAACCGGTTTAAGAATATAAATCTCAAAGGTATATACGCCATTCTTTAGCAGACTTTGTGGCCTAAGAAATTTATCTTGATAATAGGGATTAAGGTATCTAGATTAAAATTTAGGGTAGTCCTGTGCCCATATGGACTATAAGCTAACCACGCCACGCCGATATCACTGTTCCGAGATAAAAGAAGATCGTCGTGTTCTTTAACAGATTGATAGGGCTAGTTTAGTACAGTAATTTAGTTTGGTAGAGCAGCCTGCAGTTACTCCAATCAGCCGTCACGTACGGTTTTGAGAGGCGAACCCGGCCATACATTAGAAAACGGCAAAATACTTATCGATTGAGCTGAAGACGTACGCATATGCTTCCGCGCGAACACGACACGATCGAGCACAAGCTAAGCCAGCCCCGCGAAGCCACTAGAATCCTCTTCCATTCCAGATGTGCACCCCGTATCCCGCGGCGCTACCGCTACCAGCTGGTAAAGCGGTGCGCCGGTGCCGCCACGTCCTCGCACGCACCACGCATGCATATGCATGCCATCCGAGCGCGGAGCGCCCCCTCCTCGGAAACACCATGCGCGCACACAGACACAGGACACACATGCACTCACTGACCGTCTGACCCACCCGCCGAGCTGAGGAGCCGAGCACCGGCCCGGGGCCCCTCGACGCGGCACGTGGCTCGCACATTCGCAGCGCTGGCGGGCGCCCACGGGCACGCGTCGCTCCCGCGGTCTTCCTCCCGTTGCTTCCTCATATCCGCCGATAAAACGGATAAGCCCGGCCACCCACCAAACCCTGCACTTTTAAATCCGTCGTCCTTCTAGCTAGTGTTGCCCACCTTGATTTGCTCGTACTTTGATTCTTTCTGCCTCTGCGTACGTGCGTGAGAGAGCTAAGCATAGAGCTAGTGGAGTGGACCGGCCTCACTCGATCTCAGTTCTCGATCGATCTCTTCTTCGTCTTCTGCGTCGTCGTCGTCGTCCAGCGGTGAGCTATCAGGGTAGCAGCCATGGCCGGAGTCGGGAGGAACATGCTGGCGCCGCTCTTGGTGCTCAACCTCATCATGTACCTCATCGTCATCGGCTTCGCGAGCTGGAACCTCAACCACTTCATCAATGGCCAGACCAACTACCCAGGTACGACATCGATCTGCATATCTCTGATTCTTGAAATAAAAGTGCATGCGACGTACTGATATACAATGCGCTCGAACACACGTACGTGCGTGCAGGCGTGGCGGGCAACGGCGCGACGTTCTACTTCCTGGTGTTCGCCATCCTGGCCGGGGTGGTGGGCGCGGCGTCCAAGCTGGCGGGCGTCCACCACGTGCGCGCGTGGCGCCACGACAGCCTCGCCACCAACGCGGCCTCCTCCCTCATCGCGTGGGCCATCACCGCGCTCGCCTTCGGCCTCGCCTGCAAGGAGATCCACATCGGCGGCCACCGCGGGTGGCGCCTCCGCGTGCTCGAGGCTTTCGTCATCATCCTCGCCTTCACGCAGCTGCTCTACGTGCTCATGCTCCACACGGGCCTCTTCGGTGGCGGCGACGGCGCCTACCGGGACCACGACTACGGCGTTGGCGCCGGTGCTGCCGCCGGCGAGCCCAAGGGGACAGCGAGGGTCTGATCGATGATCTCCCCGACACGGGGTCACGCAAGAATAAACGATAATACATACTTGATGGTCATTTTGTGTGTGTGACAGTGTGACTGTGAGGCTCTGCCTCTGTGTGCAGCAGTGCAGTGTAAGCTCTGTGCTCTCGCCTTTAATTACACTACTAGTTGTTTAGCGTTGTGTGTTGGGTTTGTGTAGCTTGTACATGTGTGTATGTGACCGTACCTAGTACGTACTTTGATCGTAGTAGCTAGGTGTGCACGTCATGGCCTGTATTTTGCTCGCATGGAAGTGCCGTCCTCAATTAATTACTCCTTGTCACCGAAATCGGATCATGTTGAAGTCGTTAATGTTTGTTTTGATTTGTTTGCTATTATCACGGCATCTATATTATATAGCATCTATATGTATTGTAATCGGAGTAGCAAATGCCACTAGAACGGATACCCTTATCTTATCTCACGGGCGGTAAATTCCATCTCAATCGGATACGGTGTTTAATCTCAATCTAGCGTTTAATCTCAATCTAATCTAATCGGTCAAAATCGTGAACCTATCTCAATCGGGCTCGGGCTCTAATTGAAACCCGTCATCGATAGTTTTGATACAGTCTACCAGTCAAACTATAGCCTGTCATAATATCTCAATCGGGCCACAAATAGCCCGTTACAAATAACTACTAACCTCAGTCGGGTCTTAATTAGAGCACGTTACAGATGATACTCATCTTAGTCAAACTATAGCCTGTCACATATGACCTATCTCAATCGGGCCACAAATAGCCCGTTACAAATAACTACTAACCTCAGTCGGGTCTCAATTAGAGCACGTTACAGATGATACTCATCTTAATCGGGTCTAAACTATAGCCTGTCACAGATGACTACTGACCTCAATCGGGTCTAAACTAGAGCACGTCACAGATGATTCATCTCAATCGGGTATTAACTAGAGCCCATGACCATTATCTCAATCGGGCATTTAGTTATGGCCCGTCACAGATGAGTATAATAAAAAAATAAATTTTGTTTTTTTTTCTAGCCTCGGGCCTTTGCTAGCTATGTCCGCTGCAAAAATGACAGAAACAAACACAGATATTCAATATTCCCAGCTCCCAGCATCACCCATACATATATATGCATTCACATACACAGCCATTAATATATTTCACACAACCACACATTCACAGAACAACTATACATTCACAGCCATATTATATTTCACATCCATTCACATATTTCACATCCATTCAAATATTTATCATATTTCACCTGCAAAACCGAGTTAATTGTATCAAATATTTATTTAGCAATTATACATCACAGTTACATAATAAATGTTCATAATTGCCTAAACATAAAATTCAACAATGTTCATCATTTTAGTTTAAGTCTAAACATTTCTTTGGGGTTAATTATTTCGTGGAGGATGAAGCTTGCTATCTCCCCGCGAACCTCCTCAAAGTTGGTAGGCAGAGACTTGGTAATTGTGCCCTACATTGTCATAATTCGAGATTAGTTGATCGATCATATATAAGTACTAAAATGTAGTTAGTCTATCACAATTGAGACCACCAACCTCAAACTCAGCCAAAGTCTTCACCTTTTCTCTGTACAGAAGGCGCATGTTGTGGCACACATGGAATCCGCATTTGTCACCTATTTGTTGCTTCACCGGGAAGTCTTTTTTTTTTATGAGGGTGTCATGTCCTATCTTCCTGAGGCCTCCTCTTTGCACGTATTGGGCCCACGCTTTATCTATCACTAGTTGAATTGGGGTCCAATCATATGTGTTCTTATCAATTCTGGAGTTCAGGTAGTGACGTACTCTACTTAGGTGTTATGACCAGAAGGATCCAATGGGCAATGCGGCATTAATATAGTGAAAGTTAATTAGTACTGAAAGAATGTGTCATGCTGTTATATATATTTAGATAACACACTTACTATTGATTATAGGCGCACATAATGTACTCTTTGTCTCGGCGGGACCACAAGGTGTCGTATATGTAGTTGACCATTCCTTGACGGTCATTCTGGAGATTTGTGACAGTGACCACTTGTGGATCAAGGAAGGCAACTTCCGGTGCATTCTTCTGACACCATTGCCAACTTAACCTACACACCAGATAAACGATCTTGTAAGCAAGTTAAACCGATTGTTATTACCAGATTGAGTTGGGCGACAATACTTACAAGGAGTAGCACTTAAGGAGGCTTGTGTCCACCGCTCGGAGCCTGTAGAGGTCGAATAGATCCTTGAAGTCGACCACGATATAATTTGTTGGACCAAGGAATGGCTTTTCATCGTGCTCTTCAAGGATATCGGTAGCTTTATTCGGCCTCCTGGCATTAGATTTCTCCATGTAGTATACGTGAAGGTCCTTGCAAGAGGTGCCTATTGCGGCAAGCACGTCATCTCCTGTGGAGCGACGTATTTCTTCTTGACCTCTTTGCCCTTAGTCTCTTCATGTCCCTTGCACAGATCTAGCTTCCTTGAAGCTAGAAGCGAGGCCTGCACTTTTCCTCCTCTTCCTCTCCTCTTTGCTCCGGGTTTATCGAGAGTAATTCTCTGAGGGGAAGAGTGCCTTCCTGCTCTTCTTCATCGGTGGGGGTTCATGAATCGCCTTGCTGTCGGCCTCCGTTCGGTCCTCCTCAAAATCTGTGTCGTACTGCAGCTGCACATCGTAATATTGTGCATGACGATCTTGAGCAGGAGGGGCTGAAGGAGCAGATGCGGGTCTCTTTGGCGGACGACCGCCTGTTGCAGTGGTTAGCCTCGCTATAACCCTTATCTCAATGAGGTCCTTGGGCCATTGGATGAAGGTACCACGGGCATTTCCTAGTGAGAGGACCTCATTGTTCGGTGGATACTTTAGTGGGAACAGCTCGTATTCGGGCTCCACCGAGTCGACTTGAACTTTTGCACAGTCGTCCCTAAGTTGCGCTCCATGCACTCTTGTCTCTAGAGACGGCTTGTACGCAAGTCCCTCGGCTGCTGGAACCGTGAAGGTCGACATCACCCTAACTGTGAGGGTGCAGCTCGTTGGTTCCTGCGATAGATTCATCAATTTTTTTAGAATATTATATAACATATGGATTCGTTAAGCCTTTCATGCATTTTGGAAGAATTTTTTACCGTTATGTGGTCGACGGCGCTGTCGACCGATGTTGGATTTTTCGCCAACTCAGTTGATGCGCAACTGCTGTGTTTTTGGGTGGGACTTCCGAACTCTTCGTGCGCAGCAGCAGCGGCGGCCGCGGATTTTGTTGCTCTTCTCGGATCTCTTGCCTAATCTTGGCCCTCATTGACTCGAGCTTTTCGTCGAATTCTGTCTGATCGACGCCTGGATCTTGGCTTCAAGGCATGCATCTTTCTCCGCCTTGTTGGAAGTCCGCTTCTTGTACTGCCATATGTAGTCTGGAAATCCATACTTCCAGGGAATGGAGGACTCAACGCCCTGTGTCCGTCCACGGTGTTCCTTGTTGCCCAACACTTTCGTGAGGAGGTCGTCCTCGCGTCTTTGAGAGCAGGCCTCTTGCGAGGCTTGTTGCTCGGCAACCAACTCCTTCTGCATTACAATTTAGTGGGGTTAAATAAACTACATGATGGGAAACAATGCGAACATCTATTTTGACTAGACACTTACTATAGCTTCGTACACTCATTGATCTTTTGGATTTGGCATGAAGATTGTGCTATCAACATTCTTCTGGTACCAGTTCCTAGCCCGAGGGTGTGGGATATTGCCAAACACCCATGACGTGTTTGATTCCTCCGCTTCTTCATCCTCCTGCTGCCATTCCTCTTCCTTACCGGCATATCCGGCGGTGCCAAGCCGGTTGGGATGTTGGTTCAAGGTCTGGAGCAAGCGATATGCCTCGCTTCTAGCTCTGGACTCGGGGGTTGACTTCTTCGCGTGGAATTCCTCCCAGACCTGTTCCGTGATCCAAGGAAATTTCTCTTTTGGATCTGGATTCGTTGGGTTGTAGACGAACTCGCCGACTAGCTTAGTCTTGAAGTTCTTCCAAGCATTGCCCATAACCTTAAAAGCAGCCTGCCTGATAAGGTCCTCATGCTCTGTAGGATAATCGAAGCTGTCCTTGAACGATAATCAAGCAATGTCCTTCTCTGCGGCCGGCACTTGCTTGATGTCATCCTGCAGAATACTGAATTTCTGCCTCCCTATGACCCCGCAGATAGACCTAAATCGGCTCAATATTTTGCTTAGACCTGTTGGCAACCCTACTTGGTTCACGGCTGTTATGCGGAACCATTCCTTAGGGATTTTGTTCCCTGTCCTAGGAGTACGTGCCCTTGAGGACCCACTAGTTATCGTCGACATTGGTTCGCCTTGCTGAGACATCGTCTACTTTTTTTTTCAAAATAACGAAAATACATAATTCAATGCTTCAATGGCTTAGAATTCAAAGATCTAAAATCACTTAGTCACATAAATAAACTAAATTGCACATCTCATAGATCTAATAAACTGAATTTAATATCACATATAAATAAATTAAATTGCACATCTCACATAAAGAAACCTAATATCACATCACATCTCCTTCTAAATTTCACTAAGTCACAATAATCCTAATAATTCCACATATCATCAAGTCCTAAAATCATACATTCACCACATTTCATCTATTCATCCGACCACATGCATTTCATCTATTCATCTATTCATCTAGTCATCTATTCATCCACATGGGCGGCACGATGGAGGACTAACCTTAGCACGGTGAGAATGGTTGGTGTGGCTCGGTGGAGGTGGCGTCGGGCTTGGTGGAGGCGGCGGGCTCCGCGAGGGAGGACGACGGCGGCGAAGGAGGAGTTGGCGGCGGCGGCGGGCTCGGTGGGGCGTCGCCCGGGTCGGTGGAGGGCGTCGCCGGTTGGTGGAGACGCTGGTCGGGCGGGCGGGCGTCGGGCGGCAGAGAGGAGGAGGCGGCGACGACGAGGAAGGAGGTCGCCGGGCTCGGTGGGGGTCGGTGACGTGCGTTGGTGAGGAGGTGGCGGCGGCGGGCTCGGTGAGGGAGGACGACGATGGCGCTAGGGTTATGAGGAGGCGGGAAACTGTAGCGGGACTTAGAAAAATTTTTGATCCGATCTGAGAAACCCTAGTTATAGTAGAGTGATGAGTCATCTCAATCGGGCATTACCGTAGGGCCCGTCACAGATGAGTCATCTGTGACGGGCTCCGTACTAATGCCCGATTGAGATGACATTCAGGCCCATCACAGATGACTCATCTGTGGCGGGCCCTACGGTAATGCCCGATTGAGATAGATTAATCTCTATCGGGCTTAAACTAAGGCCCGTCACTGATGACTATTTTTCCATTTTTCGCATGAAGTCTTTATATTTGTGAGTGCAAAATATATAGCTGCTGTATAATAATTTATTTTATTAGTGATAATACTTTTTCGGATAGTAAATGATTTCAAATGGAAATATGGTCAACAACAAAGTTGTAGAGCTTATCAAGATCAACAACTTTTATTTTGGTCATTTTTCTATATAACTTTGTTCCCAACAGCTTGAAATTGATTTTGAAAATATGACAAATTTAAACAGCATTTGTAAATAGTAAATGATTTCAAATGGAAAAGTCAACAACAACAAAGTTGATCCTCTCATCAAGATCTACAACTTTTATTTTGGTCATTTTTCTATATTACTTTGTTCCCAACAGCTTGAAATTAAATTTGAATATATGACAAATTAAAACAACATTTGTAAATACTAAATGATTTAAAATGGAAATATGGTCAATAACAAAGTTAATCCTCTCATCAAGATCTACAACTTTTATTTTGGCAAGATTTGTGTGATTAGCACGTGGCAATCATGATACTTCATTCCAACCAGTTTTAGATCGTTCAATTTAACATACCTACTTATCCTCGCTGAATAGCCCGATGGAACTTTAATATCTTTCAAGCATGATAACATTGCGATTTTCTCATCCTTCGACAATGTGTGGCAGGCTGGAGGGAGGTACACTCTACCTGTCTCTGCATCTCGTATGGGCTGGAGTTCACTGTGAATATTCATGTCATGTAGATCAAGGTGTGCGTTCAACCCGTCCTTTGTCTTCCCGGGAATATTCAACATCAGACCAACCAAACTCTCACACACATTCTTTTCTACATGCATGAGATCAATGCAATGACGAACATCAAGATCTTTCCAGTAAGGTAGCCGCCAAAATATGGATTTTTCTTCCACATACCCTTCTCCTTTGTCTTGCTACGTTTTCTTTTCTTCCCAAACTCATTACTTATGTCCTTGACCATACTGTGGACCTCATCTCCGGACAAATCCTTGTAAGCAGGCTGAAGTTCTCTCTTACCGTTAAAAATTTTCTTCTTTCTTCTAAATGTGTGACGTAGCGGGAGCCACCTCCGATGACCCATGTATACCATCTGTCGTGATTTCTTCAGCCACCGACTTCGTGTATGTTCCTTGCAATCGGAGCATGCCTTCTTTCCTTTTATAGTTTGTCCAGAAAGATTACCGAGTGCAGGGTAGTCATTAATGGTGCAAAACAATAGAACTCTTAGCTTGAAGTTCTCCTGACCATATGCATCCCAAGTTTCCACACCTTCTTTCCAAAGAATCTCAAGATCATCGATAACAGGCTCTAGGAATACATCGATATCATTGCCGGGTTGCCTCGAACCTTGGATTAACAAGCACAACATAATATATTTCCGTTTAAAGCATAACCATAGCAGGAGGTTATAGTTCGCAATAAGAAGTGGCCAAGTGCTGTGAGTACTACTCATGTCACCGAAAGGATTCATGCCATCTGTACACAGACATATCCTCATGTTTCTAGGGTCGGCAGCAAAGTCTTTGTGTTTTCGATCGATATTCCTCTATTCAATAGAATCCGCTGGGTGTCTAAGCATACCGTCATTCCTTCTCAACGTGGCGTGCCAACGTACTAACTTCGCTTCGTTCGGGTTGGCAAAGATTCTCTTGAAACGATCAATAATAGGTAGATACCACACAACCTTTGCCGGACCACCCCTCTTTGACTTCTTTCCTTCATAAGCACTTTTCTTTCGCTTGTATCGAGAAGCCTTGCAGACAGGACAAGCATCTAAGTCCGCATATTACTTGTGGTACAATATGCAGTTGTTTGGACAAGCGTGAATTCTATGGACCTCTAACCCCAGTGGACACAGAACCTGCTTTGCTTCGTATGCCGTCCCGGGCAATGTGTTCTCAGCAAGAAGCATAGCCTTCAAAATTCCTAAAAGATCTGTGAAACTCTTGTCTGTCCATCTACTACTTGCCTTTAGCTTCATTAGGTCCAAGGTAACTGACAACTTAGTGTGTTTTGCTTTGCATCCAGCGTACAGAGGCGTCTCGGAATCACTGACCAACCTGCTGAACTTCATGGAATCTCTCTCATTCTGGCCTGGGTCCTCAACGTCATGTAACATGTCTTGCAGTAGATCGTGATCCACATCAACCATTTCACCGCCCAATGGAGAAGGTATAAACATGTCATGCTCATCTTCATCTTCCTGATTATGCACACCACTTCTGTCTGCTGCTGCTCCACTTCCTGATTCTTGCTCTCCATGCTTCACCCAACATGCATAGCCCTTCATGAATCCTCGTTGTATCAGATGACCGTGTACAACCCCTCCGCTATCAAACATATTTTCATTCTTGCAATCTGCACATGGACAACACATGTAATCGCTGTTTCTTCTTTTCCTATCCTCCTCCGCGGCATTCATAAAATTTATTATGCCATTTCTGTACTCCGGAAAATGGCGTTTCACATTTGTCGCATACATCCAACTTCGATCAATTGCTACAAAATAAAAAAACAAATTAGAGGCACATCTTATAATATCAGTATTGCTAAAGTAAGACGTGATGAAATTGCTCAATTAATGATTAATATTACTCACTTGATTGCTCCATTTTGATCACTTTTGGGAATTTTCTGTTTTCCTTGGAAAAAAGACAAAAAATCGCCCCCTACAGCCTTCCACCAAAATAGTGAATAGTGGGATGTAGTTACACTAGGTGGGGGGGGGGGTATTTATACTGCACAACAAATATCTATAACGGCGCTAAAACAATCAACCGTGACGGACATACAAGTAATCTCTATCAGGCCTTAATAAAAGCCCGTCAAAGAAGAGTGTCATCTGTGATGGGCATTAAACTTATCTCAATCGGGGCTCTAGTTGGAGCCCGTCACAGATGATCGTCATCTGTGACGGGCTTCTTTTAGGGCCCGATTGAGATATGAAATCCTCATCTCAATCGGGCCTCAACTATGGCCCATTATAGATAAGTGTCATCCGTGACGGGCTCTAGTTTTATGCCGATCAACCATGGCTGTGCGACCATATCTCAATCGGGCGAAACTTCGGCCCGATCGGCCCGATTGAGATTACTTCCTTGTGACAGTCTGCAAATTCCAGTCTTGTTAGGGGCTATCACAGATGGAAGGATCTCTACTAGTGTGCTATATATGCATAAGCGATTGCAAGCGCGCGCGCGTGTTCGTGTGTGCTGTGAGTAGGGCGATTATAGTGTATATACATATGTATATTTTTTCACGATAGGATTATGACGAAATCAATTAAATTAATCTATTAACTTATTAAAGGAATAGAAAAAAAGTTACCACGTTCGTTCTCATGGTATTGAAATTCTCATATTAATTCTCATATTAATCGGAGAAATAGAAATTCTCGTATTAATCGGAGAAAAAGAAAAACAAAGTTTATATAGAAATATTAGAAATAGTGTAGAATCTATATAGGAATTTAAAACTAACTAAAATTCAGAATAAACATAATAAAATTAAAAGTAAAGTTTAGAGTTCGTATAAAAATACAATTTACAAAGAACTAAAATTCGAAATTAAAAAAACATGGGAAGAAGAGTCTAAAGTCAATATAGAAATACAATCTATAAGTAACTGAAATTCGAAATTAAAAATTAAAGAATATTGAAAGATGAGTTTAGAGTCCACATAGAAATACAATTAGAAATAATAGAAATTCAGAATTAAAAATAAATAATATAGGAAGAAAAGCCTAGAGTCTATATAAAAATACAATTTACAGATAACAAAAATTCGGAATTACAAAAGAAATATTGAAAGACGAGTCTAGAGTCCATATAGGACTATAATTTACAAATAACTAAAATTTTATATTAAAAATAATTAATAACTAACACATATATAAAATACAATATGAATATTACACATTAGGAGTTTCGTAAAGTTAGAACAAAATTTAAAATAATGTTGTCATTTTAATATATCTGAATAATACATTGAGGAAACATATATGCTATTATATGAGAGAAAATATAATGATGTTAGCCGCGTAATCTGGACGGAGCAATATAAAGGCATTTGGGCGTGTTAGCTGGAGACACGAGGAAAACAAAAATAAGCAGCCTATGTACTGTAGAAAAAACTAGGAATGCAAACAAGTTATCAACAAATTCATGGGCCGCATGTTGGTTTGTTGTTGGTCAATCCATCGGACAAGACTTGATTCCGGGGGCTGAGTTGCACGATTGGCGCGTGGTACATGCATGATGCGACACCTATGAGAATGAGAACGTATGTACGCTGGGTGTGTGTGTTTTGCATCGCTTTAGCCTGCCCTGAGTTTGGCAGCTCCATATGCAGCTGTTTGGTTGGTTTTATTGGCTTAGCGTGAGATTTTGTTTGCTTGATCACGGCTATTTGGTTGGTTTTATTGACTTAGTGTGAGATTTTGTTTGGTTGATCGCAAACTCAGCCTGGCTAAGTAGATATATACACCTGTTTGATTCTTTGCTTGGTTTATTGGTTTAGCGTGGTTTTGTGTGAGATTTTGTTTGGTTGATTGCACCAAAATATAGTTTGAGCTTGTTTGTCCCAAAGTAAACAGTAAAAAACACCAGGTCAACTACTCAGCTTTTATTACCGGAGAAACCATCTTTACTGGGTTGGTTAAACATCACATTAATCTTGGTTCCTACCAAGGAACCGAGACTAAACATTATTTTTTTCCCAGTTGAAAAGCCCAACGCCACTTTATGATCATTCATTTTTAGTCCCGATTAAAAAAGCGTCTGGCCCCTTACTATCTAGCCCGGTTGGTTTGGAACAAAAATTTAACACGTCGTATATAATCCTTCGCACTAATCCTCTCCTCTTCGATCGCAAACTCTTCCTCCTCATCTTTAACTTTCTCCTCTCTCTCTCTTTCCTCTCTCTTATCCTATCCTTCTCTTTTTCTTGCAGCAGCAGTGAGGAGCGAGTGGCAGAGGCCTACGTGCGGCGGTGGCGGCGGCCCAGTGCGGGGGCGGCCGCAGCGGGCACGCGTGGCGGGCGCCGGCGCGAGGAGATGGGGCGAGCCGTCTATGATTTTATTGATTTATTTGTTGATTTTCTTAATTTATCTGTGAATTTGTTGATTTGTGATGTCTTTGGATCTGTAAATTTGTAATGTGAATTGTGAATGTGGATGATTTTGTGATTTTTCTGTGAATGTGAGTGATTTTTTGTTGAGTTTGGTTAGAAATCAATAAATAAACAACAAAAGACAATGAAAAAAAAAACTATAGTCCAGATTGGTAACATCAACCGGGACTAAACATGGTAGTGCAACCAACCGAGACTAAAGATCAATATCTTTAGTCCCGGATTTATGGTTCCGGTTTGTAGCTCAGGACCTAAGGAGGTTACAAACCGGAACTATAGATGCATTCTTGAGTAGTGTTTTAACTTCTTCTCTATACTCTATCCCTGTATATATAAGAAATTTCTCTACAGTATAGTCGTCGTCCTTCTCCCTCACATAAAAGATCACCTTATGAACAAACCACCCAAAACAATCGCTTCTTTAATATCACCTAGCCAAAAAAAAACACAAATAAAATAACCCACAAGACCAAATTAATAAAATTAATATAAATTTTGCTACAGGATATTAATACCGCACGAAGTGACTTACGTAGAAATTAGTTTGTAGATATCACATTCATTAGAATATTCTTTTAGCTCATAGACACCGCGTCTATTAGAATGTTCTTTTCTGATTCAATAGTAGAGAGAAATAGCATTAAAGTTATAAAATACCCTTCCCACATGTTAGGCCTCCCCCTCTCTCTCTCTTCTTGCCACCAAGAACTCACCCTCCTTCCCCCTCTATTCTTGCCACCAATAACTCCACCGCCCCTCGTGCTTCCGCCAAAACCGGAACCCACTGCGACGACCGTTGGTCCGTGCTCGCCAGCCATCCCCGTCGATGAAACCTGCGCCACCTAGCGTCGACATCGCATCTGCCGCCAAAGCTCAGCCACGCCAAGAACACTGTTGCGAACGACAATGCCTGGCTTCAAGAACCTGCGCGCGACACATGAGCCACCAGGAGCTCCGCTTGGGGATGACACCGCCGTCGAGAACTCGGCTGCGCCAAGAACCGTCGCGGAGCTCCTCTGCACCGCAGAGAGTTGCAATAATCTCCCGCGGAGTGGGAGCTGCAAGAATCCATGTGTGCTGGACGACGAGCCAAGAACCAGCGCTGCACGCCGCCGCTGTCTGCTAGCCAATAATTGGAGTGGAGCGGAAGGAGGCGGGAGCGTGTCGGCCTAGATCAAGAGCTGACTTGCTCGACCGACTGAGCAGTGTGGGAGGGAATAGAGAGGAGGGATGTGAGAGTTAACATGTGTGTCCAGAGGTATTTATGATATTTTACATGATTTCTCTCTTGTTTTTTTAAAAAAAATATTTTAATGGGTGTGGTGTTCATTAGCAAATATTCAACTTTTAAAAATATCTTTCCCTAAAAGACGCATTGTGCAGTGTCCTACAGCTAAACCCATGAAGTCACAATGTTCTGTAGTAAAATTTGTCTAAAATTAAACCACGTAAAACCATTCGTTCTTATTCCTCCAGAAAGCACAGTTCCATGTTATCCTGTTGCCATCTTGTTAAAGAAAAACAATTCCGCTATATAAAGTTTTTAAACACCTTCGACCTTGTCCTAGATTTTCTTTTCTTCGCGTAGTTTTTCTTTTTAGAAAGTTACTAGGAAAAAAATGCATGTGCGTTGCAGCGGGTGAATGTTATTTTAATCTTGTTACTCCCTCCTTTCCAAATTGATCATTATATAAGTTTATGCACCAAGATCAAAGATAATTTAAATCGCATCATTCAAGACATCATACACACATTCTCCCATAATGCATGTTAAAACACCATGCCAATTACACCCTAGCATGCACATATTTTCCCACACTGTATTAAGTGTATTCCGATAAAATACGTGTCCATGCGGTTATATGATGATAAATTTGAAAAATTTTAAATTTTATTATATGATGATCAATTTGGGAAGGAGGAAGTATTGTTGTACGGTCTAGTTATGGTGAAATTCACTATGGGAAGTATTGTTGTACGGTCTAGCTTGGATTTTTTCATTTAAAAAACAGATTGATTAGGGAGAGGAAGAGATTAATTAATGACAGTGGGAAATCTATCTATTATTATATACTAAAAGTCCATTAAATTTCGTACAAACGCTCCACGTGGACTTCTACAAACGCTCATAAATCGCCACGTGGCGTTCTAATAATTTAAAAAAATTCCGAGAAAAAAGAAAAACCATCTAACCGTCAATTTTCATTTAAAATGGTGGACCCAATAATATCGACCATTAGATGAAAACAAAATCCCCTGTCACCCTTTCTTCCTGGACCCACATGCACGTACATGGATCATATGTATGGTAATTACAACGTTTATTCATTGGCATTAGGCAGGATAATTATGTTTGCCCTCCACGTGCTCGATTGATGCATGCACTGAGTTCTTCTTTTTTTTTTTCTAATTACACGATATACATGTACACCATAATTTCTTATCATAAATCATTAGATATTGTTTTCTTGGAGTACCCATCTTTTATTTTTTTTTCATATGCGTAAAAAATATTTCACATTTTATTAGGCACCTACCACAATCACACTTCATTTTCTCACAAGTCACATGTTTTTATTCATAAAATGTGCCAAGATTACTATCTCACTTAGGAACAATTGTTGTCTTTAGTAGCAAATGCTATTATTTTGAGAGTACTATTATCCGAATTTTAATCCATATTTAAGACCATAGATGAGCTCAAACGAAAATTTCGTCATCCACAAATTGTAGGTCTTGTCTTCATCCGAAATTGTTTAGAAATTTTAAAAATTAATTCACTTATCCAAATAGATCTAAGACTTTACAATACATTCCGGACATCCAAACAACCTTAAATAAAAAAAGGTTATTGCAACAAAGTTGTAGATCTCATCGAACTCTACAAATTTCATATAAATTTTATTTTCATCCGACTTCATATAGAAAAGTTAGGTAAAAAATAAGCATATATGAGCCGCGGTATCATAGGTGCCGGTTTTAATCAAAAATCGACACCTATAAATTTATAGGTGCCAGTTTTTGTGAAGAACCAATAGTACATATGTGATGCCCATATGGGTCAGTTCACAATAAAATTCAATACCTATGGTATCAGACTCATAGGTGCTGGTTTATTATAAGAACCAACATCTATGACTTGGGGACTATTGGTGCCAGTTTTCATTATAGACCGATATTAATAAGTGGTTATAGGTGCTAATTCTTGATTTTGTCCTAACAAAAGATGGAAAAGTGTTATAGGTGTCGGTTTTGAGCAAACTGGCACTTATAAGACCGGTTTCTATGTGGTGTTTTGTAATAGTATATATTATGTCATCTATTATGTAATAAAGTCCATTAAGAAATACTCTAAGATGCTCTTAAGTCACCACGTATCACATCTAATAAATAATGATAAATCCTAAAATTTTGAAGAAAAAAAAGAAAAGTATATGACGATCATTTTCATTTAAATTTATAGACCCATTATTTGCCTCCCCTCCCCTTTCTAGCTTGGGCTCTCCCCTCCTCTTTTTCTCCTTATTGTTACCTATCAAACTAAAAGACAAAACACTCATTAATTTTATATATTAAAACAAGTGTAATTTTTGAGCTACACATCTTATTTCTATTCTATCCAACTATTTATATTAAATCAACAATTTAAAATCCATAGTGTCTATGTATCACGGAAACAATCATAAAAAACAACGTCACAATCCAAAAATAATGATGCCCTCACACTTATAGTTAGCAATCCGATTTTGTTCTCACCATGCTACGTCGAGCCTTGCAAACTTTGCACAACACATTTCATAGATGGGTTGTCCCCTACGCCAAGCAAACGAATTAGACTATAAAAGGCCATCCATTTAGCGTAGCTTTATGTGTCCCGGCCCCTCCCCCCAAAAAAATATTTCAATTAATGAACAAGATCAACTTATATTAGTCTTAGCTACTTACAGAAAAAGGCAATTGGATTCTTTCTAAAAAGAAGAGTTGACTCATGAGGTGGAACCACCATGTCACTATATATCATCTCACAAAATTTAGAGTTAAAACAGGACTTGTAGAAAATAAAACAGATGGTACAAAATGTCCAATTGGAGTAAAGTGGACTAATTAGAGAAAATAAAGTGCTTAGGTACTAATAGCCTTCTCTCTATCCTATGCAGTGGTGTTATAAGTTTCTCCTTATCTTGCAAATATAAGTCACTAAGGTAATAATACATAATCTTCTATCTATTGTATACTAAAATCCATTAAACATCCTTCAAACACTCTCATATCGTCATGTGGCCCTCCTATAAACGTTCCTAAACCGCCACATGGTGTTATAATATATTAGAAGCATCTAGCTCTTGATTTTCATTTGAAATGGTGTGACCATTATATTAGATTAGATTAAAAACAGAATTTAGTCCCACACTCTCCTCTCCCTCACGCGTACATACACTTCACTCCCCGTGTGCACATACGTACGCACTTACCCCACTCTTTTTTTTCTCTCCCCATTCAACCCCTTTTATTTTTTGTATTTTTACCTGAGATACCCTAGAATATATTTGTATTACCTCAGTTTATTACGCTATTGACTTTTGATCATATCATTGGTCTGATTAAAAGAAAATATGTAATTATCATTTAGTTTGTTGTGATTTTATATTGATAACTTATGTTGGCTATATTTTAGTGAAAAATACATTGTGACAGATGACATTGACATGTAATAGTTAATTCCATAACAATTTTTCAAAAAAAAAATCACTTGATATTTTATGGTTTCAAACATTACTTAACAAATATACAACATTAATTTAAATCTACATATGTAAACATGCAAAAAAGTAATTTAGTTGTGTTTTTTCATGTATATCTCATCCAAATTTTAACTTTGGTGACATTAAGATTCTCAAATCGTTGTGGAATGTTTGGATACTATTTGGTTGGTATTTCAACAGTGATAAGCCTACATGATACATAGATGTGAAGAAAATTTACCAAAAGTATTTTCAACCGGTAAGATCTATATTTTTTGTATTTTAATAATTGTTTAAATGATATAAAAAAGTGAAAGTATAACTCAAAATAACATATTTCTTTTAGAAGTTGAAACATAGTTAATTTGGGTCTTTAACTGTCAATTAGTTGTAAATAATAGAATGACATAAGCCAATAAAAACAGTTATTTATTTTAAAATATTTTTATAAATTATGGTTTCTAACTAATATAGCATGAAACAGTGATAATTATGGCAAGTGGATAGACATTATAAGCATCATATATGAACTTAAAATGAAATAGAAAATACAAAAGGAAGCAAAGTGAAATAAGTATAGAAAAACTTGGAAAATTCTTAGAAAAAAATTGGTTCTTACCTTTCACCTCAACTAGAACACCAATTACCATAACTATTGCATTATTTTTTTAGTCCTTAGATGCTTACATGTAAGAATTCACGAACCAACTAGAGGGCAATAGCTTGATTGTACAAATGAAACATGTTTATACAAAACAATAACTATTTTCAAGATCTGATAAAAAAATTGAGCCGCTAAACAATTAATTATAAAAAGGAAAGCACCTTGCTTTTTATTTACACTTAATTTGTGAAACCCAATTCAAAAACCTATCTTCTTATTTTAAAGATGATGAAGCAAATTATAGACAATTGCTTATAGGGGTAAATGAAATATTATATAATATAGAGATAAAAATAAAATTTATTTAAGAAATACCAGTGAAGAATGTTTTTGGGATATCATACTTTCGAACTGCAGCACGAATAATCCAATTGATATTTCTCTTATAGTTTCTAACGCAACTTAGTATGCCCGCGCATTCCCTTCCTAGTTGGAACAGAAAGCGGTGCTTGATGGAGCATATAAGTGTCGTAACTCAGGAGGAAGATGGAGAGCTTGGAGAGGAGGGGTCACCGGAAGTTAAAAAAATGGATTCTGCTCATCAAGGAGATTCAGTTTTTGGCATTAAAGACAGAGATTGATGAGGTAGATGAAGGAATTAGTAAAGGGGAATTAGAGGAGGCTTTGCTGAGAAGGAGAAACGCTCATGGTATAAAGACGAGGCAGAAGCGGCGTGGGAGGCAAACCGGCCTTCAGCGAATTGGGCATGTTCGTGGGGAAGTCGGCTTGGTCTAGACTACCACGCATGTAGGTGGAGAGGACGGGTGCAGCTAGGCGTGAAAACGAACAGAAACCACCTTTATCATTTTCGTTTTCATATTTTTTTAATCGGAATCGGAAACCCCGGATACGAAAACGGAATCGAATATTATTAAAACCGAAAACGGAGTGAAAACGAACCGGCGCGAATACGGTAACAAAAATTTTTCGGAATAAAAAACCCCTCAAACTGATAAATCCATCTAACTCTCAACGGTCAACAATTCATCATATAAGTCCAATTGTTAAGTCTCAATAGTACATCACAAAACACAATCATGGAATAAATTATTTATGTTTAAGAGAGTAATGCTGTTGATAAATCCCAATACAGGAAAAAATATTCTTATATAACTTCATATTTGCATAATAAATATTTTTTAAAAAAAATAACAGCCAAACACCATAGTATTCACTATTCAGTGCGTAAAAAAAGAACTCAGGATATTTCAGTCATAGAATTTCTGAAAATTCCGAAAAAATTTCCGAAAAGTTTCCGACTGATTCTGAGTTCCGACATAAACTGCCCTTATAATTTTCGATTCCGTTTCCGAGAAAATATTTCCGAATTCATTTCCGTTTCCGAAAAATTCCGAAAAAATTCTGACCGATAGATTCCGTTTTCGAAAATAGGTCCAGACTCGGAATGTTTCCGTACCGTTTTCACCCCTAGGTGCAGCAGTGGGCTGGGCTAACTTTGGTTTGTGTAGAGAAGGAAGAGAAACAAAGAGATTGAGAAAACTGAGAAAGGGATCGATAGGGGAATGGACGAGAAGGAAAAGAAAGCAAGAGAGGAAAAAGGAAAAGGAAAAGGAAAAGAAAATTTTACATTAAGCTATTTTAGGTGAATAAACATGAACATGAATCCTTGAAATTAGGTAAATTCAAGAGCGCGAAAAAATTTTCGGGACGTGACAAGAACTAGAAGGAATCTTCCCATCGGGCACCCGATGCCCCCCCCCCAAAAAAAAAATCGGTCGGTCAAATGTTTCAATTGACCAAAGAAATGTTTCAGGTGAATAAACATGAACATGAATCCTTGAAATTAGGTAAATTCAAGAGCGCGAAAAAATTTTCGGGACGTGACAAGAACTAGAATGAATCTTCCCATCGGGCGCCCGATGCCCCCAAAAAATCGGTTGGTCAAATGTTTCAGTTGACCAAAGAGTGAAACATCAAGTTATATATGGTGAAAAAAAAGCAGTTACTGAAACATTTAAAAATTTTATGAAACATGGTGAAGATACACGATGAAACATATTGCTTTCACATATGAAACAACTAATGTTAATTGATTGAAACATATGTTTTTCTTTATCAAAATATAATCATGTGATATCTTGTTGTAAAAATTGAATTACATACAACAATGTGATCGGATCGTAGATTGAATAATTAGTTTAGGAGAAAATTCATTTTGAAGCTTGCTAAAATGCACGCATGCATGCTTGGATGAGATGGAGAGACAGAGTAGTGACAAGTAGTTTCGGGAATTTTGTGAATCACACCAAACACACATATTGAACATATCACTATCACATATGAAACAAAGAGTGTTAACAAATTGAAAGATATATTTTTCTTTCTTATAATATAATAATGCGATATCTTATTGTAAAGATTGAATTACAACGAATTCAACGGTGTGATCGGATTGTAGATTAGATAAGTAGTTTAGGAGAAAAATCGTTTTGAATCTTGTTAAGATGCATGCATGCATAGACTAGATGAGGTGGAGAAACAGGAGAGAAAGTAGTGACACGTAGTTTCGGGAATTTTGCGAAATACGCTGCAGACACATATTGAAACCTGTTACTATCATGTATGAACCAAAGAGTGTTAATGGATTGAAACATATATTTTTCTTTCATCATAATATAATCATGTAATATCTTGTTATAAAGATTTAGTTATAACAAATAAAATGGTGTAATTGAATCGTAAATTGGATAAATAGTTTATGAGAGAAAACATTTTAAACATTGCTATACGTATATATTGTTGAAGAAAAAAAAAGGATGAAAAAAAGGATGAGTAGTGTACTAGTAAGTACACTGGTACCGATCAGAGCCCGATGGATCGGTAGACCGATCTAGGGCATTCTCGCAAAAACTATATCTAACTCCTGGTACCGTTAACACGACACATTGGGTTCACCCTACTAGTTAAACAAACAATAAGCGTATAATTGTCGTACCATTATAACTAGTAATATGCCCGTACTAGCGTTACGGTAGTATTTAGTAATGCAAATCAAACAATCAAGAGAATTATATGTTTTGGCCATCAAGCATAAAATGAGATAGGTTTAGTTTTTTAGGAAAATAATGATATTATAACTTTTCTATCTTCTAAAACCATGTAATTCCTAATGTACAACTTTGATAATCAGTGTGTAGACATAAAAGTCCACACCATCCATCACCATCCAATGTTTGATTTATATCTCGTTTACAATAGAATTCATTATTTACAATAAGAAGTTTACCATTTTTCTTATAAACCATAGATAATTAGCAATTCCTATTCACCTCCCATCAAACACATTTTCCCTTTTATTTTGTCCTGTTCACATGACCTGGTCATCATTAGTAGGAGCAACACTACTATCTTTTTTGCAAATCAGCAAATCCATATTTTTCTCACCTTTGAAGGCACTGATCAGCTTCGACAATCAACCCAATGGTTTTGTCGGTACCCTTTCTCGCTGTGGCCAAAAGTCTGTCATCTCTATGGTGCTTACATCATGTTGTTTGATTGTGTTCTGAAGAAAAGTCAAAGAGTTCTCCAATTAGTCCAATGAATAGAGTAAATACATAGAGCCCTTAGGGGAGGTTCTTCTACATTGCAGGAGAAAATATTATGTTTATCCTGCATAATACGATTGATTCTGCGGATGCTTCTCAATCATGTTTTTTAGGCTCAGCTGGACAAATAACTAAAATAAAATATTTCATAAGAATGATATAAGATGATCATAGCAATGTTATCTTGCAAATTTATCTTAAAAACATCCAAATTTTCTAGATAATCATCTTATAGTGCATGTCATTTCTCAAAGGATCAATCTGCATGCAAACATCAAATGGAGAATGTTCTGAGTAGATTCTCTATCTATTAACGATGCCTTACAGCATCTTGCAGTATAAGGCTTAATTTGCATTTCTCAAGAGTAGTGGCAATTAGCTCCGGTATTGTAGATTGCTACAAAATAAAAGTGGCTAACAATCAGAAGAAAGAGTAAACATGGTAAAGAAATAAATACCTTCGGGTAATCACAGGACCATCATTGCATGCCCAACCCTGAATCAGGTCAATCTGGATATACATTTGAATTGAACTGTCAGAAGATATTCAAAAGACTAACCAGTTATGATAATGCACTCAACAAATAATAATCAGCTAATTATAGTTGGAGCTGCAATCGTTTTCCTCAAAATTAGTGTGCACTCATCAGGAATTAAAGTATTATTGGCACTTTGGTAGTGCAGACATATCATGGTATCAATATCAGATTTATCCATAAGTTCGTATCAGTATTTTTCAGGAAAGTCAGGCAAAAGCAGACAACCAATAGGCACACTACTTACTCCGTTGAAAGAAATTTCAGCATTGTTATCACAATATAACATTCTATTTATCCTGAGCAGCTATATTTATAATTTTTGCATTCCAAATGGTGGAACTGTAATGCTATTTTTTCGACTCATAAGCAGTGAAAAGATATATATTTTTTTTGAAACAACCCGCACAAAGATAGTACGACGTTTCTATTGATAGAGCAGAAATAAAATACAAGCCTATAGTCCTAGGAGACTATAAACAGAAAAAAGAAAAATACAACCACACCACACGTATACGTCTGATCCTACCGCTAAAACATAACAAGCACACAACACCCCTAAGGAATGGGCCTTCTGAAACGATGCCTCCAACGAGGAAACGACGCCAGTAGCGCCGCCACCGCTCGTCCTAACAGGACGTGGTTTTCACCCGAAGAACCCATTGGGATAGGAAAAACACAGCAACGTCCCAAGAGAAAAGCGGCGCCCACAGGCGTCGCCGCTGCCGGCCCGTAGGCAAGGCCTTCGCCCATTGTTCTGCTCTCCCGCGCCAAAGAATGCATGTCAGCTTCAGCAGAACCACCAGCAAATCCCCTTCGACGTGCAGCCGCCGCGCCGACGCCTCGCCGCCGGCCGGCCATCAAAGAAGAGTCTTGACCTCCGTTGCGCTTCCACTCCATCCACGTGGTTGGGTTAGAGAGGGAGAGGGTGAGAGAGAAGGATGGATCCCCTCTCCCCCGCACTAGCCCATCCAACGTGGCCATCTTACGGCGGCAAGCCACCGCCGCAAGAGGACAGACTCCTGGAATGAAGCTCACCGCAAGTTTCAACACCCCCTCATGGCGTTACCGTTGTCGCCGCCTCAACCAGGCTACCCGTGTAGGCCGCCTGGTCGCATCGCCGTCGCCTCCATCCTCCAACCACAGCAACCTCACCAGTGCTATCCTCCGCTGCTCCTCGTCGCGCTGCACCGCTCTCCGCCGTCGCCGGATGCCCCTCGCGCGCGGGCCAGCCTCCGCCGTCGCCGGCCACACCTCCGGGAACGCGGCCTGCCCCGCTGCCAGCCTCGCCTCCGCGAGCGCCGGCCTCCACCGCCGTGGCCGCGCCACTGCGAGCACCGGTGTCCACAGCCTCCGGCCACCCCTCCGCGCTCCTTCGCGCGCCGCATCCGCTCCTCTCCCATCCGACTGCCGTCTCTGGCCGGATCCGGCGGGGGCAGTGCCGGATCCACCGCCTCCACGCCGGGAAGAGTCGCCGCCGCCGCGTCCTAGCCAAAGACGATGCGCCGCCCCATCGCCACCGTCGCCACCACCTCCCTCCCGCGGCCATCCTCCACTACCGCCTGCGCATCGCCGCGTCCCCTCGCCGGATCCGCTTCCAGGGGCGCCGGATCCGCCGCGCCCTTGCCTTCGCCGGCCGCTGGAGCCCCCCACCGTCGCGCGCCGCTCCGTCCTCCCGCGCTGAGGAAGAGTTTTGCTGGTTCTCTTGGCCCCGCCGCCGCCTTCCCGGCTGACCGCGCGGCTTTCCGGCAGCGAGCTCAGGCGGTGGCGAGGTGGCGAGGGTGGGCGGGGGTGGCGGCGCGGGCAGCTAGGGTTTTGCCCCCGAGCCGTCCGCGCGAGAGCGACGCGGAGGCCCTCCTTTTTTACGTGAGAAGGCTTGATTCCCCCTGAAAAGATATATATTCAATTAGCTTGGTTAAAATTCGCATCTCACGTATACAGAAGAAAATCCATCAGGTTTCTTTAAATAGTTGTGAAATAAACAAAAACAATCATATATTACTATGAGATCAAGTTGCAAATTTCTAGAGCCCCTGCTAGAATTAAACTGTCTCAAGAAATCCAGGACGATGGAGGTACGGGATCGGCAGGATTGAATACCAAAGAGGTTCTGCAGCTGCTCCTTGGCGCTGAAGTTGCAGTGCTTGATGTCAGTCTGGAGGTAATTCAACCAGTGCAGCCGACCTGATCATGATCCCCTCCTTCTTGGCCGTACCGCGTACGGGAGGGCGCCTGTCACCACCGCCGGTTGGACCGCCCGTATGCCGCCGGTCTTCATCACCTGAAAATTGATTATCTCCAAAACCTCTTCGACGATAATCTCCAAATCTCAAAACCAATAATCACAGATGCCAATTGTTCATCACAGAATAAGAATCAAAACACACTTTGATCTTACAATCTTCCCCTTGATGAACACATTGGCAAACCCAATAAAAATGTTTTGGTGTTTGGAAAAATAAAAACAAAAGCGGTAAAAAGCACACTTCGTATAATTGTACACATCGTGCTCAAAAATCCAAAAGAAAACTTCTCCCCCTTTTTAAAAGAAAGAAATTCCCAATCGAACTAAAAACATGCTCTTCTCAAAACTCTTCTCTTCTCCCCTTGCTTCTTCAAAAAATCCAAAAATTTTCACATTACTTCTCCCCCTTTTCACAATGATTTCATCAAGCATAGGAATTATGTTCATTAATGTATAAGAGCTTAGCATACATATAGCATATCAAGTCATGTGTTGCAATAAAAAGAAGATGAACCAATCTATAACAGAACAAGCATGCATTAAAGTATAACCATGAACCAAAGATTTTACAATTAAGCTTGAATCAACAATCAAAATTCATGATTTCATACGATTTATAGTGCAACATCTTAACAAGCACATAGATTGAAGAATAAACACTAAACACATATACCTATTGCATTAATCACTCTTTCTCAAATAACCTTTAGCACAAAACAACCAAGAGAATTTTTAACCTTTTCTTTTTCTTGAGCCTTTTCGCTCATATTTTTCTCTTTTATTCCGGGTACGTCCCTGTCGTCAAGACTGTTTCTAAAGATTCGGCACCCATTATTTTGCTCACATCGAATACGTCCTTATCGTCAAGACTGTTTCCACGGATTCGGTATTTATTTTTTTTCTCACATTTTTTTTATTCTTTTTCACAATAAGCAATTAAAGCTATTTTAGGAATAACAAGTCAATAAAGCATATATATAGAGCATTTATAAATCAAACCATATTCTAGCATCAACATTGCATATTTTCTTAATTCAAGTAGAATTTAAGTGTGATGCATCATCTCCCTTAAAAGCAAAATCTAAATCTCATGAAAAGACTAGAATACTTACAAGCTATGATAGAGACAAATAAACCTTCAAAGTATTGCTAGCATTCACAAGAAAATACCATATGTATAGTACAGAGCTCTCTATTCTCAATTTTTTCATTGTCATATTTTTGCTTGATAAAACCATGAGGTACAAACTCCCCCTCAAAACATGCCAAAAGAATTCACGAATAAGCACTAACTCCCCCTTAAAATAACCTCCAATTCTCCCCGAACAAAAATCAAGAAGAAATTAAAGATTTTGAAAAAGACATCCGATTGCCAATGATATCACCAAAGACCTCATGAATTGACACGTATCCACTTGTATTAACAAAAACTACTACCTCAAACACTAGCATATGAAAAGCTAATAATTAAGAAAGTAGAACCAAAAATATGTCAATCCAAAAGCAAATTGATGTTACCTTGAAAAGCAATCGTCATCTCAAAATTGAACACTCATGGGGAGTATGCCGCCAAAAATACCTACGAACGAGAAAATGTCGAGGCCTTCGTGTTGGGGTTAGAAATAAGAAATTTTGGAATCCAACACTAAGTCACATGACCTGTAGAACCAGAAGGTACATATGCACTGACAAAATTAGAATCAGACTTACCTGAAAAATTACCTTTTTGCTTCACAAAAGTCTGAGTTGAATTTCGCACAAAATTGCCCTGTGGCCGGTCTGACCGCCGCTGTGCCTGCGGTCTGACCAGGCCTGGCAACCGGTCTGACCGCCAATTCACCTGCGGTCTGACCGCTGGTCGGTCTTACCGACTGGACAATGTTAGTCTAACCGTGCTCCTCGAATTAAAACCCGATTTTTGCCAACGTCGTTTTGCAAAATCAATTTCCCTTTCCTTTTTCTGTTTATGGGCAAGTCTAAAACAAAAACCAACCAAATGTCCATCTTTTCCACAAAAAGAATAAGTGTACTTCTCACGACAAGTTTGTGAAGTAGATGGTTTTGAAATTGATGGTTTTGCACAAACAGAAGGTTTTGCATGTACAACATTTGATTTCGAAGAAGATGCATTCAAAGAAGACATGATGCCAGCAGATTTAAACACAGTGTTCTTAGGCTCAGTTTCAATCAAAATTTCACCTCTCCTAGCAACACCCAAAACAGTAGGAGGATGTCTAGTATGATGAGCATAAGAATCAAAACCTAAACCACGATTGTGTGTGCTAACTTTAGATTGATCAAGAATCATGTTGAGGTTCTTTTTACCATCAGAAAATCTTTGTAAAGAACTTTTTAAATAAGAAACCTCCTAAGTAAGAATAGCACAATTTTTGCAAGCATCCAAAAGACCTTTTTGTTTTCTACAAGTTGAGCAAGAAAATACCTCGTCTTGTTTAACAATCTCTTCCATGTGTTTAACACGCCCTAAAGCATCTTTCAACTCAACTCATTCAAAACACACTTTGAACAATCTTGTGAAATCACAACACCATTGTTTTGTTTTGCCTTATTCGCACATGAAGCATTGACCAAAAAACTCGCACAAAAAGCAACTTTGTATTTTTTTCAAAACGTTCTTTGTCATAATCAACTCATCAACAACACGAGCATGTAAAGCAAATCCAAGAGCAAAAGAAGACTCCAACTTTTTAGATTTTTCAATCTCAAATTCCAATTTATTGCAATTAACAGAATTGACATCTCGCAAAGCATTAATTTCAGAAAATAAAACTTCACAAGATTGACAATTATCATCATTAGGAATCAAAGATTTTAATCTAGCAATTTCAGCATTAAGAATCTCAATAGTATGATCCTTCTCATCAAGCACAATAGAACATGTTTGAAGTTTCTTAGCAAATTTGTAAGCAGCATATTCTAGTTGATCATAACTAAGCTTTTCTTCATTATCATCATCTGATTCATCAACATCAGAACTTGCATTACGAGCAATAAAAGCTAGATTAACAACTTGTTTACCTTTGCTCTCATCTTCATCTTCCGATTCATCGAAAGCTTTTATGATTTCTTGAATTAACCACTGCATACAATGCTTCTTCTTCTCCTTCTCCTTCATGTTCTTCTTCTTGTCCACGTCATCTTCTTTAACTCTCACATCATCTTCCTTCTTGCCTCTCCCAAGCTTAGGACAACGATTCGGTTCTCCTCTTTTCCTGTTCCTAACATTTTTCATAGCTCGAGAAAATTTGTTAGATAACAAAATCAAGTCCTCCTCCTCAAACTATTCGAATTGTTCATCGGACATGGCCTTAAACAAAGCAAGAACAGAAGACTTCGATGAAGAAGCACCAACATCCAAAGAAGTTGAAGACGAAACCAAAGCACTAGACTTATAATCGACTTTACGTGCAAGAATATTCATCTCATGAGTTTTCAATTTTGTGTAAAGCGAATCCAAAGTCAAAGTAGACATGTTAACAGACTCCTGAATATATGTAACTTTCATCTCCCAAATAGACATGTCAAAACCATTCAAAAAGTGATGAGAAATCTCAGATTGTGGATAATTAGCATCATAAGAAGAATCAACAGATCTAAGATCACTCAAAATTTTATTAAACCGAGAAAGATAGTCATCCAAAGCTTCTCCAGGTTTCATCTGAAATTTAATGTACTCCTGTTTGAAAAGATCACGATGAAATTCTTTAATGTTATTTGTACCTTGATGAAAATTACTCAAAGCAATCTAAATCTCATGAGTAGTTTGAAGATGAGCAACACGATCGTAATCTGAATGAGAAATTCCACTCAAAAGAATATTGCGAGCTTTGCAATTTTGTTCAAATTTAGTTTTTGCAGCAGCAGTATTAATAACTTCAGGAATCACATAAGGATGAGAAACTTTTCTCCAAATATCATAATTCTCAGCCATAATGTAAGATTGCATCCTACTACACCAATGAGAAAACTCCGTTCCATCGAAAACATGAGGCTTAGTTGAAAACTTATTAAAAGCAGCCATGGCAAAAACTCAAGATCGGTAAAGATAAAAAAAAAGAGCAAACGTGGCTCTGATACCACTTGTAGGATCGAAATACAAGAACTAAGCCAACTAGAGGGGGGTGAATGGTTGATATACCCAAAAACCGAAAACTTTTAGCGGAAATAAAAGTTACCCTCAAATTCGACGGATTGCGGTCTGACCGAAATGTATGCGCCGGTCTGACCGCCTGATGAACGTCGGTCTGACCGATGTAGATCGATCGGTCGAACCGCCGAGATGCCTGCCGCGCCTGTCGCCACCGCCGGTAGGACATCCCGTATGCCGCCGGTCTGACCGCCGCTTGCCGCCGGTCTGACCGCCGGTAGATTGCCGGTTAGACTGCCGAAACCCGGTGAAACACAAATCGAAGAACTCTCAAAGTATATGACAACTTTATTACTTCTCTCTGTGTTTACAAAGTGCACCAACAGCACTCCTTACAAAAATCTCGACTAAAATCGAAATCCTAACTAAACTAGCAACTCAATTGCTCTCAAAAGCGATACTGGAAAGCCTCACGCTCCCCCTCTATTTATACATGAGGTAGGCAGCCTAAAGCCACGAACCAAACTCATACTAAGAGTCCTAAACACCTTAGGAAACCATCTAGTACAAGAAACAAACTTTACATAACCAATCGTACCAAATTTGGACTCCTTCCAAATTCGACTCCCCATCCCATACGCACACAACACCTCCATCGTATGCCATATGGAATCTTCACCAACCACGTGCATCAACTCTAGCCGTAGTATCCCGCATGATATCTGACCACCACGGACATCGTCTTACCACCAAGCCGACTCCCGGTCCATCACCGCAAATACTCTCCCGATGCATCGAGTCACCTACACATGAAACAAACAAAGAAACCATATTCCGAGACCAAGCTATCACCAACTTGACACATTGTTAGCAAACAACAATATTACATATGTATAGTATCCATCTAGAAGCCATAACCATGAAACAATCACGGATATCCAAAGAAACAACCCGAAACCGAAACCGACACAGCTTCGCTGGTCAGACCGTGGGCCGACCGGTCTGACCGCTACACATGAGCCGGTCTGACCGGCAACCACCGCCCGGTCTGACCGGCAACCACCGCCCGGTCTAACCGGTCCCGATAAAACATTAAACCCTGTTCATCACCTGAAAATTGATTATCTCCAAAACCACTTCGACGATAATCTCCAAATCTCAAAACCAATAATCACAGATGCCAATTATTCATCATAGAATAAGAATCAAAACACACTTTGATCTTGCAGCAACAACGCGCCGCCACCGCCGGCTCTCACCTGGTATGTATATATGTACTTCTTCTCCACATATATGTATACATGCTTTTTACTACCTCCATTTCAAATCAGTGATCGCTTCGACTTTTTATTGCAACGTTTGATCATTCATTTTATTTGAAAAATTAGTGCAAATATAAAAAAGATAAGTTATACTTAAAATACTTTTGATAAAAAAACAAGTTAAAAACAAAATAAATAATAATTCCAAATTTTTTTGAATAAGACGAATAATCAAATGTTGTCAACAAAAACTCAAAGCAAAGGTAGTAGTTGTCTTTGCTGTGAACGTAGGAGTATCTCTGATTCATGTCTACGTGTGTACTGTGTGTAGGACATGGCCACGCGGTGGATTCGGCCATTGTCATCGTGGTCGGTGTTAGAGTTTGTGTCGAATATGTGTAGGTCTCGACTGAACTCCGTTATCAAATATCGTGCCTCGGTGTCGTCATCGTGTTTGGATCTCCTATGACGTTTCTTCCGCGTTTGATCTCCGATGTGATTTTGAGGCCGGTTTTATAACAGTCGGCATCCGGTGGATCCGGCCATGATCAGTTTCATGGTATTCGACCATCGCTTGGTGCAAGGTCCTTCTCCCAGAAATCTCATGGTTTCAATCAGATTCACCTCCAGCTGATGGAGCGCGAGTAAGCTCTAATTGCGTATATATGTCTGGTCTACATGTCCACTGTCCTTGTTTCATTAATTTAATTGATTAATTGGTGAATTAATTAATTCCTCTTCTTGCTGGCATGATCAATCAAAGACGGGAGCTAGAGAAGCGACAGAAGGAGCTCGCGGCGATTGAGGGAAACCTCCGTATCATGTTGGTCGGATTAGACTTGGTTTTGTTTGCTGGTTCGGTGGGCTTGATGGTGAAAGGCGCCTGGAATTCGTGGTTCTTTCTCAATGTATTTCGCTATTTCGCCGTGGGAATTAATCTCGACGCTTTGCCACCAAGAAAGAGCTGAGCATAGGAATTAATAGAGCATTTTGGATAATTAATTGAGACGCGTACGTACTATTTTTAAATAACATATATGGGTTGACGTTAATTTTCTCTTTTATTCTCTATCAATTGTGATCTCGCTCGATACATACATATACAAAGTAGAGAGCTATTAAATAATGACAAACAACTCTTTTGTTATGAGGAATTTATCACCGAAGGTTACATGTGTTGTAGACTTGTAGTGAAACCTAAAGCTTTGCAATGATATAGAGTTGCCAACCATCCGATCTAGCAAAAGCTAAATTAAGATGGATTTTGTAAGACTAAATAGGCTACCGTAGCCGATTTAGATTGATTTGGAGATAACCACCCGTCTCGTGGGTGAATTGGAAGGTTTATATGACAAACCTACAAAAGGATAATCACACTCTCGTGATTAGGGACGGACGATTTACAACGCAAATCGACAAAGATGGATGAAACTAGGTTAGAACTAGGCAAAAAAGTAGATGCATGTCGAAAAAATGATTTAACTGGCTAATTGTGTTGAAAGTAGATTGTGTGTCCAATTAAACTAGTATTAGCCCTTGTAAAGAGATTGGTCTTGCCTCCTCCAAGTCCCCTCCACGTCAAATTCGGGGTAGAGATCAATTTAAACTCGAAAAACACCTATCTATGCACGGAAACCCGAGACCCGGTGAAATCCAATCTGGACTCGTCTCTGCCGGTCTGACTGGCCGCATGCCTCTAGGTCAACCCAACCCCATACGCTGGTCAAATCAGTACATAGACGGTGGTCAGTCCCATAAAGAAAAATCCAATTGTTCTCAAATTTTAACAATGTTTTCCTATCTCGAGCCTAGGTACCAAATTTGGGTGTAAAAAACACCCGCTCGAGCAGTTTTTAGTGCTCGCCCAGTAGCCACGTGCTGCGCCTGCTGAGCACCACCACGGCAGCATCTCTCGTCTCCAACGGCCACCGCGTCGCAGGGAATGGCGTTGCCACTATCGCGCCCGCCGATCTTTTTTTTTTGAAACCTTCGCGCCCGCCGATCTTATCATCGTCTCTCCGTCCACCGGTGAGTTATCTCGATGAGCAGCTAATCTTAGCCTAATGTCCCCATTCAACATTTTGTGAATGGTCCAAGAGCGCTTGGATTCGCTCGGTGCCTTGGTGATACATAGTCGTCGGCGCCCGGTGCCGATGCCGTTGCTCGCCTCCGCGTTCCGTCTCTCCTCCAGTGAGCTCCTGCCAAGCCAATCATGTCAACCATGGTTGCCTCACCAAGATGACAAGAACCCCTCTGCTAACTCGAGGATCGGATGACGGCCGGGTATGCTAGATCGAGTCGTCGTCGATCTCCCCCAATCCTGGTATCCTAGCGGCCGCCGTTATCGATCCGCTTCATCGGTGAGTTTCCACGCAATTCTTCGCTACTACTACACCAAATTCGGTGTTCTTTCTGAATTAACCCGACCACCGTAGCACCATGCTATGTATTCTGCCATCAGGGAGCCGCGGCAGCAAGCAGCAGTTCATCGTCACCGGACATTTCTGATGTCCCTCTCTCATCAAGAGGCTTTATGTAAGCAGTAGATTGCTAGATGCTGACCATTGCATCAATTTGCCTTTCCCCAAGTTGAATTGCTGCTTTGCCCGTGTTGCTCCGCCACAAGTGCAGCTCCCGCAGCTGTTTCGGGTGTCAAGTACGGCAACTCACAAGTCTGCAAATCGAAAGTTATGCTATTGGTAAGTCATTTTCTCATTGCATTTCGACTATGGAAATATATAGATGAATATGTTTATTATATAATCCCAATTAATTGAGTTCTGCATATCAAATGAAATGGATAGATTTTGTACATTAGTGGAATAGAAGGGAAATATCACAATATATAAAATTGTAATAAATGAGATATTAAGGATTTTCTAATAAATGAAATGTAAGGCTTCCATGATATGCTACACATTAAATGTAGGGAATCATAGTATTGTGGCTTCAATCTATATATAGTACGTTTCAGGATGCCTGATAGGAATATCACCAAAGTCAGTCAAAAACAATATTCTACACACACAATGGGTTTTGTTGCTGTTGCCATCATACTATGTTTTTCATATGCATCTTGTTATGCCAATCTGGTACGATCAGAAGATGCCCATGTCAATCCAGAAATGAACGGAATGGTAACAATACAACCTCATGTCACTTGATTAATATTGAATTGTTCCAATTTTCTGCATTTTCTCTTCCGTTCATTATCATCATGAATGTTTTTTATCAGTCCTCTCTCCCTGTATTTTGAAAAGAAAAGGAACCTATATTTGGATGTGATGCGTGTAAAAGAGATCAACACAGATATATTTGTTTTACTGTACCAATTTACCTTAAATCCTTCTAATATATATTTGAGTTACTTATTTGTTGATGAGGACATAGGCTGATATCAATAAAGTTTCTATTATCTAAAATCATGGGCTGAGGTAGTACCCCATCACAAGTTATGTTGTTAAAAAATCTTGACAAATATAATGTGGGTTCATTAATTGTACTAAATTTATTTGATTCTATGTGTTCATAAAATTCATATAATAATATTTGTAGTACTTTTTTTTGGATGTATATGAGAAGACTCGAAGACCTACAGGCCTTTTCTTTTCTAGGAGGCATAAAGTACGAACTGATGAGGATGATAGCCGTGCTTCTCATGTAAGTTATCTACCTCCCTCCGTCTCTCTCATACACACAAAATAAACAATCATTCAAGAATTCAAGAAGAAATACTTAAGGCTCGTTTGGCTGGGATTGTTGCTGCAGCAGCTGCGTTGTACAGCCACTGTCAAGCTCAGCCGAAAAGCCATTACCTCAGATGCTAACCAAAGAAGTGCAAAATACGTGCCATTTTGCTTCAAAGCTGCAAGTCAAGATGAGGAATTTAAGACTGACTGGTTCCCTATTTTACAATAAATAGATATTTCAAGAATCTCCAGTTACATATTTGATCATTAATTTCCAATTCTTCGAACACAAATGTGGGTCTTGATTATTTTCTATGTTCTTCAATACATTTTTTTCAACGTTGCAAATTTTTCTCCACAAATATTTTAAAAGCAGCAACCAGTAAATTACCTTGGGAATCTGAAAGCTTACCATGTGCAGATGTGCTTTGAACCTACAGTTTGATACAAAGCACACAGAAATCTACACTTGCTTAATAATTGACTCTCAGGAAGCCACATATTGGACGCAAGGGATACATTGGAGGGTAGATAATTAAATAATAGATTATGTTTCATTAGCTTACACATAGAAACATATTTGCATAACAGAACAAGTGAAATCAATTTTGACAGCGCATTGGTCTCGGAGATCTTAACCACCAATCAAACCTTAACCTCATAAGTCATAAGTCCCAGGCCCTGCCAAAGTCTCTCCTGCAAAAGTCTCTCCTGCAATTGCTGTGATGGAATCACTACCCTGCCACTGTTCCATGATCTTGGGATATTTTGTTCCTTGTCTAATGTTTGAAACTGGGTTGAGTTCATTAACATCACCTGATATCCTTGCTCATGCCTATGTATCATCATGATTTCGTTCATTCGGTTTCTTTACTTCTGGAAATCTTGCTTGGCATGTCCCTTGTCCTTTACATGTAGCATCAACATTTCTCATGTTCCTTAATTGTTTTTGATCTAGAATGTGTGGCCTTCAAGATCTCTCCTTTTCCTTGCTTCGTTCCATTGATAACCTTTGACATAGAGTGGTCTCTATTTCTATAAACATCCTGCACTATTAGTTATAAGTCTGTTAAAAATATATTGCCACTGGCCTGAAAATGATCTTTGCTATTGGTTATTAATGGTGCTATTCAATTTGACCATTACAAATTGCGCATGTAAGACTTTTTTTATTTGGAGAACACACGTACGGAGCACTACACGTGCAACACCACACTTTCGCACCTGCGAATACGCGCATTTAAGCCTTTTAATGTGTTGTTTTTATCAACAGGTTGCTATGTATCACACACCAAGGGGCTGGTACTTTAGTACTCGAGCTAAAATAGGTATATGGGGATCACCCAACCAAGGACGCTTTCAAGAGTCTGGTGCATCCATATTAGTAACCAGCAATGAATTAGAGGGCCTCAATGCACTTGAAGCTGGATTTCACGTACGTAAAAAGAAAAAAGAATACAAAACATGGCATCCATGCATATATGCAAATTCAATGGCTATAGAAGGAATAATCATTTTTCTGATATGGTTTTCGTTAATTATGTAGGTCTATCCTGATTTGTATAAGGACAATAATGTCCATTTCTTTACCCACTGGACAGTAAGTTCAGCCAGCTATTATTTGGAGTTTCATTTGACCTTGTACCTCTTCATCATCCGCTGTAAAAACCAAATCAATTTCCTTTTTCTTTTATCTTTTCTCAGAAGGATACCGACAGGTCCACTGGATGCTACAATATAAAATGCGGAGGGTTTGTGCCAGCAGAAGGAGCCGAACTTACGCCAGGGCAGGCGGTTGCTCCTGCATCAACTTACGATGGAGAGGATCATTACATCTCCATTAGCCTACATACGGTGCGTGCCCCTTAACTACTGTGGACAAAAACTTCATGTACAATGGAGCCGTGTGTTTCTTTTTGTTTTTTGACAAAGGAATTGGTATGAGGGAACTTGACATTTTCTTAAGTTTTTTTTCCTTATACGAATAAAATAGGACCTCTTTGGCAAATGTTCCAACCAAAAAAAATCATTTTAAAACTAATAACTACCATTGATGTAACTAAGATATACTCTCTCCATTTTTTTCAACTAGAAAAAGGTCTGTGCGTTGCAACGGGTGAAAACTATTTTAATCTTATTATTGTTATATGGTTTAGTTAAGATAAAATTCACTGTTAGAATTTGTTTGGATATATATTTTTTTAGAAAATCATGGGCTGCAATTAGGAGACCGTTCATCTAAAGTTTGCACGTGAGTTTTCTTATACGACTCCTTCTATATTTACAAAAGCGAACGAACTTAAAAACCGATTCATACACGAATAACGTACCAAAGTACCGACAAAAACATCTTTAATATTTATAATAATAGAGATAGACGGCGACATTGACCTTTTAGACTGACTATTCACCTTATTTAAAAAATTATATAATTATCATCTATTTTATTATGACTTTTTATCATTCATCATGACTTATATATATGTAAATATTTGCACAAAATTTTTAAATAAGATAAATGGTTAAACGTATCTCCAAAAGTTAATGGCATCATGTTTTTAAAAATAAAGTAGAGTGAGTACTTAACTCCATATTCAATCAACAAGATGTAAATTACAAGAATGCTGAAATGCTTCAACTACAATTAATTTTGCAGGATCCAAACTCAGGAGATTGGGTATTGTTCAGGGACGATCTGGAGAAGCCGTTATTTCTAGGCCATTTTCCAAAGGAGCTCTGCCCCAAGCTGAACGGCGGAGCGCCTCGGATGGCATGGACCGGGTTCGTGAGCTACCCGAAGAACGAACCGAGCCCTGCGATGGGCAGCGGCCATTTCCCCCTGGAAGGCGAGAGAAAAGCCGCCTAAATCAAGAACATCAAGTTATTCGACTCCAAGGCGCGTGCCCATGACCCTTACATGGAAGATCTACTCCCGGTCCTTGACAGGCCGGACTGCTACCATCTCAGTATAGTTGATTTTGTTGTCAAGGATCGCGTCTATTTTTATTATGGTGGTCCAAGCGGCTGCATTGGTTGATACTATATCACACAAGTTCGTCATAAGTTGTTCTCCCAAAACTGATGAATAAAATTTACATGATTTCAATTTACCCCCAACCAGATATGAAAAGCTGAAATTAAATTGATCTGGGTTGAATTTGCTTAGTACATGGAAATGTTCTTTTATCATATATCCATAGAAGTCATAAAAAATAACTATATTGAAATATATTTAGGAGAAATAAACTGATATTTATTTTATGCGTTTAATTTTAATAGCACTCCCTCTGTCCGACATGGTTAAACTTGGCACTCACTTTAAAGCAACACGACCATAACTATAGGAAACTAAATTCAAATATCAATCTAATAATATATTTTTGTCAAATAAAATTTAGTTTATATTTAGACTAATTGTTTAGGAAATATTTCAGGAGTTATCACATATTTGACTACATCTGTACTCTGTATCTAATTAGAACAGAGTAACTCAAGGTAAAAAAAAAAAAAACAGACGCTTAACGCACAGGATCCGCAGACACGAATAGGCTACGATACGACGCGTACGACGTGCTCCTACCGTCTTTCGTACTCGAATCCGATTCAGGAGAGGGCTTAAGCTGCGCGTTCTACTTAATCAAATATTCAAATCCCATTCGGAAACGGAGGACACACCAACGCTTCGCGCCAATACATAGCAAGGGCGCGTGCAATGAGATCGAGATCGAGAGAAATTGAATCACCTAGCTGAGAGCGTGCCAAGGCAGGAGCAATGGCGGCGCGCGAGCCCGTGTTCGCGGGCACCAACGACACCATGGAGCTGTCCAGCGACGCCGCCCCGTCCCCGGCCAATCTCTCGAGGACGGCCACGGCGATCTGCTCGACGCCGGCGTTCGCCAGGGAGATGGTCGCCGGTGGCGTCGCGGGCGTGGTGGCGAAGACGGCCGTGGCACCGCTCGAACGGGTGAACCTCATGAGGCAGGTCGGCGCGGCGCCGCGGGGCGCCGGCGCCGTGCAGATGCTGCGCGAGATCGGCCGCGGCGAGGGCGTCGCGGGGCTCTTCCGCGGCAACGGCGCCAACGCGCTCCGCGTGTTCCACACCAAGGCGCTCCACTTCATGGCGTACGAGCGGTACAAGCGGTTCCTCCTCGGCGCCGCCCCCTCGCTCGGCGACGGACCGGTGGTGGACCTCCTCGCCGGGTCGGCGGCGGGCGGCACCGCGGTGCTCGCCACCTACCCGCTCGACCTCGCGCGCACCAGGCTCGCCTGCGCCGCCGCGCCGCCCGGCGCCGCGGCGGCGGGCATGTCCGGCGTGCTCCGGAGCGCGTACAGGGAGGGCGGCGGCGTGCGCGGGGTGTACCGCGGCCTGTGCCCGTCGCTGGCGCGCGTGCTCCCGATGTCGGGCCTCAACTTCTGCGTGTACGAGGCGCTCAAGGCGCAGATCCCCCGCGAGGAGGAGGAGCACGGGGCGCGCGGCTGGCGCCGGGCGGCGAAGGTGGCGTGCGGCGTGGCGGCGGGGTTGGTGGCGAGCACGGCGACGTACCCGCTCGACGTGGTGCGGCGGCAGATACAGCTGGGCGGCGGCGGCGGCGGCACGCTGCAGGCATTCCGCGCCATCGTGCGGGCGCAGGGCGCGCGGCAGCTGTACGCCGGCCTCGGGATCACGTACGTCAAGAAGGTGCCGTCGACGGCCGTCGGGCTGGTGGCCTACGACTACATGAAGTCGCTGCTCATGTTGCCGGCGAGTGGTCCCAAGGCCAATGGTAGTAAGTAGAAACTTAGGAAGTAGTAGCAGCCCTTGGACTGACCATGGCAAAGCAGACCGGAAGCTGAGGATTCGTTTGTTTATTGTGTGAATACATGGTCACTGTTCCGATGTTTTTCTTTTTCAATACGCTCTGAGCCCCATCGGTTGGCCTCATTGCAAGATTACTAGAGCTCAAATGTAAATATAAAAATTACAGGGACTTAACTGCAAAAGTAAAAACCCTAAAATTTAAATTATATAAAACACTCGACACCGAATTTTTTTTTCCATCAAGGTGTAGGTCACGGTATGGGGAAAACAAGGAGAGGTGGAGTGGGATGCGGCTAGGGAGAGGTGGAGTGGAAGGCGGTTCGAGTTCGGATTTGCTGCACGGGGTCTCTCAAAAGGAAACTGATTTTTAACCAATTCAATCAGTACAGAAACCAATCTAATCTAATCTATAAAACACTCGCACCTTCTTTCTCCCTCTTTCAAACAGGACACCTATGTAATCCATAAAACACTGGAGAATGCTACGCGTTGGGCGCCCGACAACAGAAGGAAAAATCGGACGCCTCGGACGCCCACGCCTCTGCTGCTCCTACTTAATTTAAGTAGTTTTAAAACGATTTTTCTCTTAAACTAATTATCCAATCTATGATCCGATCACACCGTTGTATTCGTTGTAATTAAATCTTTACAACAAGACCACACATGATTATATTTCGATAAAAAATATTTTAGCTTTTCTATTGATATTTTTTTAATATTGCATATGATCTCTTTTGATGTTTCAACCAGTAGTTTTATGATGTTTCAGTTAGTGTACTTGCGATGTTTCACTATATACGGATGATATGACCATGGCTACTACGGATACATCCGTTGCTCACATCATGGATGAACAACAAGATATCAAGTTCAAGTCCTCCAAGTGCTGGAATCCGATTCGGCCACCTACTACACGGCTGACTTCAAACGGCCGCCGAATTTCCATACGACCTCCGTTTTCTGCCCGTGATTACTTGATGGAAAGCTCTCGGAGTCCTCTTTCCAATGCATCAAGCCTCATTGCCAAATTCCATCTCAGTCGGCAGCAACTAAAGAAACAAGGTGCTACGACACCTGTAATGGGCCTATGGGCTTGTAACTTAGTCTGGGACCCCGGCCCAAGTGGGGCCCATGTGGGGTGCGCCCCAATCAGGTGGAGGACGAGCTAGGGTCCTCCTATCTCTATAAATAGCTTGGTACCCCTTCAGGGTATCGCGGGTTTTGATTATTTGTAAGTTTAGCCATTGCTACTTCGCTTGCAGCGCGCGTGTCGGCTAGACCGTTGTTCGGAACCCCACTTTATCGTGTATCAATTCATCTTTATGCGTCTTGTCTATCTAGCAATTCCGTTGCTTTCTATCTTGTTCTTGCTTGTTCTCGATTGCCTGCAGGAATAGGGTTGATCTGCATCGACAAGATCAACAACCCACGAAGAGGTGTATCGATCGCTAAGGCGCAACAGAACGTCTTGTACGGTTGTAGTCGGATCGTCAACGTTTCTCCCAAATCGTAGTTATCACAACTCACCGAAAGATCGGGCCAACAACAGCCTTGAGTGTCGAGAGGAACTCAGGGTTCATCAGGTGGTATCAGAGCTTTCGTTGCTCGGTGAGTTTTATCTACCCATAACCAGAAAATTGCCATAAAAAAATTGTCCTGTACCTAGCCATATTGTGCCATTGCATTGTTTTTATCAGTTTTTGCTTTGTTCAGTTTTGTGTTACATCGTCGAGTCGAGTTGCTGGTGTTAGTGTCTAGTTCGTTTAGAGTTTCGAGTTCTGGTCAAGTTTTGTACCACAGTCGTCGTCACCTCCGTGTATCTGTTGTCGTCGGGACCTACGAAAACGGAATCGGCTCGCTGCCACGATTCTATTTTTGTAGTTTTCAAAAGTTTTTACCGGTTGGTTTTGCAGTTGTTGAGTTGCATCTTGGGTTTGCTGACTGCCATGCTTCTGTTTTGGCCGTGCCTGTGTCGTGCACGAGAGGAGCAAGGTGAATTACCATATCTGATTTTGGAAGTAGTCAAGTTTGTTTTGGAAAGATATAGTAGATTGGATTGGTTAAAAATCAGTTTCCTTTTTATCCCATACACCAAATTCGGCTGCCATCCACTCCACCTCCTGGCCGACTCCCACTCGCCCCTTTGGCCGAGTCCGACTCCCTCCCTCCCTTTCACGGTTCCGAGTTGTGTCAAACACCTTGGTGAATTTTTATTTGGTGTCAGTTTCGAGATCTGTTTGGAAAAACGGAACCGGCATAAAATCAGCATTCCATTTTTGTATAATTTTAATTTTGGGTTTAGACTTTTACATTTGAGTCCCTGTAATTTTTTTTACGTTTGAGTCCCTGTAGCCTTACATTGAGGTCCTTGAATCTGTTTTGTAAAAAAAATCAAAAAAAAAGAAAGAAAAAAAAGGCAGAAAGGTGAAAAAAAAAAAGAAAAAAAAGCCGCACAAAAAAAAACAGAAAAGACAAGGAAAGAAAAAAAGAAAAGAAGAAAGAAGAACGAAAGAAAAGAGAAAATACTGTTATGTTTGAACTGAACTTCATATATCAGAGTTGTGCATGAGTTGTTCCTAGTGCTATCTTGTGATATCGTTTGTGTCTAGGCTCGCGTCTCTAGTACGTTCTAGCCTAGGACCAGCACGGTGCTTGACTTTGAACAATTATTCAACTTTGCATTCTCTGATTTGAGCATTTGTTATTCCTTTGCTACATATTAAAGCCTACCCAGAGCTCCACAGATTTGATTGCAGCCATACAGCAAGTGTTCGCCAAGGCATCGATACATCCAACCTCCATTGGGGTGCTTGGTTGAGTCGGTGTATGTCACCATTCCGCTTGCATTGGTAAGATCTTGTAAGAGCTTGGTTAAAAACTTAAATGTGTGTGATTTTTGAGCTGCCACTACCTAGTAGTTAATAGGAACGCACATATTTTTGTGTATGTTTCTTGTTTTCTACTAACAATGGCAGGGATACGTAAGATAATTGGGGATAGCTGTGCTCAACATCGACATCTTCATCGAGACATGAGGAGTGATCAACATAACCTTTATGAGGTAAGTGACGATGTTCTAGGTAAGATCAAATCTGCACTGCCTTATTTCGAGGGAAACTATGATCTTCATGCTTACATTAATTGGGAGCTAGCGGTTGATAGTGAATTTCAAAAGCATGTCTTGTCTGAGAAACAAAAGGTTATGTGTGCCTCTAGTGTTTTAGTTAAACATGCTTCTAATGATTGGAAACATCTTTGTAGGCATAACAAAATACCACAATCTTGGAAAGACCTGAAACGATATTTTAGAGATGTTTATGTTCCCATGTATTATGCTGACATTCTGCTCAACAAACTACAATGTTTAAAACAAGATACCAAAAGTGTAACTTCATACTATCGTGATATGCATGCTTGTTTATTACGTTGTGGTTTAGACAAATGCGAAGAAGCTAAAGAATTGAGGTTTTTACGTGGGCTTAACAAATAAATTCAGGACATGCTTGATTGTCAAAGATATACATCTCTTTCTCATTTGTTATAACTTGCTTGCAATGCTGAAAGTAAAATAGAGGAGGACATGAAGAAGCAACATGCTATGTTTTTGTCTTCTATTACTAACCATTTGCAGGAAGTGTATAATCATGAAAAGGAGGAGAGAAACATGAAAGAGCCGCCAGTCCCATTGATCACACTCAAAGTCGAGGCACCTCCATCATCTGAAGAGGGCATCAAAGGTAAATTTAATGGTGTTGAAATTAATAAAGGTGAGTGTGTTGTTAATGAATTGAATTTGTCCACTTTTCATGCTATATCAGAGCAACCATTAGTGGAACCAACTGCTGAGATTCCTTTGTCACAAGTTGATTTGTTTGCTGTTCCTTGTGATAAAGAAGAGTTATGTGATAATGCTTCACTAATATCCATGCCACAACTAGTGAATGAACATGCTATTTCTACTGTTAATTCATACTGCGCTGATTTTAAGCATGTTGTTCACATTGCTAATGAAGTAGAGGAGCGTGAATTGAGATCTTCTTTAAATACTTTGGGCTATGTTCAGTTTGATGATTTTTGTGAGCTCGATAATTTGAAGGAGAAATTATTTGCTAAGTTTGATTTGCGATATCCAACCAATGTTATATTTCATATCTTTGGCGAATATAATGATCTTGGAATATATTTTGTGCATAGAGTTTACATCTGTTCGGATTTAGAACCTCCTGTACATGTGGATAAAACTTGCAAGCTAGAGAGGCATGTAATTTCTAATCATATTACTTCCAGTTTGTCTCGTTTTGATTGGATGAAACAGGTTGTTTTAAATTGACCACGCGCCGAGCACCATATGGAAAAACCAAGGACGGTTTTCCGTGAAGAAGGGGAGGATGATGTGACCATGGCTACTACGGATACATCCGTTGCTCACATCATGGATGAACAACAAGATATCAAGTTCAAGTCCTCCAAGTGCTGGAATCCGATTCGGCCACCTACTACACTGCTTACTTCAAATGGCCGCCGAATCTCCATACGACCTCCGTTTTTGGCCCGTGAGTACTTGATGGAAAGCTCTCGGAGTCCTCTTTCCAATGCATCAAGCCTCATTGCCAAATTCCATCTCAGTCGGTAGCAACTAAAGAAACAAGGTGCTGCGATACCTGTAATGGGCCTATGGGCTTGTAACTTCGTCTGGGACCCCGGCCCAAGTGGGGCCCATGTTGGGTGCACCCCAATCAGGTCGAGGACGAGCTAGGGTCCTCCTATCTCTATAAATAGCTTGGTACCCCTTCAGGGTATCGCGGGTTTTGATTAATTGTAAGTTTAGCCATTGCTACTTCGCTTGCAGCGTGCGTGTCGGCTAGACCGTCCGTCTGCTTGCTCGGAACCCCACTTTATCGTGTATCAATTCATCTTTGTGCGTCTTGTCTATCTAGCAATTCAGTTGCTTTCTATTTTGTTCTTGCTTGTTCTCGATTGCCTACAGGAATAGTGTTGATCTGTATCGACAAGATTAACAACCCATGGAGAGGTGTATCGATCGCTAAGGCACAACAGAACGTCTTGTACGGTTGTAGTCGGATCGTCAACGTTTCTCCCAAATCGTAGTTATCACAACTCACCGAAAGATCGGGCCAACAACAGTCTTGAGTGTCGAGAGGAACTCAGAGTTCATCAACGGATCAAATGTTGCAGTGGATTTTGATATTATGGAACACGCCGTTGCAACAAATCACCTACATATTTTAGAAACCCCCTATTAAGGGAATTTGGTTTATTTTTTTTTTCCACCAAAAGTGTTTCACCTAGTGTACTAACAATGTTTAACTATGTAAAGATCTAATGTTGCAGTGAACTAAAATATTCCATTGCAACAAAAAAACCCACATATTTTGGAAACCCCTATTAAGGGAATTCGTTTCATTTCTTGTTCCACAAAAAAATATTTCACCTAGTGTACTTATAATATTTCACTATGTATGGATCAAATGTTGCAGTGAATTGAAATATTCTTTCGCTATTTGCTGAAATATTATTTTTATATAAGGTGAAACAACACCCGATTTAAACGAGTGAAACATTTTCGATCTATTTAGTGAAACAATTCCGATATACCTGGTGGAACATCGTGCAACATTTAAAAATAATTCAATAATAAGCTTAAAAAAATTTCGTCAGAATAATATCCATGTGTGGTCTTGTTTTGAAGATTTAATTGCAACGAATTTAATGGTACAACCGAATCATGATTTGGATAAGTAATTAAGAGAAAAATCAGTTTAAAGTATTTTTTGCACGTAAACCGGGCACTGACGTCATGCTGATGTCAGCGCCTGATTTTCCCCCAAACATCGGACGTCCGAGCCGGAGTTGCCTCCTAAAACACTCGCACCTTCCTTCTCCCTCCTTCAAAAAGGACACCTATGTGTAACCCATCAACTCCAAAACTGACCGACAGGAAGTTCTAAAAACAACGAAAATAAACCGACAGTGGCAGCGAGACGATTCCATTTTTTAGGTTTTGATGGTTTCGATGGCAACAATGACACAGCGGTGGCGACGACAGTGGTACTAAACGCGACCAGAACTCGAAACTCTAATAGACTACCGCTAAGACTAGCAACACGACGTGATGATGCAACACAAACAAAAGAAAAAACTGAAAAGAAGAACAATGCAATGGCACAAATATGTCTAGGTAAAAGGATACAATTTTTTATGGCTATTTTCTGGTTATAGGTAGATAAAAACTCACCAAGCAACGAAAGCTCTGATACCGCTTGATAAACCCTGAGTTTCACTCAACACTCACGGCGGTTGTTTACCCGATCTTTCAGTGAGTTTAGATAACTACGATTTGGGAGAAATGTTAACGACTAGACTACAACCGTACGAGACGTTGTTGTATTGCGCCTTAGCGATCGATACTGTACGAGACGTTGTTGTGTTGTGCCTTAGAGATCGATACACCTCTCCGTGGGTTGTTGATCTTGCCGGTACAGATCAACATTATTCCTGCAAGCAAATTGAAGAAACAAGCAAGAACAAGATAAAAGCAATCTGAATTGCAAATAGGAATTGAATACAAATGATAAGATGGGGTTCCGAAAACAAGCAGTCGGGCTGTTTAGCCGATACGCGCGCTGCAAGTACCAATGGCTAAACTTTAATCTAATAAAACCCAAGAAACCCTTAAGAGGTATCTAGCTATTTAAAGAGGTGGGAGGACGACCTATGGGTTCCTAGAGTCGTGGTCCACCTGGTTGGGACACACCCTCATGGGCCCCACTTGGGCCGGGTACCAAACGAAGTTACAACCCCAAAGGCCCATTATAGGTGGCGCAACACCTTGATTCTGTGATTGCGGCCAAATGAGATGGAATTCGGAGATGAGGGTGGATCCATTAGAAAGAAGACTTCGAGAGTTTTCCATCAAGTACTCACGGCATGAAAATGGAGCTCGTACGTAGATTTGGTGGCTGTTTGAAGTCAACAGTGAAGCAGGTGGCTGAATCGGATTCCAACGCTTGGAGAACTTGACCTTGATGACTTCTTGTTGATCCATGATATGAGTAATGGTTGTATCAGTGGTAGCCATGGTCACATCACCTTCACCATAGCTAAATCCACTCAATAGTCTACAGCAGTTGACTAGTGGAGTCAGGTTTCCTGCTGCAGAATTGCAACTGTGGGTGTGTTTAGTTCCTGAAAAAAGTTGGAAGTTTGGGGAAAGTTGAGAGTATGGAAAAAAAGTTAGAAGTTTATGTGTGTCGGAAAGTTTTGGATGTGATGTAATGTGATGGAAAGTTAAAAGTTTAGGGTAGTTGGGGGTGAACTAAACACGGCCTGTCTATCTAGATTCCTTTGAAATGCAGATTCTCAAAACTTTGTGGATGGCAAAATATAGAAAAACTATAGCAATCATCGTTTGGATGGAATGCATAAAAACACATAAAATAAAAAAGAGAGATAAAGACAAAGGTAGATTTAAGATTTTCATCAGGTTGAAACTCATGTTAGGATTACTCCAAAATTCTTATGCTTTTGGCTATCCCTATGAAATTTCCTAGGATTTGTGAAATCTCATTACTTTGTTCCAACTGGCCATGGAGGAAAATTTTCCATAGGATTAATTTATCTATAAAATTCCTTCAAAAAATCCTTTGACCAAAGGAGCCCCTACCGTTGCCCACCCTTTTTGCATTTCAGTTGTCAATTTCCGCCGTTTATGCTCTGCCAACTACTGTACCATTACATCATTTTGGCAGTATAAAATATAACTATGTTGGGATTGGTTTTCCAGCAATGAAAGAACAGATTTATTACTTGCACTCTTGGCTCTTTGTTTGGGCAGGTTCCCAACTCCTCTTCCTCGTCTTCTCCGCGCACGTTTTTTAAACTGCTAAATGGTGCGTTTTTTGAAAAAAAAAATTTCTATACAAAAAATTGCTTACAAAAATCAAATTAATCCATTTTTGAAAAAAAATTTAGTAAATACTTAATTAATCACGGGCTAATGGACTGCTCCGTTTTCCGTGCAGGGGAGTTGGGTTCCCAACCGCCTGAAATGAACAGAGCTTACAGTGGAGGAGAACTTTATCACTCCAATAAATGCATACATAAAAATTTGTAAACTTTAAACCCTCTTTGTTTAGACTTTTAAGTAGAAAAATCTAAGTCTAAACAAACAAATAGCTTTTTCGTTTGACTTTCTAAAGCCATAAACCATTCTTACACTATTAAGTCAAAAGCTATGTTAGAGAAGCTTTTTTGTTTGTGTAGTAGAGATATGACTCCACCATTAAACTTATAACTATAAGTCCACCGGCTTATAAATCTAACTTAAAAGCATAAGACAATAAGCCTAAGCATGAACAAAGAGGTCCTTCATGTTGTACATAACGAACACACCGAAAATACATATTGCATTATCTCCTGAACCTTTTGAGAGTAAATAAACAAGCATCTGTCATCTCTGTCCCCTTTTCTAAAATTTATGGATATCCTTAAACCTATTGATCAATATATAGTCTGTTGATCAATTACCACACTAATATGAATATCTAGATAACTTAAATGCCCAAACTACATGAGATTAGACAGTGCTTTGCCCATCTTGATAGATCCAATCCAGACAATGGATTTATATGAAAATTTTCTTACAGGTCTTGGCATGTTAGGAGGATTTTTAACATCAAGATCCAAGAGAGATGCTACAAACTCAGAGGGTATAGTTTGTTTACTCCATTGTAAATAGCCAAGCAGGGAATATTAGATGCAGTTACAACTTACAAGTAGTTTACTGAGCACTGAAATCATGTAACTACCAAAATAAGAATGATTTCAAACTCTATATTTGCATTTCCATAACATACAACCAACATTGCTGGATTTGACTCTTCACAGAATTTCCTTTCTTACTGCACAAACAACTACAGGTTATTCTGACAGCACATCTGCTATCCAAATGTGTAAAAATCCAATCATTTATAACAAATAATGATCCTCTAAAGAACAAAATTACATATGCTGGAAATACAATTTTTGCTTTCCTTCATAAACCTTGTTTTGGTACCTCTTTTAGAAAAAATCTTAAACCTATTGATCTGCACTGTCATACTAATGCGCCCCTCAAACAGTTAAAAGATGATTCAAATGGATTGGCAGAAATTAAACATAACACCTCCATCAGCTATCCCCATTGATACCTTTGTCCAAAAATATAGGGCATATTTCCATGACAAGGTCTTCGAAAATTGATTTGACCATCAATTTCACACATGATTGTTTATAGCCACAAAACCAAACTCATATGAAAGTATTTTGAAATAGGAATCTAGAGTGGAATAATTTTTCATAAAGAAACATGCCTATAATATAGTATGATCATTCTGCATCCTGAACAACTAATTGACAGACCAAAAGTACATTTTATTATAATCCAAGAGATAGGACATTCACAGAGCTAAAATCACCTGATTGTTATGACAATCTACATCAGTAGTAATGATAAGGGTTTTGTTCCTGGAATTACAATACTGTGCATGTGTTCAAGAGTCAAGACAGAAAATTCAGCTATAACAAGCTACACCTAAATTGCATGACGTCTTCTACTCTTCTCACGAACCTAAACCACTTATGCCCATAAATAGTTCAACTGTACAAGCTCACAATGTTATTTGCCATCAGGAATGCATTTCGCATATTTCTTAGCAAATAGTGTCATGGACTAGTTCATGTAACCAGTATGTTCGCAGTTTCAATCATTCATATTTCAAGAATCCTACAACAATTTGTTTTCAGCTCCATTGCATGCCTTGATTTCAGAAAGAAAAGAAAGCATTCAATGAAATTGAACATAATTAAAGTCAAGGGGAAGGCAGTGCCTTTGTTGCACGGTGAAGCGCAGCATAATCCTCTCCAGCTACTTATACACGGGGACTCGACTTTCTGCCACAGAAGAATAAGCTTCCAGTACCTCAGGAATTTCATCCTGGTAAGGGGTGACATACTTCTCCTTAAACTTCTTCTCCCCCAGTACCAGATGGGATGTCTTGATGTCCCTGTTGAATATGCCCCTCGATGCCAACAAGTTCAGCACCGTGCACCTTGGCAAGATTCGCTTATCGTAGCTGAAGGAGAGAACCATCGGGCTCCTTGCGACATAATCGGTGGTCCACCTGAGCTTCTTCGCGAGAAACTGCCAGATGAGCTTCACCTTGTCATTCGACACGGACATGCAGTACGGGTGCCTCACAAACGCCTCAATCACTTGCTCCTTTGTCCATCCCAAGCTCAAGAAATTGTCCATCCTGCCCTTCCATTTCCTTGGATGCAATCTGGCAAAGAGCCCGAAGGAATAGGGGAACATTCCAGAGGAAGGTCTGACCCCGAGCTCCTTCATGGCAGCCAAGCTCTCCTCGAAGCGGGAGGCCCTATGCATGAGTGCCCTGGGGTGCGTGGTGACCAGCTTGACGATGACATCGTTCGTGGCGCCGTAGTCCTGGAGGATCTTGATCTTGGGGAGGAGGATGCCACGAACGTCCCCGTGGATGAGATCCGTGGACTGCAAGACGGCAGCGGTCACGTTCTTGTCGCTGCCGAGGAGGTCTCTGAGGATGAGGTAGTTGGGGCGGATGCAGCGCTTGAGGCTGTAACGGAGGACGCGGTAGGGGTTGGCGAGGACGAGGCGGCGGATCTCGGCGTCGGTGAGGCCGAGCTCGCGGCGGAAGAACTCGATCTTGGGCATGAGGGTGGCGTCGGCCCGGTAAGAGAGCAAGGACGGGTTCGAGGTGACGAGGCGGGCGATGTCGGCGGCCGAGAAGCCGATGCCGCGGAAGAGGGCGACGATGGCGTGCGCCTTCTTGGTGGAGCGCAGGCGGACGCGCGCGGCGGCCGCGGCCGCCTCATCCTCCGAGAGGCCGCAGGTGTTGCGGAGGAAGTGGAGCGTGAGGGAGCAGGGCTCGCAGGCGGCGCCGGTGGCGGTGCCTGAGAGCGCGGCCGGACTGCCCAGGAGGTGCTTGATGAAATGCGTGAGAGGCGGAGACCAGGGCGAGGGGGAGGGGGGCGTCCGCGTGGGGAAGCAGCCGCCGCCAAAGCCGCAGAGGAGGGCGCGGACCTTGAGGTGGTGGTGGTAGCAGCGCAGAGACATTTGGGCGGCGCCGCGGCGGCGGCGGCGGCGGCGGCAGGTGGACTTGTGGCGGAAGAGAGGTTTTCAGGTACCGCGGCGCTGCAGGCCTGTAGTGCCGCAGTGCGCCAGTGCGTGTATATCTCTATCTGTATATGGGCCGGCAACTTCGGCCCACCGTGAAAAATTTTGTAGGCGTGTTTGTGTTCCGGAATAAGTTTACTTGTCATCCCTCAACTTTCCGTCGAGTTTGTTTGAAATCCCTAATCCCCAATACCAAAGATCTTTACCCCTAAACTATACAAAACCGTGCAATTTAGGTCCCATAGTAGTATAGATGCATAGTTTCACTAACGTGGCATCCTAGTCAGCAAAAAGAATTTTAAAAATGTGGGGCACACATGTCGTCGACTTTAGTAGACTATGCTTTCTCGAAGCCTCCACCGCTATAGATGGCCGACGAAGGCGAGCCTGTCCAGCCTCCGCGGCCGGAAGACGCGGGGCTCGAGGACTGCTTCCTCCCACCGGAGTCCATCACTGATGCTGTCTCGTCCCACCTCACCCATTTCTCCTTCTTCGATGACAACGACGACGATGACGAGGAGGATGGCGAAAACCTCCTCCCATTGTATGGAGGCGGCGCTGGAGGATGAATGGAAGACTCGGGCCCTACTTACAGGGGCCATCCCAGACGTCCTCGTTGGGTTGGGAGGCAACCGCAGGAGCAGCGTCGACGAGGTCGTGGTGGTCGGCGGTGGAGTAGGTGAGGGCGGAGATGAGGTGGTCGTCAGAGAGAGCAGGGAATGTTTCCGCGCATGAATTGCCTGCCATCGTGCTGCTGGCCTGCTGCCGTGATGCGCGGACGAAACCCCAGCTGCCGCCCCGCTCGATGAGAAACCGACCACCGTCCTCTCCCCCTCCTCGCTCGCCACCGCTTTCCTATGCGTCTTGTGCTCTGCTGTTCAGTCCCGAGCTGACCCGCCCGTGCGAGACGCTTCGCCACCCTCATGCGTTTCCAATTGACCAAACTCTCTCACCGCTGCTACCATGGCCGTCGTGAGTCCCCCACCTCCCGACTCCTGTTAGCCTTCCAGTTGGTCCTAGTACTTCTTGTAGACGCCCCTAGACCAGCGACGCGCTGCAAAACCCTCCAACCACCAGCGCCATTGCACGCCTCCTCCGCTCTCTTACCGCCGCCTTCGGTACCCGCACCCTCCCCTCGCCGACTGCCCCACCCTCCAGCCTCGCCAGGAAAAGAAAAAGAGTGAGAGGAGGTCGGCCACCTCTTCCCCTTCTCATGCAAACGTGACCGCGGCCAGCCTCCTCTCCCCCTTCTCCCGCCGGCTACCTCCCCCTTCTCTCCTAGGCCATGAAGCGCGGACGAAACCCCACATTTTTTCTTCTTATTTCACTTGCACATGGACCTCACATATTATTTTTATTTTTTCTTTGCTAACTAGGATGCCACGTCAGCGAAACCAGACATCCATACTGGTATGGGACCCAAATTGCACGGTTTTGTACAATTTAGGGATGAAGATTTCTAGTATTGGAGATAAGGGATATCAAACAAACTTGACGTAAAGTTGAGGGATGGAAAGTGAACTTATTCCTTGTGTTCCAGTAATTCCAGCCCATACAAAGAAAGGGAATAAGTCCACTTACCATCTCTCAATTTTATGTCAAGTTTGATAAATGTCCCTAAACTATAATACCATAAATCTTCACTATTCATCTTAACAAAACGGTGTACATTAGGTCCCATGATAGTATAGTCTCCTGTTTTCGCTTATGTGGCAGTTGACTGAACCCATATCATTGAGTCACCATTGACCGAACCCACATGTCATTAGATTCCCATTCTTCTTCCTCCAACCCTACTCTCTCCTCTACTCCCATCACTCTCCACCTCTCCCCGCTTTCCCATTTCTCTCCAAGGCGGCTGTCGATGGCCGGCACCGATGGGGGGAGTGGCGGCGGCAGCCTTGCTAGTGCACAGCACACGATGCAGGTTTCGGGACAACGGGACAGAGCATGAGGTGGCAGTGGTGTGCTTGGGGAGGAGTGGGGGTCGAGGGACGGGGAGGTGGCGGTGATTATTGACAATAAGAAGGTGGTGGAGGCACGGTGGGTGAAGTGAAACTTCCATGGGAACAGGATGGTGGTTCAAAGATGTCCCAGTGATCACTAGTACAAAAACATTTTTTCCAGACGAGCCAAAGCAGATTTTCACGTGCGGACCGAAGACCCGTCTGCACCTAAAGGTCTGCCAAAAACATCATTTTTCCTTGTGCGTGGCCCTCGTTGTTAATTTTGGTAATTAATGATAAGCGCTAATTGTGGACTAACTATTCTATTTGAGTGGTATACTTTGAGTTAGGACTACCAAGGATTAAAATTGATCGCACAAAGCAATGGAACAAAGATGGTAAATAAAATTATGTGGGGTTTATTTCTAGCTTTGTCGTACTATTAAGAGGGGTAATGACCTAGGTAAAGAGTTGATCAAAATGCCACATTAGGTTATTTGCATTATGTACTAGTGAACTAGTGGATAAAATTTAGAAAAGAAATAAAATTATGTGGGATTCACCTATTGGTTTATTTTCTAGCCAGTTGGGTAGCATAATGGCTAGATATTGGCTCTTCTAGTCGATGCTATCGCCGGGCAGCACAACGACTAGGGAGCTAGGAGGTTGGTGCAGGATGGCGGGGCGGAAAGATGCTACTCTATAGGCGTGAGTGGCAGCAGAGCGGCTAGGATCGCACAGAGCACAAAAAGCTAGTGTGCAGCGTGCTATGGAGGTCTAGGGGAAGAGCGAAGCTTTGACCACTATATGGGTCAAGGTGTGAGGTGCGAGAAGCAACACTTCGGCCTTAGGAGCGTTATGCCAGGCTGTACTGTTATGCCAGGCTCTACAGTCCTTAGTTCGACGTCGAGGCATTAACCATGAAAGTCCCCATGGAGGACCAAGAGTTCCCATAGAGGTTGTATAGTGGCTAAGGGATAGAGGAAGATATAGATAAATTTAAATTGAAAATTAAATTTAAAAGGCACTGAAATAATTTTAGAATTAGAAGGTATTTAAGTAAATAAGGGAATTCAAATAAAATTTTTTAAATAGAAAATTTGGTATCAAAGCAAAGAGTTTGAAATTAGACAAAATTAGGTCCAATACTGGAATTGGATGTACGGTTTGAGAGATATGGGTTCTTGAAGTTTGAATTTGAAATAAATGAAATAAAATCCCAGTAAAAAAATAAATAAAATAAAAGAGAAATTTTAATGTGGACTTGTCAGGTGTCTCTCCTCCCTCCTTTTCTCTTCTTCCTCCTTGCGAGTTGCGACAAAAGATAGAGAGGAGAGGGAGAAAGAGAAACAGGGAAAGAGGGCGCGGCTCCGGCGGCCTGGCGCTCCCGACAGCGGTGGCTAGGGGTGGCGCAGGAAATGGAACGGCGGCTGGCGTTGGCTGTGGATTGGTCCGGGGTGAGGGCGACGGCCGGCGGCAGCGAGAGGACTTGGGGAGACGGAGAGAAGGAGGAGTTTGAGGTTTGATGGGGACAGAATGGTAGCCTCGCCGGCCTTTATAGGCAATGGAGGCGGTGGAGGGAAGCAAGTCGAAGACGGAACGACGGGACGTCGGATAGGGATGTGAAGAGGCAGCGCCGGATGTCCTCGCCGGATTGGCCGGCGATGGCGGTTCGAAGGGCGGCTGCGACGCGTGGCTTAGGAGGTAGCACGGCGTCGTGTGGCGAAAAGCTGCGGACGGCGGCGGCAGCAGCGGGAATGGCGATGGCGGCGTCGGCCACGGGGGCTTCGTCGTGACGCAAAACTAAGTCCGATTCCGATTCCGTCTGCCCTACACACTTGCGTAGTGCGCGCGACGCACGCACGGATTCGGACTCGGAGAGATTTGCCGATCCTCTGGCCTCTGTACTTATCGGACTCGAACCTATTCCTCGATAAATAGATAGCCACTGCGACTCCCTAACACCTAGAACCAGTCCTCTTCAGCAGCCACACACACGATCGCCACCAACAACAACGCCATCGATCGTCCCCACAAGTTCAAGACAAACTCGTCGTCGATTGTCGCTCTCCAACGACCATGGGTCAAGCCAATTCCGCACTACAGGTGATCAGCGACAACCCGCGCGCCCTGAGGGACAAGCTGCGGGCGGCCAGCGGAAGCTGCCCGCCGGCGAACTACCGCGACGGCGCCGTCGTGCTCGAGAACGCCGTCCTGCTGTCGATTCTCGCGGAGCTCGGCGCGTCGACGCCGACGTGCGTCTACTTCCGGCAGGCCCCTGTTTACACCCAAATTTGGCACCTATGGACGAAATAGGGGAAAATTGCCAAAGTTTGGAAAATACCGGGTTTCCATCACAGGCCGGTCAGACCGCAGGTATATGGGCGGTCAGACCGGCAGGGTCCGAGTCCGAGTCTGATTTTGTCAAGTCTCAGGTTTCCTTACTCGGAAAGGCATGTTTCGTGTTTCCTTTTGTTTCTATCCCGAGTTGGGCATGGAGAAGGGCCTGTAGAGGGTAAGACCAACCCCTATTTAAGGGACAAGGCCGGTTCATTGTAAAACCCCCGAATACAATCTACTTGAATCGTTCTTTTACTATGTTTTCTATTTTACCCTAGTTTTAGTCCATCTTTGTCGGTTTGCACCGTAAACCGTCCGCCGCCGCTGTGAGAGTGCGACACCTCTTTGTAGGTTTGTCCTGGAAACCTTCCGTTTTGCCCACGAGACGGGTAGTTATCCTCATATCGATCTAAATTGGCCTAGAGGCTGATTTTGATCTCTAAATCGGCTCCGCTAGCCGGTTTAGCTGTTTTTCTACAAAACCCATCCTAATTTGGCCCTTTGGCTAGATCGAGGTGGTTGGCGACTCTATATCACCGCAAGGCGTTTAGGTGTTGCGATCATGCTTGTCGACTTGTCAAAAAAGTTGCCAACACGATTTTTGGCGACTCCGCTGGGGAAGAGATCCGTTCATCGTCAACTCAACTTCGACTTCGCCATGACAAAGCCGCCATCCAAGACGGAGGTGGAGCCATCCAATATGATACCGGTCACATTGGATGATTTCGAAGGAGAAGACCGCAAAGCTATGGAGGAGTACATCAACGAACTCACACGTGAGGCGTTGATGAGGGCAAGCACTAGGACTCGTCAAGGTGTGATCATCAAGCCCGGGCCACATCCTAAGCTCGCCCCCGATTTGGTAAGCAATGATGAGGTAACACAATCTATCCAACAACAAGTAGCATCTACAATAGATTCATCCATGATTGGTTTTAAAGATAAGTTAGATGCAACTTTTGAGGGTAAGTTTGATGAATTTTTAAGGTTTAAATTCGGCCCTCTTATGGCCGATTACATGTCAAAGGATAAAGCCTTTACCACTGCTAACCAACCTCCTATAGATCAAATGGGTAGTAGAACCGATGGAGCGGCGCACACGGTAGGTCCGACCGGGCCTGACGGCCGATCAGACCGCGACCTAGCCGTCGGTCCGACCGGCCAAACGGCCGGTCCGACCGGGTATTACCCCGGCGGTCAGACCGGGACTCAGGCCGGTCCGATCGCGCCTCTGGATGCCGGTCCGATCGGGCCCTGGGCCGGTCAGACCGGTGCGATTATACCGATACAGGGAATAGATCCAATGACTAATGCTAGTTATTTGTATCATCTTAGAACATTTAATCCTCCTGTATCTACTGCTGCAAATAGTCCCCAAGTTCCCCCACATGTTCCTAATGTTTATAATGATGTTGCTAGGGGGTATCCTCCCGATACTAGACAAGGCCAATATAATCATATTGTGCCATAAACACAACCTATTAGGCCACCAAATCCACCGCTAAATCAACATGGGCCTAATAATATGGAGGATATAATTAGTGAGATTATTAGGGATAGATTCGGGATTGAAACTAGGAATCGTGCTAGAGTTTACAAAAAACTGTATCCTGATTATTATGATAATGTGCCGTTTCCCCGTAATTATAGAGTTCCCGAATTTACCAAGTTTAGTGGTGAAGATGGTAAGACCACATGGGAGCATGTAGGTCAATTTTTGGCATAATGTGGTGAGGCTAATAGTGATACTTTTAAATTGCGCTTGTTTTCTTTATCTTTGTCCGGTAATGCTTTTACATGGTTTACTTCTTTACCGGCAAATTCTATTCATACTTTGGCTCAATTAGAAGAAAATTTTCATGATTATTTTTATACTGGAGAAACTGAGCTTAGGTTATGTGATTTAACATCGGTTAAGCAAAAATATAATGAACCTGTCATTGATTATATTAAGAGATTTAGGGATGTTAGAAACCGATGTTATAGCTTGAATATAACTGATAGAGATTTGGCTGGTCTTGCTTTTACTGGTTTAATTGCTCCTCTTAGAGAAAGACTAGATGGCCAACAATTTCTTGATGTTAGTCAACTTATGCAAAGGGCTCTGGCTCAAGAAAGCCGGGTTAGGGATAATAAAAAACTTGTTAGACCATACGACAAAAAGCCTAATGTTAATGTGATTGATTACCCTGAGGCTAGTGATAGTGAGGAGGAGGGTGATCATGATATATATGTTGCTGAATGGTCATGGACTAACAAAAACAAGCCTTTTGTTTGCTCTAACCTAATGCCGACTCCTCGCAAAGATCGGCAAAGTGAGGTTAAATATAGTTTTGATGTGGCCAAGTGTGAAATTTTTTTTGATTATGTTCTACAAGAAAAACAAATTAGATTACCTAAAGGCCATGTCATACCATCTCAAGAAGAGTTGAAACGTCGAGCATATTGTAAATGGCATGATTCTCATTCTCATTCTACTAATGATTGCAATGTGTTTCGACGACAGGTTCAATCGGCCATAGATGAAGGACGATTGAAGTTCACCGATGGCTCCAAGATGAAGCTTGATCATGATCCTTTTCCGGTGAATACAATTAATTTCAATAATAAGAAGGTGTTGATTCGGCCAGAGCAAGCCGAATCTACTAAGGGAAAAGGAGTGGTCATTGGCGAACCAAGGCCTAAGATGATAGTGCCAAAGAAGCCGGAGGTTGGCGTTTGGAAGGAAAATAAGAGTGGAGCTTCAACTTCTAAAGCCCCTAGGAAGACCAAGGTGACTTTTGATATGCTTTTGGAAAAGTATGAGAAGCAAGGTGGTGAGAAGGCTCGCAACAAAGGTAAAAGACCAAGATCACCTCCTAGGGAGCGATTTGGTCATTCACCAAGACGGTCACATTTACCTTCATATCATCATCCACAAGACATTTCATGGGGTTCTTATCCAATGCCGCCGCCGGGTTATCCTTATCCTTACTTCATGCCATGGGGGGCAGCGCCGCCAATGTTCAATCATATGCCTCCAATGCAATTCAACCAAGGATGGGGAGGACCGAGGAGGCCAATTCATGAGTGTTTGTCTTCACCAAACAATGGCCGGTTTTATGATAAGAATCGGGCTAATGAAGAAAAGAGGGAAGGAAAGCGTGTTAAGGTGGAGGCAAGGACTTCGGAAGTAATTACCATCAAAGTGGGGTCTCATGATGTGCCAATACCTTTTGGAGATGAAGTTGGAGAGTCCTCAAGCAAAAAGTCCGAAGCCGGTACCAGCTCATCGCAGTCGGCCGGTCTGACCTGGCCCTCTGGCCGGTCTGACCGTAGCCATGTGGCCGGTCTGACCGGGCCATCAGGCCGGTCTGACCGCCGACCCGACAACGGTCCGACCGACTCCTTAGACCGGTTTGACCGCGCGCCAAATGTCGGTTTAACCGGCCCATCTGGCTGGTCTGACCGATGGTCTACGTCCAGTCTGACCAGGCTCCAGCGCCGGTTTGATAGGAGGTTTGCAAAGGGCGATGTGGGAGCTTCATCGTCTTCAAGCAAGGTTAATAGAGGACATTATTTACCTCCTGGAACAGAGCCGAATCCTAGGTGGATGCCTAAGGATTTGACGGCTACTCAAAACAGAAGGTTGCAACGTCTTCGGGCTCAAGAAATGAGAGAGAAAAAGGCCGAACAACAAAGAGATAACAGGTTCAATGAGTTGCGACCACCACCGGTATGGAAGCGTAAATCCATAGAGAAGGAAAAACCGGTTGTTGTAGAGGAGAAGGAGGAGCAATCGGTTGATAAAGGTGAGACATCTCCAAAAGAAGACATGGATATCAACATGGTATGTATGTTGCCTATGGAGTTTTGTGCTATGGATGAAGCCGAGGTTGCTCAATTTTCATTGGGTCCTAAAGACGCGGTTTTTGAGAAGCCCGATGAGTCAAACCGTCACATGAAGCCTCTCTATCTCAAAGGCCATGTTGATGGGAAGCCGGTCTCTAGGATGCTAGTGGATGGAGGTGCCGCCGTGAACTTGATGCCGTACTCATTATTCAAGAAGTTGGGACGTGAGGATGATGAGTTGAAGAAGACCAACATGATTCTCAATGGCTTCAATGGTGAACCAACGGAGGCAAAGGGTATTTTTTCGACGGAGCTCACCGTGGGAAACAAGACGCTACCAACCGCTTTCTTCATCGTTGATGTGCAAGGTAACTACAATGTTATTTTGGGTCGTTGTTGGATCCATGCCAATTATTGTGTGCCCTCTACCTTGCATCAATGTTTAATTCAATGGGACGGCGATGATGTTGAAATTGTTCAAGCTGACACATCGGCCGAGGTTGCAATGGCCGATGGTACTTTTGAGTGGCATCATGGGAATATCCAATGCTTATCGGGGAGGGATCTTTCTAGTTATGATTTTATTAGTATCTCTGATGGCAAATTTGTACCTATCTCTGTAAAACCGGCTAGTGTAGCACGGCTAAGCCATATAAATTTGTATAATGAGTAAGGAGGCTAATTTAGAGTGGTTACAAAAGAGGGTGCAAGAATATCGGTCTACAAAGAATGATATTGGTGAAACTATTGAAGATTTTGATGAAGTGGAGAAGCTTGGACAAGGGTTTACATCGGCCGATCCATTGGAGGAAGTAGACATAGGTGATGGAACCAAACCAAGGCCGACTTTTGTGAACAAAAATATGAGAGCCGATTATAAGGTTAAGATAATCGAGCTACTTAAAGAATATGTTGATTGCTTTGCATGGGAGTACCATGAGATGCCGGGTCTTAGCCGTGAGCTGGTTGAGCATCGGCTTCCAATTAAACCGGGTTTTAGGCCTTATAAGCAACCGCCTCGTCGTTTTAATCCTTTGCTATATGACCGAGTCAAAGAGGAGATTGATCGGTTGTTGAAGGCAGGGTTTATTAGGCCATGTCGTTATGCGGAGTGGGTTTCTAGCATAGTCCCGGTGGAGAAGAAGGGGAGTGGTAAGATTAGAGTTTGCATAGATTTTAGAGATTTAAATAAAGCCACTCCCAAAGATGAATATCCTATGCCTATAGCCGGCATGATGATCAATGATGCCTCGGGTCATAAGGTGATTAGCTTTTTAGGTAGTAATGCCGGCTACAATCAAATTTTTATGGCGGAAGGGGATATGTATAAGACGGCTTTTAAGTGCCCGGGATTTGTGGGTTTGTTTGAGTGGATTGTCATGACTTTTGGATTGAAGAACGCTGGTGCAACATATCAAAGGGCAATGAATTTGATCTTTCATGATTTGCTAGGTATTATCTTAGAGATCTATATTGATGATACTGTTGTCAAATCGGATGGTATGGAAGGACACATAGCCGATTTGAGGTTAGCTTTTGAGAGGATGCGCAGGTATGGTTTGAAGATGAACCCACTTAAATGTGCTTTTGGTGTGTCGGCGGGGAAGTTCTTAGGATTCATGGCGCATGAGAGAGGAGTTGAGATCGATCCTAAGAAGATAGAAAAAATTCGTGATTTCAAAGCGCCGACATGCAAGAAGGAAGTTCAAAAGTTGCTAGGTAAGGTGAATTATTTGAGAAGATTTATTCTAACCTAGCGGGTAAAATCGATGCTTTTGTTCTTATACTTCGCTTGAAAAAAGATGCCGATTTTACTTGGGGGAAAACAACAAGAGGCGTTTGAGGAGTTGAAGAGGTATTTGTCTACTCCACCCGTTGTGCGAGCGCCTAAAGCTAGAAAACCTTTTCGGCTATATATTGCCTCCGAAGACAAAGTCATTGGTGCCGTTTTGACGCAAGAAAAAGATGGCAAGGAATATATCATTACATATTTGAGCCGCTGTCTTTTGGATGCCGAGACGATGTATGTCTTTATAGAGATACTTTGTTTATGCTTATACTATGCTTGTACCAAATTGAGGCATTATTTCTTATCTAGTACATGCATAGTTGCTTGTCAAGCCAATGTTATTAAACACATGTTGCAAAGGCCAATTCTAAGTGGGAGAATTGGCAAGTGGGCATATGCTTTGATAGAATATGATTTGGCTTATGAACCATTGAAATCTATGAAAGGCCAAATTGTATGTGATTTTATAGTAGACTATCATATAGATATTGCTTATGAGGAAGAGATTTGCCTAGTTGAAGTTATACCTTAGAGGATTTATTTTGATGGTTCTTCTTGCAAAGAGGGTCAAGGCATAGGGGTAGTTTTGTTTTCACCTAATGGCATGTGTTATGAAGCATCGGTTCGTTTGGAATATTATTGTCCAAATAATCAAGCCGAATACAATGCTTTGTTATTCAGCTTGCAAGTCATGGAGATGGTTGGAGCTAAGTACGTGGAAGCTTTTGGTGATTCGGAATTGGTGGTGCAACAAGTCACCGGACTTTACAAATGCTTGGACGGATCACTAAGTAGGTACATCGATTCATGTTTGGATATTATTGCCAATTTTGATAATTTTGCTATTAGACATATTGCTAGGCATGATAATTCTAGAGCAAATGACTTGGCACAACAAGCATCTGGCTATAATATGAAGAAATGATTATTTCTGATATTAGAAGAGCCGGTGCTTGGTTTTAAATCTTTGTGCAAAATTGGCGAAACTGGAAACCAGGGGCGGTCTGACCAGCATTGCATGGCCGGTCTGACCGGCGACTAGGGGCGGTCTGACCGGCGACCCCGAGCGGTCTGACCGGCCCTATATGGCTAGTCCGGCCGGTTCTGGGCAGAGCTCTAGGGGGCACGTTTCAGTCAATTTGGAAGCCGAATTGATTGTGAATTCGAATGTTTGTGCCCAGGAGATAGAAGAGGATTGGAGAATTCCTTTCATTCGATATTTGAAAGATCCCACACTTAAGGTTGATCGGAAAATTCGGCAGCAAGCATTCAAATACACATTGCTTAATGGAGATTTGTATCGCCGAAATATAGATGGTGTCTTGTTGAAGTGCTTACATGAAGATCAATCTAAAGTGGCTATGGGAGAGGTACATGAAGGAATTTGTGGAACTCATCAATCGGCCCACAAGATGAATTGGTTGCTTAGGAGAGCGGGGTTCTATTGGCCGAGGATGATTGATGATTGCTTCAAATATTATAGGGGATGTGAAGCTTGTCAACGGTTCGGCAGTGTTCAATTGGCGCCCGCCGCCGTGTTGAACCCTATAATCAAACCATGGCCGTTCCGAGGATGGGCTTTGGATTTCATTGGTCAAATTTATCCTTCGTCATCAAAGGGGCATAGGTTCGTGCTAGTTGCTACGGATTACTTCACCAAATGGGCCGAAGCCGTGCCGTTAAAGAATATGACTCATACGGAGGTAATTGACTTTATTTTAAAGCATATTATTCATAGATTCGGTATTCCACAAACATTAACTATGGATCAAGGTGCTTCTTTTATGTCTAATGAAGTGAAGAGTTTTGCCGAATCTTATGGTATTAAATTGTTGAGTTCTTCTCCTTACTACGCTTAGGCTAATGGACAAGCCGAGTCGAGTAATAAAACGTTGTTGAAGTTAGTGAAAAAGAAGATTGAGGAATACCCAAAGAGGTGGCATGAGGTGCTTTCTGAAGCATTGTGGGCGCATAGGATATCTAAACATGGTGCCGCTAAAGTCACTCCTTTTGAGTTGGTTTATGGTCAATAAGCCGTTTTACCAGTGGAGGTAAATCTTGGTTCTCTTCGTTATATCAAGCAAGAAGATTTGTCAAGTGAAGATTACAAGACGTTGATGGGAGACAACCTTGATGAAGTCATCGACAAGCGCTCGAAGGCATTAGAAGAAATAGAGAAAGAGAAGAAGAGGATGGCCAAGGCGTACAACAAAAGGGTGAAAGCAAAGTTGTTTCAAGTTGGAGATTTGGTTTGGAAGACAATTTTGCCTTTGGGTACTCGATCCAAGGAGTTCGGTAAGTGGTCTCCTAGTTGGGAGGGTCCTTATCGAGTATGCGGCATTGTTCGAGGAAACACATATTTTTTGGAGACACTTCAAGGGGAGCGTTTTCAGCAAGCAATCAACGGGAAATACTTGAAGAAATACTTCCCGAGCGCTTGGCAAGACGCTTAGGAGGTACTGTGGCCGGTAATTGGATTATCGTCCTAAGACCAAAACATGTTCTATACTTTTAGATTCACGTTGTTCATAAAAAAGGCAAGGGGGCATGTGTTTACACCCAAATTTAGCACCTAGGATTAAAATAGGAAAGATTGCCAAAATTTGGAAGTCTACCGGTTTCCTCTGAGTGGGCCGGTCTGACCGCCGTGTGTTGGCGGTCAGACCGCCGGTTCAGGGCCGGTCAGACCGGCGGTGTGTGGCCGGTCTGACCGGCAGGTCCGAGTCCGACTGTGTTTCGTCGGGTTTCGAGGTTTCCTTGCTCGGGAAGGCATGTTTCGGGTTTCCTTTAGTTTCTACCCCGAGTTGGACGTGGAGGAGGGCCTGTAGAGGGCAAGACCAACCCCTATATAAGGGACATGGCCGGTTCATTGTAAAAAACCAATCTACAATCAATCAATCGAATCGTTTTTCATATTGCTTTCAGTTTTCTCTTAGTTTGTCCATCTTTGTCGGTTTGCGCTGTAAACCGTCCGCCGCCGCTGCGAGAGTGCGACATCTGTTTGTAGGTTTGTCCTGAAAACCTTCTGTTTTGCCCACGAGACGGGTAGTTATCTAGAAATCGGCTCCGCTAGCCTGTTTAGTTATCAAAACCCATCTAGGTTTAGCTCTTCGCTAGATCGAGGTGGTTGGCGACTCTAGGATCACCGCAAGGCTTAAGGTGCTGCGATCGTTGTTGTCAACTTGTCACAAAAAGTTGCCAACACGATTTTTGAAGTCCTATGGCCGGTAATTGGATTATCGCCCTGAGATAACATGTTCTATGCTTTTAGGTTCACGTATGTTCACCAAAAAGGCAGGTGGGCATGTGTTTACACCCAAATTTAGCACCTATGGACGAAAATAGGGGAAAATTGCCAAAGTTTGGAAAGTACCGGGCTTCTTTCATAGGGCCGGTCAGACCGCAGGTATATGGGAGGTCTGACCGGCTAGTAGGGCCGGTCAGACCGCAGGTATATGGGAGGTCTGACCGGCTAGTAGGGCCGGTCTGACCGCAGGTATATGGGCGGTCAGACCGGCAGGGTCCGAGTCCGAGTATGTTTTCATCGGGTCTCGGGTTTCCTTGCTCGGGAAGGCATGTTTCGTGTTTCCTTTTGTTTCTATCCCGAGTTGGGAATGGAGAAGGGCCTGCAGAGGGCTAGACCAACCCCTATTTAAGATACAAGGCCGGTTCATTGTAAAACCCTCGAATACAATCTACTTGAATCGTTCTTTTACTATGTTTTCTATTTTACCCTAGTTTTAGTCCATCTTTGTCTGTTTGTGCCGTAAACCGTCCGCCGCCGCTGCGAGAGTGCGACACCTCTTTATAAGTTTGTCCTGGAAACATTCCGTTTTGCCCACGAGACGGGTAATTATCCTCATATCGATCTAAATCGGCCTAGAGGCTGATTTTGATCTTTAAATCGGCTCCGCTAGTTGGTTTAGCTGTTTTTCTACAAAACCCATCTTAATTTGGCCCTTTGGCTAGATCGAGGTGGTTGGCGACTCCATATCACTGCAAAGCGTTTAGTTGTTACGATCATGCTCATTGACTTGTAAAAAAAAGTTGCCAACAGCCCCCAGGGGTCAGCAGACCAACCTCCTGCTCGGCCGCCTAGGCCTCGCCAGGGGCTCCATCGCCGCCAGGCACATCACGGAGCCTTCACCGACGGCGAGCTCGACCTCGTGATCAGCGACGGCGGCGACGGGCGGCACGGGATGGAGGTGCCGGTGTTCGACGGCGAGGGGCGGCGGTACGGTCTCACGTGCGGCTACTCCGACTACACCATGTGCTACCGTCTCTTCGGCGCCGCCGGGGAGTTTGGCCTATTCAGGGCGAACAACAGAGAGGTGCGCGACGTCGCCGTCGGCAAGGACAAGCTGATGAAGGTTTTCACCTTTCGCTCGCCGGCGCTGCGGCCGGTAGAAGTAGACCTCGACGACGGCCACCCGGACGGCGCTCTCGGCATGATCGTTCTGTTCTACGACCTCGACGCCAAGGAGGCCGTCAAGAACGAGTTGCTGGACACCGACACTCTGACCGTGAACTAGATAATGAAGCATTCTCCGAAACTAGCTCAAATGATGTTAGACTAGAGTCAAATCATGGGACTATGTATCTTTTGATTTTTTTTTCTTCTTTTTGTCTTTCTGTGGAATCCGTCGTCTCTGTAATGATGATGATCAACTGTGTGAAAGTAATTTTGGCTTAATTTATTTGTTACCTCGGTTTGCCCTTCTGGGCGATTTCTCTCTAACGAGGATGATCACTGTGTAAGTATTTCTGTTAGCTTAATTAGTTGCCAACTGGCTATTGTTGTTCATATATACTCATATACAGTAAACATTAAAAAAATTCTTCCAATGTTAATTCATGTAATTAATAATATAAATATATTATTTTGTTCCTATGGATGTATTCTAATGGGACAAACCACTGTCATTTGATGGCTACGAAATATAATTAAAGCACCAGTAATTCATGGTTTCTTCAGGCCAGGGTTGAAAATTCCGAAACGAAATTCCGTTCATTTTGGACCCCTCCGATACGATATTATTTCGGCCGAAATTTTTAAATTTTTCTTGAATTTTGGTAATATTTATTCAAAATTCAACTATTTTTTTTTCAAAATTTCAAAAAATTTCGGACTGAAATTTCGGTATTTCGGTGAGGTCCGATCAAATCGGCTAAACCGAAAGGTTTAACCCTGCTTCAGGCTCCAGACTTTAGTGTAGAGAACAAAGCTGGATGGCAGCATCCCAGCGGATGATGTGCTAAATTGCTAGAACCTCGCATTGGTATCTTGTCTAATTGACAGGCCTGTTTGATTAAGATTATTCAACAGATTATTGGAGCCAATTATCTAGTTGACCGATTATCTACTTGACTTTAAGGATAAATTGATTATTTTTTTTCTAAAAAAATTTAACAGATAGCTTAAAGCGAGTGGTCTAAGCAATGCACTAAAAGAAAGTTTCCTTAATTAGACTAACTATTGATCTTTCGACAGATTTGGAGTTTCAAATCTTGCACAATTTTCAACTAATAGATATACCCCGTTTTGAATGAAATAACAAAAAAAAAGATAAACATGTAAAAATCGTAAATCTAGATAAAAAAATATTGTATAATCTAATTTTGGTGCACCATAATTGAGTGGAATTGGTCTGTAACTAAGTACAAGTCCTATGTAACCTGCGGTTAAAATCAATTACATAGATTTACTTATACTTAGTAAAAAAAACAATGATAGGAGCCCGAAATCAATCACAAGTGAAATATGGCGCTGCGCCATTAATTTGCCTGGCCATGATCAATTTTTTCTCCACTCATCATTGATAGCCCAAGTCCAGCACCAGGAATTCAGGGCTTCTTCAGACTTTCATATATAGCACAAGCTGGATGGCAGCATATCACCAGACCATGTGCGGAGATAAACTTTTTAGTTAAATTGCTAGCTAGCTCGCTTCTTCCTGCCAAGTCCAAACCCAACAACGCAATGCACCTCAAAAGATGCATGGCTAGCTCGCTTGCTAGCTCCGGCCATTTTGGGACCGGGAGGTCTCTGGAATACATGCACGTTTGGTTGCAATATGCACTCGAGTTGGAGACTGCTGTATCGTGATCTCATGGAAAAGACATCTGTTGAGATTATAGGCATATAATGATTTAATCTATTCCATAAATAAATCATGATATTACAGATGAAAACTAGCATGAACGCATCATTAGATCTACACATGTAAACTACACCGTATAACATGAACAGATCAAATATGCGCAACATATTGAACACGTACCGAGGTGGCAGAAAGACCGGCTGCTCGGTCGAAACTTTTCGCAGGCGTCTACGAAGGCACGCAGCACGCGAGCAAAGAGGAAGACGAGCCGTCGCGGATGAACAGGGAGCAGTCGCGCAAAGCGCTTTCCAAAAACCTTATTGTCGCCTTCTTCCGGTGCAGAACGTCGAAGGTAGAAGTTCCGGAGACCTGCTCTCCCGATCGCAGGTGCACGCTGGTGAGCGGGATGGAGTAATCTACGAGCGACAGCGCAGCACAGAGTCGGAGGCAAACCCTAGATTGATTTTGCATGTGTTGCGTGAAGGCGGCGGTTCGGTTTATATAGAGAAGGGTCGCTTGATCAGGGCGCCCGCACGATCTCCACTGCGCGTAACCGAATCGCATAAGTCGTGCGTAACTTATCCGGACTCCACGCCGTTTGCACGCACCGGATTTTTCGGAACGTTTCCAAAACAACAACGAACCCGAATTTGCAGCAAAACAAAACTGCAAAACGAGGCTGCATCTGCGCAAGGTGACGAACCAATTTTGGCGGACCATTCGACGCGTACGTCGAGCACGCGCGCCGCCTGCCCTGCCAGGTGGCGAGGCGAGCGAGCGCGCGCGCGTGTGTTCCCCCTCTTCTCTCCACAACACATGCTTCAAGTGGCTAGGAGGGCATCCTCCCTTTTAAGGAGGTCCCCCTCTCCTAGAATAAGCAAGGTGGTACTAAACTCCACATGCATGCCATCCCATGAGGTGGGCTTTTGTGATTTTCCAAAGAATTAATCTTCGAGTGGGCTAAGGCCCATTCATTAATTCCAACAATCCCCCACCAAATCTCAAAATCCCACTGAGATTTTCCTTTTCCAATGTACAGTTTATATACCAGCGGTTCGATGGAGACCGATTAAGGTTGAACATCCACCTAGAACTCCAAGCTACACTTACTCACAACTTGAACAATGGACTATGCCTTGAATTGCAAGTCTTGTGCAAGCAAGTTTCACTCAGAGTCTTATCTGGTACTAGACCGTCTGTAGACTACCCCTCGGGTGGAGCGTATAAGTCATACTCCTAGGTCTTTAATAAGCTTCCTAGAAGATTCACCAAAAATCTCCATAGACTGCGACCAACAGTCAAGCTCACAAAGATGAGTTCTTTCAAGAATGCTCTGCAGGACAGTATCTTCGCTAATTAAAGCCAACAGAACTCATTAAGGCATAGCCAACCTGCCTTGCAGTTCACGAGAGTACATGCATCTTCACTTAGAGAGGGTATAGATTGGTACTCTCCTCTAGTTTACTAATGGTTTTTTCTTCCCAGATTCTAATTCACGAGATCTCCGATCACATAGACTGGGTTACCACCATAGTATAACTCACATGGGTCTCAAACCCATCTCCTTCGATGCATTGTCTATCACATTTCGTGATAGTCCCTTCGTGAAGGGATCTGCCAGGTTTCTAGCTATTTGGATGTAATCTAACGTTATAACTTCGGAGTTTCTTAATTTCCTAACAGACTTCAATCGTCTTTTCACATGTCTAGATGATTTCATATTATCCTTAGAACTATTCACTTTGACAATGACCATTTGATTGTCACAGTTCATAAGGATAGCCGGCACCGGTTTTTCAACAATAGGCAGATCCATTAATAGATCACGCAGCCATTTTGCCTCAACAGTAGCAGTATCCAGTGCCGTCAGCTCTGCTTCCATGGTTGACCTCATCAAAATGGTCTGTTTGCAAGACCTCCATGAAACAGCACCACCACCCAGTGTGAAGATATATCCACTAGTGGCTTTGATCTCATCCACATCAGAGATCCAGTTAGAATCACTATAACCCTCCAGTACCGCAGGATACCCAGTATAGTGAAGCCCCAATTCCACAGTACCTTTCAGATAGCGCATTACTCGCTCAAGCGCACGCCAGTGATCATCTCCCGGATTAGAGGTAAATCGGCTCAACTTGCTCACAGCAAAGGAGATATCAGGCCTAGTTGCACTAGCCAGGTACATCAATGAGCCAATGATTTGGGAGTATTCCAGTTGATTCCTAGCTATTCTCTTGTTCTTGCGAAGCAACAAGCTAGGATCATAAGGTGTTGGAGAAGGCTTACTATCAATGTAGTCAAAGCAATTCAAGATCTTCTCCACATAATGGGACTGCAAGAGTGTAATCCCATTCTCACCTCTAATTAGCTTAATGTTTAAGATAACATCAGCTACTCCCAAATCCTTCATATCAAAATTTTGAGACAAAAATGATTTAACCTCATTTATCACCTCAAGGTTTGTCCCAAATATCAGTATGTCATCGACATACTGGCATAAAATAACTCCCTCACCCCCACCATGGCTATAGTACACACATTTACCTGCCTCATTGACTGCGAAGCCTGCAGATGTCAATGTCTTGTCAAATTTCTCATGCCATTGCTTAGGAGCTTGTTTCAGACCATACAAAGACTTCAACAATTTGCACACCTTGCCTTCTTGACCTTCAACTACAAACCAATCAGGCTGATCCATATAGATCTCCTCATCCAGCTCTCCATTAAGAAAAGTTGTCTTAACGTCCATTTGATAAACGAGAAGACCATGTGAGGCTGCTAGGGAAAGTAGCACACGAATTGTGGTCAATCTAGCAACAGGTGAGTAAGTGTCAAAGAAATCTTCGCCTTCTTTCTGAGTGTAACCCTTAGCAACAAGCCGAGCCTTGTACTTTTCAATAGTACCGTTAGGCCTAAACTTCTTCTTGAACACCCACTTGCATCCCACAGGTTTACACCCATAGGGTCGCTCTGTCACCTCCCAAGTCCCGTTAGCGATAATGGAATCCATTTCACTACGGACAGCCTCCTTACAGTAGTCTGCATCAAGAGATGCATATGCTTCTGAAATTGACTTAGGAGTGTCATCCACGAGGTACACAGTGAAATCATCACCAAAGGACTTAGCCGTCCTTTGTCTCTTACTCCTTCTAGGAGCTTCACTGTCATCCTCCTCAGTGACTTGTTCATGTGTATGTTCAGTTTGTTCTGGCGGTGTGATTGAACTGAGAATTATTTCAGATGGTTGGCTCGAACTACTATGTCTATCCTTCATTGGGAAAAGGCTCTCAAAGAAGGTAGCATCACGAGACTCCATAATTGTACCAACATGCATGTCAGGTACCTCAGATTTGACTATTAAAAATTTATAGGCAATGCTGTGATGAGCATATCCCAGAAAGACACAGTCCACAGTCTTAGGTCCCAGTTTGCGCTTCTTCGTTATTGGTACATTGACTTTCGCCAAGCACCCCCATGTGCGCAAATAAGAAAGTGATGGTTTTCTCCCAATCCATATCTCATATGGTGTTTTGTCCTTATTTCTGTTAGGAACTCTGTTTAACACATGATTCGAGGTCAACAATGCCTCCCCCACCATGCCTTAGGTAGTCCCGCAGTGTCCAACATGGCATTCACCAAGTCAGTCAGTGTGCGATTCTTCCTTTCAGCAATCCCATTAGACTCGGGAGAATAGGGAGGCGTCCTCTCATGTATGATGCCATGTTCCTCACAGAATAAGTCAAACTCGTTTGAGAAAAACTCTCCAGCATGATCAGACCTAAGTCTTTTTATCTTTCTGTCAAATTGATTTTCAACTTCTGCCTTATAAATTTTAAAATAGTCTAGAGCCTCATATTTCGTTTTCAATAAGTACACATAGCAAAATCTAGTAGCATCATCAATCAAAGTCATGAAATATCGTTTTCCACCCTTTGTCAACACCCCATTCATTTCACAATATAGGAGTTCTAGTGGTGCCAAGTTTCTTTCCTCGGCAGCCTTGTGAGGCTTGCGAGGTTGCTTCGATTGCACACAACTATGGCACTTAGAACCTTTGACAATGGAAAACTTAGGAATTAAACACATGCTGGAAAGCCGAGACATCAAGCCAAAATTAATATGACATAAACGTGAGTGCCAAACATTAGGCTCATCATCCACACTGCCACTAATATGGTTCACAGAATTATTGCCGAAATCAGAAAGGGAAAAGCGGAACAGGCCTCCGTACTCATAACCTTTACCAATAAAATATCTATGTTTAGAAATGACTACTTTATTAGACTCAAAAACCAACTTAAATCCGTCTCTAGTTAGACGGGAGCCACTAACAAGATTCCTGTCGATAGAAGGGACATGCTGCATGTTCTTCAGCTGCACAATCTTTCCCGAAGTAAACTTCAGATATACCGTGCCAACACCATGAACAGAAGCATGTGACCCATTCCCCATTAGGACGGTGGAACCCCGTGCGTCCTGATAAGAAGAAAACAATGAGATGTCAGCACAAACATGTACATTGGCCCTAGTATCAACCAACCAATTAGTAGACTGATTAACTGAAAAAACAGTAGGTAAATTACCATACCCGCTTCCATCTCCAGTGTTGCCAATAGTCACATTAGCAGACTTAGCAGACTTAGAAGTCTGCCCTACAGGTGCCTTCATCCCCTTGCGCTGTGGACACTTCCTAGCCAGATGACCAAGTTGGCCACACACAAAGCAAGTCTTCTCATCCTGATTAGGATTGTTGTTGTTCTTCTTCTGCTTCTTGAAGTTGGTGGTCTGCTGAGCTTTGTATTTCCCTTTGCTCTTGCTCTGGGCCTTGTGCACAACATTGGCACTGGACTGCGCACCATCGCCTTTAGACGCGGCATCTTTTTCCCGAGCTTTCTCCTCAACATCAAGAGACGCTATCAACCCCTTAACGGAGTATTCCTGTCTCTTATGTTTGAGTGCAGTACCGAAACTTCTCCAAGATGGAGGTAGTTTCGCAATAATGCACCCGGCCACAAATTTGTCGGGTAAGACACACTTAAGGAGTTCGAGTTCCTTAGCCATGGTTTGTATCTCATGAGCCTGTTCGACAACAGAACGGTTGTCAGCCATCTTGTAGTCATGAAACTGCTCCATGATATACAGATCATTGCTAGCATCAGTAGCACCGAATTTAGTATTTAGTGCATCCCACAACTCCTTAGCGTCGGTCATATGCATATACACCTCGACCAGACGATCGCCAAGAACGCTAAGAATGCATCCTACAAAGAGAGTAGTGGCTTCCTCGAATTGCTTCAGCTGTTCAGCAGTAAGAACTCCTTCTGGTTTGCCAGTACTCACCCAGAAGCATTTCATAGCTGTCAGCCACAGAGTGACCTTGATCTACCATCTCTTAAAATGCACATCGGTGAATTTATCCGGCCTCAATGCATCGGCAAAACCAGCCATAGTAAAATCACAGTGCCTATAATAAGGTTTTTGGATTGTTGAGATTATAGGCATATAATGATTTAATCTATTCCATAAATAAATCATGACATTACAGATGAAAACTAGCATGAACGCATCATTAGATCTACACATGTAAACTACACAGTATAATATGAACAGATCAAATATGCGCAACATATTTAACACGTACCGAGGTGGCAGAAAGACCGGCTGCTCGGTCGAAACTTTTCACAGGCGTCTACGAAGGCACGCAGCACGCGAGCAAAGAGGAAGACGAAGACCGGCTGCTCGGTCGAAACTTTTCACAGGCGTCTACGAAGGCACGCAGCACGCGAGCAAAGAGGAAGACGAGCCGTCGCGGACGAACAGGGAGGAGAACGTTGAAGGCAGAGGTTCCGGATCGCAGGTGCACGTCGGCGAGCGGGATGGAGTAATCTACGAGCGACGACGCAGCACAGAGTCGGAGGCAAATGCTAGATTGATTTTGCGAGCGCGCACGTGTGTTCCCCCTCTTCTCTCCACCACACATGCTTCAAGTGGCTAGGAGGGCATCCTCCCTTTTAAGGAGGTCCCCTCTCCTAGAATAAGCAAGGTGGTACTAAACTCCACATGCATGTCATCCCATGAGGTGGGCTTTTGTGATTTTCCAAAGAATTAATCTTCGAGTGGGCTAAGGACCATTCATTAATTCCAACAACATCTATTTCATGAATTGAAACTAGTGCTCCATTTTACATCTGATGACTTGGATGGCGTCCGCTTCTCCATGGAAAACTTTGTAGTGTTCCGAGTCACCAAACTGAACATGGATATGCTCAAATGGATGTAGATCTTTGCTTTTTGCTCGCCGAAGGTGAGGCGCTTTGACAGTCTAGAAAACGGCCGGTCACCTGCAGGCCGACGCCACCCTCAGGATGATCATGCTGTTGTCCATCTCAAGGATATGCTGCCGCCATCATGGAGGTCACCCTGATGTGTGTGGAGGCAGATAATGAAGCATTGCAGCGTTAGTACCGGAAGCATTATGGCGCCCGAGAAGACAGATGTAATGATTCATTACTAATGAAGCTGAAAATATTGAACATTTTCTTTCAAGGACCGTGATGGTCCACGATCTGTAGAAATACTTTAATTTCCTCTTCAATACCTTCGTTATATACTCAACATTACTAGGCCAAAAGATACACTGTCATAGCTGAAAATGTTCATAGCACACAATCACGGTGTCACCATGCATGAACAGAGTTCTACTTATTTAGAAAAAATCAACAGCACAACTCAGTATACATTCACACAACTCTGTTCATGCATGGTCAAACTTGTTAGCTCGTGTAAGTAGCACGATCAATTGGATAAGTTAGCACATCATAGATAATTAATAACTCATGGATTCTTCAAAGCACCTGAAGGATGCCTGTTTGATCATTAGACAGGCATGTGCACAGCTTAATTCACCCATATTGCTACTAGAACCGCTCCTCACTCCATTCAATTTATAAACTTCGCCGTGTCACGATTCGATTCCTTGTAATATAAGTTCTCCATCCATACCTATCTAGCAAAATGTTCTAGACCAATATAATGGTAGCATTGAACACATCAGCCAATTAAGTGCAAACCCTGGAACAACATACGCTATGCATCAAGATCAAAATGCGTTGCTAGCTAGCTACCTTGCTCTCTCACCAGCCGTTTTGGGGTTGGGAGGCCTCTGGAATGTGCGAGTGCTTGGTTGCACTCTCTGCTGGAGCTAGAGGATTCTTTCATGCGTGCAGTTGCGGCAAGCAGCCTTCTTTCGTGGAGCTAGTCATGGTCCTGCACTTTAACTCCAGACATAGACAGAGGGATAACCGGATAAGCAGATGAGACCGATTAGCGTGCGGCAGCGTTGTTGAGCGGACTTAGGAACGTAGCAGCACGCACGGAGGAAGATCCCTTGGTTTGGAGGTACCATATTAATGGACATTCACTAGTAGAGAAACGATTTTTCCGTGCGGTCAGAAGTGATTTTCGCGTGCGAATCTTCCAACCGTCTGGAACGAAGTGTTTGTAAAAATCCCTCTTTTCACGTGCGGGATGGTTATGTCACCCGCACGCAAAAATAAAAAACCAAAAAAAAATCCAAAAAAACAAAACCCTAACCCTAAAGCTATTGTCGCTGCCCTCCTCGCGGTCGTCATTGTCGTCGTCGTCGTGGTCTCCGTAGTTGCTGTCGCCGTCGCGGTAGCCGGATCCGCTAACTCCCCACCGTCCGAGCCCGCCCGCACGCCGCCACCACCGCCGGATCCAGGTGGGGGACGGCCACCGCCGCCAGATCCGAGCGGGGGGCGATCGTCTGCTGCCTCTACCGGATCCGGGTGGGGGGTGGTCGTCCGCCGCCGCGCGCACGCCGCTGCGAGCCTGCCGTTCCTCGTCACATGCCGCTGGCTGCGCGGAGCCGCTGGCCGCGCCCGCAGCTGTCCGCGTCCGCCGCCGAGCCATGGGAGTGAGAGAGAAGTGAGAGAGTGAGAGAGGATATATAGGATAAGGATGAGGATGGGTGGATAAGGATGAAATTTTGAAGTATTGGGGAGGGATAAGAGGAGGAAGGATAGACTTGTAGGCATGTCTTTAAGAGGAGCGCACACGAAAATAGACTTATTTGGGCATGCGGACCCTTAAGAGGCCCACATGCGAAAATCAATTTTGGCGTGCGGGCCTCTTAAGGGTCCGCACGCGAAAATAGAAGGCCGATTATTGCGTGCAGATGTGAAAACGGTATGTCTATAAACTCAATAGCTCCTTGTCTAGGAAAATCGTTTCTCTACTAGCGATTACACAATATATCGTACATAATGCATATGAGATTTCTAGAATTTAAACACGGACTTACTATCAAGTGCGCTTAACCCTAACCATACCTCATAATGTTCTTATGTTTTGAAAAATGGAAAAAGTACACCAAAGGTCCCTCAACTTGTCATCGGGTTACAAAATCGTCCCCGGACCGCAAAACCAGATACCGGGCGTCCCTCAACTAACAAAACCGTTCACTCTAGATCCTCTGGTGGTTTTGACCCCTGTTTTGTCTGACGTGGCGACTGAGTCAGCATGGGACCCACTTGAGCCCCACACATGTTAGAATGCCTGGTCATCTCTCCCCCCTCTTCTCTCCCTTCCTCGTCTCTCTCTCTCTCTCTCACTTCTCTTCTCTCTACAGCAGCCAGCAGGGCAGCTGGCGGGTGGGGAGGAGGTCCGGCGGCCGGTGGTGGCTGCGGTGGCGCGTGCGACCTCGGGGTTGGACCGTCGGAGAGGCCCGGAAGCCGGCGGCGATGACGACGACACGGGAGAAGGGAGGCGGCGGCGGTTGGGACGCTTGAGAAGGGAGAGCCGGAGAGGTGGCCGACGGCGCCGACGCGGGAACAAGCTGTCCCCGCCCGCTCCACCCGCCGCTGCCCCCGCGCTCACACTCCCGCCGGCGACGCCGCTGACGGCGCGGGCGCGAGATCTGTGCAAATGGACGATGACGGCGGCGGCATCCTCGCTCTCCTCGTCCCGCTCCCCGTCGGCGCCATCTTCCTCTCCCGCAGCGCGCCTGCCCGCCGCTCGTATGCTCCGCTGGCCAGCCGCTCCCTGCGCAGTCGGCGGCGGCGAGCCGACGTGGATGTTCTGCTGCGCGAGGTTCCCGAGGATGGGCACCGGCTGCTGCTTCGTCGTCACCACGATCGCCAAGCACAGCGTCCCCTCCTGCACCGTCACGAACGCGTTCTCCGGCTTCATCGCCGCTGCCGAACTCCAGCGTCAAGTCCGGACTCGCCTGTTCGGTTTGCTTCCCGCTGGCTGTACACATGAGGTCATTCAAGATCAGTAACTCATACTCTATTCTAGCAAGCTATTGGTGAGAATTCTGAATTCTCATTGCATCGCCTAACGAAGATCGAAGATCGGAGTGTTATACATCAATCAATTTCTTAGATGGGAGTGTTACTCCTGCATTGCTATTGGTAAGAAGGCGAAACCGGCGCCACAAAATATATTGAAATTCTGCTTGTTCATATCTTGTTCTCCTGATTAAAGAACAGCTTAGCTTGAGATTGTTCTGTTCACTTGCAATTTGCAGGAGTAATAAAGCTTATTTTTGCATTTGTGTATCTTACTATCCTTTCTACATAAGTACCGTGATTATCTGAACAAGATTCCACGATGGAGTATCTGGACTTCTGGAGATGTTTATCGATGTGATTTGTGATTCTCTCTCCGGCTTCCACCTCCCGCCCGGGCAACTCGTAGCACAGCTGCAGCAGCCTGTCCGGCGACTGCACCGGTGGGAGAGCTCGTCGACGAGTGGTCCCATCAGAGCTGAGTCGAGGAATGTCAGCGTCGTGCCGGAGTCCACAACGATGCGGGAGCTTGCCACCGACGCCACCGTCTTGTTGCTGACCTCGACGGAGTCGAGGACCATGGTGTAGTACGTTTCCACGTCCCCGGCGACGAGCGGCGTGCTCGCCGCGCCGGGCACGGTGACGTTGGCGAGGGCGCCGAAGTTGAGCGCCGACGAGATGTTGACGGAGTGCGGGACGAGGCAGTAGGAGAATCTCTGGCCGAGCGACGCCGCACCGCGGAGCTGCGTCACGAGGGAGACCGCCGCCACCGAGCTACGTCACAGGGGAGACCGCCGCCGCCGAGCCCGACCAGCCCTTCGGCCGGGAATGAGCCGGCCGTCACGCTGGAGCAGCCGAACTTGACGCTGCCCACGCCGCCTCGTGGCCGGCCTCGTGGGTGGCGGGTGGTGGGGGAGCCCACGCGCCGTTCCTACCCCCGCCGCCCCTCCCCCACTGCCCGCTCGCAGCTCCTCCCCCCACCGCTGCCGCGTCGCTCGTCGACGCCATCTACCGCAGCCGCGTCGCCCGCATCGCCATCAAATTGGAGAGAAGTCCGAGAGAGATGAGGGGAGGATGACCTGGCATTCTGACATGTGGGGCCCACGTGGGGCCCACGCTAACTCAGACGCTACGTCAGACAAAACCATGGTCAAAACCATCGGAGGATCTAAGGTAAACGGTTTTATTAGTTGAGGGATGCCCGATATCTGATTTTGTAACTCGATGACAAGTTGAGGGACTTTCGGTGTACTTTTTCCTTGAAAAATATATAAACTACACATGAATAAACATGGTAGTTCAACTTCACACATTTAAACTCCTACAAGATGTCTAAAAAAACAAATTCCATAGTTCTAACCTTCTCCATTCCCATACATGCTGGAATATGGAAAAAAAAAGGTAAAATGTCACGCCCCGAACTAGTCCCGACCGGAACTAGCCCGTGACGCTCCAAATTAACCTGTTAATCGATACCAGTCCCAGGAAACAGTGCTGGTATCACAGGAAGACAGAATATCACAGCAACAGAGGTCTCTTTATTATAGAGTAGGAGTACAGTCATGTTGGGCTGAGGACAGATTCCGAGCTCACAACTGCATTACAAAAGGGAAGCGGAAGCCAAGACTTGGACCAAACATCACAGGCGCGACTTGGGAACTAGGCCGAAACCCTAAAACTCATCGTAGCCGGCTTGCTCCTGGAAGAACTCCTCGTCAGCGGGATCCGCTTCATCTTCTTCAGCAACTGGGGGGGATTATTTATATAGAGCAAGGGTGAGTACAGGAGTACTCAGCAAGCCATGGGAAATAAGTGTTTAATGCAGGCTTCAAAGAAAGGCCGTTGTTTTTGTGATTGATTTTATTTAAACTTTTTTCTGAAACAACTAAGGGAGTGCTTCTCAAACGACACGGATGAGACAGTGCGTCTCGTCCGGTCAGAGTATGTGCAATGTTTTAGTCTTTTGAATTGATCAAGATTGGCACCCGGCCAACAGCTTTCAAACGGCCACCCAGGCCTGGCTGATCCCATCAGCCGCAGATTTTCCAAACATCAAACCCATTCCACAACAGCAAATTTCACAAGGCAGTAGTCAAACAAAACTACGCGAGGAATCACCTCACATCCGCCCATGACCGTGGGCACGGCTGTTTGAACAGTTTTAATAACCTCTGCAGAGGGGGTACACTTTACCCACACGACATTACGAACCCGGATCATCCAGCCCGTGCAGAAAGGCCACGACTAGAGACCTTAAGGCTTTCATGACAAGGCATTTCGAAAGCTGACACAGGTTCACCATATGCCAACGAGAGGGGTCCCAGACCAACACCAGATTAGGTCCCAGACCATACTGTGCCAGGAAGCCCAGGGGTCCTCCCCGACACCACCCCGGCGAATCCACATGTATCTTAGCATCATGGCTCCCCCGATAAGCTAGTTACTCAGCCAGGGGTGTCCCATTCCACCCATGCGGTCGTACTTGTCTTATGTTTGGATGAAATTCCAAGGAAACGGTCCTTAAGTGCAAAAGCGAGAAACCGTACACCCGGTACGTTCCCCGGTCCGCAGTTTTGGAAATTCATTAGTTCGCAAGCACCGACCCAGGTGTCGGGTTTTCCAAGTCTTTTGTAAAACCCAAGTTTTACCCAAGATGTTTCTCAGATTTTAAGTTTGAAGGCGACCGTCGATACCCGTGCAGAGTGCACGATTACCGAGGCGTAACTAGGTGGGTACAAGGGAACATGGTATAACAATTACAATGGAAGGGTCAAATGCAACAAATTAGGTAGGTCCGCCAATCTGCCTTGCAGACGGGACAAGCAGATTAAGTGTGATCCTATCAATGCATAATATTTTTCAAGCAACATAATTAAGTTCAAATATAGGCTCGAGATGTTCAAAGGTGGCTTGCCTCGCTCGAGATCTTGAGCTTGATCCTCGAAATCCTCGCACTGCGGGTCTTCGGGCTCCGAAACTACACGCGAAACGGGACAATTCAGCAAACGGCGAAAATAAAGCCCTATTATTGACCTCTAAGCGTGCCATTAGATAGATCTCAAGATTTGAGGAATTTTGGAAGTTGAACGGAGTCAAACGGACTTACGGTTGGGAAGATATTGAATTTCTAAGATTATTGGATTTTTGGTCTAAAGGAAAAGGATTTATTTAAATCCTTTTTGAAAAAGAAAAGAAAAGAAAAGAAGGAGGGAGGTAAATTAGACTTCCCTCGGGCAGCTAGGGCGCGGCCTGAGAGAATGGGGCGGCTCGGCCGAGCTTAATGGGCCGGCCGGCCCAAGAAGGTGGCCCGAGGCGCGCGCGCGGGCGGGGAGGGGAGAGAGAGAGCCGGTGGGCCGGGTCCATCCCGCGTGGTCCCGGGTGGGACCCGCTTGTCAGCAACTCGGCTATCCGTGAGCAAGGTGCACGCGGGGCGTGCTAGGGTTTGGGGAGGGAGGCGCGGCGCATGCGCGCGGTTCGTGGAGGACGTGGTGCGGCGGGCCCACGCTCAGCCTCATGGCTCGCGGTGGACCGCACGCGCGAGGGGGCGGAGGGAAGCGGCGGACCGGGGTCTGCTTGACCCGGTCGCGGCCGAGGTGGCGCCGACGTGGCGCCTACGTGGCTGTCACGCGGGCCGGCGGGAGGTAGATGACGACGCCGGCCGGAACGGACGGCGGACGACAGCGGCGAGCGGCGGAGCGAACCATGGCGATACAGGCGAAGGCGAGCACACCGGGATGTTGCACAGGACGAGGGGAGACGAGCCAATGGCTCGGATTCGCTGGGGAATGCTCGACGGCGGCGGATTGCGGTGGCAGCAACCGACAGCGGGAGAAGGGGGAAACGGCGATGAGGTCACGAGGGGCCGATTCCCGACGGCGAGAGCATCTACGCAGCTACGGGAACCCACCCCTTGCGCCGGATTAGGAGGAATCGCATCGAGGGAGGCCGGCGACGAGAGGCGCTTCCAAGCTCGGGCGGCGACGGCGGCGAGCACACGGCGAGCGACGGCACCAGTCGGGGTGGCGCCGGCTTGCTACGGGGGGGCTACTCGGGCTACTACCCGAGTCTAAGGGGAGGAGATGGAACGAGGAGAGAGAACGGAGGGAGGCACTACCGTGCGGGGGTGATGGGGCGCAGTGACGATGGGCCGACGGCACGGGAGCGATCTCTCCCTCCTCGGGCCGGGGGAGAGGAAGAAGACGAGCGCCCGGAGTCACCTTCCGCGTCCTAACGCGCACTGGCTCCTCCGGCACACGCGACGGCGGCGGCCGGCGAGAGAGACAGCAATGGCGCGGGCGAGAAACAGGGAAGATTGGGAGGGGAAAGAGGAAGGGAGGCGCTTGGGTTTATAGGGCGGTGATGTCGGTTTGGAAACCGACCTTGGGCGGTCAAGGGAGCGAGCTGGCGCTCGGCGCTCGCGGCCAAAACGGCGACAGGATGGGGGGAGGATGATGACGGTGGGAGGGAAAAGGGAAAAAGGGGGAGAGAAAGAGGGCTTGCCTCCTTGCCGCTTTGGGGAAAAGGAGGAGGGAGAGAAGGCGACGCGGCAGAGGGGGGGAGCTCTGCCTCCGTCCCTTGGAGGCACGCGCGGGGAGAGGCGGGGCCGAGTCGATGACGACGGCGATGACGGCGGGGCGGTTTGGAGTGGAGCGGCGACACGGGCGGCAGACGCGGGGCAGGCGCGGCAGGCGCTGACGGCGGCGGCGACTGGCCGGTCGGCCACCACGGCGCGCGCGCGCGGGCGGCGCAGCGATTTGGGCGGCATCGGCGGGAATGGCAGCGAGAGCGGGAGGGAGGGCTCGGCGCGGCTCACGGCAGAGCGGGGAGAGAGAGAGAGAGATAGAGAGAGAGAGCCAGGGAGGGAGGGGGAGATGGGCCGAGAGGGATTCGGCCCATCGAACCCGAGGGAGGCAAAATAGACTTTTGCGGAGGGATTTGATTTGGGAAGGATTTGGATTCGGGATTGAACTCGACGATAGATCGGGGATTTGAGATCTGAGATGGCACGGACACTAGACAACAAGCAAAGAAACAGATTTCGCAACTAGGGTTTTTAAGAGATAGTTTTCCCACTAGGCGCCACGACGGAACGGGCGCTACATAAAATCACCATGAATCATCCTTACAAATATTAAGATGGAACTACCATGTTACATCCCGACCTATAATCCCCAATTCACAATGCATCCCAAGACACATTTCCTAATCCAGGGTTTCAACAAAACTACTCAATATAAATGGGCAGATAATGGGGAAATTACGGTTAGAGTTTACCTTGCGAATAGATCTCCTAAGCAATCTCCATGAAATCTCTTTAGATTTGGCATGGATTTGAGGAGATTTGGGGAGAGGAGGAGAGAGGGTGCAAGGGTCTAGTGAACCCTAGCCAGAGAAAGGAGCCAGGAGGAAGAAGAGGAAGGCTCAACCGACACGCAGGGCTAAGTGTCCAACCTCGGCACTAACAGGCCTAGTGGTGAGGTTGGGAGTTAAGCGCCAAGGCAGTTGGCATTGAGGACTACCACATTAGCAAGGGGATCGACTCAAGAGTCACCTAGGTTGGGGGTCAACGCTAACGGGCCTAGCATTGAACCTTCCGACCTTAGCGCCAACGTTTCTGGTGCTTAGCTCATAGTCCTTTTTTTTAAGCTTTTACACGGTCTAGTTTTGAAATAAGTTTATGAAAAGGGTCGGTTTGTCTAATTTTCAGCCATCTATGAGCTCAAGTCCAAACACAACAACAACGCAATATATACGCATCAAAAGATACATGGCCAGCTCGCTCGCTTGCTCTAGCCATTTTGGGATCGGGAGGCCTCTGGAATACACCACGCTTGGTTGCAACCTGCACAGGAGTTGGAGACCATTGTCGCGCGCTCTCATGGAAAGCACAACTATTTCATGAAACTAGTGCTTCGTTTTGCATTTCATGACATGGAGGGCGTCCGCTTCTCCATGGAAAACTACCTGGTGCCCCAAGTCGTTGAGCTGAACAAGGCTATGCGCATCTGGACGAAGCTCTTTGCCTATTCCTTACCGTCGGTGATACGCTTCGACCGTCTAGAAAACGCCTGGCCGGTGACCACCTGCAGGACGGTGTCCTTCAGATGATCATGGACCTCTTGAGAATATGTTGCCGCCACCTCGGAGAAGGTAACTAGTGAATCATTAGAGCATTAGCAACGAAAACACTACAGTTTAGAGTAACTGTTTCAATTAGATATTTTTTGTGGTGATCGTATAAAACTAAAACTAATTAAATTCAGATATAGAACACTGTACTCACTTTAGGGAAGGACTTGTTTTTCAATAAAAATCTTTAATCATGAACACAGTACCCACTTTATGGAGTTCCACATATTTATGATCCTGTCTCAACATATGAAGCTGAAAATATTGAACATTTAATTGGAAGGACCATACATTTATTGCAGAGCATAGAGCTTGATTTTTTTTCTGAAAAGGCGAGAAGCCTTCTGCATTGATAAAGGAGGACTGTTGAAAACAACTGTACACGGAGCTTGATTTGATTGGAAGCTCTCTACAAGTATCTTGCTTGAGTACATATACTTGAATACCTGTCCTAGCACTGAACCATGAGACTATTTATCCTTTCTTTTGTTAGTTTTTCAATTTTGGGCGTTTCTTTCTAGTCCCTCCGGTGATTGATGATCGATTCTATATAGAAGTAATGCACTATTATCTTATTCGATGATTCGATCCCCTTCAAAAGAAAAGCGAGTGTACATTTGCTTAATTCGTATCTTGTATCTGGAAACATGGTTTTCATTTTAAGAATATATTTCAGCTATGGCAACAGTGTATCTTTTGGCTTAGTAATATATTTATACTAAATAATGAATGTATTAAAGAGGAAATTAAAGTATTTATATATAGATCGATCATGGTCGAGTTGTGCTTGTGAGAAATTGATCAGCAGACCAACTCAATCGATCACATATACATATACAAATAACTCTGTTCATTCATGGTCTAAACTCTAAACTTGTTCTTTTTACACGCGTAATTAAATAGCACCATTAATTGGACAAGTTACTATATGAGCAAGTTTAATAGTGTAGCGGACTATCGGCTCCAAATCATTTGTAGTCAATTTAGTAGCCAATTCATACAATAATTACCTATAAACATATATTACATAATTCATACTTGGTCTCACCTATCATACACACATACATCTTAGAGTCTGTGTTGCAGCTAGCTACAAATCTGTAGCCCGCTGCTATTCTCTCTTATCTTTTATCTCCTGTAAATATGTTTATAGTTGGCTTATAGTATGTTATTGTAGTAGCCCGCTGCTCTTCTCTCTTCTTTTTTATCTCCTTGAAATATGTTTATAGTTGGCTTATAGTATATTATTTTACCTGCTCTTAGGATCGATGATAACTAGATATAACTAGAAAGGTAGCCCGCGCGATGCGTGGGCATATGTATTAGTTTATTAAAATCTGTTCTGACAAATTAATTTCAAATTAAAATTAAGATGCTTTTTCATTCAACTTTTTTCTTTCAGTGAGACAAGTCAAATGATGTGGTGTTTTTTTCTTCAATTTGAGTCAGAATCGCACGCTCTCTCTCTCTTGTGAACGGAACATATATGCAGAGTATGTGCGGCTGACTCATGGATGGCCTCATCAAGCAATGGAGGACGGAATAATCTTGAATTTTTAAGTAGGTTAAGATTAAGATTAGATCTAATGATTGAAAATATTGAAAAATCAATGGTTAGATTTTTTAATATAATTTCTGTGAGTTTTTATAATTTATTAGAAGGTCACATGTCGGTTTATGGGCATTGGTATGATTGTTACGTGGTGATTTAGGGGTGTTTATAGGATCTAAATTTAATATTTGTTTAATATGGTGCTTAAAAATTTGTTCTTAAACATTAATATGAGAAGTTTGAGCTATGCATATCAATCTCGAATTATATATTTAATTATAAATAACACAATAATTCAAAAGAAATTGAGAAAATATGTAACTTGAGATTTATGATTATTTAGAAATCTGATTATTAATTTTTGATAGATTAAGTGTTAGCTAAAAAATAGCAGTTAGCTTCAGAAATAGGAGAGAAGGGGAGAGTTAGGAGGGTGGAGGGAGAACGTAACTACCTACGTGCACACGTATGGAGATGGAGGTGAGGTGTAGGTATCAGATTTTCTTTTCAAATGAAGATCTAATGGTTAAAATTAATTGTCCATCATTTTTTATAAAATGAAGGAAGGGAAGAGGGAGGGATGTACGTACTGTGAGGAGAGGAGGCCCGGGAGGAAGGGGGTAGTGGAGATGGGTTTTGGATTTTTTTTTCTAAAGATAGATCTAATGGTATATAATATTGGGTCCACCGTAGTAAGCGAAAATCGAGGGCTCGATATTTTATTTTTTTCTCATAATTTCTTTGATTTCTATAATTTATTAGAGCGTCATGTGACAAGTTATAATTGTTTGAAGTTTAAAATACTTTAGCTAAATAATAGTAAGGGGAAGAGGAGAGGATTGTCCTGAGCTTTTCAGAGAGGGAAGGGTCTATCGATTTAAATAAAACCGATGGTCATATGCTTTTTTTTCTCAAAAATAGGATTTTTTTTAAAAATAATTTATTTGATGTGATATGTGAAGACATACAGGTGTTGTAATGGACATCTAATAGATGATGATATGATATATGTTATCAATTTTTATATAACGTTTCATTGTTCTTTAGTTGTCATGGAAAGGATATGGATTTTTGTCTAAAAATATATTTATGATATATCAAGAAAGGCCTACATGGATCAAACTAAAAACTGAATATATTTAAAAATATAATCATTTAGCTATCTATTTTTTATATATAATCATTTAGACTATGTGACGATCGGCCACCATAACAGAGGAACTCAAGTCCCGTAACTATATCTTAGATGGGTACTTTTTTTTGAACATTCGATATAAGATCATTGCAGATGACCCATCGGATGCCTATTTCTATATCGAAAACATAGTAAATAGAGTGAATATAGGACTTAACTCATTGATTAATTTAATTAAAAAAATACAATCATTCAAGCGTATCATAAAATCAATGTATATATCGGTCAATAAAAAAATTACTGCTTGCACATTGCACAGCCAGCTCAATGCTCTATGCAAAGAAAGATATTACCATTTATAATAATAAGTTGTGGTGCATATCTCGTAATAACTACCTTAATTAGAAAAAAAGAAAAAAAAAGAGAAAATAAGGAGAGGATAGGCGTACGTACATAGGTAAGAGGGATTTTATTTTGATATGATTTTTTAAATTATGGGGTCCACTATTTTAAATGAAAATCAACTATTAGATATTTTTGTTTTTTCTCATAATTTATATAATCTATTAGAGCGTCACATGGCGGCTTTAGAGTATTTGTAGGAGTGCCACATAACAGATTAGGAGCGTTTGTAGGAAGTTTAATAGACATTTGGTATATAATAGATTAAAGGTATCGGTTTTTTAATTAACCGATACCTGTAGTCTATTAGAGGTGCCGGTTTTTTTGTGTTTTCGACCTGTAGAGGTGGAAAATGGTCTATAGGTGCCGATTTTATCACTTTCGGCACCTATAACACCGATCTCTATGTGCCTTTTTTACTAATCTGATTAAAACATATATGTATAATTTAGTTACCATATAAATAATCGAACAACATAAACATATTAGAATACTTTTATGATTTAAATGCTATAGTTGCCTAAATGTGTTTACATAAATTTTAATCTAACAACATAAACATATTAGAATACTTTTATGATTTAAATGCTATAGTTGCCTAGCTAAACGTTTTTACATAAATTTTGCTTTCTATTAAAAGAAGGAAAATAGGAGAGATAAATAGATAATAGAATGAAAAGAAAATAATGGGAATAGAAGCTTACGGACTACGTACGTGTACGTGTACGTACATCCACAGGAATAGAGTGGGCCCAATTTAGAGGTGGATTAGGATGGGTGGATTACTTTTTTTTACATCTAATCTCATGGTTGAAAAGAATGTGTCCAACAATTTAAATGAAAATTAAGGCTTAGATGTTTCTTTGCCACGTGACAGCTTAGAAGCGTTTGTAGAGTGTCACGTGACGATCTAGGAGCGTTTGTAGAAGTTTAATGAACTTTTAGTATATAATAGATAGATAATGACACCAATTAATAACTCATGCAGGTTTTTCAAAGTTCAAACACCAGAAAGATGGTAGAAGATCAGACAGGCATGTGCATAGCTTAAGAGCAGGTATAATAGCAGGCTATAAGCCAGCTATAAACATATTTTAAAGAGATAAAGGAAGAGAGAAAAGAGCAACGGGCTACAGATCTGTAGCCAGCTGTACCACAGATTCCAAGACATAATATGTGTATGATAGATGGGACCAGGTATTAATAGTATAGTAAGCAACTATTGTATGAATTAGCTATTACATTGGCTATAGACGATTTAGAGCTAGTAGTGGGCTATACTATTAAACTTGCTCTAATTGAGCTAGATTGCTTAATTCTCACTCCATTCAATTGGCACCTTCGTAGTCCTTCCTACCTAGCTAGGTTAAATTGCCAGCTCACTATCAATTTCTTCCTAGTTATCCCTCTACCTGTCTAGAAAAGTGTTCCAGGACACCACTAAACAGCCAGGTGCAAACCGAACAACGTACGCTATGCATCAAGATCAAAATGCGTTTCTAGCAATCTTGCTCTGTCCGGCCATTTTGGGGTTGGGAAGCCTCTGGAATGTGCAAGTGCTTGATTGCACTCTGCGCTGGAGGGGAAATCACCTACTTAGCGCAGTTGCGACAAACCTCATCACTTCATGGAACCTGTGCTTCGTCCTACGCTCGATCATGGAGTTTGGGGGCTTCAATCCACAGCATGGATAACAACCTAGTGCTCGAAGTCAATGAACTGGGCAAACTGATGTCCATGAAGCGTCATCATCCAGTTTTTCTTCCATGAGGAAGCTGCAGTCAAAACCTTGGAGCTGTAGTCAAAACCTTGGAGTTGACACATTACATACATTTTTTAATTTGATGGAATTGATAGTCACGAATGTGAAATCAAAATGTGTTTTGATTATTATTTCATTATGAACAGTTGGAATGTGAGATTATTGGTTTTGATATTTGAAAATTATTGGCGAAGCGGTTTTGGCGCCAGTCAAACAAGGGTTTGTGTACCAGCCAAACAGAGCTTACAATGAACAATGTTCAAGTGATGAACATGTGTTTTGGCTGATTAGAGCCTGTCAGACCTGGGTGTGGCCGCTGTTCAGACCGGCTTGTGTTGCACGTCAAATCGGCTGGCCCGACGGTCTGACCGGCCAACTCTGTGTCAGTTTCAGTTTTGGGTTGATTATTTGATACTCATGATTAATTCATGTTTATGACTTCTACATGGATACTATGTGTATGTATACTATTGTGTTCTAATGTTGAATCAAGTTGGAGTGAACTTGTGCTCGGATATGGTTTCTTGGTTGATTCATGTGTAGGTGAGTCTTGATGCCTTGGGAGAGTGTTGTCGGTGATAGATCAGGAGTCAACTTGGCAGAATATTACGTCCGGACGATCAGGATTTCATAGGTGATTCTTAGACTAAAGATCAATGCACATGATTGGTCAAGATTCCATATGGCATATGAAGGAGATATTGTGCGTATGGGATACAGACTCGAGTTTGGAAGGAGTCTAAATTTGGTATGATTGGAGTTTGTAAAGTTTGTTTCTTATAGAGGAAGGTTTTCTAAGGGATTAGGACTTCTTGTACAAGTTGGATTCATCGCTTTAGGTTGCCTCATAGTGGAAAAAACTAGACCGGACCTGGTCACCCTCCTGGTTCACCGGTCTGACTTCACGGTCGGTTGAACCATGGTCCTGTAAGTACATGTAAGGTATGTATTTCCTTATTGACACGCACATCCGACTGGTACAATGGAGAGTTGTCTTCCAACCAACCGACCAGGGGTTAACTCCCCACTAGTGCAGCTTTTATTTCGATTTTTGCTAAAAAAAATCATTTATTTCGATTTTTGCTAAAAAAAAAATCAAGCCTGAGCTTGCAGACAAGAATGGCCTAAATAAATGGGCCGTCCTGTGGCCATTCATTCACTGGCCCGGTCCGACCGAATGCGGTTTATTCTCCGGTTCATAACAAAACCGGCCGGTTCAAGCTGTCTGAAGCGGTTTGGATGAATGTTTGGTCTTTCTATTCGACCGAACCGTGCCAACCTCTGGTTTTGATTTTTTTTGGTTGAACCGCCGGTCTGGTCCGGTCCGGTTTTTCCACTATGGGTTGCCTACCTCGGATATAAATAGAGAGGGAGGGTGATGCCTCCGGGTATCGATTGTGAGAGAGTTGAGTTTAGAGAAAAGTTAGGGTTTTGAGTTTAGTCGGGATTTTCAAGAGGAGTTCTGTTGTTGCACTTTGTAAACACGAACAGAAATAATAAAGTTTCAATCTACTTTGAGATATCTTTAATTATGTTTGCTTGGGTCCGGTGGTTATACCAGTGGGATACCGTGCTCTGATCAGACCAGCGGGAGCAAGGCGGTTAGACCGGTGACAGCTTCAGGCGACAGCGGCGATAAGGGCAGCCATACCGGCGGCATAGGCACGATCAGGAAAGCACAAGACCAGCGGTCAAACCGATCATCATCAAAAAGAGGGTGACTTGTAATTCCACTAAAACTTTTGATTTATGGGTACTTCTGTAGGATCAAAACACAAAAACTAAGACAACTAGAGGGGGATGAATGGTTGGTATGCCCAAAAACCCAAACTTTTTGTGGAATTAAAAGTTACCCTCAAATTCGACGGATTGCGGTATGACCGAAGTAGATGAACTGGTCTGACCGCCTGGAAGCTGTCGACCTGACCGAGATTGTATCTCCGGTCTGTCTGCCGAGATCAGCTGCCGTCGCCTGAAGCCGCTGCCATTCTAACCGCCGTTGCTTTGCCGATCTGACCGCCGCGATGCCGCCAGTCTGACCGCCGGTGTGTCACCGGTTAGACCCCCAAGCCGACTCCTGATCCATCACCGGCAATACTCTCCTGAGGCATCGAGTCACTTACACATGAATCAAACAAAGAAACCATATTCCAAGACCAAGCTATCTCCAACTTGACTCATTAGTAGCAAACAACAGTATTACATACGTATAGTATCCATCTAGAAGCCATAAATATGAAACAATCACAGATATCCAAATAAACAACCCGACACAGAAACTGACACAGTGTTGGCCGGTCAGACCGCAGGCTGGCCGGTCTGACCGCACACATAGCTCCGGTCCGACTGGCAGCACCTGCCCGGTTTGACCGGTCCCAACAAACAGCAGTCCCTATCAAACACTTGTAAATCCAATCATCTCCAAAACCACTTCGCAAATAAATTCCAAATATCAAAACCAATAATCACAGATGCCAATTGTTCATCACAGAATAACAATCAAAAACACTTTGATTTTACAACTTCAACCATTCACCCCTCCCCCCTTTGGTTTGCTTAGTTCTTGCTGTCCGATCCTACAAATGGAATCAGATCCTTGTTTTTTTCTTTGAATTTTTATAGATATAGAGCTTTAGCCATGGCTAACAAGTTTACAACTAAGCCACATGTTTTGATGAACTTGATTTTCCTTATTGGTGCAAAAAGATGAAAGCTTACATTATAGCTAAGGATTATGATATTTGGAAAAAGATTGGAAATCCTTATGTAAATCTTGATGAGATTAACGCTGCTGCTGTAAAAGCTGAGTTTGAAAGTAATTGTAAAGCTCGCAATATCTTGCTTAATGGAATTCCCCGTTCTGATTTTGATCGTGTTTCTCATTTTGAAACTGCACATGAGATTTGGATTGCTTTATACAATTTTCATCAAGGAACTTCAAATATCAAGGAGCTTCGCAAATATGTTTTCAAAAAAGGATTTACATAAAAATTGAGATGAAATATGGAGAGGCTTTGGATGATGACCTTACACCTTTTAAGAAAGTTTTGTGTAATCTTAGGTTTCTTGACACTTTTTTAATGGGCTTGATATGTCAATTTGGGAGAAGAAAGTTACATCTATTCAGGAATCTGTTGATATGTTCACTTCGACTTTAGATTCACTTTACACTAAACTCAAAATTAATGAGATGAATATTCTTTTTCGTAAAGTTGATTCTAAATCTAGTGCTTTGATTTATCCTTCGACTTATTCTGCTGATGGCTCTTCTACATCGACCTTTACTGCTTTATTTGCTATTAATGACATGTTCGATGATCAACTCAAGCAATTCGAGGAGGAGGACTTGGTTTTGGTTTCCAAAAAGTTGTCTAGAGCTATAAACAATGTCAACTTCAAGAAAAGAGGAGGCCGAGTTCGATGCTTTGAATGTGGAGGGCTAGATTAGATCCGTTTACACTGCCCCAAGCTTGAGAGAGCCAATAAAGAAGACAATGGAGATAAGCTCAAGGATGACAAGCCAAGAAGTATGTTCAAGGGAAGGAAGTCCAAAGAAGCTCTCAAGAATATGCTGATTCAAGTATATTTAGCATTTGAGCCTTCAAGTGATGTAGATCTTACGTGATGAAGAAAATAACAAGGGAAAGAGTATCGATGGTGTATGCTTCATGGCTCGTAGTGAATCCGATTCAGAGTATGAAGACAATGAGGTAAATCCCCCAAGAGAATTTCTCGAAGAAATTATTTTAACTTTTAGCTCCAAAAATAAAAGATGTGAGAAGATGACTAAAAATCATGAGTTTACTATTGAATCTCTTAATTTTGAAATTGCTAAACTAAAATGACTTATTCCTAATGTTGATGATTGCAATAATTATGAGGTTTTAATGACTGAGATTTCAAAAATTAGAGTTCATAATGATACACATGATTTGTGAATAAAATCTTGTCTTGCTCTTGGAATTGCCATGCACACACGTGCTTTGGATGAGTTGTTTTTAACAAAAACATATTGAGTAAATATCAAAAAAAAATTATGCTAATTCGATGTTTAACATGATTTGTGCCAAAAGTTAAAACAACAAAATGGTATTTTGAATTGCTTAACATGCTCGCTGAACAACATTAAGCTAAAAGATGTCTTAGGTCGTGTTGAGTACATGGAAACCATTGTGAAATCTGATGAAGTGTTTTCTTGCCCTAGATGTCGCAAAAACAAAGGTGTTTTGATTGATTGTGAAAATTGTACAAATTTGACAAAAGAAGTTTTTTTATTTGAAAAGTTCTCTGGAAAGATTTTCTGATAAGAAATAGAAACTGGTTGGACCGTAGCGGATCCTGCGGTTAGACCGGCGGTTATGCTTCGGTCAAACTGGTAGTAAAAAAGCGATTAGACCGGCCTCAACAATATTTTTCTAAAAATTCTCAAACTGTCTTCTCACGTGGTCAACGCCTACTCTAAGTTCCCCCTTAATGGAGAAGGCAGCCAAGGAGTCAAAATACTCCCTCTATACTAGAATACAAGAAGTTTTAGGGTTGGACACGGTTATTAAAAAAAATAGGTAAAAGTGGGTGGTGGATGGTTGTGATTGGATGACTAGTGGAGGTAGGTGGGAAAAGTGAATGGTGGAGGGTTGTGATTGGTTGGGAAGAAAATGTTGGTGGAGAAGTTGTTATATTTTGGGACAAATCTTGAAGGGTAAAAGTTGTTATATTTTGGGACTGAGGGGGTAGCATTTTTATTTAATAATAGAAACCAACCCATCCTCCACATTAAGATGTAGACCCAACATAAATATATATGAAGTAGGAAATGTAGCTATAAGATTGTAACAAGATTGAGAAGCCGAAACAGATGGTGTTGCTCTCTTCATTGTCTTGAATGTCCTTTAGTATGATTTTTTTTACATAGAAAATACACACGCACACACATCATAAGCACAAACCCGTGTCTCTCATCACTACTGTTTGAAACTTAAAAAAAAGAACATTTCTTTGTAGTCACGAGCTTTCCTTTGAAACCTTATTGAGGCAAAGATGAAACTTGCTGAAAACTTTTAAAAATTAGCGAAACTTCTTTGATACTTGCAGTCGCACGCACGAAATTTTTTTGAAACTTAACGCAACCTTGAGACTTTGATGATTACGAATCCATTGGACCTCAATCCTTGCCATGCACATCAGGGTGGGCGTTCGGTCTGACCGAAAAATTCGGTATCAGTCTATGGTCTTTCGGTCATTTCGGTCTTTGAAAAGTGAATACCGAATTTCTTTCCAAAAAACTCAGGACCGACTGTCGGTCTCAGTCTGACCGACAAAGGGGTAAAACACTTATCCAGTCTTCAGCAATCTCTTATACATGAGGTTTTCTATTGAACAATAGTTATCTAATGGATGGAGTAGAGAGGTATTTATACTAGGAATATCCCTTCTAGCTTAGGTGTGAACATAAGAAGCCATGTTCTGGTTGTCAAGGCTAACATAAATGAGAATGCAAAGACTTTTCTCGGGTTCGCGCACAAGCCTTTAGCTCCTGCGTAGGCTTCAGTAAAAATGTCATAACTTCTTCTTGGAAAATGATATTGAGGTGGGGTTTGATGCGTTGGAAGCTAGACGTGCCCCTCTTTCCAACCATGTATTCCATGCAACCCGTATCTTGACTGGTTGGGTCGCACAAGCCTTAGAAGTTGAGCCTTTGTAGCATAAATCATCTTCTTGTTGGCGTAGACAGCTGCTGCTTGGGCATGGGCTGATTCCTCCTCGATGTAACCCTTGTCGTCCTCAACGTAACCCATCCTTCTTGGCGTAGTGATGATGTCCTCGGGCGTAAGCCTTAGCAATAGAAAGGTAGAGCATTTAGGTGGTATAAAATTCTCACTAAAATTTGGGTGAAGTTGAGCAAAGAGCGAGTTCACCTCTTGTTGTATTTTCCTAGCATGGCTGCACGTAACTGGAGCATGATATGTTTGATCGTTCTTGCTGAGATGTAATCCATCAACTTGGTTTACTTCATCTTCGTTTTCTTCATGTGATGTATGATGTAAACCATCACCCTTTATTACGTCAAGTGTAGCTGGGATGTGCTCATCACAAGCCAAAAAAAATTTTCTCGTGCGGACCGGAGACCCGTTGTAACATCCTCAAATTTTAAAACTAAAATTTGACTGCATCATGCCGGCTTTTGATTAATTTAGTGTGCTTTAAAAATTTATTTGATTCTTGATTGGTTCAAGTGTTACTTCTTTAGAACCCTATTATTTAGAACCCTATTAATTTACCCTAATTATTCCCTTTATTCCAAACCCTAGTGAATTTGAGCAAATTCTCTCAAATTTCAAACTATAGATTATTTCCTTAGTTTACCCTAATATTAGTTAGGATTTGCTATATTCCAAACCCTAGTGAAACCTTTCCAAATTCATAGTTTAAATTCAAATCTTCTCAAGGAAAATATTCAAAACTCCTGAATTTCACTGTTCATCGCACACAAGGTGCTCAGTGAAATGTCTAGCCCAACTAACATAGCCTAACCTCTCCCAATCTTGTGCAAAGTCTAGATTTGATCCTTAGAGACCACATCCCACTCAAAAACCGTGGTTTAGTAGGCCTTCTCCTCCTCTTGCGCGCGCCGCCCTGGCGTCCGACTTCGCTGTGCGCCGAGCCACCCTGCGTCGGCTTTGGGGCCGCTTGCACGTGCCCGATCGTCTTGGCGCGCCATCGCCCGTCCGACGCCCTCAGACCGCCGCCGCCGCACCAATCTTGATGACAACAAAGCCGGGACGACCTCCGCCGCAAGAAATCGCTGCTCGACACCGTGCGCTCCCATCCAAAGCCGCTGCCGAGTGCAATTTCGCTCCTACTCGAGGTGAATCGCGCCAATTCTTGCCACACGGTTGGATTAAAGATAAACGGTGGTTTCCCCTCTCACAATTTAAACCATTCACCCCCGAGCCGGCCGTTTTAACCCTCGCTGCCGCCCCGCGTCGCGCCCGGATTGGCGCCAACACGTCGCCAGCCGTTTCTACCCATGGTCAAGCCAATCCTTCTTCGGTAAGTTTTCAAACGTGGCCTCCCACCACTCAAATTGACCTTGGCCACCCTCTTACAGTCTCTGCCACCTTTGCCATATCCAATCCTTGAGCTCATCCATGGCGATGATGGCGTCCGAGCTCCTCCAATTCTCTTGGCCCTATAAATAGGACCCCAATCCCTTCCTTGTCCATCATCGATCATCAACAATCATAGCCCCACAACTCCGAAGCTCTGCTTCACCAATCCATTCCATCAACCACTCTCACCCGTCGGTCGAACACCTTGTGCGCGATCGACTCCACACCCCTCCATCCATCCTCCATCCTAAATACCCCTTAGAACACCTTATATCAACTATGTTCTAGTATACTAAGTCCTAACCGAAGCTCTGCATCGAGTTTTACCTCGCCGCACCAAGCCGAGCACCGCTGTCCCCGCGTTGCTCTGTTCTTCGCCGCCGAGAAGATTTTCCGGCTGCAATCCGTCATTTCAACCAATCTCGGTGAGTTCTTCCGTTTTAACCATATATATACTCCCTAGATTCCATTTTAGCAATCACTTTGCACTATCATGCCACCCTCTGGGCTACCGACGTAAGCACGGCCGCCGCTAATGGAGGCGCTCGTCGGCAAGTATGCTCCGCACCTTGCCAAAGGTCGGCAAGCTGCTCAAACCCTTCTAGGTACCTCATAGATGCTCTAGAACCCCTCCCCGAGCCATGTCTAACTCACATCACCCCGATCACCTTCACGGCTTAACTATGCCACTGCCGCCCTAGCCGCTAGCTCAATCACATACTAAATTAACCCCTCCGCCGCCGCTCGCCATCGCCGGAGAACCCTAGCTCCCTCCCCTCCTCGGCCGCAACCCCTTTCCCCCTCTAGCGCCACCGCAATCCCAAACCCTAGCACCGCCGGCCGCATTTGGGGATCCGCTGGAGGTAGAAGAAGAGAAGAGAGAGAGAGACTGACAGGTGGGACCCGCACACAGTGCCATTTCACATTTAATTGATTTTCAAACTTTAGAAGCCCATATCTTTTAAAATATAGATCTAATTCCAATGAAACTTGGACCAATATTCTTCTAAAATCATTCTCTATCTTTTGAGACCCCTTTTGTTATTTTTCTATTTTATTTTATTTTCCCTATTTTTCTTATTTTTTTTATTTTATTTGAATTCCTTTTGAATTTGAATTTTATATGCTTAACCCTGGGTCTTGAGGATTCTTCTGACACACTAGATAATATCAATCAATCTCAAGACATCGAGCAAGGCAAGTTACCATATACCTTTTGATCATTTAAGCCTATATTTTACAAACTATTTATTTATAGCCTTCTATTCAATATTCTATTTTATATGCACAATTCAACCATAGAAACCCAGATAATTTAGTATTGCTTACTCTGCTTATAATCTGGTTAAAATATCTTATACTTAGATTGGGACAGTACGTTAGAATTGGATGATTTCCTGGTGGCTAGTACTGTCTCGATTGATATAGTTATTACCAGGTACTTATGTCGAACGAACGGGTAAGTCCGCAGTTTCTACAATGGGGACAGACCTAGTTATTATGTTAATTAGCAATGTGGTACCTCTATATAGTGGTTCTTATTTTTAAGTCCTCGCGCAGGAGGCAACTATAGCCGCGAAGGGCAACTTTTAACCATTACCATGTACTGGTAAATGATTTGTGATACTCGAGTATAAATTATATGGTATATTTCTAAACCCTGATCGAGATGACGTGGTGTCATACGATCAGTTCCCCTTAAATACCTCGGGAACGCCAGAACTCCTCTTGCTGCTGTTAACATTACGTTCAGAGCATATGAGGATATAAGTTCATGGAACAGGTGCCACAATTGTTAATAACTTAATACTGGGCCATGATTATCAGCAAGTTGTGGACTACGGGTAAAGCGTACATCTGCTGCAGTAGAATATCTTTGAAACTATTCGAATAGCCGTACTCATGGAGTTGAGTACCAGGACTCATATGGTATCCTGGTTAGAAATTTAAAGTCTACGTATTTACAAATTCTTGCTATAATTCTTCCAGATTGTTTATTACTGCTTTATGCAAAGAACCCTACCATATACCAATGCATAACATATTTCCATGATAACTTGTTGAGTATTGTGAATACTCATCCTTGCTCCTATAACCCCTTTTTCAGATTTGGGTCAAGAGGAGGACCCCTATGACTATTACTACGATGACCCCGATAATTTAGAAAATCCCTAAAGGTTATACCTCCCTAGTCAGAATGTATAGAAACTTCTGCTGTGTATTAATTCTAGTTGATCAATTAGGTGAGTACCTATTATTGTAAAACCCTTAGTATTGTAAAACTTTAACGTATGCAATGAAGAACCAGTTATATTGTATGTATCAATATTTACTGATCCAGGGATTGATACATTAATCATAGTCGGATCCAAGTAATTAGTTCTAGGACCCGACACCCGTCTACACCTAAAGGTCTGCAAAAAACGTCATTTTTCCATGTGGGTGGCCCTCATTGTTAATTTTGGTAATTAATGATAAGCACTAATTGTGGACTAACTATTCTATTTTAGTGATATACTTTGAGTTAAGACTACCGATGATTAAAATTGATTGCACAAAGCAATGGAACAAAGATGGTAAATCTAGTGTTTTTATTTTAAATGATTGACGCGTTGGGCGATCAAATTTTGCTAGGTTTATTTCTAGCTTTGCCATACTATCAAGGGGTAATGACCTAGATAAAGAGTTGATTAAAATGCCATTAGGTTATTTGCATTGTCACTTGGTTTGTTTTTATTTCATAAATAATTCTCTACTTAAGGCCCATCTGACAGTGGGCTAAGTGCCGGTCTGACCGGTGTGTCTAACTGAGTGGCTGGTGAGTCGGGATATTGGCCTTGGCTTGGTGATCCAGAGCCGCCAGAGCTGATGCCGGTCTGACCAGCTAGTTGTTGCCCATGCATTAAATGCACAGTAATGGCTAGTGGTCTGACCCCGGCCCATGGTGGCCTGACCCTCTGACAACTGAGGTTTGGGATTTCGACCCTAATGGCTAGTTTTTGTAAGTGGGGGTATAAATACTCCCCCACTAATAAGAAGGGGGCTCTCTTGACACTTCCATACATCCCTTGAAATCATTCTCACACCATTTGAGCTCTAGTTCATCCTTTGTGGTTGTTACAGAGTAGTTTGAGCCATGTCAAGTGCATTGCATCATCTATTGAGCTAGTGTGGCACTTGATCATCTTTGAGCCGAGTGGTTACTTGTTACAATTGGAGGAGTGGCCCGGTGACCTCTCCCTCTCCGAGAAGATTGTGGAAAAGGCCCATTGTTGTTTGTGAGTGGTTTGGAGTTCATCACCTTCGGAGCGAAGGAAGAACTACCCTAGTAATTGAGGCTTGGGTAGTCCACCTCGAGGCCGGATCCCACCTTGCCCACCCCTAGTCGAAGGGGGCTCGGTGGCTTCATGAATTGAGCGGTGGCGAAGTTTGGATCGCCTCAACGGGGATTAGGAAATCGGTGAGTTTCTGAACCTCGGGTGAAAAATTGCTTGTCTTTTGTCTTTGCATTTACTTTTGTGCAATTTACATTCATAGAAACATACTTGAGCCCTTATCACCCTAGGATTGCAAAACTTTAATCTAGTTGCTTAGTTAGTCTTATCCTTCACCAAGTCTCGCACTTTAGGTTTGTTTTGATTAGGTATCATTTATTTTTAATATCGCCTATTCAGCCTCCTCTAGTCGACATCTCGATCCTAAGGCATGCGGGCGCTTAAGCCGATCGTCTGTGAAAATAAAAATCACAAAAAAATAATAAAAACTCTAAAAATCCAAACCCTAGCCCCGAAACCTTAGATCCATTGCCATCTGGTCGCTGCGACCACCTGCTTGTGGTTGAGGTCATCATTGTCACCATCGAGGTCATCATCGTCGCGGGGGAAAGCCGCCGCTGCCAGATCCACAAGGGGGGAGGGTGGCCGGCGCATATTCGTGCGGGGGACGGCCGCCGCCACCGGATCCGTGCGTGGGATGGCCGCCGCCTGCTAGAGCCCGTGCTCGAGCCCTCCACCGCCGGAGTGAGTACTTATTTACCCATCAAGATACTTTATAAGCATGTGTATACAAATATGAATGAAACTACCTCGAAATGCAAGGAAACTTTAGTTTCATCATTTTATACGTAAGATATTGAAATAATAAGAAAGTAAATAACAATAAATTCCCATTATCCTTGACAACATTTTATGTTTAAAACTACTTATACCCCAGGAATAGGAATCACCCATATGACGTAACTCCAAGACCGGGAGTACGACACATTCGAATGATTTATTTTCACCTCTACTAAGATAGTCCAGCTTTACCCACACAATGTCCATAGCTAGCTAGGTTGAACACAACAGAGCTGTCAATGGCGAATCTAGAATGAAAACTGAGGTGGTGTTTTATATAAATTGTTCTAAAAGGCCAAACAACATGGAAATAAGAATATGCCTGTAAATTGCTAGTGTAACTTAAATTAATAAGCTACCTAACCATATTATAGATTGAAACTTCTTTTGGTGCTCGATGAACATGTGAAAACCATCAAAATATTTAACCCAACTTGAATTACCGAATTACCAATCATCTTTTAGGTTTTTGGAACATACCATGGAAAATAAAATTTTAACTGCTATATCTACGTTGACTATGTGGCAAATCACATAATGATTGGTGATGAAACAGAAATGATCCAAAAGGAGAAGAGAAAAGAGTTGGAGGGGTCACCGCTAAAATCTACATCAAGTCTCAAATCAATAAAGTTGTGTCGCCTATCTAATGCCATTGTATGCGGTTCCTTGTTGTGCGGCCGCCGGTCGATGCCCTTGTTCTGTATATCGGTATATGTGATTGTCTTGTCGCGGCCGCGGCAGCTCTGCTTGTGTATTCTTCCGCTGCCACCCGCACCGCAACTTTCCTCAACTACGTGCCTAACCCTCCTTTACAGGCCAACAAAATTAGCATGACCCATTAAGCCTAGTATTGCATGGGTGCCAGAACCCAAACACCAACATATCGTCTTCCTCCTCCGATTGCGTAGAATATTTGCTAGCGCTGTTGAAGAGAGGTACCTGGGATCATCGGACGAAGCTAGGGTTGAAGCCCCAACAAGCCCCAATGGTAGATTCGCCCCTGAGAGCTGTTCGAGAGTCTACATACTAATAGTTACTATATGGTGGGGTATAAACCCATCAGAGTAGTCGAATTCTTGCCAGGCCTAGGCAAGTTTAGCTTTATCGTCATACTTTCATGAGTCCCACTGTTGTGAAAAACATATCAACCATACTTCATACAGATGTTCACCCCAAAATTGCTCCTAATGAGCTAACCAATAGTCTTTCATGTAGTGGGATAATGTACTACGCTAAGTCCAATACTCGGTCATGTGGATGGACACAAACTATGCCATTTTGCATGGTATAAGAGGGTAATTTATAATCCGGTTAAACCACCAAAGCTATCACAATTATCTAATCTTTACATATCCATAACTTCAATATTTATAACCCTCAACTCAGAAATGCCCATTTGAACAAGATTCCTAAACTTGTAAAGATATTTGGAAAGTAAAGCACATAAAATGATGTTCGATGTATCTTTCTATGATCTGACGTGATAGTGCTTGAAAACATTAAATATTATTCTAGATCACTACAATGAAGTATAAAATCTACATATGAGATGCTAAAAGAGAAAGCCATAAGGTGGTAAATATATTACTAAAAAAGCATAATATGATTAACTCATGCATGAAAATTTTCTATTATTTTATGGGTTCAAAATTTTAGCTGTGTCTTGCATTGCGTCTTGAAATTTTCAGTGCCTTCAGCGTAGTTGGCTAGGTCCACGTCAGATCGTTAGCTCCTATGATTTCAACGGGATCTTCTGTATTGTCTAATGTACGTATATGAAAAAGAAAAAATAAAGCCTATAAGGGAAAATACTACAAATAAATAGTAAACTAAAGGAATAAATAAAATTTGAGCAAGAAAGAGGGGAAGAGAAAATAGGTCAAAGGATATGTAAATTTTTGAATGAGAAAGGTATTGGTTTATAAATTTTGGTATTTGGATAAATTTTAGAAAAGAAATAAAATTATGTGGGGTTCACCGGTAAGGTTTATTTTCTAGCCAATTGGGTAGCATAATGGCTATATATTGGATCTTCTAGTCGATGCTATAGTCGAGCAACACAACGACTAGGGAGCTAGGAGGTTGGTGCAAGATGGCAGGGTGGAAAGGTGTTACTCTATAGGCGATCCTAGCAGCTAGGATCGCATAGAGCACAAAAAGCTAGTGTGCAGCGTGCTATGGAGGTCTAGGGGAAGAGAGAAGCTTGGACCACTGTATGCGTCAAGGTGTGTGGTGCGAGAAGCAACACTTCGGCCTTAGGAGCGTTGCCAGCCTCTACCGTCCTTAGTTCGACGTCGAGGCGTTAACCATGAACGTCCCCATGGAGGACCAAGAGTTCCCACAGAGACTGTATAGTGGCTAAGGGGTAGAGGAAGATATAGATAAATTTAAAAGGTATTGAAATAATTTTAGAATTAGAAGGTATTTAAGTAAATAAAGGAATTCAAATAAAATTGTAAAATAGAAAATCCCCCGCAAAAAAAAACAAAATTAGGTATCAAAGTAAAGAGTTTGAATTTATACAAATTTAGGTCCGACATTCACTGAAATTGGATCTACGGTTTGAGAGATATGGGTTCTTGAAGTTTGAATTTGAAATAAATAAAATAAAAGATAAATTTTATTGTGGAAGTAGGGCCCGCTTGTCAGGTCTCTCCTATCTGTTGTTTTCTCTTCTTCCTCCTTGCGACAACAGACAGAGAGGAGAGGGAGAGGAGGGGGCACGACTCGAGCGGTTTGACGGTTGGAGACTGTACCGGAAATGGAACACTTCAGTCTTAGGAGGGTTATGCTGGGCTGTACCGTCCTCGGTTCGATGTTAACCGCGAACGTCCCCATCGAGGACTTAGAGTTCCCACTGCAGTTGTATAGAGGCAGTATAAGGGTAGAGGATGACACGGATAATTTAAATTGAAAAAAATAAATTTGAAAGGGTATTGAAATAATTTTAAATTTAGAATGTATTTAGATAAATAAAATAATTCAAAATAAAATTTTAAAAACAGAAAAATTGGTATCACAGTAAAGTGTTTGAATTAATACAAATCAAGGTCTAGGTTTCATTTGAATTGGACCTACGGTTTGAGATACAGGGGCTCGTGAAGTTTGAATTTGAAATAAATCAAATAAAGAGGTGGGCCCGCTTGTCCGGTACCTATTCTTCCTTGTGTTGCGCCAGACAGAGAGGAGAGGGAGAAAGAGAAACAGGGAAAGAGGGGCGCGGCTCCAGCGGCCTGGCGCTCCCAGCGGCGGTGGCTAGGGGCGGCGCCGGAAATGGAACGGAGGCTGGCGGTGGATGGCTCCGGGGTGAGGGCGACGGCCGGCGGCAGTGAGAGGATTTGGGGAGACAGAGAGAAGGAGGAGTTTGAGATTTGATGGGGATAGAATGGTGGACTGGCCTCGCCGGCCTTTATAGGCAACGGAGGCAGTGGAGGGAAGCAAGTCGACGACGGAACGACGCGGCGTCGGATAGGGATGCGAAGAGACGGATGTCCTCGCCGGATTGGCCGGCAATGGCTGTTCGAAGGGCGGCGGCGACGCGTGGCTAGGGAGGTAGCGCGGCGTCGTGTGCCGGAGTGGCGAAAAGCTGCGGACGGCGGCGGCAGCAGCGGGAATGGAGATGGCGGCGTCGGCCACGGGGACTTCATCGTGACACAAAACCTAGTCCGATTCCGATTCTGTCTGCCTTACACACTTCGCCCGTTCGAGACGAGTCAGCGGCTCAGTTCAGTACATAGTGCGATGCACGCACGGATTCGGACTCGGAGAGATTTGCCGATCCTCTGGCCTCTCTACGTGTCGGACAAGGTAGCTCGAACCCGTCCTCTTAAGCAGCCACACCAACAACAACGCCGTCGTCCCCGCAAGTTCAAGACAAACTCGTCGTCGATTGTCGCTCTCCAACGACCATGGGTCAAGCCAATTCCGCACTACAGGTGATCAGCGGCAACCCGGGCGCCCTGAGGGACAAGCTGCATGCGGCCAGCGGAAGCTGTCCGCCGGCGAACTACCGCGACGGCGCCGTCGTGCTCGAGAACGCCGTCCTGCTGTCGCTTCTCGCGGAGCTCGGCGCGTCGACGCCGACGTGCGTCTACTTCGGGCAGGCCCCCAGGGGCCAGCAGACCAACCTCCTGCTCGGCCGCCTGGGCCTCGCCAGGGGCTCCGTCGCCGCCCGGCACATCACGGAGGCCTTCACCGACGGCGAGCGCAACCTCGTGATCGGCGACGGCGGCGACGGGCGGCACGGGATGGAGGTGCCGGTGTTCGACGCCGAGGGGCGGCGGTACGGCCTCACGTGCGGCTACTCCGACTACGCCATGTGCTACCGTCTCTTCGGCGCCGCCAGGGAGTTTGGCCGATTCAGGGCGAACAACAGAGAGGTGCGCGACGTCGCCGTCGGCAAGGACAAGCTGATGAAGGTTTTCACCTTCCGCTCGCCGGCGCTGCGGCCGGTAGAAGTAGACCTCGACGACGGCCACCCGGACGGCGCTCTCGGCATGATCGTTCTGTTCTACGACCTCGACGCCAAGGAGGCCGTCAAGAACGAGTTGCTGGACACCGACACTCTGACCGTGAACCAGATAATGAAGCATTATCCGAAACTAGCTCAAATGATGTTAAACTAGAGTCAATGTCGTCGTAGGCAAGACCCATCTGTGGCAAATTATGGGACTAATGTCTCTCTGTGTTGATTATTTTTGTTACTTCTTTTTGTCTTTCTTGGGAATCCATATGTAATGATGATGATCGATTGTGTGAAAGTATTTTTATCTTAATCTATCTATCTATCTATTATCTATCTATCTATCTATCTTCTATTATATACTAAAAGTCCATTAATCTTCCTACAAACGCTCTCAAGCCGCCACATAGACATCCTATAAACGCTCCTAGATCGCCACGTGGCAGGAAAAATTCAACCCCTCTATTTTCATTTAAGTCGGTGGACCCGATATTTTAGACCGTTATATTAGATCTTTTAAAATTCCACCACTCCTAATCTTCTTCCGTGTACGTAATAGGGTGTAGAAAAAGAACCTCCCTACTAATCTACTGCACGTGCACGTATGACACAATTATTTGTGTGTGAATTTTTCGTTTTGAACAACTCTTATGCACAAGAAGTTTTGTAGAAGTTGGTCTCGGCAAGATGAACAAACCTGCCTTATGAATATCTTATACATATAACAACTTAGCACGACGCATAATCTGTGCATTAATTTGTACACCTATCGAAAAGTATCCATCCATAATCACAGTACAGAATTGTAGTGTTGTGCCCATTGTCAATGTCATTAGCAGATTGAAGTAGTGTCTGTGCGATGATAAGAAAAATACGTACAAAATGTTTGCTAGATAAAAGCCAAAAAAAATTGCATACATACGTAGGACACACCATTCTCCAAAAAAAAAACATACATAATACCTACCTATGCAAGATCAGGAAAAAAAATAATGATCCCCTCTCGATGCTCAGATTAAAAGTTGTTATGTTTGTATGCTTATGATCTATCCGCCTAAGCTTACATACTTAGTACAAGCTATTCGCTGAAAAAAACATATATGGATGCTACCTAGGAATGTACTATTGCACGGGGAAAAAATAAAGAAAAATAAACAAAAGTTCGGATCTATAATAAAAAAAGATATATCAAAACCCACTAACTCCTATGTTAGTGAGAGATTGTTACTCGAGCAAATATTTTTCTACATGGTACTCGGTAGTGTCAGCCGACTTCACATGTTAGGAAGACATTCACATTTAATTCTAATCGTATTACCCTATTAATTGGTACGGATGGTTATCTATAATAGATTTGGACATAAGACATGGAGAACTATATATGTCTGAAGTATTCGTGATTTTTTTATTGTATTACTAATGTTCTAGGCTCTTTTTATGGTACTAAAACAATTCCATTTATTAAAAGGGACCTAACTTTTAAGACAATAATAATCTGTAGTGGTGATAGCTGAGTTTACATGTAAGCAGGACTAAGTGATTATTGTTTGAAATTTGAGAGACATTATTATCATTTAGTGTATCAAAGTCTATCATCTATTTCACTTTCACGGTATAAGTATTTTTTCTTCTTTTTTAGTTACCATTATATGATAATTTACCATCTCCTACAGTGAATATCTAAGATGAATATGGTGAGATAATACTTCTTTTTTAGTGTTCTTTTTATCATCAAAACATAAAATACCCGTGCATCAGCACGGGCTTCCTTCCTTGTTTATCGAAATTGCTAAATAAACTTTTAGCTAAATTGCTAGAACCGCGCGTTGCTATCTTCTCTAATTGACCGGCCTGGTTGATTAAGATTATTCAACAAATTATTACAGCCAATTATCTAGTTGACCAATTATCTACTTGACTTTAAGGATAAATTGATTATTTTTTTCTAAAAAGGTTAACAAATAGCTTAAAGCGAGTGGTCTAAGCATGCAGTAAAAGAAAGTTTCCTTAATTAGACTAACTATTGATCTTTCGACACATTTGGAGTTTCAAATCTTGCACAATTTTCAACTAATGGATATACCCCATTTTGAATGAAATAACAAAAAAAAAGTAAACATGTATAAATCGTAAGTCTAGAGAAAAAAATATTGTATAATCTAATTTTGGTGCACCATAATTGAGTGGAATTGGTCAGTAACTAAGTACAAGTCATATGCAACCCGTGGTTGGAATCAGGCCCCTATTGATTCAAAGGAAATTCATAGGAACTTTAGAGGATTTCATATCTATAGGAATTTTTTCTAGCCCTTTGAATCAAAGGAATGGATCTTATGGAATCCTATGAAATGCCTAATACCATGCAAGTTTTGAAGGAATTCTAGCATGAGGTAGAACCTCATGGAAACTTTCCTTCGAGTCTTTATCTCTCCTCTAATTCCTGCGTTTTTCCCGTGGTCGAATCAAACGGCAATTCCTGTATTTTTCCTGTGTTTTTCAATCCTCTGTTTTACACTTACATTCCTATTAAAATTCTCTGTTTTTCCTATTCCTACGTTTTCTCATTCCTGCGATTCAAAGAGGTCCTCAATTACATAGATTTACTTATGCTTAGTAGAGAAAAAAACAATGAAAGGAGCCCAACAATCAATCACAAGTGAAATATGGCGCTGTGCCATTAATTTGCCTGGCCATGATCAGTTTTTTCTCCATCATCATTGATAGCCCAAGTCCAGCACCAGGAATTCATGGCTTCTTCAGACTTTCATATATCACAATGGCAGCATATCACCAGACCATGTGCGGAGATAAACTTTTTAGCTAAATTGCTAGCTAACTCGCTTGTTCCAGCCAAGTCCAAATCCAACAACGCAATGCACATCAAAAGATGCATGGCTAGATAGCTCGCTTGCTCCGGCCATCTTGGGATCGGGAGGCCTCTGGAATACATGCACGTTTGGTTACAATCTGCACTTGAGTTGAAAACTGCAGTGGCGCAGTCTCGCGCTTCATATAAAATACATCTATTTCATGAATTGAAACTAGTGCTTCATTTTACACCTGATGACTTGGAGGGCGTTCCCTTCACCATGGAAAACTTTCTGATACTCCAAGTCACTGAACTGAACAACGATATGTAGGTCATCTTTGCCTTTTGAGAAGTTTTTCATTGTTTGCATTCTAAAAATGCTCGCCGGTGCGGCGATGAGGCGCTTTGACAGGCTAGAAAACGGCCGGCCACCTGCAGGCTGACGTCAGCCTCAGGATAATCATCTTGTTCTCGGATATAAGGATATGCTGCCGCCATCACCCTGATGTGTTGAGGCAGATAACCAAGCACCCGGAAGCATTACAGTTGAACATATTTGAACTGAAAATAATTGTACATTTTCTTTCAAGGACCTTGATGGTCCATGATCTGTATAAATACTTTAATTTCATCTTCAATACCTTCACTATGTAGTCAACATTACTAGGCCAAAAGATACACTGTCATAGCTGAAAATGTTCGTAGCACCATCACGGCCGGTGTGACTATGCATGAACAGAGTTATGCTTGTTTAGAAAAAATCAACAGCGCAACTCAGTATACATTCACAAACTCTATTAATGCATGGTCAAACTTGTTAGTTGGTGTAAATAGCACGACCAATTGGATAAGTTAGTACATCATACATAATTAAAGGAGTACTTATATTTATGCGGCCATATTTTTTATGGAAAAAATAGTCAATATATATTTACACTGTAAATCTCTAAATTACATATGTAATTTTAGTATATATATTATATTTCTTACTAATGTTTTTAAACTTGCTACCTAACTAAACTGATAATACTTTCAAGCTACACAAATAAACTAAATAAATATTTATCTTAGTTATTCTTAATATAGAATATAGAGTAAAAACAGGGGGTGTAGTGGTGGTGGTGTTTGGATGGGGGTATTGGCACCCTCCGGCACCCCTAGCTACGCCACTGGCCTCGCGGGCTTTTATAGGCAATGGAGGCGGTGGAGGGAAGCAAGTCAACGATAGAACGACTCGGCGTTGGATAGGGATGTGAAGAGTCGGCGCCGGATTGGCCGGCGATGGTGGTTTGAAGGGCGACGGCGACGCGTGGCTAGAGAGGTAGCGCGGCATCGTGTGGCGGAGGCGAAAAGCTGCGGACGGCGGCGGCAGCGGGAATGGCGATGGCTGCGTTGGCCACGGGGCTTCATCGTGACGCAAAACCATGTCCGACTCCGATTCCGTCTGCCCTGAGCCCCTGACTACACACTTCGCCAACGACCTAACTAAAAAAAATCTTCCAATATTAATTCATGTAATTAATAATCTAAAAATATTATTTTGTTCCTATGGATGTATTCTAATGGGACAAACCACTGTGCATTAGATGGCTACTAAATATAATTAAAGCACCAGTACTTCATGGTTTCTTCAGGCTTCAGAACGAACAAAGCTGGACGGCAGCATACAAGCTAGCGGACGATGTGAAATTGCTAAAATAACTTTTAGCTAAATTGCTAGAACCGCGCATTGCTATCTTCTCTAATTGACCAGCCTGTTTGATTTAGATTATTCAACAGATTATTGCAGCCAATTATCTAGTTGACCGATTATCTACTTGACTTTAAGGATAAATTGATTATCTTTCTAAAAAAGTTAACAAATACTCCCTCCGTTTCAAAATGTTTGACACCGTTGATTTTTTAGCACATATTTAACTGTTCGTCTTATTAAAAAAATTGTGAAATTTGTAAAACTATATGTGTTCATGAAAGTATATTTAATAATGAATCAAATGATATGAAAAGAATAAATAATTGCTTAAATTTTTTAAATAAGTCAACAGTGTCAAATATTTTGAAATGGAGGGAGTAGCTTAAAGCGAGTGGTCTAAGCAATGCTGTAAAATAAAGTTTCCTTAATTGGACTAACTATTGATCTTTCAATCAACAGATTTGGAGTTCCAAATCTTGCACAATTTTCAACTAATGGATATGATACGGGGAATGACCGACCTTCTTGACGTAAGATCCGGATACACTGTGAAACCTCACGAACTGGATGAACAATACGCTGCCCGTGCAACGCACCTTTCACCATGAATTCGCAAAGCCACACGCTTTGATAGGTTGATCCACCTGACCACGCAAAAGTGGATCTATTGCCCCCTCAATTCCCTGCAAGGAAAAGCAAGAACAATCTATGGCAGAACTCCCAATCCCTCTCTCTAGTTTGGCAGCGGCGGCACAAAACCTAGAAGAAGAATAAGAGCAAATTTGTTGCAATTTTCATTAGAATAAACGTGGTCTGACCTTTTTGGTCAAGCACAAGGCCTTCAAATCTGAGCACAGAAAAGAGCAACTATTAGGTAGTAAATTATGCTCACTAATATCATAATTCAAAGTAATTAGGAACAGATTCACCTTATTTCGAATTTCCCATGCACGTGGTCGTGTCATAGGTCCCTTATACGTATTGGAGATTGTTGGATCGGGAGTGGCAGTTGTAGAAGAATGTGAGGAGCTAGGTAGGTCCTCATCAGGATATACCCTGTTTTGAATGGAATAAAAAAACATGTAAAAAATCATAAATATAGAGAAATAAAATATTGTATAATCTAATTTTGGTGCACCATAATTGAGTGTAATTGGTCCGTAACTAAGTATAAGTGCTATATAATTGATTCTAACCGTTGGCAGGGTTTGAAATTTCGGTTCGAAATTTCCAAAATTTCACCCCTACTGGCATGCTCAAATCTCACCTGAGATTTTTGGTTTTTTGCTCTTTTTTTTTGTGAATTTGGTCAAATTTTATTCAAATTCATTCAAATTTTAGAATAATTTTGGCTCGAAATTTCCGAAATTTCATTAATTTCGGTAACCCCCAGCATAATATTCAATTTCGAAATTGAAAACCCTGACCTTAGGTTGGATATATAGGAACATGATTTTTAATACAATAGTAGAAAAAAAAGAATGATATATAGGAGCCCAAAAATCTATCACAAGTGAAATGCAAAACCGTTCTTTAATTTAGAAAACATATATTTTTTCATAATTTGTAGAGTAAATAATATGTTTTAATAATTTCACGAATAATCTAAAAAAAATATGGCGCTGCGCCATTAATTTGCCTGGCCATGATCAATTTTTTCTCCATCATCATTGATAGCCTAAGTCCAGCACCAGGAATTAATGGCTTCTTCAGACTTTCATATAGCACAAGCTGGATGGCAGCATATCTAAAAAAATTAGATAAACTTTTTAGCTAAATTGCTAGCTAGCTCGCTTGTTCCAGCCAAGTCCAAACCCAACAACACAATGCACATCGAAAGATGCATGGCTAGCTCGCTTGCTTCGGCCATTTTGGGATCGGGGGGCCTCTGGAATACATGCATGTTTGGTTGCAATCTGCACTCGAGTTGGAGAGCGCAGTGGCGCAGTCTCGCGCTCTCATATAGAATAGATATATTTCATGAATTGAAACTAGTGCTTCATTTTACACCTGATGACTTGGAGGTCGTCCCCTTCTACATGGAAAACTTTCTGGTGCTCCAAGTCACCGAACTGAACAAGGATATGTAGGTCTTTGCTTTTCAAGAAGTTTTTCAGCGTTTGCATTCTAAAAATTACTAGCCGGCGATGAGGCGCTTTGACAGGTTAGAAAACAGCCAGCCACCTGCAGGCCGACGTCACCCTCAGGATGATCATCCTGTTCCCGGATCTCAAGGATATCCTACCGTCATCATGGAGGTCACCCTGATGTGCTGAGGCAGATAACGAAGCATTGGAGCATTAGTACTGGAAGCATTACAGGTACCGGGAAGGCAGATGTAATGAAGCTGAAAATATTGAACATTTGCTTTCAAGGACCATGATGGTCCATGATCTGTATAAATACTTTAATTTCCTCTTCAATACCTTCATTATTTAGTCAACATTACTAGGCCAAAAGATACACTGACATAGCTAAAAATGTTCATAGCACCATCACGGTGTGACCATGCATGAACATTGAACAGAGTTCTGCTCGTGAGAAAAAAAATCAACGGCGCAACTCAGTATGCATTCACACAACTCTGTTTACATGGTCAAACTTGTTAGCTCGTGTAAAAAGGACGATCAATTGGATAAGTTAGTACATCATAGATAATTAATAACTCATGGATTCTTCAGAGCACCAGAAGGATGCTAGAAGATCAGACAGGCATGTGCACAGCTTAATTCACCCATATTGCTACTAGAACCGCTCCTCACTCCATTCAATTTATAAACTGCGCTGGGTCACGATTCAATTCCTTGTAATATAAGTTCTCCATCCATACCTATATAGCAAAATGTTCTAGACCAATATAATGTTAGCATTGATCACATCAGCCAAGTGCAAACCCTGCAACAAACGTACGCTATGCATCAAGATCAAAATGCGTTGCTAGCTAGCTACTCCCTCCGTTTCACAATGTAAGTCATTCTAGCATTTCCCACATTCATATAGATGTTAATGAATCTAGACGTCATTCTAGCATTTCCCACATTCATATAGATGTTAATGAATCTAAATATATATAGATGTCTAGATTCATTAACATCTATATGAATGTGGGAAATGCTAAAATGACTTACATTGTGAAACGGAGGGAGTAGCTTGCTATCTCACCAGCCGATTTGGGGTTGGGAGACCTCTGGAATGTGTGAGTGCTTGGTTGCACTCTACACTGGAGCTAGAGGCTCCTATCATACGTGCAGTTGCGGCAAGCAGCCTTCTTTCGTGGAGCTAGTCATGGTCCTGCGCTTGAACTCTAGACATGGACAGAGGGATAACCGGATAAGCAGATGAGACCGATTAGCGTGCGGCAGCGTTGTTGAGCGGAATTAGGAACGTAGCAGCACGCACGGAGAAAGATTGCCATACAGAACCACTGCTCTTTGGAGACATACGAAGGGACCCCTGGTTTGGGGGGGGCACATAAATGGACATTACACAATATTTCATACATAATGCCCATGAGATTTCTAGAATTTGAACACTGACTTTACTTTCAAGTGCGCCTAACCCTAACCATACCTCATAATGTTCTTATGTTTTAAAAATTATATAAACTACACATGAATAAACATGGTAGTTCAACTTCACACATTTAAACTCCTACAAAATGTTTAAAAAAACAAATTCCATAGTTCTAACCTTATCCATTCCCATACATGCCGGAATATGGGAAAAAAAGGTAAATCACCATGAATCATCCCTACAAATATTAAGATGGAACTGCCATGTTACATCCTGACCCTCAATCCCTAATTCACAATGCATCCCAAGCCACATTTCCTAATCCAAGGTTTCAACAAAACTACTCAATATACATGGGCAGATAATGGGGAAATTACGGTTTTCCGAAAGAGTTTACCTTGTGAATAGATCTCCAAAGCAATCCCCATGAATTCCCTTTAGATTTGGTGTAGATTTGAGGAGATTTGGAGAGAGGAGGAGAGAGGGCGCAAGGGTCTAGCGAACCCTAGCCAGAGAAAGGAACCAGGAGGAAGAAGAGGAAGGCTCAACCAACACGCAGGGCTAAGTGTCCAAACTCGGCGCTAACGGGCCTGGTGGTGAGGTTGGGAGCTAAGCGCCAAAGGCAGTTGGCATTGAGGACTACCATATTAGCAAGGGGATCAACTCAAGAGCCATCTAGTTACGGGGTCAACGCTAATGGGCCTAGCACTGACCCTTCCGACCTTAGCACCAACGTTTCTGGTGCTTAGCTCATGGTCCTTTTTTTTTAAGCTTTTACACGGTCTAATGTCGAAATAAGTATTTGAAAAGGGTCAGTTTGTCAAATTTTCAGCCATCTATGAGCCCAAGTCCAAACACAACAACAACGCAATATATATGCATCAAAAGATACATGGCCAGCTCGCTCGCTTGCTCCAGCCTTTTTGGGATCGGGAGGCCTCTAGAATACACCATGCTTGGTTGGAGCTTGCACATGTGTTGGAGACCGTTGCCGCGCGCTCTCGTGCAAAGCACAACTATTTCATGAAACTAATGCTTCGTTTTGCATCTCATGACTTGGAGGGCATCCGCTTCTCCATAGAAAACTACCTGGTGCCCCAAGTCGCTGAGCTGAACAAGGCTATGCGCATCTGCACGAAGCTCTATGCCTATTCCTCACCGTTGGTGATGCGCTTTGACCGTCTAGAAAATGTCTGGCCTGTGGCCACCTGTAGGACAAGATCTTTCGGATGATCATGGACCTCTTGAGGATATGCTGCCACCACCTCGGAGGAGATGTTGGGTACACATGATGTTTAAGTAGATAACCAGTGAAGCATTAGAGCATTAGCGCCGAAAAAACTACGGTTTAGAGTAATTGTTTCAATTAGATATCATATAAAACTAAAACTAATTATATTCGCAAATAGATGGCGTCTATGGAAGGACTTGTTTTTCAATAAAAATCTTTAATCATGAACACAGTACCCACTCTATGGAGTTCCACATATTTTTGATCCTGTCTCAACATATGAAGCTGAAAATAATGAACATTTAATTTGAAGGACCATACATTTACTGCAGAGATCGTAGAACTTGATTTTTTATTTCTGAAAAGGCGAGAAGCCTTCTGCATTGATAAAGAGGATTGTAGAAAACAACTGTACACAGAGCTTGATTTGATTTGAAGCTCTATATCTACAAGTATCTTGCTTGAGTACATATACTTCGAAATGTACCTGAAGTGTACATATACTTGAATACCTGTCCTAGCACTGAACCATGAGACTATTTATCTTTTGTTTTGTTAGTTTTTCAATTTTGGGCGTTTCTTTATAGTCTCTCCGGTGATTAATTGATGATCAATTATATATAAAAGTAATGCACTATTATCTTATTCGATGATTCGATCCCCTTCAAAAGAAAAGTGTACATTCGCTTAATTCGTATCTTGTACTGGCCACATGGTTTTCATTTTAAGAATATATTTCAGCTTTGACAACAGTGTATCTTTTGGCTTAGTATTATATTTAGACTAAATAATGAATGTAATAAAGAGGAAATTAAAGTATTTATATATAGATCGATCATGGTCGAGTTGTGCTTGTGAGAAATTTATCAGCAGTGCAACTCAATCGATCACATATACAAATAATTCTGTTCATGCATGGTCTAAACTCTAAACTTGTTCTTTACACGTGTAATTAAATAGCACCATTAATTGGACAAGTTACTATAAGAGCAAGTTTAATTGTATAGCCAATTATCGGCTCAAAATCATTTATAGTCAATTTAGTTGCCAATTCATATAATAGTTATATGTAAATTAAACATACACTACATAATTTATACTTGGTCCCACCTATCATACGCACATGTATCTTGGAGTCTGTGTTGCAGCTAAATACAAATCTGTAGCCCGCTGCTCTTCTCTCCCATCTTTTATCTCCTCGAAACATGTTTATAGTTGGCTTATAGTATACTATTGTACCTGCTCTTTGGATAGGTGATAACTAGATATAATTAGGACACCAATTAATAACTCATTCAGGTTCTTCAAAGTTCAAACACCAGAAAGATGGTAGAAGATCAGACAGGCATGTGCAGAACTTAATTGAGCTAGATTGCTTAATTCTCACTCCATTCAATTGACACCTTCGTAGTCCTTCCTACCTAGCTAGGTTAAATTGCCAGCTCACGATCAATTTCTTCTTAGTTGCTTTCTCCCGTTTCATAATAATATAAGTTATTCTAGCATTACCCACATTTATATAGATGTTAATATGTCAAGATTCATTAACATTTATATGAATATAAGCAATGCTAGAAAGTCTTACATTTATGAAACGGAGAGAGTATCCATCTACCTATCTAGAAGAGTGTTCCAGGCCGGCACCACTGATCAGCCTGGTGCAAACCCAATAGTGTACGTTATGCATCAAGATCAAAATGCGTTGCTAGCTATCTTGCTCAGTCCGGCCATTTTGGGGACGGGAAGCCTCTGGAATGTGCAAATGCTTGGTTGCACTCTGCGCTGGAGGGGAAAATACCTACCTAGCGCAGCGGAGTTGCGGCAAACCTCATCCTTTGTTGGAACCAGTGCTTCATCCAAAGCTCGATCATGGAGTTTGGGGACTTCAATTCACAGCATGGATAAAACCTAGTGCTCGAAGTCAATGAACTGGGAAAACTGATGTTCCTGAACGTTTTTGCAATTAATGATCATCCAGTTTTTCGTCCATGAGGAAGCTGCAGTCAAAACCTTGGAGGAGTTGCATGCTTGGAGCTGTTTGCAACAAATAAGTCTGGCCTTGTTTGGTTGGGGAAAAATTTTGGGTTTGGTTGTCACATCGGATATACGGACACACATTTGAAGTATTAAATGTAGTCTAATAACTATAAAAATTACAGATTCCGCTAGGAAAATGAAAGATGAATTTATTAGGCCTAATTAAGAGTAGTGATATACATCCGACCGAGCCACACCACTCTCATACGACTGCACCAAATCAACCAATCACATGAGTTCATAAGCATTCACGTGGGCCCAATCAAAACAAGTTAAAATCTGTTATGTGCAGTCGTATGCAGGTCGTACAGACACAGTCGTACGTACAGTCATTCCGCCTAATTAATTTGTCATTAGCAAATATTTACTGTAGCATCACATTGTCAAATCATGACGCAATTAGGCTTAAAAGATTCGTCTTGTAATTTACATACAATCTGTGTAATTGGTTTTTTTTTCTATATTTAATACTCTATGTAGATGTCCATACATTCGATGTGACAGCGTGAAATTTTTTTTTTTTTTAAACTAAATAGGGCCTCTATTCCGAACTGCTGTTAGACAATTTTTTAGGCTGATTCTATAAACTAGAATCATCTTGAACTATTTTTTTTACGAGAAACAGTGGGAGAGGCTCCTACCGGCCAAACAGGGGATACAATGAACAATGTTTTCAAGTGATGAATAGGTGTTTTATATGATTGGAGCCAGCCAGACCGGGTGTGTTGCACAGTCAGATTGGCCGGCCCAACAGTCTGACCGGCCAACGGGGGCAGACGCAGGATAAAAAATGACTAGGGGCATGCATCTATAACTCAGAACATTTAGAAAGTCAAGTCAAACTTACCTCATTGCAACATATAAAAACTCTGAGATATTACAATATCTTTAGGGACAATTTCGTTCTTACCCCTATTTCCATATGCAATTGTGATTTTACCCCTACTTTTTATGGTTTTTGTTTTTACCCCTGTTTTTTTCAAATGAACCAGGCGTTTACCCCTAGTTCTCACGGAAGTCAGTGGAGCTGTAATTATTGTAATAAGGAAATAGAAAAGAAAATAAATAATGATTTTGCAAACTATAGATTTACCTTTGTACCCCTGGCCATTGTGTAAAATGTTGCTTCATTTCAAAAAAGAAGGGGCAAAATGAAAACCCTAAAAAAGAGGGTAAAATCACAATTGGGTATCAGAATAGGGGTAAGAACGAAATTGCCCCATACCTTTAATAGTAATATATAGATACACCTTCCAAAATCCAAATAATGTTATTGCCTGTAGAAACAACATAAGTTAACACAAGCCAATATAAATATTACTGAAAGTGTTTAGAACATACAAGCATACTTTTTACCCTTTGCACGACAGTGTTTCATCTTATGGAAACGATCGACAATCACATCTCATTGGTGGTTGAGGTACTTCAGGATTTTCTCTCGGTATTGGTCTAGATGCATTTGCACTAGAACTTCCTCCGGTGGTGTTCATAGCTGCTGGATTTCTAATAAAAAAATTGTCCATTATCTTTCCTATATAATCATGAGAAGGTTGATTAGATAGAGCACATGAGGAGGGAGACCTAGGGATCCATCCACTATAACTATTCACAGAACAAGAGGAGGAGAGGGTCAAGGAGAGCAGTGCGTAGGCAGAGAGGAGAGAGCGAGCAGCAGCTGCAGCACTGCTGAGGTGCTGATGAGGACGAGCGATCGAGGAAGGTAGGAAGCAGCGATTGCGATGAAGATGAACCGTGGCAACAGTAGATTCGCCCCTAAGAGCCATTCGAGAGTCTACTTACTAATAGTTATTACATGGTGGGGGTATAAACCCATCAGAGTAGTCGAATTCTTGCCAGGCCTAGGCATGAATTCCACTGTTGTGAAAAACATATCAACCATACTCCATACACATGTTGACCCCATAGTTGGTCCTAATGAGCCAACCAATAGTCTTTCATATAGTAGGATAATGTACTAGGCTAAGTCCAATTACTCGGTCATGTGGATGTACGCAAACTATGCCATTTTGCATGGTATAAGAGGGTAATTAAAATCCAATTAAACCACCAAAGCTATCACAATTATCTAATCTTTCCATATCCATAACTTCAATATTCAACATTTATAACCCTCAACTCAGAAATGCCCATTTCAACAAGATTCCTAAACTTGTAAAGACATTTGGAAAGTAAAGCACATAAAATGATGTTCGATGTATCTTTCTATGATCTCATGTGATAGTGCTTGAAAACATTAAATATTATTCTAGATCACTACAATGTTATTATGAAGTATAAAATCTACACATGAGAGGCTAAAAGAGCAAGCTATAAGGTGGTAAATAAATTACTAGAAAATCATAATATGATTAATTTATGCAAGAAAATTTTGTATTATTTTATGTGTTCAAAATTAGCATGACCCATTAAGCCTAGTATTGCATGGGTGCCAGAACCCAAACACCAACATATCGTCTTCCTCCTCCGATTGCGTAGAATATTTGCTAGCGCTGTTGAAGAGAGGTACCTGGGATCATCGGACGAAGCTAGGGTTGAAGCCCCAACAAGCCCCAATGGTAGATTCGCCCCTAAGAGCTGTTCGAGAGTCTACATACTAATAGTTACTATATGGTGGGGTATAAACCCATCAGAGTAGTCGAATTCTTGCCAGGCCTAGGCAAGTTTAGCTTTATCGTCATACTTTCATGAGTCCCACTGTTGTGAAAAACATATCAACCATACTTCATACATATGTTCACCCCAAAATTGCTCCTAATGAGCTAACCAATAGTCTTTCATGTAGTGGGATAATGTACTACGCTAAGTCCAATACTCGGTCATGTGGATGGACACAAACTATGCCATTTTGCATGGTATAAGAGGGTAATTTATAATCCGGTTAAACCACCAAAGCTATCACAATTATCTAATCTTTACATATCCATAACTTCAATATTTATAACCCTCAACTCAGAAATGCCCATTTCAACAAGATTCCTAAACTTGTAAAGATATTTGGAAAGTAAAGCACATAAAATGATGTTCGATGTATCTTTCTATGATCTGACGTGATAGTGCTTGAAAACATTAAATATTATTCTAGATCACTACAATGTTATTATGAAGTATAAAATCTACACATGAGAGGCTAAAAGAGCAAGCTATAAGGTGGTAAATAAATTACTAGAAAATCGTAATATGATTAATTTATGCAAGAAAATTTTGTATTATTTTATGTGTTCAAAATTTTAGCTGTGTCTTGCATTGCGCCTTAAAATTTTTAGTGTCTTCAGCATAGTTGGCTAGGTCCACGTCAAGTCATTAGTTCCTATAATTTCAACGGGATCTTCTGTATTGTCTAATGTACGTATATGAAAAAGAACAAAAATAAAGCCTATATATAAGGGAAAATACTACAAATAAATAGTAAACTAAAGGAATAAATAAAATTGGGGCAAAAAAGAGGGAAAAAGAAAATAGGTCAAAGGATATTTAAATTTTCGAATGAGAAAGGTATTGGTTTATAAATTTTGGTATTTGGATAAATTTTAGAAAATAAATAAAATTATGTGGGGTTCACCGGTAAGGTTTATTTTCTAGCCAATTGGGTAGCATAATGGCTAGATATTGGCTCTTCTAGTGGATGCTACAGTCGAGCAACACAAAGAGTAGGGAGCTAGGAGGTTGCTGCAAGATGGCGGGACGGAAAGGTGTTACTCTATAGCCGTGAGTGGCAGCTGAGCGGCTAGGATCGCATAGAGAACAAAATGCTAGTGTGCAGCGTGCTATGAAGGTCTAGGGGAAGAGCGAAGCTTCGACCATTATATGCGTTAAGGTGTGAAGTGCGAGAAGCAACACTTCGGCCTTAGGAGCGTTATGCCTGCCTCTGTCGTCCTCAGTTCAACGTCGAGGCATTAACCGTGAACGTCCCCATGGAGGATCTAAAGTTCCCATCGAGGCTGTATAGTGGCAAAGGGGTAGAGGAAGATATAGATAAATTTAAATTGAAAATTAAATTTAAAAGGTATTGAAATAATTTTAAAATTAGAATGTATTTAAGTAAATAAAGGAATTCAAATAATTTTTTTAAAATAGAAAATTTGGTAACAAAGTAAAGAGTTTGAATTTAGGCAAATTTAGGTCCAACATTCATTGATATTGGATCTACGGTTTGAGATATATGGGTTCTTGAAGTTTGAATTTGAAATAAATAAAATAAGAGAGATTTTAATGTGGAAGTAGGTGTCACGCCCAGAAATTCACGAACCAGAATTTCTAAGCTGAATGTGCTTTAAATCCCTGTCCAGGACCAGCCAGGGTACACAAACGATAATTGTTGACAGACAGATCCACGTCTTACAAAAATATAAAAGATTACAAATGCAGCGGAAAAGATAAAACGAACTAAAGTCGGAAGCTTGACTTCAGCAGCGGGGCGACTCCATTCCACAGGCAATCCTTGACGGCAGCGACAAAACCAACTTCAACAAGACAGCTCCAACTAGAAAGATCTTCAGCTCTGGTGTGGGCGAAAAGAGAGCAAAACTGAGTACTACCCACTGTACTCAGCAAGTCATACCGGAAGAGGAGGTATGATGCAGGATATAACCAAAGGAGGCTACGGGGTTCATTTGCATAAAGCAGGCATTTAAAACCAGTAGTTGAAAACAGTAAAAACAGTTGTAGTAATTAAGCAATATTAACCAATCACTGTTCAACGCTACACCACGTTGCAACAGGCCCAACCAACCACCTGAACTACACCAGTTCATTAAGCTAAACTAGGGGTGAGACTAATCACGGTGAATTTGGTTGATCACCCATAACCACGGGCACGGCTATTCGAATAGTTTTACTCTGGTCAGAGGTGTACAACTGTACCCACAAGACACGATTCCACACATGTCGCCATGCCCCGAAGTATCACCATGATACTGCAAAGGGGGAAATCGTGACAAGACGCTCCACATAACCCTCCCCTAACCATCCACACCACGCTAAAGTTTCACCCCCCACCCCTCAAAAGGCAGTGGGCATTCCTCTCTTGCGCCGCGGTGAATCCGGCAGCTGGACAATCGGACACCCCGGCCGACCCAACTCCATCACGCCCACCCTCGCCACCTGTGCCTAGGAAAGGGTCGAGCTATACTTCAGATCAAGCAGTTACCCACTCCCGCTTGTGGTAAGTACGGTAAGTCTCCCAGGGTTTCCCGAAACCGGTCCTTAACTGCCATGGGTGCGACCAGCAAAACCATGCACCCACAGCCCGGTATTCAGAATATTTTAATTAACTGACACCCTTGCGGTGGCACCAGTCCAAAGCTATGCTAATAATCAGAGTCTATGTAATAATGTGGTCCCCATTTGTGTACTAGTTGAACTAAGCATGGCTAAGCATTTCCTAAGCCAACATCTAGTCATTTTGATACCCAAGTTATCAATGGCATAAGGTAACCAATATGTGGCTGAGGAATAGGACCCATCCCACATTACATTGTAAAAGAATGCAACATTTAATAGAAATGCGGGATATTTGTAAATTGGGTACAATATGATCAATTGTAATACATGACTTGCCTTGCTCTCGCACTGATGAGACCACAGCAACGTCTTCGAGAAAACGCGGATCGACGAAACGGCCGAAATCTACGCGACAAACAAAGCACACAAGTAAAACATGCTATAAGACTACTGAAACAAGAAACAAAACCATTTTTAATGGATTCTTTGCATTTTTATGAATTTACTGAGACTTGAATGGACTTAAACGGAGCTCGGATGAATTACTTATGAATTTTAGAAGATAAACTGTGTTTTTACTAATAAAGAAAAGTCCTTAATCAATTTATTGCGCAATAATACCCAGGGCTGACGTCATCCAAGGGGGGGAGGCCAGCTGCGCCGACAGGTGGGCCCCGCTTGTCAGCGCACAAGGGGAGGGAGAGGGGGCTCGGGCAAGTGGGCCCCACTGGCAGCGGCACAAGGTGGCCGGTCTACCGTGGACTGGGACCACACGGGTGGTCCACCGCCGGTCCACGGGACCGACGGTCCGGATCAGCCTCACAGGCGATCGGACGGCGCGGGGGAGGCGGCTAGGCACGGCTCGGCTAGGCTTCAAAGCCGACCGGCAGCCATGGCGGCCGGTGGCGACACGTGCGGTCACCGGCGGTGACCGGCGGCGGCGCGCGAGCGCCGGCAACAGCAAGCGACGGCGCGGGAGGCGGCGGCGGACGGCGCACAGGCCGGCGGCGGCAGACGAAAGCGATGGCGAGCGCAGGGAGCGGCAGCGCGTGCGGGACAGAGGGAAGGAGGGAGGAGAGGAGCTCCTCACCATGAGCACGGCAGCCGGTGCGAAGGATGAAGACGGCGGCGATGACCGGCGATGCGGAGGCACGGACGGGCGGCGGCGACACCCTAGGAGAAGATGGAGAGGCGTTAGGAGAGGAGACGACGACCACGGCGGCTTGAATTGCCGGCCGGAGATGGAGGGGAGGGAAAAACTCGCCGGCTCGCGAGGGGAGAGGCGCTCCGGTGGGATTCCGGCGACGCAAGGCGGCGGCCAGGAAAGCTCTTGCGGCGGCGAAGCTAACGGCGGCGGCGGTTTGGCGCGGCGGCGACTCTAGCGGCGGCGGCACGCGGCCGAAGGCGGCGACAACCGGCGGAGCTCGGGTGTGACGGCGCGGGCGCGGTAGGGGCCGTGGGAGAGGATGGCAAATGGGGGAAACTAGGGAGGGGACTCGGGGGAGGGTTTTTATGGGAGAGAAGGGCGGACGTGGCCGAGGAGATGGCCGAAACCGCCGGCGACATGGGGAGGAGAGAGAGGGAGAGTGAGATGGGATTCAAAATGAATCCCGCCCACTTCGTGCGTGCGCGCGGGTAGGAAGGGCGGAGGAGTGGGGCGGCGACGTGGGCGCGCGGCACGGGCGGAGTGGGGCGCGGAGAACGGCGGGAAACGGCGGCGGCGGCGTGGGCGGTTTCGACGGCAGCGGCGGTTCCCGGAGGTAGGAGACGACCGACAGGTGGGGCCCACCTGTCGGTGTCCCGAGAGAGGAAGGAGGGGTGGCTTGGGCTGGCCCACAAGGAGGAGGGGCTGCGGGAGAGGGATGGGCCGACGGCCCAACAAAGAAAAAGGAGGGAAAAGAAAAGAAAAAGAGAAAAAGGATTTTCTTGGGATTAAAAATATTGCACTTGCTCAATTTTAATTGGTTAAAATTATTTCCAAGGCTCTGAAAATTCCACTAAAAATCATGTTAATGTATTGGAGCATGGGGAACTCAAGAAAAATTCCACCACGCCGAATTCGATTATTAAATGCATTTATTAATTAGGGGTTTAGCTCTAGGTTAATTAAACAATTTCTTCGGGCAATTTATTTAACCCATTTTTAAAGCAAGGAAAAAAGAGGGAAACTTCGAGGCGTGACAGTAGGGCCCGGTTGTCAGGTGTCTCTCCTATATGTCTTTTTCTCTTCTTCCTCCTTGTGACAACAGACAGAGGGGAGAGGGAGAGGAGGGGGCGCAACTCCAGCGGTTTGACGGTTAGGAGGGTTATGCTGGGCTCTACCGCCCTCGGTTCGATGTTAACCACAAACGTCCCCATGGACTTAGAGTTCCCACTGCAACTGTATAGAGCAGGGTTTGAAATTTCGAAATCACGTTTTCTGCCGAGGGGGGCGATAGAACCGAAATTTCCGAAATTTCAGAAATTTCGGAATTATTTCGTATGAAATTTTTTGAATTCAAATTTGAAAATTTCACCCGAAAATTCCGAAAATTCCGAAATTTATGGGAAAAAAAATCTGGGACGCTCTGAGAACAATTTTGCAGTCATATAATTCATGATTTCAAAAGAAATAAGTCATCTTGGAAGCAATTAGTCTATTATAGTTGCATACACCAATAAATCCATTACAAGTTCATCACATAGCTCAGTGTGTACACCGCTGCAAGAACAGGACAAGGGCATAATGTCAAATCCAAGAGAGGCGAAGTGGAAAAATGAGACAACGAATCAGTGAGACTAAGGGATGGAGGCGAGCAAATCCAATGTACATACATACCGCTGCTTCAGTGCCTTCTCGCCGTGATGCCGTCGAAAACCCTGTCGCCGAGATGCCAAGTTGCCGGATCGAAGAGGGGAGGCACAGCGAGGACTGGAGGGGCGTCGGGGGCTCGGGGCAGGAGGGGCGTCGCAGGGCGCAGGATCGCAGCCGCTCGCAACCAGGAGGGGCGCCGGAGCCGCGGCCGCCTGCAGGATGAGCGGCGTCGCAGAGGGGCGCCGGAGCCATCGCCACCGGCTGCAGGACGAGCGGCGTCGTAGGCTTTCAGCCAGGAAAGACGCCGGAGCCACCGGAGCAGCCTGCTGGATGAGCGCCGTCGTGAACTGGAGGTAGCGGCGCAGGGGGATTTGGCGCCGAAGGACGAAAAAATCGCCTCTTGGCGGCGCGGTGGGGAAAAATGGGTTAGGGTTAGGGTTGGGGGAGGAGTGCGGGCGTTTTTGCTAATTTTTTTTAAAAAAATTTTGTCCGAAATTTTTGTCCGGCATGTACTTTTACCGAACCCCAGTGGGCAAAACCGAAATTTCAGAAATTTCGAACCGAAATTTCAAACACTGGTATGGAGGCTGTATAAGGGTAGAGGATGATATGGATAATTTAAATTGAAAAAAATAAATCTAAAAGGGTAATGAAATGATTTTAAATTTAGAATGTATTTAGATAAATAAAGGAATTCAAACAAAAATTTTAAAAATAGAAAATTTGGTATCAAAGTAAAGGGTTTGAATTAATACAAATCAAGGTCCAGGTTTCATTTGAATTGAATCTACGGTTTGAGATATATGGGCTCCTGAAGCTTGAATTTGAAATAAATAAAATAAAGAGGCGGCCTGGCATAACCGGATCCGTTGCTTCGGCGACCTGGCGCTCCCAGCGGTGGTGGCAAGGGCGGCGCCGGAAATGGAATGGCGGCTGGCGGTGGATGGCTCTCCGGGGTGAGGGCGACGGCCGGCTGCAGTGAGAGGATTTGGGGAGACAGAGAGGAGGAGTTTGAGATTTGATGGGGGACAGAATGGTTGCCTCGCCGGCTTTTATGGGCAACGGAGGCGGTGGAGGGAAGCAAGTCGACGACGGAACATCGTGGCGTCGGATAGGGATGCGAAGAGGCGTCGCCGGATTGGCCGGCGATGGCGGTTCGAAGGGCGGCGGCGACCGACGCGTGGCTAGGGAGGTAACGCGGCGTCGTGTGGCGGAGGCGAAAAGCTGCGGACGGCGGCAGCGGGAATGGCGTTGGCGGCGTCGGCCACGGGGGCTTCATCGTGACGCAAAACCAAGTCCGATTCCGATTTCGTCTGCCCTGACTACACACTTGCATAGTGCGCGCGACGCACGCACGGATTCGGACTCGGAGAGATTTGCCGATCGTCTGGCCTCTGTACGTATCGGACTCCAACCCGTCCCTCGATAAATAGACAGCCACTGTGACTCCCTACGACCACCCAGAACCAGTCCTCTTAAGCAGCCACACCAACAACAACGCCGTACGTCGTCCCCGCAAGTTCAAGACAAAGTCGTCGTCGATCGTCGCTTCAACGACCATGGGTCAAGCCAATTTCGCACTACAGGTGATCAGCGGCAACCCGGGCGCCCTGAGGGACATGCTGCGGTCGGCCAGCGGAAGCTGCCCGCCGGCGAACTACCGCAACTCCGTCGTGCTCGAGGACGGCGACGCCGTGCTGCAGTCGCGTCTCGCGGAGCTCGGCTCGTCGACGCCGACGTGCGTCTACTTCGGGCAGGCCCCCAGGGGCCAGCAGACCAGCCTCCTGCTTGGCCGCCTGGGCCTCGCCAGGGGCTCCATCGCCGCACGGCACATCACGGAGGCCTTCACCGACGGCGAGCTCGACCGCGTGATCGGCGACGGCGGCGACGGGCCGCACGGGATGGAGGTGCCGGTGTTCGACGCCGAGGGGCGGCGGTACGGCCTCACGTGCGGCTACTCCGACTACGCCATGTGCTACCGTCTCTTCGGCGCCGCCGGGGAGTTTGGCCGATTCAGGGCGAACAACAGAGAGGTGCGCGACGTCGCCGTCGGCAAGGACAAGCTGATGAAGGTTTTCACCTTCCGCTCGCCGGAGCTGCGGCCGGTAGAAGTAGACCTCGACGACGGCCACCCCGACGGCGCTCTCGGCATGATCGTTCTGTTCTACGACCTCGACGCCAAGGAGGCCGTCAAGAACGAGTTACTGGCCGTGAACCAGATAATGAAGCATTCTCCGAAATTAGCTCAAATGATGTTAGACTAGAGTCAAATTATGGGGCTATGTATCTTTTGATTTTTTTTTCTTCTTTTTGTCTTTCTGGGGAATCCGTCTTCTCTGTAATGATGATGATCAACTGTGTGAAAGTAATTTTGGCTTAATTTATTTGTTACCTCGTTTTGCCCTTCTGGGGGATTTCTCTCTAACGAGGATGATCACTGTGTAAGTATTTCTGTTAGCTTAATTAGTTGCCAACTGGCTATTGTTGTTCATATATACTCATATACAGTAAACATTAAAAAAAATTCTTCCAATGTTAATTCATGTAATTAATAATATAAATATATTATTTTGTTCCTATCCGTATTCTAACGGGACAAACCACTGTGCATTAGATGGCTACTAAATATAATTAAAGCACCAGTAATTCATGGTTTCTTCAGGCTTCAGACTTAAGTAGTGTAGGGAACAAAGCGGGATGGCAGCATCCCAGCGGACGATGTGCTAAATTGCTAAATTAACTTTTAGCTAAATTGCTAGAACCGCGCATTGGTATCTTCTCTAATTGACCGGCCTGTTTGATTTAGATTATTCAACAGATTATTGCAGCCAATTATCTAGTTGACCGATTATCTACTGGACTTTAAGGATAAATTGATTATTTTTTTTCTAAAAAGGTTAACAAATAGCTTAAAGCGAGTGGTCTTAACAACGCAGTAAAAGAAAGTTTCCTTAATTAGACTAACTATTATCTTTCGACAGATTTGTAGTTTCAAATCTTGCACAATTTTCAACTAATAGGTATACCATGTTTAAAATGAAATAACAAAAAAAAGATAAACATGTAAAAATCGTAAATCTAGAGAAAAAATAGTGTACTCCCTCCGGTTCCATATTAATTGACGTTTTGGATAAGGTTGAGGTCAAACTTTTATAACTTAGACTATCAATAACTTTAAAAATATTTAGTTTAAAGGAACTAGAACATATAGATTTGTCTTTTAAAGTACTATAATAAAAGTAAACATGCATTTATTTATTATATATATTATAACAGAAAAATAAGGTCAAAGATGTATTTTGTAGACCGTATCATTATCCAAAACGTCAATTAAAATGAAACCGGAGGAAGTATAATCTAATTTTGCTTTGGTGCACCATAATTGAGGGGAATTGGTCTCTAACTAAGTATAAGTCCTATGTAACCTGCGGTTAGAATCAATTACATAGATTTACTTATACTTACTAGAAAAAAAAACAATGAAAGGAGCCCAAAAATCAATCACAAGTGAAATATGGCGCTGTGCCATTAGTTTGCTTGGCCATGATCATTTTTTTCTCCATCATCATTGATAGCCCAAGTCCAGCACCAGGAATTCATGGCTTCTTCAGACTTTCATATAGCACAATGGCAGCATATCACCAGACCATGTGCGGAGATAAACTTTTTAGCTAAATTGCTAGCTCGCTTGTTCCAGCCAAACGCAATGCACATCAAAAGATGCATGGCTAGCTCGCTCGCTTGCTCCGGCCATTTTGAGATCGGGAGGCCTCTGGAATACATGCACGTTTGGTTGCAATCTGCACTCGAGATGGAGACCGCGGTGGCGCAGTCTCACGCTCTCATAAAAATGTATCTATTTCATGATTTGAAACTAGTGCTTCATTTTGCATCTGATGACTTGGAGGGCGTCCCCTTCTCCATGGAAAACTTTCTGGTACTCCAAGTCACCGAACTGAACAAGGATATGTAGGTCGTCTTTGCCTTTTGAGAAGTTTTTTCAGTGTTTGCATTCTAAAAATACTCACCGGTGATGAGGCGCTTTGACAGGCTAGAAAACGGACGGCCACCTGCAGGCCGACGTCACCCTCAGGATGATCATCCTGTTCTCGGATCTCAAGGATATGCTGCCGCCATCATGGAGGTCACCCTGATGTGTTGACGCAGATAACGAAGCATTGGAGCATTAGTACCGGAAGCATTACAGGATCCGGGAAGACAGATGTAATGAAGCTGAAAATATTGAACATTTTCTCTTCAATGATACTTTAATTTCAGACGTGACTACACAGCTAGTGGTAGCTGATTTGTCTAACCAGCTACCACTCTATCTATGATAGACACTATCCATCTATACTTCAAATACAATTTTCTCTTAAATTACTTATTCGATCTACGATCCGATTACACCGTTGTGTTCGTAACAATTAAATATTTATAACAAAGCACCAGAAGGATGCTAGAAGATCAGACAGGCATGTGCATAGTTTAATTCACCCATATTGCTACTAGAACCGCTCCTCACTCCATTCAATTTATAAACTTCGTCGTGTCACGATTCAATTCCTTGTAATATAAGTTCTCCATCCATACCTATCTAGCAAAATGTTCTAGACCAACATAATGGTAGCATTGAACACATCAGCCAAGTGCAAACCCTGCAACAACGTACACATTGCTAGCTAACTAGCTCTCTCTCGCCAGCCATGTCGGGTTTAGGAGGCCTCTGGAATGTGCGAGTGCTTGGTTGCACTCTCCGCTGGAGCTAGAGGATTCTATCATGCGAGCATTTGCACCAAGCAGCCTTCTTTCATGGAGCTAGTCATGGCCCTGCGCTTGAACTCTAGACATAGACAGAGGGATCGATAACCGGATAAGCAGATGAGACCGATTAGCGTGCGGCAGCGTTGTTGAGCGGAATTAGGAACTAGCAGCATGCACGGAGGAAGATCGTCATACAGAACCACTGCTCTTTGGAGACATACGAAGGGACCCCTGGTTTGGAGGGACCATATAAATGGACATTATTACACAATATTTCGTACATAATGCCTATGAGATTTCTAGAATTTAAAGGCGGAATTTACTTTCAACTGAGCCTAACCCTAACCCTAACCACACCTCGCAATGTTCTTATGTTTCAAAATATATATAAACTACACATGAATAAACATGGTAGTTCAACTTCACACATTTAAACTACTGCAAAATGTCTAAAAAATAAATTTCATAGTTCTAACCCTATCCATTTCCCACCCATGCCAAAATACGGAAAAAAAATTAATGTAAAATCACCTTGAATCATCCCTACAAACATTAAGATGGAACTACCATATTACATCCCGACCCGCATTCCCTAATTCACAATGCATGCATCCTGAGCCAAAATTCTCAATCCAGGGTTTCAACAAAACTACTCAATATATATACATGGGCAAATAATGGGGAAATTACGGTTTTCAAAAGAGTTTACCTTGCGAATCGATCTCCAAAGCAATCCCCATGAAACCCCTTTACATTTGGCGTGGATGTGAGGAGATTTGGGGAGAGGAGATAGGGCACCAGCGTCTGGCAAACCCTAGTCAGAGAAAGGAGCCAGGAGGAACAAGAGGGAGGCTCAACCGACGCGCGGGCTAAGTGCCCAACCTGAACGCTAATGGGTTGGTGGTGAGGTTAGGAGCTAAGCGACAAGGCAGTTGGCATTGAGGATAAGCATGTTTGCAAGGGGATCAACTCAAGAGTCACATAGGTAAGGGGTCAATGCTGACAGACCTAGCACTGACCCTTCCGATCTCAGCGCCAACGTTTTTGGTGGAGCTCACGATCTATTCTTTTTTGAAGTTTTTTACATAGTCTAGTTTCGAAAAGGGTCGATTTGTCAAATTTTCGGCCATATATAAGTCCAAGTCCAAACCCAACAACAACGCAATATGCATCAAAAGATACATGGCTAGCTCACTCACTTGCTCCAGCCATTTTGGGATCGAGAAGCCTCTAGAATACACCACGCTTGGTTGCAACTTGGACAGGAGTTGGAGACAGTTGCCGCGCAATCTCGAGGAGAGTACAACTATTTCATGAAATTAGTGCTTTGTTTTGTATCTGATGACTTCAAGGGCATCCGCTTCTCCTTGGAAAACTACCTGGTGCCCCAAGTCACTGAGCTGAACAAGGATATACGCATTTGCACGAAGCTCTTTGCCTATTCCTCACCGCTGGTGATGTGCTTTGACCGACGCCCGGCCTCCTTCGGATGATCATGGACCTCTTGAGGTTATGCTGCTGCCACCTCGGAGGAGTTGTTGGGTACACCTGATGTTTAAGTAGATAACTAGTAAAGCATTAGAGCATTAGCACCGAAAACACTACAGTTTAGAGTAATTGTTTCAATTAGATAATTTTTGTGGTGGTCATATAAAACTAAAACTAATTAAATTCGCATATAAATGGCATCTATGGAAGGACTTGTTTTTCAATAAAAATCTTTAATCATGAATGCAGTACCCACTCTATGGAGTTCCACATATTTATGATCCTGTCTCAACTCTCAACATATGAAGCTGAAAATATTGAACATTTTATTTGAAGGACCACACATTTACTGCAGATAATAGAGCTTGATTTTTTTTCTGAAAAGACGAGAAGCCTTCTGCATTGATAAAGGAGGATTGTTGAAACCAACTGTACACAGAGATTGATTTGCTTTGAAGCTCTCTACAAGTATCTTACTTCGAAATGTACCTGAAGTGTACATATACTTGAATACCTGTCCTAGCGCTGAACCATGAGACAATATCTATCCTTTTTTTTTTTGTTAGTTTTTCAGTTTTGGGCGTTTCTTTCTAGTCTCTCCAGTGATTGTGTGGAAAAATCTAATATGTTGTATTTTGTTGTTTTCTCATCTATTAGATTGACCCTCTCATGGGGTATATATAGGAGTACATATGGGATAGAGACTTAGAGTACAATACAAGTAAGAGTAGATTTATCTCTAGGATTCTATCTCTAGTACTCTATCTTATCTCTAGGATTCTATCTCTAGGATATATTTTATCTCTATAATTTATATTTGACTCTTATCTCTAACTAAGATATTATACTTCTAACAGATTGATGATCAATTATAAAAGTAATACACTATTATCTTATTCGATGATTCGAACCCCATCAAAAGAAAAGTGTATATTAGCTTAATTCGTATCTTGTATGTGGCAACATGGTTTTCATTTTAAGAATATATTTCATCTATGACATCAGTGTATCTTTTGGCTTAGTAATATATCTAGACTAAATAATGAATGTATTAAAGAGGAAATTAAAGTATTTATATATAGATCGATCATGGTCGAGTTGTGCTTGTGAGAAATTGATCAGCACCACAACTCAATCGATCACATATACAAATAACTCTGTTCATGCATGGTCTAAACTCTAAAGTTGTTCTTTACACGTGTAATTAAATAGCACCATTAATTGGACAAGTAACTATAAGGATAGATGACCACTAGATATAATTAGGACACCAATTAATAACTCATGCAGGTTGTTCAAACACCAGAAAGATGGTAGAAGATCAGACAGGCATGTGCACAGCTTAATTGAGCTAGATTGCTTAATTCTCACTCCATTCAATTGACACCTTCGTAGTCCTTCCTACCTAGCTAGGTTAAATTGCCATCCCACGATCAATTTCTTCTTAGTTATCCATCTATCGGCATGTCTAGAAAAGTATTCCAGGGCACCACTGATCAGCCAGGTGCAAACCCAACAATGTACGCTATGCATCAAGATCAAAATGCGTTGCTAGCTATCTTGTTGTGTCCGGCCATTTTGGGGTTGGGAAGCCTCTGGAATGTGCAAGTGCTTGGTTGCACTCTGCGCTGGAGGGGAAAACACTTACCTAGCACAGTTGCGACAAACCTCATCACTTCATGGAACCTGTGCTTCGTCCTATGCTCGATCATGGAGTTTGGGGGCTTCAATTTCACAGCATGGATAACAACCTAGTGCTCAAAGTCACTGAACCGGGCAAACTGATGTCCATGAAGCCTGATCATCCAATTTTCGTCCATCAGGACGAAGCTGCACTCAAAACCTTGGAGGAGCTGCATGCTGGATTTGAAGCAAATGCAGTATAGCTTGGGGCTGTTTGCAACAAATAAGTCTATTCCGAATTGCAGTTAGACATTTTTTTAGGCTGATTCTATAAACTAGATACATCTTGAACTATTCTTTTTACGAGAAACAGCGGGAGAGGCTTCTACTCGCTATATTAATGAAATTTCACATATAAATGGCGCTTGTGTAAGAAGGACAAGTTTCTGAAATATTAAGAGATTTATGGATATGCACCTTTCAATCAAACCTTAATTTAGTAATCTCTCAAATTGCTAATAATGGGACCTTTTACATTTTGATATAGTTAGCTAACCGTAGTTCAGTTGACATATTACATACATTTTTTAATTTGAAGGAATATGATAGTTATGAATGTGAAATCAAAATGTGTTTTGATTATTATTTTATGATTAACAATTGGCATGTGAGATTATTGGTTTTGATATTTAGAGATTATTGGAGAAGTGGTTTTGGTGCCAGTCAAAGTGGGGTTTGTGTACCGGCCAAACAGGGCTTACAATGAACAGTGTTTTCAAGTGATGAACATGTGTTTTGGCTGATTGGAGCCTGTCAGACCGGGGTGTGGCCGCCATTCAGACTGGCTTGTGTTGCACAGTCAGATTGGCCAGCCTGACGGTCTGCCCGGCCAACTCTGTGTTAGTTTCAGTTTCGGGTTGATTATTTGATACTCGTGCTTAATTTATGTTTATAACTTCTAAATGGACACTATGTGTATGTAATACTGTTTTGTGCTAATGTTGAGTCAAGTTGGAGAGAACTTGTGCACGGGGATAAAATAAATACGATACCTTGGAATACTCCCAGGTGAAATTCTACAATGGTATATCCGTGCGCTTGCAGATCATATCTGTAACCATAATATACAGGGATCATTTCTAGTGCTATTGCTGGGAATTATATTTCCCGTAGTGTCGCTAAGAAATACCAACACTCTCCATGTTTCACCTCAATTTTTATGTAAATTCTTTTTTGAAAACATCTTTGAGAAGTTCCTTGTTATTTGAAGTTCCTAGATGAAAATTGTATAAAGCAATCCAAATCTCATGTGCAGTTTCAAAATGAGAAAGACGATCAAAATCAGAACGAGGAATTCCATTAAGCAAGATATTGTGAGCTTTACAATTACTTTCAAACCCAGTTTTTACAGCAGCAGTTTTAATCTCATCAAGAATCACATAAGGATTTGCAATCTTTTTCCAAATATCATAATCCTCAGCCATAATGTAAGCTTTCATCTTTTTGCACCAATAAGGAGAATCAAGTCCATCAAAACATGTGGCTTAGTTGTAAACTTGTTAGCCATGGCTAAAGCTCTAGATCGGTAAAAATTCAAAGAAGAAAAGAAGGCTCTGATACCATTTGTAGGATCGAACAGCAAGAACTAAACCAACCAAATGGGGGGGGTTGAATGGTTGAATTACCCATAAATCAAATGTTTTAGTGGAATTACAAGTCACCCTCTTTTTGATGAAGATCGGTCTGACCGCAGGTCTTGCGCTTGCCTGATCGTGCCTATGCCGCATGTATGGTTGCACTTATCGCCGCTGTCGCCTGAAACTATCGCCAGTCTAACCGCCTTGCTCCCGCCAGTCTGACTGGTGCACGGTATGCCACCGGTGTAACCGCTAAACCCAAGCAAACAGAAATTAAAGATATCTCAAAGTAGATTGAAACTTTATTATTTCTATTCGTGTTTACAGAGTGCAACAACAGAGCTCCTCTTGAAAATCTCAGCTAAACTCAAAACCCTAACTTTTCTCTAAACTCAATTCTCTCAGAATCGATACCAGGAGGCATCACCCTTCCTCTCTATTTATACCCGAGGTAGGCAACCTAAAGCGATGAGCCCAACTTGTACAAGAAGTCCTTATCCCTTAGGAAACCTTCCCGTACAAGAAACAAACTTTACAAACTCCAATCACACCAAATTTAGACTCCTTCCAAACTCGAGTCTTCATCCCATACGCACACAATATCTCCATCATATGCCATATGGAATCTTCACCAATCACGTGCATTGATCTTTAGTCTAAGTATCACGTATGATATCCTGATCATCCGGACGTAATATTCTGCAAGTTGACTCCTGATCCATCACCGACAACACTCTCCTGAGGCATCAAGACTCACCTACACATGAATCAACCAAGGGAAGATATGATAAAAGAGTACTATGCTAACAATTCATATATTACTTATATACATCAAAGTCTATGCAGGGGTTAACTCAGTTCAAAGGGTACGGTGACACATAGAAGAAAGAACTAAGATACTCTCACTAAAATATAGTTTAAGCTAAGTGAAGAAAGAATAAGAAAAGTATATATCATTCTTGTACTTCTAGTATACATACATCTTTAGTCTATACTTGCTAGTATACAATCATGCAACCAATACCCCGTACCTAGTGTCCTCCTGGTGTTTCGAGAGACCACCCCTAGTTATCGAGTTTCTTATGACAACCTGTCATGGCCATCCAACTAGGCTAAATACGGAGGAGTACCCTCCTTAGAAAATTGTACTTAGGATAATATACACATGCAGAGGAACACTCGTACTAAGCTGTCACCATCAGCTGTCACCATCAACCGTCATTGGGGAGTCATCTCAGTCGTCCATCAAAACCACTGTATATTACCCCAATTAATGGTATCTAATAATCTAAGCACCGCGCTTACATTACTAAATACTACTCTACATCCTTGCAACCGACATAGAGCAACCGAATACTCGGACACTAAACCCACACCAATACACCTATCTAGAAAGCTAGTTACATGACTATATTGATTCAAGTATAAAGTAAAGTCGGTACTCAAATAATATGAATGGAATAAAATACCGAAGATGTATAAAGAAGAATATTCTATTAATTCGATAAGTCTTACAAAAGAAAAGAGGAAAGCTACTAGAGCCATACCCGAAATCTCCTGAAGACTCGAAGACTATAAAGACTATTCTATTTCCTACTCCACTAGTACTAGAACTACTAAACTAAACTTAAGAGTTGTTCATCTTCTTCTTGAGGTGTGTATAGAAATGGAGGGAGTGAAGGGTTTATATAGCTTGAGAATGATGGTTGCGATGGTTGGAAAGGTCGGTAATACCCTCCAACCATCATTGGGAAGTCATCTCAATCGTCCATCAAAACCATGGATCAAATGGCGCCACGGCAGGTTAGGCCGAACCCATGGTTCGGCCGAACCATGGGCTGGGCCAACCTGTCCCATTTTCAGCAGATGGCTTCCTCGTTTGCTCCTCTCCGTAGACTTGTGAATTTTAGGCTTGTTGGATCTTCTGAATTTGGTGTTCTTAGCCCATTTGTCTTTAAGTCTGATTCTCGACAGCGTCGGCTTGATTGATCGCATGTTTTGCTGTCAATTCTCCTCCATTCATGCGTGCTTCTCCTGCATACATGTTAGTAGCATAGCACAAAGTAGAAGTAGATATTTTATTTGGGAATTATGCATTACAGGCATAACTAGTCTTCATATATTGGGTAATATTGATGGTCGAAACTGGTCGATAACGACCATCAACAGAGAGGCTTTGGATGATTGCCTTACACCTTTTAACAAAGTTTTGTGCAACCTTAGGTTTCTTGACACTTTTTTAATGGGCTTGATATGCCGATTTAGGAGATGAAAGTTACATCTATTCAGGAATCTGTTGATATGTCCACTTTGACTTTAGATTCACTTTACACTAAACTAAAAACTGATGAGATGAATATTCTTTCTCGTAAAGTTGATTCTAAATCTAGTGCTTTAGTTTCTCCTTCGACTTATTATGTTGATGGCTCTTCTACATCGACCTTTACTGCTTTATTTGCTATTAATGCCAATGTCCGATGATCAACTCGAGCAATTCGAGGAGGCCTTGGTTTTGGTTTCTAAAAAGTTGTCTAGAGCTATAAACAATGTCAAGTTCAAAAAAAGAGGAGGCCGAGTTTGATGTTTTGAATGTGGAGGGCTAGATCAGATCCGTTTACACCGCCCCAAGCTTGAGAGAGCCAATAAAGAAAACAATGGAGACAAGCTCAAGGACGACAAGCCAAGAAGTATGTTCAAGGGAAGGAAGTCCAAAGAAGCTCTCAAGAATGTGCTGAATCAAGTATATGTAGCATTTGAGGATGTAGATCTTAAGTGATGAAGACAATAACAAGGAAAAGAGTATGATGGTATGTGCTTCATGGCTCATAGTGAATCCGATTTAGAGTAGGAATACAATGAGGTAAATCCCCCAAGAGAATTTCTTGAAGAAATTATTTTAACTTTTAGCTCCAAAATCAAAAGATGTGAGAAGATGATTAAAAAACATGAGTTTACTATTGAATCTCTTAGTTTTAAAATTGCTAAATTAAAATCTCTTATTCCTAACGTTGATGATTGTAATAATTATGAGAATTTAATGATTGAGATTTCAAAAATTAGAGTTGATAATGTTACACATGATTTGAGATTAAAATCTTGTCTTGCTCTTGAATTGCCATGCACACACGCGCTTTCAAATTGTCTTTAATGCTAATTCGATGTTTAACATGATTTGTGCCAAAAGTTAAAACAACAAAATGGTATTTTGAATTGCTTAACATGCTCATTGAACAACATGAAGATAAAAGATGTCTTAGTTCGTGTTGAGTACATGAAAACATTGTGAAATCTGATGAAGTGTTTTCTTGCTCTAGATGGCGCAAAAACAAAGGTGTTTTGATTGATTGTGAAAATTGTACAAATTTGACAAAAGAAGTTTTATATTTGAAAAGTTCTCTGGAAAGATTTTCTGATGAGAAAAACAAACTGAACATGATTTTTGATCAATCTAAAGTGACTAGTTACAATAAAGGTATAGGTTTTGATGCTCATGATTATTTCACTAAACACCAACCTGTTGTTTTGAATAACTGATAAAGGTGAAATTTTGACGAAATCTAAACCTAAAAATATTTTTAAATCTGCTGGAAGTTTACCCTCTCTTTCTTTTGCACTAAAAAAACAAAACTTGATATTTCCAAACCATCTACTTCTCGTGAAAAGTATACTTGTTCGTTTTGTGAAAAAGATGGCCATTTCATTGGATTTTGTTTTAGATTTGCTGGAGAAATTGCTTTTGCAAATCAAAGTGGCAAAAATCTAGTTTTTACTCGAGGAGACTGGTTAGACCGTAGTGGATCCTGCCAACAGCTGTGCTTCGGTCAAACCGGCGGTAAAAAAGCGATAAGACCGACCTTAGCGATATTTTTCTAAAAAATCTCAAACTGTTTTCCCACGTGGTTAGCGCTTACTCTAAGTTCCCCCTTAATGGAGAAGGCAGCCAAGGAGTCAAAATAGCATTTTTAGTTAATAATAGAAATAAATCAATCCTCCAAATTAAGATGTAGCTCCAACATAAATTTATGAAGTAGGAAATGTAGCTATAAGATTGTAACAAGATTGAGAAGCCGAAATAGATGGTGTTGCTCTCTCCATTGCCTTGAATGTCCATTAGTATGATTTTTTTTCTTTTACATAGAAAATACACACGCACGCACATCATAAGTACAAACCTCTCTCATCACTACTGTTTGAAACTTCAAAAAAAAAACATTTCTTCATAGTCACGAGCTTTCCTTTGAAACCTTATTGAGGCAAAGATGAAACTTGCTAAAAACTTTTCAAAATTAGCGAAACTTCTTTGATACTTGCAGTCGCACGCACAAAACTTCTTTGAAACTTAACGCAACCCTGAGACTTTGATGAATACGAATCCTTTGGACCTCAATCCCTGCCATGCACATGGATGGACCAAAACTTTAACCAATGCAAGGCCTTAAGCCACACACTGTTGCAATGTCCTTCATGAGCTATATATAGGGCCTTGTGTCATTTGTTAGTCCTCGCTCCTCACCCATGACCATGAGAAGCAGAGGATCGTTCAAACAGATGTAGAGGCTATTTGGTTAGTTAAGGATATGCCAAAGCTGCTAAGTTGCCAAATTTGTGGCAAAAAATATTGAAGCCACACCATAACTTCCTTGCCATAATTTGTTGTCACTATGAGATAGGGCCAAGTTGAAGAAAACTTTGATATGACTAACTTATAGCTAGAAATAAACACTACACTATCTTGGTAAAACTCATGTGCCAAACTTGTGGCCAAATGAGGCAAACTTTGGCTAACCCCCGTAATTTCCTTGTGCAAGTCTCCATAAATCAATACCAACAGATTACTTTCATGATGGATTGAAGGCATAGGTATAGTAGTATATTGCTCTAGAAATAAATGCTGCTAGCTGTGTTCAACATATTTTGTTTCACAAAAAGAAACGAGTATATTATATCTGATCACGATCATCCTTACAACCTTTCTTTGAAAATGTCAAGACAACAGAAGTATATATTGATTACAATTACCAACCAAAAATAGGGCGCCTTTACAACACTGGATGCACTACATTACTAACACTAAATGATCCATTTGGTTCTAGATAAGTAAAAAAGAGAAACAAGGAATGAACAAGCCCTTCAATGGGCACCCACACACGTTTCACTACATAAATACTGTGCATCACCTTTCTACTCCATAGCAGATCCATTCCTGCCTGCCTTATTGAGACACAAGTTTGTACATGAACAGCAATGCCAACACCTTCTGTTCAGCTCACCCAATTAAATTTACCACCAAAGCAGTAATAAATAATGCTGGACAATCAAACGCAGTTTGGCTGTACTTGGTGGCCGAAGTTCACAAGGTTGCCGCAGCCTCCGGTTTGCCCAAATATTGCAGATATGAGGCTGAGCTACCACCATGGGACAAAAGCAAAACATCACCTTTCGTGTTTCTATCTACACAGAACCAAGTGTGTATTCCTTCAGCACACACCGATGGGGGAGTTCCCAACTCCCTAGTTGCAATCCAAACCACACTCTTCCAGAAGTGGACCATCATTCTTTGCTAAGAAAGGATCAATCCGGACCCAGAGGAGTGAGAAGATTGAAGCCAGAAGAATGGACCAGACAATAACAATTGTTGGCGTCCTGTTTTGCCTTCCAACCAAACCTTTGAGGAATGGGTAAAGATGGACGATCACCCAAAATGCAAAGAAGAGCTTCCCGAAGAGGGGTCCCCATGATTCATACCCGTTATTGATTGCATTCGAAACACCAGCAACAACCCCAATGAAGTTCAATAAGAGTAGAGTGGTTGGAGGTATCAGCAAGGTAGTCCATTTGAATGTATATAGCTCTGAGAACTCTTCATCGTCCCCACCTTTTGATGTCACAGTGAAACTCGTATCTATACCAGCTATGACCTTCAAAAGTCCCTGGAACAAAGCAAAGAGGTGCGAAGAGACCCCTCCAATGACCCAAAATTGTTCATTTCTCCACCAATCATCAATGCCAACACCACTCCATCTCATTTCCAGGATGCCAGTAGCAAAAATGCAGATAAAAAGTGACATGAACCAGAGACTGGCAACATTCGTAAGCTGCACAACAGAACAGGAAGGGAAATGTAAGGCTCAAATCACAGCAACTGCATACGGAACAGAACTGAAAGTTGAATAAGATTTACCTCTGGAGTGATAAACTTCCCAGTTAGCAAACAGATGGCTGGCAATGTACAGTAAGCCAAGAGTGGAATGGATGTAAAAGGATACACGATGGAATTAATGTAGGAAAATCTTTCCAAACATTTTAGTCCACCACCATATCCATACCAAAGAGGGCAATGGTTGCTGAAGAATATTTCAACAGACCCAAGAGCCCACCGAAGAACTTGGTGAAGACGATCAGAAAGATTGAGTGGTGCAGAACCTTTGAATGCAGGTAGTTTAGGTATGCAGTAAATTGACCGCCAACCATGGCAGTGCATCTTAAAACCAGTTAGAATATCTTCTGTAACTGATCCGTAGATCCAGCCAATCTGCAACAAAGATATAATTAACTAGTTAAGAAATGTTTCAATCAATTAACCAGTTAACAGCAATCAGGCTCCAGTCCTTACCTCTTTCCCCCAGTCTGTCTTATCTTCGTACCCACAGCTTATGACATGAATTGCTTCCTTTAGAAGAGATGCTGGACTCGCACTTTTCAAGGTTCCACCATTCTCAAGAAGTGTGGATGCGACAAAAACAGAAGATTGGCCAAATTTCTTTTCCAGCTTCTGTTGATTTACAATACCAGCCTTTTCATTTTCAGCTCCTGCCAAAAATATTGAAGGATTAAATATGCTATTACTACAAAGGTGTTTCAGGAAAAACCACCCACAATGTTTAGTTCAGAAGTTCACGTACCTGGAGCACCCTCCTCAATTTCACCAAGTGCATATGCAGGGGATTGATTTTCTGCTCTCTTGAAGAAAGATCTTTTCTTCTTCTCTGTTTTAGGTTTCGTAGTTTTCTTCTTGCTCTTCCTGTCACCAAAGCAGCAACAGCAAATGCACCATTTAGGCCAGCAGTTGCAGGTCCTCGACGGAGGCTTCTTCGTTTTGGGGGCATCATAACCATACAATGCCTGCCTTCTAAAGACACATCCAGTACCAACATAGATGGGGCCTTGGATACCATCCAAGCCTTTCATGTTGATCTGTAACAAGCAAATGTTAGATAAACTGCAAGAAAATTAAATAACTTGTGTAGGAGAGTATCTCAGAAATATGGGGCAAATCTTACATCGAAGAAGACCACGTTCCTGTTGGCGTATCGATCATGACGATCAATCCCATCAAACCTTTGAGGGAATTGCACATAACAAACCTTCTTTCCAACCAAAGGGTCCATCATAAAACACATTGCTTCCTTTATAGCCTTGCTATTGTTGATGTAATGATCACAATCCAAGTTGAGCATGTATGGAGCATTAGTTAGTACAGCAGATACTCGGACCTGTGAATCAACAAAGCAAAAAAATTAAACATACACTATATTTTGTTAATACAGGAGTACAGGTTATGGAAAGCCAAAAAAACATCAAAGAAATTATCTTTTACCAATGCGTTCATGGCACCAGCCTTCTTGTGATGGTTATAGCCTGGCCTTTTTTCTCTTGAAACATACACCAATCGAGGTAGCTCATTACCTTCGATGTCATGGCCGCCACTTTGGCCAAGGAAGACCTATTCATTGAGAAAGTTTTAACTTCTTTATCATCATAATTCAAGAATAGGAAAGAGGGGATCCATCAAAATGCCAGCATATATACTGTGCACCATCACAAATCACCCGAACATACCTGAATCATTCCAGGGTGATCGCGAACATTGTTTCCAGGCCAGGGAGTTCCATCTTGCATTGTCCAACCTTCCTCGGGAACTTTCTGAGCTTTAGCAACCAATGCATTGATTCTCACCTTGAATTCCTCATACTCTCTCTGAAAAGACAAGCTTGGCCTAATTAATGTTACTATAAAATCAAAACAAATAGCAATTTTTTTAAGACCCAATTATTCACCTTCATTGCTCTCCTCTCCCTAACAAAGTATGGTGCCACCTTATCCTTCAGGTAGTCTATCTTCTGTTGGAAGTACCACTCTGGAGCACGTGGTTCAATACTGTACTTTTTGCAGAAAGGAACCCATTTCTTTGCAAATTCAGATGTTTCGGATAATGCTTCAAATGTCAGCATTGCAGCACCATCATCAGAGACATAGCATGAAACCTTATCAACTGGATAATCTACCGCGAGGATAGATAGAACAGTGTTTGCTGTGACCAAAGGAGGTTCCTTCAAGGGATCAACAGTACTGACAAAGAAATCGATTGGTGCAAGTTGAGATGTTTGGCCTTCCTTGTCAAACCTATAAAAGCAAACAATTAGTCTTGGTAATTCAGAATGATGGATAACAAGTATACCTAGCTAGTAACAGTAACCAACCTCAATGTCAATCGATCAAGGTAAGTCTCTCTCTCGATAGGAAACCACTTGGGGAATTGATCAAGAATCCAAGACATGGCAAACCAGATTTCACAAATTACAGATATCAGCCATAAGGCAAAAGCATCAGGCACTGGATGCATCACTCGATAGTGGAAGAAAAACCCCAAAACCACCAGCCGAATTATGATAACCATTCTATAGGGGTTAATCTGACTTGAAGGAATTGGGACTTTTCTGGACAATGGCTGCCTAGCTTCATCCATTCTGGTAAAAATCAGTTAACAATTGGTAATTCGGATCAGTACCAAACGAAAAATTCTTGAACTAAAAAATACAAATAAACGAATACATTTCGGTTATTCTTAGAAAATATTTAAAAAATTGGCATTCATGCAATCACATACTTTGTCCAGCCAAAGTGATAAAGCAATTCTACAGGGGAGAAAATCCTATGTATGAATTGGACAGTTTTATCAATACATATTATTTTGTCTTACTTATATTATCTGTAGATAGTATATCCTATCACTAGAATGGAGCACTCGAGTTTGACTTAACATATGGAATGAAATAGAATATCAGAGAGAAGCCAAAAAAGTTTCCAAAGTCATACAGTGGTAGATCTCCATCATCACCATCGCCATCCCAGTCTTTACCACCACCATCATTTCTCATCTGGTGCAGCCTCTCCTGCTTCTGCTTCCAGCTCTCCATCCTCTCCTTCCACGCAACACTACCATAACCGTATGCAGCAAGATCCTTGGATGGGTCCATAGATCTTGGTTGAACTGTAGCACAACTACCTTTAGCTGATTCTATTCATAAAACATCACAAGTAAAAAAATAGCTGATCATAACTCAAGTGCGCACCAGGTAGATTGGGATCCGCATAAGGAAGCGGGTGGATCCTCTTTCCCCCGCCGCCCATAAAAGATGGCACAAGCGCATGCTGCTCCGGCGGGATGTCATCAACCTGAAAGCACATTGAAACAACCAATTGAGTACTCGGCTACGAAGAGCCAAGAGTAGCAGGCTATTCCGCTGCGCAAAATTTTTGACAGTACCATCTGCCCATCGGTAAGGAGGGGAACATTGGGGTTGGGCTGGAATGGCTGCGGAACACCGTTGACGTCGACCCCACCACGGCCATAGCTCATATGGGCGTGGAGCATCGACTCCGCGACGTACTGCGAGTCATTCCTGTCCCTCCAGTTGAACTCGTTCTCCAGGTCATCCACACCGTCCTCCTCCTCGTCCCCGGGCACACGAGCGCAACCTGCAATATCGATCAGGGGCGAATCGAGTGAGCAATTGGGGGAACTAGGCGGGGGGGGGAGGGGGGGGGCAAATTGCCACCAATTCGGCATTGCGGGTGTGACTTGCCCCTGAGGCGCTTGAAGCGGGTCTTGCACTGGGGGCAGTTCTGCGTGCCCTCGCGGCGCTCGTACTCGTAGCAGTCGCGGCACACCGGGAAGGCGCACTCGTTGCACGCCACGAACGGCTCGCCGTCGGGGTTGAGCCCCACGTCGTCGCCGCAAATCTGGCACACCTGCCCGTTCTGCTGCCGGAGCGGCTTCGGCTGCGCGGCGGCCACGAACAAAAAAAAAAACGAAATCAGACCCAAAAAAAATTAAAAAAAAAAAGAAGAAAAAATCAGCGGCACCGCTCACACGTACCCCGGGATCGCCGTCGCGGCGGATGACGACGAGCTCGTTGCGGTTGTGGGAGCCGGCGACCAGACCGGCGCTCGCCTCCATCGCCCCTCCTCCTCCTCCCCCCCGCTAATCAACCACGCACACCCTCACCCTCGCCCTCTTCCTCCTACGCCGCCCGCCGACCGCTCCTCGCCCTACAACCAGATCTCCATCTCTCTCTCTCCCTCCGAATCTCCCGGGGATTCCGCGCCCTGGCAAATGCGCCTCCCCCGCGACGGAGCAGAGGAAGAGCGGGAGAGAGAGAGAGAGAGAGAGAGAGGCCGGGCCGGGGATGCGTGTGCGCGGCGGCAGCGTCGGTGAGGGGGGAGGTGGCGAGGATTAGTGATGGAATTTTAAAGAAAAAAATGGGGGAGAGGAAGAGACGGGGGAGTGTCGGTGCGGGGAAGAAGGAAAAAGAAAGGAAAGGAGCGCACCAACTAACGCTCTCCCAAAAAAAATACTAAACGAAATCGAAATGATTTGGGGATCAGATTAACTTGATTTCTTTTTTCTTCAGGGTTGGAATAATAATAGTAATATAAATTGATGGATTAAGGATGGATATGTCACGGACCATTATTCGCGGAATCGTAGCAGAGGCTGCACAGTCGACATGTGTACTGCGTTGTTTTTTCTTTGCAAAATAAAAGAAAAAGTGGGTGTCCCACTGGTAATAAGCCACTAAATTAATAAAAAGATGGTAAACGTTATTGAGCGTTGTTTGTACTCGTTACAAATGTTAACGGGTGTTTTTTAAATATGTATACAACCGTTATGGTAGTATATCCACTAAAACGGTTATTGGTATATAAAGAAATGTTATCGGTGCAATAATATAACTATATATTCCTGATATAAGTATTTCACGCTATAACATTTACTTATAAGTTAGATCACCCCTTTTATTCTGGGGTGACGGAGGATCGTACCATTCGAGTTTTTCATGAATTATAGTATCGAGTTTCCTTCGATATATTACATGTTTATCGTATTATTTAACTACGAGTTAGCTATTTTTTTTCTATATGACTATATTATCGTAGCTATAAAGTCATTTATCCGAATGAAAACCTTAAGAGCTCTTTTGGATTGAACTAAAATTATAGGCTTTCTAGAGGATTCGAATCCTTTGTAACTCTTCATATTGTAAATTTCTTCACATTGTTTTCCAATATGGCAATTTTTCATGAATTTAGCACATGAGATTCAACATCATTTCAACTTCAAATGAAACTACACAACGTGGTATTTTCCGATGAAACCCAAATACACATATGGTCAAAAGAAAACATATGTCTCTCCATTTTAATTTGTAGCTATATTAACATATGTCTTAAAAAAATCTATGAATGAATTGGTATAGTCTATTCATATTGCATTGTATATGAATTGTGTATTTCCAATTTTTAGGCACTACGCACTTCAACTAGCATAATGTGATCCCAATTTTACAATAATTACTAATTAGACTTAATTATAATCATTAATCTCTAATTATGGACAAGAATTGGAGGTGGGGCTTGCGCACCAACAAGCCCCAACAGTGCATCCGCCGCTGCCTTCCTCTTTGTGACACGTTCCTTCTATCTCGCAGGCAGGGTTTAAAAAACTATGCGATTATCGTATAGTTATCACGTGCGGTAACCTTCTTAGTTTTTGAAATCACGGTATACCTCGCGGTAACCGTTAAACCGTGGGGTGACGGTAACCCCACCTAAAACGGTTTGGTGAACCCTGCTTGTAGGCCTCCAACACCCTCTTTCTCTTTGGTAAATGGATATAAACGTACTTCTCTTCCTCCCTTTCCCCTGTGACCCGCTTGTCACCTCACTCTGATGGCACTCAGGGCAAAGCGGTGCTTGACCAATCCCCTTCTCTTATTCCCTCCCCCAACAGCCGTTCTAATGTCTCTCATATCGGTGGTATGCCATTCCCTCTACATCGGTTGTGGTGGACTAGGGAAGGGCTCTCGTCCTCTTTCTCACCAACCCTATGATGCTTTGGCTATCAATTAGAAAGATGAGTTACGGTGGCGGTAATGCCATTTATGGAGGTACTGGATGATAGTTTTAGATATCATGAAGGGCACCACGATACTTAGTATGATAGTACCTTCAGGTATCATCCACATATCAGCTATCATGAAGAGGTAACTTAAAATATATCATGAGGGTATTGTCTATGAGAGGTGTCAAGTATCATGGTATCGTTAGATATCATGGAGGTATTATAGATACTACATACATAACAGGGGTATCATTCTAACATGGTTGTTGTACTATACTACCTCCATCCCAAAATGTTTGACGCCGTTGACTTTTTTAAAAATGTTTGACCGTTCGTCTTATTCAAAAAATTTAAGTAATTGTTAATTCTTTTTCTATCATTTGATTTATTGTTAAATATACTTTTATGTATACATATAGTTTTACACATATCACAAAAGTTTTTGAATAAAAAGAACGGTCAAATATGTTTAAAAAAGTCAACGGTATCAAACATTTAGGGAAGGAGGGAGTATTATGTAAAACCTAATTCAATATTTTACGTAGATGTTAAAAAATCTTGTACTAAAGTTGAATGAGAATTAGCACTAAATCCTTAAATTTTATTTCCCTATGCGAACACTATAGAAGAATCTACTCTATGCCATATACTAGCTCAATGATTTATTATCGACTATATATGTCTCTTTCTATAATATGCCACTAAGTGTATTAATTTTTCTACAATATGTCATTTGGTCAAATACTTTTTTTTTGAAAATGTGTAAGATATCGTTAGATACATATAAGACTTAAAAGTTGATTGACCCCATTAGAAGATTCAAATAGTTATGAAAATTTTGTCTAGCCTCCTATAACATTACAGAAGTTCGTGCAAAAGTTTTAAGAGTTCTTTATTTTTGCTAATTCATTATAAAATTTACTTGTTTCATGCTACGTAAAATACTTTTGTGTTGTTGTTTATTATTTAAAAAACGATCCTAGTACAAAATATTTTTTGTTATATTTTGTATAAGTGATTTCTATGTCATGCCACACAAAAAATAACCTTTCAAAAAAATCTATTGAAAAAATCTTGAAATATTTTCGACTAAAAATCATTTTTTCCTAATTTTTAATGGGATAAATCAATTATCAATCTTGTATGACTGTAGGGTATTTTGGTTATTTTGAAGAAATTCTCTCCAGTAGTATATTATAAAAGTAATTGATAAACCCAATGACATGTCGCATAAATGAATTATGTCAATGGCAAACGGAAATGGAGCTAACTCAATTGTATAGAATATAATCTCTCCAACATTGTAAGCGACATGGCCTATTACAAGGTGAGGCCTCATACGGACTTAAAATATTATCTACCATGAGATTTTAACCTTTCCCGTAAAATTTATATAAAACTCAAACCTCAAGGAGGTTTACTTTTTTCCTTTTCAATTAAAACCCACCACTCACCAATCTATTGAAAATCGATAAAAAAAGACAAGTTCGGTTAAGATCGTACGAAACTAGCTAAAACCGATCGATTTTTACGAACCGACTACCAACAGTTTCACGAAAGCTGATCGGTTTCATTAACCCGCTATATAGGATCTAGAAGCAATTGCAGAGCTAAGCAAACACGTGTGCTACACAAGCCTCCCATCCCAACTTTGGAATGGCAGACAATAACCGGCACATACCAATGGCATGATTGCAAAATGGCAAAAAGAAAAGGCAGTGCTAATTAAGCGCTTCTGCTTCACCGGGAAGAAAGCTATCATGCAAGGGCAGCTGCTCGACGATCTCGGCTACTTAGGCAATCATACAAGATTACTCAATCAATTATTAATTAATTAACTAATGAACAATCTCTACTTAGATTTCGAGTGCAGTTTTTCTGGTAACAAAGCTAGCTTTTCTAGGACTGATTAGTTGGCGAGGGAAACAAGTGACATGCGAGAAAAACATGATGGCGACGACGACGACGACGGGGGAGTGAGAGGAACGCACTAACCAACGATGGCTGCGACGGCACAAGGCCGAGACGAGAGGGGAGAGCGGTAGGTGAGGTGTCCGTTTTATTCTCTAGCTGCACACGTCGTCACGGCTCATTAGCGGCGCCCAGCCCATTAGATTAGAGTAGAGGACAATCTTTTTTTGCGGGGAATTAGAGGACAGCTTTTTAGTTAACTAGAAAGCCAACGCAGATACGCGGGTAATTTATTTATTTGTTATAAAAAAAAGTCATATCTCACTATATCCATTATAAGAATCCTATATTAACATATGAGTGCATACGTACATCGGGATAGATTAGCTGATTTTTAGAAGCAAGGGATTAGAGTATGTCTAATCTAATGGTTGAAAATGGATTGATCGGTTTAAGTGTAAATTGATGACAAGATGTTTTGCCTTTTTCTTATATTTAGCGTCACATAGCATCTTAGGCTGTGTTCGGCAGTGGCTGTTCCCATCCTCTCCTCCTTATTTTCCACGCGTACGCTTTTCAAACTACTAAACAGTGTTTTTTTGTAAAAAGTTTCTATATGAAAGTTGCTTAAAAATCATATTAATCTATTTTTAGAAAAAAATAGCTAATACTTAATTAATCATGCACTAAATGCTGCTCCGTTTTGCGTACACCCTCACTCCCGAACGCAGCCTTAGAAGTATTTGTAGAAGTATAGGAATGTTATTACTCATACTCACAATCTATTTGTAGTCAACTATTATTTGATGTGGCTTGGTGGCACTCTCTATTTAACTATCATTTGTTCATACATGCCATTAGGCTGAGTTTGGAACTGAGAGTTCCCAACTCTCCTCACTCATTTTCCGCACACACGTTTCTTAAACGGCTAAACATTGTGTTTGCAAAAAAAATTTCTATAGGAAAGTTGCTTTAAAAAATCATATTGATCCATTTTTTAAGTTTTTTAGGCTAATACTTAATTAATCATGCGCTAATAAACTGCTCCGTTTTTTGTGCCAGCGGGAAACGTTCCCAACTCTAACTAATGAAAAGCAGCATTAGTATCGTCCTTTATCCTCTGTGCTTCATGACAAACGTGTTCATTGGATGTCAGCTAATTATTAGACGCACTGTGCATGGATACCATGTAAGCAACATGACTTGGCAATTGGTAGATAGTGGTATGTATATAGAACTTATATACATAGGGATAAATTAGTGGGGACATAATTGAAAAAATATATATTGTATGCTACATATTAGTTTTAGTACATACGTAATATATTTATAGTTATGTTTTAAAACGCTTATATGATTGGCTACTCACTTAGTTATCGTGACTACGTTTACCGAATTGCTAAATGGTGTGTATTTGTAAAATATTTTCTATACAATTTTTTTTCAAAATCAAATAAATTCACTTTTGATTTTATAATATTTAATACTTAATTAATATTTTGCTAATGACCTACATCGATTCGTGTGCCCTGGACATGCTCAACCAATGCTAGACAGAACGAAGGCTAAGTAGGAGATTAAAAACATCAATATGGTGTCAAAAGAATATATTTGTTCTTTAATTTTCCAATAATATATGAATAGAGAACACAAAATACATGAAAAGTACATTTATGATAAATTTAGAAGTGTCATTTTGATATATGTGTATTTTTTATTGTTGGAGTTATTTTTTTCGAAAATATAAGTCATATCTAATTTAACTATTATATAATCTAAAATTTTCAATTCATTTATGTTTTTCATGGATTTTTCGATGACATGTGTCTAATTAGAATACAACTCGAAATAACATATTCCCTCTATACCAAAATATAATAATTTTTCGCTATGAATCGGGACTAATGCTTGTTTAGAATTATAGTTAAAAGTTAGAATGTAGTACATGAAATAGCATAGTACATGTGTATTATTATTCATTATGGTTTTAGTATATTTTTATTGTTTTGTTGTTATTTGGTTGTCACGCAAATGGCAAAAGTACGTATATGTTTAAAGTTAGAAGAGTGTTTTCTTATATGTGGATTTAATGGTTTCACCGGTTAAATGTTATGGATCTACTTCCATTAATAGGTAATATTTTTCTTTATAATATTTTTTAAAAAAATTAAAATATTAGATAGAATATAGGAAGGTGAGAGAAAGGATTATTGGACGATGGAGGAAGTGTGCGTGCCCATGTGCGTGCACGGGGTGTTCGGAGGGATTAGTCTGCTTTTGATCTAATCTAAATAAGAAAAAAAAAGATGTGCAACGGGAGTACATAAGTACGTACATATGTTTGTTTTTCCTTTTTTTTTTGGCAGGAATACTATGCACATACTTAATTGGTAGTTTTTGAATGATATTTTCTGGAATACTTACGTGTATTTTTTAAGTAGATGTCGATGTACATAGATTTAATTGTATTGGTATAAAATAACGGGTCCACCAATTTAAATGAAAATCGACGGCAATTATAGATCTAATCTAATAGTATAAAATAACGGGTCTACCAATTTAAATGAAAATCAACGGTGAGAACAGACTATACCACGTGGTGGCCTAATAGCATTTAAAGATAGAACATTTAAAGAGCATTTATTGGATACTTTATTTTTATATTAATTTCCATAAATTTATAGAGTAATATATTTTATTTTTAAATTGTAGAAAATCCTATTTTATGTACCATCGATTTTTTTCAATGCACTACGTACCTATGTTTACTTTTTTTTACTACGCAGCTTCGTACGTACTTACGGAATACTTTTTGATGGGATACGTATACGGAGTTTTTGTTTGGTTTCCCGGCCCACAGTAAACATGAGAAAAGTATTATTTTTTTAAGAAAATAATACATCCAATCTAATGGTCTAAAATATCGGGTCCACCAATTTAAGTGAAAATCAACGGTAAGATTAAACAATGCTATGTGGTGGTCTAGGAGCACCACGTGGCGGCTTAGAAGCGTTTGTAGGAAGTTTAATGGACTTTTAGTATATAATAGATAATAGATTAACTACTAGTACAATTCTAATTCTTAATTTGTGACAATTAGCTAATGATGACCAGCCTGATCACTTGATCAATTGCGTGCATATCCGTATAAGTTGTTATATACTCTACTTGTTTTATGTCTAGCAAAAACAAACGATCTATTTATTTTAATTTAAGAGAAAACAAGACGCTATCTGATCTAACACTAATTTTTGTTATCTTGTATTAGAAAAAGAATATATGAAAGGGTAATACTCGGCTGGTTTTCAAATAACTATTGGCGTTAACAACGGGTATATCTTGGATGATTTGACTATGATACACAAAAGTTTCATAAGTTTCATGCTCATATTTAAAATATACTATAATTTCATAATATGACATATTTTTTAAATATTTATATTAGTTTTTAAAATGAAGGAGTAAAATGTTATAGATGACTAATTAGTTACCCTAACAATTATTTAAAAATAAAGCATCTATCTATTATATACTAAAAGTCCATTAATCTTCCTACAAACGCTCTCAAGCCGCCACATAGACATCCTATAAACGCTCCTAGATCGCCACGTGGCAGGAAAAATTCAACCCCTCTATTTTCATTTAAGTCGGTGGACCCGATATTTTAGACCGTTATATTAGATCTTTTAAAATTCCACCACTCCTAATCTTCTTCCGTGTACGTAATAGGGTGTAGAAAAAGAACCTCCCTACTAATCTACTGCACGTGCACGTATGACACAATTATTTGTGTGTGAATTTTTCGTTTTGAACAACTCTTATGCACAAGAAGTTTTGTAGAAGTTGGTCTCGGCAAGATGAACAAACCTGCCTTATGAATATCTTATACATATAACAACTTAGCACGACGCATAATCTGTGCATTAATTTGTACACCTATCGAAAAGTATCCATCCATAATCACAGTACAGAATTGTAGTGTTGTGCCCATTGTCAATGTCATTAGCAGATTGAAGTAGTGTCTGTGCGATGACAAGAAAAATACGTACAAAATGTTTGCTAGATAAAAGCCAAAAAAAATTGCATACATACGTAGGACACACCATTCTCCAAAAAAAAAACATACATAATACCTACCTATGCAAGATCAGGAAAAAAAATAATGATCCCCTCTCGATGCTCAGATTAAAAGTTGTTATGTTTGTATGCTTATGATCTATCCGCCTAAGCTTACATACTTAGTACAAGCTATTCGCTGAAAAAAACATATATGGATGCTACCTAGGAATGTACTATTGCACGGGGAAAAAATAAAGAAAAATAAACAAAAGTTCGGATCTATAATAAAAAAAGATATATCAAAACCCACTAACTCCTATGTTAGTGAGAGATTGTTACTCGAGCAAATATTTTTCTACATGGTACTCGGTAGTGTCAGCCGACTTCACATGTTAGGGAGACATTCACATTTAATTCTAATCGTATTACCCTATTAATTGGTACGGATGGTTATCTATAATAGATTTGGACATAAGACATGGAGAACTATATATGTCTGAAGTATTCGTGATTTTTTTATTGTATTACTAATGTTCTAGGCTCTTTTTATGGTACTAAAACAATTCCATTTATTAAAAGGGACCCAACTTTTAAGACAATAATAATCTGTAGTGGTGATAGCTGAGTTTACATGTAAGCAGGACTAAGTGATTATTGTTTGAAATTTGAGAGACATTATTATCATTTAGTGTATCAAAGTCTATCATCTATTTCACTTTCACGGTATAAGTATTTTTTCTTCTTATTTAGTTACCATTATATGATAATTTACCATCTCCTACAGTGAATATCTAAGATGAATATGGTGAGATAATACTTCTTTTTTAGTGTTCTTTTTATCATTAAAACATAAAATACCCGTGCATCAGCGCAGGCTTCCTTCCTTGTTGTACATAAATGTGTCTTTAGTGCCTTTGGAAATTGGCCGCGTGCACACAAAAACACACACACACACATATAAATTAAAAGTATTAATAAAACATAATTAACAGCTGCATATTGGCGTCGATGAGAGCAAAGACTGGGATGAAGAGGAAAAAAAAATGGCGGCAGGCAGGGGCAGGTGATGCTGCCTGCTGCCGGTGGGCCCTCGACAGCAGCACGGGAAGGAGGAAAGGAAGATCGGAGATAATTGCACGACGTGCCCTTCGGACCAACCGGCTGCCATATTGCTACCCGTACATATATGCACGATTGATGCTACAATGTGCCATTGCTTGTTGCTGATTTATTATCTATACTGCATCACACTACTCATCACTGCAGACTTTAATTTGTTTCTTTGATTTTTCTTCCGATGGGTCACTCAGTGTGTTCTTAATCAGCTGGGATTAAGTAATTGATGGCAGTTATATCTGTGTTTCCGTATGGCTATCTGTACATGAATAATTTTCTCCATGTTAGTGGAATCTTTGGGTGAAGCAACAGGACAAAACAATGGCTTGGTTTTGGGGAATAAATAATTGCTGTGGGGGGATTACTTTTCTACTGTAGGTAATTTGTGAGGTAGCTAGGCCATGTGGAGTTGCTATTTTACATGTGAGTGAGAAAAAAAACTCACCTAGGCACAACTATTATTGTCAGTATCTTGTGTAATTTCATTAGAGCCATCTGATGTTGTGGTACGTGTCATGTGTGATGTGGTCTCTTAATTTACTCTCTCCGTCCGTTCTATCAGAGCAAGTACAGTAGAAAGCTATATGCCAGCTGTAAACATATTTTAAGAAGATAAATTAAGAGAGAGAAAAACAGCAGACTACAGATTTGTAGCCAACTATAGTACGGACTCCAAGACACACTGTGTGTATGATAAGTAGGACTAGGTATTAATAGTGCAGTATATAACTATTGTATGAATGAGCTATTAGATTGGCTATAGATGAATTGGAGCTAGTAGATGGCTATACTATTAAACTTGCTCTTATAAGTGCAACCATAAGTTTCCGTACCCAACGTTTGACCGTCCGTCTTATTTGAAAAAATTATGAAAAAGTTTCAAAAGTTAAGTCACGTATAAAGTAGTATTTATATTTTATCATCTAATAACAATAAAAATACTAATTATAAAAATATTTTAAATAAGATGGATAGTTAAAGTTGGACACTGAAACCTACAACTACGCTTATTATGCGACGGAGGGAGTACAAATTAAAGATAGACTGTACCTAGCTATTACTATTGTGTACTTGTATTATTTCCCTATTTGTATTGAAGCAAAGCCTGATTTCTCTATAACCACCCTACAACCTACTTCGATCATCGCCATCCATGCACACCTCTCCAACTACAAATTAAACGCATAAGCCCTAATTTTTTTTCTTGGAAATTAAAAATGGTTCTGTAGCATTGAGGATTGGTTCCTTTACCATTATGTCAAATTAAATTGTCTGTGACACAACTATATGCTGGAGCTAGTAATAGACATATGAATCGTCTTGGAACGTAATAAACTTTTTCATGGCATGGTAAACCTAGCCATGTAACACTAGGAATGAGCATATGCATAATGCATGGCGTTGCTGAAATCACATGAAGAGCCCCTTTTCTGTTGCCATGTCAGCGTCTAAAATGACTTTTGTCTATTTGGAGGTAAGACATAGGTGTTCATTTAATCTACATAGCAGATGAATGGTTTTATGATGCCTCTGCAGCCCTTTTCTCTTGATATGTGTACTTCCTCCGTTTCATAATGTAAATCATTCTAACATTTCCCACATTCATATTGATGTTAATGAGTACTATTTTCATCCTTTTGTCCTATGCTTTGTTGCTGGCCTGAACTAAGATTCTACCACCTTATGCTGTGGCATGATTATGCTATATATTTTTATAATCAGAATCTATGCAATAAAACAAAGAAAAAAAAGAAAGAATAACTTTTGTTCTGTCTTTTAGATGCTCGTGAACACATAACACTGGACTGTTATATTCCCACGGTAAAAATTACAATTTTGAAATGCGTATAGTGTACATAGATATGAATTTTGAAATATTGTTTCATGATAAACATAATTATTATAAGTGGCGACAAGATCAATCCAAATTGGATTCAAAACCCTCCAATTCCTTGTTTTCTGACTTCAATCTAGGGATAATCTGTAAGAAACCTGAAGAAAGAATTCTCCTCAACCTTTAGTTAGTCCCAGAATAGATGAACATTACCCAATCCTATTGTACAAGTCATTTACTCTTTATATTTGTCAATCTCCCTACTTCATTTTGATAGCAAATGTAGTCGCAATGAAACTTCCATAATTGATAGAAGTATTGAGGCCACTTGTCATTTTTCATCGCAAAAATTTTTCTTCCATTTTAATACATTACTCTATAGAAAGTAGACTCGATAGACTTCATAAGCATGATAGTTGTTGTCTTGTTGTGGTTATCTCGCCGCCGTTAAAACGCATCGCTATTTTTTCATAAAATTTTACGATGGCTTATACTGCTAGTATATAATTGATCTAGATCCTCTATATTTTTTTTATCCAAAGAACCATGCTCTGTGCCGCATCGATTTTTTTTATTTTTTCATAAGACCTCCATTCAATTCGCTTGTCAAAACAAAACTCATTATTATTATTATACTCTTTGTTTCTCAATGTCACAACCTGTTCTCCTGTCCCCAAACAATGAACACCCCAATATCGTATACCAACCCCAATGGAGGAACTGATCCCTTGATCAGTCCATCACTGATCACTCCTCCATATCTCCTCCACAAACGTGCAGACCGCAGAATTAGTAGCCATGCTCCTTCTTCATCCACTTCGCCTAACATTTTCTGTATGAGTATCTAATGCATTCCCACAGCCTGTCATCCCAGCTGATCAGTTTTTTTTCTTTTTTCTTTAAAGAAAATGAGCTGATCAGGTGCATGTGAGCAAGCAAACAAGCAAGCCAACTGATGATTCATCACTCACTGTGCTGCTCACTAGCAAACCACACGCTTCATGCGTTTTTATTTCATCTCTTCTCTTCTCTGACGAGAGCTGCAGCTGCCTGCCTGCCGACACTCTGCCTCCTTTCTCTCTCTTAATCATCATCATCGATCGAGGATGCACACAAAGACTGATCGATCGATCGATCTGCTGTTGTTTGGGACTTGGGGAGATGGAGACTTTCAGTCTGCACTGTAGTAGACTTTAGAGAGGGATGGGGACCAATTCCAATTCCAAGTAATTAAGTGCGTGCACGAACTAATCTTTGATTTGTTTATATAGCTGTTTGGTTGGCGATTCCAGTGGTGTATCAGAGAGCTCTCATAACGAGACTGAACTAGCTAGCAGCTGTTTTTGTTTTCGATGTGTAACTAATTGTTGATTAATATATTGTTCCATCAGTAATATGGCGTGCTTATTTGAGACGTTTTGCAGCTTAGTCCATAACGAATTCGGTCGAATATTTCCCTGTGAAGTGAACCATCACTAGCTCCTGTCAGTGCCATTGCCGTCCATGATGGATACGTTCTAATTACCAATCCCCGCGTGTCCCTCAAGTTTGGTCGAAAGTCGCACTTTAATTTGGGCCTAATATTCTATATGCACACTCCATGTAGTACTAGCATTGATGTATGCAATCCCATCCGATTCAGGTTCTGATTAAAATTGAAACAACATTTTGATTCGTTTTTGTCAGGGTTTCTGAAAATTTCAGACACGCCGTCGTGGAGCGGTATCTGTCTGCATATATCTGCACCTTGCAGCATCTGCAAAGAGGAATTTCTGTAATGAACCAAGCTGCTGATCAATCTGAACTCTCACAAATTTAATTATCAGCTGACCAAAGGATATATCGATTCGCTTTAGAAGCAGGGAAGCAAAGAACCCGGAAGCGAGGGCCTCTCTGCCCTGTCGCTTCCTCTGTGAGCTTCTCAACGCTTTGAGACCACGAGAAACAACGCTGCACACACATGTTTGCCACATGCTACCTTAGCTTGACGCCCAAACAAACATGTGATGCTTCTCTCTCTCTCTCTCTCTCTCAATCTAGCTGTTAACCTGTTGAGCAGATCATTAGCCAGATCTGAAACACTGAAACACGAACAGGATGTCAGGACACAGGAGAGACAAAATGATGCAGCAACAGCAGCAGCAGAAACAAGAAGAGATCAAGATGAAGAGCAATGTGCAGCTTTGCTAGCTCCAGTTGTTTGTGCGTTCTCTAGGCCGGCTACAAGACAAAAAAAAAAAAAAAACGATGCATCGTTTCTGCTACCCCCTTGCTTAACTGCTTAATCAACTTACTCTAATCTTAATCTCTCTGCAAGCTCTGACTGAAAGCGTTCGTCAGTAGCAAGTGGATTGGTGTAATTTTTTTTGGTCAGAAGGTTCCATTCTTTAAAGCTCCAATGCAAAAAAGAAAACAGAGAAATCGTTGTAGAACGTGACGGATTACTTAATTGGGTTGGTGGCTGGCGATTGATGATTGGAATATGATGCATTGGCCAAGATGTAGTAGAGGGAAGGAGAAGAGGAGGAAGAATCTGCTGATTTTTCTGTTGTCAATCGGAGGAAGTAGCTGCTAGCTAGCACTGAAATTAGGTTCAGCTCGAGTAGTTGCAGTGTCATGTTACTCAATCGGGTCCATCTGTTAACCAAATAGCATTAGATACACAGAAGAAAACATAAGAGAAATTAAAAGTGGTTCCAGGGGGGCACACTGGCCGTGTTTTGTTCACTTGTTGTACGGCAGTTGTTTATATAATTAATATGATATATGTATAGATAGGCATAATTCGTTCCAAGCAATAATTGTCTTGTCAAGTCACATTTTTCTAACCAATATATATCACACTTCAGATTTTAGTAAAGGGCTAGACAGCTACTCCTAGTTGTGCATCTTCAGAAAGGCGTAGAGTAAAAGGATTATGCTTGCCATTAGTCATCCTATGAGTTAAGTGCAGTGCACTATCCATGACAAGAACATACTCTCTCCATCTTAAAAATACTTAAGACACGAATTTGTATATAGTTTTTTCTAGAGTAAATTTCCTATATACTCTTCAAAATTCACTCAATCCCTCTCATACCCCTGAAATTTATTCAATCACTTCTATACCCCCGAAATTTTAACTTGATCCTTTCCATACCACTACCGTTACATTTTCCTTCGTTTCACTAAGTTTAGCTGCAAATGTATTTTATGCCTTTGACGATGTAGATTTGAATATAAGGTTGAAAAATGATTGAAAATTTTGTTTGAGCCGTGCATTGTATGAAACTAATGAGACAAATAATCAGTGCAAAAAAAATGACATAAAATTTTGAAATAAAACATATATAATAAGTTAAATTTTTTATTTGAAATTTTAATATGAAAATGGATTTTTTATGGGGATCATTCATACAAAAATGAGAAGAATCTAGAAAAAAACTATCGTGAGCATTAGTAGCCCCTTATTTGTATGAATGCTCCTCATTTCTTATGAATTTTTAATAAATAAAATAAATAGATGCTTTTCTTTCACTATCTAAAAATAAAATTTGTCATAAACTGTTGCACAACAAACTTATAATTATAATAGTGTCATGTGATAAAAATTTTACATTTTCAACAATGTAATTCATAAATTGCTATGTTCATTCATGTGTAAGAGTAAAATTATCGTTTTTATAGAAATTAGACGATCAACTGATGCAGGGGTATGGAAGAGATCAAAATCAAAATTTGAAGGTATACAAGGAAGTAAGTAAAACTCGGAGATATTAAAGAGACAAATTATAATGTTAGGGGCATATAAGAGATTTTCACCTTTTCTATTATGTCTAGATTTCATGTATAAAAGTTGATTTTTTTTATAGCGGGAGTAGTAGTGGAATAGGTGTGGCTACAAAATATACTTCTTCGACTCTGTCTATATTTGACATATATGGATACTCCCTCCGTCCCATAATATAAGGGATTTTGAGTTTTTGCTTACAACGTTTGACCACTCGTCTTATTCAAATTTTTTTGAAATTATTAAGGAGAATAGCCAACATGATCCTTGAAGTTTTGCTTTGGGATCAATTTGGTCCCTAACATTTTATATTGTCCAAACGAGTCCTTATAATTTGTCATGTGAGCTAATATAATCATTGGACCCACTTAAATCGCCACATGAATATGCCATATTATCCTCTCATGCAAAATATATGTTGAAATGTCCAATTTACCCTTCCATATACCATACAAGAATAAAAGAATTTACAAACTTTGCTCAATACAACTATGGATATATGGCAAACTTTTTTCACTGGATTATGAATACAAAGTTAAATTAGCTACAACTACTAAATATATAATTACCATGCCAAATAAATTCTATGGATGTAGTTGCATTTCAATGTTAAAACTCTAATGGATATATGCAAGACCACCTACTTTTTTTTTGTATTTTTCTCCTTTTCTCTCTCTTTTTTCCCTATGATATGTGTAAGGGCAAATTGGGCATTTCATCATATATTTGCATCGAAAGATGACATGGCATACCCACATGGTAATTTTCGATAAGCCAAGGACTGTATATGTCCACATGATAAAGTTTAAGGGCATGCTTGGATAATTTGAAAGGTCAGGGACTAAAATGATCTCATAGCGAAACTTCAGGGACTGTAATGGCTATTCTCCCAAATTATTATTTGTTTTATTTGTGATTTACTTTATTATCTACAGTACTTTAAGCATAACTTTTCGTTTTTTATATTTGCAAAAAAATTTAAATAAGACGAATGGTCAAACGTTACAATCAAAACTCAAAATCCCTTATATTATGGGATAGAGGGAGTACATTTTAAGCATACCAGTTGATAGATAAGCCAACAGAAAAGCAAATTTAGAGCAAGTTTAATAGTATAGCCAACTACTAGCTAAAATTCATCTATAGCCAATCTAATAGCTCATTCATACAATAATTATATACTACACTATTAATACCTGGTCCCACATGTCATACACATGCTACGTCTTAGAGTCCGTGTTACAGCTGGCTATAAATCTGTAGCTCGTTGCTCTTCTCTCTCATTATTTATCTTCTTAAAATATATTTGCAACTAGCTTATAGCTGCTATTGTACCTGCTCTTACAAATGTGCACTGTGCACATGGTCAATTTGGTTCGTTCCTCCATGCAGGCTACAGCTGGTGGCGATGTGTACTTGTCAAGTCCAGCAGATAATCTATTGTATGTCCTAGTGGCATCATTTTGGCGGCAGATTTCAGCCGATCGATGCAAATGAGCTCCGGTGCTGATCCGGATCTCCTGGCGCTTTGCAATTTGTGTAGGAATTTGTTTTTCATGTACTCTGTCCTGAGTATAAGAACCTATGATCGGATGTCGCTATGTAATTTATTGTCCGAAATCGTAGTATTAGAAAATATTTTACTGATTATATGTTTTTATATTATGGGAAAGAAAAACTTAATTGCCTCGGTCACAGGGCCATCACGCAATCTGTGACGAACTCAATTACCCAAGTGGTCTAATGTATAGCAGTTATAATTATCTAGAAATACATACGGAGAAGAGGAAGGAGGCAGCTGACACAGGATAACAGGAGTACCAGTGTTTTGTTTGGAGTTGTTAATTTCTCCAAGTCCATGGAGTTGCTGCCGCCTCCTAGTAGTCCCAAGGGTATTTTGTAGGAATAAGTTCGCCGGAGGTCCCTCAACTTAACAACGAGATTTGTTGAGGTCACTTAACCACAAAACCAGAAACATGTACCTCTAAACTCACACAAGCGTGCACTCAAGGTCCTATGGTGGTATATAAGGGTGGTTTCGCTGACGTGGCATCCTAGTCACCAAAAGGAATTAAAAAAAGTACGCCAGGCTTACATGTCAGCTGCACATTCTATTTTCTTCTCCTTCTCTTCTCTTTTCTCTCCTCTCCTCTCTCTTCTCTTCTTCAGTGAGGGAGACCGGCGGCGGGCGGAGCGGCGATGGGCGGAGCTCCGGCGGAGCCTGCTCGAGGTTGAGTAGCAGCAACCGCCGCCGCCGCCGCCCTCTGCGTCCGGGCCCAGTGGGGAGGGGACGGGAAGAGCAAAGGACGCCGCCACCATCGCGTCGTGTCTGTGCCTGCCGGGGAGGGGACGGGGAGAGCAAGGATGCCGCCGCCATCGTGCCGCGTCCGGACCTGGCTGGGAGGGGACAAGACATGAACAAGAACCCTCGCCCCAAGAAAGACGTTGTCGGCAGCGGGAAGAACATGCTCCACAAGCCAAACGACGATGATGGTGAAGTCGCCGCCGGCGCTGCTGCCGTTCTTTGGTTCAGCCTTCTTCACTTTGCCTCTACCTCGCCCACCTCCGCCACGCCTCCGCCTTTTCCTCCTCCCTGACCGCTGTTGACGGGTTCGATGACGGTGTCGCGCACATCCTCCGTCGCCAGCACACCGCCTGGCTGCTCTCCACGTCGGCGTCGACGCCTCAGCTCTACCGGCCGCCTCTCTACCCCTCTCCGTCCTAGGCTCATCGGTGCGGGAGCAACGATACGGCGAGGCAGTCAATGACGAGGCAGTCCGGTGTGGTGCCGTGCGACGGCTGCTGCGGGGGCGTTCGCCGCCGCCTCTGCCAAGAAGACGCAGACGGGGTTAGCTGTGGCTTAGGTGGGCGCTCGAGGCGGCGTCGGTGGCGGCCAGCTGACATGTGGGTCTCACGTACTTTTTTTAACTTTTTTGCTGCCTAGGATGCCACGTCAGCGAAACCACCCATATATACTGCCAAAGAACCTTGAGTGCACAGTTTGTATGAGTTTAGGGGTACACATTTCTGGTTTTGCGGTTAAGGGACCTAAAAAATCTCGCTGTTAAGGGACCTCCGGTGAACTTATTCCTATTTTGTAAGTTCAGGCCCAAGGTCAGTAGATACGGCCCATGCCTTGACCATACTTGTCATGCATGTCCATGGGCCATGGCCGGATATGATCAGGGCAGGTACATATCCTCTGCTTCAGAAACTCATGTTGACGGAAATGGCTAGAAACCATTTTCAAGAGAAATCTCTTCTTGTAGATACCAATGTTAAAGTGCAGTACTCTTTACTCCGGTCAATAGATACTTTTACTGTTACTGAGCTGCAAAATTACGGCTCGAGTTTGAGAGAGCTCGAGCCGAAAAAGTTGAGTGTCAAGCCAATGAGCTCAACTATAGATCCATACATAAGGGCTCCTTTAGATTGATTTTTTTTCAGTTATAAAAAAAGATTGAAAATTTTCGTAGGAATCTTAGAGAATTCAAATCTGGAATTTTTCCTAAGTAGGTTATTTGGAACAGAGGATTGGAGGTTGCCAAATTCCTTATGCATACCTATACCACAATTCCATAGGAATTCAGCACATGAGCTCAAACCTCATTTTTATTTTTCCTAACAACTCCTCTTTTTTATCTCTCATCTCCCTCGCTAGTCCTTCTAAAATCCTGTGTTGTTTTCCTTCGAGCTATGTAAACACATCATTCATCAGATTCCTGTGAGATTTGTTACTGCGTGCCATTTCTGTAATTTTCATATTTCGTTTTTTTTCAAAAATCATGTCTTCCAAAGGGGCCCTAAATACTTGCTCTCCTCTTGTTTTGCACAAGTAAACAACAAACCAATACCAAACCTCGATTGCTAGATGTTCCTCTTACCAACGAACACATGAATATAAAAAACGCAGGATTTGAATGTCATCGCACCTTAAATCCTAAGGAATGAAAGATAGAAAAATTACACATGAAATTGTTTGGATGTACCACAAGAAAAACAATCATTTAGAAGAGGAGAGGTAGATACAAAGGAAATATTCCAAGAGCCTTAGAGTTTATACCAGGATTCCTCCATAATTTCCATAAAACATGCCATTTGATAGGAATTTCAAAGGAATTCTAGAGACCTAATCCTTTGTTCCAAAGGACCCAATATGAATTTTTCTTATAGTATTTAAATCCTTTGAAATTCCTTCCTTTTTTTCCAAAGGAGTATTTAAGAGGTAGTGAATGATGTTTCCTAGCTTGTGTGGCTCAACATAAAATAACCTCATAGGATTGTGGGGAATTAGGAATTTGTGTTGATGAACCGGCTGGTTAATTACTAACTTGGTTTTATCATCATCGAGCAAGAATTACGAGTAGGTTCAAATGTGGTGAAATTTGCTAAAGGACACTTAAAATGTGTGATCTTTGGCAGTGACACTGCTAGAACGTGAATTTACCCGAGGACACTCTAAAAGAATGGAAATTTGCTGCAGAACACTAATACCATTAAAATATTATTTTCACTAGAGTTGGAGAGAGAATTTATATAAAATAACTTTCCTACCCCTATCTTTTTCCTCCATCCAATTCCAATCACACGCATACGGCAGGGGAGGGGGCAAACAATTGACCAACGGCCTAGCTTATATTGAAAGCTTACAACGCTGGGAAACCCAGTTCAAAAGTAGTAGCAGCGCAAAAGCTGGAGAAAGCACGCAGGCCACAAAAACAAGACAAAACACACATAAAGATCCAACATTAGAACGTAGATTACACCGTATATTACAGGTTAGGACTTTGCCACCATGGAGAATAGTTTCCGCTGCCAGGAAGCGGAATTCCGCTCTTGAGATGGCTGGAAAAGTTTTGAAATTGAAAGTGAAAAGGAGTTTAATTTCGTAAGTATGTGTCACTTGCTCTAGTCAAAGAAAATAAAATTACTTATTAATAGTAAATTAACAGTGTGTAAAGGTAAGGAGGAAGAAATTTTACTTGTCAAATGGCAGCCACATAGATCGTGTAGCGCCGTAGAAGATGAACGATAGGAGAGCCAGAACTATACTGTCTATTGCCAGTAGTTAAAGGTCAACCAGATAGTAATTAGCTAAATTACCAGCTTACAGTTTTTTTTTCTTGTAAGAAGAAAAAGAAGCACACAATTCATAATGACCATTGCTTTGAGCGAAGGACAACACAAGTGAGTGTTTTCAACTTTAAATAAGAAAGTTGCATGTGTTATGATCAAGGGATCCAGTTGGCATTTGCACCTTTGAACCACCATTAAATTGATCCATATCAAGTAAAATTAAAACAGAGAAAATCATTACGTGCCATCAACAAAGTCCAGATTATCTACTCTAGCGAACTCTCTCGTTCTGCTGTATTCAGTATTCACGACGTTTGGGTTGCTTGTTTTCTTCCATAATTTTCACCATTGTCTTTACTATTCCGTTAGTCAAAGGGACAAAGTTTGCCCTGCCTTCGGCCACATCGTTAGACTGACACTGATCAATGAAAGCGCCGAAACGAGCTTGGTGTAGGATCGTGAAGGGCCTTGGCGTTAAAAAAAAAGAGTTACTATATCAGAAGCTGCCTAAAAAAAAAAAGCAACGATGGTCATGCCCGCAAAGCCATCAAAACAGGGGGGAAGAGAGAACTGACTTAAGAGTCACGTTTAAATCCTCGGGATGAATAAGTTACTAAAATGAACTTTTGAACGGAATTTGACAAGGAAACAACACAAAAAATGGATAAAGAAAATGATTAATTGGGTTAAGAGATCAGAGGTTAATTAATTAAGGATACTGATGTTGGAGTTGTTCCAAATTCACTTCAAGATATTGGCCGGGCTTCTGACGAAGCGGAGCGGAGGCCCGTCGCCGGAGGCTTGGGCCGGAGCGTAGCGGTATATATGCCCTTGCTAGGGTTTCGTGGAGACTCGATTCTCTTGTAAGCCGCCATAGGCGTGTAACCCAAAAACTCTTGAGATAGTGAGATTGTTGCTGGCTGGTGCCCGTGGTTTTTTTCCCTTTCGCATTGAAGGGGTTTTCCACGTTAAATCGTGTGTCTCCGCTGTAATTGTTTTTCGTTTACTTCATATTTCTATACGTCGTTCATAACAACTGAAGAGGTAGCGCTCCCACCAGTCCATGACGTACAGCCCAAAGGTGACGTTGTACAGGAAGTCAGGAACAGCTTCCTGCCCATCCAGCTCATCTCCTCCATAGTATTACACTAGCTGTTCTCTCGCACTCTCTATGGAAATTAAAGAGGCGTGTTGTTGTGTTGGTATTTATAACTGGAGGAGGCAGCAGCAAAGACCTTGCCATTTGCCAAGCTAGCCATAGCCAGAAACGAGTGACATGCGAGAAAAACTTGATGGCGGCGACGACGACGATGGGGGGAGGAGGGGGAGTGAGAGGAACGCACTAACCAACGATGGCTGCGACGGCACAGGCCAAGACGAGAGGGCGCGAGCTGTAGGTGAGGTGTCCGTTTTGTTAGAGATATACTTTCCATTTTTGTTAATCTGTGGTTGATACGCTTTCCGTATTCTCCCGATTCTGTTTTTATAAATCGGTTGAGTGGTTATCGGTCTATATGTAAACACGCTTTGTGATCAATAGAATTATCGCGTTCAATTCTCTCATTCTAATATCGTATCAGTTGTTTTTGCTTCCGCCACCAAGCCCTAAAACTCCATCCCTCTCTCCCATGTTCACTGTCATGACGGCTGCACAGTCTGAGCCCTCGTCTCCACAATCATCCACCCTCGACGACGCCTCCTAGGCCATCGCCAACACCGTCCACAACACTCTCCACCTGCACGGCGCTCCCAGCGATCCCACCCTCGCCGACTCTGCGGCGATGACCACGTCTACCGCCGCTCGCAAGGCCTTCGCTGACCTCCTTGCCAAGCTTGTCACGGTCGACGTGTCCTCCTCCTCCAAGCCGCCGCTTCCCGCGACCGACATCGATCACTCCGCCGGAGCTTGCCACCCTCTTCGCCATTGCCTGCAATTTCGCCGGCCCGGGCACGTGCATCACCGGCGACCCACCTCTACCTCCCGGCATCGACGTCTCACATGGTGCGTTCAACGCCCCAGGCACCAACTCCGACGCCATCAACATTGGTGTGCCTCCCGCTGGCCCTACCGTGTCCGCCAGCACCCGCAGCGCCACAGCCGGCTTTCTCAACACCCTCAATGCAGCCTTCCTCGGCATGTCTCGCGCGCCCCATGCCGCCCCCGCGACATCACCAGCCTATCTCCCGCCCAACCTCGACGACGAAGCCACCGCGTCTCTGCACGCCCAAGCCGTCACCGTTCTGAACATCAAGGCGCTGATCCCTGTCACCCTCGACATCCACGCCAGCAACTACAGTCATTGGCGCCGGTCTCATCCTCGTCACGCTCGGCAAGTACGCTCTCACTGACCACGTCCTCACCGACATTTTCTGCCCTGACCAACCGGTCGACTTTTGAGGTCACGACTATGGAATTTGCATGGTATGGAGATCATCGGTACCAGGGTATATGCGAGATTGAGGTAAAAGAGACAGAGATAAGGATTTATACAGGTTCGGGCCCTTTCACAGGAAGGTATCAACCCTACTCCTGTTTGGTCGAAGCCGGTATTGCTCTTTATTCATCTGAATCACGCAAGTACAATATTTGGGATAACCTATCTAGCTGTCGTCAACTTGGCGGCACAGATAACCAACACATAGTCGACGACAAGGTAGTCTTCCTCCTCGAGTACGAACTCATCAAGTTCGGAGATGGCGCTAGATACCTCTTGTTGGCCTCCGCAGGCATCATGGGTCTGTCTATGTCGATGTTTGGCGCCGTGTGTTGGCTTGTGTATTGTGTGTCTATCTGTTGTTGTGTCTTCTCTCCCCCTAAGGGGTCTTGTATTTATACCCATAGATGTCCCCATGTCAACTAGAACTAGGGAGACCAATATGGATACAATCCGGGTAGTCCTTATAGTTTCTATATAGAACTCTATTTGTCCTTCCTTATCCGGAACTCCTACTATATACGAGGTATGATTCTGTATAAGACTTGGTATATGGTGGGCCCCGCCAAGCTTAGTCGATTACTATTGGGTATGTGGTATCCATAATCCTGACAGTAGTCCCCGACTTCAACTCAAATGAATTCATGTTGTCATCCGCGTTTTCTCTGTTAACATTGTCATGCTCACTTGGTTGTTCTCGATAACAATCGAGAAGACATGGAGTACTCAACATCATTGAAAGAAGATCAACGATCCACAAGTGAATTTGAATTGAAGTCTAAACAACTGTCATAAACGAGCCTGAAATCAATGCAAATGAACGAGTTGATGTTGTCGACCGAAGACCTTGGAACAATAGTCGTCGTGCTCGCTTGACCGTTCTCGGTTGACCGAGAAGGTACGGAGTATGCAACTAAGTTTCCTGTCTTGCCGTAATCAAGAATTTGGGTTGAAGTCAAGAATTTTCATCTTAGCGGGTACACCATCACTTCATTCCATAATCTTTGTCGAACTCCACCAACTGTTTTCGAGTAATTGAGTAGTTGTCCAACCGTTCTCGAGTAATTGAGTAGTTGTCCAACCGTTCTCGAGTAATCGAGTAGTTGTAGAATCTGCGACAAAGCCCTGCAATATGACTTTCTTGAAATCAATACTCAGAACAGATTGTTAGATACAAATAGCCCCCGAGCGAACGCTCAAGGGTAACACAATATAATATGAAATTGAAAATTGAAAATAAATTGAATTTGCACATGATAATAAACGTGTACTCTCGCTAAAGCCGCCCTCAGCAATCAGAGTTTGGTACTCTTCCTAGCCCCCAGCTATCTTTATGGAAAAATCGTTTTTCCATAAAGTCAGCTTAAATCTTATAACAAACCAAGCTGAAGCTGACGAAATCCTAGCCCTCAGCCGTGAAGTTGGGAAAACCAATTCCCGATTACATGGCTTAGTTAATACGTATAGCGTAAAGGAACGATAGGATCGACTTCAAGAAAGGTGATTATAAGAAAAGAGGATCAACAGACAAATATTGCATATACAAACACTTACAGAGGTTGTCGGAGAATCCATCTCTTGAACCCATCTCTTCGAAACCTTGAAGCACCAAAATCCCCCTACCTGGCACGCCAGTGTCAACGGGGGATACCCATAGACCGGATAAATAAAATTGGGGTACGTTGGTACGAAGATCTACGTGATACGATATCAAAACAGACAAAAGACAAGGATTTTATACAGGTTCGGGCCCCTTCACAGGAAGGTAACAACCTTACTACTGTTGGCCGAAGCCGGTATTGCTCTTTATTCATATGAATCACACAAGTATATATAATATTTGGGATAACCTATCTAGTTGTCATCAACTTGGCGGAATAGATAACCAACACGTAGTCGATGACAAGGTAGTCTTCCTCCTCGAGTATGAACTCATCAAGATCGGAGATGGCGCTAGATCCCTCTTGTCGGCCTCCGCAGGCACCATACGGGGTCTGTCTAGGCTTATCCTTGATGTCGATATTTGGCGGTGTGTGTTGGCTTGTGTATTGTGTGTCTATCTGTTGTTGTTGTCTTCTCTCGCCCTTGGGGGTTTTGTATTTATACCCATAGATATCCCCTTGTCTAAGTAGAACTAGAGAGACTAATATGGATACAATCCGAGTAGTCCTTATAGTTTCCATATAGAACTCTATTTGTCCTTCCTTATCCAGAACTCCTTCTATATACGAGGAATGATTCCGTACAAGACTTGTTATATAGTGGGCCCCGCTGAGCTTAGTCGTTACTATTGGGTATGTGGTATCCATAACCCTGACACAACCGTATTGGATGCGCATGGATTGTGTCGTCCTCACGTGGCTCTACTACACGATCTTCGGTGATCTCCTCGAGTCCGTCATGTCAGTCACCACCATGGCTCGCCTCGTTTGGCGCTGCCTTGAGCAGCAGTTCCTCGGTAACTGCGAGTACCATGTTGTGAATCTTCAAGTGGAGTTCCACAGCTTCCATCAAGGTGAGCTCTCCGTCACGGACTATTGCCACAAGCTCAAGATCATGGCAGAAAACTTGGCGATGTGGGTGAACTTGTCGCTGATCTCCAACTTGTCATCACCACCATCACAGGTTTGAATGAAAAATCTCATAGGATTGTGAGGAATTAGGAATTTGTGTTGATGAACCGACTAGTTTAATTGTCTACTTGGTTTTATCATCATCGAGCAAGAATTACGAGTAGGTTCAAAGGTGGTGAAATTTGCTAAAGGACACTCAAAATGTGTGGTCTTTGCTAGTGAGAGTGCAAGAACGTGAATTTACCCGAGGACACTTTAAAAGAGTGGTGATTTGCTGCAGGGCACTAATACCATTAAACTATTATTCTCACTAGAGTTGGAGAGAGAATTTATATAAAATGACTTTGCTACCCCTATCTTCTTCCTCCATCCATTCCTCTCACACGCATATGGCAGGGGAAGGGGGGCACGGGAAGCGGCAACACTAACCTACTGCGCGGCGGTGACGACCTTGTGGCGGGCGGCAAGTGGTGCATCGCTTACTACCGTGGAGTGGGGTGGCATGGTGGCAGGGCACGCGTGAGTGCCCTATGACATCATGCACAACAGGGGGCAAACATGTCAGTAGTGGTGGTGACCTCATGTCTGGGCGGTAGAACGGTGCAGTAGTGAGGACTGCACGGCGGGCAGCGGGGCATACGCGGCCTGCGACCTCACGCGTAGCGGGGGCAATGGGGACCTCGTGGCGAGGCTGCAGGGCGGAACAATGCAGTGGCGATGACTTCGTGGTGGGGCGCACATGCGAGGTCTGCCGGATTTGGACTCCTGAAAGGTAGTGAGTTCACACCGGTGGGGGGGAGGGGGGGGGGGTGGAGGGTGGGGGGTGGCACGTGCACGGTCAGCCGGGTTTTGATGCCCTTTGCCCTCCAGCTGCCGCAGCAACTGCACCATCTATGCTTGTTGCTTTAATAAGATGTGAGAAGAGAGAAGAAGATATGAGCAAAATTGATATTTACGTGGTTTCTCTCTCATTAATTGAATGTATATTGTATTTTAATGTGTCCGGTGTTAAATTATCATACTTTTGAAGTGTTATTAGGTAAGTTCACGTTCTTACGATGACTATGAACAAAAACCACACTTTTGAGTATCCTGTAATAAATTTTGCTTAATTATATATGTCATATGTCTGTCCACTTGTGCATTATTGGAGTTGTATACATTGAGTGCAGATAAGAGTAGTATTTCCTGCATATATGTACCTGCTGAATGGTATGCTATTTTTTTTTTCTAATATACACTATCTTTGTTCAATATGTATGCAATATTTACGTGTAATATAATCCAAAGAGTTAGCCCAGCCCACGCAGGTGAGCCGGCTAGCCCAGCAACCAAATACTAAGGGCTTGATCGGTCGTGCTGGCTGCTGCAGCGCAAGCCATTCACAGCTGCAGCAAATACTCTTTGGGCCGAGTTTAGTTTCAAACCTTTTCTTCAAACTTTCAACTTTTCCATCACATCAAAACTTTCCTACACACTTAAATTTTCAACTTTTCCGTCATATCGTTTCAATTTCAACCAAACTTTTTATTTTTGGGTGAACTAAACACACCCTTGGTTTGGATTGGGGCTGACTGGCTGCAGCTGCAGCCAGCACTTCCGATCAAGTCCTAATATAACATTAGCTGAACTAACTAAGCAGGTGTTGTGCAAGAAAATAAAATATACAGTGAAAAATCTGAAAATTATTATAAATACTTATGTTGACGTGGATAAATCTTAGACATTTATTTTTTTTATCTCATCTAGTTTTCAGGTTTGTATTATATACATATTTTTCCTTGTTGCATGCCCACCCAATGAGGAAGAAGGATGAATCAAATGCATTAATTACTAGGCTGCAGCTAGCACATATCCTTGCATCGTTATCTCTTATTTATCTTCTTATTTTTCCAAAACATACATACGTAGTGGTTTATGTTAAAAAAACAGTCTATTCTACTGATTGTACACAAACAAAAGAACACAACTATGTGGAACACAAAGAATAAATGAGAGTGAAAGCTTTATTTCTTCTAGATTTGATTATAAACTACAGTAGGAGAGGCGAGGTGCTACAGAGAGATCAATATCACCTTGGACCTTTAGGGTCCTATTTATAGGCGGAGGAGGTTGATGGCTTACACTATAAGCTAACTTATGATGTAAGCTGGCTTCTCCCGCAAGGTGACTTCCGGTTTCTACTGTAAGCTTTCTTCCGTGATAAGATATCTTCTGGTTTTCTTCCGGTGTAAGCTTCCTTTTGTAATAAGTTTTCCACTTAGATCTTAATTCGTGTACATAATAAAATAGGTTTCATAACACTGCCCCTTGGACGAATTTGAATTATGCGCATGTACCGTCAGAAACTTCTCCCAAAACCCAGTGGAAAAAAAGGTAGGAGAAAAAAGTGCATGACATTTTGAATATTGTGTTGCACCTGTTGCCTTATTAAAAACCTTGGTGAGAAAACCCAGTGGGAAAAAATTCACCAAGGAAAAAAGAGTACAACAGTTGGTCAAGTCCTCAAGACTTGTTCATGATTCTTCAGGATCACAATGATAGATTCTTCTTTTAATTGTTTGTTCCCCATAATCCATGCAATTCGCTAAGTCGTCTCATGCCAATACCATAAACACATTTGTGAAAACTTGAGGCGGGCCGAGACTTAACAAAAACATTTGATAAGAGACTTGGGAGGAGGAGGGGTCGGCACGCAAAACGAAGCTCGTTTTATTGCATGATTAATTAAGTATTAACTATTTTTTTTGAAAATTGGATTAATGTGATTTTTAAGCAATTTTTTATAGAAACTTCTTGCAAAAAACACACCGTTTAGCAGTTTGAAAAGCGTGCGCGCGGAAAACGAGAGAGGTGGGTTGGAAAAATGGGGGAAAGAATACAGCCTTAACACATTTGTGAAAACAGATGGATCCATCAAAGGTGAGGTCCCTTGACGAGCACTTCAGCCCATCAATGATGTCCTCTGACGTAGTGCATGCCATTCTACAGAAATTTCAAAGCAATTATGGAGATCCAATCCTTTGTTTCAAAGAAACTAAATGGATTTTTTCCCTTTGAATTTTTTTTCTTTTGCTCTAAAGGAGACCTTAATTAATGATATGGTTTTTGACAAATCACCATCAAAATCTTATATGCAAATACTTTTCAAGATAATATATTAGCTTTGATGTTGGGTACAACTACAAATGTGAGATGTTGACATCAAGCTAATAAAAGATGCATGTCGTAAACTTGAGTCAATCGTCAGGTATATTTTCACTAATTTTAGGTGGAGATTCACAAATAAAATTCAATAATTGTGGTTTATTTACCTTTTGTCGGTGTCTATTAGTTTGTGTTTTGAGAATTGTTAAATTCAGAGTGTGTCTTGTGAACTCTATGGGATGTGATTATTGTTAAGCGAATTTGTGTAATAAGTGGCTATAAAACTTTTTAGCGAAGTCTGAATTTATTTCCATTACCAAAAAAAATATCCTGCAAATTAGGGGAGCACGAGTACCACAGCGCTGCGCTCTTACATTAGAGCAGGTACAATAGGATACTATTAGCCAGCTATAAACATATTTTAATGAGATAAAAATAAGAGAGAAGAGCGACGGGCTACAGAGCTGTAGCCAGCTGCAGCATAGACTCCAAGACGCAATACGTGTATGATAGGTAAGACTATATATTAATTGTATTGTAAGCAACTATTATATGAATTGGCTATAAATGAATTGGAGCTAGGAGCGGGATATATTATTAAACTTGCTCTTAGGGACAAGGAAAATGACAGAAACTGGCTCCGAGGCAGAATAAAAAGATGAAAGACTCCAACTTGGGTTAGTATTCTCCATTCTGAAACTTGCTAATACCAATGAAAGCTTTTCCAATGATTTACAAAATTTTCCCTCCGTACAAGAAGATGTACCTGACCTACTGGCTACTATAGAATTAAGGCTATGTTTATATCCCACTTTAAAATTTTTCACCTTGTCACATCGAATGAACACCTGCATAAAGTATTAAATATATGCTAAAATAATAATTAATTGCACAGATTGCGACTAATTTGCGAGACGAATCTTTTAAGCCTAATTGCTCCATGATTTGACAATGTGGTGCTTGTTGATAAAAAAACACAGTGACCTGAGAGCTACCGTAAACATTTGCTAATGATTAATTAGGCTAAATAAATTCGTCTCGTGGTTTACTGACGGATTCTGTAATTAGTTTTTTTTATTAGTGCCTGAACACCCCATACGACACCCTATATAATACCCGATGTGACACGCCAAAACTTTACACCCCTAAGTCGAAACACCCCTAAGAAGCTTTCAGAATACCACCATTACTATATCTAATATGGCCAGACCAAGAGTGAGGAGATTGACTGAACCAATGAGTTCTTATACCCTATGGTCCAGAATTTCTTTCTATCTAGAATCGTTAACCGTACGACCTTGGTCCTTAGATGTGTTTTAGTTTCTTGTGTACAGTGTATTATAGATTTGTACTTTGATGATTAAAATGGTTCAAGTGGCAGTTGATTTCAGTTATAGCTCCAGCAGGTGCTTTGAAGCATGACCTGACAGGGTAGAAAATTAACATTAACTATAATTTTTTTGAACGTTTAGCACCACACAGCGCGATGATTCATTGAATGGAGTAGGAAAAAAATTACATTAAGATTATTGCCCTGGAAGACAATAGTTAGGAGAAAAAAACATCAGCACCACCACACACCACCAACGCTTACATAAACCTAAGGAGAAGGCTAGCACCAGACCAGCTGCCGCTAGACCAACAAGGAAGTTACAGCCGAGACCGCCCAAATCCAAGCCCTAATAGTCGACCACCAACTCATCTATCCACAATTTTGGGATTGAGGAGGAGTCGGAGAGAAGATGAAACCACTCTCCCCTGAGGCCCACCAACGTGGCCAACTTGCGAAAGGTAGCGCGCCACCGCAAGAGGACGAATCTAGAACAAGCCTGCACCAACTGCTAGAAAGAAGATTTGGCTAGGGGCTGCCAAGACGGCGTCTCAGGGAGAACGACGTCGATGAACATTAGCTATAATAAGTTGTGACCCAGTTGTATTATATGGTTTTCATTAACTCTTAGTAACAAATACTAACTCTTCCGTGAATCCTGATATAAATGAAATCAAAGCACATCAATTTCCACTGTAGCCACTTGTTTTTTTTTTTTCATTGTTCTGTTAGAGCTCATCCATTTATTTCTATGTATGTTCTAATAGTTCAAATTAACCATCACATTTGGAACAGGGAGCTATTTCCTGTACTAAATTTAGATGTATCTTTCTTAGTTTTCATCTTTAATTTGAAATTTACATTGTGAAACAAGACCACATTCTTCCTGAAGTATTCTTCCCATTCTTCAGGCATGATAAGCTGAACACAATGCTCTTGGAAGCAAGAGAATACAATTTGATGCCAATATTCAGCTGGAACGTTAGAACTAGAACTATTGATTCCAAAGAAAAATGACATCTTCGTATCTATACATGTAACCCTCTACACTGTCATTACCTATTAACATCTCGAGGTTGTGTGGTTTACCTATTGACCCTACAGGGTTGCCTCATCTTGGTTTAAGAATCTTGTCGTCGGCAGTCCATTTTTCAGGTAGAAAGGATATCCATCCCAAAGGTACCAATGCTGCCAAACTTTGCAGCAAAATACACAAAGGGAAGCTTGTGTAATCCCCACCAGACACCCCAATTAAACTGGACAACCCAACTCCAAATACTCCGCTTACTATTGCTGAAAACACCAGTCCAGATGTGAAGAAAGCGAAAAGCGAACCTTCACAGCCAGGTGGGCATTGGCTTGACAACAGAACTGAGAATGGCAAGACCTTGAATTGAGCAATTGCTTCTGCTAGAGCCGAGAAACAAAGCACATGGATCTCATTCGGTATCCCCAACATAAGGTTCACTTGTTTCACCAGGACCAAGTCTGATAGAACTGCCAAAGCATACATCGTCTGAACTCCAGCCACAAGCCGCCTCAAAGGGATCTTTTTGAGATACTTATTGTAGAGGACAGTTAGAGATAGAACCATCACCTGCCCAACAACTTTTGATAGGCCGATGACTGATGGATCAAGCTTCAGATACTGTGTTTGAAAACAAAACATTGTCCCAGAGAGAATAGGCACAACTGCAAATGATGTCATTATCCACATAAGAGGGTAAAAGATCTGCTCCTCGCTGATTGCTGTCCTCAAGTTTGAGAATTGCTTGCGGAGATTGTCAGACAGAGAGGTTCTGACATGACAAATGTTCCAGTTTCTATGAGAGCTTGGAAGCGTCTCTTTTGTACTTAAGGAAAGTGCTAGTTGGAGGCCAAGGAGGATGGAGAATGCTGAGAACATAGTCTTTGGTTCCTGTGTTCTCAACAGAACGTAACCACCAGACAAATTTCCTAAGAGAGATCCAGCTGCCAGAATTATGAACGCGTAAGATTGTAGTACACCGGCCTTCTGCGTTCTACTGAACTCTGTGACAACAGCATCACTTACAACTTCAGTGACAGATGCGCCAAGATTTCCAATAAGAATGCAAGCCATTTGAGTTGGAAATGTGTCCCCTGTTACTGGAATGACTGCAAGTGTTCCCCATGCCATAAGCTGTAGTAACGCTGAAATAGCCAAAAACATTAGCATTAGTCAATTTACCATGAGTTTATCCAGGACATGGTTAGCAACTAATTTAAGCTACAGAATCAACAGGCATATAAATTCAAATATTTTTTTCTGAATTTCCTAGCATTCAAACATGAAATTTGGACTTCTAAAAAAAATCCAGATGTAACGAATTCTAGAATAGAAGTTATTGGAGATGTTTATTTCTTATGCAAACTAAACCTAGAAAGACGCAATCAACATTACACGGGCAAAGAAAACCATTGAAGGGCAGTAGCTAAATGATTGTAAATAATACAAACAAATCGGTATTGTTTTTTTTTTAAGTTAGAATTAGACGATACATTGAGAGAGCCTGTCCCAATCATTACGGCAAACGGGAAATCTTGACGAACTACAGCCAAATGAGTTGATTGGTCTTGATGTGAGAGCCAAGGTAAATCCAAGGAAGGCAGCTTTCTAAGATTAGTGGACAAGAAGGCACCTTTCTTTGTATTCACAGGCACCCAGAAGACCGGTGATATATAAGAATACCCACTTTGAAAAGCTCAGATCGTGTGATTTACACCATGAGTAAATCACGCATCAGGTTCCAGAGAGAAAGGATAAACTCTTGGATTAACCAAGTCTTGGAAAGGTTCAAAATGTGTGACTAGCAATAATAGCACCACACGCAGCAGGAAAGCACACGGCTCCACCCTCTAGATGACATTCCAAAACATGTGTTTCGAGTCTCAAGATGGCGCTTTCCAAAACGTAAGTTCCACTAAAACAGGTGCAACCGCAAGCAAAGGCACGGAGCATGATTCCATGACCGTTCAAGCAAGCAAACCATGTTCCGTTTAGTGAATAATCAATAATACTACAGTAGAAGTTCTTCAAACAATATAGTAGATCCAGTTTAGTCAGTCTGTTGTCAAATCAACCAGACAGCAAAAACCACAAAATAAACTTATTATTATTTGCTGATGATATGTTTCATTTCCAGCACCAGAGAGGCAAGTGGGACAGCGGCTGGTGATGCTGAATTCCTAGGTACAGTACTTCCAATTTTCAGAAAGAGACATGAATTCATTGTCACTGTCAATATGTACTGACTGGAGCAGTGTTTCTCCTCACTATTTGGCTCTTCAATTTCTCTTCATTCTTGTTATCTCAGAACATGGTGGAAAACATTGAATTATGACGTATCTTGAACGCGAAAGGAAAGCATATATTCTTATTATATTGTAGTTCTAGCAGCAGATTTTGTCGTCGTACCAGAAATTTCGGCCTAAGAAAACCTTACTGTATTTGTCACCATTGTTTCGATTCAATTCATTCATTCATTAGTAAATACTTCCAAAATTAGGTAATTAAAACGCAGTGCTGTAGATTGATAATTCTTCCCCATTACAACCAACATTGTCGAAACCACAAACAAACAAAGAAATGAACGAAGAGAGACGAAAGAGAAACAGCAGTCACGATGAATGAATCGAAAAGAAAAAAATATGGAAGGATGGATGGGTGGATACCTCCGATGGAGATATAGGGGAGGCGGTGGGCGCGGCCGACGTAGACGGCGTCGGAGAGGACCCCAAAGAGCGGCTTGGCGACGAGGGGGAGGTTGCCGGCGTTCTGGACGAGCTGGAGCGCGGCGGGGGTGAGGCCGAGGCCGCGCGTGAGGTGGAAGTTGAGCGCCAGCCACGGGAAGCAGCGGAACCCCTGCACCCAGTACCCGAGCCCGCACACCCACCACACCCGCCGCATCTCCCGCAGCGAGCCCAGCCTCTCCGCCGTCGTCCGCGGCGCCGGCACCGGCAGCGGCTGCGACGACGACGGCGGCGGCGGAGGCGGCGGCCTCGTCAGCCGCCCCGCCGGGGGCGCCGCCGCGGCGGAGTCCTGGAACCTGGCCAGCCGCCACCGCCGCCTCGGAGAACCGATGCACGTCGTGGCGGTGCACGAGGGACGGTGAGGGCGCCGTGCCGCGCACGGGCCCGGCGTCGTCGGCGAGACGCACAGCATTATTCCGGCTCGTCTCTCACGGACACCACCCGACCGCGGCGGAGGCGGCGGAGGGGTGAGAATGCGGAGAGGCGGGAAGCGCGGAGGTGAAGTGTGTGGGCGAGGAGGAGGAGGAGGAGGACAAGAAGGGAAGGGAAGGGAAGGGAGGTGTCGCGGCGGGAGACGAGGAGAGCGTTCTGGAAGACGAGGGGAGAGAGAGAGAGAGTCCGCGCCGCTTCGATTCGGCGGTTTGTGGGGGTGGCCCCACCATAGCACGCACCATGCTGGGGTGGGTCCCGTGACCGTGAGTGTTGGGGCTTCCTGCGCTGCTCGACCGTTCAGTCCCTCTGCTCCGTGCGTCCGTTGGGATGGTTTTCGTGCGCCAGTGAAAAGTGAGCATAGTAGTACTATGCTGTATCTGTGTGCACACGTGTTTTTGTTTCTGTTAGGAAACCTATGGGCTTGGGCCCATGAAGACCCAGCCCATATATACTAATTGGACCCACACCGAAACCTTCCATATATGGAGGAAGACTATATAAGGAGGAGAGGGGTGCTCATATTGTACACTTGTGGTTGAGGAGAATGAATCGAGGAATAAGAAGAGAGTCTCACCCCTATATCTTGTGTCTCTATTCTTGTAGAATTACGGGACCCTCTTGGACTACTTCGCGTAGCAGGCGGGTTGCGTAATACGTTATCAGCACGACGTTCTACCGGACACCGAGAAGAAGGGTAAGAAACTCGAGAATCCACTTTGCATCTTGTAGATCGAATTGCAAAAACGAATTCCTTGCATCCTCCTTGTTCCGTTTTTGTGGTTTTCAATGGATTCCGTCACCGCCGACTCGGAGTCGCCGGCGAATGCCGATTGACGGAGTTCCATCACCGGCCACTGACCGTCCGCGCCATACATGGCTGCACCACGGCACCGGACCGCACAACCACGCCGTGAACGACGACTGCCGCTGGCCACGCCGCCGCACGGCGTCGCGCCGTGAGCAGCCATCCCAGGCCACCACGCGCACTGCCGCGAGCCTCCACCGGCCGTGCTCCGGACGGCACCGCCGCGCGCGCTACATGGCTACCGCGCCCTAGCCACACCCGCACTCGAAGCCGTGCCCGCGCGCCGCATGACCTCCACTACCGCCGCGCCCCGCACGGCGCCGTCGCTCGCCGTCGCTGGCCGCGTCCCCGCACGGCGCCGTCGCACGCCGCCCGCATAGCCGCTGCACGGCGTCGCCGCGAGCCACCTCCGGCCGCAGCACTAGCCGCGCTGCCTGACCGAGGTGCCGCCGCGCCATTGTCGGGTAGAGGAGGAACGATGAATGAAAGGAAAGAAGAAATCGAAAAAAAAAGGAAAACAAAAATGAAAAGGGGAACGGGGGAGACTGCGCTGATGACATCGCACCTATGCATGGCTGCGACACCACCGCGCAAGACCGCCGTCGACCACATCTGCACCTCGCCGACGCACGGCCGAGCCCCGCCGGCCGACCGCGCCTGCGAATCGCCGCCGCAAGGCCGAGCCCCGCCGGTCGACCGAGCCGTGCCGCCGCCATCCGGCCGCGCGTGGTCGCCACCAGCCATGCCACCGCACGGCCGGGACGGCCGGCCATGCCCGCGTCCTGGCCGCGCCGCCGCCGTGTGCCCACATGCCGGCCACATCGCCACCGCATGGCCGTGTCCGCGTTGCTGCCGCTGCACGGTGTCACGCCTAGAAATTCCCAAATAGAATTCCAAGCAGAATGTGCATTAAAATCCCCGTCCAGGACCGGCCGGGGTACACAAACGACAAAGTTGACATACAGATCCACGTCTTACAAATATTATAAAAGTCTTACATAAATGCAGCGAAAACTTAAAGGATAACTGGAGCTAAGCCTTGACTTGGTCTGCAGCGGGAACACCACTCCACAGGCATCCTCGACGGCACGGACGAGCCTACTCCTCGGAGAAACCACCATCTGACGCATACTCGAATTCTGGGGTTTGGGGAAAATAGAGCAAGGCTGAGTACTATCCACTGTAATCTGCAAGTCATACCGGAATGGGGGTATGATGCAGGGAATTATCAAGGGATAGCTATAATGGTTCATTTGTATAAAGCGAGCATTTATAAACAGAAGTTGAAAGCAGTAAAACAGTTGTAATAATTAAACAATATTAGCCATCCACTGTCCAACGCTAAACCACGTTGCAACAGGCCCAACCATCCACCTATATTATTCAATTCCATTAGACTAATCTAGAGTGAGTCTAATCACGGTGAATCTGGTTGACCGCCCATAACTGCGGGCACGGTTATTCGAATAGTTTTACTCTGACTAGAGGTGTACAACTGTACTCACAAGACACAGCCCCACGACACATTTCTGTGCGCCGACATGCCACCACGACATACCGGAAAGAGGCCGTGACATGACCCTTCGCATAACCCCCTCTAACCAAGCACACCACACCTCAGGTTTCACCCCCACTCCTCGCAAGGCAACGGGCAGTCCCCTCTCGTGCCTAGGTGAATCCGGAAGCCGCATAGGCCGTCACAGGGCCCATTCAAACTCCATCACGCCCACCCTTGCCTGGATGCGTCGGCTAGAGGAAAGCTACACTACAAGCCCAGCCGTTGCCCACGCTGGCTTGTGGTAAGTACGAGGAATTCTCCCAGGGTTTCCCGCAAATCGGTCCTTAATTGCCATGGGCGCGACCATCAAAACCATGTACCCACGGCCCACCATTTAATATATTTTAATTAACCAACACCGGAGCGGTGAGCATTAACCAACATCATAACTAGAATCTGATTAATGTAGTCCCTCATTGTGTGCTAGTTGAACTAAGCAAAGCTAAACATTCCCTAGTCCAATCTCTAGTCATGTTACATCCCAAGTTAACAAAGGAACATGGTACAAGATGGCATGGCTATGACAGTAGGTACGCATCCCATAGTAATATTATAAAACAATGCAGAATTTGAAGGGAAACAATAGAGCATTTGCAATATAGGATCAACATGTTCAAGTGACAAGCATGACTTGCCTTGCTCTGCAGCAGGAGGAACTTCGGCGACTATTTCAAGGTAAACCGGAGCGTCGGGAGAGCCGGAATCTAAGCGACATACAAAGCAAACAATACAAAAGCTATAAGACTACTGAAACAGAGAACAAAACCATTTTTAATGGATTCTACACTTTTTCTTGATTTACTGAGACTTGAATGGGCTTAAACGGGGCTCGGATGAATTAGTTATGAATTTTAGAAGATTTACTGTGTTTTTACTATAAACAAAAAAATCCTTAATTGAATTATTGCGCGATAAATAAATCCCGAGGAGAGAGAGGGGGTGGCGCCGACATGCGGGCCCCACATGGCGGTAACCCGAGGAGGGCGGTCCACGGCGGACCGGGTCCACGGACCGGGAAGAAGCGGCGTACCACGTGGCGCACACGCAGCACCGACGTGGCGCACACGCGGCGACCACGCGGCGGCCACGCGGCAGCCGAACCGACGGCCCCGATCTACCCTTGGGTAGATCGGGCGGCGGCGCGAGACGGCGACCGGTGGCGACCGACCGGCGGCGGAGAGCGGCGGCGTCGCGGCGACGTGGGCGGCGAAGCGGCGGCTATGCCGCTACGCGGCGGCTAGCGGCGCGGGAGAGAGAGAGGGAGGGGAAGGGGACCTCACCGACGACGACCGACGACGGCGAGCGACGGAGGGCGGCGACGTTAGCGGGACTAGCTCCGGGATCACCTAAGAAATCGAAAGGGAGGGATTAGAGGGAGAGAGGCAAAAGGGAGGAAAAGGAGAATGGGCCGGCGGCCCATTCGAAGGAAAAAGAGAAAAAAAAAGAAAGAAAAAGGAAAATGGATTTTCCAGGGATTAAATATTGCTTGTGCTCAATTTTAATTGGTTAAAATTATTTCTAGAGCTCTGAAAATTCCACTAAAAATCTTGTTAGCGTATTTCGACATGTAGAACTCCAGAAAAATTCCACATGCCAAGTCCGATTATTATTTGCATTAATTTATTAGGGTTTTCTCTTGCTTTTACACCGATATTTTCTCTGGTGGATTATAAATTCAATTTAGGCTTGGGAAAGAACTTCAGGGTGTGACAAACCTACCCCCCTTAAACGGAATCTCGGCCCCGAGATTCGGAAGAGCTGGTGAAGAGGTGCGGATGGGCGGCCTTTAGCTCATCTTCCCTTTCCCGGGTTGCTTCTTCGTCTGAGTGGTGGCTCCACTGAACCCTGCAGAACCTGGTGACCTTATTCCTAGTCCTCCTTTCACTGGTCTCAAGGATACGAACGGGCTTCTCCCCGTAGGTAAGATCTTCTTGGATGTCAATATGCTCCGAATCGGCTTGTTCTTCGGGTACCCTCAAGCACTTCTTTAACTGGGACACATGGAACACATCATGGATGCCGAGCATGTTGGATGGAAGTTCTAGCTGGTAAGCCACTTCTCCTATTCGTTCCAAGATTTTGTATGGTCCCACGAAGCGTGGTGCCAACTTGCCTTTCGTCTGGAAACGGTGTACTCCCCGGAGCGGAGTAACGCGAAGATACACGTAATCCCCTGCTTCAAAAGTGAGTTCCCTGCGGCGGTTGTCTGCGTAGCTCTTTTGTCAAGACTGGGCAATTCTCAACCTTTCTCTGATAGTTCTGACTTTCTCTTTTGCTTCCGTTAACACCTCTGTTTCGAACAGTTGATGTTCGCCTGTTTGATCCCAGAAGAGAGGGGTGCGACACTTCCGGCCATACAACGCTTCGAACGGTGCCATCTGTAGACTGGCCTGATAGCTGTTGTTGTACGAGAATTCCGCATACGGCAGGCTTTTATCCCATGCTCCACCAAAATCAAGCACACAAGCTCGCAGCATATCCTCCAAGATCTGATTGACCCTCTCGGTCTGGCCATCTGTTTGCGGATGGTAGGCTGTGCTGAAATTCAAACGGGTCCCTAATTCTTCCTGCAGCTTCTGCCAGAATTTTGAGGTGAACTGACTCCCTCGATCAGATACAATCTTCTTAGGTACCCCATGCAGACACATGATCCTTGCCAGGTACAGCTCTGCCAATTTCTTTCCCGTATACGTGGTATGCACTGGTATGAAGTGAGCAACCTTAGTGAGTCGATCCACGACTACCCAGATTGAATCGTGACCCGATGATGTCCGGGGCAGTCCTGTTATAAAGTCCATTCCAATCTCTTCCCATTTCCATTCTGGGATCTGAAGAGGCTGAAGCAAACCTGCTGGCCTTTGGTGCTCTGCCTTCACTCGTTGGCAAACGTCGCAGAGTGCGACGAATTCAGCTATTTCCCTTCTCATGCTGACCCACCAAAACTTTTCTTTGAGGTCTTGGTACATTTTGGTGCTGCCTGGATGAATGGAGTACTGAGTCTGATGAGCCTCGGTGAGTATCAGATCCTTTAATTCCTTGTCATTCGGTACGCACAACCTTTCTCCCAACCAGATTGTGCCGTGTTCATCTTCGTGGAAATCCCGGGCTCTTCCGACCCTCATGTTCTTTTTCAGCTCTGCTATTTCAGGATCATTTACTTGAGCGGCTCTGACTTGATCCGTGAGCGTGGGTCGTGCTTCTAGGGCAGCCACGTACCCATATTCTACAAGCCCCAAGTTGAGGTGTTCAAGCTCCTGCTGCAATTCCTTACACATGCCTTCGGTGCATGCAGCATTGCAGTAGCTCTTCCTGCTTAATGCATCTGCCACCACATTGGCTTTGCCCGGATGATAGTGAATGCTCATGTCGTCGGAGATTTAGATCCGGTTGGGTGAAGATATACTTCAGACTCTTGTGATCCGTATATACTTCACAGCGGTTACCAATCAGATAATGCCTCCAGATTTTCAAAGCATGAACCACCGCTGCCAATTCCAAGTTATGTGTTGGGTAGTTTCCTTCATGTGGATGCAGTTGCCGCGAGGCATACGCGACCACCCTGCCCTCTTGTCGCGACCGAGAAAATTGCCTTTTCCCGAACGCTAGTGTATTAATCCCCGTCCCAGGAAAAGCCGAGGTACACCACACAAACATGATATAAAAGACACATCTTTATTATATCGATAATATTTACATTATTACAAAGGCGCTTCAGGCCTAACAATAAAAAATAAACAGCAGCGGACTAGCGGGCCTACGGCTCCATCTTCCCAGGCGCTCAACTGGGGTATAAGCCAAGACTCCACCTAAGACTTCTTCTCCAAAGCTTCTCTTACTGAAGGGGGGAGAAAGATAGAGCAAGAATGAGTACAACCACAGTACTCAGCAAGCCACACCGGCAGATGCACGACTAATGCAAGGGGGTACAAGGGGTAATGATATAGGGGTTAAGTTATGCAGAAAACAGCATTTAAAAGTCACTTAGTTGCCCAAAGCCATTTTATAAAGACGATCCTAGAGCTACACAGTATTATTAATCAAGGCCGTGAACCCTCACGAACCTGCCTTAACCCAAGGCCTACGATGATCCAGACCAAACTGGCAACCCGACCCTGGGTCCCAGCTCGTCCCAAGCCAACCCAGGCCAACCATTCGACATTTTAGTTATTGAGCAAATTTTAAGAATTAAAACACTAACTTGGGTACATTGCTCGGCTTGCCCATAACCGAGGGCGCGGCTATTCGAATAGATTATACTCTGATCAGAGGTGTACATCTTTACCCACAAGACACATCTTCCTCACGTGTAACCACGTGCCACATACCACCACGGTATACGGACGGAAGACGTGACATAGTTTCCAACCCATCCTAGCCATAGACAAGAGTACCGACCCAACCCCACCTACGGCCGGAACCTCCGGGACAGGTAGGCAGGATTGAGCCCCTAGCAGCAGGACACCAGCCCTGTGCCATGACATCTCGACTACCGGGCCGCAGCTCGTGTAGCCTTCATTTGTCCTAGAGATGTCCATCGACCCCCGACTTCGTCCATCTCCATCCGTGTACTTTTGTTTATAACCAGACTGAGCCACAAACTAAGCCTTACCCACTAGACATGTGGAAGTACGGTAGTGCTTTGCAACAGAGGCCCGAAGACCGGTCCTTATATGGCCGAGGTGCTACTATCAAAACCATGCACCCCGAGCCCAGCCTAAAACCATTTTGGGGATTTTGAATAGAGGGGGCGGTGTGAATCCAATTCCACAATAAACCAACAATTCCAAAGTGTCCAGGTGATATGAATATCCCAAAGTCTAGAGTTGTAAAACCACCTAATGTTACCTAATTAAACAGCGTAGCATCTACCTAAAATCATACTAGTGATACCAGGAGTAGAGTGTCCACTAGTTGGGGTTTTGTTTATTCTAGGGTGAACAAGGAAATAATAACAATAACAATAATAAGGTCATAACAAAGGTAAATAGGCATGGCTAAATAAAACAGTGATAACGCGGGAATTTAAATAAAGCGATAATGCAATAATTTAAATCAACATAATTTTGTAAACTAGGATTCAATATGTTCAAGGATGATGTGACTTGCCTTGCTCGCTTTCCCAAACGTCGGCTTCAACTTCCACGAAGAGCGGATCTTCCGAAGCTGCAGCGTCTACACGACCAACGGAAAAGAAACGGCTTTTACTCTACTAAACTCCATATAACAAGCAGAAACAAAGCACAAAAATGGGTTCTTGACTTCTTAAGGAAAAATTAGAGACTTGAACGGTCCAATTCCGAGTTCAAATGGCCAAGTTATGGCCATTTGAAGTTTATATGCTCTTTAAATGGATATTTGTGAATTTCTTCATTTAAATTTTAATTTAAAATCGGATTTATTGCGTCAGCCGAGGGGAGGAGCGCGCGGACCGGGTCCACGGGAGTGGGGCCCACGCGGCAGGCTCACGGTCCACGGTGGACCGGGTGCACGCGGCTTACGCCGGCCGGCGCCGTGGGTCCCACGCGTCAGCCGCACCCGAGGGCGCGGGCGGCTGACGGCCGGGCCCCACATGGCAGCCGCGGGGCGCGCCCGAAGGCGGCCTCGCCGGCACAGCCGACGGGAGGCGACGGGCCCGCGCCCCTATGGTCGCCGGCGGCGGCCATAGGCACGGCGGAGCGGCGGCCGAGAGAGGGGAGGGAAGGGGGAAACGAAATGGGCGGTCCACGGCTCACCCCGGGTCGACGACGACGACGGGAACGGCGACCGGAGCGGAAGAAGGCGGCGGCGCGGCACGGGTCGACGGGGACGGCGGCGTTCCGGCGGTCGGCGGGCGAAACGGAGGGGTGGACGAGGTCGGCGAGGACGCGGCGGAGCCGAAGGAGGCGACGCCGAGGCGGGAGAAGGTCCGAGGCGACGACGGCGGCGGACCGGAGCTCGGCGGCGACGGCGGAGAGAATGAGCGACGGCGCGAGCTCGATTCCGGCGGAGAGAGAGAGCGGCGAGTGGCGGAAACGGTGGAGGGAGGCACGGGGAGCGTTTATATAGCGTTGGGAGGGGGAGAGAACGGCCGGATGAGGGGGAATCGGCCGCGGAAGATCCGGCCGCCATTGATGCGCCGGCGAGGTTTAGGGGGAAACGTTTCCGAACAAATCCGAGGGAGAGAGAGAGGGAAAAGTGGGGAGAAAGAGGGAGGGAATCACGGGGAGTGATTTCCCCCTCTTTATTGCGCGCGGGGACGGCGGGAGGCGGCGGGATTCGCGGCGGCGGCGGCGCTAGGGCACGGGCGAGGCGGCGGGAGCGGCGGGAGGACAGGGATGACAGGTGGGCCCCACCCGTCAGCGAGGGTGGCGGGCGGGCCCGCCCGTCAGCGGCACGCGCGCGGGGAGGAGGCCGATTGGGCCGCGGGGGAGAGGAGAGAGAGGGAGGGAGGTGGGCCGAGCCGGCCCAAGAGGGGAAGGGGGGGAAAAAGACTTTTTAGGGTTTTTCTTTTTATAAACTCATTTTAACTTTGTTTATTTCTTAATAATTATTATTTGTGCTCTGAAAATTCCACTAAAATTTGAGGGCTCTTTTTAGACCAAGGAGAATTTAACAAAAATTCTCCGGGCCACATTTGAATTTTTCTTGTACGTATTTTAGTGTTTGCCAATTTCTTTTCGAATTTTAATTAATTCTATTATTCCTTTTAGAGAATGATTTTTATTTCGGGATGAATTTATCAGGACGTGACAAATCCACCCCCCTTACAGGAATCTCGTCCCCGAGATTCGAGGAGGCTAGCAAGAAGATAGGTTGGGCGGTCTTCTCTTCTTGTTTGACTTCTTCCGTCGCGTCTTCTATAACGAACTTGCCTAGCAAAACTTCTCCACTCTGGACTGCTTGGCTCGACCTCCTGTTGCGGATGGAATCTTCTCTTCACCTGACTTGAACCAGGGCGCACCTTTTAGCTGACTCAGACTAGGTTGCGGTAGTTTAATGATGCTTCCGCTCCAGAACTTCTCATGATTCATATCTTCGGAGTCAACCTCATACAAGTTACCACTTCATGTCATGCGTCAACACTAGCTTGTCATTACTAGGATACCATATTTGTCATCATAAGAATATCGTGCTTGTCATTCAGTTCTAACTTGCCACCAACTGCCTCATATTAGCTTTCCCGGTCTCCGGGTAATAGCTACTTCTGCTATTTGATGCAAGGGTCGATAACTTTGCCTTTGAATTATGCTTCCCAAGAGAACCAACTTATCCCACTTGACATACTTTGACGTCTTCCCAAATGGCTTTATTGCTGGATTTGTTATTGTCTAATCATTATCCTGCCAAATCTGAGGCTTCGTTGTTAGATGTGCTTTTAATCTGACCTCTGTAGATTATCTTCGAACATATCACTTGATTCATAACTGGGAATAGCTCTCACGAACAAGCAACTCGGATTCACTTTCTTTACATTCAGTTTACTTCCCATTATTATCTTCAGGTTGTCCTCAGTTAGCATTCAACGTATTATTTTACACCTTTAACCTTGATGTGTTCTTTCCCATTGGATCATCTCCCAAGACATGGCATTGCCTGGTAACCGGTGCTTGCACTTTTCACTCCGTGTAGCATCTGATACCGAGTTGAAGATTTCACTCTTTGCCTTCATAGAAACACTTTTACCTAGGTCATCTTGCTTACTTAATGACAAGGTGACTGTTGCAGGGCAATTACAATCAGGGGTCTTCCTTGAGCGATGCAGAGCATGTTTCTATTTATCAATCACCTTTCGGCCTACTTCTTTCATGCTAGAGAACATCTTTGCCAATCTCTTTTATCAATCTTCTTTCGGCTTATCTCTAACAGGTGGTATTCTTTAATGTGGATTGCGGACGCTTCTGGGGACGATGAGGTCCTTTGGCTTGCTGCCTTTCAGAGAAACCTTGAAGTAGTTCGTCAAAAGCTAGACTGACGATTGTTGCCTTTGATCCGAGGAAGACACATCTGAAACTCTTAGTCCAAACAAATGTCTCTTTGGTTGATCACTTGATTTTCTTCGCCATCAACAGGTTGGTTATTAACTCGAGATTAGTATATGATTCCTCTGAAATGAGACCCTAGGTCTCCTTTATCAGTAAGCAATTATACACATAATCACATATCCGCATCTTCCAAAAGAATCCTAATAGAACTTGTCTGTATTACACATTTCTCCCTTATTACATGAATACAAGGCACTACCTTAAACAAAAAGGGAAGATGCTTAACTTCGGTACATTGTTTCTACTATAGGTTAGGATTAACATGAGGCCTCACAGGTATGGCGTTTGCTCCAGTGACCACAAGGCGAGTGACTTGTCTTCTTCTTGCATAATGGCCGGAGTGATGGCGTAGGTTACGCTTCGGCTGTGGACAATCTCTAGAGAAATGACCTGGTTCTTTGCAGTTGTAACAAATCAACGTCTTCTTTGTTGAGCTGTCCATCTGGGGACGATCATTTTGACTTGGAGTTGGAATTGGTGGTTGGAAATCCTTGCTAACATTGGCATCAGTGGTACCATAGTTGCTATCACCATTGGAGTCTTTCTCAGTGTCAAAATTGCTAAGGTTGTCATTCTGGATTCCAACATTGATACTATCGTTGACATCTTGGTGAATGCTACTGACATTGCACGCTTTATTCGAGTGGTCGCTAATGAGGCAAGAACCATGGTTGTTGGTGGTATCATCATCATTAGTATTGCTAGTGTTGTTGTCTGCATTGCGTCCATCTTCTTGGGGCAGGAACTCTTGATGCACAACAGAAGATCCGGTGATCTGAAGTGGCTCAGTGCGCTGTCTTTGGTTACCACATGGAAATACTGGGATGTTGACAATCCTCCTCTTGCAGTTCGTCATCCGATTATGCTCACTTTCGAGTTGCATGGCTTTGTCCACAAGTTTCTCAAAATCTTCATAATCCTCTAGAAGGAGTTGCACTGCAAGCTCATCTTTTAACCCCTGGAGAAACTTCTCTTGTTTGTCTTCATCCGTTTCCACATCTTCTGGTGCATAGTGAGCCAAACGATAGAACTCGTGCAGGTACTTTGTGACGGTCAAATCTCCTTGCTTCAGATAGCGAAACTCTCGTTTTCTTAATGTGATCATTCCTGCGGGAACATGTGATCTCCTGAATACAGATGAAAACTCGTTCCAGGTGATGGTATGTCCTTCTGGCCGTGATGCTTCGTAGCTATCCCACCACTCTGAAGCCGGTCCAACCAGCTGAGGAGTTGCGAAGCCAACCCGCTCCTGGTCGGTGCACTGAATCAACCCTAGCTTCTTCTCGATTGTGCGCAACCAATCACTGGCTTCCATAGGATCGACGGCAATGGCAAAGGTTGGAGGCTCAGTTTTGAGAAATTCTGATAACTTGCACTGTTGCTGGACTGTAGGTACTTGAACGTTGGTTGTCCCTGCTGGGTTGTTCCAATTCTGTAATAGTTGAAAGGCTGTTGCCAACATGTTGGTTTGGTTAACCACAATTTGGATTAGCTCTGGTGAGGTTTCGTTGATGCTTTTCTCATTCCCATTGGCTTGGGTTCTTTATCTTGTACTTGATTTCTTGGCTGTTGTGCTGGAACATCCAAAGGTACAATGCCGATACTGGCCTCGGTCTTGTCAACTGATGGCTGGGGCTGAAATTGGGCATTGACACCTTGTGGTAATGCACTCGCTGGAGTTGGAGCTGTTGCAACGCGGGCTATAGGACTGCTTCGGGATGCATGGATGACAGTTCGCTGAGGAGCAAGCTTCTGATTGCAGGGAGTTGCGTGGACTGACGTGCTGGCAGCTATGTTTCTCGGTTTTGGGCACTTGTCGGCGAAATGACCCATTCCTTGACAATTGAAGCAACAGATATCTTCCCGGACTCGGCATTTTCTTTTCTCATTTTGATTCCTCTGTCCTGGCACTGGAGTTAGGCTGAAACTGTAATCTTGGCGAGGATTTGTGTTGCCTTGATGCTTCTCTCCGTTGGAACTGGCGGGTTGGTTGGCCATCTTCTTCGTCAGCAGAAAACTGAATTGACAATCTTTTGGTACATGATCAGTTCCTTCACAAAAGAAACAAGTGATCCTGCTCGTTGGACACCTGTCGGGTGGATGGTCTTCCTCACAATGAACGCATGTAGTGGCACACGAGCTGGCAACATGACCGATTTCTCCACAACGAGAGCATGCCTTACGTTCCATTTTATTCTGGTTGAAACCTTGGGGAGACTTCTCATCTTCATCATCTGAGGAGACTTGATCTGAATCTTCACTATCAGATACTCTACCTCCATTAGCTAAAAGATGCTCTGTCAACTGTGGTGCACCTCGGAAGGTATTTCTTCTCTAACGTTTTGTCATTCCTGGTAGAGGCCATTCTGTGCTGGTAATGATCATCTTACGGACTTCATCTTCGGTTCGCATTGGTGTTTTTCTTTTCTGCTGAGGACACTCCCTTGCATAGTGCCCTTGCTCATCACACATAAAACAAATGATACTTGCTTCTTTTGAGTCAACATGTGGCACGTCACCATGGGTCCTTCGGGATGCTGGCGGCATGCTGACTTGTGGTGTGAGTGCTTGGACTGCCTCCAACTGCACTTGAGGTTGTATCTGACTCAGGTTCAGAATTGGCGTCTGATGCTGCTGTAGTATCTCTATAAGCAATCGGTTCTGGTTAATCAGGTGTTGGACCAGTGTCACACAACTGGTGTCTGGTGCTTCATTCACTCGGGAGCTCGAGGTACCAATGTCCTGACTTCTGACCTTATTGCCTTTCTCATTGTCAGCCATCTGTTGCAAAGGTTTGGAGAGGAAGAGAGGGAAAACAAAGGGGAGAGACAGATTAGAAACTAAGGATAGGACCTTAACAGATCTAAGTCTTTTGCTGTTATGATGTGTGTTAGGCTTATTCTGCAAGTTGATTAAGCAAACAACCTAGCATGGTTACATCACACCCCACTGATGCAAACCACGCGCTACACACACAAGCAAGGAAACACACGACTAACGACTCTACCCTAGAGGGTGGCTTAGGTTCTGTGACGGGTTCTCAAGATCTTCACTCCTGCTTCACAGCTGGCTTCACTGCTTCCTCCACTTCGCTAGCGGATCCTGCAGTCTTCCGGAGCTTCGGCAAACAACTGACGATGTCTTCTTCTTCACTGACCTGACCATCTAGTACTAGTTGAAATCCGAAGAAGGAAGAAGGGAGTAAACCTTTTGCAAATAGCATTAGGGGAAGGAGAAAAAAGGAACTTTCGCAAATAGTTTTATTTATAAAATATGTCCTTAGGTTTTATCCACTTGGCTTATCCTACAGTCGAGATGGCTCTGATACCAGCTTGTCGCGACCGAGAAAATTGCATTTTCCCGAACGCTAGTGTATTAATCCCCGTCCCAGGAAAAGCCGGGGTACACCATACAAGCATGATATAAAAGACACATCTTTATTATATCGATAATATTTACATTATTACAAAGGCACTTAAGGCCTGACAATCAAAAATAAACAGCAGCGGACTAGCGGGCCTACGGCTCCATCTTCACAGGCGCTCAACTGGGGTATAAGCCAAGACTCCACCTAAGACTTCTTCTCCAAAGCTTCTCTTACTGAAGGGGGGAGAAAGATAGAGCAAGAATGAGTACAACCACAGTACTCAGCAAGCCACACCGGCAGATGCACGACTAATGCAAGGGGGTACAAGGGGTAATGATATAGGGGTTAAGTTATGCAGAAAACAGCATTTAAAAGTCACTTAGTTGCCCAAAGCCATTTTATAAAGACGATCCTAGAGCTACACAGTATTATTAATCAAGGCCGTGAACCCTCACGAACCTGCCTTAACCCAAGGCCTACGATGATCAAGACCGAACTGGCAACCCGACCCTGGGTCCCAGCTCGTCCCAAGCCAACCCAGGCTAACCATTCGACATTTTAGTTATTGAGCAAATTTTAAGAATTAAAACACTAACTTGGGTACATTGCTCGGCTTGCCCATAACCGAGGGCGCGGCTATTCGAATAGATTATACTCTGATCAGAGGTGTACATCTTTACCCACAAGACACATCTTCCTCACGTGTAACCACGTGCCACATACCACCACGGTATACGGACGGAAGACGTGACATAGTTTCCAACCCATCCTAGCCATAGACAAGAGTACCGACCCAACCCCACCTACGGCCGGAACCTCCGGGACAGGTAGGCAGGATTGAGCCCCTAGCAGCAGGACACCAGCCCTGTGCCATGACATCTCGACTATCGGGCCGCAGCTCGTGTAGCCTTCATTTGTCCTAGAGATGTCCATCGACCCCCGACTTCGTCCATCTCCATCCGTGTACTTTTGTTTATAACCAGACTGAGCCACAAACTAAGCCTTACCCACTAGACATGTGGAAGTACGGTAGTGCTTTGCAACAGAGGCCCGAAGACCGGTCCTTATATGGCCGAGGTGCTACTATCAAAACCATGCACCCCGAGCCCAGCCTAAAATCATTTTGGGGATTTTGAATAGAGGGGGCGGTGTGAATCCAATTCCACAATAAACCAACAATTCCAAAGTGTCCAGGTGATATGAATATCCCAAAGTCTAGAGTTGTAAAACCACCTAATGTTACCTAATTAAACAGCGTAGCATCTACCTAAAATCATACTAGTGATACCAGGAGTAGAGTGTCCACTAGTTGGGGTTTTGTTTATTCTAGGGTGAACAAGGAAATAATAACAATAACAATAATAAGGTCATAACAAAGGTAAATAGGCATGGCTAAATAAAACAGTGATAACGCGGGAATTTAAATAAAGCGATAATGCAATAATTTAAATCAACATAATTTTGTAAACTAGGATTCAATATGTTCAAGGATGATGTGACTTGCCTTGCTCGCTTTCCCAAACGTCGGCTTCAACTTCCACGAAGAGCGGATCTTCCGAAGCTGCAGCGTCTACACGACCAACGGAAAAGAAACGGCTTTTACTCTACTAAACTCCATATAACAAGCAGAAACAAAGCACAAAAATGGGTTCTTGACTTCTTAAGGAAAAATTAGAGACTTGAACGGTCCAATTCCGAGTTCAAATGGCCAAGTTATGGCCATTTGAAGTTTATATGCTCTTTAAATGGATATTTGCGAATTTCTTCATTTAAATTTTAATTTAAAATCGGATTTATTGCGTCAGCCGAGGCGAGGAGCGCGCGGACTGTCACGCCCGGAAATTCACTAGTAATTTCCGAACTAATTTGTGCATAAAATCCTCGTCCAGGAATCAGCCGAGGTACACAAACTGACAATTTAATATAAAAATCCATCTTAATAATAACATTACATACTTACAAAAGAAAAGAAAACAGCAGCGGAATAACGATCTAGCGATGGCTTCAGCTCCACTCCCACAGGCAGCTCAACTGGGGTATAAGCCAAACGTCTTCTCCTTCTGGAACCTTTATCTTCAACTGAGGTTTGATGATTATTGCAAGAATGAGCATATGACATACTCAACAAGCCACACAGCAAATATGCAAGTGCACAAGGATTCCAAAGGATGGCATAATGTAGGCTTGTCGAAACATGAATTCGGCAATAATAAAACGGGGTAGCGCACGAGACCTAAAAGTGGATGGATGTGGAGACAAAGGATTTAGACAGGTTCAGGCCCTCTCAATGAGAGGTAATACCCTACTCCTGTTTGGGGATTTGAATCCGCCGGGTGTATTATAGATCTGACGATCTAGTTGTCTCATGCCCCCTAGAGGGCCTCCTGCCCACCTTATATAGGGTGGGGGGCAGGATTACAAGATAGAAACCTTAACCAATACGGTATCGGTTTCCTAAATCTACTTTACAATATTATCAAACCAGGACTTTAGGCTGTTCCGTAATATATAAGGAAACGTAATACCCGAGTCATGATCTATTACATATTCCATAGATATAAGTTATCCCCTATGACTAGTCGGATAACCATGCCGTATGGGTATGGGGTACCCATAATATCCACAGTAGCCCCTGAGACCTTCGCAGTCGAAAAGATAATCTTCTCTCGAACCAGATTACTCCAAAGCCGAGTGCTTCAATCATCTTTATCATGGTCTTCCGAGTACTTTTACCAAATCTGAAGACTGTGGAGGGCTGGAAAATAAAGTCAGGTGCACCGACTAGATGCACCTAATAGGTGTAGCCCCCGACAATGTGGTTAATTGAACAAACCAAGCATATAGTCAAGGAATAAATAATCCAACCAACCGAGTGGTTTTGATAATCGTAATCAACCAAGTGACTTGATATCAATATATAGCATATGCGGTGTGAATCCTCCAAATAACATGATCCGAGTGATATACCAACTGCTTTGTAAAATATGATGAGTGATATAGCAAAATAGCTATAAAGAAGCTTGTATATTGTGAATAAAGAAATTTCCAAAGTATTGGGCATACGCCATGCGCACACTGCTTTAACAGATGTGCTTAAGTCCCTAGAAGACACATGGTTTCACCACACCTGGAAATATATGGCATATGTGGTGTAAAATCCGAGTAAATAAACTCATAAAGGATTTACCAACCGCCTAGAAAATGACCACAATATATAATCAGCCTAAGCCATAATATTGGTCAATAAAAATGCACACTTACGTGGCGAAAAGCAATGATATTGTATCCAATCAATTGCTTAAAAACCCAAACAGCACCTTGACTTATATATAAAAAAGTCAGCGGGACAGCTATATAAAGCTTTACTGTTTGACACCTTTTAAGATGCATTGTACCAACTCCTAAAAAGTTAAGTAACTGCGGTATAAAAGGATTTTAAGGTATTGGGCACTTGATCACGCGCACTTTGGCCTAAGCAAAAAGTGCCTAAGTCCCTAAAAGAACGTGACAGGCCACACCTGAAAATATGGGCTGCAGACATATTAGGCCTAGGCCAAAACATATGCCTTCGACACCCTTTAAAGGATGACGCACATAACATGCTCCCGAGTAATAAATCTTCCGGGTAATATAGACCAAGTGTAGCTCATATGAATAGCTTCTGATCTGAATGATTATCCCTTATGGGATACTCCAAAATAAATATAATAATTGAATCCCGACTGGCGCAAGTATTCGGTTGATAGCCTTTACGGGGAATAATAATTGGTCCAGTCTTTGAGCATAGAAGATAGACTCATGACTATGAATCCATGTGGAATGTATCCGGAACAAGTCCCAATTGGAGATATAATCCTCACGCTTGAGTTGATGAGCCCCTGAGCATATAGCTTGTCCTTCTGTCATAGTCAAAATTGTCTATTGGCAATAGCTGACGCAGTCGGCATGGAGATGAAATGACCAACATGAAGACGAAATTGCTCATCAGAAGTAACGGAAGATGTCAGTGGTAGTAAAAAAACAGTGACACCAATCAAAGGTAATGAAGTTGCATAACCATGGAGGCGAAGAAACAGTCGGTGATGACAAAAGCAAACCGACGATGAAGACGTAGACGCGCATCAACAGTGATGGCGAAATCCACCAATCATGAAGATGAAGAAAATAGTTGACGACGACAAACGCAACCGACATGATGAAGATGACGATGTCGGTGATCCAGCCAATAGCAGTGTAGCAACCAATGATAATGACAAAGACGCTCATCAGCATTTGCATAGTAGGTCAACCATGAAGGTGAAATAATAAGTCGGCGAAAACATAATCATCCATTAGCAATAGCGGAGATGTCAGGGCCGATGAAGCAGAGGTGCTGGTGATGATGTCAGTGACAATAATCCATCAAATTAATGTTATAGCTGTTGTAGATGCTTCACTTGGAGGAGAGTTGATGTTGTTGTCCAACTCGTCCAAACCAAAATATTTCAAGTTGTTGAAGTAGAATGTCTGCTCTATATATTATCAAAGATGAAGATAATGACTCCTGGAGTTGACTCGTTGGTTGATGAATTGATTTCTTCAGCTTGACATAAAATTTGTCAAATTTTGAGCCTTGTATTTGTGTAGCCCCCGACTCTTTGGTTAGTTGGGAAACAACTGAACATAGAGTCGAGAATTATAGCTTCTTGTCGTCGAGTAGTCATTGCTTGATTGAAGATATGTGTTGAAGATGTCCAAGTAGAAATCCTGAATATTGGAGAGCCTCTTGTTGTAGTAAAATAACATGGCATCACATGCCGAGATGTCGAGGCTCACAAAGACGTCGTGGTTGGTGAAGTAGCAAAACTTGCGAAGTAGCAGCAATAGAGTTTGCCAGTGCCGAAGATAATAAAGATGAAGTCGCTCTACCATGATGACAAAGTTGCATTGCCGTGATGAAGTGAACACGAGTCGTCGGCAACAGAAGCAAACTGGTAGTGAAGACGCGCAGTTGTGAAGATAAAAGCACTAGTCGGCGACAGCATAACCAGTCGGCGACGGAAGACGATGATGTTCATCAGTAGTGGTAGCTGTCTAAACCAGACGTAGAGGTGAGAGCACTAGTCAGCAGCAGACGTAGACAGCTTGTGTTGAAGATGATGACGCATATTAGCGGTGACGGCGACGTAGCCAACCGTGAAGAAGATAGCATCAGTCGGCGTCATAACAGGCCAGCTATGCAGGCGGAAACACCAGTCGGCGGTGGACGAGGCGGCCGGTCGGTGAAGACGTAGACGCCCAACAACGGCGGCATAATAGGCCAGCCGTGCAGGCGGAAACACCAGTCGGCGGCAGCGAAGGCAAGCCGGTCGGTGAAGACGCAGACGCCCATCAACGGTGGCATAATAGGCCAGCGTGCAGGCGGAAACACCAGTCGGCGACGGTGGAGGCAGGCCGGTGGTGGAGTCGTAGACGCCCAACAACGACGGCATAATGGCCAGCCGTGCAGGCGGAAACACCAATCGGCGGCGGTGGAGGCAAGCCGGTGGTGGAGTCGTAGACGCCCAACAACGACGGCATAATAGGCCAGCCGTGCAGACGGAGACACCAGTCGGTGGCGGCGAAGGCAAGCCGGTCGGTGAAGACGTAGACGCCCAACAACGGCAGCATAATAGGCCAGCCGTGCAGGCGGAAGCACCAGTCGGCGGCGGACGAGGCGGCCGGTCGGTGAAGACGTAGACGCCCAACAACGGCGGCATAAAGGCCAGCCGTGCAGGCGGAAACACCAGTCGGCGGCGGCGAAGGCAAGCCGGTCGGTGAAGACGTAGACGCCCAACAACGGCGGCATAAAGGCCAGCCGTGCAGGCGGAAACACCAGTCGGCAGCGGCGAAGGCAAGCCGGTCGGTGAAGACGTAGACGCCCAACAACGGCGGCATAATAGGCCAGCCGTGCAGACGGAGACACCAGTCGGTGGCGGCGAAGGCAAGCCGGTCGGTGAAGACGTAGACGCCCAACAACGGCAGCATAATAGGCCAGCCGTGCAGGCGGAAGCACCAGTCGGCGGCGGACGAGGCGGCCGGTCGGTGAAGACGTAGACGCCCAACAACGGCGGCATAAAGGCCAGCCGTGCAGGCGGAAACACCAGTCGGCGGCGGCGAAGGCAAGCCGGTCGGTGAAGACGTAGACGCCCAACAACGGCGGCATAAAGGCCAGCCGTGCAGGCGGAAACACCAGTCGGCAGCGGCGAAGGCAAGCCGGTCGGTGAAGACGTAGACGCCCAACAACGGCGGCATAAAGGCCAGCCGTGCAGGCGGAAACACCAGTCGGCAGCGGTGAAGGCAAGCCGGTCGGTGAAGACGTAGACGCCCAACAACGGCAGCATAATAGGCCAGCCGTGCAGGCGGAAGCACCAGTCGGCGGCGGACGAGGCGGCCGGTCGGTGAAGACGTAGACGCCCAACAACGGCGGCATAAAGGCCAGCCGTGCAGGCGGAAACACCAGTCGGCGGCGGCGAAGGCAAGCCGGTCGGTGAAGACGTAGACGCCCAACAACGGCGGCATAAAGGCCAGCCGTGCAGGCGGAAACACCAGTCGGCAGCGGCGAAGGCAAGCCGGTCGGTGAAGACGTAGACGCCCAACAACGGCGGCATAATAGGCCAGCCGTGCAGACGGAGACACCAGTCGGTGGCGGCGAAGGCAAGCCGGTCGGTGAAGACGTAGACGCCCAACAACGGCAGCATAATAGGCCAGCCGTGCAGGCGGAAGCACCAGTCGGCGGCGGACGAGGCGGCCGGTCGGTGAAGACGTAGACGCCCAACAACGGCGGCATAAAGGCCAGCCGTGCAGGCGGAAACACCAGTCGGCGGCGGCGAAGGCAAGCCGGTCGGTGAAGACGTAGACGCCCAACAACGGCGGCATAAAGGCCAGCCGTGCAGGCGGAAACACCAGTCGGCAGCGGCGAAGGCAAGCCGGTCGGTGAAGACGTAGACGCCCAACAACGGCGGCATAAAGGCCAGCCGTGCAGGCGGAAACACCAGTCGGCAGCGATGAAGGCAAGCCGGTCGGTGAAGACGTAGACGCCCAACAACGGCGGCATAAAGGCCAGCCGTGCAGGCGGAAACACCAGTCGGCAGCGGCGAAGGCAAGCCGGTCGGTGAAGACGTAGACGCCCAACAACGGCGGCATAAAGGCCAGCCGTGCAGGCGGAAACACCAGTCGGCGGCGGTGGAGGCAGGCCGGTGGTGGAGTCGTAGACGCCCAACAACGACGGCATAATAGGCCAGCCGTGCAGGCGGTGACACCAGTCAGCGGCGGATGCGGCGGCCGGTCGGTGAAGACGTAGACGCCCAACAACGGCAGCATAATAGGCCAGCCGTGCAGGCGGAAACACCAGTCGGCGGCGGTCGAGGCGGCCGGTCGGTGAAGACGTAGACGCCCAACAACGGCGGCATAAAGGCCAGCCGTGCAGGCGGAAGCACCAGTCGGCGGCGGACGAGGCGGCCGGTCGGTGAAGACGTAGACGCCCAACAACGGCAGCATTAAAGGCCAGCCGTGCAGGCGGAAACACCAGTCGGCGGCGGCGAAGACAAGCCGGTCGGTGAAGACGTAGACGCCCAACAACGGCGGCATTAAAGGCCAGCCGTGCAGGCGGAAGCACCAGTCGGCGGCAGACGAGGCGGCCGGTTGGTGATGTTCTGACTGATCCATTCCTAGAGCGTAAGAGATAAGCTTAAAGCCATGAATCCCTTTTATGCATATCTGGATCTGGATCCTGCAGAACAAACATATAGGATGAGTAGTATCTGATATAAATATAATACTCGAGAAAAAATCAAGTATTTTAAAATATTTATAAATATGTATTTCTCCTCTTGTCAATTTTGATTTCCCCGAGCAGATGACTCTGTACGTTTAAACACTCTGCCCGACTAGTCATAACCACCAAGCATCGGGAGTCGGCCTAGGCACTTCCCAAACATGCATATGAGTGACATGAGTTCGTCATTAATGGAACAAAGTTTCACGGATCAGAATTTACTACTCAGGTACTTTTGCAATTATTAAGAGCAGAAAATAAATTTATCTCATCTCTATGCTTTTGATTTATTCCGAATAATACTTAGCACCTTGCGTTACTCGGTCCATCCAACGAGCCCCCGGGTGCTAGGAATCGGCCCAAAGGCAACCATCCATTGGCAAACCAAACGGAAAGCATAGGAAGATAGAACTCCATAACTCGATAGGTACTTTTGTACTCAGATTATGTCGCAAGCAATCAAGATAAATATTATGAAAATTGTTTAAAAAATACGATATAACATCTATAGCCCCCGACTCACTAGTCAACGGCGAACCAGTTGATGTAGTGAGGCAAAGGAAAAGACAAAATATCATATAAAGAATAAAATAAATGATGACTTAGCTTTGTCGTATTCCCTCGATGACAGCAGAAGTAGCCGATGTGGGAATAAAGCAGTCCATCAATGGTGACAAAAACACCAGTCGGCGCCAGTGGAACCAAGCCAGTGGTGTAAATGATGAAGCCCATTAACAGCGGCGGAGTCCGCCAACCGTATAGGCAAAAACACCAGTCAGTGGCGGCAGAGGCCAGCCGGTCGGCGAAGACGTGGACGCCCATGAACGGTGGTGTGACCAACCAACCGTATAGGCGAGGACACCAGTCGGCGGCAATGGAGGCAGGCCGGCGGTGAAGTCGTAGACGCCCAACAGCGGCGGCATAATAGGCCAGCCGTGTAAGCGGAGGCACCAATCGGCGGCGACGGAGGCAGGCCGGTGGTGAAGTCGTAGACGCCCAACAGCGGCGGCATAATAGACCAGCCGTGTAGGCGGAGGCACCACTCGGCGGCGACGGAGGCAGGCCGGCGGTGAAGTCGTAGACGCCCAACAGCGGCGGCATAATAGGCCAGCCGTGTAGGCGGAGGCACCAATCGGCGGCGACGGAGGCAGGCCGGCGGTGAAGATGACGATGCCCATCAACGGTGGTGTGACCAACCGACCGTATAGGCGGGGACACCAGTCGGCGGCGACGGAGGCAGGCCGGTGGTGAAGTCGTAGACGCCCAACAGCGGCGGCATAATAGGCCAGCCGTGTAGGCGGAGGCACCACTCGGCGGCGACGGAGGCAAGCCGGCGGTGAAGTCGTAGACGCCCAACAGCGGCGGCATAATAGGCCAGCCGTGTAGGCGGAGGCACCACTCGGCGGCGACGGAGGCAGGCCGGCGGTGAAGTCGTAGACGCCCAACAGCGGCGGCATAATAGGCCAGCCGTGTAGGCAGAGGCACCAATCGGCGGCGACGGAGGCAGGCCGGCGGTGAAGATGACGATGCCCATCAACGGTGGTGTGACCAACCGACCGTATAGGCGGGGACACCAGTCGGCGGCGACGGAGGCAGGCCGGCGGTGTAGATGACGATGCCCATCAACGGTGGTGTGACCAACCGACCGTATAGGCGAGGACACCAGTCGGCGGCGACGGAGGCAGGCCGGTGGTGAAGTCGTAGACGCCCAACAGCGGCGGCATAATAGGCCAGCCGTGCAGGCGGAAACACCAGTCGGCGGCGGCGAAGGCCAGCCGGTCGGTGAAGACATGGACGCCCATGAACGGTGGTGTGACCGACCAACCGTATAGGCGATGACACCAGTCGGCGGCGACGGAGGCAGGCCGGCAGTGTAGATGACGATGCCCATCAACGGTGGTGTGACCAACCGACCGTATAGGCTGGGACACCAGTCGGCGGCGACGGAGGCAGGCCGGTGGTGAAGTCGTAGACGCCCAACAGCGGCGGCATAATAGGCCAGCCGTGTAGGCGGAGGCACCAGTCGGCGGCGACGGAGGCAGGCCGGCGGTGAAGTCGTGGACGCCCATGAACGGTGGTGTGACCAACCAACCGTATAGGCGAGGACACCAGTCGGCGGCGACGGAGGCAGGCCGGCGGTGAAGTCGTAGACGCCCAACAGCGGCGGCATAATAGGCCAGCCGTGTAGGCGGAGGCACCAGTCGGCGGCGACGGAGGCAGGCCGGCGGTGAAGTCGTTGTTGTTATCAGCAATGGCGGTGGCGAAGACAAGCCGGCAGAGTGGACTCGCGGCCGATCGACCGGAAAGCTGAGACGCCTCGAGTCCATGACCAGCATCAATCGCCTCAATAGTGCCGCGTAATTATATGCGAACAACAACAAAAAATAGCAAGAGATTAATCTGAGATTAAAAATCAATATGATAAATAATGATAAAAATCAGATTGAGTTTCCCCCTGACTGATTTGGATCAAGTCAGAGAAGAGGAGCTTGAAGAAGTGGTCGACGGAAAGGAAGTGAAAACTCCCAAAGCGAAAACGAAGTCGGCGACTCATGAAATTGATTCCATCGCGCTCGTTGATAGGAAACTCGACGCAACCCCTACCTGGCGCGCCAACTGTCGAAACATGAATTCGGCAATAATAAAACGGGGTAGCGCACGAGACCTAAAAGTGGATGGATGTGGAGACAAAGGATTTAGACAGGTTCAGGCCCTCTCAATGAGAGGTAATACCCTACTCCTGTTTGGGGATTTGAATCCGCCGGGTGTATTATAGATCTGACGATCTAGTTGTCTCATGCCCCCTAGAGGGCCTCCTGCCCACCTTATATAGGGTGGGGGGCAGGATTACAAGATAGAAACCTTAACCAATACGGTATCGGTTTCCTAAATCTACTTTACAATATTATCAAACCAGGACTTTAGGCTGTTCCGTAATATATAAGGAAACGTAATACCCGAGTCATGATCTATTACATATTCCATAGATATAAGTTATCCCCTATGACTAGTCGGATAACCATGCCGTATGGGTATGGGGTACCCATAATATCCACAAGGCTCATTTGCAAAAGCAGCATTTAGCAAAGATTTAAGATAAGTAAAACAGTGGAGTAATTAATCATCAATTTTAATCAACACTGAATAGCACACCCATGCTGCACAGGCCCAACCATCCTGAACAACCATACCCGGCTGTACAGATCTAACTCCAAACCAGGAGCTAAGCAAATTATTACCAGGTATAACATCCATAATTATTGTGAGAGGTGTGAGACTAATCACGAAAAACATTGCTCAACCCGCCCATAACCGCGGGCACGGCTATTCGAATAGTTTTACTCTGGCCAGAGGTGTACCACTGTACCCACAAGACACAACCCCACATCATGTCACCATGTGCCTCAATACCACCACGGTACCTCGGAAAGGAGTTGTGACAATACCCCTTGCACAACATAACCCATTACAGCGCACCTTTCCTGGATCATAATCACCCCCTTATAAACAAGGCATGGACTCCCCAGCGACCCCGTGGACTTCTCGCCACTTCTCAGTCTGGCGCACTATAATGAATCACGCTACACAAAAGATAAAGCCGTTGCCCACGCTGGCTTGTGGTTGGCACGATAAATGTTTCACAACAGTAGCTCGCGAACCGGTCCTTAATTGTCATGAGCACGACTCTCAAAACCATGTGCTCACAACCCACCATTATCAAGTTTTAGTTGGCAAGTAATTAATTAACCAATCACGATTAACCATCGTGAACTATCATTAAGCCATCCTTAAATAATAGTGAGTCATAAGTTATCCCAATAGTGTGCTAATGTTTCTAAGCATGGCTAAGCAATCATAACTAATATCTAGCTGAACCAATATATAAAGCCCAACTAGTCAAGTTATAATAACCCAAGGTATCAAGGAATAAAGTAATCAATGCAAATTGGCCATAACAAAGGAATAAGTTCACACCACCCGGTGCCATTCGAAAATAAATGCACAGTTGAAATAAATAGAGAATTTAAATATAGGATCAACATGCTCAAAGGATTGTGTTTAGGATCTGTGTGACTTGCCTTGCAATAATCGGTCTTCAATTAATCTTCTGAACACTCCTGACGCACTCACGAACCTTCGCAACGACGGAAACGACAAGCTAACACGCAAAACGAAGAAAAAGACTAATAAAAACCAAATAAACAGTACATATAAAGTAAACAAACATGTAGATCATGATTTTAGATGAATTTAGCAACTTGAACCACTCAAAACCGAGTTACGATGATTTAGTTATGAATTTCCGAAGATTTAATCTATTAGAAAAACAGGAAAAAGAAAAACGATGATGACGTCATGATGACCTCATCAATGGCCGGACCAAGATGGCGACCTCGCCGGAGATTGGATGGTCGGCTGCGACTTTGGAGGACATGAACACGTAGAGGACGACGAGACGAACCCAACGGTACTCACCCTCGAACCAAACGACGAACGACGTCGGCCGGCGACGAGGTCTATTGGCGGCGCGGCTTCGGTCGGCGGTGGCGACGGGACTCCGGTGACCGGCGACAGCGGGGAGAGAGCGGCCGGGCTTCTCCACACCTCGGCGCACCTTACGGCGGTGACGGCGACCGGCGGCGACGACGGAGGCGGCGGCGCGACGCGGATGGAGCTCGGCCGGCGACGACGGCGGGGTGGAGCACGTGGCGGCAGCGCTACGAGGCACGGGAGACCACGGGAGAGGGGGCAAACGAAAGAGGAGGACTAGGGGGTCCTATTTATAGCCTTGGATTGAAGAGATCGGACTCCTCCCGCAAGAAATCGATCCGGGAAATCAAAAACTCGGTTTTGGAGATAAACTCGAAAACGAGTTTGATTTGGATAAGATACTCAACGATTAGCTCCGATTTTTGGGGGTAAAGATAGAGGAGGATAAGAGGAATATTTCCCCTCAACTAAATTGGAAAAAGGAGCAACGGGGAGGCGAGATTTAACGGAGGAAGCGGCGGCTGCACAGGGCACAGCACGGGCGGCTCGGCTCTGTCCAGAGCTGGAAGGTGAACAGTGCCAGGGAGGTAAAGTAGACTTTTCCGGCTGGGCTGAGAGGAGAGGAGGCGGCTCAGGTTGGGCCGGCGGAAGAGAGAGGAAGGAAAGGAAGGAATGGGCCGAAAATGGCCCAAGCTGAGGAGGAGGATTTTATTACTTTCCCAATTAAAATAATCACTTAAATGATCTTTGAATTGTTAAAAATACTTCCAATGCTCAAATAATTTCAAGAAAAATCATGAAAATACTTGGACACTCAAAGTACTTAACAAAATTATAACTAGACCATTTAATGATTAATTTAATATGTGGGTAATTACTGAAATGCTCTTTGTATTATTAAAATTAGGAATTGAGCTCCGAAAAATCCGAGAATATTCCAGAGAGTATAATTAACCATGGAGAATTTAATAAAAATTAAATCCATCCATGCTTTATATTTAGGAAATTTTATTTCCCACATTTAACTTCACTTGTAAATTAATGAACATTTAATATAAATTCTAATAATAATTTATTAAATAATTTATAAATCCTGAAACAAAAATCAGAGTGTGCACAGGGTTATAAAGAAGCAATAACAATACATAAAAAGAAAGCACAGGGTTCTTTAGGTTATAACAAACATTAGGAGACTTGAACGGGTCGATTCGGAGTTCGTATGACCAAGATATGATCATCCGAAGTTTAATGCTGTTATATGGAGATTTGTGGATTATTATAATTAGGCTTTGCAACTATAAAACATGTGTAAGCGCTAGCCTGGAAAAGACAGGAAGGCTGCGCTGTTGACATGCGGACCCCACATGTCAACCTAAAGGACCGCGGTAGACCGGGTACACAGAGACGGTCCACGGGTCGACAGAACCAGATCCCGTGTGTCAACCGAGGCGAGTGGCCGACAAACGGACTCCACTAGACACCACACGGGCTGCACACGTGGAAACCACGCGGCTACCGAGCGGACACACTAACACGGTCACCACACGCACAAGCGAACGACTGCCGACACCGATACACGGGTACCGGGGCCGACAACCGCACAACGGGCACGGGCGACACCGAAAGGACGAGGACGGGGCAGCGAGGGAGAGGAATCCTTACCACCACGCGACGAGGCGTGGGAACGACAACGACGAACGGGCGCGGCGGAGACGGCCGGGAACGACGGAGACGAACGGCGAGGGGACGACTTCAGCGGCGATCCTTGGACGAAGGCGAGACGCGGCCAGCACGAGGCTTGACGACGCGGAGCTGAGGACGAAGACGACGACGGGGCTGCTGCACACTTGACGAAACGCGGGCGGCGAACGCGATCGGCTTGACGGAGGGACGAACGCCACGACGACCGGGAACAACGAGAGGACGACGACGACGACGACCGGGGCCGGCGAGGAGGCGACGAGGGCAGCCGGCAGCAGCTGCACGGAGGTGAGGACGGCGTGGGACACGCCGCAGCGATGACGATGACGGAGGCGGCGCCGTGAGACGACGAGCCGGGCGACCGACGGGACATCGACGACGAGAACGAACGGAGGCGACGACGAGGGACCGCGGAGGGGTTTGGATGAAGGGAAAGCGATGCTGAGGACGACCTTGCCGCTGCGATGCCGGAGAAGACGGCGACGCGGTCGACCGGGGAAATTCCGGCGAGGAGGATGGAGAGGCCGGCGCGGCACGACGGTGGTCTCCGGACGAATCAGAGGGCAGGCCGGGGGAGAGGAGGCGGCTGCGACGCCGGGGAAGGCGACGGCACGGCCGGCCGGTGCACGGTCGAGGAGGGAGAGGCGGCTGGAGGCGCCCGGCGCGGGGGAAAGAGAAGGGCAACAGCGGGGAGGTGGCTAGGGACCACGGGAGATCAAGGGAGGGGGGCTAAAACGAGAGAACGGGGTGAGGGGGTTCCATTTTATAGGAGAGGGGAGGGAGCCGGCCGCGGGGGAGGTCGGAACGGCGGCGGAAAAGGCGGCCGGAGTTGGCGCGGGCGTTCCCGGCGATTGGGGGCACGATTCAAGGGGGAAATTGGGGGGAATTGAAGAGGATTCAATGGGGATTAAAACCCCCCAATTAATTTGGAAAGAGCCAGCTTGAATGGGGCGGATTTGGAGGAGGAACGGCGCTAGGTTTGCACGGGAGAGAGAAGAGGCCGGCTGGGGGAGGAAGACGATCGCATGTGCTGCGCGCGTGCGGGGAGCGGCTCGGCGTGGGCCAGGTGGCTGGGTGGCGCGGCTTGGGCCGGGCGGGAAGGAGGGAGGGGATGGGGCGGCCCAGAAGGAGGAGGAGAGGAGGGAGTGGTCTGGGAGGGGAAGAGGAGGCCCAAGAGAAGGAGGGAGAGAAGGAGAGGGAGAGAAAGAGAGGGAGGAGAGAGGGACTTCGGCCGCGGGCCAAGAGGGAGAGGGGAGAAACCTTGGGCCAGACTTGGCCCAAAGGGAAGGAGAGGGTTATTTTTAGGTTTTTCTTTTTAATAAACTCTGATAATTGTTTTTGTTGCTTAATAATTATTTCCGGTGCTCTGAAAATTCAAGTAAAATTTGAGGGCTCCTTTTAGACCAAGGAGAATTTAACAAAAATTCTCCGGGCCACATTTGAATTTTTCTTGTACGTATTTTAGTGTTTGCCAATTTCTTTTTGAATTTTAATTAATTCTATTATTCCTTTTAGAAAATGATTTTTATTTCGGGATGAATTTATCAGGACGTGACACCTCTTGCACTAAAACACATCCGAGTCCGTGGCGGGACGCGTCGCAATAGACTTGGAAGTCTTTTCTTTGGTCGGGCAGAATCAGAACTGGAGCGGATACTAATTTCTTCTTGAGCTCCTCAAAACTCTTGTCAAACTCAGCTGTCCATTTAAATTTCTCATCTTTCTTAAGCAACTGGGTCATAGGTCTGGCAATGCTTGAGAAATTTTCAATGAACCGACGATAATAACCCGCGAGTCCAAGAAAACTTCTAATCTATGACACGGTCTTAGGTGGGGTCCACTTGGTAACTGACTCCACATTCGATGGATCGACTGCCACGCCCTGAGCTGTAATGACGTGACCCAAGAATTTGACCTCCAACAGCCAAAAGTCAAACTTGCTGAACTTGGCATATAATTGGTGCTCCTTCAACTTCTCGAGTACCAGACGGAGATGTTGCTCATGTTCTTCTTCGGACTTTGAATAGATAAGAATGTCGTCGATGAATACCACAACAAACTTGTCCAGAAATTCCATGAACACTTTGTTCATCAGATTCATGAAGAATGCAGGTGCGTTGGTAAGTCCGAAAGACATAACCATGCACTCGTACAACCCATATCGAGTGGTGAAGGCCGTCTTGGGAATATCCTCTTCCCGAATTCTCAACTAGTGATAACCTGATCGCAGGTCGATTTTAGAGAACACTTTAGCCCCCTTTAGTTGGTTGAACAAATCATCAATCCGTGGCAAAGGATATTTGTTCTTGATTGTGACCTCATTGAGTGCGCGATAATCGACGCACATCCTCTTTGCTTTATCCTTCTTCTCCACAAAAATGACCGGAGCACCCCAAGGTGAAGTACTTGGTCGAGTGTACCCTTTCTGCAGCTGCTCATCAACCTGCTTCTTGACCTCTGCTAGCTCGTTGGCTGCCATTCTCTACGGCCTCTTGTAAATTGGGGCAGTTCCTGGTGCCAAATCAATCCGGAATTCAAATTCTCTCTTGGGTGGCATAGTAGTGAGATCTTCAGGGAACACTTCGGGATACTCGCAGACTATGGGGATATCCTCCAATTTCGGCGAACTCTTCTGCTCGGTGGTCACAGGTTCCTCCACTTCAATCTGGTTTAAGGAGATTCTCTGCTTTGGTGAGGCCGGTGACTTGTACACCACGGTTTCTCCCTTCTCATTGGTCAAGGTGACTGTGCGATTCGCACAATCAATGACTCTCTTGAACTTGGTCAGCCAATCCATCCCAAGAATGACATCTAAGTCTTTGGATTCGAGAAGGATAAGGTTGGCTAGAAATGGTGATCTTTGAATTTCTATTAGCACTGAAGGGCTATAACTGACCGAGGTTGAACTATTTCCTGGGGTATGAACCCTCATTGGTGTACTAAGCTCTTCTTTTCTTAACCCATGCATCCCCACAAACTTCTTTGAAATGAAAGAATGTGTTGCACCAGAATCAAAAAGTACTGTAGCAGGGACTGAGTTGACAGAAAACGTACCCAGTACGACCTCTGGTGCTGCTTGCGCCTCCTCTGCGGACGCGTGGTTGACACGAGCCTAGACAAACCTTGGCCCAGCACGCCTTGGCTTCGGGCATTTGTCAGCGAAGTGGCCAAGCTCGCCACAGTTGAAGCAGGACCCTGGCTTTGTTCCAGTCTCCTTCTTGACTTGCGCAGATGGAGCTGACTGTGCTGGTGCCATTGGTGGGCGCGGAGCTGCACTGCGATTGGGCTGACCTCCATGGTGGTTCTGGCTGCCACTGGTGCCATGGTGGAAGTTGCTCGAGTTGAAAGGGCGGTGCTGGCGGACGATCATGGTGGTAGGTCCACTCTGCTGTCCGGAAGTGACGCGCGGTCACGGGTGGCTTCCTTGGTTGGACCGGAATTGCGCTGCCTTTCTCTTCCTGTCCATTTTGTTGCGCTGATCCTCCTGACGGATCGCTTTGTCAACCAGCTTCTCAAAATCGGCGTAGTCTCCAGAGATCAGCTGGTTGGTCAGCTCGTCATCCAGGCCTGCTAGGAATTTCTCCTGCTTCTCGGCGTCAGTACGGACATCCTCCGGTGCATATCGCGCTAGGCGATTGAACTCATGGAGATACTTTATCACTGTCCTGTTGCCCTGGTGGAGTGCCCGGAACTCCCTCTTCTTCTGTGCCACAACCCCGTCAGGCACCTGCGCCTTCCTGAAGCTGCGACAGAACTCCGCCCAAGTGACTTCCGTGCCTAGCGGGCGGGTGGCCATGTGATTGTCCCACCAAGCTGACGCGGGACCCTGGAGCTGGTGTGTAGCGAAAGCAACCTTCTCCTGATCATTGTACTGTAGGAGATTGAGCTTCTTCTCTATAGCGTGGAGCCAGTCGTTTGCCTCCATAGGGTTGGTGGTACTGGAGAAGGTGGGTGGCCTGACACGTAAGAACTCCGGCAACTTGGACTGAGGGCGAGGGGGACCAAACTGCTGCTGCTGCTGCTCGGCTTGCTGCTGCATCCTCTGGTGCATCTGCTGCATCATGGCTGCCATCATCTGAGTCTGATGAGCCATTACTTGGGCAAGGGTCAGATTTTTGGGGAGCGGTGGCGGACCATTGCCGGAGTTGCTGTTGGGATGCACACCGTCGGTGCGCTCTTCGCCGTTGCTGCCCTCGCCTGTTGTACGGCTACCATTCCTGGTGTAGACCATCTGGAGGAAGAGCAGACGGGGGGGGGGGGGGAAGAAGAAAAACAGATGCTCAGGAACTAAGCTTTATTATACAGGAATTTAAACTGCAATTGTTCTGATTTGAATTAAAACACTTAAACAGCAAGCAAATCCTTATTATGACAGCCATATCATCGGCACATGATATCGACCGTCGATTGACCCCCAAGCGAACAGACCTAAACACTCAAACTAACAGACAAATACTAAGCAGTCGATAAACTAGGGGAAAACGAGCCTAATGCTCGGAACGGCTCCTGCGGTCGGTGGAGTCGAAGGCGTCCTCCTGCTCGTCGCCAGGTCCCTCTGAGTGGCTCCTGGACTCTGGCAAATACGTCTCGTGTCACATCCTGATTTTCGTTTCAGGATTTATAAATTATTTAATAAATTAATAATAGAATTTATATTAAATGTTCATTAATTTACAAGTGAAGTTAAATGTGGGAAATAAAATTTCCTAAATATAAAGCATGGATGGATTTAATTTTTATTAAATTCTCCATGGTTAATTATACTCTCTGGAATATTCTCGGATTTTTCGGAGCTCAATTCCTAATTTTTAATCTTACAAAGAGCATTTCAGTGATTAATTTAATTGGAAAAGTATTTAAAATCCCCTTCTCCTTTTCGGGCCGAAATAGGAAAAGTTCAGCTTCTGTCCTCGGCCCATTCTCCCTTCCTTTCGGCTGGCCTTATCCCTCCTCCAAAGTCTGCTTTGTGTCCCTTTTTCAATCGGGCCAAGAAGTAGAAGCCCAGCCAAAAGTCTAGTTTGCCTCCCTGCTACAGTGTCATCTTCAATCTCCAGCCGGCTGGAGACAGAGCCCGAGCCAGCCGCACAGTACCTGTATAGCCGCGGTTTTCCCCTCCAAATCCGGCCTTTTATCTCGTGTATTTCCAAAATTAGTTGAGGGGAAATACTCCTCTTATCCTCCTCTATCTTTACCCCCAAAAATCGGAGCAAATCGTTGAGTATCTTATCCGAATCAAACTCGTTTTCGAGTTTATCTCCAAAACCGAGTTTTTGATTTCCCGGATCGATTTCTTGCGGGAGGAGTCCGATCTCTTCAATCCAAGGCTATAAATAGGACCCCCTAGTCCTCCTCTTTCGTTTGCCCCCTCTCCCGTCCTCTTCCGTGCTCCGTAGCTCCGTCGCCACCGCCGCCAAGCAAACCGCCGTCGCCGGCCGAGCTCCATCCGCGTCGCGCCGCCGCCTCCGTCGTCGCCGCCGGTCGCCGTCACCGCCGTAAGGTGCGCCGAGGTGTGGAGAAGCCCGGCCGCTCTCTCCCCGCTGTCGCCGGTCACCGGAGTCCCGTCGCCGCCGGTCAACCGAGCCGCCGCCGTCGCCTCCTCGTCGCCGGCCGTCGTCGGTCGTCGTTTGGCACGAGGGTGAGTATCGTTGGGTTCGTCTCGTCGTCCTCTACGTGTTCATGTCCTCCAAAGTCGCAGCCGACCATCCAATCTCCGGCGAGGTCGCCATCTTGGTCCGGCCATTGATGAGGTCATCATGACGTCATCATCGTTTTTCTTTTTCCTGTTTTTCTAATAGATTAAATCTTCGGAAATTCATAACTAAATCATCGTAACTCGGTTTTGAGTGGTTCAAGTTGCTAAATTCATCTAAAATCATGATCTACATGTTTGTTTACTTTATATGTACTGTTTATTTGGTTTTTATTAGTCTTTTTCTTCGTTTTGCGTGTTAGCTTGTCGTTTCCGTCGTTGCGAAGGTTCGTGAGTGCGTCGGAAGTGATCAAGAAGATTACTTGAAGACCGATTATTGCAAGGCAAGTCACACAGATCCTAAACACAATCCTTTGAGCATGTTGATCCTATATTTAAATTCTCTATTTATTTCAACTGTGCATTTATTTTCGAATGTCACCGGGTGGTGTGAACTTATTCCTTTGTTATGGCCAATTTGCATTGATTACTTTATTCCTTGATACCTTGGGTTATTATAACTTGACTAGTTGGGCTTTATATATTGGTTCAGCTAGATATTAGTTATGATTGCTTAGCCATGCTTAGAAACATTAGCACACTATTGGGATAACTTATGACTCACTATTATTTAAGGATGGCTTAATGATAGTTCACGATGGTCAATCGTGATTGGTTAATTAATTACTTGCCAACTAAAACTTGATAATGGTGGGTTGTGAGCACATGGTTTTGAGAGTCGTGCTCATGACAATTAAGGACCGGTTCGCGAGCTACTGTTGTGAAACATTTATCGTGCCAACCACAAGCCAGCGTGGGCAACGGCTTTATCTTTTGTGTAGCGTGATTCATTATAGTGCGCCAGACTGAGAAGTGGCGAGAAGTCCACGGGGGTCGCTGGGGAGTCCATGCCTCTGGTTTTTGAGGGGGTGATTATGATCCAGGAAAGGTGCGCTGTAATGGATTATGTTGTGCAAGGGGTATTGTCACAACTCCTTTCCGAGGTACCGTGGTGGTATTGAGGCACATGGTGACATGATGTGGGGTTGTGTCTTGTGGGTACAGTGGTACACCTCTGGCCAGAGTAAAACTATTCGAATAGCCGTGCCCGCGGTTATGGGCGGGTTGAGCAATGTTTTTCGTGATTAGTCTCACACCTCTCACAATAATTATGGATGTTATACTTGGTAATAATTTGCTTAGCTCCTGGTTTGGAGTTAGATCTGTACAGCCGGGTATGGTTGTTCAGGATGGTTGGGCCTGTGCAGCATGGGTGTGCTGTTCAGTGTTGATTAAAATTTTTAATTAATTACTCTACTGTTTTACTACTCTTAACTCTTTGCTAAATGCTGCTTTCGCAAATGAGCCTATATTATGCCATCCTTTGGTATCCTTGTGCACTTGCATATTTGCTGTGTGGCTTGTTGAGTATGTCATATGCTCATTCTTGCAATAATCATCAAACCTCAGTTGAAGATAAAGGATCCAGAAGGAGAAGACGTTTGGCTTATACCCCAGTTGAGCTGCCTGTGAGAGTGGAGCTGAAGCCATCGCTAGACCGTTAATTCCGCTGCTGTTTTCTTTTCTTTGTAAGTATGTAACGTTATTATTAAGATGGATTTGTATATTAAATTGTCAGTTTGTGTACCTCGGCTGATTCCTGGACGAGGATTTTATGCACAAATTAGTTCGGAAATTACTAGTGAATTTCCGGGCGTGACATCTCGCCGCTGCCCGGCTCCGAGCCACTGGAACTGCTACTGCTGTGGTCGTGGCTGCCACTGGGAGTAGCAGGCAACCAACCCCCGTTACCACTGGCTGGACCCCTGACGGCTGATGCAGGAGCGAAGGAGAGAGCGGACGTGGGAGCTGACACTGGGACAGGAGCTGGGACTGGAGCTGGAGCTGCAGGAGCTGTGGGAACTTCTGAAACTGCGGGCGGAACTGGAGGAGCTGCTGGAGGTGCAGGCGGAGGTGGGTTCCTAGGCGCAAGCTGAATGCGCACGGGTGCCGTCGTCGACTTGCGGGGCGTGTTGCGGATCCGGACTCCTCCGGGAATGGGGAGACCCTTCAACTGCGCATTCTCCTTCTTCAGGCGCGCGATTTCATCCTTCAGAGCTATGATCCTCACGAGCTTCCCGTCATTCAAGGCCTTGGACGCCTTGCGTAGATCCGAGTGCATCCTGTCCATACCCCTCATCACGGCACACATGTGACCAAAGGTGGTGTCGTTCTCGCCGGCTGTCGGACGGAAGGTGCTGACGTCATCGCCACTTGCTCGACGAGGGTGAAAACGGTACGCCGTGTTGCAGAAGATGTAGTTGTGGCGCTTCCGTAGTCTGGCCATCATCAGCTATGCTGCCTCCTGACAGGTGTGATCTGCTGTGCCTCCGGATGCCTCAACCACCATGTTAGCGAGACAGGTACCCACATAGCCATGAACCTCCGGGCGAACACGGTGAGGGAACTCACCACTGAGCGGCAGAACAGTCGAATACTCGGGCACATTGGGGTAGCCCACCACCAGTGTCATGCGAGCCAACTCTGCCACAAAGTCATCCATGGCTTCTCCGCGGTGATTGGGTGGGTGATCGGCCATCTAGAGAAGACAAAGGGGTAGGATCAATGCATGCTCAAATCCAATTTAAATGAAACAGTAAAAGACTCAAATAAAATAAGCTAATAAGAGCGGAATTTTATGCATAGATCATTTTTGCATGAAGGCGAATAAATAAGACGAACTCACATAGCAATAAAATAATGAGAAAATTAGATACATACTAATAATAATAAGAGCATAAATACCTTGCGACCCATATTCCTGAGTTAGGACCTAATGCATTCCTCCCATCAAATCCTGATTGACTGTCGAATAAATTTGAAGTAATTTTACTAAAACCCTAGACTGACCTGATTTGGCAAACCCTACTTAAAAGAGCGACCAAAATTTTCCCTTGCACCACAAGAACAGATCCCAATTTTCCCAGAACAAATCCATTGCAAAGAACATATGGAATCAAAAGGATTCAGTGGGCTCTTAGGTTTTTTCATTTGGCTTGTCCTACGGTCAAGGTCGGCTCTGATACCAACTTGTCACGCCCAGAAATTACCAAATAGAATTCCAAGCAGAATGTGCATTAAAATCCCCGTCCAGGACCGGCCGGGGTACACAAACGACAAAGTTGACATACAGATCCACGTCTTACAAACATTATAAAAGTCTTGACTTGGTCTGCAGCGGGAACACCACTCCACAGGCATCCTCGACGGCACGGACGAGCCTACTCCTCGGAGAAACCACCATCTGACGCATACTCGAATTCTGGGGTTTGGGGAAAATAGAGCAAGGCTGAGTACTACCCACTGTACTCTGCAAGTCATACCGGAATGGGGGTATGATGCAGGGAATTATCAAGGGATAGCTATAATGGTTCATTTGCATAAAGCGAGCATTTATAAACAGAAGTTGAAAGCAGTAAAACAGTTGTAATAATTAAACAATATTAGCCATCCACTGTCCAACGCTAAACCACATTGCAACAGGCCCAACCATCCACCTATATTATTCAATTCCATTAGACTAATCTAGAGTGAGTCTAATCACGGTGAATCTGGTTGACCGCCCATAACCGCGGGCACGGCTATTTGAATAGTTTTACTCTGATTAGAGGTGTACAACTGTACCCACAAGACATAGCCCCACAACACGTTTCCGTGCGCCGACATGCCACCACGACATACCGGAAAGAGGCCGTGACAGGACCCTTCGCATAACCCCCTCTAACCAAGCACACCACACCTCAGGTTTCATCCCCACTCCTCGCAAGGCAACGGGCAGTCCCCTCTCGTGCCTAGGTGAATCCGGAAGCCGCATAGGCCGTCGTAGGGCCCATCCAAACTCCATCACGCCCACCCTTGCCTGGATGCGTCGGCTAGAGGAAAGCTACACTACAAGCCCAGCCGTTGCCCATGCTGGCTTGTGGTAAGTACGAGGAATTCTCCCAGGGTTTACCGCAAACCGGTCCTTAATTGCCATGGGCGCGACCATCAAAACCATGCACCCACGGCCCACCATTTAATATATTTTAATTAACCAACACCGGAGCGGTGAGCATTAACCAACATCATAACTAGAATCTGATTAATGTAGTCCCTCATTGTGTGCTAGTTGAACTAAGCAAAGCTAAACATTCCCTAGTCCAATCTCTAGTCATGTTACATCCCAAGTTAATAAAGGAACATGGTACAAGATGGCATGGCTATGACAGTAGGTAAGCATCCCATAGTAATATTATAAAACAATGCAGAATTTGAAGGGAAACAATAGAGCATTTGCAATATAGGATCAACATGTTCAAGTGACAAGCATGACTTGCCTTGCTCTATAGCTGGAGGAACTTCAGCGACTATTTCAAGGTAAACCGGAGCGTCGGGAGAGCCGGAATCTAAGCGACATACAAAGCAAACAATACAAACAGGCTATAAGACTACCGAAACAGAGATCAAAACCATTTTTAATAGATTCTACACATTTTTCTTGATTTACTAAGACTTCAATGGGCTTAAACGGGGCTCGGATGAATTAGTTATGAATTTTAGAAGATTTACTGTGTTTTTACTATAAACAGAAAAATCCTTAATTGAATTATTGCGCAATAAATAAATCCCGAGGAGAGAGAGGGGCTGCGCCGACATGCGGGCCCCACATGGCGGTGACCCGAGGAGGGCAGTCCACGGCGGACCGGGTCCACGGACCGGGAAGAAGCGGCGTACCACGTGGCGCACACGCGGCACCGATGTGGCGCACACGCGGCGACCACGCGGCGGCCACGCGGCGGCCACGCGGCGGCCACGCGGCAGCCGAACCGACGTCCCTGGGTAGATCGGACGGCGGGGAAGGGGGGGCTCGCGGCCGGCACGCGCGGGCACGGCTCAAGCCGGCCCGGCGGCCATGGCGCACGGCGGCGCGGCGCGCATGCGGCGGCGGCGCGAGACGGCGACCGGTGGCGACCGACCAGCGGCGGAGAGCGGCGGCATCGCGGCGACGCGGGCGGCGAAGCGGCGGCGATGCGGTTACGCGGCGGCTAGCGGCGCGGGAGAGAGAGAGGGAGGGGAAGGGGACCTCACCGACGACGACCAACGACGGCGAGCGACAGAGGGCGGCGGCGTTAGCGGGACGAGCTCCGGGATCACCTAAGAAATCGAAAAGGAGGGATTAGAGGGAGAGAGGCAAAAGGGAGAGGGCGAGGACGCCGGCCGAAGGCGGCGGCCATGGCGGTGCTCACCGGCGCACGTCGCGGGGAGAGTTCCGACGGCGGATTCCGGCAGGGAAGGGGTGGACGGGACGGCCCGCACGACGGTGAACGCGACGGCGTCAATGGCGCGGCTCAGCACGGCGGCTAGCGGCGGCTAGCGGCGACCGGAGCGGCGGCAGCAGTGGCGGAGAGCGGGGCGACGGCGCTAGGGTGTTAGAGGGCACGGGAAAGCTCGGCGAGATGGGGAAAAAGAGAGAGGGGGTGGCGGTGGAGCTTAAATAAGGGAGGAGGAGCTCGGACGTGGCCGGTAGAGGCGGGAATCGCCGGCCGACGTGGGGAGTGGAGGAGGAGAGAGAGGCGGGATTCGAAATTTGAATCCCGGCCATCTCGGGCGCGGGCGCGAGCGGGAGAGATGGGGAAGTGGGTGGGGGGAACGCGGGCGCGAGGGCGACGTGGGCGACGTGGCCCGGGAGGCGCGGGAGCGGGGCGCGGCGGCGGTTGAGGGCGCGGCGGCTCCGGCTGGAGGAAGGGGACGGGCCCGACAGGTGGGCCCCACCTGTCGGCGACCCCAGGGGAGAGGAGGCGGGTGGCTGGCTTGGCACGGCTCAGCTGGGCCTCGGCCTTCGGCTGGCCCAGCAGGGAGAGAGGGGGAGGAAAAGGAGAATGGGCCGGCGGCCCATTCGAAGGAAAAAGAGAAAAGAAAACGAAAGAAAAAGGAAAATGGATTTTCCAGGGATTAAATATTACTTGTGCTCAATTTTAATTGGTTAAAATTATTTCTAGAGCTCTGAAAATTCCACTAAAAATCTTGTTAGCGTATTTCGACATGTAGAACTCCAGAAAAATTCCACTTGCCAAGTCCGATTATTATTTGCATTAATTTATTAGGGTTTTCTCTTGCTTTTACACCGATATTTTCTCTGGTGGATTATAAATTCAAATTAGGCTTGGAAAAGAACTTCAGGGTGTGACAAACGGCCTCACCGGCCGGCCACGCCCCGACCACGTCGCACCAGGCCATCCCGCCGCCGGGCCGCCTGGTTGCGCCTCGACGGGCCTTCTCGCCGCCTGGCCGCTCCTCGCCGCGCGGCCGCCCCGGCTGGCCTCACCGCACGGGGCCACCTCGCCGCCTCGCCGCTCCGCATCCCGCCGCCTGGTCGCGCCGCGCCGCCACCCCGGCTGGCCGCGCTGCATCGTGCCACCCCGCCGCCTGGCCGCGCCGCCGCCGCACAGGCGCGCCATCACCGGCCGGCGGCCACACATGGCAAGTAGCACCATCACATGAAGGAAGGGAGCAAAAGGAAAGAGGAAGAAGATATGGAAAGAAAGAAAAAAAAGGGGGAAAGAAAAAGAAAAGGAAAGAATCCTGAGATTTTGCATAAACCCTTGCTGTTTTTGGAAATTAAGTGCATGTTCCTCTGCATTGGAATATTTGAATTTTAAACCCTGAATTTTCCATAAAACACACAAATAACCCTCTGTATTTGGGATATTTTTTTGAGTGGCATTCGGAATTTGCAAATATCACCAAAATCATATTCTCGCATAAGAAGGGACCACGGACATTGACTTTTGACCTCGACTTTGCAGGTACCTTTTTATTGCTGATGTTTATGATTATGAAATTTATTTATCGCATTTACGATTATTGATTATTTGTGATGCTTTATTACTTTTAATTAATATCGTTGCGGTAAAATGTATAGAATCGCATAGTATATATTGGAATTATTTGCGGGAATTGTGTGTGCCATTATATTGCAACACTTGTGCATTTTACCTGCATTTAATTTGCGCATATTTTTGAATATCCGAAGATGACTTGCATCGCGAACTAGAAGTTCGCCGGATCTCTGACATATGCACTCAATGTCGAAATTATATCGGACCTTGCAGCTCCATGACATCATTAAAACATAGCGCCTTATTCACTTATTCGACGGGATTGATCAAGCACTTCAATCTCTCATCGGTGCCTCCAAGCTACTCTAAGGAATGAGTATGCTAGATGGATAAGTGCGTTGGTACTCTTTTGACTGCACGGAAGAAGCAGCTTAGAAGATAATGGTGCAAACCCTATCTCTTGTAGAGTAAGTACTATGAGCAAGATTGGGTATTTTTTCGACTATGATTCACTGAGCAAATGACCCAGAGAGTACGGTAATCCGGTGCACCGAATTTGCACCGAATACTATGAAACTCTTGATGTTTTACCCGAACGCGACGAAAGTCGCACGCAAGCATCACTGGTGCACATACAAGAAGTATGCCTAACTAGTTGATAATAGAATTGCGTATCATTCGAGATAGTGTTCGTTAGAAGAACATTGTCTTCCCAAACTACCTAGCACAGTTGATAATGAATTCAACACGAGTAGCTAGCTCGGTGTACTTACCTCAATGAAAAAAGAGGACAAGGGGGAGTAGAACACATGTCAAGGTGAAAAATCTATGAACATGAAAAGAAAAGGACAATCCTAATAGCACACTCATCATGAATTGAGGGGGAGAGCTCCTAGCCTATTTTTATGACTATGGACATATAATCTCCTATGCTAGACAGGATCAGCCCTGAAATTTATGTCAGAATGCCATAGCTGTTGAGCAAGAAGCTCGCTATGAAGTTAATTGAATCCGATGTATTGGAATACTTCGTTGAATCAATATACTTCGTCATCAATTGTTGCAATTTTTTTGAATATAGCATTGCATCGAAGAAATGGTTCTTTCCCAAGTAGAGCACACATTTTCCCTGCAATAGAGAATTATTTCCAGTATAAAATAGCATATTTAAGGCATTTACTATTTTGTTGCTCCTTTCTAGCACATAGTTATAATGCTTTAAATTTTGTGTAGCACCCAAACATAAAAGAAAAAATGAATTGTGGTCCGCATAACCACAAATAACACTTTAAAGAGAAAGAGGTATTTTCAGACCCATAGAACTGAAAATATTATGATCGTTGCAAGCAGCAGCAACTGATTTTGTCGGCCTAGAAAGTGCCACGGTCATATTACCTATGGAACAAATGATGCACTTTATAGAAGTATCTATTGTCCGTCAACCCCGCTGAACTCTCTAAAAGTGTGATGATTTGGGCTACACCTTTTAGTAACGGATTTTCAGCCATTTTGGTCTTAGAATTATAAGAATGAACATTACAACTCGTATGATCATAGCACATATATGCATAATTTTCCTAAATCATGAAGATTTGTGTGCCAGTATGCACCGACATGAGATCAATGCATAAACTGCATATAGTTCTAGCATCCCTGAACTGGATTGCGAAGAATATATGTGGCTCCCATTTGGTACTGTATGGATAAATGCGCTTCCGAAGTAGCAAACATCCAGTGTCTCTTAGACACCATGTCTTTGCCAAGACTAATACAGCAAGATCACGTGAACACCAATTGAACTCACTAAATCATCTTTAGAAGTCCGCGAGGACAATGATAGCATTGCATTTAATGATTGGTGAATTGACAGCACGAATTACCAAATATCCGCATGAACAGATCAAGTATAAGCTATGAATTGCAATATTTGCTATATCATTGTTGTAATACCTGCAGTAGAAAAGGACATGTAGTCCTCAAAGTTGCGGACTCTGAAAGAAAATTCAGACCATCGGCATGAACATCCATCCTACAACTAGTGCTATTGCATCTTTTTGGTTTATGTACATATCCCACTATCATAATGCGTTGCAAAAGGCTCTCTCCGAAGGTCGGAAACCTTTTACGGAGATAGTTATGAAGCCTAAATTCCTTGACAAATAAGAATTATTTCCAGTCATTTAGGGGGAGAGAACGAACCCCTAGATAGGAAATGTCAGGAAATATGATACTAGAAAGGGACTAATGCATGTTGCACCGCACTAGTGAATGCAGTTTGCATAAAGAATTAAAACTGCCAAATCACTTTGTAAATACTTTTGTGATTTCGAAGAGTTTGACTAAGTTGCATGAATGAAATGCACCGAAGGAGGGTGATACCGAAGAAAGTAAAGGTACCCCTCGTCTTGTCTAGAGGCCTCGAACAAATAGAATTGGACAAGAAACTCCGGTTCCTCATGCCCCTAAAGTAACCGGAGACGTCTGGTGAAAACAGGGCAAGAGGGACTATCATACTCAAAGTCACAAAAGGTACCCCACCGAATAGAAGGGGAGCCAGTTGAGATCCGGCAAACGGTACGGAACCTCCGAATAGGCGTACCGCACCTTCCCATCAAGGAAGAAAACTAGCTGTTGGAGTGCACACTAACGCTGGTACATGCCCACATTAAGAAGTATTAAGCAAGAAAAAGAAGAAGAAGCATATGAAAAATGCATATCCTCGTATATCCATGGATACTCGCATAAAGTCTCATACAACCAGTAGAAATTGGCAATGAGACCTATCATGGGCAATGTCTCTTTTAGACAACAAAACTCGTTGGCAGTTAACCAGGAGTTGAATGGAATTAATGAACTAGAAGTTGAAATGAAGAACTCAACCTGAATGATTGATAAGCATTGAAAATAGAATCAATGAACGCATTTCAGGAGTTTGGATCGGACACTTGCATAATAGTACATGAAGAAGTACTAGGTCCCGAACCAATATAAAAGAATAAAATAAACCAGAAAAGAATTGAATAAAACAAACTCGTTCGTTTTGAATTTGAGTTTGATTTGAAATATTTGGCTGAATCCAAATCATGCTTACGCTTGCAGCTAAAGGCATGCGACAGATGGAAGTCTAGTACATCAGTCCAACTGCACTTAGGAATGTTCATGGTGCATAGCTTTGGAATAGTCTATTATCGCCAAAATGGGACGGAATTCCTAAACACGAGTGTCATAGCAGCACATGAATACTTGGCTAAATGAACTAAACCAAACTAAGCATCGTTGAATTGTTCAGAGCCTCGGCATGGTTTTGAGAGATGGTTACCCGCGACAGCAATCGCGATTTGAAAACTATCTCAACCCCCACCATTTATGAAATTAAAGCAGCATATGTCGCACATATGCAAATGAGTTATGTGAGAAGCAAACTCACTAAGCATATGAAACCTCAAGCTCTTCTATGTACATGAATTGCATAGAAGCAACGAACTAAGTCATGTGGAAGTCTTGCAGATTCATCCACTAACTCATTATTTACATGTTCCCTTGAATAGGTGTGCCCAAGAAATCGGAATAATGAAACTTAGAGAAATGCAAAATTCAGGGGGAGAATTTCGCTAACTCATTTCAGAATCTTGATATAGAAAATCAAGTACCCAAAATCAATCTAGAAAGATTGAACGAAGAATTGGGTGAATTGTACTCTTTTTCCCTTGGATAAGTTTTCCCAGTAGTTTCTTATCAAGGTTTTTAATGAGGCAATCCGTGCGACATTGCAAGCGTATGCTATGTACTCTTTCTCCAAATTTTTCCCACTAGGTTTTTGTGGAGTTTTGATGAGGCATAGACATCACGAGGTGAGTGCCCAACGGGGAGTGTTAGGAAACCTATGGGCTTGGGCCCATGAAGGCCCAACCTGTCAGGGTTACGGGTTAGGCATACCCTCTACCCCACGACATACGTCACATATCGACAAGGCATATCCACGTGTACACGGACAAATCCTTTAGCACCTAAGGAAACTTTTCGTAAAGACAACAGACAAGGAGAGACCTTCTCGGACAAGAATTGGGTTACCTACGTATCGTATCAGGTCTGGTATATTCGAGTCCTACTCGGATAACGCCCAACCAACGGTATAAAAGGGACCCCCCGGGGAGGGCATAGATCATCGAATCTCAGAGCCAACACAACCCATACAGCCTGCGAAGTCGGAGCCTGCAAGGAGCCAAGTCGACGAGAGCTAGTCGAATCATCTTGACTACGATCTCGCCGAATCCCCCGTGTTCCGTCTTTTCCTGTGTACATCGTGTTTTCCACCATATAATCCCATATCAACTGGATTAGGGCTATTACCTATCAAGGGGTCTGAACCAGTATAATTCTCATCTTTTGTTTGCTAGATGTCGTATTACGTAGATCCTTATACCGGCGTACCCCAATACCCTCTATATCCGGTCTACGGGTATCCCCCGTCGACAGTGGTGCGCCAGGTAGGGGAACTTGGTATTCAAGGTTCTACTACTATGCCATCAAGCTTCGTCGACAACAACATCAACACCAGCTCCGATCAAGTTCTTCCCACAATCATGCTGGTATGGACTCAAGTCGGTGAAATCATTTACTCGGTTTACACCACAATGCCAATCTCAACCGGTCCCCCAATGACCAGAAACGAGAACGCGGTGGCTACGAACCAAGATGCCTCTACGTCGAAAAATCCACCCGTTGAAACGGAAAGCGGATTAATGACTACATCCAAGTTCGTGAAGGATTCTGATGCGGCCAGGCCTTGTCCCTCCGACACAAACCACGGGCCAGCAAAGATGACTTCCGAAACTATCAAGTCTTGGTGCCCTATCCATAAAAAGAAGAAACATACTCTTCAAGATTGCTGGGCATTTGCTAACGCTTGTGCTGAAATCCGCGCCTGCAAAGAACGTGGAATTCAACGCACTTCTTCAACTCGGAGCGTCTATTGTCCTATACATAAGACAAAGAATCACGACCTCTCAAATTGCAAGGTTCTACTCAGCGCCATGAGAACTCCGGCTTCTAAGTCATACATCCCCGTCCGGGATAACGACAGGGAACAAGGAGCGACTCCGGCCCCAGATCGATTCGTTGGGGTAATCGATCTCAATCCCCAAGAACCATCTGTTTTACATCTCCTCGAAGACTATGGGTCATCGACATCAGACGTGGCGCGGGAGGTGTTGGCCATCGATGACGTTGGCACGTTAGCATAAGCAAACGCGGAGACAGCAGAACAATCGACCACCCCAGCCCAACATATCAGGGCTGTTCAAGCCATATTGAGGGAAACACCATACGATCCTGTTCTGAACAACGACCTCGAGCGTTGGACGGAACGACTACGGGCATCGGTGGCTAACCTCAGCAACGCGTTCGAAGAAGCTGCCACCGCGGCGCAACAAAACCGATCACCCATCGGCGATGCTAACGGTGAAATTCCAGAACATAGAGAATCACCTCAACGAGCTACCCCCCCACCTCGTGGCACGGGTGACCTTCGAGATCAAATCAACGGGCGCCGAGAAGCACGACGCACACGGGATGAAGCGAACCGCTCTCGGCATCATGTCTCCTCACAACGCCATGATCGAGGAAGTCGCCCAAACGAGAACCGAGACCACGATGATCGTGATCGGCGAGGGCCAGACAACACTAGTCACGGCCGTCGCCGTAACGATGAAGATGGAGGAGATCGGCGTCGAGACAACAACGAGAGACGAAGACAAGATTCCCGAGATCCAGGTCGTCACCCTCGTAATCGCACGCCGGAACCAAGCGACCCATCGTCATCATCGTCATCCTCCGCGTCCTCTTCATCGTCAGACCGACATCCACGAAGGTCACGCGACCACCGACAACCCACCACTCCGAGCGCTGGGTGCAGGGCTTTCGGTCGTTCCCTACGTGATGTCCGATGGCCTGAGAGATTTCGACCCAGAGCTATTGAAAAGTATGATGGGAGCACCGACCCAGAAGAATTCCTTCAAGTCTACTCGACAGTGCTTTATGCCGCTAGAGCAGATGACAACGCGTTGGCAAACTATTTACCAACCGCGTTGAAGGGATCTGCACGATCGTGGCTGATGCATCTCCCCCCCTACTCAATTTCTTCGTGGGCAGACCTGTGGCAGCAGTTTGTCGCCAACTTCCAAGGAACATACAAGCACCACGCGATCGAAGACGATCTTCACACGTTAACACAGAACTCAGGTGAATCTTTGAGGGAATACGTTCGGCGCTTTAACGAGTGCAGGAATACCATCCCCGAGATCACCGACGCTTCTGTAATTTGCGCCTTCAAGTCTGGCGTCAGAGATCGCTACACTACCCAGGAGTTGGCAACAAGGCATATCACAACTACTCAAAGTCTATTCGAGATCGTTGAAAGATGCGGCCACGTCGACGACGCACTAAGACGCAAGAACGATAAGTCGAAGACTGGGGGAGAGAAAAAGTCAGCCGCAGACACATCTGAGTCGAGCAAGAAGAAAAACCGCAAAAATGGGAAAAGGAAAGCTCAAGCGGAAGTCCTTGCAGTAGAGTACGCGAACCCTCCCAAGCGCCCGGACCCACAAGGCAGCGACACAAAGAAATCATGGTGCCCCATACACAAAACAGATAGACATTCTCTAGAGGATTGCCTTGTTTTCAAAAAGTCACTCGAGAAGCACATGGCGTTTGAAAAAGGTAAGCGAGTACGCGTTGTCGAGAAGAACGAGGAGTCGCCTCCTCACGAAACGGACTCCGCATACCCAGACTCTGACCTCCATGTTTCGCACATCTTCGGCGGTTCCACGACGTACTCCTCCAAGCGAGAATACAAGAAAGTGGAGCGTGAAGTTTGTTCGACATGGCAGGGAGCTGCACCCAGGATAAAGTGGTCTGACCAGAAGATGGAGTTCTCGGAAGTAGACCATCCCAAGACCGCAGTTATCCCGGGACGATATCCGATTGTGGTCGAACCCCCTATTCGGAACATCAAGGTAGCACGAGTCCTCATTGACGGAGGCAGCTCGATCAACCTCCTTTTTGCCAGCACTCTGGATGCAATGGGAATCCCACAAAGTGAGTTGACGCCAACTGATCAACCTTTCCATGGGATTACTCCCCAATCATCATCCAGACCTTTGGGCAAGATTACGTTGCCTGTAACCTTTGGCCAAGCCAACAACTTCCGAACAGAGCAGATCACCTTCGATGTCGCTGAATTCGATACAGCTTACAACGCCATCAGCGGGAGAACTGCACTTGCGAAGTTCATGGCCGCATCCCACTACGCATATCAAGTGCTCAAGATGCCGGGACCGAAGGGAACAATCACTATTCAAGGGAACGCAAAACTGGCGGTGCAATGCGACAAGCGAAGCCTCGACATGGTCGAGCAAACGCCCACTCCACCCGCCACGTCTGAGCCACCCAAGAAAGTGAGCAAGCCAAACAAGACGCCGAAGCCGGACGGTGCCATCAAGATCGTTCCGCTCTCTAGTGCTAACCCCGACAAGACTGTCAAAATCGGGGCTACACTAGATGAGAAATAGGAACTCGCGCTCATCACCTTCCTCCGCGACAATGCCGACGTGTTCGCTTGGCAACCGTCCGACATGCCGGGGGTCCCCAGGGAGGTGATTGAGCACAAACTCATGGTGCGACCCGATGCTAAGCCAGTCAAGCAAAGACTGCGGAGATTTGCACCAGATCGAAAACAAGCCATACGAGAAGAGCTCGACAAACTTCTCAAAGCTGGCTTCATCAGGGAAGTACTCCATCCAGAGTGGCTTGCCAATCCAGTTGTGGTGCGGAAAGCCAATGGTAAATGGAGAATGTGCGTCGACTTCACAGACCTCAACAAGGCGTGCCCCATGGATCACTTCCCTCTCCCTCGAATAGACCAACTGGTGGATTCAACAGCCGGATGCGAACTATTAAGCTTCCTCGACGCTTACTCTGGCTACCACCAAATCAGCATGGCGAAGGAGGACGAGGAGAAAACAGCGTTCATCACCCCGTTCGGAGTATTTTGCTACGTTAAAATGCCCTTCGGATTGATAACAGCTGGCAATACTTTCCAACGCACGGTCCAGGGCGCACTTAGCAATCAGCTTGGCAACAATGTCGAAGCATACGTCGACGACATCGTTGTCAAAACCAAGACAAGCAACTCATTGATTGATGACCTCCGGGAAACGTTCGACAACGTCCGACGATATCGTCTCATGCTCAATCCAGAGAAGTGCACGTTTGGAGTACCGTCGGGAAGCTACTCGGATTCCTTGTTTCTGGCAGAGGAATAGAGGCAAATCCCGAGAAGATCAAAGCAATCAAGAACATGAAGTCGCCCACAAGACTCAAGGAAGTACAGAAGCTAACCGGATGCATGGCAGCGTTAAGCAGATTCGTCGCCAGGATGGGAGAACGAGGACAACCTTTTTTCGCCTTGTTGAAGAAACAAGACAAATTTGTATGGACGCAGGAAGCCGAAGAGGCATTTATTGCACTCAAGCGCTACCTATCAAACCCACCTGTACTTGTTGCTCCCCAACCTAATGAAGAATTATTTCTTTATATTGCCGCTACGCCACACTCCGTTAGCACTGTCATTGTCGTCGAGCGAGAGAAAGTACACCGACCAGTCTATTACGTCAGCGAAGCTCTCCATGACACAAAGACAAGATATCCACAGATTCAAAAACTGCTCTACGCAGTCATCATGACATCAAGGAAGCTACGCCACTACTTTCAAGCCCACAGAGTCACAATTGTTTCCTCCTTCCCTCTTGGCGAAGTCGTGAGAAACAAAGACGTTGTCGGCCGCATCGTGAAATGGGTAGTCGAGCTAAGCCAATTTGATGTCCACTTCGTGCCGCGAACAACCATTAAATCTCAGGTACTCGCCGATTTCGTGGCCGATTGGACCATGCTAGATAACAAGTCAGATAACCAAGGCGACAATAAGACATGGATAATGGCGTTCGATGGTGCACTCAAAAGCCAAGGAGCAGGGGCTGGATTTATCTTAACATCTCCATCCGGAGATCAATTCAAACACGCAATCCACCTCAACTTCAGGGCAACCAACAACACTGCAGAATACGAAGGACTACTCGCCGGGATACGAACCGCAGCCGCACTTGGGGCCAAGCGACTAATCGTCAAAGGGAACTCTGAGCTAGTCGCGAACCAGGTGCACAAAGACTACAAATGCTCTAACCCCGAGTTATCCAAGTACCTTGCAGAAGTCAGGAAGCTCGAGAAGAGGTTCGACGGGATCGAGGTCCGACACGTCTACCGCAAGGATAACGTCGAGCCAGACGACCTAGCCTGACGCGCATCCAGACGAGAACCGCTCGAGCCCGGCACCTTTCTCGACGACCTGACGAAACCCTCCGTAAAAGAAGTCAGCGGCGAATTCGTCCCAAGCACCCCCGACATCAGCTCGGAGGTCATCGAGGCAGAACGCACCGTGGCTGACATTGAAACAACGGATGACTGGTGCACCCCGCTAATCAAATTCATCAATAGCGAGGAGTTACCCGAAGACGACATAGAGGCCGAGAAAATAACCCGTAAAGCAAAAATCTACTGTATGATCGGCAACGATTTATACAAAAGAGCGCCAAACGGGATACATCTCAAGTGCGTCTCTACCGACGACGGCAGACAACTCCTCCTCGACATACATGAAGGCATATGCGGGGCACACGCCGCCGGACGGACATTGGTCGGCAAAGCCTTTCGACAAGGATTTTTCTGGCCAACAGCCCTCAAAGATGCATGCGACATGGTCCAGCGATGTGAAGCCTGTCAATTTCACAGCAAACACACAAAGCTACCTGCACAAGCGCTTCAAACAATCCCTCTGACTTGGCCGTTCTCGTGCTGGGGGCTAGACATACTTGGGCCATTCCCACGAGGACAAGGCGGCTACAAATTCCTATTTGTGGCAATCGACAAGTTCACCAAAGGGATCGAAGCATCACCCACTGGAGAAATCAAGGCCGATAAAGCCATCAAGTTTATCAAAGGGATATTTTGCAGATACGGACTACCGCACCGCATCATAACCGACAACGGCTCCCAATTCATCAGCGCCGACTTCCAAGATTACTGCATCGGCTTAGGAGTCAAAATATGCTTCGCCTCGGTCTCTCACCCTCAAAGCAATGGACAAGTCGAAGGGGCAAACGGCATAGTACTACAAGGGATAAAAACCCGCATCTACGACAGACTCATGTTACACGACAAAAAATGGGTTGAAGAGCTCCCATCAGTACTATGGGCCGTACGCACCACACCGACAACGTCCAATAAGGAAACACCATTCATCCTCGTGTACGGTTCTGAAGCCATGCTCCCCGGTGAGCTACGACATCAGAGTATTCGAGTACAGAAGCATTCCGACAAGAACCAGGATGAACAGTGAGACATCGATGTAAACCATCTCGAGGAGCATCGTGAGCGAGTTGCCGTTCGAGCAGCAAGCTACCAACAGGCCCTCCGCCGTTATCACGAGAAGCGCATCCGAGCACGCATACTTTCGATCGGCGACTACGTCCTCCAACGAGTTCAGACCCAAGCAGGGTGAAACAAACTCTCACCAAAATGGGAAGGACCCTACACGATCACACAAGCCTTGCGGCCAGGCGCATACAAAATCGCAGACGGCGACGGTCGCGAATTAGCGAATTCATGGAACATTGACCAACTACGTAAATTCTATGTATGAGTCAATACCATTGTACCTGTAAGCACCCTTACAGTATCAATAAAGACTACTTCTTGGTCCCATATAATGACCAAAGTGTTTTCACCCAACAACCCCTCACTCTGACGACGCCTAGCGTTGAAACCTATCCTTATGTCCCTTTACGCCGTCTCGACAAGGCCTCCGAGGAACCCAAGGGTTCTTCGGCTGGGGACGCCCAGAACTGATAAGGCCTTGTCAGATCCTTCAGAGATGAAAGACCATGTAAGATCTGGTCGTGTAAGAGTTCTCGCCGTGCGTATTAACCAAACCGTGTAATTGGAAACCAAGCTTTCCAACTTCACGGCTGGGGGCTAGGATCAGAGCTTATTCAACCAAGACAGGCCAGGGGTCCAAGAGCCTTGTCACCCGAGGACATCCCTCCGACGACAAGGCTGGGGGCTAGGGAGAGTGCACAACTCAAACGGCTAGCTAAGGTCGTTAACTGAGAACACGCTCTTTCACACGACACCCAGAGTAAGAAACATTTGTTAAAGATATATTTCTTTATTCACAAAATATTCCTTACAGTTTGTACATAAATATTTTGTCGCATTACATCTTTTCTCCAAGATATCTCGTTGCAGGGTACTAATCCTACCAAGAAGGCCAACGCCAGTCCATCGATTGGAAAATCTTCTCGGCCAACGGCGACATCGATCTCGCGAGATGGTCTATCTCCGCCGGATTCCTCCGAGAACGACCAAAACCTTCGCGGAGGAATTCGAGGTCCAGGCGTGGGCAGTGATCTCGTATGCAGGCCAACACATGTCCTCCGGCATATCGGCTCGATCGACAACACTCTTGCTTCAAGGCCTCGTCGATACGCTTACCGATGCCATCGAGTTGAGCGCAGGCCCCGTTGAGCCACGAGATGTACCCGGCCGCCGATTCCTCAGGACCGCGGGCCACCCGAAGATCCCGGCACACCCTCGCCATCGAGGTGCAACAACTCTTCAAGTAAGATGAGAACCACACCTCTCGGCCTCGGAGTGTTTCCACAGCTTGATCTTTTTTCACGGCTAACATTGCCCTCTCGAGCTCCGCCACTTCAAATTTCATCTTCCAGTATTGGATACGACGATCTTGGGTCGCAAGGGCATTCTTGAGATCTGCTAAACGTGATGGTTGTTAAGACAACTCAGAAACCACCAAAACAGCATCAAGGCTGACAGGATTACTCACTTTGGTCAGTTGTCGTCACTTCGACCTCCGCATCAACAGCTTGGTCCTCGACGTTATGCACTGCCTGCGGTTCAAACTCGAGTACCGGGATTACCGCCAGTGACTCAGGCTGCCCGCGCTGCTGGACATCCTCATCATCGGCATCTCTACAATCGATAAGATAGATTTTCGAGATCAATGGTGAACAAAGGTGGCAATCATACGCATAAGGGCAACCAGAGTTCAAAATTTACAAGTCGGAAAAATACAAGAAGCCCTACTCTTCAAAGAGAGGAAGGACAGACTCCCCCAGATCACCGACTTCCTCCATCACCTCCTTCCGCGCGTCCCTTGCCGCTCCCTGATCCAAGACCTCGCGCAAGTCGAGTTCAGGACGTGACAACTTCACGCAAGCGAGGACGTGGTAGGCCCCGGTGTAGATGCCGTTAGACATCTCCTCCGCAATCCTGGCTGCGTGCTTGGAGGGAATTTCCCCCATCGCCGTCGCCAGCTCCGCAAGAGAAGAGGTCAACGAGAACTCGTCGGGATTCGCCGGAATCGTGGACTTGACGCCGCACTCTTCGGCAAGTTGGTGGAGACCGGTGTAGGTGACCCGCAGTGAACCTCGGATCTCGGAGAGGTTATCCCCGAGTTCCGACATGCGGTCCTCGAGCCCTTTGCGCTGGCGCTCGTTGCCAGCCACCAGCTCCCTCATCTTTGTGAGGTCCTCGCGGGCTTCGGCCAGTTCTCGCACCAAGCGCTCAGCGCGCGCGTTGGCCGCCGCCATCTCCGCCCTCGCCTCCGAGACCTCGCGTCCAATACCACGAGCACCGGCCTCGAGAAGACGCCCCATCTCAGCTTGGAGCTCCTCCCAGGTGAGGATGGCCTCCGGCGGACCACGGCCTCCAGCGAGATCGCTGGCAGGGCCGCTGGGTGTTGCTTCCCGACTCACGGGAACAACGTCAGTAGATGCTGTCACGGGGGATGTGCTAGAAGTTCCTCCAGATTTGGCCCGACCAGCCTTCGACCGCGCTTCCCTGTCAGCTTCAACAGATCAAAATCCCGCTCAAATAAAAGATGCGAGAATCTAAAAGTTCCCTGACTTACTTCTCGCCGATTATCACAAGGCGTTGACGACGCGCAGGAGGAGGAGATGCGTCAGAAACCTGCGAAACCATCGACACGAAGTGAGAATAAAACCTTCCTCACTACTTAGCCTAATGATAAGGTGAAAGTTACCGAGGAAGTCTCCGCTTTGCGACGATTTCCGAGCGCAGACGAAAACTTCCTCAGCTTGGTCGGAGCCTTGCCACCGCTGCCGGTGGCGATGTCGGACGCCTCCTTGACCACCTTCTCCTTCAGAGAAGCCGCCACCTGATGATCCGCGAGCGGTCCGATGACGTCAGTCAAGGGAAGGGCCTACGCTAAGTCTGATCACAAGCTGATTTCGAACAAAGAAGGAAAAGGACATTTAAATAAACTCACATTGATTGCCTCGTCGCGTTCTGCCGCTCCCCTTTCACAAAGGGGTGCGGGGATGTCGCTCGTGGTCGTCAGGCCGCTGATCATCACTTGACCACCGCGCCGCTCCACACCGTCGCTGCTCAGAGCTGTCAAGAAAGAGTTAATTTTTGATAAGTTGAAAGGGAACGCGAGTATAGGCATATCAAAATGAATACAAGAAGGATACCCCGAGGAGAAACCCGGGTCGCGTCATCTGGCCTGGAATAGTTATATGCCGGGTGGGCCCGAGCCTGGAGCGGCTGGATCCGCCTACCAACAAAGTCTGCCACGACTTCATACCCCGATAAGCCCCGTTCTCAGAGATCATCGATGATGTCGATAAACGATTGGAGAGAGGGGGTCAAAGGGGGCTTGGCGGTCCAAACCGGAATCTTGTCCGGTTGCTCCTCAGGAACAACGAGGGCAGGATTCAAGTCCTTGATCTCAAGGTAAAACCACCTGTTCCGCCATTTGCTGCGAGAAGAGGGGCACTGGAAGGGGACATATCGCGACTTCATTCCGTCACGAAGTCGGAACCCAACGCAGCCAGACACCTTGTTGGATTCCATCCAACGCAACTCATAATAAAAGCGAAACAGATCTAGAAAAGGCTCTACCCCAATGTAGGCCTCACAAAGATGCACAAAAACGCTATAAAGCCCATAGAAGTTTAAGACTAGCAAAAGGAATTCAGAAGGGGGAGGAAGAAATCCGCAGACAATGTAATCCTCGATCGCAACCATGCGACCTAGGAGGGGCTGTGGAGTAGTACCTCCTGCTTCCCACTCCGCCTTGTCGCGGCCGGGGAGGGCGCCCTCCTCCTGGAGCCTCTTCAGGGTCGCGGTGGTGGAGGTCGACTTGCCGAGATCCATTGCTGCCGGAAGATCGTCGGAGATGGTCAAAGATCGGCGAGGCTAGGTCTCTCTGCGGTGGCGAAGAAGGCGAGGAGCGCAAATAAGCAGTGTTTTGCTTAATGAAGTGGGCAGACCTCAAAACTTGAACCCAAAATCCCTTTAAATAGGCACACTCCCAACGGTGCGAATTCCAAGGAAACAGGAGAAATCCCCGCCGGAGATTTCTAGGTCCATTGTGCATGGCGATTTTTGGACTTCAGTTCAAAATTCATTCGTGACCGTTGGGCTTCAAACGGTGTGCTCGACTACGCGTCATCTCCTTGGTTCTCGCACTTGGAATGACAACGTTCTCGACACCTGGAGTCGCAAACGGTCACACGAGTTCATTTTTGAGCAGAAGTCGGGGGCTACTGTCAGGGTTACGGGTTAGGCATACCCTCTACCCCACGACATATGTCACATATCGACAAGGCATATCCACGTGTACACGGACAAATCCTTTAGCACCTAAGGAAACTTTTCGTAAAGACAACAGACAAGGAGAGACCATCTCGGACAAGAATTGGGTTACCTACGTATCGTATCAGGTCTGGTATATTCGAGTCCTACTCGGATAACGCCCAACCTACGGTATAAAAGGGACCCCCCGGGGAGGGCATAGATCATCGAATCTCAGAGCCAACACAACCCACACAGCCTGCGAAGTCGGAGCCTGCAAGGAGCCAAGTCGATGAGAGCTAGTCGAATTATCTCAACTACGATCTCGCCGAATCCCCCGTGTTCCGTCTTTTCCTGTGTACATCGTGTTTTCCACCATATAATCCCATATCAACTAGATTAGGGTTATTACCTATCAAGGGGCCTGAACCAGTATAATTATCGTCTTTTGTTTGCTCGATGTCGTATTACGTAGATACTTATTACAGCGTACCCCAATACCCTCTATATCCGATCTACGGGTATCCCCTGTCGACACAACCCATATACACTAATTGGGCCCAAGGAGGAGAGGGGTGCTCATATTGTACACTTGTGGTTGAGGAGAATGAATCGAGGAATGAGAAGAGAGTCTCACCCCTATATCTTGTGTCTCCATTTTTGTAGAATTACGGGACCCTTTTGGACTACTTCGCGTAGCAGGAGGGTTGCGTAATAGTTTCAAGTGCAAAAAAATCTATTAACACTGTAATGCAGTGACGATACCCGTAGATTAAGGGGCTGTTTAGTTCGCTACCTAATTAAATATAAATCATCTGTACTACCAATATTTTAACATGTTTAGTTTAGATTGTTACCCATATGAAAATTTTACTACAGGACACATCTCAAATTTTTGTAATTAGCAGGAAGACACTTTTGGGTCAATTGCAAAGAAAAATAATTTCAAATAGATGAGAATGCCCCTAGGGAAAAAAATACTTCTAAAGGAGTATGTAATTATTATTTATTTTATTGTGACTTGATTAACAGATTGTCTAGAAGTTTTTTGATTAATGACTCCGCTACTGGTAACCGGGTCTCATCCTCTACTTTCTTGTATCCGTGCTGTTCATCTTACTATATGAGCAAGTTTAATAGTATAGCCCACTGCTAGCTCCAAATCATTTATAGATAATGTAATAGCCAATTTATACAATAGTTGCTTACTATATTATTAATACCTAGTCCACCTGTCATACACACAATACGTCTTGGAGTCCGTACTGCAGCTGGCTACAGATCTATAGCCCGCTACTCTTCTCTCTCTTTTTTTATCTCTTTAAAATATGTTTATAGCTGGCTTATAGCCTGCTATTGTACCTGCTCTAATGTAAATGCTTTGTATCAAAGTGACTCATAAAAAAAAAGAGTCGTCCTGGAAAAAAATGGATTAAAAAGAGGGAAGATGATGGTGGTGACAGCAAGCTGCTAGGAGGAAGAAGAGGGACTCAAGGCGAGAAGAATTGGAAAATAAAATATGATGAAAGATGATAACAGATTTTGTTTCAGTTTTTGTGCCATCCAGTTTAGAAATTTTGTTTCATTTGATATCCATATTGATACACTGTGCTAGATTATAGCAAAGCAGTTCAGCTGACACACAGCAAGTGCATGAGTATGAGTAGGGTTGCACACATGGTGGAGAGGCACATGGTTCTTGCTCCGGACTGATTGTAGTAACTAGACAATAGGCTTTCGGGCCTGTTCAGATTGATGATATTTTCAACCATACTATTATTTAGTAAAATTGATAATTATATGGCTACGCTTAGTTTGTTACTAAATATTGGCAATATATATAAAATTTTAGCAACATTATTAAGCTCATAATCCTACCAAAATTTCGGCATTGCCAATTTTGGTAATGTTTATTTTTACACCAATCTGAACATACCCTTCGTGTGCTCATTTAAGTGTTGAAAAACCCGCTGCTTTGCCGCCATCACCACTTCCCATTGCTCGTATGCTGATCTTTTCCATGATGCTTCTCTTGTGCTCTGAACCCAAGAGAAACAAAAAGTGACAGGAATACACTACAAGGTAGGAAATGACACCTAGGCCCATTGATTTTTTAGTATTTTATTGAGTGTACTGCCATGTTGGATTTAACTAATGGGTTGAGAGGGTCAAACTGAATGGTTAAAAAGTTAAAGAACGGACAATATGCCATTTTAAAATTGGTACTTCATGGAATTTAGTGGGTGTAACAAGGACTTGTTCCTTTAAAATGGCTGAGGATAATATATTGAAATCACATTGTTTTTTCACCACATACATCTATCTATTATTATAAACTAAAAGTCCATTAAACTTCCTACAAACGCTCCTAATCCGCCACGTGGCGCTCCTACAAACACTCCTAGACCGCCACATAGCATTGTTTAATCTCACCGTTGATTTTCACTTAAATTGGTGGACCCAATATTTTAGACCATTAGATTGGATGTATTATTTTCTTAAAAAAACTAATACTTTTCCATGTTTACTGTGGGCCGGGAAACCAAACAAAAACTCCGTATACGTATCCCATCAAAAAGTATTCTGTAATTACGAACAACTGGAAAAGAAGTTGCGTAATAAAAAAAAAGTAAACATAGGTACGTAGTGCATGAAAAAAAAATCAATGGTACATAAAATAGGATTTTCTACAATTTAAAAATAAAATATATTACTCTATAAATTTACGGAAATTAATATAAAAATAAAGTATCCAATCAATGCTCTTTAAATGTTCTATTTTTAAACGCTCTTAGTCCACCACGTGGCACGGTCTATTCTCACCGTCAATTTTCATTTAAATTGGTAGACCTGTTATTTTACGCTGTTAGATTAGATCTATACTTGTCGTCGATTTTCATTTAAATTGGTGGACCCGATATTTTATACCAATAAAATTAGATCTATATACATCGACATCTACTAAAAAATACACGTAAGTATTCCGTAAAATATCTATCAAAAACTACCAATTAAGTATGTGCATAGTATTCCTGGAAAAAAAGAAAAACAAACGTATGTACGTACTTATGTACTCCCGTTTGCACGTCTTTTGTTTTCTTATTTAGATTAGTTCAAAAGCAGACTAATCCCTCCGAACACCCCGTGCACGCACATGGGCACGCACACTTCCTCCATCGTCCAATAATCCTCTCTCTCACCTTCCTATATTCTATCTAATATTTTAATTTTTTTAAAAAAAATATAAAGAAAACAATTACCCATTAATTTCCATTTAAATCTGTAGATCCATAACATTTAACCGGTGAAACCATTAAATCCACATATAAGAAAACACTCTTCTAACTTTAAACATATACGTACTTTTGCCATTTGCGTGACAACCAAATAACAACAAAACAATAAAAATATACTAAAACCATAATGAATAATAATACACATGTACTATGCTATTTCATGTACTACATTCTAACTTTTAACTATAATTCTGAACAAGCATTATTATATTTTGGGATAGAGGGAATATGTTATTTTGAGTTGTATTCTAATTAGACACATGTCATCGAAAAATCCATGAAAAACATAAATGAATTTAAAAATGTAGATTATATAATAGTTAAATTAGATACGACTTATATTTTTGAAAAAAATAACTCCAACAACAAAAAATACACATATATCAAAATGACACTTCTAAATTTATCATAAATATACTTTTCATGTATTTTGTGTTTTCTCTATTCATATATTATTGGAAAATTAAAGAACAAATATATTCTTTTGACACCATATTGATGTTCTTTATCTCCTACTTAGCCTTCGTTCCATCTAGCTCATTGGTTGAGCATGTCCAGGGCACACGAATCGATGTAGGTCATTAGCGCAATATTAATTAAGTATTAAATATTATAAACTCAAAAGTGAATTTATTTGATTTTGAAAAAAAAGTATAGAAAATATTTTGCAAATACATACCGTTTAGCAATTTGGTAAATGTAGTCACGATAACTAAGTGAGTAGCCAATCAGATAAGCGTTTTAGAACTTAACTATAAATATATTACGTATGTACTAAAACTAATATGTAGCATACAATATATAATTTTTCAATAATGTCCCCACTAATTTATCCCTATGTATATAAGTTCTATATACAAACCACTGTCCACCAATTGCCAAGTTGCCAGGTTATATTGCTTACATGGTATCCATGCGCAGTGCGTCTAATAATTAGCTGACATCCAATGAATACGTTTGTCATGAAGCACAGATGATAACTGACGATACTAATGCTGCTTTTCATTCATTAGAGTTGGGAACGTTTCCCACTGGCACGGAAAATGGAACAGTTTATTAGCGCATGATTAACTAAGTATTATCCTAAAAAAACTTGAAAAATGGATCAATATGATTTTTTTAAGCAACTTTCCTATAGAATTTTTTTGTAAAAAACACACTGTTTAGCCGTTTGAGAAACGTGTGTGCGGAAAATGAAACTCAGCCTAAGGGCATGTATGAACAAACGATAGGTAAATAGAGAGTGCCACTAAGCCACATCAAATAATAGTTGACTTCAAATAGATTGTGAGTATGAGTAATAGCACTCCTACACTCCTACAAATACTCCTAAGGCTGCGTTCGGGAGTGAGGGTTCCCCAACCCTCACTCCCTGGCACGCAAAACGGTGCAGTATTTAGTGCGTGATTAATTAAGTATTAGATATTTTTTTCTAAAAATAGATTAATATGATTTTTAAGCAACTTTCGTATAGAAACTTTTTGCAAACAAAACGCACCGTTTAGTAGTTTGAAAAGCGTACGCGCAGAAAACGAGGAGGAGAGGATGGGAACAACTACCGCCGAACACAGCCTAAGATGCTATGTGACGCTAAATATAAGAAAAAGGCAAAACATCTGGTCATCAATTTATACTTAAACCGATGAACCCATTTTCAACCATTAGATTAGATATATTCTAATCCCTTGCTTCTAAAAATCAGCTAATCTATCCCTATGTACGTATGCACACAAGAGATCGAAAAGAAGAAAAAGAGAAGAGTGCATACGATCTGTCCCATCTCAGTAGTTTTCCGTTTCTCTCTTTATAGCCCTAAGGTCTTCTTTAAATTATGCATGTATGTAGCAACCACTCCTGGCGATATTATCATAGAAGCAATGCCGCTATGGCGCCACTTCACGCTATCCCACCAATTTTCTTGAAAGTATTTTTTTAAATATTGTAAAGGTAATCATAGGCGCTCATATAAACATGTACATACCCACTCCATGAATACATATACGCATACCCTACCCCATATGAGAGAAAAATATTTGTTCAAAAAAGGAAAAAAGTAAATGCGTACGAGAGATTACTATTCACTATAAAAAATATATATACATACTTACAATCGAAAATGTCATATGGAACCATATAATATCATTTTTAATTATGTCGTTCTCATGTAAATAGCATTAACAATTAGCACAAATAATTTCAACAATATAAATTATTCTTTCGTATATTACCCATAAACATGCATAGGTGAATTAGATGTATAATAAAAGATAAAAATCAAAGACCAAATTATGTTTGCGGAGGATGATGATAGGCGAGTTTACATAAAATTGAGACAAAGTGATTTCTGTTTGAATATGATAGTCATTTTTATTTAGTATATAAATTCTATGGTCTATTTAACAGTATAATATTTTTTATTTTATGGCTATATGTTAATCTAGGGTTCTTATAATGGATACAGTGAGACATGACTTTTTTAGTATTTTTTTTATAAACAATAAATAAATTGTCCACGCATTTGCGCGGCTTCCTTTCTACAAACTTTCTACAAACGCTATTAGCCTGCCACATGGCATCCTACAAACACTCATATACCGCCACATGGCACTCTAATAAATTAGAGAAATTCTTAAAAATTCTGAAAAAAAAGCAAAACATTTAGCCGTTGATTTTCATTCATTCTGGTCGACCCATTATTTACCACCATTAGATTTATCTCCAAGAAAAAAAAAAGTCCATCTTCCAAAACCGGGCCCACCTTGGCCTGTACGAACGTATGTAGATTTATCTCCATGAAAAAAATCCACCTTCCAAAAAAACAACGTTACTACTCCCTAACGTACCCCCTCCCCCTCTCAATTCATTCCTCCTTTTCAGGAATTTCATCTCATATTTTCATGATTTCTTAGTTAGAAAAGAAAAAAATCTATCTAATTTATACTAAAAGTTTATTAAACTTCCTACAAATACTTCTAAGCCACCACATGGTGCTAGAATAAATTAGATAAATTCGTATAAAATTATGATAGAAAAAGAAACATATCAAACCGTTAAATTTCATTTGAAACGATGGACACGATAATATTAACCGTCGGATAAAAATTAAATCCTTTGTTACCCTTTCCTCCTGGCCGCACTTATGTACGTACGCACCCAAGCTCCCAATTTTTTCCAATTAAATTAATTACATTATACACATCATAATTTACTATCTAATTATTAGATCTGTTTTTTTGGAGCTTTGTGCTACGTGAATGTGCAAGCCACCACTGGCGCTAGAATAAATTAGAAAAATTCGTACAAAATTATGATAGAAAAAGAAGCATATCTAACCGTTAAATTTCATTTGAAACGATGGACACGATAATATTAACCGTCGGATAAAAATTAAATCCTTTGTTACCCTTTCCTCCTGGCCGCACTTACTTTACGTACGTACGCACCCAAGCTCCCAATTCTTTTTTTTCAATTAAATTAATTACATTATACACATCATAATTTACTATCTAATTATTAGATCTGTTTTTATGAGCTTTGTGCGATGTGAATGTGCAATTAATCAATAGGTATAACTAAGATTTAATAATATTAGCATTCTTTCTATTATGATGTGTATAAGGTATTATACGTGGTCCTCATAGTGAATATGGTAATGTAGGATTTTTTTTAGCATTCTTTCTATAAACAATAAACAAATTGCCCGCGCATCTGCGCGGGCTTCCTTACTAGTTGTATCAATACCATGTGAGATAATATCTAAGGAAAAAAATACGCACTAGGAAATTTTCAAAGTTTTATTTATAATAATAGCCGGTACACGATTGTCTTTAGCATATACAGTTTTAGGCTGTATATGAACGGTAATGAATGGTTTTAGGCTGATTACAGTTATGTGTTTGATTAATTATTTGAGGTGCAGCAAACAGCCTAATGGCACAAACATGAGTGCATAAGTTTGCCAAGTTATGTGCGCCCCGACAAAATGAAAAGCCTAGGGCTTTCAAGTACTAGTAGAATTAGCAGATTCGATAGAAACCTGATTCTCCGAGTGCGATGGTGACGGGGGATCGATTACCAGACTTGTCTGGTTGTTGCCTGTCACAAGACCAAATTGTGGCAAGGGCGAGACATCAGTCAAAGGGAACACTGGTGGCAAGACCTACATCCGCGTCTTGGGCAACCATGTTGAACACGGCGGTGGCGTGCTGGAGCTCATCAGCAAGCCTCATATTTTGAAAGCTCAAGTATCGGTGCTGTACTGTTGGAATAGCAGGAACAACCGGGCTGCCGCATGTGAAGCAGATATTTGCCCACATCGCCTCCTTCAACACTTTGTTCTCAGCATGCAGCACATCATTCTCTTCCTGCAGCCACATGCCCTCCTGGCGTTCGTCATGCATCTGCATTTATGAATTTTACAAAAGATGGATGTCTAAGATGAATCTTTTACATTTGGTACCAACTTATTCTTATGCTGTGCACATTTTTGAAATAAAGAGCATTCACATTACTAATAATGGTGTAAATATATTAACTCCCCAAGTTTAATTTCTACGATTACCATATTAAGAATGGCTATGCCACCCTGAATGATGATGAACCTTCAAATTAGGGGGCTACTTGCATCTACAAACAAAATCTCCTTGAGCAATAACCCTACCACACCCCTATCATCCTAACACTGCTCAATCCCTTGTACTCCGTAGGAGTTGGGTAGGACTATTGGTAAGAGCAGGTACAATAACGGACTATTAGCCAGCTATAAACATATTTTAATAAGATAAAAGATGAGAGAGAAGAGCAGCGGGCTACAGATCTGTAGCCAGCTGCAACACGGACTCCAAGACGCAATATGTATATGACAGGTTGGACCATATGTTAATTGTATAGTAAGCAACTATTGTATGAATTGGCTATTAGATCAGCTATAGATAAATTGGAGCTAGTAGCAGGCTATACTATTGAACTTGCTCTAACTTCTTCCCACACGCTTTCTGTTGGAATTAATGAATGGGCCTTAGCCCACTCGAAGATTAATTCTTTGGAAAATCACAAAAGCCCACCTCATGGGATGGCATGCATGTGGAGTTTAGTACCACCTTGCTTATTCTAGGAGAGGGGGACCTCCTTAAAAGGGAGGATGCCATCCTAGCCACTTGAAGCATGTGTGGTGGAGAGAAGAGGGGAAACACGCGCGCGCTCGCTCGCCTCGCCTGGCCTGGCAGGGCAGGGCAGGGCAGGGCAGGGCAGGGCAGGCGGCGCGTGTGCACGACGTACGCGTCGAATGGTCCGAAAAATTGGCTCCTCACCCTTGCGCAGATGCAGCCTCCTTTTGCAGTTTTGTTTTGCTGCAAATTCGGATTCGTTTTGTTTTGGAAACGTTCCGAAAAATCCGGTGCGTGCAAACGGCGTGGAGTCCGGATAAGTTACGCACGACTTATCCGGTTCGGTTACGCGCAGTAGAGATCGTGCGGGCGCCCTGATCAAGCGACCCTTCTCTATATAAACCGACCCGCCGTCTTCACGCAATATATGCGAAAATCAATCTAGGGTTTGCCTCCTACTCTGTACTGCGCCGTCGCTCGTAGACTACTCCATCCCGCTCGCCGGCGTGCACCAGCGATCGGGAGAGCAGGTCTCCGGAACCTCTGCCTTTGACGTCCTGCACCGGGAGAAGGCAGCAATAAGGTTTTTGGGAAGCGCTTCGCGCGACTGCTCCCTGTTCGTTTGCGACGGCTCGCCTTCCTCTTCGCTCGCGTGTTTCGTGCCTTCGTAGACACCTGCGAAAAGTTTCGACCAAGCAGCCGGTCTTTTCGTCACCTCGGTACGTGTTCAATATGTTGCGCATATTTGATCTGTTCATGTTATTCTGCGTAGTTTACATGTGTAGATCTAATGATGCGTTCATGCTAGTTTTCATCTGTAATGTCATGATTTATTTATGGAATAAATTAAATCATTATATGCCCATAATCTCAACAATCCAAAAACCTTATTATAGGCACTGTGATTTTACTATGGCTGGTTTTGCCGATGCACTGAGGCCGGATAAATTCACCGGTGTGCATTTTAAGAGATGGCAGATCAGGGTCACTCTGTGGCTGACAGCTATGAAATGCTTCTGGGTGAGTACTGGCAAACCTGAAGGAGTTCTTACCGCTGAACAGCAGAAGCAATTCGAGGAAGCCACTACTCTCTTTGTGGGATGCATTCTTAGCGTTCTTGGCGATCGTCTGGTCGAGGTGTATATGCATATGACCGACGCTAAGGAGTTGTGGGATGCACTGAATACTAAATTCGGTGCTACTGATGCTAGCAATGATCTGTATATCATGGAGCAGTTTCATGACTACAAAATGGCTGACAACCGTTCTGTAGTCGAACAGGCTCATGAGATACAAACCATGGCTAAGGAACTCGAACTCCTTAAGTGTGTCTTACCCGACAAATTTGTGGCCGGGTGCATTATTGCAAAACTACCTCCATCTTGGAGGAGTTTCGGTACTGCACTCAAACACAAGAGACAGGAATACTCCGTTGAGGGGTTGATTGCGTCTCTTGATGTTGAGGAGAAAGCTCGGGAAAAAGATGCCGCGTCTAAGGGCGATGGTGGGCAGTCCAGTGCCAATGTTGTGCACAAGGCCCAGAACAAGAGCAAGGGGAAATACAAAGCTCAGCAGACCACCAACTTCAAGAAGCAGAAGAAGAACAACAACAATCCTAATCAGGATGAGAGGACTTGCTTTGTGTGTGGCCAAGTTGGTCATCTGGCTAGGAAGTGTCCACAACGCAAGGGGATGAAAGCACCTGCAGGGCAGACTTCTAAGTCTGCTAATGTGACCATTGGCAACACTGGAGATGGAAGCTGGTATGGTAATTTACCTACTGTTTTTTCAGTTAATCAATCTACTAATTGGTGGGTTGATACTGGGGCCAATGTACATGTTTGTGGTGACATCTCATTGTTTTCTTCTTATCAGGTCGCACGGGGTTCCACCGTCCTAATGGGGAATGGGTCACATGCTTCTGTTCATGGTGTTGGCACGGTAGATCTGAAGTTTACTTCGGGAAAGATCGTGCAGCTGAAGAACGTGCAGCATGTCCCTTCTATCGACAGGAATCTTGTTAGTGGCTCCCGTCTGACTAGAGACGGATTTAAGTTGGTTTTTGAGTCTAATAAAGTAGTCGTGTCTAAACATGGATATTTTATTGGTAAAGGTTATGAGTACGGAGGCCTGTTCCGCTTTTCCCTTTCTGATTTCTGCAATAAGTCTGTGAACCATATTTGTGGCAGTGTGGATGATGAGGCTAATGTTTGGCATTCACGTTTATGTCATATTAATTTTGGCTTGATGTCTCGGCTTTCCAGCATGTGTTTAATTCCTAAGTTTTCCATTGTCAAAGGTTCTAAGTGCCATAGTTGTGTGCAATCGAAGCAACCTCGCAAGCCTCACAAGGCTGCCGAGGAGAGAAACTTGGCACCACTAGAACTCCTACATTCAGATCTTTGTGAAATGAATGGGGTGTTGACGAAGGGTGGAAAACGATATTTCATGACATTGATTGATGATGCTACTAGATTTTGCTATGTGTACTTGTTGAAAACGAAAGACGAGGCTCTAGACTATTTTAAAATTTATAAGGCAGAAGTTGAAAATCAACTTGACAGAAAGATAAAAAGGCTTAGGTCTGATCGTGGTGGAGAGTTTTTCTCGAACGAGTTTGACTTATTCTGTGAGGAACATGGCATCATACATGAGAGGACGCCTCCCTATTCTCCCGAGTCTAATGGGATTGCTGAAAGGAAGAACCGCACACTGACTGACTTGGTGAATGCCATGTTGGACACCGCGGGACTGCCTAAGGCATGGTTGGGGGAGGCATTGTTGACCTCAAATCATGTGTTAAACAGAGTTCCTAACAGAAATAAGGACAAAACACCATATGAGATATGGATTGGTAGAAAACCATCACTTTCTTATTTGCGCACATGGGGGTGCTTGGCGAAAGTCAATGTACCAATAACGAAGAAGCGCAAACTTGGACCTAAGACTGTGGACTGTGTTTTTCTGGGATATGCTCATCATAGCATTGCCTATAGATTTTTAATAGTTAAATCCGAGGTACCGGACATGCATGTTGGTACAATTATGGAGTCTCGTGATGCTACCTTCTTTGAGAGCTTTTTCCCAATGAAGGATACACATAGTGGTTCGAACCAACCCTCTGAAATAATTCCCAGTTCAATCACACCACCAGAACAAACTGAACATACACATGAACTTGTCTCTGAGGAGGATGTCAGTGAAGCTCCTCGAAGGAGTAAGAGACAAAGGACAGCTAAGTCTTTTGGTGATGATTTCATTGTGTACCTCGTGGATGACACTCCTAAGTCAATTTCAGAAGCATATGCATCTCCTGATGCAGACTACTGGAAGGAGGCTGTCCGTAGTGAAATGGATTCCATTATCGCTAACGGGACTTGGGAGGTGACAGAGCGACCCTATGGGTGTAAACCTGTGGGGTGCAAGTGGGTGTTCAAGAAGAAGCTTAGGCCTGACGGTACTATTGAAAAGTACAAGGCTCGGCTTGTTGCTAAGGGCTATACTCAGAAAGAAGGCGAAGATTTCTTTGACACTTACTCACCTGTTGCTAGATTGACCACAATTCGTGTGCTACTTTCCCTAGCAGCCTCACATGGTCTTCTCGTTCATCAAATGGACGTTAAGACAGCTTTTCTTAATGGAGAGCTGGATGAGGAGATCTATATGGATCAACCTGATGGGTTTGTAGTTGAAGGTCAAGAAGGCAAAGTGTGCAAATTGTTGAAGTCTTTGTATGGTCTGAAACAAGCTCCTAAGCAATGGCATGAGAAATTTGACAAAACATTGACATCTGCAGGCTTTGCAGTCAATGAGGCAGATAAATGTGTGTACTATCGCCATGGTGGGGGTGAGGGAGTTATTTTGTGCTTGTATGTTGACGACATACTGATATTTGGGACAAATCTTGAGGTGATAAATGAGGTTAAATCATTCTTGTCTCAAAATTTTGATATGAAAGATTTGGGAGTAGCTGATGTTATCTTAAACATTAAGCTAATTAGAGGTGAGAATGGGATTACTCTCTTGCAGTCCCATTATGTGGAGAAGATCTTGAATCGCTTTGGCTACATTGATAGTAAGCCTTCTCCAACACCTTATGATCCTAGCTTGTTGCTTCGCAAGAACAAGAGAATTGCTAGGAATCAACTGGAATACTCCCAAATCATTGGCTCGTTGATGTACCTGGCTAGTGCAACTAGGCCTGATATCTCCTTTGCTGTGAGCAAGTTGAGCCGATTTACTTCTAATCCGGGAGATGATCACTGGCGTGCGCTTGAGCGAGTAATGCGCTATCTGAAAGGTACTGTGGAATTGGGGCTTCACTATACTGGGTATCCTGCGGTACTGGAACATCCACCTAGAACTCCAAGCTACACTTACTCACAACTTGAACAATGGACTACGCCTTGAATTGCAAGTCTTGTGCAAGCAAGTTTCACTCAAAGTCTTATCTGGTACTAGACCGTCTGTAGACTACCCCTCGGGTGGAGCGTATAAGTCATACTCCTAGGTCTTTAGTAAGCTTCCTAGAAGATTCACCCAAAATCTTCATAGACTGCGACCAACAGTCAAGCTATCTAAAATCTTCATAGACTCCAAAATCTGGCGTGCGCTTGAGCGAGTAATGCGCTATCTGAAAGGTACTGTGGAATTGGGGCTTCACTATACTGGGTATCCTGCGGTACTGGAGGGTTATAGTGATTCTAACTGGATCTCTGATGTGGATGAGATCAAAGCCACTAGTGGATATGTTTTCACACTGGGTGGTGGTGCTGTTTCATGGAGGTCTTGCAAACAGACAATTTTGACGAGGTCAACCATGGAAGCAGAGCTAACGGCACTGGATACTGCTACTGTTGAGGCAGAATGGCTGCGTGATCACTGGCGTGCGCTTGAGCGAGTAATGCGCTATCTGAAAGGTACTGTGGAATTGGGGCTTCACTATACTGGGTATCTTGCGGTACTGGAGGGTTATAGTGATTCTAACTGGATCTCTGATGTGGATGAGATCAAAGCCACTAGTGGATATATTTTCACACTGGGTGGTGGTGCTGTTTCATGGAGGTCTTGCAAACAGACAATTTTGACGAGGTCAACCATGGAAGCAGAGCTAACGACACTGGATACTGCTACTGTTGAGGCAGAATGGCTGCGTGATCTATTAATGGATCTGCCTGTTGTTGAAAAACCGGTGCCGGCTATCCTTATGAACTGTGACAATCAAACGGTAATTGTCAAAGCGAATAGTTCTAAGGATAATATGAAATCGTCTAGACATGTGAAAAGACGATTGAAGTCTGTCAGGAAATTAAGAAACTCCGGAGTTATAACGTTGGATTACATCCAAACAGCGAGAAACATGGCAGATCCCTTCACGAAGGGACTATCACGAAATGTGATAGACAATGCATCGAAGGAGATGGGTTTGAGACCCATGTGAGTTATACTATGGTGGTAACCCAGTCTATGTGATCGGAGATCCCGTGAATTAGATCCTGGGAAGAACAAACCATTAATAAACTAGAGGAGAGTACCAATATATATACCCTATCCAAGTGAAGATGCATATACTCTCGTGAGCTGCAAGGCAGGTTGGCTATGCCTTAATGAGTTCTGTTGGCTTTAATTAGCAAAGATGTTGTCCTGCAGAGCATTCTTGAAGGAACTCACCTTTGTGAGCTTGACTGTTGGTCGCAGTCTATGAAGATTTTGGGTGAATCTTCTAGGAAGCTTACTAAAGACCTAGGAGTATGACTTATACGCTCCACCCGAGGGGTAGTCTACAGACGGTCTAGTACCAGATAAGACTTTGAGTGAAACTTGCTTGCACAAGACTTGCAATTCAAGGCGTAGTCCATTGTTCAAGTTGTGAGTAAGTGTAGCTTGGAGTTCTAGGTGGATGTTCAACCTTAATTGGTCTCCATCGAACCGCTGGTATATAAACAGTACATTGGAAAAGACAAATCTCAGTGGGATTTTGAGATTTGGTGGGGGATTGTTGGAATTAATGAATGGGCCTTAGCCCACTCGAAGATTAATTCTTTGGAAAATCACAAAAGCCCACCTCATGGGATGGCATGCATGTGGAGTTTAGTACCACCTTGCTTATTCTAGGAGAGGGGGACCTCCTTAAAAGGGAGGATGCCCTCCTAGCCACTTGAAGCATGTGTGGTGGAGAGAAGAGGGGAAACACACGCGCGCGCTCGCTCGCCTCGCCTGGCCTGGCCTGGCCTGGCCTGGCCTGGCCTGGCAGGGCAGGGCAGGGCAGGCGGCGCGCGTGCACGACGTACGCGTCGAATGGTCCGAAAAATTGGCTCCTCACCCTTGCGCAGATGCAGCCTCCTTTTGCAGTTTTGTTTTGCTGCAAATTCGGATTCGTTTTGTTTTGTAAACGTTCCGAAAAATCCGGTGCGTGCAAACGGCGTGGAGTCCGGATAAGTTACGCGCGACTTATCCGGTTCGGTTACGCGCAGTAGAGATCGTGCGGGCGCCCTGATCAAGCGACCCTTCTCTATATAAACCGACCCGCCGTCTTCACGCAATATATGCGAAAATCAATCTAGGGTTTGCCTCCTACTCTGTATTGCGCCGTCGCTCGTAGACTACTCCATCCCGCTCGCCGGCGTGCACCAGCGATCGGGAGAGCAGGTCTCCGGAACCTCTGCCTTTGACGTCCTGCACCGGGAGAAGGCAGCAATAAGGTTTTTGGGAAGCGCTTCGCGCGACTGCTCCCTGTTCGTTCGCGACGGCTCGCCTTCCTCTTCGCTCGCGTGTTTCGTGCCTTCGTAGACACCTGCGAAAAGTTTCGACCAAGCAGCCGGTCTTTTCGTCACCTCGGTACGTGTTCAATATGTTGCGCATATTTGATCTGTTCATGTTATTCTGCGTAGTTTACATGTGTAGATCTAATGATGCGTTCATGCTAGTTTTCATCTGTAATGTCATGATTTATTTATGGAATAAATTAAATCATTATATGCCCATAATCTCAACACTTTCTCCCTAAGAGCAAGGTCAATAGTGCAGCCTACTACTAGCTCCAAATCTTCTATATCCAATGTAATAGCCAATTCATACAATAGTTGCTTACTATGCTATTAATACTTGGTCCCACCTGTCATACACACATTACGTCTTGGAGTCCGTGCTACAGCTGGCTATAGATCTGTAGTCCGCTGCTCTTCTCTCTTTTCCTTTATCTCTTTAAAATATGTTTATAGCTAGTTTATAGCCTGCTATTGTACCTGCTCTGTTACATGCCACGACATTGTCAAGGAGACCCTCCATTTCTAACTGACAATTGTATCTTATCCACCCAGGTTGCCACCTCAAGAAAAAAAAAAAAACCTAACCCTCATCCCTACTGCCACCCATTACCAGTTCTCACCACCAAGAAAACTTTATGCTAGGCATCCAATACAGATCTATGCGCATGGAAACATAAGAGATTGGAACACAACTATACCTTCTTCCGAGTGCGTCGGTTCTGGAACCAAAATTTTACTTGCCTTTCCTCCATGCCAAGTTTCTTGGCCAACTGTACACGTTGATTCCCTCCTAGATAGGTGCACCTCTCAAACACACTGCACACAAGAAAAAAAAATCACAACACAATCGGTGATATCTGTTCTTCAGAACAGAAAAAATAGAATGGTTATTAGGATGATCTGATATTACCTTTCCAAATGCTTTATTTGGTCATCAGTGTGACGTTTCATACGTTTGTTTGATACCTCATCCTGGCCTTCACTACTATCATCATGGTAATCTACAGCTGCATCATCAGCCTCCTCTGTGCGATCCTCTACTCCGATGATGCTTGCGATGGGGAGGTGATGCACATGCAGATCAGAGGACTCTTGTTGAGATCCATTGTCCATGATGAGCTGATTTGCATACAAGAATATTATTTTAGATAGTGAAAAAAATGTATCACACGACCATTTCTACTACCCCATAAGAGTACTATAAATCAAGAAGTGTAGCAAGTCTGTACAAAATCAAGAAGTGTTTTTTTAGCCTCAAGAAGTAAATCTAATGTGCAAATGTAGGGAATTTATTCTAACTCCTCCCCTAGCATTGTATGGAAAAATTGAAGGGATAAAACATGTAGATGGCTCTAGGTAAACTCTAAAAGTAAATTGAGAAATCGTGAAATACCTTCCAGTAGTTCTCTACAATAGTGTGATATCAATTTTGGTAGCCCCAAGCTATTGTATTTGCGGGTGCGGTCAAGGTCTCAAAATCTTGTGGTGAAAACACTGGTCCAACATCGGTCTTTAAAGGGACAAGATACCATAGGAAATGACAATATTGCCCATCCATTAATTAAATGGTGAAATCTGCCAAAGATAAAGGTTATTTAACCATCATCATGAGAAGATTTAGATACAAATTTGCCAATTGATGAGTTGGATTAGACTGTAATTAAATGTAGCTATTCAAATATGTAGTCATGATTTGAATTGAGAAAACATTTAATGCTTTCATAGTGATATTACCTGGGATGGAATGGATTACATCTTTTTGCATTGATGCGCATCTATATCTATGACATTCTGCTAAGCAAGCCATGATCTAAATATAGAAACAATTAATGATTTCTAATAAAAATATATGGATGGGATGGATCACATCTATGCACATTGATGTATATCTATATGTATGACTTTTGGCACAGTCCTTCACTAGGCATCCTAGGTAGCATTTTGATTACCTAATTATATTATCCAATGTCAGAAATACTTTTAGATTAACATATAACATTGAATTTTGATTAACTACATGTTTTTTTCATGGTGCAGTTACCATGGGGTTGACAATGAGCTGAAAAACCCTTCATCATGACTTCCGATACTCTCTGTCCACGTACCATGTTCAAATATAAAAGAATAAATTTCACAAAACCACACGTATTATGGTCTAACTTGTATAAAACCATAGGTATTATGGTCCTAAAATTTCAAAAAAGCACACTATTGATCATTTTGACTTTGATCTAACACAATTTTGAGTTCTACAATCAACTTCTTAATCAATTTCTTGAATACACAACAAGAATGCGGCATTAGCATTAAGAGAAGTAGATCAAGTGCCATAGTTACCCTGGTGTGAAGAGCCTCACCAGAACTTTTTTGCTGGGCCAGTGAGAATGCAGTGTAAGTTTATTAAGGTAGGAGAAGAAAAGCTGATGAGGACATCAATACCGCTGATACATCCACGCCAACACAATTCCAACTTCATAGTCCTATTACCAGCTCTCGTGCACGTCAACTCAACTATCAAGTGAGTTCTTTTGTGCGTTCATGTTCATCCTATTTATACCCTAGAGACGCGTGCACTCTTGTTTTACTTAGAAATGATGAAGAGGATCAAAAGGAAAGTGGATTTGCGCGGGCTGGATTTGGACTGCTGAACAACAGTAACTTGTGACGACCGCCACGACTTCATGCGGACTCTGTTTTGGGCATGCAAGCACTTCATGGAAAGCTTATCAAGTATACTTTCAAATGGATCTGGCCTCATGTCGATATCTGTGCTGGAGAGGCCGCAATTGTTGTTTTACTACAAAGATCTTTTTCTTTCCACGGTGTTGCGTCACCTTATTTGGGCCCAATGGGCTGTGTATCAAGTTGAGTCCATTATGGACGCGTCTTAGGGTTAGAGGATGACCCCAACTCGTCCTCCCACCTATATATTTCCTTTAGCTACCATAGATTAACTCGGGTTTTATTTAGATCAAAGTTTAGCTTCGCTACTTTGCTGTGTAATAATCCCGTGATCGGTTAGATCGCTAGTTTGCTTGTTACGGAATCCTACCTGTGATACTTTTGATGATTCAATCCTACATCTTTATTTGCAAATTGAGTTGCTTGTTCATCTTGTTCTTGCTAGTTCTTGATTGCTTGCAAGAACAAATACCCTTATGGTTGGGCTGACCGTGCATCCGTCAAGATTCACGACTGTCTTTGGAGTTGGTGTAATGATTGTTAAGGCGCTACGTCCTTGGATAGTTGTAGTCGGATTGCCAATATCGCTCCACACAATCGAGTTATCCTCTCATCAAATGATCGTGACACCCTCGTGCACATCAGAAGCTCAACAAGTCAACAAGTCTCTGGAATTAAAACTCTCAAGCTAGTGCCACAAAGCACATCATCCGCATCACTAGAACTTGAGTCCAGAACCAATGCAAGCTAACACTGAAGAAGATAAAGGAAAATATGTCACACAGACCCCATATGATTTTTCTTATCTGCAAGCTACAACCATGTCAGTGCTCAACCCACCTCCAGTTCCCTCGAAAAGCAAGGAAGTGCTCCTGATGGGAGCACAAAAAAGGCACAGCTTTCGCCTTAGCAACAACAAGGATGGGTTCATGACCCCTTATCCAAGGATGGGAATGGAAAACCTAGCGGAAAATCAGCTAAGAAACTCAAGGAGATAGCAGTTATGGGTAAAGTCCTCATCAATTTGACAACTCGATGGGGTTTTCACCACCGCATATTGGACAACTACTTTTTCTAATATATTGGTTCTACTCTTGTCTAGACTGGTTTCAGATGATGTGCCATGTGTAGTGCAGATTGAAACAACGATACAAAAATATACTGTTTTTGGGTTTGAGAACCATTGAATGCAAATACAAGGTTTTTTGGATGTAGTGCAATTGTACTGTTATAGTGACCTTGGGATTTCTGATCTAGCAAAAGACCTCTCAAGCAAGCCAAGATTTTAAGAAAAGGTAAATAAATGGAGCAAGAACCTATCCAAGTTTACTAAACTCCTAGGTCACTGTAACTTAGTCCTAAATTTCTTGGGCTACAAGAATAGAACCTGAGAGAGTTGATCAAAAGATAGATTTTGGTTCAGTCAAAAAAAAAAAGATAGATTTTGGAGCTCTTCCACTATAAGAAATTATACTGGAAGAAAAGATGCACTAGAAGATGGATGTTATATGGGGATGAAAATACGAATTTCTTTCATTCTGTGGCCACTGAGAGATATAGACAAAACACAATAGCTCATATTGCCAATGATGATGGAGTATTTGTACAGTCACATGAGGCAAAAGCTTTTCCCTTCTGGCAGTCCTCTAAATACAGAATGGGTATAACTACTTTACCTGAGATGGCTTATAATTTGACTGATCTGCTCACAAGGAATGTAAATATGGATAGGTTGGTGACTCACTTTTTGACCCAAGAGACGGGTGATCAGTAAGACGAATGCCAATATATAAGACCCCAGGCCCTGATGGTTTCAGTGGTGGCTTTATTAAGTTCTGTTGACCACTAAATGCACAGGATTTCTACATTCTCTGTGCACACTTCCATGCAAAAATCCTATATTTAAGATCTATGAACTCATTCTATATAACTTTGGTACCCAAGATGAGCTCACTAGAAACAATTAATGATTCCAGACCTATATCCTTGAATGAATGTCTCAATTTTTTGACCAATGCAAACTCTTGGCTGAAAGATTGCCTAATATATAAGTGGGAGCCCCTCACCTCATTGGCTAGCTTTTGAGGTGGGAAATGCCCTTTACGATTCTATAATTGGTATCACAGCTTGGTAGTTCAACATCTCTGACCTGAGGGACACAATTTATGAAAGCCTGATGGACCATAGGTGCTTACAAGGTGTGGGGCCTGTATACTTGAGGGACCATGGGGATACAGTGAAGGGGTGGTGAACGGCTGAGGGACACCAATGTGTGAAGAAGGAGATTGTTGAATAGACGTCCCACATTGATTGTGGAAGGGCAAGAAACCTAATATATAAGTAGGGGAGCCCCTCACATCATTGTCTAGGTTTTAGGGTGGGTAATGCCCTTTACGATCCTACAATTGCAAGGTTAAATAATGGAAGTGGTTCATGCATATCAGTAAGGCTTCATTAAAACAAGGACAATCCAAGATTTCTTCCATGGGCTTTTGAGTATTTACATCAATGCCAATAGCCCAAAAGAGAGATAATTCTACTTAAGCTAGATTTTGAGAAAGCTTTTGACATAACAAAACACGAGTTCATCATTGAGATAATGAGGCATAAAGGTTTTCATGCAAAATGATTGTCATCGGTACAAACTACTTTTAGCACAACAACCACAACAATTTTGTTAAGTGATGTTCTAGGAAGGTGGTTTGAATGTAAATGAGGTGTGAGGCAAGGAGACCCTCTTTCATCATTGCTCTTTGTTCTAGGAGTTGATCTATTGCAATCTATTATCAGTAAATCTTCATCCTGAGGCCTGTTGTCAAAGTCTATTGGAAATGCTGATATGGATTTTTCTATAGTCCAATATGCGGTTGATACCCTGTTATTTGTCAAGGCTGATGCAAGAGAGATTTTATGTTTAAATGCTGTCTTGAACACGTTTCCTTAGTCCACTGGTTTCAGAGTAAATTATCACAATTCAAGCATGATACCGCTGAATGTTCCAGAGGATAAACCAGGTTCCCTAGCTGATCTCCTTGGTTGCTCCATTGGAGAACTTCCCGTCACATAATTGGGGTTACCTTTGGGCACAACAAAACCGAAAGTTTTAGATATGGCACCCATGGTAAGTAGGGTTGAAAGAAGGTTCAGCTCTACTGCCAGATTCATGACTTATGGGGGAAGGTTGACACATGTTAACTCAGTTTTGTGATGTCACCCAACATATTATATGTGACCTTTTAAGCTACCTAGAATAGTAATAGAGGCTTTTCATAAGTATAGAAGGCACTGTCTGTGGATAGGGATGGCAATGGGGTGGGGCAGGTGCAGGCTGAGCAAGAACGGCCCCGGCCCCGACTCGCTGTGGTTCCACCCGTCCCCCTTCCCCCTCGGCCCCTCCGGGTAGGGATGAAAATGGTACGGAAACTTTCCGGATTCCGGACCTATTTTCGAAAACGGAATCTGTCGGTCGGAATTTTTGGGAAACGAAAATGAATTTGGAAATATTTTCTCGGAAACGGAATCGAATATGATAAGGGCAGTTTCCGTCGGAACTCGGAATCGGTTGGAAACTTTCCGAAAAATTTCTCGGAATCTCTGGAATTATAAAGGCCCATAACATAGTCTAATATTCCTCCCCAGTCCAACCCAATTCAGTATCCTAATTCCTAAGTCACTCAATTCAGCCCAACCCAATACATCCAATTCAAACTTGAGAATTGGACTTGACATAATTGTGTTTTTTGATGTAATGTTGAAATTTGAGACTTGAGAATTGGATTTGACATAGTTTAAAGCTTAGTTTGAGGGGTTTTTGTATTCCGATAAATTTTTGTTACCGTATCATCGCTAGTCTATTTTCTCTCCGTTTTCAGTTTCGACAATATTTGATTCCGTTTTCGTATCCGGAGTTTACGATTCCCCAAAAAATATGAAAACGAAAACGATAAATGTAGTTTCCATCCATTTCCGTACCGTTTTCATCCCTACCTCTGGGGACCTGCACCCAACTAGGGCCCTACAAGGCACGTCTCTTGCTTGTCTCCGAGCTCGCTGACAATGACAACAAGTGGGAGAAAATAAAATGTGTGTGTGTGTGGGGGGTGGGGGGGGCAGTAGCCGGTGACCACGGTAGAGGCGAGAAGGGAAAGGGTGCATGCGGCACCATGGCAGCTGCCACAGGACCGCAGTGAGGGGACAAGTCGCACAACACCAGCGACGGCAGTCGATGACTGGTGAGATAGGGGAGAGACGGATTGGCAGGAGCGCGGAGGCGAGGTTCTGTTGACGCAAAAACACACACACTGGCCTGGGTGATCTGCTTAGCTCCAGTGCAGGTCCAAATTATGATGAGATGCGGGCGTGCCAGTCAGTTTGATCCCGCAAATGACAAGATATGCAAATAGTGGATCAACGAGTTGATCGGCTGGCAGGTTGATGGAGTAATTCCAGTCGACGCTGATATTAGCTAATGCCGATTCCAGCCTATGTCGATAGGGTTCTGAACAATCGGCTATTGTCCAATGTAGATAATGATATAAAGACAATCGGCTGATGATAATGCAAGAAAGCAACAATATAATTCAATAGAAACCAATCGGCTAACAATGATATGATAGAACAAGTATTGATCCAATGGTTAAAGCATACATCGGCTGAAAGTCCGATATCATAAAATCCAAACGATTAGGTAAACAATGAAACCTTTGTTGCAATCGGCTAAATCCAACTTGTATGTAATTCTTGTAAGCCGATGCAACGTATAGATAACTTATCGGTTATCACCCCGATAAAACACTAGCATGAATCTATCGGCTTAACAAGATTTATATTATCAACAATAATCTAGTAGGTCGTGATGTGCACTAGGGTTCCTGTTGGTATTTCTTACGTCCACAGATAAATCTGCAAGCGCATGGAATACCACTGTAGCACTTCACCTTCGGGTGACCCCAAAAGGATATCGAACTCAGGGAACGTGTGTAATCTACCTAAGGCTAAGATTATCCAAGGACAACAACTGATGATATGTAGGCTAGGCTAGAGAGGACTTTATATGTGTTTTAATTATCTAAGCTAAGTTGAAGGTAATTCCCTTTCTGTTGCTTCGGGCACCGACCCCTGCTGGTATGCCAGCGTGGTTCCGGCTATAGCTCTATGATGTATCCGAACGTGGAGGATTACTAGGACGGGATTCAGGGCTGTCACCACCTGCCGTCTACCTCTGACAAATCCGTGGGATACTGTTAACAACCAAATTTGGTAATTTCATTATCGGAGACAAAGATAAAGTCGAAGTGGAATTCGAGATGGAGATCGCTACGGAAACAGAAAGGGGATCGGATGAAGTCCGAATTGGCTACAGCTGGGATCGGCAGAGTTCGAGTCGGATGAAGTTAGCCGATTGAGCCGAATCCGACAATATGACACGGCATACGTTGTCGGGTTGAGTTGATGTACTTCATGAGGATTGCCACGCACGGATAGAGTCCTGAGAAGGCAATTGTATCTATTAATTAGGATATTTTATGTAATTTTCTTAGAGATATGTTTGGGCAAAAGTCTGCCGCAAAGACTTATGGTATCTTAGAGTTTGATAGAGATAAGAGTCGTGCCCGATATGGACATGTTTTGTAATCTCGGGTATAAATAGACCCTGAGCCCCATGTAATCAAATAACACACGTTCAATACAATCTCGGCGCATCGCCACCCTTTTACTTTCGTTTTGTTTCGATGAGTTCTTACTTTCGGGTTGAGCTGCATCGATTTCGATCTTCAACTAGAGGTAAAACTTGTTATGGCGGCTTGCGTTCTCGGGATTAGTGCTTCCATGTTTATGATACTCTAATCTTGTTTATGTAATTTGCCGAGTTATCATATATCTTATATAATCTCTGGCAATATCGCTATCTAACCTCTAATCGGCTAACGTCTGTTACTAGAAGGCAGTCGATTAGGTTAAATATCAACATTGACTTAGACTATATAGGATATCCACCACTCTATGAAACATCCAACGGCTTGATTGTCTAGATATTGTCCTTCTTTATAGACTTATAGCTGCATCAGTTGAGTTTGATCTTATGAGTCATGATTAGAACCTCAATCTCTAGCCTGCCTTTGGTTGCCGATTAGGGTAGCATCGGGGTTTCAGCCGATCTTACCTGATTTAACTATATTTGTCCTATATGCTTGTTAACAACCAAATTTGGTAATATCAGCATCGGAGAGGAAGATGGGATCGAAGCGGAATCGAAGATAAGGATTGTTGTGGAAACAGAGTAAGAATCGGCTGGAGTCCAGATCGGCTACGATTAGGATCGGCTAAGTCTGAGTCAGATTGGGTTACGTGATTCAGCCGATTCCGACAATAGGACTTGTGTACGACATCGGGTTCAGGTTAATATGTTTCAAGATGATTGCCACGCACGGATAGAGCCTGGGAAGGCAATTGTATCTATTAATTAGGATACTTTATGTAAATTCCTTAGAGATAAATATGGGCAAAAGCCTGCCGCAAAGACTTATGATATCTTAGAGTTTGTTAGAGATAATAGTCGTGTCCGGTATGGGCATATCTTGTAATTCTCGGGTATAAATAGACCCCGAGTCCTATGTAATTGATAACACACACGTTCAATACAATTTCGGCGCATCGCCACCCTTTTGCTTTAGTTTTGTTTCGACGAGTTATTGCTTTCGGGTTGAGCTGCATCGGTTTCAATCTTCAACAAGAGGTAAAACTTGTTATGACGGCTTGTATTCTCAGGATTAGTGCTTCTATCTTCATGATACTCTAATCTTGTTTATGTAATTCGTCGAGTTATCATATATCTTATATAATCTTTGACAATATCATTATCTAATCTATAATCGGCTAACATCTGCTAATAGAAGGCAGCCGATTAGGTTAAATAATGACGTTAGCTTAGATTGTACAAGATATCTACCACTCTATGAAACATCCAGCGGTTTGATTGTCTAGATATTGTTCTTCTTTTCATACTTAATGCTGCATCAGTTGAGTTTGATCTATTAAGTCGTGCTTAAAATTATAATCTCTAGCCTGCCTTCTGGTTGCCGATTAGGGTAGTATCGGAGTTTCAGCCGATCTTACCTGATTTAAATTCTTTTACCTCATATGCTTGATTGATATGTTAAATCTGCCCTTTATATCAAGATCTTGACGCATCTAAGTATATTAGGCTTCTGCTTGAGTATTTTACTTGCTTTAATATCTTAATATAAAGTGGTATCGGAGTATTAGCCGATACATGCTAGATCTATTTGATCGGTTATGCTATGGACACATATAATCTTTTTGTTAATATATATTTTGATCTAAGTGATTTATACTATCTCGGCATGATGACCGATCTATCCCAATATCTTGATTTAAGTATATATCGATATAAGGATTATATATTGTTGATATCTACAGCCGATCGAGTAGATTTAGTTTCTTGTTACTTATTTATGATAGCCGATCGATTCACATACGACATCGGCTCAGAGATAAATGATATGTCATCGGCAATTAGCCGATCGGCTATCATTTATAGATTTAACCACGGTTTCTTTGTCTTTGTTTCTTGTTGATTAGAGGATCAAATCAACTGGCACGATCATACATCCGAAGGAGATCTTTGGACCTGCACTGGAGTTAAGCAGATCTCCCAGGCCTCGTGTTTTCTGTCAACACGCTTTTGGCACGCCCGGTAGGACCCTTAAGAAGTCAGCCAACAAATCTCCCTCATGGCCGAGAAACAACCACCACCACCATCTAGCCCAGGTTCCGTTAAAGGCAAGACGCTGAAGTTGGGATTGACTGACATCATTGAAGAAAACGTCATGCCGATCGATCTAGAAAAATTCACACCTGAGCAGAAGGAAGAGTTTGAAGCAAGATTGCAGCAAGCACGGGATCAGTTCTTGAACTCATTCATGCAGACCCGCAAGGGGACACTTGTTCAAAAGTACAAAATAAAAGTGGTTGCTGATGATCCTAGGACCGGTTCTTCTAAAGATGGAGAAGGGAAACAAGCTCCAGACGGCTCGGCTCAGCCGAGTATAAAAGGTGCTACCGACGGCTCTCTAGGAGATCAAGGCGACAATTCTCAAGGAGTTCATGGAGTTCAAGGTGATGGTGCTCAGTGGCCACAAGGAGGAAATCTTAATCAGAATAGTGAAGTGGCACAGGATTTTTTCAATAACTTACAAGATCGGGTTGATTACGCTATGCACAATGCTTTAATCAATCAGTGTGGGTGTTAGTTAACACCTTGTCAAACACGATGAAGTCAATAGCCGATGGTTCAATAGCTGAGCATCAGGCTGTAGGCCCGGTTTATTTGCAAGGAGGTGTTTTTCCAAATTATCGGTCTTTAATTACCGATGTTCAGCCATCTACTCAGGCGATTCCCTCCGTTGCATCAACAACTCAGCCAACGGCGCCGGCATCAACTCCCTTACCTACTTCATCAGCGATGGCGCCAGGCTAGCCAGTGAACCCTCGGTTGTTAATAAGAGAGCAGCCACAGCATGGCGGGCAGGTTACGAATCGGCTGACCCAAGATCAGGTTGCTGCCATGTTTCTGCCACCTCAACCTGTTGTTGATCCAATACAGCAGCAGCCGATTCAACAGACACTCCCAACTCAGCAAGTTGTACAACTAGTCCGGCAACAGGTCATGCAACCAGGTCAGCAAGCACCGCCAAGGCAGCAGCCTTTGCAGCCGATTCAGCAGACGCCATTGGGACAACAAAATGTTCAGCCGACTCAGCACCAAGCCTCAATGAGTGCATCGGCCGGGTATGCAACCTCTGGTGGATAGCCTGTGCAACAATTTTTAAATCAAGTTGTCACATAACATTTTGTTCACCATATACAGCCGGATGGCACAGTACTTCCTTAAGTTGTTCCTGAGCATTTGGCACGTAATATTCAGCCGAACCTTCATAATTACCAGGGGGGTAACTTGAATTATCAGTATCAGCATCCATCTCCGCAAGCCCAATATCAGCCGGGGGGCCAACCCAACCTCAGTTTGCTTCTCAGTACGGTCAGTTCGAGCCCATGCAACAGCAGCCTCAGGGAGCAGTTCAGCAACGACCGTGGGCCGACGTGATTGCTGACGTAATGAGGGAACAGTTCGGCCTCAAACTAAAAGAGACTGGAAGCTTGTATCGGCAGCCTTACCCTGAGTGGTTTGAGAGAGTTCCTCTTCCCAATCGGTTCAAAGTTCCAGACTTCTCTAAATTTTTGGGACAGGATGGTGTGTCAACTTGTGAGCACATTAGCCGATTTTTAGCTCAGTGTGGTGAGGCATCGGCTGTGGATGCTGTAAGGGTTAGCTTGTTCCGGTTATCTTTATCTGGATCGGCGCTTTTACTTGGTTTTCTTCTTTACCATATGGGTTGATAAACAGTTGGGCCGATTTAGAGAAGCAATTTCATAGTTATTTCTACAGTGGGGTTCATGAGATGAAGTTATCTGACTTGACAGCGATTAAGCAACGACATGATGAACCTGTACCTGAGTATATTCTGAAATTCAGGGAGATGAGGAACATGTGCTTCAGCTTGAGTTTGACTGACGCCCAGTTGGCCGATCTGGCTTTTCAGGGTATGATTGCTCCGATTAGGGAGAAATTCTCGTCTGAAGACTTCGATAGCTTGTCACATCTGATACAGAAGGTAACTTTGCACGAACATGGGTCTGCTGAAGCTAGGAGGAGCTCTAAGAAGGTTAATCATGTTTATCCTTACATGTATGATTCGGATGATGATGAGGATGACTCTGAAATAGCTGCAGCCGAATGGGTGAGGAGTAAAAAGGTCATACCATGCCAATGGGTAAAGAATCATGGAAAAGAAGAAAAGTATGATTTTGACATTAATAAAGCTGACAAAATTTTTGATCTGCTACTCCGAGAAAAGCAAATTCAACTCCCTGCTGGTCATACGATTCCATCGGCTGAGGAATTAGGCAAGAAGAGATATTGCAAATGGCACAATTCTGGATCTCATTCTACTAATGATTGCAAGGTTTTCAGACAACAGATTCAGGTGGCCATTGAGGGAGGCAAGATTAAGTTTGATGATTCCAAGAGGCCGATGAAGGTGGATGGTAATCCTTTTCCTGTCAACATGGTACATACAGCCAGTCGAACAGCCGATACGGGACATATGAGAGGTTTTCAGGTGAATTCGGCTAAGATTATCAACAAGTATCAGAGGAAATATGATAAGCAGCAGGAGAAGTATTATGAGGAAGAAGATGACGGCTTTGATCCTCATTGGGGTTGTGAGTTATTTAGATTTTGTTGGAACGAAGGTATGAGGCTGCCATCAATCGAAAAATGTCCTGGTTGCAATGATATTGCGGAGAGTTCAAGCCGATCGTATAGTAGGAGTAATCGGCTAAGGCAGACAAGAGTTCCTGTTCATCACAAGTTGGGTCCAATAAACCAAGATCGCGGCAAGGAGGACAACAAAAATAGGAAGACTCAGTGGTGCCCTTCGGGTATTTTTACAAAGAATCAGAAAAGAAGGGTTCAAAGTTTGAGGAGTAGGGAACACTTCCAGGAGGTCGAACAAAGAAATTAGTCATCGGCTGAAGAAAGCAAAACCAAGGCAGGAGTGGCGAGTTAAGGGTCAGGCTCCTGGAGCCGATGATCTTGCGGCCGACGAGGCAAAAAGGTTGGCAAAAGAAAAAAGTGTTGTAACGGCGTCAGTTAACATGGTTTTCACCTTGCCAGCCAAATTTGGGATTGACCGAGCCGATGTTGATGAGGTGGAAGAGGAATCGGCTAAGTTGGTTCTATCGCCAGAACAGGCGGTGTTCGAGAAGCCTGAAGGGACAGAGAATCGGCATCTTAAACCATTGTATATAAATGGCTATGTCAATGGGAAGCCGATGTCTAAGATGATGGTCGATGGTGGGGCTGCGGTAAATTTGATGGCTTAGGCTACATTCAGGAAGTTGGGTAGAAATGCCGAGGATCTCATCAAGACGAATATGGTACTCAAAGATTTTGGTGGCAATCCATCGGAAACCAAAGGTGTTCTAAATGTAGAATTGACAGTCGGCAGTAAGACTATTCCTACTACGTTTTTTGTCATCGATGGGAAGGGTTCTTACAGCTTGTTGCTTGGAAGGGATTGTAACATCCTGAAAATGTGTCATTTTCTAATCCTGCATCATGCCGATTCTTATGTCCTTAATAACTACCTAAACCTAGGACAACATAATTAGAGGGATCTCCTAAAACTAACTCGCACAAAACCTCTCTAGTATTTAATCTCTTTTTTGTTTTTCATTTAAAATATATTTGGTTAAATTGAGGTATTTCTTGATTTGGTTTAAAACCTTCTTTTGACTAAAATTCTTTTATTCAAATTTAGTTTGAAAACCCCTTTCTATTTTCATGAATTATGGTCCAAGAAATTCTCCACTACTGTCCTAGAACCTAAACCAAACGATTCCAATTTTATTGGAATTAATTGTCGACCCATCCTTTGATTTTAAACCTATCCTTTGATTCCAAACCTATTCTTATTTGTCACCAAATATCTAAATTCTTCCTTTTGACCTAGCCGCTGATTTAATTCCTGTGGCTTGATTTCCTTCTCGGCACAAGAATAATATTATTACAAATATTGTGAATAATTGCACTTGTGCTAAGAAAATAAATTATATGCTTGTCACCTAAATTTCCTTTTAGCCTCAAACAATTCCTTGAAACCCATGCCATATATTTTAGGGTTCAAATCCTATCCTTTTGCCTCCACCTATTTTTCTTTCCACATTCCCAATTATATATTCAACTTATATTCATATATCCCTCTCCTCACAATTGAGTGCATCAATATAAACTCCACCATATTCCGCTTCCAAAAATATTGCACTCAAACTAGAAAATATCCCTTTTGGAAATTATATCCAAATATAATTTCCTTTCAAAATTTCCTATTCAAATTCCCTCCAAATACAAATCCTATTCCATTAGAAATTCACAAATAATTCTTTATGGGCCGAGATCTTCTTTTCTCTCTTTCGGCCCTCCTTTCTCTTGTGGCCCTAAGAGACTAAAGCCGGCCGCCGTCGCCCTTCCTTGCACGCCACTGCCGTCACCGTGTCCTCCTTTTCCTCCTCCTCCGCGAACCGCCTTCTCTCCCTTTAAATAGCCGGCAAGAGCCCCATCCTTCTTCGTCAAACAGAAGCTCCATCTCTCTCTCTTCTCTCTCCCCCATGCCGGCCACCATCTTGCCATGGCTGATCTCTTTTACCGGAGCAACACTAGCCAAATCCTCGCGCCATTAGCTTCGCCTCGACGAGGTGATTCCATTTTTCATGTTTTCCCTTTCTCCCCCACCCCATAACAACCACCACAACCACTTCTTTTGTCGCCGGAGATAAGCTCTTCTACTCGCCGTTCCGGCCATCTCCCTCGCTCTCTCCGCCAGCCACCGCCCTCCCTGGGTGCCTCGTGCTCGAGAACACGCGTGGACGCCGACGTCGCCGCCCTCCAGCCATCGGAGCGTCGCCGCCCCGCTCGCCTCCTCCTCTCTCTTCTCTCGGCTCTCTCTCTGGAACAGACAAGAAAGAAGACGGGAGAGAGACGAAGGAAGAAGAAAGAGAAAAGAAAGAGGAAAGGAAAGACTGACAGGTAGGCCCATGAATAGTAACCTTTCATATTTTCTAGATTTAATTCAAATCCCAATCTTTAGAAGCCCATATCTCCTAAACCGTAGATCCGATCTCAGTGAAACCTGGACCTAAATTCATCTAAATTCAAATGCTTCATTTTGATGCCTAACTTGTTATTTTATAATTTTATTTGAATTTATTCAAATATCATTTGAATTTATATTTGCCTTTTTCAAATATTTTCTTTTACCCCAAAATACCCATTAGCCACTAAAAAGCCGCCAATTGGAACTTTACGCCTTCCATGGGGACATTCGCGGTCTAATGGCCCCAACGTCGGACCGTTGGTTGTAAAGCCCGGCAAAACCAAACCTAAGGTCGAAGTGCTACTCCTGGCACCCCACGCTTCGATGCGTACAGCGGTCGGAGCTTCACTATTCGCTCGACCTCCATAGCACGCCTAACAGTTAGCTCTCAGGCCCTGTGTGATCCTAGTCGCTCCGCCGCCACTCACGGTTGTTGGAGTAACACTTCTGCCTCGCTAAACATGCGCAAACCTCCCATCCCTCTAGTCGTTATATTGTCTATTGACACCGGCTAGAGAAGATACGAAACCTAGTCGTCATGCTTTAGCGACGACTAGCGAACACCCAAACCCTAGCCGATATTTATCCTACCTCGATATCGGCTTAGACAATTGAAACCTTAGTCAGCTTATTAGCCAGACTCCTCACCAGTTATAATCTCGACCATTTACCATCCAACTACCCATAGCCTATGCAAGAATTACGAGCCGATATGCTATCCTACTTCAGCATCGTCTCGAAAACAACTAAACTCTAGCCACTGTTCTATCAAAGCCCGACCTTGACCTATACCAGCTACATGCCTACTTAACCACATCATTTATCCAGTATATTTCCTATCCTCCAAACCACATAAGCCCATGCATGAAATATAAGCGACCCTAGTTGCTTAATCTCCTATCCACCTTAGCCTCCAACCCTTTAAAACCTGCACATAAAATATTAGCCCAGTAATCCCTATACCCTATAGAAAAGATAGGCTATACCCTAAACCCTAGCCCTCTTAACCGTTTGTCGTTTTCTTGTTATTCTATGGCTTTTATTGAATTTGGATCTTCCTCTTCTTCAGTGGAGTCCGTTATATTTTGGATGGCAACCTGTGGTATTTCGAGCATCGGATAATCAGGTTGCCCATCTCGGATTTATTTGCGTTGGAGCAAGACAAGTTATTATTCCTCTCCTTTGAGCATAAATGCCTATATTCTATATCTCTGATACCTTATGCATTAGTCATATATGATTTCAAATGCATAACTTGAACATATAGCAAAACTAGATATATGCTAGATTTTGCTTAGCCATGCCTAGTTAGACTGCATAAAATTTAATGAACTTAGATTGGGATAGTACAGTAGAAATGGTTGATTTCCGGGTGGCTAGTACTGTTCCAACCGACATAAGACTGCCAAGTACATGTGAAGAACATACGAGTACGACCGCAATTCTCGTATGGGCATAGACCTAGCTGATTAAGTTATCTAGCAAAGGTGGTACCTCTGTATAGTGGTTCTTCTTAAGTCCTCGCGTAGGAGGCAAACTTACGCCGAGCAGGGTGATTGTGATATTTACCGAGGTGCAGGTAAATATCTTGATTATCTCGCAAGCTGTGTGTGTATTATGAAAACCTGATTGAGATGACGGGGGTCTCTCAACCAGTTCTCTCCAAAAACCTCGGGAACGCCAGAACTCCTCTCGCTGCTGATAACGTTACATTCAGAGTGCATGGGGACTAGAGTTCATGGAACAGGTACCACTGATGTTAGTAACCAAAATGCTTTGCCATGACAAGGCTAATGTGTTTGGCACGTTATGGATTGCAGGTAAAGCGTACATCTACTGCAGTATGAATATTATTAAAACTATTCGAATAGCCGTGCTCGCGGTTATCGAGCATTGGGACTCACAATGACATCTTGGTTAGAAACATAATTTCAAACTTTATTAAATACTGTTGCATATCAAACATTTCAGGATTTCTACTTCTTTATTCTCAGCTTTCTGCAATTAAACCTAGCTCTACTCAAATATTACCATTTCATACATTTATTATTGAATATAATAGCTTGCTGAGTACGTTGTACTCACCCTTGCTTCAACCCCCTTTTCCAGAGTCATTTTGGAGTTCTTGCCGAAGCCGGGAGTTCAATCATATAAGTTAATCTCATTTTAACTTAGTTCTCAAGTATAGATTAGATAGATGGTTTAAGTCTATAGCAAAACATTAGAGTTGAGTCATTCTATAGCTTCTGCTGTAATAGTTAGCCACAAGTTTGTAAATACCCTATTATTTTATGTAAAGGAATCTCCTTTAAAACCTTGATCAAATGTATGCAATGAAGATCCAGATCGTTGAACCTGTATCAATCTACTGATCCAGGGCTTGATACAGTCTAAACATGTCGGGTTCCGAATCATTAGTTTCGGGGCCCGACAGGGATAGGATTCACGCCAATTGTTGTATTCCTTCGACTATGCACCAATGCTTAATTCAGTGGCAAGGCGACAAGATAGAGATTGTACTAGCCGACAGGTCAGTTAATGTTGCCAGTGTCGATTTAGCTCTTTGGGAGATGGATGGCCTTGATTGTTTATCTGGAAAAGTTTGGGATGGAGATTTTCTAAAAGTGTCCGATTCTGATATACAGCCACTTGGGTTGTGGCACTTGAAGATGGGACTTCAGTTCCAGAACTTCTCATAATTCATATCTTTGGCGTCAACCTCATACAAGTTACCCACTTCATGTTATGCGCCGATATCAGCTTGTCATTACTAGGATACCATGCTTGCCATCATGAGAATACCACGCTTGGCGTTTCCTTCCAGCTTACCACCATATGCTTTAGACTATGATATCCCGCTTACTAAGAATACCATGATTGACAACTTGCCACTAACTGTCTCATATTCGCTTTCCTGGTCTCCGGTGCTAGATATTTCCTCTATTCAATGCGAGGGTCGATAACTTTGCCTTTGAATTATGTTTCCCAAGGGAACCAACTTGTCCCACTTGACATGCTTTGACGTCTTCCCAAATGACTTTACTGCTGAACTTGTTATTGTCTGATCGTTATCCTGCCAAATCTGAAGCTTCGTTGTTGGATGTGATTTTAATCTGACCTCTGTAGATTTTCCATGAACATATCACTTGTTTCATAACTGGGAATGGCTCTCACGAACAAGCAACTCAGATTCACTTTCTTTATATTCGGTTTACTTTCCACTATTCTCTTCATGTTGTCATCATTTAGCATTCAACGTATTCCTTTACACCTTCAGCCTTGATGTGTTCTTTCCCGATGGATCGATTGCTAGCAAAGTGCGTTGAACGATACTAGTGCAAGTGCTTTTATTCTAGTAGCATCTGATGCAGAGCCCAAGGTTGAACCGAGCTTTAGATTCCAACTATTCAGGTTTACTTGTTGACTTCTTGGTCATGTCAGAAAAGTTTCCATCCTTGTCCTCATAGAATCACTTCTACCTGTGGTCATCTCGCTTACTCGCGAATTCATCTGCTTTGATGACAGGGTGGCTATTGTAGGGTCAATTGCTATCGGGAGTCTTCCTCGAGTGACACAAATCATGGTTCTCGTTATCCTTTATCAATCAACTTTCGACCTACTTATTTTCCCTGTAACCAAACATCTTTTTCGATCTCTTCCATTAATCACCTTTCGACCTTTCTCAACCAGGTACTCTTCACTCCGGGTGTTGAGGATGCTTCTGGGGCAATGAGGTCCTTGGGCGTGCTGTCTTTCAGAGAAACCTTGAAGTAGTTCGTCAAAAGCTAGACTGACAATTGTTGCCTTTGATCCGAAGAAGACACATCTGAAACTCTTAGTCCAAACAAATGTCTCTTTGGTTGATCACTTGATTTTCTTTTCTATCTACAACTAGGTTATTTGATTCATAATAGAGTAGGAGCTCACGGAAATGAGACTCTAGGCCTCCTTAATCAACAACAAAACGTACACAACTCACAGCACTTGCAATCTTAACATGGATCCTTCATAAACTTGTCAAACTCATTCATTATCTCATGTTTTTCTGTTATTACATGATTGACGGGGAACAGCTATAAAACAAAAGTACTTGAACACCGATATAAGAGTATTATGGTTGCTTTTGACTAGCACTAGGCTTAACAGGTACTGCATTTGCTCCAGTGACCACTTGGCGATTGGTATGTCTGCTTCCTGTAAATTGGCGAAAATGTGGGGGCTGATTTTGCCTTGGTAGGGGACAGTCCCTCGAGTAATGCCCTTCTTCTCTACAGTTGAAATAGACTATAACTTTTTTACGCTCGGGTTCTTCATCTTGTACTTGATTTCTTGGCTGCTGTGCTGGAACATCCAAAGGTACAACGCAAATACTGGCCTCTGTCTTGTCAACTGGTGGCTGGGGCTGAAATTGAGCATTGACACCTTGTGGTAGTGCACTCACTTGTAACACCATAAAAATTAGACCGACAAAAAAAAAATCTAAACTCCAAAAATATGGGCCTTCAAAAACTTTTTGAATAAATTGCATCATGCCAATTTTGTTCGATTATTTTATTGGATTTTGATTTCAGAGTTTATAAATCGCGAATAATGGATAATTAATTAGGAATAAACCCTAAAACTAAACTGGCAAAGTGAATAATTGAAATATAATTTAAAAGTAAAGATGTGGGAGGATAGAAATGAATAAAACACTGTCGCGACCGTAATTGTGTCGATTAAATTTAAATATGACGGAAAGGGAATTTACTCTAATTGAAAATCAAGTAAATTAAATAAAAATAAATTATGAGTGCAATTAATCTAGAGTGGATCCATTGGTTGAGATAACCCAAATATTGAATATACATCATTTATGCAAAATTTGGGATTTATAGACACAAATTTACATAATAAATAGGCTAATAGGGGATTAAATAGGAAATGACACTGTTCATTGCACCCAAAGTGTTCGACAAGGTCCCCTAGCCCTGCCCCTTCCCCTGCCGTGCCCACCTCGCGCCCCGAGCCGCCGCGCGCCGTTGCCGTCGCGTCCCGTCGTCGCTCCGAGTTGCGCGCCGCCGCTGCCGCGCCGTCGCCGTCGCGTCCCGTCGTCGCTCCGAGTCGCGCGCCGCCGCTGCCGCGCCGTCGCCGCCGCCCGCGCCCCGCGCATCGCCGCTGCCGCGCCGTCCCGTCACCGCGCCGCGCGCCCCTCGCGTCGCCGCGCCCGCGCCCCGCGCCTCGCGCCGCCGCTGCCGCGTCGTCGCCCATCCCATCGCCGCACCGCCGTCCCGTCGTCGTCGCGTCGCCGTTGTGGCGCCGCACGAACGTCGCGCGCCGTCTTGAGCCCCGCGCCCCGCACGCCGCTCGCCCCGCGCGCCGCTCGCCGTCGCGTCCCGCCTCGCGCCCCGCGCTGCTGCCGCGCCGCGTCGCCGTCATCGTCACACCAAGCCGCACCGAGCCCCGCGCCGCGCCGCCCGTCGAGTCATGAGGCCGCCCGCCCCTATAAAAACCCCGGCCCCCTCCTCTTCCCCACCCCACACCCATTTCCCCCCATTCTCACCTCCTGTCCTCTACTCACTCCACCGCGCCGCCGCCTCCACGCCGCCGCGCCGCCGCATTGAGCCGCGCGCCGCCGCTTTGAGCCACCGCGCCGCCTGTGCCACCGTCGTCTGCGTCGCCACCGCCGTCATCGCCGTCGCCGCCGTCGGTAAGCCGCTGCCCTCCCCTCGCGTCCGCTGCCGCCACCGCCCGGGTGGGCAAGGGAGCCGAGAGAGAGAGAGGGAGAAAGGAGCCGGGAGGGAGAGAAGAGGAGAGAAAAGAAAGGAAAGAAGAAAAAGAGGAGAGAAAAGAAAGGGAAAAGAAAAAGAGGAGAGAAAAGAAAGGAAAAAGGAAAAAGGGGGGGAAATAAATAGGAAAAATTAGGGGGAGATTTAGAATATTTAAAATATTAGGATTTAATTATAGGGTTAACTAAAATCTAGTATTTGCAAAGTAATACTATAATCGTAGATGTATTTAAGAACTAAACGATTAGGTGAATTCCCATAGATTATTATAGATTATTTTTAGTAATCTTTATAAGAAATCAATTCGCGGTAGTAATCTAGATGTAATTAAGAGCTAAATAATTAGATGAAGTATTAGGACGTAATTTCAAATCACAAAATTTCTTAGGAAACACAAAATATCTTGGGAGGAAGAATAATTCCACTTCGCAAATAATATAGCCGATATAGAATTCGCCTCTCGCGCTCGTTTTTCAATCCGGTCATTATTTGGATTTTGTTTGAATTCTAATTGAATTCAAATTGTTCTTTCACACGTAATTATAGAGACCGAGGGAGCCGCGGATCCGGGTGAAGGCCAAGACCCGCAAGACCTTGAGCAAGGCAAGTCATCACTATTCTTTGAACACGTTGATCCCAATTGCGAAATTAATTTTTGTTTACAAATAAGATTGCATGCAATGATGAACATCCTATTTGTGATTATGCCATGCCTTGATTATTGTTCGCATTTAAATCCTTGTAACCATGATTACGTATGAGTCCCTAGTCGATTATGACATTTGCTTAGAAATGCTACACTAGAATATTGCATAGTCATATTTGTCAAATATTATATGCTTGGGCAATGTCGTAGGCTCTCCGGACCTTCCATTATATTTGAGAGATGAAGTGAATAATCCAAGTCATCAAAAAAGCATAATGAAACATCCGACGCCTTGAGAGAGGAATTTTGGAGACATTGCTAGGCCCTTAGCCTGCCAGTCAACTTCAGCCTGAGATGTGCCCGTCAAACCACTCGAAGGCGGCGACCAGATGTGTTACACATTCAGGAGACTTGACAAAAATGGCTAAAGATCTACAACCTCTCAAATATTCCTAACTCATACTCATGTGAATCTAGTTCCCAGGATGTGCACTAGATTCACACTTTCATCTTAAGCATGATTATACATAGCAAACACAACTAAGATGAAAGAAACTTAAGACTTACAACAACTTAATAATTACATGGGCCGACCGGCCAAATAGACTTATTAGAGAACAACAGAAGCTTGACTACCCAATCACAAGCACACCGACTAGGGGTTTACCCCATTAAGTTCTCATCCTAGAAGAAGCAATCAGAACCCGCATCACTCAAAGACTAAGACTAAACCTGCAAACAAAGGGTTATATCAACAGCAAGAGTCAGTACATTAAACAAATTAATGTACTGGCAAGCACAAGTCAATCCTACTATACTACATGTAAGGCATATATTCAAAGGAAGGCAATATGTAGTTCAATTTCAGCATAAAGCAAGTTTTGTTTCGCAATTCTTTTGTAAAGGAGTTGATGCTTCAATTAACAAAGACAAGTTTTAAGTTTCATTATTAACTTCTTCATAATTCCATCATAAACAATCTCTTATTGCCATACTTAACAATAAGTCATAATGTATCACCACATACACAACTCAACACATTTATCAATTTCAATCCAATGTCACAAGATCACATTTTTAAAACATAGTCTATACTCATGACACATCACCAAAGCGCTCATGACCGTGAGCACGGCTAATCGATTAGTTTAAAGAACTCTGCAGAGTTTGTACAGCTTTACCCACATGATATGAACTCTCTAGTTTGTTTTGAGTTTGCAAGACTCCACCACACTCTTCATGTTGAATGTGATCTAGAGGTCATAACGAAGCCTTTACACTACTTAGAGCCTAGCCTTGCACCAGCACGATACGTGTTCCTCCATCCTAGGCATACTTGGAATATACCTAGAACCGTTAAGTGGCGGGCCCACGCCTTAAACTTAACGCCGTGGTGGCGGACACGACGGGAACCCACCACGTGGCACAATACTGTTGTATTGGACAGACTTAGTCACCTAAACTACCACATCGGGGCAAATAGGAAGTTCCTCTGAATCATCAACTAATTCCTCAGAATTATCGACTAACTCATACACACCGGCCTACCAGAATGCAAGGCTAGTCCTAAATAGATTAATCAGCTTAGGCCATCCCATACTAGCACATGTGGATGTACGGATAACTTTAAATGGGTGACACAAGTTCGGTCCTTATGGATTTGGGCAAACACTCCCCCTATTGGTATGCAACTAACACCATATGCACACCACTTGCCGCCCAAGTATAAAATCACATTTTACACATTTTAGTTCACAAATACCCATCATATTCATTTTATTCCAGCAAGGGTTCATGTATCAAAATTCACATTTTAATTATAGATGGAATGAGCATTTGCATATTTCTAAGCATGGCTAAGCAAGTAGTTACACATAGAGCATATATAAACCCATTTGAGCACAAAGAGTGTACTCTAACCATTTCTAGGTGTTCAAACAGCAAGAGGATCAATTATTCAAGGTGGGGTATGCAGCAAATAGGTCATAACTACCTTAACCCAGTTTCAAATACCGATATAGTCTAAGTTCACATGCAACTTTGCAAACAAATATTTTCATTCCTCAAATCATGGGATTCAATGTGTTCAAAGGATGGGAGGAGAAAACTTGCCTTGATCAGAGAAATGTTAGCACCTAATCCACTCCTTCACCGATTATGCAATTATCTAGATAAAGGACACGATATACAATTAAACACCGAAAGAGCTGAAAATCCAAAATGCTCTAAAATGCATGATTTGTGCACAGTGGGTTGGTACTGATCTAAAATGAATTTAGGTGAAATAATTCCTATTTTATTTTATTCCATTTGGGAGTTATGAATTTTAGAAGTTTTATCGGTTTATAGTAGTATAGTCTTAGGTAGTGTTATGGAATACTTTTGTAAAGTGATTTTTACTAGATTAGACTTCACAGAAGTGTGGAGATATGTTTTCTAAGACTAACACATTTGGTTTCACAATTTTTGGATTTATAATGAATTCTTTATGCATTTTACAAGTTATAACGTGTTATAGGTGTATAGTGTATTATATGTTCATGACTTTTGAGTTATAGGTTTAGAACATGCTACTTCCTGTTTAAGTTGAATAAAAGGAATAATTTGGTTATCTAAAACATTTTTAGTTCACATGTTTATGGTCTTTACTAGTATGGTTCATATTTTATAAACTAGAGATGCTCTAATCTAAACTAGAAATATATTATATTAACCTAGAAATTGTTATATGAGCTAAGTTCTTCTAATTTTAGTGGATGGGAATGGAACTATGGCTTCACTGGTCATTCATGTTTTTATTCTTATACATGTTTATGTATTACTTAAACAACACTATGTGTTTAAATTCTTATTTCACTAAGTTAAGGTTTTGATCTATGTTCTCTACAAAAGGTGCCAAATTTTATTTTACTATGTTCAAGATAACTATTTGCTGGTTCTATAGAAACTTCATTTCATTTGGACTAAAAATAAATTTTCTACAAGTTTTACAAATTAAAGGCTACTCTATGTTAGTAAATCCTTATATGAATATTTAGAGACTTTTACTACACAGCAAGTATATAATCTTATTTCATAACTTGGAAATACATGTTTTAGTGATCCTACAGAACTTAAGTTTATTCAAATTGAAGCTAAATTGGGTTCTACATGAATTTCTAAAGTTTAGCTTATCTAAAACTAATCATTATAGAGATAATAGTTTTAGAGGCATTTGATGCAAAGTAAGTAATTACTTTTATTTAACCTAATCAGAGAGTGCCTGATGATGAATCTGCAGTTTTTGAGTTTGTTTCAAAATGAGTTGAAATGAATTTTCTATGTATTTTATAAGTTTGTACATGTTTTATGCATGACTTATCTTAGATAAATCTTAGAGACATTATTTGTACAGTGAGTGTCAAGTTTTATATTCCTGGAATAAAGTTCATAACTTCAAGAATCTACAGCAGCTGGAATCACTTCAAAATGAGCTATATTTGATTTTATATAGATTTTTCAACTTTGTGCATTTTTCTGCTAAACATATATTTGTTTGGGCATTTTCCTAATTATTCTTCAGATTTTAAAGGATGGGTCCACATGGCTGTGAGGGACCAATATGCACAAAGGCCATTGAGGTTTCTAGGAATCAACCTGCAGTTCTAGGCCCATATGTCGGTGACTAACATTTTGCGCAAAAGCCCCTGGTTTCTCGGGAAATAGATCCCGCAGCCCCCCCTAGTTTTAGGTTTGAATGCAAAACGATGCTTGAGTTTTAGTTTATTTACAGTTTATTACTGGTCCTACTTGTAAGTGACTGTTCCAGTTGTTACTACATCCCTGGGGGTCTTTAAATTTCAAAAGCCATGCCCTTGCTCTAGACAGAGCAGAGCAGCAGCATAGCCGCGAGCTTCACAGCATCACCAGCGGCGAACAGCGGCGATTCAGCTTAGGCTCCCAAAACAAAAAGTGTAGAGAACAACTGTGCGAACCTATTGGTGGCTTTCTGGCAAGATTTGGTGCTCTATAGCGGCTGTTAGGGTGTTAGAGGCGGTGGCTAAGCTCGGCTTGCACATGCATGTGGGTTTTGAGGCTCGATAATCGTGCATGCATATGATAAGGACTCTAGGGACTACTAGGAGGCTCACCAAGAATCAAACACGGCTCGGCGAAGTCTTGGCGACGGTGTACTGGTTCGGCGACGGCGCGACTGCTATGGTCGTCGTCGACGATGTACTCCCGGGCTTCTACTGCATAGAGAGGGTGCATGCTTCGGTTTAGTTCAGCACAAGGTAGTTCCAGGCGAAAAAGATTGCGCCGAAGCTCACCAGAGAAGGAGAAAGAAAGGAATAGCGTCGGCGGCCAAAGTTGGGAAAAAAAGAAGTGGATCTCCCACCGTGGTCCACCTCGCGTTGATGAAGCTCGTGGCGAAGTGGCTCAGCTTGTCACGAACCGTGGAAGCTGGGCGACGAGCAAAGGCGAAGCAGCGGCGTCCAGAGCGCGACAGTGTTCCGAGTTGACGCGGTCGCGTTCCCGGAGATTGGCTGCACTAAATGAGGCGTTCTTGGTGGCGTTAGAGACGGCATTGAGAGGGAATTATAGAACGCATATTGAACGGAAATGGAGCTCACCGGATTTGCGACGGCGTCGAGGACTTCTCTCGCCGGCGCCGGAGTTGGCACCCCCGTTCCCGGCGAATCCGAGGCTTGGTACCTCGGTTCTTCCGCGAAATGAGACAAGGGCGAGAGAGAGTGAGAGTTGGTCGGCCGGTCGGGTTAAGTACGGTCGCCGGCGGAGATGGGGAGGAGGAGCTCGCCCTCTTCCGCGCTCAACGCGTGCTCACACGCGTGGCGCGCGGGTTCTGAGCCGTGGGCCCGTGTGGAGAGGGATGTGAGGCTGACAATGGGGTCCCACTAGGCAAGAGAGAGGTGTAGAAGGAGGAAGTGATGGACAGGGCTGAAGCTAGCCTAAGGCACTGACAAGTGGGGCCAACTCGATGGAAACTAGGCTAGGGAGAGAGATATGGGTAGAAGACTGGTAAACTTGATTTTTAGATTAATTTTCGGAATTATTTTCTCCTCTAACTTTGTAACTACATAATTCAATGTGTGGACCAAATTAATTAGTGTTGATTTTACTGGAGGTAAATGATTACACCTAGATTCCATTTTCTTTGGTTGCACTAAAAAATAATGGGTGGACTGCTCACAGAAATTAAACAAAGATGGGCTATTAGAAAGCTAGATTGAATTTTTAGGAGGCATAAACAGAGAAGGAAAATTCTAGAAAAATTACATTTACTCATGATAACTAATCTAGTATTTGAATAAATTATTTCCCATGTTCACTTATGTGCAGTTAAATGTACTTTTGGATGAAATATGGTTTTAACCGATTAAATTTAATTTGATTTCTTTTAGTTGTCTGCCTCGACCGATTAATTTGAGATATCAACTTGAGTGTTAACATGTTACCAAATTACAGAGGATAAGTTTGTGCTAATCACTGTCCACATAAATTTTTCTATGATTTTATCTTGCACAAAATATTTTAGAGAATTAGGATGACCTTTGTTTGTATATGTGTTCCCACTTCATAATTGCATCTAATATTATTATAGGGATTACATTAAACTTCTTTTAGACTGAGAAGATGATATTTGAGTTTAATATTAAGTCCACATGTTATCACCCAAGATTAACTATAAGTTTGTTTAGAGAAATAATTCTTTTAGATTATGCTCATGGGACCTATTATGGAATGCAAGACCAAAACTCCAAATGCACAAAGAACTCGAGCCTAGGCATGCATTATGTACATGTATGCTTGGTGACATTTCTAGTCTAATGTTGGGAATGAAAAGATTTTATTCTGTTCTCAAATTATAATCATGCAATGGTTTAAGTTGGTCATCACCTAAATTAAAACGGAAATTTTTTGCTCTCAAAATTGGAGAAGTTAACCTCTAACTATTTTGACAAGAAATTTTAAGTCCTAAAATTTCAGGTACGTTATAGGCAATTACCTTTGGGAAGGTAATTGAGATGCGGCATGTGGAGACATAAGCGCCATATTGCCATGATAATGATGACATGATTTGTGAAATTAGGAAAGGAACTAAACACTTGTTTTAGACCGGGGCGGACGGTAGATTTGGGTGGTATCCGGGAAAGGCTAGTATCGTCCCCGGTCAATTAAGGACCGAGCCATGAAGTTAAGCATGAAACGACCCCGTACAATCACACTTCTCGAATGGGGATAGACCTAGCGGAGTAAATAGCCGAGCGGAGGCAGTATCCATGCATAGTGGTTTCTCGATGTGTAAGGCAGGGGCTCTACAATGGTGTCGCCATTGTTAGGACTGCCATGTGATGAGTTGAACATAATTATAACTTAATACATGTGTGTGAATTTTCCCTCCCCGGGTGCGCTAGAACTCCTCTCACTGCTAGAAACTGTGTACGCCTAGAGCGCATGAGGATGAAAAGTTCATGGAGCGGGTACTGCCAATGCGAGGTTATCGAAAAGCTTTGCCGTGACGCGTCTCATGTGTTGAGACAAGGCTCATGTGTTGGGCAGTCGCAGAGTGTGGGTAAAGTGTACATCCACTGCAGTGTGAGTAAACCAAATCTATTCGAATAGCCGTGCTTGCGGTTATTGAGCATCGGGACATGTATTACACTTGGCTAGACTTTAAATTCTTAACTTGTGTGGGATGGGTTATTGCATGATGAATTTTTATGGTGGACGTCCTCAGAAAACCATGACGACTCAATGGCGGGAAGCTATCCTTGGGATCACAATGGATGGTGGACAGAACCGTCGTTGTTTAAATACAAACACTGGTACTAAAATTTGATCAGTCAATGCTAGGTCTTAGGCTTGTGAAAAGAATTACAAAATTTGCTTTGCGCAAAAGAACCATAGCCATCCTTTGAAATACCCCTATCATATGCATTGTTGATGTGGTGGCTTGCTGAGTACGGTTGGTACTCACCCTTGCAAATATAAACTTAATCAGAGGCGGGACTTGAAGCTTCGGAGGATCCCTATGCCTATTACCAGGAGGGTGATGAAGACGATGGCGCTCAGTAGGACTTAGTACGGTCGTTGCCTGTGGCATTGGCGTGCCGCTGTCTTATTTCCGCTGCTTTATCTATTTCTGCTTTTGGGATGTATTCCGGACCGCCCGGTCCGATGATTTAAGATAATGCCTGCGGGCTTATGTTGTAATAATTCGCACTAGACTCTCGTGTATGTGCATTTGGTATTTCAGCTATGAACTCGTGTGTACCAGACTACTTGATCCAGGGAAATGGTACTGTTTACACGATTGATTCCTGTTATAAAAATGGGGGTCCACATCACTGGAGTTGGAGCTGTTGCAACGCGGGCTATAGGAATGCTTCGGGATGCATGGATGACAATTCGCTGAGGAGCAAGCTTCTGATTGTGGGGAGTTGCGTGGACTGACGTGCTGGTAGCTATGTTTCTCGGTTTTGGGCACTTGTCAGTGAAATGACACATTTCTTGACAATTGAAGCAACAGATATCTTTCCGGACTCAGTATTTTCTTTTCTCATTTTGATTCCTCTGTCCTGGCACTGGAGTTAGGCTGAAACTGTAATCTTGGCGAGGATTGGTGTTGCCTTGATGCTTCTCTCCATTAGAACGGGCATGTTGGTTGGCCATCTTCTTCGTCAGCAGAAAACTGAGTTGACAATCTTTTGGTACATGATCAGTTCCTTCACACAAGAAACAAGTGATCCTGCTCATGGGGCACTCGCCGGGTGGATGGTCTTCCTTACAATGAAAGCAGGTAGTGGCACATGAGCTGGCAACATGACCGATTTCTCCACAATGAGAGCATGCCTTATGTTCCATTTTATTCTGGTTGAACCCTTGGGGAGACTTCTCATCTTCATCATCTGAGGAGACTTGATCTGAATCTTCACTATCAGACACTCTACCTCCATTAGCTAAAAGATGCTCTGTCAACTATGGTGCACCTCGGAAGGAATTTCTTCTCTGACGTTTTGTCATTCCTGGTGGAGGCCATTCTGTACTGGTAATGATCATCTTACGGACTTCATCTTCGGTTCGCATTGGTGCTTTTCTTTTCTGCTGAGGACAGTTCCTTGCATAGTGCCCTTGTTCATCACACATAAAACCAATGATACTTGCTTCTTTTGAGTCAACATGTGACATGGCATGAGGGGCCTTCTGGGATGTTGGCGGTGCGCTGACTTGTGGTGTGAGTGCTTGGATTGCCTCCAACTGCGCCTGAGGTTGCATCTGACTCGGGTTCAGAATTGGCATCCGATGCTGCTGTAGTATCTCTATAAGCAATTTGTTCTGGTTAATCAAGTGTTGGACCACTGCCACACAATTGGTGTCTGGTGCTTCATTCACTCGGGAGCTTGAGGTACCCATTTCCTGACTTCTGACCTTATTGCCTTTCTCATTATCCGCCATCTGTTGCAGGTTTTGGAGAGGGAGAGAGGAAAAACAAAGGGGAGAGACAGATCAGAAACTAAGGATAGGACCTTAACAGAGCTACACTTTTTCTGTTGTGATGTATGTTAGGCTTATTCTGCAAGTTGATTACGCAAACAACCTAGCATGGTTACATCACACCCCACTGATGCAAACCACGCGCTACACACAAGAGCAAGGAAACACACGACTAACGAAACCCTAGAGGTGGCTTAGGTTCTGCGACGGGTTCTCCAAGATCTTCACTCCTGCTTCACATCTGGCTTCACTGCTTCCCTCGCTTCGCTAGCAGATCCAACAGTCTTGCGGAGCTTCGGCAGACAATTGACGACATCTTCTTCTTCGCAAAGCTGACCACCTAGTACTAGTTGAAATTCGAAGGAGGAAGAAGGGAGTAAACCTTTTGCAAATAGCATTAGGCAAAGGAGAAAAAAAAGGAACTTTCGCAAATAGTTTTATTTATAAAATATGTCCTTAGGTTTTATCCACTTGGCTTAACCTACAGTCAACCAGGCTCTGATACCAGCTTGTCGCGCCCGGAAAAATACCTTTTTCCAGAACGCTAGTGTATTAATCCCCGTCCCAGGAAAAGCCGGGGTACACCACACAAACATGATATAAAAGACACATCTTTATTATATCGCTAATATTTACATTATTACAAAGGCACTTCAGGCCTGACAATCAAAAATAAATAGCAGCGGACTAGCGGGCCTACGGCTCCATCTTCACAGGCGCTCAACTGAGGTATAAGCTAGGACTCCACAAAAGACTTCTCCCAAGCTTCTCTTACTGAAGGGGGAAAGATAGAGCAAGAATGAGTACAACCACAGTACTCAGCAAGTCACACCGGTAGATGCATGATTAATGCAAGAGGGTACAAGGGGTAATAATAATAGGGTTGGGTCTTGCAGTAAAGAGCGTTTAAAAGACACTTAGTTGCTCAAAGCTATTTTGTAAACATGATCCTAGAGCTACACAATATTATTAATCAAGGCCGTGAACCCTCACGAACCTGCCTTAACCCAAGGCCTACGATGATTCGGACCGAACTGGCAACCCGACCTGGGTCCCAGCTCGTCCCAAGCCAACCCAGGCCAACCATTCCATATTTTAGTTGTTAAGCAAATTTTAAGAATTAAACCACTAACTTGGGTACATTGCTAGGCTTGCCCATATCCGAGGGCACGGCTATGTGAATAGATTACACTCTGATCAGAGGTGCACATCTTTACCCACAAGACACGCCTTTACTCTGCATTCCATTGCAATTGGAACCCATCATAAAAAACGTGACATAACCCTTTACCCATCCTAGCCGTGAACAAAAGTACCGATCCAACCCTGCCTACGGCCGGTATCCCGGGACAGGCAGGCCAGGATTGAGCCCCTAGCAATAGGATCTAGACCGGGTGCGCCACACGCATAGGGGTGAGACCACCCGTGTACTAGTCCAGTGCCATGGCATCTCGACTAGCGGGCACCGACCCGTGTAGCCTTCATTTGCCTAGACATCTCGATTACCGAGCCACAGCTCGCGTAGCCTTCATTTGCCTCAGAGATATCCATCGTCGCAACGACTTCATCCATCTCTATCCGTGTCCTTTTGTTCAGGACTAGACTGAGCACCGAGTTAAGCCTTACCCATTAGACATACGGTTAGTACGGTAGTGCTTTGCAACAGAGGCCCGAGCTTAATCCTTATATTGGCCGGGGTGCTACTTCCCACAACTGGCATGCACCCAAACCCCACCGGAAAACAGGTTTTAGGGGTTTTGAAAGAGGAAGAGACGGGTATGTCCAATTCCACCATAAGCCAACCATTTCATAGTATCCAAGTGATATGAGAATTCCCAAAGTCTAAAGTTATAAAACCACCTAATATTGCCTAATTAATCAGCGAAGCATCTACCTAAATTCATACTAGTGGAACTATAAATAGAGTACCCACTAGTTGGGTTTTATTTGCCTAGGGTACGCAAGGTGATAATAACAATTGCAATAATAAGGCTATAACAAGGATTAATAGGTAATGCTAAATAAAACAGTGGTAACACGGAAATTTGAATAAAGTAGTAATGCAATAATTCAAATCAAAATAATTTTATAAACTAGGATTCAATGTGCTCAAGGATGATGCGACTTGCCTTGCTCAGAGAGAACGGCCTTCCGAACCTTCGGCGACGACCGTGAACCACGCTTCGGGAACCTCCGGAACGACAGGAGCTACGCGAAGCACACAAGCAGAGCTAAACCCTATAAAGAAGCAATAACAATACATAAAAAGAAAGCACAGGGTTCTTTAGGTTATAACAAACATTAGGAGACTTGAACGGGTCAATTCAGAGTTCGTATGACCAATGTATGGTCATCCGAAGTTTAATGCTGTTATATGGAGATTTGCGGATTATTATAATTAGGTTTTGCAACTACAAAACATGTGTAAGCGCTAGCCTAGAAAAGACAGGAAGGCTGCGCCGTTGACATGCAGACTCCACATGTCAACCTAAAGGACCACGGTAGACCGAGTACACAGAGACGGTCCACGGGTCGACGGAAGCGGACCCCGTGTGCCAACCGAGGCGAGTGGCCGACAAGCAGACTCCACTAGACACCACGCGGGCTGCACACATGGAAACAACGCGGCTACCGAGCGGCTCACTAACACGATCACCACACGCACACACGAACGACTACCTACACCGGTACAAGGGTACCGGGGTCGACAAACGCACGACGGGTACGGGGCGACACCGAAAGGACGAGGACGGGAGCAGCGAGAAGGGGGACCTTACCACCACGCGACGAGGCGTGGGAACGACAACGACGAACGAGCGCGGCGGAGACGGCTCGGGGACGACGGAGGCAAACGGCGAGGGAATGACTTCGGCGGTGATCCTTGCACGAAGGCGAGACGTGGCCGGCGCAACGCTTGACGACGCGGAGGCGAGGACGAAGACGACGACGGGGCTGCGGCACTTGACGGAGCGAGGACGACAAACGAGAACGGCTTGACGGAGGGACGAACGCCACGACGACCGGGAACGACGAGAGGACGACAACGACGATGACCAGGGCCGGCGAGGAGACGGCGATGGCAGCCGGCAGCAGCTGCACAGATGCGAGGACGGCGTGGAACATGCCGCTGTGATGATGACGATGGTGGTGGCGCAGCGAGACGATGTGCCGGGCGACCGACAGGACGTCGACGTCGAGGACGAACGGTGACGACGACGACGGACAGCGGAGGGGTTCGGATGGAGGGAAGGCGATGCCGAGGACGTCGTCGCCGGCTCGCCGCTGCGATGCCGGAGGAGACGGCGACGTCGGCCGGCGCACGGGAACGGTGGAAGGGGTTGCCGAAAGAACTCCGGCGAGGCGGAGGGCGAGACCGGAGCGGGCGACGGCGTTCCGGCGAAACCGAGGGTAGGCCGGGGTGGAGGGCGACGCGGCGATGTCGAGGGAGGATGGCGACGACGACAGTCGCTACACCGGCGAGGCGGCACAGGCGGCTGGAGGCGGTGGAGTGGTGGCGACACCACTGGTCGTCGACGAGGACGTGGCTCCGATAATTTCCCCGCGAAACGGAGGCGACGCCGGGGAAGAGGAGGCGGCTACGAGGCCGCTGGGGGTGACGGCACGACCGGACGGCACTCCGGCGAGGAGGGAGAGGCGGCTGGAGGCGACCGGCGGCACGGGAGAAAGAGGAGGACGGCGGGGAGAGGTGGTGAGGCCACGGGATCGAACGCGGGAGGGGGCTAAAACTGGAGAACGGATCGAGGGGGTTCCATTTTATAGGGGAGGAGAGGGAGCTGGCCAAGGGAGAGGCGGGGAACGGTGGCGAAATTCGTGGCCGGCGGCCGTGGAATGTGGCCGGGGTTGGCGCGGGCGTTCCCGACGATTGGGGTCACGAATCAAGGGGGAAATATGGGGGAAAGACAGAGGAATCAATAGGGATTAAAACCCCCTAATCAATTTTGGAAACCCTGGTTTGAATCGCGTGGATTTTGGGGAGGTTTGGCGCTAGGGTTTGCACAGGAGAGAGAGAGGAAGGAGGCCGGGCGGGAGGAGGACGACGACTCGGCGCGTGGGACCCACGCGGTCGCGCGATCAGCGCGCGTGAGGGGGGGTGGGCGGCTTGGGAGGCTGGGGCGGCTGGGTGGGGTGGCTTGGGCCGGGAGGCGGCCCAGGCGGGAAGGGAGGAAAAGAGAGCTGGGCCGAGGGGAAAGGGGAGGCCCAAGAGAAGGAGGGGGAGAAGGAGAGGGAGAGAAAGAGAGGGAGGAAGAGAGGACTTTGGCCGCGGGCCGAGAGAGAGAGAGAGGAAGGACTTTGGGCCAGACTTGGCCCAAAGGAGGAAGGAGGATTATTTTTAGGTTTTTCTTTTTAATAAACTTTGATAATTGTTTTTGTTGCTTAATAAATATTTCCTGTGCTCTGAAAATTCAAGTAAAATTTGAGGGCTCATTTTAGACCAAGGAGAATTTAACAAAAATTCTCCGGGCCACATTCGAATTTTTCTTATACGTATTTTAGTGTTTGCCAATTTCTTTTCGAATTTTAATTAATTCTATTATTTCTTTTAGAAAATGATTTTTATTTCGAGATGAATTTATCAGGACGTGACAAATCCACCCCCCTTACAGGAATCTCGTCCCCGAGATTCGAGGAGGCTAGCAAGAAGATAGGTTGGGTGGTCTTCTCTTCTTGTCTGACTTCTTCCGCTCCGTGTTCTATAATAAACTTGCCTAACAAAACTTCTCCACTCTAGACTGCTTGGCTCGATCTCCTGTTCCAGATGGAATCTTCTCTTCACCTGACTTTTCCATGGTTGCACCTCTAGCTGACTTCGACTGGGTTGTGGCACTTGAAGATGGGACTTCAGTTCCAGAACTTCTCATAATTCATATCTTTGGCGTCAACCTCATACAAGTTACCCACTTCATGTTATGCGCCGATATCAGCTTGTCATTACTAGGATACCATGCTTACCATCGTGAGAATACCACGCTTGGCGTTTCCTTCCAGCTTACCACCCTATGCTTTAGACTATGATATCCCGCTTACTAAGAATACCATGATTGACAACTTGCCACAAACTGTCTCATATTAGCTTTCCTGGTCTCCGGTGCTAGATATTTCCTCTATTCAATGCGAGGGTCGATAATTTTGCCTTTGAATTATGTTTCCCAAGGGAACCAACTTATCCCACTTGACATGCTTTGACGTCTTCCCAAATGACTTTACTGCTGAACTTATTATTGTCTGATCGTTATCCTGCCAAATCTGAAGCTTCGTTGTTGGATGTGATTTTAATCTGACCTCTGTAGATTTTCCTTGAACATATCACTTGTTTCATAACTGGGAATGGCTCTCATGAACAAGCAACTCAGATTCACTTTCTTTACATTCGGTTTACTTTCCAGTATTCTCTTCGTGTTGTCATCATTTAGCATTCAACGTATTCCTTTACACCTTCAGCCTTGATGTGTTCTTTCCCGATGGATCGATTGCTAGGAAAGTGCGTTGAACGATACTAGTGCAGGTGCTTTTATTCTAGCAGCATCTGATGCAGAGCCCAAGGTTGAACCGAGCTTTAGATTCCAACTGTGCGGGTTTTCTTGTTGACTTCTTGGTCATGTCACGAAAGTTTCCATCCTTGTCCTCATAGAATCACTTCTACCTGTGGTCATCTCGCTTACTCGCGAATTCATCTGCTTTGATGACAGGGTGGCTATTGTAGGGTCAATTGCTATCGGGAGTCTTCCTCGAGTGACACAAATCATGGTTCTCGTTATCCTTTATCAATCACCTTTCGACCTACTTCTTTTCCCTGTAACCAAACATCTTTTCCGATCTCTTCCATTAATCACCTTTCGACCTTTCTCAACCAGGTACTCTTCACTCCGGGTGTTGAGGATGCTTCTGGGGCAATGAGGTCCTTGGGCATGCTGTCTTTCAGAGAAACTTTGAAGTAGTTTGTCAAAAGCTAGACTGACGATTGTTGCCTTTGATCCGAAGAAGACACGTCTGAAACTCTTAGTCCAAACAAATGTCTCTTTGGTTGATCAGTTGATTTTCTTTTCTATCTACAACTAGGTTATTTGATTCATAATAGAGTAGGAGCTCACGGAAATGAGACTCTAGGTCTCCTTAATCAACAACAAAACGTACACAACTCACAGCACTTGCAATCTTAACATGGATCCTTCATAAACTTGTCAAACTCATGTTTTACCTCTTGTTGAAGATCGAAACCGATGCAACTCAACCCGAAAGCGTCGTCAAGCGTTGCGCCGGCAGCATGTCACGACTCAAGTTCTCCCTGAGCATTTGGTTCATAATGTGCAGCCAGATCAATCGGTGATACCCCAAGTTATTCCTTAGCATTTGGTGCGCAACATACAGCCAAACTTTCAGAATTATCAGGGGGGCAATTTGAATTACCAATATCAGCCTTCGTCGCAACAGGTTCAGTATCAGCAAGGAGGATCAGCTCAGCCTCAGTTTGCTCCTCAGTACAATCAATTTGAGCCTATACCTCAACAAGCACAAGGGGTGCCTCAGCAGAGACCTTGGGCCGATATGTTTGCAGATGTGATGAGAGAGCAGTTTGGGCTTAAGCCAAAGGATACTCGAAACTTGTATCGGCATCCGTACCCTGAGTGGTTCGAGACGGTTCAATTGCCTAACCGATACAAAGTTCCAGATTTTTCAAAATTCTCAAGGCAAGACAGTGTTTCAACCTATGAACGTGTCAGCCGATTCTTAGCTCAGTGTGGTGAGGCATCGGCTGTTGACGCTTTGAGGGTCAGGTTGTTTCCTTTGTCTTTATCCGGATTGGCTTTTACTAGGTTTTCTTCTTTGCCATACAATTCAATTAACAGTTGGGCCGATTTGGAGAACAATTTCATAGTTACTTCTGTAGTGGGGTTCATGAGATGAAATTGTCCGATCTAAGAGCAATTAGACAAAGGCATGATGAACCTGTGCAAGATTATATTCAGAGAATCAGAGAGATGAGGAATATGTGCTACAGTTTGAGTCTGACTGATGCCCAGTTAGCTGATTTGGCTTTTCAGGGTTTGATAGCTCCAATCAAGGAGAAATTCTAGTCTCAGGAGTTTGATAGTCTATCACATCTTGCATAGAAGGTAACCCTACATGAATAAAGGTTTGCAGAAGCCAAGAAGAACTTCAAAAAGATCAATCATGTCTATCCTTACATGTATGGATCCGATGATGATGATGATGATTCCGAGGTAGCAACAGCCGAGTGGGTCAGAAGCAAGAAGGTTATACCATGCCAATGGGTAAATAGTTCTGGAAAAGAGGAGAGGTATGACTTTTGACATCACCAAGGCTGATAAGATTTTCGATCTGTTACTTCGGGAGAAGCAGATTCAACTTCTTGCTGGTCACACAATCCCATCGGCTGAGGAATTGGGCAAGAGAAGGTATTGCAAGTGGCATAACTCTGGGTCTCATTCTACTAATGATTGCAAAATATTCAGATAGCAGATTCAGGCAGCTATTGAGGGAGGAAAAATCAAGTTTGATGATTCCAAGAAGCCGATGAAGGTCAATGGCAATCCTTTTCCTGTCAATATGGTACATACAGCTGGCCGAACAGCCGATGGAGGAAAAACTCGAGGTTTTCAGATGAATTCGGCTAGAATTATTAATAAGTATCAGAGGAAGTATGATAAGCAGCAACAGGAGAGGTATTATGTAACATACCGAAAATTAACCGTTTTCTAATTGTGCATCATGCCGAGTCTTATATTTTTAATAGCATCCTAAACCTAGGAAAATATAATTAGAGGGACCTTCTAAAACTAACTTGCATAAAATCCTTCTCTGGTATTTTATTTCTTTTGTATTTTTCATTTAAAAATATATTTGGTTAAATTGAGGTATTTCTTGATTTGGTTTTAATTTAAAACCTTCTTTCGACTAAAACTCTTTTATTCAAATTTAGTTTGAAAAACCCCTTTCTATTTTTATGGATTATGGTCCAAGAAACCTTCCCAATTTTGCCATTGAACCTAAACCAAAGTAATTCCAATTTTAGTGGGATTATTTGTTAGCCCATCCTTTGATCTTAAACATATCCTTTGATTCTTGATCCAAATTCTTCCTTTTGATCTAGCTGCTGATCTAATTCCTGTGGCTTGATTTCCTTCTCGGCACAAGAATAATATTACTACAAACATTGTGAATAATTGTTCTTGTGCTAAGATAATAGATTATATCCTTGTCATCCAAATCTCCTATTAGCCTCAAACAATTCTTTGAAACCCATGCCATATATTTTGAGGCTAAAAATCCTATCTATCTTCCTCCATTTATTTTCTCTCCCTCTCATTTGAGTGCATCAAATAAATTCCGTTATATTCTATCTCTCAAAATATTGCACTCAAACTAGAAAATATCTCTTTTGGAAATTATATCCAAATATAATTTCCTTTCAAAATTCCCTATTCAAATTCCTTCCAAATTCTAATCTCATCCAATTTCTATCATACAAACAACCTACAAAATTTAGAATTGATTTTTAAATTTAATTGGGCTAAAATCCCTTTGTCTCTTCCTTTTGGCCCATCTTCCTCTTCGGCCCAGCCCAGCCGAGCCGCCCCTTCCTCCTCCCGTGGGCGCTTCCAGGCGCCGCCATGCGCCGCTACTGCCGCCGTGCACAACTCAGCTACCGCCGCTGCCATATTGCCTTCGATGCCAAGCAATCGCCGCCAACGTCCTGCCGTCGCCGCTAAGGCATCGCCGCCGACGTCATCTGCCACCTCACGCCGCCGACGTCAGCCTCTGGAGCAAACCGACATCTCCAACCAATCACAAGCCACAGCCGGCGCCGTCGCCTTCCTTCTCCACGTCGCCGCCACCAAGACCAACTCTATCTTCTCCTCTACAACCGACCTTCACAACCGACGTCCGACGCCTATAAATAGAAGGCCAGCCCTCCCCTTTTCTCCACATATGAGCCGAGCTCCTCGAGCTCTCTCTCTCTCTCCTGTTATGTCTAGCCACCACCGGCCACTGTCGATCTCCCTCACCGGAGTGTTTCTGGCCAATCCCTTGCGCCATCAGGTTTGCCTCGACGAGGCAAACTCATTTTCCTAGTTTCCCCTTCCTTTCCTCTTCCGAAACCAACCATCACAGCCACCTCCTCTTGTTGCCGGAGCAAGCTCTTGCCTGCGCCGTTCCAGCCTCCTCTCTCACTTCCTCTGCCGACTGTCACCCTCCCCGGGTGCGCGTCGCTCGGGAACATGTTTTTCCGCCAACGTCGCAGCCTCTCAACCACCGGAGTATCGATGCCCCTCCTCTCCCTTCTCTCTGTTTGTTCGTGGAGAAAGAGAGAAGAAGCAGGAAGAAGGAAGAAGAAGGAAGAAGAAAGAGAGAAGAAAAAGAAAAAGGACAGCTACTGACAGGTGGGCCCCTACAGTACTATTTCACATTTTCTAGATTTGATTCAAAATCCAAACTTTAGAAGCCCATATCTCCTAAACCGTAGATCCGATTCCAGTCAAACTTGGACCTAAATTCATCTAAATTCAAACCCTACCTTTTGATACCAAATTTGCTATTTAAATATTTTATTTGAATTTCCTTGATTTATTTAAATGCCATTTGCCTTTCAAATATCTCCTGTTACTCCAAAATACCCGTTAGCCAGTAAAAAGCCGCCGATTGGAACTTTACGCCTTCTATGGAGACGTTCGTGGTCTATTGGCCCCGACATGGAACCATTGGTTGTAAAGCCCGGCATAAACCAAACCCAAGGTCGAAGTGCTGCTCCTGGCACCCCACGCCTTGATGCATATAGCGGTCGGAGCTTCACTATTCTATCGACCTCCACAGCACGCCACACAGTTAGCTCTCGGGCTCTGTGTGATCCTAGCCGCTCCGCCGCCACCCACGGTTGTCGGAGTAACACTTCCGCCCCACTAAATTAACCTGCACCTACCTCATATCCCTCTAGCCGTTATACTGTCCGTCAACACCGACTAGAGAAGACACCAAATCTAGTCGTTATACTATTCAACACTAGCATCGACTAGTACACAACCAAACCCTAGCTGACACCTTACTAGTTAAATCCCAGCCGTCATCCAAATTCCACACCCACCAGTATCACCTATCCACCATACTCTCAGCCACCTACTCTCCAACTACCTAGAACCTATACATAAAATATAGAGCCTAGCCGATATGTTGTCCTATCCCCAATTGGCTTAAATATAAGCGACATTTGTTGCTTGATCCCCTTTCTATCTTAGCCTCCAACCCTTTAGAACCCATACATGAAATATTAGCCAATAATCCCTATATCTTACAAAGGAGATATTTATACCCCAAACCCAGCCTTTCTTGCCCTTCATCGCTTTCTTGTTATTTTGTGACTTTTATTGAATTTGGTTCTTTCTCTTCTTTAGTAGAGTCTATTTTGGATGGCAGCCTGTGATATTTCGAGGATCGAATAATCAGGTTGCCTATCTTGGATTTATTTGCGTTGGAGCAAGGCAAGTTATTATTCCTCCCCTTTGAGCATAATAATCCTATATTCTATATCTCCAGTATCTTGTGCATTAGCCTTACATGATTTTGAATGCATAACTTGAACATATAGCAAACCAGATATATGCTAGATTTTGCTTAGCCATGCCTAGTTAGATTGCATAAAATATAATAAACTTAGATTGGAACAATACGGAAGAAATGGTTGATTTCCGGGTGGCTAGTACTGTTCCAACCGACATAAAATTGCCAAGTACATGTGAAGAACATACGAGTACGACCGCAATTCTCGTATGGGCATAGACCTAGCTGATTAAGTTATCTAGCAAAGGTGGTACCTCTGTATTGTGGTTCTTCTTAAGTCCTCGTGCAGGAGGCAAACTTACGCCGAGCAGGGCGATTGTAATATTTACCGAGGCGCAGGTAAATATTTGAGATAAATTGTGATATCACAAACTGTGTGTATTGTGAAAACCTTGTTGAGATGACGGGGGTCTCTCAACTAGTTCTCTCCAAAAACCTCGGGAACGCCAGAACTCCTTTCGCTGCTGATAACGTTACGTTTAGAGCGTATGAGGACTACAGTTCATGGAACAGGTACCACTAATGTTAGTAACTGAAAAGCTTTGCCATGACTAAGCTGATGAATATTAGCATGTCATGGATTGCGGGTAAAGCGTACATTTACTACAGTAAAGTATAAATGAATCTATTCGAATAGCCGTGCTCACAGATTTGAGCATTGGGACTCATATGGTATTTGGTTAGAAACTTAATTCCAAACTTTATTAAATACTGTTGCATTTAAAACATTCTAGGCTTTCTTCCTCTATATTCTTTGCTTTCTGCCAGTAAACCTAGATCTACTCAGATATTACCATTTCATGCATTCATTATTGAATATAATAGTTTGCTGAGTACGTTGTACTCACCCTTGCTTCAACCCCTTTTTCAGAGTCCAATTGATGTTCTTACCGAAGCTGGGAGTTCAATCATATAAGTTAGTCTCATTCTAACTTAGTTCTCAAGTATAGATTAGATAAATGGTTTAAGTCTATAATAAAACATTAGTGTTTAAATCCTTCTATAGCCTCTGCTGGACTAGTTAGCCACAATCTTGTAAATTCCCCTATTATTTTATGTAATAACATCTCCTTTGAAACCTTGACCAAATGTATGCAATGAAGAACCAGATTGTTTAACCTGTATCAATTTACTGATCCAGGGCTTGATACAGTCTAAACATGTCGGTTTCCGAATCATTAGTTTTGGGACCCGACATATTATGAAGAAGATGATAGCGGTTTTGACCCTCATTGGGACTGAGTTTTTCAGATTTTGCTGGAATGAAGTTATGAGGCTGCCATCTATTGAAGATTGCCCTGGGTGTAGTGATATTACAGAAAGTTCAAGCCGATCTTACAATTGAAGCAATCGGCTGTGGCAAACGCGGGTTCCTATTCATTAAAGGTTGGGCCCAGTAAACCAAGATCGTGACCAAGAGGACGATGAGGATAGGAAAACTCAATGGTATCCTTCTGGTATTTTTACAAAAAATCAGAAGAGAAGGGTTCAAAGGTTGAGGAACATGGGGCGCTTTCGGAGGTTGAGCAAGAAATCAACCATCGGCTGAAGAAAGCAAAGCCGAAGCAGGAGTGGCGTGTTAAGAATCAAGCTCCCACAGCCGATGAGGTGAAAAGATTGGCTAAGGGGAAGAGTGTTGTGACTGCATCGGTTAACATGGTTTTCACGTTACCTGCGGAATTCGGAGCTAAACAAGCCGATGTTGATGAAGTTGAGGAAGCTTCAGCTAGGTTGGTTTTGTCACCAGAGCAAACAGTTTTTGAGAAGCCGGAAGGGACAGAGAATCGGCATCTTAAGCCATTGTACATTAACGGTTATGTCAATGGGAAGCCGATGTCCAAGATGATGGTTGATGGTGGGGCTGCTGTGAATTTGATGCCATATGCTACATTTTGGAAGCTAGGCAGAAATGCTGAAGATCTCATCAAGATGAACATGGTTCTCAAGGATTTTGGTAGCAATCCATTAGAAATAAAAGGAGTTTTGAATGTGGAACTGACAGTCAGCAGCAAAACCGTCCCTACAACATTTTTTGTCATCGATGGGAAGGGTTCCTACAGCTTGCTGCTTGGAAGGGATTGGATTCATGCTAATTGTTGTATTCCTTCGACCATGCATCAATGCTTGATTCAATGGCAAGGCAAAAAGATTGAGATTGTGCCATCCGACAGGTCAGTTAACGTTGCCAGTGCCGATTTAGCTCTTTGGGAGATGGACGATATTGATTGCTTATCTGGAAAAGTTTGGGATGGAGATATTCTAAGAGTGTCCGATTGTGATATACAGCCAATTGAAGATGGAGAGCCCAAGTTATTATTTTGAGGGCGTCGTGGAGGGTTCAAACGTTTACACCAAGGACACAGTAGATGATCTCGATAACAAGCAAGGACAGGATTTCATGTCGGCCGATGATTTGGAAGAAATTGATATTGGACCAGGTGATAGACCAAGGCCGACATTCATCAGTAAGAACTTATCTCCAGAATTTAGAACCAAGTTGATAGAGCTCTTAAAAGAATACAAAGATTGCTTTGCTTGGGAGTATTACGAGATGCTAGGACTCAGCCGATCAATTGTTGAACATCGGCTACTTATCAAACCGGGTGTTAGACTGTACCAGCAGCCACCGAGAAGATGCAAAGCCGATATGCTCGAACCTGTTAAGGCTGAGATTAAACGATTGTATGATGCTGGTTTTATTCGTCCTTGTCGATATGTCGAGTGGGTTTCCAGCATAGTTCCAGTTATCAAGAACGGCAAAGTCAGGGTGTTCATTGATTTCTGAGACTTGAACAAAGCTACCCCAAAGGATGAGTATCCAATGCCAGTAGCCGACCAGCTGGTTTATGCTACTTCAGGGCACAAGATATTGAGTTTTATGGATGGTAATGCAGGGTACAATCAGAACTTTATGTCCGAAGAAGATATCCATAAGACTGCTTTCAGGTGTCCTGGTGCAATCGGCTTGTTTGAGTGGGTTGTGATGACTTTTGGCTTGAAAAGTGCCGGAGCTACATATCAAAGGGCCATGAACTACATTTACCATGATTTAATCGGCTGGTTGGTTGAAGTCTATATTGATGATGTGGTTGTTAAGTCCAAGGAAATTGCGGATCATATAGCCGATTTAAGGAAGGTTTTTGAGAGAACTAGGAAGTACGGCCTGAAGATGAATCCGACAAAGTGTGCTTTTGGTCTATCGGCTGGCCAATATTTAGGATTTCTTGTTCATGAAAGTGGGATTGAGATAACTCAGAGGAGTGTTAATGCGATCAAGAAGATTCAACCTCCGGAAGACAAGACAGAATTACAGGAGATGATCGGCAAGATAAATTTTGTTAGAAGGTTTATCTCTAACTTATCTGGGAGATTGGAGCCTTACACTGTTGTTGAGGTTGAAAGCCGATCAAAAATTTACTTGGGGGGCAGAGCAGCAGAAAGCTTTGGATAGTATTAAAGAATATCTTAGCTCTCCTCCAGTTTTGATTCCTCCACAAAAGGGAATACCTTTTAGATTATATCTATCGGCCGGAGAGAAGTCAATCGGCTCGGTCTTGATTCAGGAGCTTGAAGGAAAAGAAAGAGTTGTATTCTATTTAAGTCGCCGGCTCTTGGATGCAGAAACAAGATATTCTCCTGTGGAGAAGTTGTGCTTGTGCTTATATTTTTCTTATATGAGGTTAAGGCATTATCTATTGTCCAATGAATGCACCGTAATATGCAAAGCCGATGTGGTTAAGTACATGTTATCGGCTCCGATTTTGAAAGGAAGGATTGGAAAGTGGATATTTTCCTTGACGGAATTTGATCTTCGGTATGATCTACCGAAGGCGATCAAGGGGCAGACTATAGTCGATTTTATTGTTGATCATCGTGATGATTCAATCGGCTCGGTTGAGATTGTGCCTTGGACTTTGTTTTTCGATGGATCTGTGTGCACTCATGGTTGTGGTATCGGCTTGGTTACAATTTCCCCTCGGGGGCAAGTTTTGAGTTTTCTTACACTATTAAACCCTATGCGACCAACAATCAGGCTGAGTATGAAGCGGTTCTCAAAGGGTTGCAATTACTCAAGGAAGTTGAAGCCGATGCTGTTGAGATTATGGGTGATTCCTTGCTGGTGATTAGCCAATTGGCGGGAGAATACGAGTGCAAAAATGATACATTAATGGTTTACAATGAGAAGTGCCGAGAGTTGATGAACGAATTTCGGCTGGTGACTTTGAAGCATGTATCTCGAGAACAGAATGTTGAAGCTAATGATTTGGCCCAAGGGGCATCGGGATATAAGCCGATGATGAAGGATGTCAAAGTAGAAGTTGCCACATTAACAGCCGATGATTGGAGGTATGATGTGCATCATTATTTGCATAATCCATCTCGATCAGCTTCTCGGAAATTGCGTTATAAGGCTTTGAAGTGTACCTTGTTGGATGATTAGCTTTATTATCGAACGATTGATGGGGTGCTTAAATGTTTGAGTAACGAACAAGCCAAGGTTGCAATCGGCGAGCTGCATGAAGGAATTTGTGGAACTCATCAAAAGGCTCATAAGATGAAGTGGTTGCTTCGGCGTGCAGGATATTTTTGGCCGACAGTGTTGGAGGATTGTTTCAAATATTACAAAGGATGTCAAGATTGTCAAAAGTTTGGAGCAATTTAGAGAGCGCCAGCATCGGCTATGAATCCTATCATCAAACCATGGCCATTCAGAGGTTGGGGAATTGATATGATCGGTATGATTAATCCACCATCGAGCAAAGGACACATGTTTATATTGGTGGCGACCGATTACTTCACCAAATGGGTAGAGGCGATTTCTTTGAAGAAAGTTGATTCTGAGGATGCTATACAATTTGTTCAAGAACATATTATTTATCGATTTTGTATTCCTCAAACCATTACAACCGATCAGGGTTCGATCTTTGTGTCCGATGAGTTTGTTCAGTTTGCCGATAGCATTGGTATCAAGTTGTTGAATTCTTCACTATATTATGCACAAGCTAATTGGCAGGCCGAGGCATCTAACAAGAGTTTGATCAAATTGATTAAGAGAAAGATTTCCGATTATCCTCGGCAATGGCATACTCGATTGGCCGAAGCATTGTGGTCCTATCGGATGGCTTGTCACGGTTCGATCCAAGTTCCTCCTTATAAACTTGTTGATGGACATGAGGCTATTTTACCATGGGAAGTTAGAATCGGCTCACGAAGAATGGAGTTGCAAAATGAGTTAACAGCCGATGAGTATTATAATCTCATGGCCGATGAAAGGCAAGATTTAGTTCAATCTAGACTAAGAGCCCTTGCGAAGGTTACCAAGGATAAGGAACGTATCGCTCGCCATTACAACAAGAAAGTGGTGCCCAAGTCTTTTTCGGAAGGTGAACTTGTGTGGAAATTGATTTTGCCGATAGGAACTCGAGATAACAAATTCGGCAAGTGGTCACCAAATTGGGAAGGGCCGTTCCAAATCGATAAGGTTGTGTCTAAGGGAGCTTATATGTTGCAAGGGCTTGATGGAGAGGTTTATGGACGAGCGCTAAATGGCAAATACTTGAAGAAATATTACCCAAGCGTTTGGGTTAATGCATGATCGGCTGGTGTTGCCGATACATGATAGACGATGTGTTTACATCACCTTGAGATGGCCGATATGATTATATCGCCCTTAGTTGTTTTCATATTGTAATCGGTTGTGTCTTGCCGATATACAATGGCCGATATAGTAATATCGCCCTTAGCAGTTTTATTATCATAATCGGCTATGTTTTGCCGATGTATGACGGCCGATATGATTGTATCGCCCTTATTGGATTTCTGTGTGATTAACATAATCGGTTGTGTCCTTAGTCCAAGTTATAATTTTATCAATGCCTTCGTCATTGCAAAATTAGGGGGGCACATATATACAAAATTGAGGAAAACAGAGAAAATTTTTGAGCAAATTCAGAAGTTATATTAATCGGCACAAAGGATTATCAAGACAAGTTAAATAAAAGTACCAGAGTATCTTAGCTGTTTACAAAAATTTCCTAAGGTCTATTACACAGAAAATCACTGGGACAGATAGCGCTGGATAGCCGATATAGCTCTTTGCCTAATTTGTTGTACTTCTTCAATAGCTTGGGCATCTTGAGTATCGGTTCTAGGGATGACTTTTAAGGACTTGGTCATATCAGCGACATTCTTAATAGCCGATTTCATCCTTGTCTTCTGTTCTTCAACAGCTTGCGGGAGATCGGCTAGCTTTTTGTGTTCTAGATCCAGTTCGGCGTTGCATTCTTGAAGTTGTGCCAAGAGCTCAATCTTACGAGCTTCAAGCTGTAAAATCAAAGGTGTTTTTGGTTATTATTCTATGATGAACAATTGGGCATTGGAGATTATTGGTTTTGTTATTTGGAATTTATTCACGAAGTGGTTTTGGAGATGATTGGATTTCACAGGTGAATCTATAGGTTATCATTTTATGTGTCCGGTCAGACCAGGCAGGTGTTGCCGGTCAGACCGGCGGTGATCGAGCGGTCGAACCGGCCAGCCCGCGGTATGACCGGCCGACGCTGTGTCGGTGTCGGTTTCGGGTTGTTTATTTGGATATCCGTGATTATTTCATGATTATGGCTTCTAGATGGATACTATACGTATGTAATACTATTGTTTGCTGCTAATGAGTCAAGTTGGAGATAGCTTGGTCTCGGAATATGGTTTCTTTGTTTGCTCCACGTGTAGGTGACTTGATGTCTCGGGAGAGTATTTGCGGTGATGGACCGGGAGTCGGCTTGGGGATAAGACGACGTCCGTGGTGGTCAGAGATCATGCGGGATACTAAGGCTAGAGTTGATGCACATGGTTGATGGAGATTCCATATGGCATACGATGGAGTTATTGTGTGCGTATGGGATGTGGAGTCGAATTTGGAAGGAGTCCAAATTTGGTACGATTGGTTCTGTAAAGTTTCTTTCTTGTACTAGAGGGTTTCCTAAGGTGTTTAGGACTCCTAGTATGAGTTTGGTTCGTGGCTTTGGGCTGCCTACCTCATGTATAAATAGAGGGGGAGCGTGAGGCTTCCCGGTATCGCTTTAGAGAGCAATTGAGTTGAGTTTTGAATTAGGGTTTCGAGTTTAGTCGAAATTTTTGTAAGGAGTGTTGTTGGTGCACTTTATAAACACAGAGAGAAGAAATAAAGTTGTCATCCACTTTAAGAGTTCTTCGATTTGTGTTTCACCGAGTTTCGGTGGTCCAACCGGCGACATACCGACGGTTAGACCAGTGGCATCGCGGCGGTCCGATTGGCGGAAGGACGGCGGTCAGATCGGCGGCGGCGACAGGCGCGGCAGGCGACATCGATGGTCAGACCGGGTGATCTATACCGGTCAGACCGACGGCATCCACTTGGTCAGACCGGTAGATCAATCTCGGTCAGACCGATCTCCATCGAATTCGAGGGTAACTTTTATTTTCGCTAAAAGTTTTCGGTTTTTGGGTATACCAACCATTCACTCCCCTCTTGTTGGCTTAGTTCTTGCTATTTGATCCTACAAGTGGTATCAGAGCCAGGCTAGGTTAACATCTCTGGCCCGATGGACACGTGTGAAGGCCTGATGGACCTTGGGTGCCTGCGGGGCCCGCATACCTGATGGACCGTGGGCCGGTGGGGCCCGGATACGGTGAAGGGGCGGTGAAGGGCTAAGGGACACTAATGTGTGAAGCGGAGATTGTTGAATAGTCCCACATTGGTTGTGGAAGGGCAAAGAACCTAAGATATAAGTGGGGGAGCCCCTCACCTCAATGGCTAGCTTTTGGGGTGGGAAAGGCCCTTTACGATCCTACAATTGGTATCAGAGCCATGTTTTCTTCTTTGGATTTTTATCGATCTAGAGTTTTTGCCATGGCTACTCCCGCTCGTTTTTCAACTAAGCCTCATGTTTTCGATGGAACGGATTTTTCTCATTGGTGTAGTAGGATGCAATCTTACATCATGGCTGAAGATTATGATATTTGGAGAAAAGTTTCTCATGCTTATGTGATTCCTGAAGCTATTAATACTGCTGCTGAAAAAACTGCTTTTGAACAAAATTGCAAAGCTCACAACATTCTTTTGAGTGGTATTTCTCGTTCGGATTATGATCGTGTTGCTCATCTTCAAACTGCTAATGAGATTTGGGTTGCTTTAAGTAATTTTCATCAAGGAACAAATAACATTAAAGAGCTTCGTCGAGATGTTTTTAAAAAGGAGTACATTAAATTTGAGATGAAACCTGGAGAAGCTTTGGATGACTATCTTTCTAGGTTTAACAAAATTTTGAGTGATCTTAGATCTGTTGATTCTTCTTATGATGCTAATTATCCACAATCTGAGATTTCTCGTCACTTTTTGAATGGTCTCGATATGTCTATTTGGGAGATGAAAGTTACATCTATTCAGGAGTCTGTTAATATGTCTACTTTGACTTTGGATTCACTTTACACCAAATTGAAAACAAATGAGATGAATGTTCTTTCTCGAAAAGCTGATTCTAAGTCTAGTGCTTTGGTTTCTTCTACTTCTTCTTCTGTTGTTGATGCTTCTTCATCTATGCCTTCTTTTCTTGCTGCTTTTAATGCCACATCCGATGATCAACTCAAACAAATCGAGGAGGAGGATTTGGCTTTGGTCGCTAACCGTATTGCTCGAGCTATGATAATGCTAGGAACTGGAAAAGAGGTGGTCCAAATCGGTGCTTTGAATGTGGTTCAATTGATCATCTTCGTTCGCATTGTCCTAAGCTTGGGAGAGGCAAAAGAGAAGACAAAGATGGTGAGAAGACAAGCAACAACAAGCCCTACAACAACAGGTCGAAGAGTTCATCCCAAGGGAAGAAGATGGAGAATCTCAGGAAGGCTTTTCAACAAGTTTGTGCTGCTTTCGAGCCACTAAGTGATGTAGATGGTGAAAGTGGAGATGATGATAAGAGGAAGAACATCTCCGATGTTTGCTTCATGGCGCGTGGTGAATCTGACATAGAGTTTGAAGATAATGAGGTAAGTGCGTTTGAGGAAGCTATTAATATTTTGAGTGAAAAAAATAAGAAGTGTGAGAAGATATATAGAAAACAGGAATTTATCATTGAATCTGTTAAATCTGAAGTTGCTAGATTAAAATCTCTTATTCGTAATGATGATGATTGCTCAAATTGTGAGGTTTTAATGAATGAGATTTCAAAAATTAGAGATATTAATGCTGCACATGATTTGAAAAATAGATCTTCTCTTGCTTGAGTTTTGCCTTGCGTACACGCACATTGGATGAGTTGATTTTAACTAAAAAGTTGTTGCAAAAATATCAAATTGCTTTTCATGCTAGTTTGATGTTTAACATGATTTCTGCTAAAAAGTTGAAACAACCTCATGATGTTTTGGATTGCTCAGCATGTAATTTGAATAAGATGAAACTAAAAGATGCTTTAGGTCGTGTTGAGTACATAGAAGATGTTGTGAAAAACAATGAAGTGGTTTTCTTGCCCCAAATGTCGTAGAAGCAAAGGTGTCATGGTAGATTGTGAAAATTGTGCTAATTTGGAAAAATAGGTTTCTTATTTGGAAAAATTCTTTGCAAAGATTTTGTGATGGTAAAAAGAACCTCAACATGATTTTGGATCAATCTAAGGTTAGCACACATAACCTTGGTTTAGGTTTTGATCCTTATGCTCATAATTCTAGACATCCTCCTGTTGTGTTAGGTGTTGGTGCTAGAAGTGGTGAGATTTTGATTAAACATGATACTAATAAAATTGTGTTTAAATCTGCTGGTATCATGTCTACCATGAATGCATCTTCTTCAAAATCCAATGTTGTGCATGCAAAACCTCCTGTTGCTGCTTGTGTTGCTAAATCTTCTAATGCTAACAATGTGTCTAAACAACGTGAAAAATATACTTGTTCTTTTTGTGGTAAAGATGGACATATTGTTGATTTTTGTTTCAGATTAGCTCATAAACAGAAAAAGGAGAGAGAGATTGCTTTTGCAAAATCAAAGTGGCAAAAATCTGGTTTTCCCTCGAGGAAACCGGTCAGACCGCAGTGGGTCCCGCGGTCAGATCGGCGACCGGTCGGACCGGCTGAACAGCCTCGGTCAGATCGACCACCGGTCAGACCGGCGGTGAAGCCTCGGTCAGACCGGCCCCCGGTGTCACGTCCCAAAACGACCTTAAAATATACCCTTTAAATTATGTCTAGAATAATTAAAATCCTTGTGAAAGCCTCCAAAAATTAAAATGTGCGAAGTTAAAAGTCAAATAAGGCTTGAAGGATTTTTGTATATTTCCTAAAAGCCTAAAATGTGTAAATAAATTTTAGTGGAATTTTCAGAGCACAAATAATAATTATTAAGAAATAAACAAAGTTGAAAAAGTTTTATAAAAAGAAAAACCCTAAAAACCTCCTTCCCTCTCTCTGGGCCGAATTCGGCCCATCTCCCTCCCCCTCTCTCTCCTCTCCCCGCGGCCCACTCGGCCTCTCCCCGCGCACGCGCCGCTGACGGGCGGGCCCGCCAGCCACCCTCGCTGATGGGTGGGGCCCACCCGTCATCCCCTTCCTCCCGCCGCTCCTGCCGCCCCGCCCGCGCCTAGCACCGCCACCGCTGCGAATCCCACCGCCCCCGATCGTTCCCGTGTGCAATTAAGTGGGAGGAAATATTCCCCGTGATCCCCTCTCCCTTTCCCTCCATTTTCCCCTCGCTCTCTCTCTAATTCGGATGGAAACCCCTCCCCTAATCTCGCCAGCGCCATTAATGGCGGCCGGATCCCGCGCGCCGGTTTCCTTCCCCGCCGGCCGCCCCCTCTCACTCGCAACCCTATTTAAACCCTCTCCGCACCTCCCTCGCCCGTTTCCGCCACTCGCCGCCCTTTCTCCCCGCCGGAATCGAGCTCGCGCCGTCATCCTCTCTCTCCGCCGTCGCCGTCGACCTCCAGCCGGCCCTCTCCACTCGCCAGGACCATCTCCCGCCTCGGCGTCGTCTCCTCCGGCTTTGCCGCACCGCCGCCGACCCCGTCCACCATCTCGCCGACCTCGCCGACCGCCGGAACGCCGCCGTTCCCGTCCACCCGAGCCGCGCCACCGTCTCCCTCCACTCCGGCCGCCTCCTTTGCCGTTGCCGTCGACCCGGGGTGAGCCGTGGACCGCCGCCTCTTTTCCCCCTTCCATTCCCCTCTCTTGGCCGCCGCTCCACCGTGCCTATGGCCGTCGCCGGCGACCATAGGGGCGCGGGAACGCCGCCTCCTGTCGCGTCCCAAAACGACTCTAAAATACATCCTCGAAATTATGCCTAGAATAATTAAAATCCGTGTGAAAGCCTCCAACAATTAAAATGTGCAAAGTTAAAAGTCGAATAAGGCTTGGAGGATTTTTGTATATTTCCTAAAAGCCTAAAATGCGTAAATAAATTTTAGTGGAATTTTCAGAGCACAAATAATAATTATTAAGAAATAAACAAAGTTAAAAAGGTTTTACAAAAAGAAAAACCCTAAAAAGTCCTTTTTTCCCCCCTCCCCCTCTTGGGCCGGCTCGGCCCACCTCCCTCCCTCTCTCTCCTCTCCCCCGCGGCCCAATCGGCCTCCTCCCCGCGCGCGTGCCGCTGACGGGCGGGCCCGCCCGCCACCCTCGCTGACGGGTGGGGCCCACCCGTCATCCCCTGCCTCCCGCCGCTCCCGCCGCCTTGCCCGTGCCCTAGCGCCGCCGCCGCCGCGAATCCCGCCGCCTCCCGCCGTCCCCGCGCGCAATAAAGAGGGGGAAATCACTCCCCGTGATTCCCTCTCCCTTTCCCCCCTTTTTTCCCTCTCTCTCTCCCGTTCAAACGGGCGGATTTGCCCCCGCAAATCTCGCCGGCGCCATTGATGGAGACCGAGAGCGCCGCGCCGGTTTCCTTCTCCTCCGGCCGCCCTCTCTCACTCCCAACCCTATATAAACACTCCCCGTGCCTCCCTCCGCCGTTTCCGCCACTCGCCGCTCTCTCTCCCCGTCGGAATCGAGCTCGTGCCGTCGCTCTCTCTCTCCGCCGTCGCCGCCGAGCTCCGGTCCGCCGCCGTCGTCGCCCCGGACCTTCTCCCGTTTCGGCGTCGCCTTCTTCGGGTTCGCCGCGACCTCGCCGACCTCGTCCACCTCTCCGTTTCGGTCGCCGATCGCCGGAACGCCGCCGTCCCCGACTACCCGAGCCGCGCCGCCGCCTTCCTCCGCTCCGGTCGCCGTTCCCGTCGTCGCCGTCGACCCGGGGTGAGCCGTAGACCGCCGTTTCGCTTCCCCCTTCCCTCCCCTCTCTCGGGCGCCGCTCCGCCGCGCCGGTGGTCACCGGCGGCGACCATCGGGGCGCGGGTGCGCCGCCTCCCATCGGCTGTGCCGGCGTGGCCGCCTTCGGGAGCGTCCCGCGGCTGCCATGTGGGGCCCGGCCGTCAGCCGCCCACGCCCTCGGGTGCGGCTGACGCGTGGGGCCCACGGCGCCGGCCGGTGTGAGCCGCGTGCACCCGGTCCACCGTGGACCGTGGGGCTGCCGCGTGGGCCCCACTCCCGTGGACCCGGTCCGCGCGCCCTTTCCCCTCGGCTGACGCAATAAATCCGATTTTAAATTAAAATTTAAATGAAGAAATTCGCAAATATTCAATTAAAGAGCATATAAACTTCAAATGGCTATAACTTGGCCATTTGAACTCGGAATTGGACCGTTCAAGTCTCTAATTTTTCCTTAAGAAGTCAAGAACCCATTTTTGTGCTTTGTTTCTGCTTGTTATATGGAGTTTATTAGAGTAAAAGCCTTTTCTTTTCCGTTGGTCGTGTAGACGCTATAGCTTCGGAAGATCCGCTCTTCGTGGAAGTTGAAGCCGACGTTTGGGAAAGCGAGCAAGGCAAGTCACATCATCTTTGAGCATATTGAATCCCAGTGTCACGACCGGAAATAACCCAACGGGCGTTCCTTACGTGCGTGCATTAATCCTTGTCCCAGGAGGCAAGGTACACCAAAAGTTGATACAATTCAGAGTTTAACAAGCGGAAGCGTAAATAGTTAATTTATTACATGGGCAGCGAAGGCCCAGCACACGCAAAGACAAACGAGAAACAGCGGAAGACTAGGGCGACGACCACAGGCACTTGATGGCATGCACGAGCTAGACACCAAAGCCTTCATCCTCCAGGAACTCCTCTTCTAGGTTTGGGAAAAATTGAGCAAGACTGAGTACCACCACCGTACTCAACAAGACACACCCACAAGTGCAGAATAAATGCAAGGGAGTACAAAGGAGTTATAATATAAAGGGTTAGGGTTGCAGTAAACAGCATTTAAAGATATTTAGTTGCCCAAAGCTATTTTGTAAACACGATTCTAGAACTATACAATATTATTTATCAAGGCCGTGAACCCACACGAACCTGCCTTAACCCAAGGCCTACGATGATTCAGACCAAACTGGCAACCCGACCCTGGGTCCCAGCTCGTCCCAAGCCAACCCAGGCCAACCATTCCACATTTTACTTGTTAAGCAGGTTTTAAGAATTAAAACACTAACTTGGGTACATTGCTCGGCTTGCCCATAACCGAGGGCGCGGCTATTCGAATAGATTATACTCTGATCAGAGGTGTACATCTTTACCCACAAGACACATCTTCCTCACGTGTAACCACGTGCCACATACCACCACGGTATACAGACGGAAGACGTGACATAGTTTGCAACCCATCCTAGCCATAGACAAGAGTACCGACCCAATCCCACCTACGGCCGGAACTCCCGGGACAGGTAGGCAGGACTGAGCCCCTAGCAGCAGGACACCGGCCCTGTGCCATGACATCTCGACTACCGAACCGCAGCCCGTGTAGCCTTCATTTGTCCTAGAGATGTCCATCGACCCCCGACTTCGTCCATCTCTAATCCGTGTACTTTTGTTTATAACCAGACTGAGCCACAAACTAAGCCTTACCCACTAGACATGTGGAAGTACGGTAGTGCTTTGCAACAGAGGTGCTACTATCAAAACCATGCACCCCGAGCCCAGCCTAAAACCATTTTGGGGATTTTGAATAGAAGGAGCGGTGTGAAGCCAATTCCACAATAACCAAACCATTCCAAAGTGTCCAGGTGATATGAATATTCCCAAAGTCTAGAGTTGTAAAACCACCTAATGTTACCTAATTAAAGCGAAGCATCTACCTAAAATCATACTAGTGGTACCATGAGTAGAGTGTCCACTAGTTGGGGTTTTGTTGGTTCTAGGGTGAACAAGGTAATAATAACAATAACAATAATAATAAGGTCATAACAAAGGTAAATAGGCATGGCTAAATAAAACAGTGATGACGCGGGAATTTAAATAAAGCGATAATGCAATAAGTTAAATCAACATAATTTTACAAACTAGGATTCAATATGTTCAAAGATGATGTGACTTGCCTTGCTCGCTTTCCCAAACGCCGGCTTCAACTTCCACGAAGAGCGGATCTTCCGAAGCTGCAGCGTCTACACGACCAACGGAAAAGAAAAGGCTTTTACTCTACTAAACTCCATATAACAAACCAAAATAAAGCACAAAAATGGGTTCTTGGCTTCTTAAGGAAAAATTAGAGACTTGAACGGTCCAATTCCGAGTTCAAATGGCCAAGTTATGGTCATTTGAAGTTTATATGCTCTTTAAATGGATATTTGTGAATTTCTTCATTTAAATTTTAATTTAAAATCGGATTTATTGCGTCAGCCGGGAGAGAGGAGCGCGCGGACCGGGTCCATGGGAGTGGGGCCCATGCGGCAGCCTCACGGTCGACGGTGGACCGGGTGCACGCGGCTTACGCCGGCCGGCGCCGTGGGTCCCACGCGTCAGCCGCACCCGAGGGCGCGGGCGGCTGACGGCCGGGCCCCACATGGCAGCCGCGGGGCGCGCCCGAAGGCGTCCACGCCGGCACAGCCGACGGGAGGCGGCGCGCCCGCGCCCCGATGGTCGCCGCCGGCGACAACCGGCGCGGCGGAGCGGCGCCCGAGAGAGGGGAGGGAAGGGGGAAGCGAAACGGCGGTCCACGGCTCACCCCGGGTCGACGGCGACAACGGAAACGGCGACCGAAGCAGAGAGAGGCGGCGGCGCGGCTCGGGTCGACGGGGACGGCGGCGTTCCGGCGGTCGGCGGGCGAAACGGGGGGGGGGGGGTGGACGAGGTCGGCGAGGTCGCGGCGGAGCCGAAGGAGGCGACGCCGAAACGGGAGAGGGTCCGGGGCGACGACGGCGGTGGACCGGAGCTCGGCGGCGACGGCGGAGAGAGAGAACGACGGCGCGAGCTCGATTCCGACGGGGAGAGAGAGCGGCGAGTGGCGGAAACGGTGGAGGGAGGCACGGGGAGCGTTTAAATAGTGTTGGGAGGGGGAGGGAAAAGGAATCCCCTGAATTTCTATAGGGACGGCAGGACTATAATACTTTGCTGTCATAACCCCTCCAGGGGTGGTGATGAGCAGAGGGTTCCTAAGCCTTTCTATCCCCAACTGATTTCTCCCCACGAATGGCACAGATATAAACGAGTGGGAAGCTCCAGAGTCGAACAAAATGGTAGCAGGGATGGAATGAATGAGGAACGTACCAACGATGACGTCTGGAGTTGTCAGCACGTCCTCGGCCGTCACATGGTTCACCCATCCCCGAATGACATCCTTCCCACCGTTGTTGGAGCGGGGAGGCGCTTGGCCTTGCTGACGCCTCGGCTTTGGGCATTTATCCGCAAAGTGCCCGGGCTCGAAGCAGTTGAAGCACAGATGCTGCGGACCTGAAGCGTCCCTGCGGCCTTGGCCAGGCTGCACAGTTGGCGTAGGAGGACGAGGCGCACGAGTCCCTTGCTGACTCTGCTGTTGCTGCGGTTGTGGGACGCGCACCACGAATTGAGGTCGAGGCGCGGAGCGAGGTTGCTGCTGTTATTGTTGCTGCTGCGAGGAGGATCCCCCTGGATAGGGATTGGTGTAGCGGACCCTTTGGTTAGCACCCTGTTGGTTGCGGCAATTCGCCAAGCGGCGCTTGTGCGACTCCAGTTCCTTGTGCTTGGCTTCCAAGCGGATGCTCTTGTCCACCAGACGTTGGAAATCCGGATAGTCCCCGGAGACTAGACGGACGGACAGCTCAGGGTCCATTCTTGCCAAGTACTTCTCTTGCTTCTCCTCATCTTCCCGCACATCCTCCGGGGCGTAACGGGCCAGGTTGTTGAACTCATGCAAATACTCCATCACGGAGCGGTTGCCTTGCTTCAACTCTCAGAATTCTCTTTTCTTAAGGGCCACGACTCCGGCGGGCACATGGGTTCTCCGGAAAGCGGCGGTGAAACGGGCCCAAGTAATAGGTTGCCCCTCTGGCTGCGTAGCCTGGAAATGGTCCCACCATAGAGATGCGGGCCCCTGCAGCTGGTGGGCGGCGAAGATGACTTTCTCCTCATCGCTGCACTGCACAGTGTCTAGCTTTTTCCCCACGGCATGCAACCAATCCAACGCATCCATGGGGTTGTTGGAGCTAGAGAAGGTAGGTGGGCGGATGCGGAGGAACTCGGCGAGTTTAGAGTGTTGTGGGGGTGGTGGTGGAGCATTATGTTGTGGCGGATTTTGGATGTGGTGGAGGAAAGCAGTCATCATGTTGGCCTGCTGGGCGAGGATTTGGGTGAGAATGGCGTTGGTATGTGGTGGTGGTGGTGGAGGCGGAGGAGGAGGTGGAGGTGGGCTGCCCTGGTGGTGGTGGTTGCTGCCTTCAGGTTGGTTGCCATCACCGGTGTTAGCACTTCTCCTGGTCGTCACCATCTGAAAACCCCACACAGAACCAGCAAACAGAGAGAGCTGACAATTAAAGCTAACCACCCACGACTACCATAATTCTTGAATTTATTACTGCTATTAAATTGGTTCATTAAAGTTCAAGTTGCTTAGGCAAATAAAATAAAGATAGGCTCCGACACAGTTATACCACACACCGGCATAACCATGCCCCACACAACCCAACAAGAAGACAAACGAGAAAGAACACACGCGCAAGCCTACTAACTCCTCGTCTACCGCTGCGACGGGCCAGCACGGAAGGTGAGCAACAGCGCATCCTCCGTGCTACCAACGCCGGAGGCTTCCCCCTCCTGGGGAACCACGGGCGCGGGCTCGGCACGAGGGGTCTCGACGAAGCAAGTCCACGCCAGGGACTGACGAACAAGCTCGGGCCTGGAGGTGCTCTTGCGGGCGGTGATCTTCTGGCTGCGGCAGACACGGCGACGCTTGGGGTGGCAGACCTCTCCCTGGGCGATCTTGAGCTGATGCAGCTGCGCCTCCACTGCGTCTAGGTCCTTCTTGAGCTGCAGATTCTCTTGACGCAGCTCCAGGATCTTCATGTTGTTCTCGACCATCCCACGGCGCACCATCTGATGGAAGTCGATACGAGCCGCGTCGTACGCCTCCACCATGCGCCCCAGGTGCACGAGGGTAGCGTCATCCTCCGAGCTAGCATCCCGGAAGGTGGCGTAGTCGCGGGCTCCTCCGCGGCGAGGGTGGTAGCGGTAGGGCGAGTGCTGCAACTCGTCCGGGTATCGCTGGTGAAGAGTGCCGATGGCGAGGAGAGCGGCGCTCTGGCAAGCGGCGGGGAAAGAATCTCCACCCGCGGTGACTGCCAGCGAAGTCCGCTCGGGAGAGCCAGAGAGGATCACTGCAGTGACCTCCCAACCAGCGTGGGGCTCTGCATCGTCACCCTCCTGCTCCGGAAGCGGCCTGGCCTGGTAGTCCACTCCATGTGGATACCCCAGGACCACGCACATGCCCCGCAGCTCCAAGACGAAGCCAGTCATGTCCAAACCACGACGGCTGACGCTGCCGGCCATCTACAAACAAAAACAGAAAGAAAAAACCACATTTTAAAGGTCAGATTTTGGCGATAAATGAAGCAGCAAGACAGAGAGAGACTAGACAGTTTTCACAAATAACAAAGGATTTTTATTTTTGAAAATATTGCTAAGGCTTGGGATCTACGGCTCGTCCTAGGGTCAAGGGGGCTCTGATACCAACTTGTCACGACCGGAAATAACCCAACGGGCATTCCTTACGTGCGTGCATTAATCCTTGTCCCAGGAGGCAAGGTACACCAAAAGTTGATACAATTCAGAGTTTAACAAGCGGAAGCGTAAATAGTTAATTTATTACATGGGCAGCGAAGGCCCAGCACACGCAAAGACAAACGAGAAACAGCGGAAGACTAGGGCGACGACCACAGGCACTTGACGGCAGGCACGAGCTAGACACCAAAGCCTTCATCCTCTAGGAACTCCTCTTCTAGGTTTGGGAAAAATTGAGCAAGACTGAGTACAACCACCGTACTCAACAAGACACACCCACAAGTGCAGAATAAATGCAAGGGAGTACAAAGGAGTTATAATATAAAGGGTTAGGGTTGCAGTAAACAGCATTTAAAGATATTTAGTTGCCCAAAGCTATTTTGTAAACACGATTCTAGAACTATACAATATTATTTATCAAGGCCGTGAACCCACACGAACCTGCCTTAACCCAAGGCCTACGATGATTCAGACCGAACTGGCAACCCGACCCTGGGTCCCAGCTCGTCCCAAGCCAACCCAGGCCAACCATTCCACATTTTACTTGTTAAGCAGGTTTTAAGAATTAAAACACTAACTTGGGTACATTGCTCGGCTTGCCCATAACCGAGGGCGCGGCTATTCGAATAGATTATACTCTGATCAGAGGTGTACATCTTTACCCACAAGACACATCTTCCTCACGTGTAACCACGTGCCACATACCACCACGGTATACAGACGGAAGACGTGACATAGTTTCCAACCCATCCTAGCCATAGACAAGAGTACCGACCCAATCCCACCTACGGCCGGAACTCCCGGGACAGGTAGGCAGGACTGAGCCCCTAGCAGCAGGACACCGGCCCTGTGCCATGACATCTCGACTACCGAACCGCAGCCCGTGTAGCCTTCATTTGTCCTAGAGATGTCCATCGACCCCCGACTTCGTCCATCTCTAATCCGTGTACTTTTGTTTATAACCAGACTGAGCCACAAACTAAGCCTTACCCACTAGACATGTGGAAGTACGGTAGTGCTTTGCAACAGAGGCCCGAAGACCGGTCCTTATATGGCCGAGGTGCTACTATCAAAACCATGCACGCCGAGCCCAGCCTAAAACCATTTTGGGGATTTTGAAAAGAAGGAGCGGTGTGAAGCCAATTCCACAATAACCAAACCATTCCAAAGTGTCCAGGTGATATGAATATTCCCAAAGTCTAGAGTTATAAAACCACCTAATGTTACCTAATTAAAGCGAAGCATCTACCTTAAATCATACTAGTGGTACCATTAGTAGAGTGTCCACTAGTTGGGGTTTTGTTGGTTCTAGGGTGAACAAGGTAATAATAACAATAACAATAATAATAAGGTCATAACAAAGGTAAATAGGCATGGCTAAATAAAACAGTGATAACGCGGAATTTAAATAAAGCGATAATGCAATAAGTTAAATCAACATAATTTTACAAACTGGGATTCAATATGTTCAAAGATGATGTGACTTGCCTTGCTCGCTTTCCCAAACGCCGGCTTCAACTTCCACGAAGAGCGGATCTTCCGAAGCTGCAGCGTCTACACGACCAACGGAAAAGAAAAGGCTTTTACTCTACTAAACTCCATATAACAAACCGAAATAAAGCACAAAAATGGGTTCTTGGCTTCTTAAGGAAAAATTAGAGACTTGAACGGTCCAATTCTGAGTTCAAATGGCCAAGTTATGGTCATTTGAAGTTTATATGCTCTTTAAATGGATATTTGCGAATTTCTTCATTTAAATTTTAATTTAAAATCAGATTTATTGCGTCAGCCGGGAGAGAGGAGCGCGCGGACCGGGTCCACGGGAGTGGGGCCCACGCGGCAGCCTCATGGTCCACGGTGGACCGGGTGCACGCGGCTTACGCCGGTCGGCGCCGTGGGTCCCACGCATCAGCCGCACCCGAGGGCGCGGGCGGCTGACGGCCGGGCCCCACATGGCAGCCGCGGGGCGCGCCCGAAGGCGGCCACGCCGGCACAGCCGACGGGAGGCGGCGCGCCCGCGCCCCGATGGTCGCCGCCGGCGACCACCGGCGCGGCGGAGCGGCGCCCGAGAGAGGGGAGGGAAGGGGGAAGCGAAACGGCGGTCCACGGCTCACCCCGGGTCGACGGCGACAACGGAAACGGCGACCGAAGCGGAGAGAGGCGGCGGCGCGGCTCGGGTCGACGGGGACGGCGGCGTTCCGGCGGTCGGCGGTCGAAACGGGGGGGGGGGGTGGATGAGGTCGGCGAGGTCGCGGCGGAGCCGAAGGAGGCGACGCCGAAACGGGAGAGGGTCCGGGGCGACGACGGCGGCGGACCGGAGCTCGGCGGCGACGGCGGAGAGAGAGAACGACGGCGCGAGCTCGATTCCGACGGGGAGAGAGAGCGGCGAGTGGCGGAAACGGTGGAGGGAGGCACGGGGAGCGTTTAAATAGTGTTGGGAGGGGGAGAGAACGGCCGGATGAGGGTGAATCGGCCGCGGAAGATCCGGCCGCCATTGATGCACCGGCGAAGTTTGCTGGAGTGTTTCCAAACGAATCCGAGGGAGAGAGAGAGAGAGGGAAAAGTGGGGGGAAAGGGAGAGGGAATCACGGGGAGTGATTTCCCCCTCTTTATTGCGCGCGGGGGCGGCGGGATGCGGCGGAATCCGCGGCGGCGGCGGCGCTAGGGCACGGGCGAGGCGGCGGTTGCGGCGCGAGGTAGGGGATGACGGGTGGGCCCCACCCGTCAGCGAGGGTGGCGGGCGGGCCCGCCCGTCAGCGGCGCGCGCGCGGGGGAAGGCCGGATGGGCCGCGGGGGAGAGGAGAGAGAGGGAGGGAGCTAGGCCGAGCCGGCCCAAGAGGGGGAAGGGGGAAAAAGACTTTTTAGGGTTTTTTTCTTTTAATAAAACCTTTTTAACTTTGTTTATTTCTTCTTAATTATTATTTGTGCTCTGAAAATTCCACTAAAATTTATTTACGCATTTTAGGCTTTTAGGAAATATACAAAAATCCTCCAAGCCTTATTCGACTTTTAACTTTGCACATTTTTATTGTTGGAGGCTTTCACATGGATTTTACTTATTCTATGCACAATTTTGAGGATGTATTTTAGAGTCGTTTTGGGACGCGACACCCAGTTTATAAAATTATGTTGCTTTAAATTATTGCATTATCGCTTTATTTAAATTCCCGCGTTATCACTGTTTTATCTAGCCATGCCTATTTACCTTTGTTATGACCTTATTATTATTGTTATTGTTATTATTACCTTGTTCACCCTAGATTAAACAAAACCCCAACTAGTGGACACTCTTCTCATGGTACCACTAGCATGATTTTAGGTAGATGCTTCGCTATTTTAATTAGGTAACACTAGGTGGTTTTTCAACTCTAGACTTTGGGAATATTCATATCACCTGGACACTTTGGAATGGTTTGGTTATTGTGGAATTGGCTTCACACCGCTCCTTCTATTCAAAATCCCCAAAATGGTTTTAGGCTGGGCTTGGGGTGCGTGGTTTTGATAGTAGCACCTCGGCCATATAAGGACCGGTCTTCGGGCCTCTGTTGCAAAGCACTACCGTACTTCCACATGTCTAGTGGGTAAGGCTTAGTTTGTGGCTCAGTCTGGTTATAAACAAAAGTACACGGATGGAGATGGAAGAAGTCGGGGGTCGATGGACATCACTAGGACAAATGAAGGCTACACGAGCTGCGGCCCGGTAGTCGAGATGTCATGGCACAGGGCCGGTGTCCTGCTGCTAGGGGCTCAGTCCTGCCTGCCTGTCCCGGGGGTTCCGGCCGTAGGTGGGATTGAGTCGGTACTCTTGTCTATGGCTAGGATGGGTTGGAAACTATGTCACGTCTTCCGTCTGTACACCGTGGTGGTATGTGGCACGTGGTTGCACGTGAGGAAGATGTGTCTTGTGGGTAAAGATGTACACCTCTGATCAGAGTATAATCTATTCGAATAGCCGCGCCCTCGGTTATGGGCAAGCCGAGCAATGTACCCAAGTTAGTGTTTTAATTCTTAAAACCTGCTTAACAACTAAACTGTGGAATGGTTGGCCTGGGTTGGCTTGGGACGAGCTGGGACCCAGGGTCGGGTTGCCAGTTCGGTCTGAATCATCGTAGGCCTTGGGTTAAGGCAGGTTCGTGTGGGTTCACGGCCTTGATAAATAATATTGTATAGTTCTAGAATCGTGTCTACAAAATAGCTTTGAGCAACTAAATATCTTTAAATGCTGTTTACTGCAACCCTAAACCTTTATAGTATGACTCCTTTGTACTCCCTTGCATTTATTCTGCACTTGTGGGTGTGTCTTGTTGAGTACGGTGGTTGTACTCAGTCTTGCTCAATTTTTCCCAAACCCAGAAGAGGAGTTCCTGGAGGATGAAGGCTTTGGTGTCTAGCTCGTGCCTGCCGTCAAGCGTCTGTGGTCGTCGCCCTAGTCTTCCGCTGTTTCTCGTTTGTCTCTGTGTGTGCTGGGCCTTCGCTGCCCATGTAATAAATTAACTATTTACGCTTTCGCTTGTTAAACTCTGAATTGTATCAACTTTTGGTGTACCTTGCCTCCTGGGACAAGGATTAATGCACGCATGTAAGGAACGCCCGTTGGGTTATTTCCGGTCGTGACAAGTTGGTATCAGAGCCCCCTTGACCCTAGGACGAGCCGTAGATCCCAAGCCTTAGCAATATTTTCAAAAATAAAAATCCTTTGTTATTTGAAAACTGTCTAGTCTCTCTCTGTCCTGCTGCTTCATTTATCGCCAAAATCTGACTTTTAAATGTTGCTTTTCTTTTGTTTTGTTTGTAGATGGCCGGCAGCGTCAGCCGTCGTGGTCTGGACATGACTGGTTTCGTCTTGGAGCTGCGGGGCATGTGCGTTGTCCTGGGGTATCCACATGGAGTGGACTACCAGGGCAGGCCGCTTCCGGAGCAGGAGGGTGACGATGCAGAGCCCCACGCTGCTTGGGAGGTTACTGCAGTGATCCTCACTGGCTCTCCCGAGCGGACTTCGTTGGCAGTCACCGCGGGTGGAGATTCTTTCCCCGCCGCTTGCCAGAACGCCGCTCTCCTCGCCATCGGCACTCTTCACCAGCGCTACCCGGACGAGTTGCAGCACTCGCCCTACCGCTACCACCCTCGCCGCGGAGGAGCCCGCGACTACGCCATCTTCCGGGATGCTAGCTCGGAGGATGACGCTACCATCATGCACCTGGCGCGCATGGTGGAGGCGTACGACGCGGCTCGTATCGACTTCCATCAGATGGTGCGCCGTGGGATGGTCGGGAACAACATGAAGATCCTGGAGCTGCGTCAGGAGAATCTGCAGCTGAAGAAGGACCTAGACGCAGTAGAGGCGCAGCTGCATCAGCTCAAGATCGCCCAGGGAGAGGTCTGTCGCCCCAAGCGTCGCCGCGTCTGCCGCAGCCAGAAGATCACCGCCCGCAAGAGCACCTCTAGGCCCGAGCTTGTTCGTCAGTCCCTGGCGTGGACTTGCTTCGTGGAGACCCCTCGTGCCGAGCCCGCGCCCGTGGTTCCCCAGGAGGGGGAAGCCTCCGGCGTTGGTAGCACGGAGGATGCGCTGTTGCTCACCTTCCGCCCTGGCCCGTCGCAGCGGTAGACGAGCAGTTAGTAGGCTTGCGCGTGTGTTCTTTCTTGTTTGTCTTCTTGTTGGGGTGTGTGGCATAACTGTGTCGGAGCCTGTCTTTATTTTATTTGCCTAAGCAACTTGAACTTTAATGAACCAATTTAATAGCAGTAATAAATTCAAGAATTATGGTAGTCGTGGGTGGTTAGTTTTAATTGTCAGCTCTCTCTGTTTGCTGGTTCTGTGTGGGGTTTTCAGATGGTGAAGACCAGGAGAAATGCTGCCACCGGTGATGGCAACCAACCCGAAGGCAGCAACCACAACCACCAGGGCAGCCCACCTCCACCTCCTCCTCCGCCTCCACCACCACCACCAGACACCAACGCCATTCTCACCCAAATCCTCGCCCAGCAGGCCAACATGATGACTGCTTTCCTCCACCACCTCCAAAATCCGCCACAACAGAATGCACCACCACCACCCCCACAACACTCTAAACTCGCCGAGTTCCTCCGCATCCGTCCACCTACCTTCTCTAGCTCCAACAACCCCGTGGATGCGTTGGATTGGTTGCATGCCGTGGGGAAAAAGCTAGACACTGTGCAGTGCAGCGATGAGGAGAAAGTCATCTTCGCCGCCCACCAGCTGCAGGGGCCCGCATCTTTATGGTGGGACCATTTCCAGGCTACACAGCCAGAGCGGCAGCCTATTACTTGAGCCCGCTTCACCGCCGCTTTTCGGAGGACCCATGTGCCCGCCGGAGTCGTGGCCCTTAAGAAAAGGGAATTCCGAGAGTTGAAGCAAGGCAACCGCTCTGTGATGGAGTATTTGCATGAGTTGAACAACCTGGCCCGGTACGCCCCGGAGGATGTACGGGAAGATGAGGAAAAGCAGGAGAAGTTCTTGGCAGGAATGGACCCTGAGCTGTCCGTGCGCCTAGTCTCCGGGGACTATCCGGATTTCCAACGTCTGATGGACAAGAGCATCCGCTTGGAAGCCAAGCACAAGGAACTGGAGTCGCACAAGCGCCGCTTGGCGAATTTCCGCAATCAACAGGGTGCTAACCAAAGGGTCCGCTACACCAATCCCTATCCAGGGGGATCCTCCTCGCAGCAGCAACAACAGCAGCAGCAACCTCGCTCCGCGCCCCGACCTCAATTCGTGGTGCGCGTCCCACAGCCGCAGTAGCAGCAGAGTCAACAAGGGACTCGTGCGCCCTGTCCTCCTACGCCAACTGTGCAGCCTGGTCAAGGCCGCAGGGACGCTCAAGGTCCGCAGCGTCTGTGCTTCAACTGCTTCGAGCCCGGGCACTTTGCGGATAAATGCCCAAAGCCGAGGCGCCAGCAAGGCCAAGCGCCTCCCCGCTCCAACAACGGTGGTAAGGATGTCATTCGGGGTCGTGTGAACCACGTGACGGCCGAGGACGTGCTGACAACTCCAGACGTCATCGTTGGTACGTTCCTCATTCATTCCATCCCTGCTACCATTTTGTTCGACTCTGGAGCTTCCCACTCGTTTATATCTGTGCCATTCGTGGGGAGAAAACAGTTGGGGGTAGAAAGGCTTAGGAACCCTCTGCTCATCACCACCCCTGGAGGGGTTATGACAGCAAAGTATTATAGCCCTGCCGTCCCTATAGAAATTCAGGGGATTCCTTTTCCCTCGGATCTGATTCTTCTAGACACCAAGAACTTGGATGTGATCCTTAGGATGAATTGGTTGGCTCAATTCCAAGGAGTAGTGGATTGCGCGAGACGCACTGTCACTCTGTACCGAGGGCCGGAACAACCGGTTGTTTTCTTTGCACCCCCAACCTCTGTCAGTAGTTCAGAACTTCATCAGATAGGACTGTCAGAAATCCCCATCGTCAGAGAGTTCGGAGACGTGTTTCCGGAAGAACTACCCGGTATGCCGCCCAAGCGAGAGATTGAGTTCCGGATAGATCTTGCTCCAGGAACCACTCCTTTGTACAAGCGACCCTACCGTATGGCAGCAAATGAACTGGCCGAAGTCAAGAAACAGTTGGAAGAGTTGAAATAAAAGGGGTATATACGTTCGAGTAGTTCCCCCTGGGGTGCTCCTGTGATTTTTGTGGAGAAGAAAGACAAGATGAAGAGGATGTGCGTTGACTACAGAGCTCTCAATGAAGTCACCATCAAAAACAAGTACCCTCTTCCCCGTATCGATGATATGTTCGATCAGCTTAAAGGTGCCACTGTATTCTCCAAGATTGATCTTCGTTCCGGATATCACCAATTACGTATTCGTGAAGAAGACATTCCTAAGACCGCATTCACCACGCGATACGGACTGTATGAATTCACAGTGATGTCGTTCGGTTTAACCAATGCACCTGCCTTCTTCATGAACTTAATGAACAAAGTGTTCATGGAATACTTGGATAAGTTTGTGGTGGTTTTCATTGATGACATTCTGATATACTCACAATCCGAGGAAGACCATCAGCACCATCTCCGTCTGGTGTTGGGAAAGTTGCGGGAACATCAATTGTATGCCAAACTTAGCAAGTGTGAGTTCTGGTTGTCCGAAGTCAAATTCTTAGGACACGTGATATCTGCTAAAGGAGTTGCGGTGGACCCCGAAACAGTGACCGCCGTCACTGATTGGAAGCAACCCAAGACAGTCACTCAAGTTCGCAGTTTCTTAGGTTTGGCAGGATACTACCGGAGGTTTATCGAGAACTTCTCCAAAATCGCTCGACCCATGACACAGTTGTTGAAGAAAGAAGAGAAATTTGTGTGGAGCCCGCAATGCGAGAAGGCGTTCCAAACTCTCAAAGAAAAGCTGGTTTCCTCGCCGGTGTTAATCTTGCCGGATACTCGCAAGGACTTCATGGTGTATTGTGACGCTTCGCGCCAAGGATTGGGGTGCGTGCTCATGCAGGACGGTCATGTGGTGGCCTATGCCTCACGCCAGCTACGGCCTCATGAAGGCAACTACCCTACCCATGATCTGGAATTAGCCGCGGTGGTTCATGCTCTAAAAATCTGGCGGCACTATCTCATTGGGAATCGCTGTGAAATATATACTGATCATAAGAGTTTGAAATACATCTTCACCCAGTCGGATCTGAATCTTCGGCAGAGGAGATGGTTAGAACTCATCAAGGATTATGACGTGGGAATTCACTATCATCCTGGTAAGGCCAACGTGGTTGCCGACGCTCTAAGTCGAAAAAGCCATTGCAACACTCTTGACGTCCGTGGCATTCCACCCGAACTTAACCAACAGATGGAAGCCCTGAACCTAAGCATAGTTGGTCGTGGATTCTTGGCTACGCTGGAAGCCAAGCCCACCTTGCTCGATCAAATCCGCGAGGCTCAGAAGAACGACCCGGACATGCGTGGACTCCTCAAGAATATGAAACAGGGTAAAGCCGCTGGTTTCACAGAGGATGAACACGGAACCCTATGGAACGGAAATCGGGTATGCGTTCCAGATGACAGAGAACTTAAACAGCTGATACTTCAGGAAGCTCACGAAAGTCCTTATTCCATCCACCCTGGCAGTACGAAGATGTACTTAGACTTGAAGGAGAAATACTGGTGGGTTAGTATGAAGCGGGAAATTGCAGAGTTCGTGGCCCTTTGTGATGTGTGCCAGCGTGTCAAGGCAGAGCACCAACGACCGGCCGGACTTCTCCAACCTCTCCAAGTACCAGAATGGAAATGGGATGAAATTGGGATGGATTTCATCACCGGACTTCCAAAAACCCAAGGTGGATATGATTCTATATGGGTAGTTGTGGATCGATTAACCAAGGTAGCTCGGTTTATTCCTGTGAAGACCACCTATGGAGGGAACAAACTAGCCGAGCTTTACTTCGCTAGGATCGTGAGTCTCCATGGCGTTCCCAAGAAAATCGTATCTGATAGGGGAAGCCAATTCACCTCTCACTTTTGGAAGAAGCTCCAAGAAGAGTTGGGTACCCGATTAAATTTCAGCACCGCGTATCACCCGCAGACAGATGGACAGACCGAGCGTCTAAATCAGATCCTAGAAGATATGCTTCGCGCATGTGTCCTAGATTTCGGGAAGACCTGGGATAAGAGTCTCCCCTATGCCGAGTTCTCCTACAATAACAGCTACCAACCCAGTATACAAATGGCACCTTATGAAGCGTTGTATGGGCGCAAATGCCGGACACCGCTATTGTGGGACCGAGTTGGGGAAAGCCAAGTGTTCGGGACTGATATCCTGAGAGAAGCTGAAGCGAAGGTCAGAACCATTCGGGATAATCTAAAGGTGGCACAGTCCCGGCAGAAAAGTTATGCAGATAACCGTCGCCGTAACCTGGAATTCGCAGTGGACGATTTTGTGTACCTTCGGGTCACGCCATTGCGGGGTGTGCACAGGTTTCAGACAAAGGGGAAGCTCGCACCTCGGTATGTGGGTCCTTTCCGTATCATTGCTCGGTGCGGAGAAGTCGCTTACCAGTTGGAGCTGCCCGCCTCCTTGGGCAACGTGCACGATGTGTTCCATGTGTCGCAACTCAAGAAATGTCTTCGAGTGCCATCCGAGCAGGCCGACTCAGAGCAAATTGAAGTTCGCGAAGACTTGACCTACGTGGAGAGGCCAGTGAAAATCCTGGACACAATGGAACGCAGGACCAGGAACCGGGTAATCCATTTTTGCAAGGTCCAGTGGAGCAACCACGCCGAGGAAGAAGCTACTTGGGAGCGTGAAGACGAGCTGAAGGCAGCCCATCCCGATCTCTTCGCTAGTTCTTCCGAATCTCGGGGTCGAGATTCCGTTTAAGGGGGGTAGGTTTGTCGCGTCCCAAAACGACTCTAAAATACATCCTCGAAATTATGCCTAGAATAATTAAAATCCGTGTGAAAGCCTCCAACAATTAAAATGTGCAAAGTTAAAAGTCGAATAAGGCTTGGAGGATTTTTGTATATTTCCTAAAAGCCTAAAATGCGTAAATAAATTTTAGTGGAATTTTCAGAGCACAAATAATAATTATTAAGAAATAAACAAAGTTAAAAAGGTTTTACAAAAAGAAAAACCCTAAAAAGTCCTTTTTTTCCCCCCTCCCCCTCTTGGGCCGGCTCGGCCCACCTCCCTCCCTCTCTCTCCTCTCCCCCGCGGCCCAATCGGCCTCCTCCCCGCGCGCGTGCCGCTGACGGGCGGGCCCGCCTGCCACCCTCGCTGACGGGTGGGGCCCACCCGTCATCCCCTGCCTCCCGCCGCTCCCGCCGCCTCGCCCGTGCCCTAGCGCCGCCGCCGCCTCCCACAATCCCCGCGCGCAATAAAGAGGGGGAAATCACTCCCCATGATTCCCTCTCCCTTTCCCCCCATTTTTCCCTCGCTCTCTCCCGTTCAAACGGGCGGATTTGCCCCCGCAAATCTCGCCGGCGCCATTGATGGAGCCCGAGAGCGCCACGCCGGTTTCCTTCTCCTCCGGCCGCCCTCTCTCACTCCCAACCCTATATAAACACTCCCCGTGCCTCCCTCCGCCGGTTCCGCCACTCGCCGCTCTCTCTCCCCGTCGGAATCGAGCTCGCACCGTCGCTCTCTCTCTCCGCCGTCGCCGCCGAGCTCCGGTCCGCCGCCGTCGTCGCCCCGGACCTTCTCCCGTTTCGGCGTCGCCTTCTTCGGGTTCGCCGCGACCTCGCCGACCTCGTCCACCTCTCCGTTTCGGTCGCCGATCGCCGGAACACTGCCGTCCCCGTCTACCCGAGCCGCGCCGCCGTCTTCCTCCGCTCCGGTCGCCGTTCCCGTCGTCGCCGTCGACCCGGGGTGAGCCGTAGACCGCCGTTTCGCTTCCCCCTTCCCTCCCCTCTCTCGGGCGCCGCTCCGCCGCGCCGGTGGTCACCGGCGGCGACCATCGGGGTGCGGGTGCGCCGCCTCCCGTCGGCTGTGCCGGCGTGGCCGCCTTCGGGCGCGTCCCGCGGCTGCCATGTGGGGCCCGGCCGTCAGCCGCCCACGCCCTCGGGTGCGGCTGACGCGTGGGGCCCACGGCGCCGGCCGGTGTGAGCCGCGTGCACCCGGTCCACCGTGGACCGTGGGGCTGCCGCGTGGGCCCCACTCCCGTGGACCCGGTCCGCGCGCCCTCTCCCCTCGGCTGACGCAATAAATCCGATTTTAAATTAAAATTTAAATGAAGAAATTCGCAAATATTCAATTAAAGAGCATATAAACTTCAAATGGCCATAACTTGGCCATTTGAACTCGGAATTGGACCGTTCAAGTCTCTAATTTTTCCTTAAGAAGTCAAGAACCCATTTTTGTGCTTTGTTTCTGCTTGTTATATGGAGTTTATTAGAGTAAAAGCCTTTTCTTTTCCGTTGGTCGTGTAGACGCTGCAGCTTCGGAAGATCCGCTCTTCGTGGAAGTTGAAGCCGACGTTTGGGAAAGCGAACAAGGCAAGTCACATCATCTTTGAGCATATTGAATCCCAGTTTATAAAATTATGTTGCTTTAAATTATTACATTATCGCTTTATTTAAATTCCCGCGTTATCACTGTTTTATCTAGCCATGCCTATTTACCTTTGTTATGACCTTATTATTATTGTTATTGTTATTATTACCTTGTTCACCCTAGATTAAACAAAACCCCAACTAGTGGACACTCTTCTCATGGTACCACTAGCATGATTTTAGGTAGATGCTTCGCTATTTTAATTAGGTAACACTAGGTGGTTTTTCAACTCTAGACTTTGGGAATATTCATATCACCTGGACACTTTGGAATGGTTTGGTTATTGTGGAATTGGCTTCACACCGCTCCTTCTATTCAAAATCCCCAAAATGGTTTTAGGCTGGGCTCGGGGTGCGTGGTTTTGATAGTAGCACCTCGGCCATATAAGGACCGGTCTTCGGGCCTCTATTGCAAAGCACTACCGTACTTCCACATGTCTAGTGGGTAAGGCTTAGTTTGTGGCTCAGTCTGGTTATAAACAAAAGTACACGGATGGAGATGGAAGAAGTCGGGGGTCGATGGACATCTCTAGGACAAATGAAGGCTACACGAGCTGCGGCCCGGTAGTCGAGATGTCATGGCACAGGGCTAGATAAAACTTTTGGTGTATCAACTTTTGGTGTACCTTGCCTCCTGGGACAAGGATTAATGCACGCACGTAAGGAACGCCCGTTGGGTTATTTCCGGTCGTGACACCTCCCGCCGGCCACGCTGACGTGGCCGCCTCCGGGCGCGCCGTGTGGCCGCCGGGTGGGGCCCGGCCGTCAGCCGCCCGTGCCCTCGGGTGCAGCTGACGCGTGGGGCCCACGGCGCCGGTCGGTGTGAGCCCGGGTGTGTCCGGTCCACCGTGGACCGTGAGGCTGCCGCGTGGGCCCCACTCCCATGGACCCGGTCCGCGCGCCATCTCCCCTGGTTAACGCAATAAATCCTTTTTAAATTAAAATTTAAATGAAGAAATTCGCAAATATTCACTTAAAGAGCATATAAACTTCAAATGGCCATAACTTGGCCATTTGAACTCGGAATTGGACCGTTCAAGTCTCTAATTTTTTCTTTAGAAGTCAAGAACCCATTTTTGTGCTTTGTTCCTGCTTGTTATATGGAGTTTATTAGAGTAAAAGCCTTTTTCCTTTTTGTTGGTCGTGTAGACGCTGCAGCTTCAGAAGATCCGCTCTTCGTGGAGGTTGAAGCCGACGTTTGGGAAAGCGAGCAAGGTAAGTCACATCATCCTTGAACATATTGAATCCCAGTTTATAAAATTATTTTGATTTAAATTAATGCATTATCGCTTTATTTAAATTCCTGCGTTATCACTGTTTTATTTAGCCATGCCTATTTACCTTTGTTATGACCTTATTATTATTGCTATTGTTATTATTACCTTGTTCACCCTAGAATAAACAAAACCCCAACTAGTGGCTACTCTATTCATGGTTCCACTAGTATGAATTTAGGTAGATGCTTCGCTGTTTAATTAGGCGACATTAGGTGGTTTTATAACTCTAGACTTTGGGAATATTCATATCACTTGGACACTATGGAATGGTTGGATTATTGTGGAATTGGACACACACACCTCCCACTCTATTCAAAACCCTCAAAATGGTTTTAGGCTGGGCTCGGGGTGCATGGTTTTGATAGTAGCACCTCGGCCACATAAGGACCGGTCTTCGGGCCTCTATTGCAAAGCACTACCGTACTTCCACATGTCTAGTGGGTTAGGCTTAGTTTGTGGCTCGGTCTGGTTATAAACAAAGGTACACGGATGGAGACGGACGAAGTCGAGGGCCGATGGACATCTCTAGGACAAATGAAGTCTACACGAGTTGCGTCCCGGTAGTCAAGATGTCATAGTATAGGGCTGGTGTCCTGCTGCTAGCGGCTCAATCCTGCCTACCTGTCCTGGAGGTTCCGGCCGTAGGTGGGGTTGGGTCGGTACCCTTGTCTATGGCTAGGATGGGTTGGAAACTATGTCATGTCTTCCGTCCATATGCCGTGGTGGTATGTGGCACGTGGTTACACGTGAGGAAGACGTGTCTTGTGGGTAAAGATGTACACCTCTGATCAGAGTATAACCTATTCGAATAGCCGTGCCCTCGGTTATGGGCAAGCCTAGCAATGTACCCAAGTTAGTGTTTTAAATTCTTAAAGCCTGCTTAACAACTAAAATGTGGAATGGTTGGCGTGGGTTGGCTTGGGACGAGCTGGGACCCAGGGTCGGGTTGCCAGTTCGGTCTGAATCATCGTAGGCCTTGGGTTAAGGCAGGTTCGTGTGGGTCCATGGCCTTGATTAATAATATTGTATAGCTCTAGGATCGTGTTTACAAAGTAGCTTTGAGCAACAAAGTGACTTTTAATGCTGTTTACTGCAAACCCTAATCCCCTATATTATAACTCCCTTGTACTCCTTTGCATTTATTCTGCACTCGTGGGTGTGTCTTGTTGAGTACGGTGGTTGTACTCAGTCTTGCTCAATTTTTCCCAAACCCAGAAGAGGTGTTCCTGGATGATGAAGGCTTTGGTGTCTAGCTCGTGCCTGCCATCAAGCGCATGTGGTCGTCGCCCTAGTCTTCCGCTGTTTTTCGTTTGTCTTCATGTGTGCTGGGCCTTCGCCGCCCATGTAATAAATTAACTATTTACGCTTCCGCTTGTTAAACTCTGAAATGTATCAACTTTTGGTGTACCTTGCCTCCTGGGACAAGGAATAATACACGCACGTAAGGAACGCCCGTTGGGTTAATTCCGGTCGTGACACCCGGTCAGACCGGCTGCACACCCTCGGTCAGACCGGCCTCGGAGGAATTTTTCTGAAAATTCTAAAATTGATTTTGCACGTGGATATATGCCTATTGGATCTTCTGGTCGTGTGTCTCAGTACTGGATTACTAAATTTTTATTATTATCTAACCCCAGTACTGAAGCTTCGACTTCTTCTGGTCGTGTGTCTCAGTACTGGATTACTAAATTTTTATTATTATCTAACCCCAGTACTGAAGCTTCGACTTCTGTTTGTGTGTAGGCTTTGGTGGCAAGGAAGGAGAACGTGTGGATCGTGGATTCCGGTTGTTCGCGGCACATGACCGGTGATAAAAATTGGTTCTCCTCCCTAAAGAAGGCATCTAATACTGAATCAATTATCTTTGGTGATGCTTCTACAAGTGCCGTTCTCACTACAGGTTTGGTAAAGGTAAATGAAAATTTTGAATTGAAGAATGTAGCTTTGGTTGAGGATTTAAAGTACAATTTGCTTTCGGTTTCACAAATTGTTGATGAAGAGTTTGAGGTTCACTTTAAGAAAACTGGAAGTAAAGTTTTTGATTCTCATGGTGATTCTGTGCTGAATATTTCTCGATATGGAAGAGTGTTTAAAGCAGATTTTGAAAATCCTGTTTCACCTGTGATAACATGTTTGGTTGCTAAGTTTGATAAAGATGTGATGTTTTGGCATCGTAGACTTGGACATGTTGGTTTTGATCATCTCACTAGGCTAAGTGGTTTGGATCTTATTCGTGGTTTGCCTAAACTTAAGAAAGATCGTGATTTGGTTTGTACACCGTGTCGTCATGCTAAGATGGTTTCTACTTCACATGCTCCTATTGTTTCTGTGATGACGGATGCACCGGGACAGCTTTTACATATGGACACTGTTGGTCCAGCTAGAGTGCAATCTGTTCGAGGAAAGTGGTATGTGTTGGTTATTGTTGACGATTTTTCTCGATATTCTTGGGTTTTCTTTATGGCAACTAAGGACGAAGCTTTTCAACACTTTCGTGGTTTGTTTCTTCGATTGGAGCTTGAATTTTCTGGTTCTTTGAAAAGAATTCGAAGTGATAATGGTGGAGAGTTTAAAAATGCTTCATTTGAACAATTTTGCAGCGAAAGAGGTCTTGAACATGAATTTTCTTCTCCTCGTGTTCCTCAACAAAATGGTGTTGTTGAAAGGAAAAATCGTGTTTTGGTTGAGATGGCTAGAACGATGTTGGATGAATACAAAACTCCTAGAAAATTTTGGCATGAGGCGATTAACACTGCATGTTATATTTCAAATCGAGTTTTCTTGCAATCTAAACTTGGAAAAACTTCTTATGAACTTCGTGTGGAGATTATGGGTACCCCATACCCACACGGCATGGTTATCCGACTAGTCATAGGGGATAGCTTATATCTATGAAATATGTAACAGATTATGACTTGAGTATTACGTTTCCTTTTATATTATGGAGCGGCCTAAAGTCCTGATTTGATAATATTGTAAAATAGATTTAGGAAACCGATATCGTATTAGTTAAGGTTTCTATCTTGTAATCCTGCCCCCCATCCAATATAAGGTGGGCAGGAGGCCCTCTAGGGGGCATGAGACAACTAGATCGTCAGATCTATAATACACCCGGCGGATTCAAATCCCCAAACAGGAGTAGGGTATTACCTCTCATCGAGAGGGCCTGAACCTGTCTAAATCCTCTGTCTCTGCATCCATCCACTTTTAGGTCTCGTGCGCTACCCCGTTTTATTATTGCCGAATTCATGTTTCGACAGTTGGCGCGCCAAGTAGGGGTTGCGTCGAATTACCTATCGAAAAGTGCGATGGAATCAACTTCAGAAGAAACCCCGAGATCGATCTCATCGATTTCGACGGCTCAAATCTTCAATCAGGTTTATCGTTCCAATCTAATTTTTATTAGATTAACTTTTAATCGTTGTTTGACTTCCTGGTGTTTGGTTGTTTTTCACATGCTGGTTGAGATCAAGACGTGTTCATTATCATCGTCATCCACTCCTGCCTAACCGTTGCCGAGAGCTTTTCCCCTTCCTCCCACGCGGATGGCCCTGCCATTAGTTGGGCAGAGGAAAGCCCGGGCATCAGGAGCAAACACACGCATGTGCTGATTCAGTTGACATGCCACCGACTAGAACCTTGCATGGACGACCAACGTGCACACAGGAGCATGCAGGCCATGCATGGAGGGAGCAAATAAATTAACTTGCTTACTTGCTCTCATAACCAACTACATATATGCATTAATTTCTCTGCTAATCAGATTGATTTGTTTACATGCATGTGTTATCGGAGCTGTCGTATTGCGTTGTGGTATCGGACTTTTCTGAGTTAAGACCACGCGCGAAGCCTCCGACTGGGATTTGATCCAGACTCGGGTCCGCGATCTGTACACACGCATGGCAGGAGGATGGATCCAATGACATGCACGCATCCAGGAAGACCAATAATCTTGCCGAGTTCAACAATTTAATCTCCGACTTCGCTGGGTTTTTTTCCCTTACGACTTATTGTTTTTTTCATTAGATTGATCTCTAAATATCAAATTAATCTCTGGGTATTTTCTGCTGTTTGCATGTAACGCCGCGGCACTACTCTTGCCGAGTGGTGTTTTCGCCTGCATGGCTGGCCTATTATGCTGCCGTTGTTGGCGTCTACGTCTTCACCGACTGGCCGCCTCGTCCGCCGCCGACTGGTGTTTCCGCCTGCATGGCTGGCCTATTTGCCATCGTTGTTGGGCGTCTACGTCTTCACCGACCGGCCGCCTCGTCCGCCGCCGACTAGTGTTTCCGCCTGCACGGCTGGCCTATTTGGCACCATTGTTGGGCGTCTACCTCTTCACCGACCGGCCGCCTCGTCCGCCGCCGACTGGTGTTTCCGCCTGCACAACTGGCCTATTATGCCGCCGTTGTTGGGCGTCTACCTAGTCATCGACCGGCCGCCTCGTCCGCCGCTGACTGGTGTTTCCGCCTGCACGGCTGGCCTATTATGCCGTCGTTGTTGGGCGTCTACCTCGTCATCGACCGGCCGCCTCGTCCGCCGCCGACTGGTGTTTCCGCCTGCACGGCTGGCCTATTATGCCGCCGTTGTTGGGCGTCTACCTCTTCACCGACCGGCCGCCTCGTCCGCCGCCGACTGGTGTTTCCGCCTGCACGGCTGGCCTATTATGCCGCCGTTGTTGGGCGTCTACCTCTTCACCGACCGGCTTGCCTCCGCCGCCGCCGACTGGTGTTTTCGCCTATACGGTTGCCGGACTCCGCCGCTGTTAATGGGCCTCATCATCGACACCACCGGCTTGGTTCCACTGGCGCCAACTGGTGTTTTTGTCACCATTGATGGACTACTTCGATCCCACATCGGCTACTTCTGCCATCACCAAGGGAATACTAAAAAGCTAACTCATCATTTTTTCTTATATGATATTTTCCTTTTCCTCTGCCTCACTACATTAACTGGTTCACCGTTGACTAGTGAGTCGGGGGCTACAGATGTTATATCATATTTTCAACAATTTTCATAATATTTATCTTGATTGCTTGCGATATAATCTGAGTACAAATGTGCCTATCGAGTTATGGAGTTTTATCTTCCTATGTTCTCCGTTTGGTTTGTCGATGGATAGTTGCCTTTGGGCCGATTCCTAGCACCCGGGGGCTCGTTGGATGGACCGAGTAACGCAAGGTGCTAAGTATTATTCGGAATAAATCAAAAGCATAAAGATAAGATAAATTTATTTTCTGCTCTTTACAATTGCAAAAGTACCCGAGTAGTAAACTCCGATCTGTGAAACTTTGTTCCATTAATGACGAACTCATGTCACTCATATGCATGTCTGGGAAGTGCTTTGGCCGACTCCCGATGCTTGGGGACTATGACTAGTCGGGCAGAGTATTTAAACGTAAGGAGTCATCCGCTCGGGGAAATCAAAATTGACAAGAGGAGAAATACATATTTGTAAATATTTTAAATACTTGAATTTTTCTCGAGTATTATATTTATATCAGATACTACTCATCCGATATGTTTGTTCTGTAGGATCCAGATCCAGATATGCATAGAAGGGATTCATGGCTTTAAGCTTATCTCCTACGCTTCAGGAATGGATTAGTTAGAACATCACCACCGGCTTGCCGTCGTCGCCACCGACTGGTGTCCTCGCCTATACGGTTAAGTGGTCACACCACCGTTGTTGGGCGTCTACATCTTCACCGACCGGCTTGCCTTCGCCGCCGCCGACTGGTATTCCTGCCTGCATGGCCGGCCTATTATGCCGCCGTTTGTTGGGCGTCTACGTCTTCACCGACCGGATTGCCTTCGCCGCCGCCGACTGGTGTCTCTGCCTGCACGGCTGGCCTATTATGCCGCCGTTTGTTGGGCGTCTACGCTTTCACCGACCGGCTTGCCTTCGCTGCCGCCGACTGGTGTCTCCGCCTGCAGGGCTGGTTTATTATGCCGCCGTTGTAGGACATCTACATCTTCTTCGACCGGCCACCTCGTATGACGCCAACTGGTGCTATCGTCTTCACGACTGGCCACGTCTCCGCCACTGCAAATAGGCGTCATCACCTTCAACGCAAGCTGTCTACGTCTGCTGCCGACTGCTGGTTTATACTGCTACCACTACTGATGGACGTCATCGTTTTCATTGCTGGCCGCCTTGTCTGACGCCGACTGGCTCGTTCACCTCCACGGCTGCGCGACTTCGTCATCATTGACTGGCATCATCGTCATCGCTGTTTGCTTCTGTTGCTGCTGACTCGTGTTCACTTCATCACGGCTATCCAACTTTGTCATCATGGTGGAGCAACTTCATCTTTATTATCTTCGGCACCGGCAAACTCTATTGCTGCTACTTCGCAAGTTTTGCTACTTCACCAACCACGACGTCTTTGTGAACCTCGACATCTCGGCATGCGATGCCGTGTTATTTTACTACAACAAGTGGCTCTCCAATATTCAGGATTTCTACTTGGACATCTTCAACACATATCTTCAATCAGCGCTGCTATACGTACGAATTATTTCGTACGATGGTTGTACGATCAAACGGATCCCTCAGGCCTTAGTTGATCCCATATCCAAGCCCAAGCTCCTGACGTCCTGGCCTGCTATCTGGTTGGCTTGCTTGGACAGCCAATGAGCCAACCAAAGCAATTTTTATTTCAATCATATCTTAAGCAATCCTCTTCCTAATATCTTACTGTATATAGTAATTGTACTTAGCACCCAACATTGAATTTATCATGTGGCATGGTTAAGCAAATTACGCATACAAATATGTTCCTCGAACCTTGGACAGTGATAACATTAACCCTAGTTTCAGATTAAATTAAAAATAATGGCATATGTTTTGCAAAGGAAAATTTTAGATTAAATCCATAATAATAAAGAAAGCATTTCATGGCCATGAACATTGCCTAGGAAAAAAAAGAAAGAGAGAATAATGTAAAAAAAAAAAGATGATTGTGAAGCTAAAGAAAATCAAGTAAATAAGATGCCATACCTTTGTCTTCGATGCGTATGCTATTGGATTAGTTTCACACTTGCAGGTTAGATCAGAACATGAAAGTCAGATTTAGGGTTTGGTGTAGTGAACGTAAAGTCAGGTTTAGAGGTAAATTGGGCTTTAGGGCCCATAAGTACGCTTAGACTGCCGCGCGCGCCGTGCGTGCTGTTTTGCCGTTGCCGTCCGTGCCGTTGCGTCTTATCGTAACAAGATCGTACTAAAAAGATCGTATGTGTAGCATTTTCCATCTTCAATCAAGCAATGACTATTCGACGACAAGAAGCTAAAGTTCTCGACTCTATGTTCAGTTGTTTCCCAACTAATCAAAGAGTCGGGGGCTACACAAATACATGGCTCAAAATTCGACAAGCTTTATGTCAAGATGAATTAATCAATTAATCAGCCAACGAGTCAACTCTGGGAGTCATCAATTTTGTCTTCGCTTTAGAGCAGTAGGTCAAGATTAAATTTACATGTCTGGGAGTTTGGAGTCATCAACCAATCAACTTAGTTTCGACAAGTTGGACAACATCATCTACTTTCCTTCAAGTGAAGCATCTCCAACAGCTACAACATTAAATTTTATTGCCATCTTCATAAATCAAGAAGCGTTGCATCAGTCTTCTTTATGCATACACGCTCGCATCAAGGAAACTACTCGAGCTTTATATCTTCTCAACAGTTTGATGGATTATTATCACTGACTTCATCATCAGCACCTCTACTTCATCGGCCCTGACATCTCTGCCGTTGCTAATGGATGACTACGTCTTCGCCTCCAGTTGCTTCCGTCATTGCCGGCTTGTTATTTCGCCTTCACGGTTGACCTATTATAAAAACGCTGATGAGCGTCTTCGTCATTATCATTGGTTGCTACATTGCTATTGACTGGATCACCGACATCGTCATCTTCATCAATATCCTGTCAAGCCTCTTCAACATAGCCTATTCTACTGCTGTTTGATGGGCAACTTCGTCATTATATTTGATCACCTCTATTGCTACCAATCGTCATTACTGTCGGTTACGTTTGTCGTCGTCAACTATTTTCTTCATCTTCATGATTGGTGGATTTCGTCATCGCCTTTGATCTGCCTCGTCTGTCACCAACTGATTATTTTGCTGCCATGGCTACACAACTTTATCGCTGGGCGCCTTCATCTTCATTGTTAGTTGATCTGTCTGCTGCCGACTGGTTTCTTCGCCTCCATGGCTATGCGACTTCATTACTTTTGATTGGTATCACTATCTTCACTACCACCAATATTTTTGCCACCTCTAGTGGACAATATTATCTCTATATTGGTCATCTTGTCTATATGCCAACTGTGTCAGCTACCATCAATGAACAATTGTGACTATGACAGAAGGACAAGCTATATGCTCAGGAGCTTACTAGATCAAACACAAGTATCATACCTTCAATTTGGACTTGTTCCGGATACATGCAACATGAATTCATGATCATGGTTCTATTTTCTATGCTCAAAGACTAGACTATTTATTATTCCCCGTAAAGGTTATCAACCGAATACTTGCGTCAGTCAGGATTCAATTATTATATGTATTTTGGAGTATCCATAAGGGATAATCACTCAGATCATAAGCTATTCATATGAGCTACACTTGGTCTATATTACCCGGAAGGTTTATTACTCGGGAGCATGTTACATGCGTCATCCTTTAAAGGGTGTCGAAGGCATATTTTTTGGCCTAGGCCTAATATGTCTACAGCCCATATTTTCAGGTGTGGCCTGTCATGTTCTTTTAGGGACTTAGGCATTTTTTGCTTAGGCCAAAGTGCGTGTGATCAAGTGCCCAATACCTTAAAATCCTTTTATACCGCAGTTACTCAACTTTTTAGGAGTTGGTACAATGCATCTTAAAAGGTGTCAAACAGTAAAGCTTTATATAGCTGCCCTGCTGATTTTTTTATATAGTCAAGGTGTTGTTTGGGATTATCAAGCAATTGATTGGATACAATATCATTGCTTTTTGCCACATAAGTGTGCACTTTTATTGACCAATATTATGGTTTAGGCTGATTATATATTATGGTCATTTTTTAGGCGGTTGGTAAATCCTTTATGAGTTTACTTACTCGGATGTTATACCACATATGCCATATATTTCCAGGTGTGGTGAAACCATGTGTCTTTTAGGGACTTAAGCACATCTGTTAAAGCAGTGTGCGCATGGCGTATGCCCAATACTTTGGAAATTTCATTATTCACAGCATTCAAGCTTCTTTATAGTTGTTTTGCTATGTGAATTTTCAGAGATGTTGTCAACCTTAGGTTGTACGCATCATATTTTTCAAGCAGTCGGTATATCACTTGGATCGTATTATTTGGGGATTCACACCGCATATGCTATATATTAGTATCAAGTCACTTGGTTGACTATAATTATCAAAAACCATTCGGTTAATTGGATAATTTATTCCTTGACTATATGTTTAGTTTGTTCAGCTAATCACATAGTCGGGGGCTACACCTATTAGGTGCATCTATTTGATGCACCTGACTTTACTTTTTTCAGCCCTCCACAGTCTTCTGATTTGGAAAAAGTACTCGGGAGATCATGGCGAAGATGATTGAAGCACTCGGCTTTGGAGTAATCTAGTTCGAGAGAAGATTTTCTTTTCGACTGTGAAGGTCTCAGGGGCTACTATGGAGATTATGGGTACCCCATACCCACACGGCATGGTTATCCGACTAGTCATAGGGGATAGCTTATATCTATGGAATATGTAACAGATTATGACTTGGGTATTACGTTTCCTTTTATATTATGGAGCGGCCTAAAGTCCTGATTTGATAATATTGTAAAATAGATTTAGGAAACCGATATCGTATTGGTTAAGGTTTCTATCTTATAATCCTGCCCCCCCATCCTATATAAGGTGGGCAGGAGGCCCTCTAGGGGGCATGAGACAACTAGATCATCAGATCTATAATACATCCGGCGGATTCAAATCCCTAAACAGGAGTAGGGTATTACCTCTCATCGAGAGGGCCTGAACCTGTCTAAATCCTCTGTCTCTGCATCCATCCACTTTTAGGTCTTGTGCGCTACCCCGTTTGCCGAATTCATGTTTCGACACTTCGATTTGGTCATCAACCCGAAGTTTCACATTTGCGTGTTTTTGGTTGCAAATGTTTTGTCTTAAAATCTGGAAAGTTGGATAAGTTTGAGGAACGCTCTACCGACGGATTGTTTCTTGGTTACCCCGCACATACTCGTGGCTATCGTGTACTTATTTTGGGGACTAACAAAATCGTGGAGACTTGCGAAGTTTCTTTTGATGAGGCTAGTCCAGGTACTAGACCCGATATTGCAGGTACACTGTCACAGGTTCAGGGGGAGGATGGTCGTATTTTTGAAGACGAGAGCGACTATGACGACAACGACGAGGTCGGCTCGGCCGGTCAGACAGGGCGCCAGGCCAGTCAGACCGCTGGCACACCTCCGGTCAGACCGACGCATGACGTGTGGTCAGACCGGCCTGGGTCGTCGGCTGAGGGTTCTGTTGATGCTGCTCGAGATGGTCCTCCAGAAATTACTACTTCGACCAATACTGATACAGAACGTGGATCAACTTCAGAAGTTACTGCTCCTTTGCACATTCAACGACGACATCCGCCGGAACAAATTATTGGTAATATAGGTGAGCGGACTACAAGGTCTAAGGTAACGACTCATGATGTTTGTGCAAATTCTGCATTTGTTGCTTCTTTTGAACCCAAAGATGTGATGCATTAACTGATGAATCGTGGATTAACGCCATGCATGAAGAACTTGAAAATTTTGAGAGAAACAAAGTTTGGACTTTAGTTGAACCACCTTCTGGACATAATATTATTGGAACCAAGTGGGTTTTCAAAAATAAACAAAATGAAGATGGTTTGATTGTGAGAAACAAAGCTAGACTTGTTGCTCAAGGTTTTACTAAAGTTGAGGGTTTGGATTTTGATGAAAGTTTTGCTCCTGTTGCTAGAATTGAGGCAACTAGACTTTTGTTGGCTTTTGCTGCTTCAAAAGGTTTTAAATTGTATCAAATGGATGTGAAAAGTGCTTTTCTAAATGGTTTTATACAGGAGGAAGTTTATGTCAAACAACCACCGGGTTTTGAAAATCCTGATTTTCCCAACCATGTTTTTAAATTGTCTAAAGCTTTGTATGGTTTGAAACAAGCTCCTAGGGCATGGTATGATAGGCTTAATAACTTTTTGCTTGCAAAAGGTTTTACAATGGGAAAGGTTGACAAAACGCTTTTTGTTCTTAAGCATGGTGATAATCAACTTTTTGTTTAGATTTATGTGGATGATATCATCTTTGGTTGTTCGACTCACGCTTTGGTTGTAGATTTTGCTAAGATTATGCGCAGGGAATTTGAGATGAGCATGATTGGTGAGTTATCGTACTTTTTGGGATTGCAAATTAAGCAAACACCTCAAGGTACTTTTGTGCATCAAACGAAGTATACGAAGGATCTTTTGAGACTGTTCAAGATGGAGAATTGCAAGCCAATTTGAACACCAATTGGTTCTACAGCTGTGTTGGATCCTGATGAAGATGGTGAAGCTGTTGATCAAAAGGAATATAGAAGTATGATTGGATCTTTGTTGTATCTAACTGCTTCTAGGCCAGACATACAATTTGCTGTGTGTTTGTGTGCACGCTTTCAAGCTTCTCCTCGTGCTTCACATCGTCAAGCGGTCAAGCGAATAATGAGGTATTTGAATCATACATGTCACGTCCAGATAAATTCATCCCGAAATAAAAATCATTTTCTAAAAGGAATAATAGAATTAATTAAAATTCGAAAAGAAATTGGCAAACACTAAAATACGTACAAGAAAAGAAAAATTTGAATGTGGCCCGGAGAATTTTTGTTAAATTCTCCTTGGTCTAAAATGAGCCCTCAAATTTTACTTGAATTTTCAGAGCACCGGAAATATTATTAAGCAACAAAAACAGTTAACAAAGTTTATTAAAAAGAAAAAGCTAAAAATAATCCCCCTCCTCACTTTGGGCCAAGTCTGGCCCAAAGTCCTCCCTCTCTATCTCTCGGCCCGAGGCCAAAGTCCTCTCTTCCTCCCCCTCTTTCTCTCCCTCTCCTCCTCTCCCTCCTTCTCTTGGGCCTCCCCTTCCCCCTCGGCCCAGCTCCCTCCTCTCCCCCTCCCACCTGGGCCGTGTCCCGGCCCAGCCGAGCCTCCCCAGGCCGCGCCGCACGCGCCCGTCACGCGCGCTGACCGCGCGACCGCGTGGGTCCCAACACCCGGTCATCTCCTTCCTCCCGCACGGCCTCTTCTCTCTCCCGTGCAAAACCTAGCGCCGTTCCTCCTGCAAATCCACCCCATTCGAGCCGGCTCTTTCCAAATTGATTAGGGGGAATTAATCCCCTTTCCTTCCTGTTCAATTCCCCCCAATTTCCCCCTTGATTCGTGCCCCCAATCGTCGGGAACGCCCGCGCCAACCCCGGTCACCTTCCATGGCCGCCGACCACGAATTCCGCCGCCGTTCCCCGTCTCTCCCGTGGCCGGCTCCCTCTCCTCCCCTATAAAATGGAACCCCTCGATCCGTTCTCCAGTTTTAGCCCCCTCCCGCGTTCTCCCGTGGCCTCACCACCTCTCCCCGCCGTCCTCCTCTCTGTCCCGCGCCGCCGGCCAACTCCAGCCGCCTATGCCGCCTCGCCCGTGCGGCGGCTGATGTCGCCACCGCATTCCCCGGCACTACGACGCCATCCTCCTCCCCAGCCTCACCGTATCCTCGCCGGAAACCCACCGGAGGTGCGCCCCCGCCGGCAATCAGTGGCATCGCCGCCACTGTACCGCCTCCCGTCGGCCGTTCGCCACACCTAAAGCGTTGGCCGATGCTGCTGTCCCCTCCCTCGGCACGGTGACGTCGCCATCAACCCCGGCCTGCCCTCGGTTTCGCCGGAATGCCGTCGCCCGCGCCGGTCTCGCCCTCCGCCTCGCCGGAGTTCCTTCGGCAACCCCTTCCGCCTTGCCCGTACGCCGACCGACGTCGCCGTCTTCTCCGGCATCGCAGCGGTAAGGTCGCCCTCGGGCTCGCCTCCCTTCCACCCGAACACCGCCGGTGTTCGTCGTCGTCGTCTCCGTCCGACATCGCCATCCCCTCCTCCGGTCGGCCGTTCCTCCTCGCCGGCTCATCGTCTCCCTGCGCCGCCACCATCGTCGTCATCGCAGCAGCGTATTCCGCGCCGTCCTCGTCTCCGTGCAGCCGCTGCCGGCTTCCCTCGTCGCCTCCTCGCCGGCCCGGTCGTCGTCGTCATCGTCGTCCTCTCGTCGTCCTCATCGTCGTGGCGTTCGTCCCTCCGTCAAGCCGTTCGCGTTCGTCGTCCGCATTCCGTCAAGTGAGCCGCTGCAGCCCCATCATCGTCTTCGTCCTCGGCTCCGCGTCGTGAAGCCTCGTGCCGGCCGCGTCTCGACTTCGTCCAAGGATCGCCACCGAAGTCGTTCCCTCGCCGTTCGCCTCCGTCGTCCCCGAGCCGACTCCGCCGTGCTCGTTCGTTGTCGTCGTGCCGCGCCTCGTCGCGTGGTGGTAAGGATCTCTCCTCTCGCTGCCCCGTCCTCATCCTTTCGGTGTTGCCCCGTACCCGTTGTGTGGTTGTCGACCCCGGTACCCATGTACCGGTGTCGGTAGTCGTTCGCTTGTGCGTGTGGTGACCGTGTTAGTGTGCCCGCTCGGTAGCCGCGTGGTTTCACGTGTGCAGCCCGCGTGGTGTCTAGTGGAGTCCGCTTGTCGGCCACTCGCCTCGGTTGACACACGGGGTCCGCTTCCGTCAACCCGTGGACCGTGTCTATGTACTCGGCCTACCGCGGTCCTTTAGGTTGACATGTGGGGTCCGCATGTCAACAGCGCAGCCTTCCTGTCTTTTCCAGGCTAGTGCTTCCACATGTTTTATAGTTGCAAAGCTTAATTATAATAATCCGCAAATCTCCATATAACAGCATTAAACTTCGGATGATCGTATCTTGGTCATACGAACTCTGAATCGACCCGTTCAAGTCTCCTAATGTTTGTTATAACCTAAAGAACCCTGTGCTTTCTTTTTATGTATTGTTATTACTTCTTTATAGGGTTTAGCTTTGCTTGTGTGCTTCGCGTAGCTTCTGTCGTTCCGGAGGTTCTCGAAGCGTGGTTCGCGGTCGTCGCCGAAGGTTCAGCAGGCCGTTCTCTCTGAGCAAGGCAAGTCACATCATCCTTGAGCATATTGAATCCCAGTTTATAAAATTATTTTGATTTAAATTAATGCATTATCGCTTTATTTAAATTCCCGCGTTATCACTGTTTTATTTAGCCATGCCTATTTACCTTTGTTATGACCTTATTATTATTGCTATTGTTATTATAACCTTGTTCACCCTAGAATAAACAAAACCCCAACTAGTGGGTACTCTATTCATGGTTCCACTAGTATGAATTTAGGTAGATGCTTCGCTGATTAGTTAGGCAACATTAGGTGGTTTTATAACTCTCGACTTTGGGAATACTCATATCACTTGGACATTATGGAATGGTTGGATTATTGTAGAAATGGACGCACACCTCCCCCTCTATTCAAAACCCTCAAAATGGTTTTAGGCTGGGCTCAGGGTGCATGGTTTTGATAGTAGCACCTTGGCCACATAAGGACCGGTCTTCGGGCCTCTGTTGCAAAGCACTACCGTACTTCCACATGTCTAGTGGGTAAGGCTTAGTTTGTGGCTCAGTCTGGTTATAAACAAAGGTACATGGATGGAGATGGACGAAGTCGAGGGTCGATGGACATCTCTAGGACAAATGAAGGCTACACGAGCTGCGGCCCGGTAGTCGAAATGTCATGTCACAAGGCTGGTGTCCTGCTGCTAGGGGCTCAGTCCTGCCTACCTGTCCTGGAGGTTCCGGCCGTAGGTGGGGTTGGGTCGGTACCCTTGTCTATGGCTAGGATGGGTTGGAAACTATGTGTCACATCCTGATTTTTGTTTCAGGATTTATAAATTATTTAATAAATTATTATTAGAATTTATATTAAATGTTCATTAATTTACAAGTGAAGTTAAATGTGGGAAATAAAATTTCCTAAATATAAAGCATGGATGGATTTAATTTTTTTTTTAAATTCTCCATGGTTAATTATACTCTCTGGAATATTCTCGGATTTTTCAGAGCTCAATTCCTAATTTTAATCATACAAAGAGCATTTCAGTAATTACCCACATATTAAATTAATCATTAAATGGTCTAATTATAATTTTGTTAAGTACTTTGAGTGTGCAAGTATTTTCAAGATTTTTCTTGGAATTATTTGAGCATCGGAAGTATTTTTAACAATTCAAAGATCATTTCATTGATTAATTTAATTGGAAAAAGTAAATAAAAATCCTCCTCCTCAGCTTGGGCCATTTTTGGCCCATTCCTTCCTTTCCTTCCTCTCTCTTCCGCCGGCCCAACCCGAGCCTTCATCCTCTCTTCTTCTCTCAGCCAAAGTCCGGTTTTGCTCCCTCTTCTAATCAGGCTGAGAAAAGAAAAGCCCGGCAAGAAGTCTATTATCCTTCCCCCGCGCTACTGTTCATCTTCCAGCTCCAGCCGCCGGCTGTAGCTGAGCCGAGCCGCCTTGCCGAGTCGCCTTGCCGCGCCGTTTCCTCCCCAATCTCTCCCCTTTTCTTCCGATTGTTTGAGGGGTTTTTATCCTCTCGTTCTCCTCTACCTTTCCCCTCAAGAATAGGAGCATTTCGTTGAGTATCTTATCCGAATCGAACTCGTTTTTGAGTTTATCTCCAAAACCGAGTTTTTGATTTCCCGGATCGATTTCTTGCGGGAGGAGTCCGATCTCTTCAATCCAAGGCTATAAATAGGAGCCCCTAGTCCTCCTCTTTCGTTTGCCCCCTCTCCCGTGGTCTCCCGTGTCCCGTAGCCTCGCCGCCACCACCGCCTAGCTCACCGGTTGCCGCCGGCCATCTCCGGCGAGGTAGCGCAGCCGTCTCCGTCGTCGTCGCCGCTTGCCGCTGCCGCGTTTAGGTGCGCCGTGGTGAGGGGAAGCCCGGCCGCCCGTCCCCTTTCGTCGCCGGCCACCGGAGCTCCATCTCCGGCGAGGTCCGAGCCGCCGCCGCCGTTCATCTCGTCGCCGGCCGTCGTCGTTCGTCGTTTGGTTCGAGGGTGAGTACCGTTGGGTTCATCTCGTCGTCCTCTATGTGTTCATGTCCTCCAAATCCGCAGCCGGTCGCTCTATCTCCGGCGAGGTCGTCATCTTGGTTCGGCCGCCATTGATGATGTCATCATGACATCATCGGTTTTTCTTTTTCCCGTTTTTCTAATAGATTAAATCTTCTGAAAATCATAACTAAATAACTGTAGATTCGATTCGAGTGGTTCAAGTTGCTAAATTTTTCTAAAATCAAGATCTACATGTTAAAAATATTCACATGTACTGTTTATGCTTGTTTTTTACTGTTTTGTTGATTTTTATTCTTTCGCTTTAGTTTCCGACGTTCCGGAGGAGAGCGTTTTCGTTGAGCAAGGTTCGGAAGTGTTTGCGGAAGCTCAAGGCAAGTCACACAGATCCCAAATAACCCTTTGAGCATGTTGAACCCGTTTAAAGCTATTATTTTATTTCAACTATGCATTATTTTTTAATGTCATCGGGTGGTGAGCCTTTCCCCGTTAATTAATGGCCGAAGATGATCTTATTTTCCTATGGGTTATAATTTGATTAGCATGAACCTTATATATTGGTTTGGTTCAGCTAAATGCTATATGTATGTTTGCTTAGCCATGCTTAGAAACATTAGCTAATTAAAGGGGATTAAATATAAATTATATTATATTATTCTTATTAATTATGGTTATATTTAATGGTAGCTCACGATGATAATTAAAACCTGGTTAAGGTGGGTTGTGAGCATATGGTTTTGATGGTTGTGCTCATGGTAATTAAGGACCGGTTCGCGAGCTACTGTTGTGAAACATTTACCGTGCCAACCACAAGCCAGCATGGGCAACGGCTTTACCTTTTGTATAGCATGGTTCATTATAGTGTGCCAGACTGTGAAGCGGCGAGAAGTCCGTGGGGGTCGCTGGGGAGTCCATTTGCCTCTGGTTTTGAGGGGGAGATTATGATCCAGGAACGGTGCACTGTTTTGAGTTGTGTTGTGCAAAGAGTATTGTCACGATTTCCCCCTTTGCAATGCCGTGGTGGTATTTCGGGGCATGGCAACATGTGTGGAATCGTGTCTTGTGGGTACAGTGGTACACCTCTGGCCAGAGTAAAACTATTCGAATAGCCGTGCCCGCGGTTATGGGCGAGTTGAGCAATGTTTTTCGTGATTAGTCTCACACTACTCATCCATGTTAATAATGTGATAATTAATTTGACTCCTGGTTTGGAATGAATAATTCATGGTTTGGAGGTTTGATCTGTACGACCGGGGTTGGTTGTTCAGGTTTGGTTGGGCCTAAGCAGCATGGGTGTGCTGTTTAGTGTTGATTAAAATTGATGATTAACTACTCTACTGTTTTACTTATCTTAAATCTTTGCTAAATGCTGCTTTTGCAAATGAGACTATATTATGCCATCCTTTGGAATCCTTGTGCACTTGCATATTTGCTGTGTGGCTTGTTGAGTATGTCATATGCTCATTCTTGCAATAATCATCAAACCTCAGTTGAAGATAAAGGATCCAGAAGGAGAAGACGTTTGGCTTATACCCCAGTTGAGCTGCCTGTGGGAGTGGAGCTGAAGCCATTGCTAGACCGTTAATTCCGCTGCTGTTTTCTTTTCTTTTTAAGTATGTAACGTTATTATTAAGATGGATTTGTATATTAAAATTGTCAGTTTGTGTACCTCGGCTGATTCCTGGACGAGGATTTTATGCACAAATAAGTTCGGAAATTACTAGTGAATTTCCGGGCGTGACACTATGTCATGTCTTACGTCCGTATGCCGTGGTGGTATGTTGGGACGTGGTTACACGTGAGGAAGACGTGTCTTGTGGGTAAAGATGTACACCTCTGATCAGAGTATAATCTATTCGAATAGCCACGCCCTCGGTTATGGGCAAGCCTAGCAATGTACCCAAGTTAGTGTTTTAATTCTTAAAATTTTCTTAACAACTAAAATGTGGAATGGTTGGCCTTGCTGGGGGTGTCTTCTTCTGTTTGTTCATCAAGATAGTCTTTGATATCGAAAGAGAACAGATCGGCTAAGGCCTGCAAGAAGAAATTTGAAGACAGTTGATTATCAAAATGAGTTATTCAGCCGATTCAAGATTTTCATAGACAAGACTTACTGGGATGGCAGGAGCGGCTGGTTGTTCTTCTTCCTCAACATGGTGACTTCCTATAGCCAATGGAGTTCAATCACTTGATGTTTGTTGTACAGGAGGTGAAGATGGGGGAGGAGGCTGTAAAAAGACAAATGTTAAGTAAATATCAGCTATGATTGGATTAATGAAAATAATTATACACAATAGTCTTTCTGGTGGAGCTGGTTTAAGTGTTGTTGCTGCCAATTTCTTACAGCAGTTTTCTTTTTCTACAAAGATGAGATTTATAAGTGATCGGCTGTGAATGAAATAGTTTTAAAAGGAAATCAGAGAGAGATGTTTACCCTTGAGAAATGAGCTGGGGCAGAAGGAGTTGGAGGAGTTTGTTTGGATGAAGCCGATGGAGTTTTTTCTGTGTCACTTACTTCGGCTGCGGCTTGATCAACATCTTCTTCAATCTCTTCTTCACGCAAAGCTTGCTCAATGGATGGTGTCGACGGGGGATACCCGTAGACCGGATATAGAGAGTATTGGGGTACGCCGGTATAAGGATCTACGTAGTACGACATCGAGCAATCAAAAGACAAGAATTATACTGGTTCAGGCCCCTTGACAGGTAATAGCCCTAATCCAGTTGATATGGGATTATATGGTGGAAAACACAGATTACAAAGGAAAAGACTTAACTCGGGAGATTCGACGAGATCGTAGTCGAGATGATCCGACTAGCTCTCGTCGACTTGGCTCTTTGTAGGCTCTGACTTCGTAGGCTGTGTTGGTTGTCTAGGCTTTGAGATTCGATGAGCTATGGCCTCCGCGGGGGGTCCCTTTTATACCGTAGGTTGGGCGATATCTGAGTAGGACTCGGATGTACCAAACCTGATACGATACGTAGGTAACCCAATTCTTGTTCGAGAAGGTTTCTCCTTGTTTGTTGTCTTTACGAAGAATTTCCTTAAGTGCTAGAGGATTTATCCATATACACGTGGATATACCTTGTCGATACGTGACGTATATCGTAGGGTGAAGGGTATGCCTAACCCGTAACCCTGACAGTAGCCCCCGACTTCTGCTCAAAAATGAACTCGTGAGACCGTTTGCGACTCCAGGTGTCGAGAACGTTGCCATTCCAGGTGCGAGAACCAAGGAGATGACGTGTAATCGAGCGCACCGTTTGAAGTCCAACGGTCACGAATGAATTTTGAACTGAAGTCCAAAAACCACCATGCACAACGGACATAGAAATCTCCGGCGGGGATTTCTCCTATTTCCTTGGAATTCGCACCGTCGGGAGTGCGTCTATTTAAAGGTATTTAGGGCGTGAGCTTTGAGGTCCGCCTACTTCATTAAGTATACACTGCTCCTTTGCATTCCTCGCCTTCCTCGCCGCCGCAAAAAGCCCTAGCCTCACCGATTCATCGTCCGTTTCCGGCGATCTTCCGGCGATCTCCCGACGGCCATGGATCTTGGGAAGTCGACCTCCACCGCCGCGACCCTGAAGAAACTTCAGGAGGAGGGTGGCCTCCCTGGCCACGACAAGGCAGAGAGGGAAGCAGGAGGTACTACTCCCCAGCCCGTCCTAGGTCGCATGGTTGCGATTGAGGATTACATTGTCTGCGGGTTTCTTCCTCCCCCCTCTGAATTCCTTTTGCTGGTCTTAAACTTCTATGGGCTTTCACTTTTGCACTTGAATCCCAACTCCATCGCATTTCTCAGCATTTTCGTGCATCTTTGTGAGGCCTACATTGGAGTAGAGCCTTTTCTAGATTTGTTTCGCTTTTATTACGAGTTGCGTTGGATGGAACTCAACAAGGTGTCTGGCTGCGTTGGGTTCTGACTTCGTGATGGGATGAAGTCGCAATACGTCCCCTTCCAGTGCCCCTCTTCTCGCAGCACGTCCCCTTCCAGTGCCCCTCTTCTCGCAGCAAATGGCAGAACAGGTGGTTTTATCTCGAGATTAAGGACTCGAATCCTGCCCTCATTGTTCCTGACGAGCAGCCAAACAAGATTCCGGTTTGGACCGCCAAGCCCCCTTTGACCCCCTCTCTCCAATCGTTTATCGACATCATCGATGATCTTCGAGAACGGGGCTTATCGGGGTATGAAGTCGTTGCAGACTTCGTTGGTAGGAGTATCCAGCCGCTTCAGGCTCGAGCCCACCCGGCGTATAATTATTCCAGGCCAGATGACGCGACCCGGGTTTCTCCTCGGGGTATGTTTCTTGTATTCACTTTGATATGGCCGTATTCGCGTTCGCTTTTGACTTATCGGAAAATGATTCTTCTTTGATAGCTCTGAGCAGTGACGGCGTGGAGCGACGCGTTGGTCAGGTGATGATCAGCGGCGCGACAACCGCGAGCGACATCCCTGTGCCCCTTTGTGAAAAGGGAGAGGCGGAACGCGACGAGGCGATCAATGTAAGTCTATTTAGATGTCTTTTTCCTCCTTCATTTGGAATCAGCTTGTGATCGGACTTAGCGTAGGCCCTTCCCTTGACTGACGTCATCGGACCGCTCGCGGATCACCAGGTGGCGGCTTCTCTGAAGGAGAAGGTGGTCGAGGAGGCATCCGACGCCGCTGCTGGTAGTGGTGGCAAGGCTCCGAGTAAGCCAAGGATGTTCTCGTCCGTGCTCGGACACCGTCGCAAGGCAGAGACTTCGACGGTAACATTCGCCTTGTCGTTAAGCTGAGCAACTAGGAAAGTTCTTGTTCTCACTGGCGACTTTGCAGGTTTCCGACGCATCCCCTCCTCTTGCAGTCGTCAACGCCTTGTGACGATCGGCGAGAAGTAAGTCGCGAAACTTCTCAGATTCTTAAGTCTTCTTTTTGAACCGAACTCTGATCCATCGGTGTTGACAGGGAGGCACGAGCGAAAGCGGCTCGGGCCAAGTCTGGGGGGACTTCTAGCGCGTCCCCTGTAACAGCGTCGACTGACGTCGCTCCCGTGATCGGGACTCGGGAGGCGACGCCAAGCGGCCCCAGCGGCGACCCCGTCAGAAACCGTGGCGCGCCAGAGTCCATCCTCACCTGGGAGGAGCTCCAAGTCGAGATGGGGCGCCTTCTCGAAGCCGGCGCTCGCGGCATTGGTCGCGAGGTCACGGAGGCGAGGGCGGAGACAGCGGCGGCTAACGCGCGCGCGGAGCGGCTGTTGCGGGAGCTGGCCGAAGCCCGCGAGGACCTCGTGAAAATGAGGGAACTAGTGGCCGGCAACGAGTGCCAACGCAAGGGACTCGAGAACCGCATGGCGGAACTCGGAGATAACCTCTCCGAGATCCGTGGTTCTCTGAGGGTCACATACACCGGCCTCCACCAGCTTGCCGCGGAGTGTGGGGTCAAGTCGACGATCCCCAAGAACCCCGACGAGTTCTCCCTCACCTCTTCTCTAGCGGAGCTGGCGACGGCGATGGGAGAAATCCCTGCGAAGCAGGCGGCCTGAGTTGCGGAGGAGACGTCCAACGGTATTTATACCGGGGCGTGTCACGTCCTCGCGTCCGTGCGGTTGTCGCGTCCTGAACTAGATCTCCGCGAGATCCTGGATCAGGGGGCGGCAAGCGACGCACGTAAGGGGGTGATGGAGGAAGTCGGTGATCTGGGGGAGTCTGTCCTCCCCCTCTTCGAAGAGTAGGAGCACTTGTATTTTTATTTCCTTCTCATGATTTGTGAACCCCAAACTTTGGTTGTCTTCATGTATATTACTACCAGCTCTGTTCATCTTTGATCTTGAAAATTCATCTTATCGATTGTAGAGATGTCGATGATGAGGATGTCCGGCAGCGCGGGCAACCTGAATCGATGGCGATAACCCCGGTACTCGAGTTAGAACCGAGCGCGGCGCATATCGTCGATGGCCAGGTTGCTGATGCAGAGACCGAAGTGGCGGCAACTGACCCGAGTGAGTGATCTTGTGCGCCTTGTCGCTTTTTGTTGGTTTCCAAGCTGTGGTAATGACCATCATTTTTGGCAGATCTCGAGGATGCCTTTGCGACTCAAGATCGTCGTATCCAATACTGGAAGACGAAATGTGAAGTGGCGGAACTCGAGAGGGCGATGCTAGCCATGAAAAAGGACCAAGCTGTGGAAACACTCCGAGGTCGAGAGGTGTGGTTCTCCTCTTATCTGAAGAATTGCTGCACCTCGATGGCGAGGGTGTGCCGAGATCTTCGGGTAGCCCGCGGTGATCCTGAAGAGTCGGCGGCCGGGTACATCTCGTGGCTCAATGGAGCCTGCGCTCAACTCGACGGCATTGGTCAGCGGATCGACGAGGCCCTGAAGCAAGAGTGTCGTCGAGCGAGTCGATATGCCGGGGGGCATGTGTTGGCCTGTGTGCGAGATCACCGCCCGCGCCTGGATCTCGAATTTCTTCGTGAGGGTTTTGGCCGTTCTCGGAGAAATCCGGCAGAGATTGACCATCTCGCGAGATCAATGTCGCCGCTGGCCGAGAAGATTTTCGTTGGCCTTCTTGGTAGAATTTGTACCCTGTAACAAGATATCTTGGGAAAAGACGTAATTTGACATAATATTTATGTGCTAACTGTAAGGAATATTTTGTGAATAAAGAAATATATCTTTAACAAATGTTTCTTACTCTGGGTGTTGTTTGTAAGAGCGTGTTCTCAGTTAACGACCTTAGTTAGCCGTTTGAGTTGTACACTCTCCCTAGCCCCCAGCCTTGTCGTCGGAGGGATGTCCTCGGGTGACAAGGCTCTTGGACTCCTGGCCTGTCTTGGTTGAAATAGCTCTGATCCTAGCCCCCAGCCGTGAGGTTGGAAAAGTCAATTTCCGATTACACGGCTTGGTTAATACGCACGGCGAGAACTCTTACACGACCAGGTCTTACATGGTCTTTCGTCTCTGAAGGATCTGACAAGGCCTTATCGGCTCTGGGCATCCCCAGCCGAAGATGTCACGCCCGGAAATTCACTAGTAATTTCCGAACTTATTTGTGCATAAAATCCTCGTCCAGGAATCAGCCGAGGTACACAAACTGACAATTTTAATATACAAATCCATCTTAATAATAACGTTACATACTTACAAAGAAAAGAAAACAGCAGCGGAATTAACGGTCTAGCGATGGCTTCAGCTCCACTCCCACAGGCAGCTCAACTGGGGTATAAGCCAAATGTCTTCTCCTTCTGGATCCTTTATCTTCAACTGAGGTTTGATGATTATTGCAAGAATGAGCATATGACATACTCAACAAGCCACACAGCAAATATGCAAGTGCACAAGGATACCAGAGGATGGCATAATATAGGCTCATTTGCAAAAGCAGCATTTAGCAAAACATTTAAGAGAAGTAAAACAGTGGAGTAATTAATCAGAAATTTTAATCAACACTGAACAACACACCCATGCTGCACAGGCCCAACCATCCTGAACAACCATACCCGGCTGTACAGATCTAACTCCAAACCAGGAGCTAAGCAAATTATTACCAAGTATTAACATCCATAATTATTGTGAGAGGTGTGAGACTAATCAAGAAAAACATTGCTCAACCCGCCCATAACCGCGGGCACGGCTATTCGAATAGTTTTACTCTGGCCAGACGTGTACCACTGTACCCACAAGACACAACCCCACATCATGTCACCATGTGCCTCAATACCACCACGGTACCTCGGAAAGGAGTTGTGACAATACCCCTTGCACAACATAAGCCATTACAGCGCACCTTTCCTGGATCATAATCACCCCCTTATAAACAAGGCATGGACTCCCCAGCAACCCCCATGGACTTCTCGCCGCTTCACAGTCTGGCGCACTATAATGAATCATGCTATACAAAAGATAAAGCCGTTGCCCACGCTGGCTTGTGGTTGGCACGGTAAATGTTTCACAACAGTAGCTCGCGAACCGGTCCTTAATTGTCATGAGCACAACCATCAAAACCATATGCTCACAACCCACCTTATCCAGATTTTAATTATCAATTAATTAACATCACACGATTAACCATCGTGAGCGACCATTAAATATAACCATAATAATAATATAATATAATATAGTTTATAATTAACCCCTTTAGTTAGCTAATGTTTCTAAGCATAGCTAAGCAAACTTACATATAGCATTTAGCTGAACCAATCCAATATATAAGGTTCATGCTAATCAAATTATAACCCATAGGAAAATAAGATCATCTTCGGCCATTAATTAATGGGGAAAGGTTCACCACCCGATGACATTAAAAAATAATGCATAGTTGAAATAAAATAATAGCTTTAAACGGGTTTAACATGCTCAAAGGGTTGTTTGGGATCTGTGTGATTTGCCTTGGGCTTCCGCAAACGCTTCGGAACCTTCCTCAACGGAAACGCTCTCCTCCGGAACGTCGGAAACTAAAGCGAAAGAATAAAAATCAATAAAACAGTACAAAAAAACAAGCATAAACAGTACATGTGAATATTTTTAACATGTAGATCTTGATTTTAGAAAAATTTAGCAACTTGAACCACCTGAAACAGAGTTACGGTTAATTAGTTATGATTTTCCGAAGATTTAATCTATTAGAAAAACGGGAAAAAGAGAAACCGATGATGTCACGATGACATCATCAAAGGTGGCCGGCTTCGGATGACAAGCTCGCCGGAGTTAGAGCAGCCGGCTGCGGATTTGGAGGACACAGACACATAGAGGGCGACGAGACGAACCCAACGGTACTCACCCTCGAACCAAACGACGAACGATGACGGCCGGCGACGAAGAGGCGACGGCGGCGGCTCGGCTTGCACGGGGCGGCGGAGCTCCGGTGACCGGCAACGGAAAAGGAAGGGTGGCCGAGCTTCCCCTCACCACGGCGTACCCAACGGTGGTGACGGCGACCGGCGACGACGATGGAGGCGGCGGCGCGGCGGCACCGGAGATGGCCGGCGGCGGCGGTTTGCTTGGCGGCGGTGGCGACGGAGCTACGGAGCACGGGAAGGCTCGGGAACAGGGGCAAACGAAAGAGGAGGACTAGGGGGTCCTATTTATAGCCTTGGATTGAAGAGATCGGACTCCTCCCGCAAGAAATCGGCTCGGGAAAAACAAAACTCGGTTTTGGAGATAAACTCGAAAACGAGTTCGATTCGGACAAGATACTCAACGAATAGCTCCGATTCTTGAGGGGAAAGATAGAGGAGGATGTGGGGATAAAAACCCCTCAACTAATCGGACTCGAGGGCGACCGGAAGAGGCGAAATTGGCGGAGAGAGGCGGCAGCTCGGGCTCGGCTAGGCGGCCGGCCGGCTGGAGGTTAGGGATGACCCCGACATGTGGGCCCCACATGTCGGTGGCTAGAGAAGGAGGGGGCGGGGCGGCTCGGCTGGGCCGACTTGGGCCGGCTTGGCCGCGCGCGGGAAGAGAAGAGTTGGGCCGGAAACGGCCCAACAACTTTAGGGAGGGGTTTTGGAACTTTTTAATTAAAATAAATGGTGAAATGTTGTTTCAATTATTAAAAATACTTCCCTTGCTCAAACAATTCCCAGAAAATTCTAGAAAATAGAGGAACAAGCAAAGTATTTAATAAAATTTTATCTAGCCCAATTTTATATTGAGATTTAGCAAATTAAACTTAGATCTTCTCTTTTAAGCTTTTAAAATCATTTCTAATAATTCCTTTTAAACAACAATTTATAATTTAAGGATTTTAAACGATAAAAGCACTTAACAATTATAATTAGATCATTATTGATCAAATAATTACTGAACTGTTCTTTGTATCATTTAGGAATTGAGCTCCGCTGCACTGCACAGTGTCTAGCTTTTTCCCCACGGCATGCAACCAATCCAACGCATCCATGGGGTTGTTGGAGCTAGAGAAGGTAGGTGGGCGGATGCGGAGGAACTCGGCGAGTTTAGAGTGTTGTGGGGGTGGTGGTGGAGCATTATGTTGTGGCGGATTTTGGATGTGGTGGAGGAAAGCAGTCATCATGTTGGCCTGCTGGGCGAGGATTTGGGTGAGAATGGCGTTGGTATCTGGTGGTGGTGGTGGAGGCGGAGGAGGAGGTGGAGGTGGGCTGCCCTGGTGGTGGTGGTTGCTGCCTTCAGGTTGGTTGCCATCACCGGTGTTAGCACTTCTCCTGGTCGTCACCATCTGAAAACCCCACACAGAACCAGCAAACAGAGAGAGCTGACAATTAAAGCTAACCACCCACGACTACCATAATTCTTGAATTTATTACTGCTATTAAATTGGTTCATTAAAGTTCAAGTTGCTTAGGCAAATAAAATAAAGATAGGCTCCGACACAGTTATACCACACACCGGCATAACCATGCCCCACACAACCCAACAAGAAGACAAACGAGAAAGAACACACGCGCAAGCCTACTAACTCCTCGTCTACCGCTGCGACGGGCTAGGACGGAAGGTGAGCAACAGCGCATCCTCCGTGCTACCAACGCCGGAGGCTTCCCCCTCCTGGGGAACCACGGGCGCGGGCTCGGCACGAGGGGTCTCGACGAAGCAAGTCCACGCCAGGGACTGACGAACAAGCTCGGGCCTGGAGGTGCTCTTGCGGGCGGTGATCTTCTGGCTGCGGCAGACACGGCGACGCTTGGGGTGGCAGACCTCTCCCTGGGCGATCTTGAGCTGATGCAGCTGCGCCTCCACTGCGTCTAGGTCCTTCTTGAGCTGCAGATTCTCTTGACGCAGCTCCAGGATCTTCATGTTGTTCTCGACCATCCCACGGCGCACCATCTGATGGAAGTCGATACGAGCCGCGTCGTACGCCTCCACCATGCGCCCCAGGTGCACGAGGGTAGCGTCATCCTCCGAGCTAGCATCCCGGAAGGTGGCGTAGTCGCGGGCTCCTCCGCGGCGAGGGTGGTAGCGGTAGGGCGAGTGCTGCAACTCGTCCGGGTATCGCTGGTGAAGAGTGCCGATGGCGAGGAGAGCGGCGCTCTGGCAAGCGGCGGGGAAAGAATCTCCACCCGCGGTGACTGCCAGCGAAGTCCGCTCGGGAGAGCCAGAGAGGATCACTGCAGTGACCTCCCAACCAGCGTGGGGCTCTGCATCGTCACCCTCCTGCTCCGGAAGCGGCCTGGCCTGGTAGTCCACTCCATGTGGATACCCCAGGACCACGCACATGCCCCGCAGCTCCAAGACGAAGCCAGTCATGTCCAAACCACGACGGCTGACGCTGCCGGCCATCTACAAACAAAAACAGAAAGAAAAAACCACATTTTAAAGGTCAGATTTTGGCGATAAATGAAGCAGCAAGACAGAGAGAGACTAGACAGTTTTCACAAATAACAAAGGATTTTTATTTTTGAAAATATTGCTAAGGCTTGGGATCTACGGCTCGTCCTAGGGTCAAGGGGGCTCTGATACCAACTTGTCACGACCGGAAATAACCCAACGGGCATTCCTTACGTGCGTGCATTAATCCTTGTCCCAGGAGGCAAGGTACACCAAAAGTTGATACAATTCAGAGTTTAACAAGCGGAAGCGTAAATAGTTAATTTATTACATGGGCAGCGAAGGCCCAGCACACGCAAAGACAAACGAGAAACAGCGGAAGACTAGGGCGACGACCACAGGCACTTGACGGCAGGCACGAGCTAGACACCAAAGCCTTCATCCTCTAGGAACTCCTCTTCTAGGTTTGGGAAAAATTGAGCAAGACTGAGTACAACCACCGTACTCAACAAGACACACCCACAAGTGCAGAATAAATGCAAGGGAGTACAAAGGAGTTATAATATAAAGGGTTAGGGTTGCAGTAAACAGCATTTAAAGATATTTAGTTGCCCAAAGCTATTTTGTAAACACGATTCTAGAACTATACAATATTATTTATCAAGGCCGTGAACCCACACGAACCTGCCTTAACCCAAGGCCTACGATGATTCAGACCGAACTGGCAACCCGACCCTGGGTCCCAGCTCGTCCCAAGCCAACCCAGGCCAACCATTCCACATTTTACTTGTTAAGCAGGTTTTAAGAATTAAAACACTAACTTGGGTACATTGCTCGGCTTGCCCATAACCGAGGGCGCGGCTATTCGAATAGATTATACTCTGATCAGAGGTGTACATCTTTACCCACAAGACACATCTTCCTCACGTGTAACCACGTGCCACATACCACCACGGTATACAGACGGAAGACGTGACATAGTTTCCAACCCATCCTAGCCATAGACAAGAGTACCGACCCAATCCCACCTACGGCCGGAACTCCCGGGACAGGTAGGCAGGACTGAGCCCCTAGCAGCAGGACACCGGCCCTGTGCCATGACATCTCGACTACCGAACCGCAGCCCGTGTAGCCTTCATTTGTCCTAGAGATGTCCATCGACCCCCGACTTCGTCCATCTCTAATCCGTGTACTTTTGTTTATAACCAGACTGAGCCACAAACTAAGCCTTACCCACTAGACATGTGGAAGTACGGTAGTGCTTTGCAACAGAGGCCCGAAGACCGGTCCTTATATGGCCGAGGTGCTACTATCAAAACCATGCACGCCGAGCCCAGCCTAAAACCATTTTGGGGATTTTGAAAAGAAGGAGCGGTGTGAAGCCAATTCCACAATAACCAAACCATTCCAAAGTGTCCAGGTGATATGAATATTCCCAAAGTCTAGAGTTATAAAACCACCTAATGTTACCTAATTAAAGCGAAGCATCTACCTTAAATCATACTAGTGGTACCATTAGTAGAGTGTCCACTAGTTGGGGTTTTGTTGGTTCTAGGGTGAACAAGGTAATAATAACAATAACAATAATAATAAGGTCATAACAAAGGTAAATAGGCATGGCTAAATAAAACAGTGATAACGCGGAATTTAAATAAAGCGATAATGCAATAAGTTAAATCAACATAATTTTACAAACTGGGATTCAATATGTTCAAAGATGATGTGACTTGCCTTGCTCGCTTTCCCAAACGCCGGCTTCAACTTCCACGAAGAGCGGATCTTCCGAAGCTGCAGCGTCTACACGACCAACGGAAAAGAAAAGGCTTTTACTCTACTAAACTCCATATAACAAACCGAAATAAAGCACAAAAATGGGTTCTTGGCTTCTTAAGGAAAAATTAGAGACTTGAACGGTCCAATTCTGAGTTCAAATGGCCAAGTTATGGTCATTTGAAGTTTATATGCTCTTTAAATGGATATTTGCGAATTTCTTCATTTAAATTTTAATTTAAAATCAGATTTATTGCGTCAGCCGGGAGAGAGGAGCGCGCGGACCGGGTCCACGGGAGTGGGGCCCACGCGGCAGCCTCATGGTCCACGGTGGACCGGGTGCACGCGGCTTACGCCGGTCGGCGCCGTGGGTCCCACGCATCAGCCGCACCCGAGGGCGCGGGCGGCTGACGGCCGGGCCCCACATGGCAGCCGCGGGGCGCGCCCGAAGGCGGCCACGCCGGCACAGCCGACGGGAGGCGGCGCGCCCGCGCCCCGATGGTCGCCGCCGGCGACCACCGGCGCGGCGGAGCGGCGCCCGAGAGAGGGGAGGGAAGGGGGAAGCGAAACGGCGGTCCACGGCTCACCCCGGGTCGACGGCGACAACGGAAACGGCGACCGAAGCGGAGAGAGGCGGCGGCGCGGCTCGGGTCGACGGGGACGGCGGCGTTCCGGCGGTCGGCGGTCGAAACGGGGGGGGGGGTGGATGAGGTCGGCGAGGTCGCGGCGGAGCCGAAGGAGGCGACGCCGAAACGGGAGAGGGTCCGGGGCGACGACGGCGGCGGACCGGAGCTCGGCGGCGACGGCGGAGAGAGAGAACGACGGCGCGAGCTCGATTCCGACGGGGAGAGAGAGCGGCGAGTGGCGGAAACGGTGGAGGGAGGCACGGGGAGCGTTTAAATAGTGTTGGGAGGGGGAGAGAACGGCCGGATGAGGGTGAATCGGCCGCGGAAGATCCGGCCGCCATTGATGCGCCGGCGAAGTTTGCAGGAGTGTTTCCAAACGAATCCGAGGGAGAGAGAGAGAGGGAAAAGTGGGGGGAAAGGGAGAGGGAATCACGGGGAGTGATTTCCCCCTCTTTATTGCGCGCGGGGGCGGCGGGATGCGGCGGAATCCGCGGCGGCGGCGGCGCTAGGGCACGGGCGAGGCGGCGGTTGCGGCGCGAGGTAGGGGATGACGGGTGGGCCCCACCCGTCAGCGAGGGTGGCGGGCGGGCCCGCCCGTCAGCGGCGCGCGCGCGGGGGAAGGCCGGATGGGCCGCGGGGGAGAGGAGAGAGAGGGAGGGAGCTGGGCCGAGCCGGCCCAAGAGGGGGAAGGGGGAAAAAGACTTTTTAGGGTTTTTTTCTTTTTATAAAACCTTTTTAACTTTGTTTATTTCTTCTTAATTATTATTTGTGCTCTGAAAATTCCACTAAAATTTATTTACGCATTTTAGGCTTTTAGGAAATATACAAAAATCCTCCAAGCCTTATTCGACTTTTAACTTTGCACATTTTTATTGTTGGAGGCTTTCACATGGATTTTACTTATTCTATGCACAATTTTGAGGATGTATTTTAGAGTCGTTTTGGGACGCGACACCCAGTTTATAAAATTATGTTGCTTTAAATTATTGCATTATCGCTTTATTTAAATTCCCGCGTTATCACTGTTTTATCTAGCCATGCCTATTTACCTTTGTTATGACCTTATTATTATTGTTATTGTTATTATTACCTTGTTCACCCTAGATTAAACAAAACCCCAACTAGTGGACACTCTTCTCATGGTACCACTAGCATGATTTTAGGTAGATGCTTCGCTATTTTAATTAGGTAACACTAGGTGGTTTTTCAACTCTAGACTTTGGGAATATTCATATCACCTGGACACTTTGGAATGGTTTGGTTATTGTGGAATTGGCTTCACACCGCTCCTTCTATTCAAAATCCCCAAAATGGTTTTAGGCTGGGCTCGGGGTGCGTGGTTTTGATAGTAGCACCTCGGCCATATAAGGACCGGTCTTCGGGCCTCTGTTGCAAAGCACTACCGTACTTCCACATGTCTAGTGGGTAAGGCTTAGTTTGTGGCTCAGTCTGGTTATAAACAAAAGTACACGGATGGAGATGGAAGAAGTCGGGGGTCGATGGACATCACTAGGACAAATGAAGGCTACACGAGCTGCGGCCCGGTAGTCGAGATGTCATGGCACAGGGCCGGTGTCCTGCTGCTAGGGGCTCAGTCCTGCCTGCCTGTCCCGGGGGTTCCGGCCGTAGGTGGGATTGGGTCGGTACTCTTGTCTATGGCTAGGATGGGTTGGAAACTATGTCACGTCTTCCGTCTGTACACCGTGGTGGTATGTGGCACGTGGTTGCACGTGAGGAAGATGTGTCTTGTGGGTAAAGATGTACACCTCTGATCAGAGTATAATCTATTCGAATAGCCGCGCCCTCGGTTATGGGCAAGCCGAGCAATGTACCCAAGTTAGTGTTTTAATTCTTAAAACCTGCTTAACAACTAAACTGTGGAATGGTTGGCCTGGGTTGGCTTGGGACGAGCTGGGACCCAGGGTCGGGTTGCCAGTTCGGTCTGAATCATCGTAGGCCTTGGGTTAAGGCAGGTTCGTGTGGGTTCACGGCCTTGATAAATAATATTGTATAGTTCTAGAATCGTGTCTACAAAATAGCTTTGAGCAACTAAATATCTTTAAATGCTGTTTACTGCAACCCTAAACCTTTATAGTATGACTCCTTTGTACTCCCTTGCATTTATTCTGCACTTGTGGGTGTGTCTTGTTGAGTACGGTGGTTGTACTCAGTCTTGCTCAATTTTTCCCAAACCCAGAAGAGGAGTTCCTGGAGGATGAAGGCTTTGGTGTCTAGCTCGTGCCTGCCGTCAAGCGTCTGTGGTCGTCGCCCTAGTCTTCCGCTGTTTCTCGTTTGTCTCTGTGTGTGCTGGGCCTTCGCTGCCCATGTAATAAATTAACTATTTACGCTTTCGCTTGTTAAACTCTGAATTGTATCAACTTTTGGTGTACCTTGCCTCCTGGGACAAGGATTAATGCACGCATGTAAGGAACGCCCGTTGGGTTATTTCCGGTCGTGACAAGTTGGTATCAGAGCCCCCTTGACCCTAGGACGAGCCGTAGATCCCAAGCCTTAGCAATATTTTCAAAAATAAAAATCCTTTGTTATTTGAAAACTGTCTAGTCTCTCTCTGTCCTGCTGCTTCATTTATCGCCAAAATCTGACTTTTAAATGTTGCTTTTCTTTTGTTTTGTTTGTAGATGGCCGGCAGCGTCAGCCGTCGTGGTCTGGACATGACTGGTTTCGTCTTGGAGCTGCGGGGCATGTGCGTTGTCCTGGGGTATCCACATGGAGTGGACTACCAGGGCAGGCCGCTTCCGGAGCAGGAGGGTGACGATGCAGAGCCCCACGCTGCTTGGGAGGTTACTGCAGTGATCCTCACTGGCTCTCCCGAGCGGACTTCGTTGGCAGTCACCGCGGGTGGAGATTCTTTCCCCGCCGCTTGCCAGAACGCCGCTCTCCTCGCCATCGGCACTCTTCACCAGCGCTACCCGGACGAGTTGCAGCACTCGCCCTACCGCTACCACCCTCGCCGCGGAGGAGCCCGCGACTACGCCATCTTCCGGGATGCTAGCTCGGAGGATGACGCTACCATCATGCACCTGGCGCGCATGGTGGAGGCGTACGACGCGGCTCGTATCGACTTCCATCAGATGGTGCGCCGTGGGATGGTCGGGAACAACATGAAGATCCTGGAGCTGCGTCAGGAGAATCTGCAGCTGAAGAAGGACCTAGACGCAGTAGAGGCGCAGCTGCATCAGCTCAAGATCGCCCAGGGAGAGGTCTGTCGCCCCAAGCGTCGCCGCGTCTGCCGCAGCCAGAAGATCACCGCCCGCAAGAGCACCTCTAGGCCCGAGCTTGTTCGTCAGTCCCTGGCGTGGACTTGCTTCGTGGAGACCCCTCGTGCCGAGCCCGCGCCCGTGGTTCCCCAGGAGGGGGAAGCCTCCGGCGTTGGTAGCACGGAGGATGCGCTGTTGCTCACCTTCCGCCCTGGCCCGTCGCAGCGGTAGACGAGCAGTTAGTAGGCTTGCGCGTGTGTTCTTTCTTGTTTGTCTTCTTGTTGGGGTGTGTGGCATAACTGTGTCGGAGCCTGTCTTTATTTTATTTGCCTAAGCAACTTGAACTTTAATGAACCAATTTAATAGCAGTAATAAATTCAAGAATTATGGTAGTCGTGGGTGGTTAGTTTTAATTGTCAGCTCTCTCTGTTTGCTGGTTCTGTGTGGGGTTTTCAGATGGTGAAGACCAGGAGAAATGCTGCCACCGGTGATGGCAACCAACCCGAAGGCAGCAACCACAACCACCAGGGCAGCCCACCTCCACCTCCTCCTCCGCCTCCACCACCACCACCAGACACCAACGCCATTCTCACCCAAATCCTCGCCCAGCAGGCCAACATGATGACTGCTTTCCTCCACCACCTCCAAAATCCGCCACAACAGAATGCACCACCACCACCCCCACAACACTCTAAACTCGCCGAGTTCCTCCGCATCCGTCCACCTACCTTCTCTAGCTCCAACAACCCCGTGGATGCGTTGGATTGGTTGCATGCCGTGGGGAAAAAGCTAGACACTGTGCAGTGCAGCGATGAGGAGAAAGTCATCTTCGCCGCCCACCAGCTGCAGGGGCCCGCATCTTTATGGTGGGACCATTTCCAGGCTACACAGCCAGAGCGGCAGCCTATTACTTGAGCCCGCTTCACCGCCGCTTTTCGGAGGACCCATGTGCCCGCCGGAGTCGTGGCCCTTAAGAAAAGGGAATTCCGAGAGTTGAAGCAAGGCAACCGCTCTGTGATGGAGTATTTGCATGAGTTGAACAACCTGGCCCGGTACGCCCCGGAGGATGTACGGGAAGATGAGGAAAAGCAGGAGAAGTTCTTGGCAGGAATGGACCCTGAGCTGTCCGTGCGCCTAGTCTCCGGGGACTATCCGGATTTCCAACGTCTGATGGACAAGAGCATCCGCTTGGAAGCCAAGCACAAGGAACTGGAGTCGCACAAGCGCCGCTTGGCGAATTTCCGCAATCAACAGGGTGCTAACCAAAGGGTCCGCTACACCAATCCCTATCCAGGGGGATCCTCCTCGCAGCAGCAACAACAGCAGCAGCAACCTCGCTCCGCGCCCCGACCTCAATTCGTGGTGCGCGTCCCACAGCCGCAGTAGCAGCAGAGTCAACAAGGGACTCGTGCGCCCTGTCCTCCTACGCCAACTGTGCAGCCTGGTCAAGGCCGCAGGGACGCTCAAGGTCCGCAGCGTCTGTGCTTCAACTGCTTCGAGCCCGGGCACTTTGCGGATAAATGCCCAAAGCCGAGGCGCCAGCAAGGCCAAGCGCCTCCCCGCTCCAACAACGGTGGTAAGGATGTCATTCGGGGTCGTGTGAACCACGTGACGGCCGAGGACGTGCTGACAACTCCAGACGTCATCGTTGGTACGTTCCTCATTCATTCCATCCCTGCTACCATTTTGTTCGACTCTGGAGCTTCCCACTCGTTTATATTTGTGCCATTCGTGGGGAGAAAACAGTTGGGGGTAGAAAGGCTTAGGAACCCTCTGCTCATCACCACCCCTGGAGGGGTTATGACAGCAAAGTATTATAGCCATGCCGTCCCTATAGAAATTCAGGGGATTCCTTTTCCCTCGGATCTGATTCTTCTAGACACCAAGAACTTGGATGTGATCCTTAGGATGAATTGGTTGGCTCAATTCCAAGGAGTAGTGGATTGCGCGAGACGCACTGTCACTCTGTACCGAGGGCCGGAACAACCGGTTGTTTTCTTTGCACCCCCAACCTCTGTCAGTAGTTCAGAACTTCATCAGATAGGACTGTCAGAAATCCCCATCGTCAGAGAGTTCGGAGACGTGTTTCCGGAAGAACTACCCGGTATGCCGCCCAAGCGAGAGATTGAGTTCCGGATAGATCTTGCTCCAGGAACCACTCCTTTGTACAAGCGACCCTACCGTATGGCAGCAAATGAACTGGCCGAAGTCAAGAAACAGTTGGAAGAGTTGAAATAAAAGGGGTATATACGTTCGAGTAGTTCCCCCTGGGGTGCTCCTGTGATTTTTGTGGAGAAGAAAGACAAGATGAAGAGGATGTGCGTTGACTACAGAGCTCTCAATGAAGTCACCATCAAAAACAAGTACCCTCTTCCCCGTATCGATGATATGTTCGATCAGCTTAAAGGTGCCACTGTATTCTCCAAGATTGATCTTCGTTCCGGATATCACCAATTACGTATTCGTGAAGAAGACATTCCTAAGACCGCATTCACCACGCGATACGGACTGTATGAATTCACAGTGATGTCGTTCGGTTTAACCAATGCACCTGCCTTCTTCATGAACTTAATGAACAAAGTGTTCATGGAATACTTGGATAAGTTTGTGGTGGTTTTCATTGATGACATTCTGATATACTCACAATCCGAGGAAGACCATCAGCACCATCTCCGTCTGGTGTTGGGAAAGTTGCGGGAACATCAATTGTATGCCAAACTTAGCAAGTGTGAGTTCTGGTTGTCCGAAGTCAAATTCTTAGGACACGTGATATCTGCTAAAGGAGTTGCGGTGGACCCCGAAACAGTGACCGCCGTCACTGATTGGAAGCAACCCAAGACAGTCACTCAAGTTCGCAGTTTCTTAGGTTTGGCAGGATACTACCGGAGGTTTATCGAGAACTTCTCCAAAATCGCTCGACCCATGACACAGTTGTTGAAGAAAGAAGAGAAATTTGTGTGGAGCCCGCAATGCGAGAAGGCGTTCCAAACTCTCAAAGAAAAGCTGGTTTCCTCGCCGGTGTTAATCTTGCCGGATACTCGCAAGGACTTCATGGTGTATTGTGACGCTTCGCGCCAAGGATTGGGGTGCGTGCTCATGCAGGACGGTCATGTGGTGGCCTATGCCTCACGCCAGCTACGGCCTCATGAAGGCAACTACCCTACCCATGATCTGGAATTAGCCGCGGTGGTTCATGCTCTAAAAATCTGGCGGCACTATCTCATTGGGAATCGCTGTGAAATATATACTGATCATAAGAGTTTGAAATACATCTTCACCCAGTCGGATCTGAATCTTCGGCAGAGGAGATGGTTAGAACTCATCAAGGATTATGACGTGGGAATTCACTATCATCCTGGTAAGGCCAACGTGGTTGCCGACGCTCTAAGTCGAAAAAGCCATTGCAACACTCTTGACGTCCGTGGCATTCCACCCGAACTTAACCAACAGATGGAAGCCCTGAACCTAAGCATAGTTGGTCGTGGATTCTTGGCTACGCTGGAAGCCAAGCCCACCTTGCTCGATCAAATCCGCGAGGCTCAGAAGAACGACCCGGACATGCGTGGACTCCTCAAGAATATGAAACAGGGTAAAGCCGCTGGTTTCACAGAGGATGAACACGGAACCCTATGGAACGGAAATCGGGTATGCGTTCCAGATGACAGAGAACTTAAACAGCTGATACTTCAGGAAGCTCACGAAAGTCCTTATTCCATCCACCCTGGCAGTACGAAGATGTACTTAGACTTGAAGGAGAAATACTGGTGGGTTAGTATGAAGCGGGAAATTGCAGAGTTCGTGGCCCTTTGTGATGTGTGCCAGCGTGTCAAGGCAGAGCACCAACGACCGGCCGGACTTCTCCAACCTCTCCAAGTACCAGAATGGAAATGGGATGAAATTGGGATGGATTTCATCACCGGACTTCCAAAAACCCAAGGTGGATATGATTCTATATGGGTAGTTGTGGATCGATTAACCAAGGTAGCTCGGTTTATTCCTGTGAAGACCACCTATGGAGGGAACAAACTAGCCGAGCTTTACTTCGCTAGGATCGTGAGTCTCCATGGCGTTCCCAAGAAAATCGTATCTGATAGGGGAAGCCAATTCACCTCTCACTTTTGGAAGAAGCTCCAAGAAGAGTTGGGTACCCGATTAAATTTCAGCACCGCGTATCACCCGCAGACAGATGGACAGACCGAGCGTCTAAATCAGATCCTAGAAGATATGCTTCGCGCATGTGTCCTAGATTTCGGGAAGACCTGGGATAAGAGTCTCCCCTATGCCGAGTTCTCCTACAATAACAGCTACCAACCCAGTATACAAATGGCACCTTATGAAGCGTTGTATGGGCGCAAATGCCGGACACCGCTATTGTGGGACCGAGTTGGGGAAAGCCAAGTGTTCGGGACTGATATCCTGAGAGAAGCTGAAGCGAAGGTCAGAACCATTCGGGATAATCTAAAGGTGGCACAGTCCCGGCAGAAAAGTTATGCAGATAACCGTCGCCGTAACCTGGAATTCGCAGTGGACGATTTTGTGTACCTTCGGGTCACGCCATTGCGGGGTGTGCACAGGTTTCAGACAAAGGGGAAGCTCGCACCTCGGTATGTGGGTCCTTTCCGTATCATTGCTCGGCGCGGAGAAGTCGCTTACCAGTTGGAGCTGCCCGCCTCCTTGGGCAACGTGCACGATGTGTTCCATGTGTCGCAACTCAAGAAATGTCTTCGAGTGCCATCCGAGCAGGCCGACTCAGAGCAAATTGAAGTTCGCGAAGACTTGACCTACGTGGAGAGGCCAGTGAAAATCCTGGACACAATGGAACGCAGGACCAGGAACCGGGTAATCCATTTTTGCAAGGTCCAGTGGAGCAACCACGCCGAGGAAGAAGCTACTTGGGAGCGTGAAGACGAGCTGAAGGCAGCCCATCCCGATCTCTTCGCTAGTTCTTCCGAATCTCGGGGTCGAGATTCCGTTTAAGGGGGGTAGGTTTGTCGCGTCCCAAAACGACTCTAAAATACATCCTCGAAATTATGCCTAGAATAATTAAAATCCGTGTGAAAGCCTCCAACAATTAAAATGTGCAAAGTTAAAAGTCGAATAAGGCTTGGAGGATTTTTGTATATTTCCTAAAAGCCTAAAATGCGTAAATAAATTTTAGTGGAATTTTCAGAGCACAAATAATAATTATTAAGAAATAAACAAAGTTAAAAAGGTTTTACAAAAAGAAAAACCCTAAAAAGTCCTTTTTTTCCCCCCCTCCCCCTCTTGGGCCGGCTCGGCCCACCTCCCTCCCTCTCTCTCCTCTCCCCCGCGGCCCAATCGGCCTCCTCCCCGCGCGCGTGCCGCTGACGGGCGGGCCCGCCTGCCACCCTCGCTGACGGGTGGGGCCCACCCGTCATCCCCTGCCTCCCGCCGCTCCCGCCGCCTCGCCCGTGCCCTAGCGCCGCCGCCGCCTCCCACAATCCCCGCGCGCAATAAAGAGGGGGAAATCACTCCCCGTGATTCCCTCTCCCTTTCCCCCCATTTTTCCCTCGCTCTCTCCCGTTCAAACAGGCGGATTTGCCCCCGCAAATCTCGCCGGCGCCATTGATGGAGCCCGAGAGCGCCGCGCCGGTTTCCTTCTCCTCCGGCCGCCCTCTCTCACTCCCAACCCTATATAAACACTCCCCGTGCCTCCCTCCGCCGGTTCCGCCACTCGCCGCTCTCTCTCCCCGTCGGAATCGAGCTCGCACCGTCGCTCTCTCTCTCCGCCGTCGCCGCCGAGCTCCGGTCCGCCGCCGTCGTCGCCCCGGACCTTCTCCCGTTTCGGCGTCGCCTTCTTCGGGTTCGCCGCGACCTCGACGACCTCGTCCACCTCTCCGTTTCGGTCGCCGATCGCCGGAACACTGCCGTCCCCGTCTACCCGAGCCGCGCCGCCGTCTTCCTCCGCTCCGGTCGCCGTTCCCGTCGTCGCCGTCGACCCGGGGTGAGCCGTAGACCGCCGTTTCGCTTCCCCCTTCCCTCCCCTCTCTCGGGCGCCGCTCCGCCGCGCCGGTGGTCACCGGCGGCGACCATCGGGGTGCGGGTGCGCCGCCTCCCGTCGGCTGTGCCGGCGTGGCCGCCTTCGGGCGCGTCCCGCGGCTGCCATGTGGGGCCCGGCCGTCAGCCGCCCACGCCCTCGGGTGCGGCTGACGCGTGGGGCCCACGGCGCCGGCCGGTGTGAGCCGCGTGCACCCGGTCCACCGTGGACCGTGGGGCTGCCGCGTGGGCCCCACTCCCGTGGACCCGGTCCGCGCGCCCTCTCCCCTCGGCTGACGCAATAAATCCGATTTTAAATTAAAATTTAAATGAAGAAATTCGCAAATATTCAATTAAAGAGCATATAAACTTCAAATGGCCATAACTTGGCCATTTGAACTCGGAATTGGACCGTTCAAGTCTCTAATTTTTCCTTAAGAAGTCAAGAACCCATTTTTGTGCTTTGTTTCTGCTTGTTATATGGAGTTTATTAGAGTAAAAGCCTTTTCTTTTCCGTTGGTCGTGTAGACGCTGCAGCTTCGGAAGATCCGCTCTTCGTGGAAGTTGAAGCCGACGTTTGGGAAAGCGAACAAGGCAAGTCACATCATCTTTGAGCATATTGAATCCCAGTTTATAAAATTATGTTGCTTTAAATTATTACATTATCGCTTTATTTAAATTCCCGCGTTATCACTGTTTTATCTAGCCATGCCTATTTACCTTTGTTATGACCTTATTATTATTGTTATTGTTATTATTACCTTGTTCACCCTAGATTAAACAAAACCCCAACTAGTGGACACTCTTCTCATGGTACCACTAGCATGATTTTAGGTAGATGCTTCGCTATTTTAATTAGGTAACACTAGGTGGTTTTTCAACTCTAGACTTTGGGAATATTCATATCACCTGGACACTTTGGAATGGTTTGGTTATTGTGGAATTGGCTTCACACCGCTCCTTCTATTCAAAATCCCCAAAATGGTTTTAGGCTGGGCTCGGGGTGCGTGGTTTTGATAGTAGCACCTCGGCCATATAAGGACCGGTCTTCGGGCCTCTGTTGCAAAGCACTACCGTACTTCCACATGTCTAGTGGGTAAGGCTTAGTTTGTGGCTCAGTCTGGTTATAAACAAAAGTACACGGATGGAGATGGAAGAAGTCGGGGGTCGATGGACATCTCTAGGACAAATGAAGGCTACACGAGCTGCGGCCCGGTAGTCGAGATGTCATGGCACAGGGCCGGTGTCTTGTTGCTAGGGGCTCAGTCCTGCCTGCCTGTCCCGGGGGTTCCGGCCGTAGGTGGGATTGGGTCGGTACTCTTGTCTATGGCTAGGATGGGTTGGAAACTATGTCACGTCTTCCGTCTGTATACCGTGGTGGTATGTGGCACGTGGTTGCACGTGAGGAAGATGTGTCTTGTGGGTAAAGATGTACACCTCTGATCAGAGTATAATCTATTCGAATAGCCGCGCCCTCGGTTATGGGCAAGCCGAGCAATGTACCCAAGTTAGTGTTTTAATTCTTAAAACCTGCTTAACAACTAAAATGTGGAATGGTTGGCCTGGGTTGGCTTGGGACGAGCTGGGACCCAGGGTCGGGTTGCCAGTTCGGTCTGAATCATCGTAGGCCTTGGGTTAAGGCAGGTTCGTGTGGGTTCACGGCCTTGATAAATAATATTGTATAGTTCTAGAATCGTGTCTACAAAATAGCTTTGAGCAACTAAATATCTTTAAATGCTGTTTACTGCAACCCTAAACCTTTATAGTATGACTCCTTTGTACTCCCTTGCATTTATTCTGCACTTGTGGGTGTGTCTTGTTGAGTACGGTGGTTGTACTCAGTCTTGCTCAATTTTTCCCAAACCCAGAAGAGGAGTTCCTGGAGGATGAAGGCTTTGGTGTCTAGCTCGTGCCTGCCGTCAAGCGCCTGTGGTCGTCGCCCTAGTCTTCCGCTGTTTCTCGTTTGTCTCTGTGTGTGCTGGGCCTTCGCTGCCCATGTAATAAATTAACTATTTACGCTTCCGCTTGTTAAACTCTGAAATGTATCAACTTTTGGTGTACCTTGCCTCCTGGGACAAGGATTAATGCACGCACGTAAGGAACGCCCGTTGGGTTATTTCCGGTCGTGACACCTCCCGCCGGCCACGCTGACGTGGCCGCCTCCGGGCGCGCCGTGTGGCCGCCGGGTGGGGCCCGGCCGTCAGCCGCCCGTGCCCTCGGGTGCAGCTGACGCGTGGGGCCCACGGCGCCGGTCGGTGTGAGCCCGGGTGTGTCCGGTCCACCGTGGACCGTGAGGCTGCCGCGTGGGCCCCACTCCCATGGACCCGGTCCGCGCGCCATCTCCCCTGGTTAACGCAATAAATCCTTTTTAAATTAAAATTTAAATGAAGAAATTCGCAAATATTCACTTAAAGAGCATATAAACTTCAAATGGCCATAACTTGGCCATTTGAACTCGGAATTGGACCGTTCAAGTCTCTAATTTTTTCTTAAGAAGTCAAGAACCCATTTTTGTGCTTTGTTCCTGCTTGTTATATGGAGTTTATTAGAGTAAAAGCCTTTTTCCTTTTTGTTGGTCGTGTAGACGCTGCAGCTTCGGAAGATCCGCTCTTCGTGGAGGTTGAAGCCGACGTTTGGGAAAGCGAGCAAGGTAAGTCACATCATCCTTGAACATATTGAATCCCAGTTTATAAAATTATTTTGATTTAAATTAATGCATTATCGCTTTATTTAAATTCCTGCGTTATCACTGTTTTATTTAGCCATGCCTATTTACCTTTGTTATGACCTTATTATTATTGCTATTGTTATTATTACCTTGTTCACCCTAGAATAAACAAAACCCCAACTAGTGGCTACTCTATTCATGGTTCCACTAGTATGAATTTAGGTAGATGCTTCGCTGTTTAATTAGGCGACATTAGGTGGTTTTATAACTCTAGACTTTGGGAATATTCATATCACTTGGACACTATGGAATGGTTGGATTATTGTGGAATTGGACACACACACCTCCCACTCTATTCAAAACCCTCAAAATGGTTTTAGGCTGGGCTCGGGGTGCATGGTTTTGATAGTAGCACCTCGGCCACATAAGGACCGGTCTTTGGGCCTCTATTGCAAAGCACTACCGTACTTCCACATGTCTAGTGGGTTAGGCTTAGTTTGTGGCTCGGTCTGGTTATAAACAAAGGTACACGGATGGAGACGGACGAAGTCGAGGGCCGATGGACATCTCTAGGACAAATGAAGTCTACACGAGTTGCGTCCCGGTAGTCAAGATGTCATAGTATAGGGCTGGTGTCCTGCTGCTAGCGGCTCAATCCTGCCTACCTGTCCTGGAGGTTCCGGCCGTAGGTGGGGTTGGGTCGGTACCCTTGTCTATGGCTAGGATGGGTTGGAAACTATGTCATGTCTTCCGTCCATATGCCGTGGTGGTATGTGGCACGTGGTTACACGTGAGGAAGACGTGTCTTGTGGGTAAAGATGTACACCTCTGATCAGAGTATAACCTATTCGAATAGCCGTGCCCTCGGTTATGGGCAAGCCTAGCAATGTACCCAAGTTAGTGTTTTAAATTCTTAAAGCCTGCTTAACAACTAAAATGTGGAATGGTTGGCGTGGGTTGGCTTGGGACGAGCTGGGACCCAGGGTCGGGTTGCCAGTTCGGTCTGAATCATCGTAGGCCTTGGGTTAAGGCAGGTTCGTGTGGGTCCATGGCCTTGATTAATAATATTGTATAGCTCTAGGATCGTGTTTACAAAGTAGCTTTGAGCAACAAAGTGACTTTTAATGCTGTTTACTGCAAACCCTAATCCCCTATATTATAACTCCCTTGTACTCCTTTGCATTTATTCTGCACTCGTGGGTGTGTCTTGTTGAGTACGGTGGTTGTACTCAGTCTTGCTCAATTTTTCCCAAACCCAGAAGAGGTGTTCCTGGATGATGAAGGCTTTGGTGTCTAGCTCGTGCCTGCCATCAAGCGCATGTGGTCGTCGCCCTAGTCTTCCGCTGTTTTTCGTTTGTCTTCATGTGTGCTGGGCCTTCGCCGCCCATGTAATAAATTAACTATTTACGCTTCCGCTTGTTAAACTCTGAAATGTATCAACTTTTGGTGTACCTTGCCTCCTGGGACAAGGAATAATACACGCACGTAAGGAACGCCCGTTGGGTTAATTCCGGTCGTGACACCCGGTCAGACCGGCTGCACACCCTCGGTCAGACCGGCCTCGGAGGAATTTTTCTGAAAATTCTAAAATTGATTTTGCACGTGGATATATGCCTATTGGATCTTCTGGTCGTGTGTCTCAGTACTGGATTACTAAATTTTTATTATTATCTAACCCAGTACTGAAGCTTCGACTTCTTCTGGTCGTGTGTCTCAGTACTGGATTACTAAATTTTTATTATTATCTAACCCCAGTACTGAAGCTTCGACTTCTGTTTGTGTGTAGGCTTTGGTGGCAAGGAAGGAGAACGTGTGGATCGTGGATTCCGGTTGTTCGCGGCACATGACCGGTGATAAAAATTGGTTCTCCTCCCTAAAGAAGGCATCTAATACTGAATCAATTATCTTTGGTGATGCTTCTACAAGTGCCGTTCTCACTACAGGTTTGGTAAAGGTAAATGAAAATTTTGAATTGAAGAATGTAGCTTTGGTTGAGGATTTAAAGTACAATTTGCTTTCGGTTTCACAAATTGTTGATGAAGAGTTTGAGGTTCACTTTAAGAAAACTGGAAGTAAAGTTTTTGATTCTCATGGTGATTCTGTGCTGAATATTTCTCGATATGGAAGAGTGTTTAAAGCAGATTTTGAAAATCCTGTTTCACCTGTGATAACATGTTTGGTTGCTAAGTTTGATAAAGATGTGATGTTTTGGCATCGTAGACTTGGACATGTTGGTTTTGATCATCTCACTAGGCTAAGTGGTTTGGATCTTATTCGTGGTTTGCCTAAACTTAAGAAAGATCGTGATTTGGTTTGTACACCGTGTCGTCATGCTAAGATGGTTTCTACTTCACATGCTCCTATTGTTTCTGTGATGACGGATGCACCGGGACAGCTTTTACATATGGACACTGTTGGTCCAGCTAGAGTGCAATCTGTTCGAGGAAAGTGGTATGTGTTGGTTATTGTTGACGATTTTTCTCGATATTCTTGGGTTTTCTTTATGGCAACTAAGGACGAAGCTTTTCAACACTTTCGTGGTTTGTTTCTTCGATTGGAGCTTGAATTTTCTGGTTCTTTGAAAAGAATTCGAAGTGATAATGGTGGAGAGTTTAAAAATGCTTCATTTGAACAATTTTGCAGCGAAAGAGGTCTTGAACATGAATTTTCTTCTCCTCGTGTTCCTCAACAAAATGGTGTTGTTGAAAGGAAAAATCGTGTTTTGGTTGAGATGGCTAGAACGATGTTGGATGAATACAAAACTCCTAGAAAATTTTGGCATGAGGCGATTAACACTGCATGTTATATTTCAAATCGAGTTTTCTTGCAATCTAAACTTGGAAAAACTTCTTATGAACTTCGTGTGGAGATTATGGGTACCCCATACCCACACGGCATGGTTATCCGACTAGTCATAGGGGATAGCTTATATCTATGAAATATGTAACAGATTATGACTTGAGTATTACGTTTCCTTTTATATTATGGAGCGGCCTAAAGTCCTGATTTGATAATATTGTAAAATAGATTTAGGAAACCGATATCGTATTAGTTAAGGTTTCTATCTTGTAATCCTGCCCCCCATCCAATATAAGGTGGGCAGGAGGCCCTCTAGGGGGCATGAGACAACTAGATCGTCAGATCTATAATACACCCGGCGGATTCAAATCCCCAAACAGGAGTAGGGTATTACCTCTCATCGAGAGGGCCTGAACCTGTCTAAATCCTCTGTCTCTGCATCCATCCACTTTTAGGTCTCGTGCGCTACCCCGTTTTATTATTGCCGAATTCATGTTTCGACAGTTGGCGCGCCAAGTAGGGGTTGCGTCGAATTACCTATCGAAAAGTGCGATGGAATCAACTTCAGAAGAAACCCCGAGATCGATCTCATCGATTTCGACGGCTCAAATCTTCAATCAGGTTTATCGTTCCAATCTAATTTTTATTAGATTAACTTTTAATCGTTGTTTGACTTCCTGGTGTTTGGTTGTTTTTCACATGCTGGTTGAGATCAAGACGTGTTCATTATCATCGTCATCCACTCCTGCCTAACCGTTGCCGAGAGCTTTTCCCCTTCCTCCCACGCGGATGGCCCTGCCATTAGTTGGGCAGAGGAAAGCCCGGGCATCAGGAGCAAACACACGCATGTGCTGATTCAGTTGACATGCCACCGACTAGAACCTTGCATGGACGACCAACGTGCACACAGGAGCATGCAGGCCATGCATGGAGGGAGCAAATAAATTAACTTGCTTACTTGCTCTCATAACCAACTACATATATGCATTAATTTCTCTGCTAATCAGATTGATTTGTTTACATACATGTGTTATCGGAGCTGTCGTATTGCGTTGTGGTATCGGACTTTTCTGAGTTAAGACCACGCGCGAAGCCTCCGACTGGGATTTGATCCAGACTCGGGTCCGCGATCTGTACACACGCATGGCAGGAGGATGGATCCAATGACATGCACGCATCCAGGAAGACCAATAATCTTGCCGAGTTCAACAATTTAATCTCCGACTTCGCTGGGTTTTTTTCCCTTACGACTTATTGTTTTTTTCATTAGATTGATCTCTAAATATCAAATTAATCTCTGGGTATTTTCTGCTGTTTGCATGTAACGCCGCGGCACTACTCTTGCCGAGTGGTGTTTTCGCCTGCATGGCTGGCCTATTATGCTGCCATTGTTGGCGTCTACGTCTTCACCGACTGGCCGCCTCGTCCGCCGCCGACTGGTGTTTCCGCCTGCATGGCTGGCCTATTTGCCATCGTTGTTGGGCGTCTACGTCTTCACCGACCGGCCGCCTCGTCCGCCGCCGACTAGTGTTTCCGCCTGCACGGCTGGCCTATTTGGCACCGTTGTTGGGCGTCTACCTCTTCACCGACCGGCCGCCTCGTCCGCCGCCGACTGGTGTTTCCGCCTGCACAACTGGCCTATTATGCCGCCGTTGTTGGGCGTCTACCTAGTCATCGACCGGCCGCCTCGTCCGCCGCTGACTGGTGTTTCCGCCTGCACGGCTGGCCTATTATGCCGTCGTTGTTGGGCGTCTACCTCGTCATCGACCGGCCGCCTCGTCCGCCGCCGACTGGTGTTTCCGCCTGCACGGCTGGCCTATTATGCCGCCGTTGTTGGGCGTCTACCTCTTCACCGACCGGCCGCCTCGTCCGCCGCCGACTGGTGTTTCCGCCTGCACGGCTGGCCTATTATGCCGCCGTTGTTGGGCGTCTACCTCTTCACCGACCGGCTTGCCTCCGCCGCCGCCGACTGGTGTTTTCGCCTATACGGTTGCCGGACTCCGCCGCTGTTAATGGGCCTCATCATCGACACCACCGGCTTGGTTCCACTGGCGCCAACTGGTGTTTTTGTCACCATTGATGGACTACTTCGATCCCACATCGGCTACTTCTGCCATCACCAAGGGAATACTAAAAAGCTAACTCATCATTTTTTCTTATATGATATTTTCCTTTTCCTCTGCCTCACTACATTAACTGGTTCACCGTTGACTAGTGAGTCGGGGGCTACAGATGTTATATCATATTTTCAACAATTTTCATAATATTTATCTTGATTGCTTGCGATATAATCTGAGTACAAATGTGCCTATCGAGTTATGGAGTTTTATCTTCCTATGTTCTCCGTTTGGTTTGTCGATGGATAGTTGCCTTTGGGCCGATTCCTAGCACCCGGGGGCTCGTTGGATGGACCGAGTAACGCAAGGTGCTAAGTATTATTCGGAATAAATCAAAAGCATAAAGATAAGATAAATTTATTTTCTGCTCTTTACAATTGCAAAAGTACCCGAGTAGTAAACTCCGATCCGTGAAACTTTGTTCCATTAATGACGAACTCATGTCACTCATATGCATGTCTGGGAAGTGCTTTGGCCGACTCCCGATGCTTGGGGACTATGACTAGTCGGGCAGAGTATTTAAACGTAAGGAGTCATCCGCTCGGGGAAATCAAAATTGACAAGAGGAGAAATACATATTTGTAAATATTTTAAATACTTGAATTTTTCTCGAGTATTATATTTATATCAGATACTACTCATCCGATATGTTTGTTCTGTAGGATCCAGATCCAGATATGCATAGAAGGGATTCATGGCTTTAAGCTTATCTCCTACGCTTCAGGAATGGATTAGTTAGAACATCACCACCGGCTTGCCGTCGTCGCCACCGACTGGTGTCCTCGCCTATACGGTTAAGTGGTCACACCACCGTTGTTGGGCGTCTACATCTTCACCGACCGGCTTGCCTTCGCCGCCGCCGACTGGTATTCCTGCCTGCATGGCCGGCCTATTATGCCGCCGTTTGTTGGGCGTCTACGTCTTCACCGACCGGATTGCCTTCGCCGCCGCCGACTGGTGTCTCTGCCTGCACGGCTGGCCTATTATGCCGCCGTTTGTTGGGCGTCTACGCTTTCACCGACCGGCTTGCCTTCGCTGCCGCCGACTGGTGTCTCCGCCTGCAGGGCTGGTTTATTATGCCGCCGTTGTAGGACATCTACATCTTCTTCGACCGGCCACCTCGTATGACGCCAACTGGTGCTATCGTCTTCACGACTGGCCACGTCTCCGCCACTGCAAATAGGCGTCATCACCTTCAACGCAAGCTGTCTACGTCTGCTGCCGACTGCTGGTTTATACTGCTACCACTACTGATGGACGTCATCGTTTTCATTGCTGGCCGCCTTGTCTGACGCCGACTGGCTCGTTCACCTCCACGGCTGCGCGACTTCGTCATCATTGACTGGCATCATCGTCATCGCTGTTTGCTTCTGTTGCTGCTGACTCGTGTTCACTTCATCACGGCTATCCAACTTTGTCATCATGGTGGAGCAACTTCATCTTTATTATCTTCGGCACCGGCAAACTCTATTGCTGCTACTTCGCAAGTTTTGCTACTTCACCAACCACGACGTCTTTGTGAACCTCGACATCTCGGCATGCGATGCCGTGTTATTTTACTACAACAAGTGGCTCTCCAATATTCAGGATTTCTACTTGGACATCTTCAACACATATCTTCAATCAGCGCTGCTATACGTACGAATTATTTCGTACGATGGTTGTACGATCAAACGGATCCCTCAGGCCTTAGTTGATCCCATATCCAAGCCCAAGCTCCTGACGTCCTGGCCTGCTATCTGGTTGGCTTGCTTGGACAGCCAATGAGCCAACCAAAGCAATTTTTATTTCAATCATATCTTAAGCAATCCTCTTCCTAATATCTTACTGTATATAGTAATTGTACTTAGCACCCAACATTGAATTTATCATGTGGCATGGTTAAGCAAATTACGCATACAAATATGTTCCTCGAACCTTGGACAGTGATAACATTAACCCTAGTTTCAGATTAAATTAAAAATAATGGCATATGTTTTGCAAAGGAAAATTTTAGATTAAATCCATAATAATAAAGAAAGCATTTCATGGCCATGAACATTGCCTAGGAAAAAAAAGAAAGAGAGAATAATGTAAAAAAAAAAAGATGATTGTGAAGCTAAAGAAAATCAAGTAAATAAGATGCCATACCTTTGTCTTCGATGCGTATGCTATTGGATTAGTTTCACACTTGCAGGTTAGATCAGAACATGAAAGTCAGATTTAGGGTTTGGTGTAGTGAACGTAAAGTCAGGTTTAGAGGTAAATTGGGCTTTAGGGCCCATAAGTACGCTTAGACTGCCGCGCGCGCCGTGCGTGCTGTTTTGCCGTTGCCGTCCGTGCCGTTGCGTCTTATCGTAACAAGATCGTACTAAAAAGATCGTATGTGTAGCATTTTCCATCTTCAATCAAGCAATGACTATTCGACGACAAGAAGCTAAAGTTCTCGACTCTATGTTCAGTTGTTTCCCAACTAATCAAAGAGTCGGGGGCTACACAAATACATGGCTCAAAATTCGACAAGCTTTATGTCAAGATGAATTAATCAATTAATCAGCCAACGAGTCAACTCTGGGAGTCATCAATTTTGTCTTCGCTTTAGAGCAGTAGGTCAAGATTAAATTTACATGTCTGGGAGTTTGGAGTCATCAACCAATCAACTTAGTTTCGACAAGTTGGACAACATCATCTACTTTCCTTCAAGTGAAGCATCTCCAACAGCTACAACATTAAATTTTATTGCCATCTTCATAAATCAAGAAGCGTTGCATCAGTCTTCTTTATGCATACACGCTCGCATCAAGGAAACTACTCGAGCTTTATATCTTCTCAACAGTTTGATGGATTATTATCACTGACTTCATCATCAGCACCTCTACTTCATCGGCCCTGACATCTCTGCCGTTGCTAATGGATGACTACGTCTTCGCCTCCAGTTGCTTCCGTCATTGCCGGCTTGTTATTTCGCCTTCACGGTTGACCTATTATAAAAACGCTGATGAGCGTCTTCGTCATTATCATTGGTTGCTACATTGCTATTGACTGGATCACCGACATCGTCATCTTCATCAATATCCTGTCAAGCCTCTTCAACATAGCCTATTCTACTGCTGTTTGATGGGCAACTTCGTCATTATATTTGATCACCTCTATTGCTACCAATCGTCATTACTGTCGGTTACGTTTGTCGTCGTCAACTATTTTCTTCATCTTCATGATTGGTGGATTTCGTCATCGCCTTTGATCTGCCTCGTCTGTCACCAACTGATTATTTTGCTGCCATGGCTACACAACTTTATCGCTGGGCGCCTTCATCTTCATTGTTAGTTGATCTGTCTGCTGCCGACTGGTTTCTTCGCCTCCATGGCTATGCGACTTCATTACTTTTGATTGGTATCACTATCTTCACTACCACCAATATTTTTGCCACCTCTAGTGGACAATATTATCTCTATATTGGTCATCTTGTCTATATGCCAACTGTGTCAGCTACCATCAATGAACAATTGTGACTATGACAGAAGGACAAGCTATATGCTCAGGAGCTTACTAGATCAAACACAAGTATCATACCTTCAATTTGGACTTGTTCCGGATACATGCAACATGAATTCATGATCATGGTTCTATTTTCTATGCTCAAAGACTAGACTATTTATTATTTCCCGTAAAGGTTATCAACCGAATACTTGCGTCAGTCAGGATTCAATTATTATATCTATTTTGGAGTATCCATAAGGGATAATCACTCAGATCATAAGCTATTCATATGAGCTACACTTGGTCTATATTACCCGGAAGGTTTATTACTCGGGAGCATGTTACATGCGTCATCCTTTAAAGGGTGTCGAAGGCATATTTTTTGGCCTAGGCCTAATATGTCTACAGCCCATATTTTCAGGTGTGGCCTGTCATGTTCTTTTAGGGACTTAGGCATTTTTTGCTTAGGCCAAAGTGCGTGTGATCAAGTGCCCAATACCTTAAAATCCTTTTATACCGCAGTTACTCAACTTTTTAGGAGTTGGTACAATGCATCTTAAAAGGTGTCAAACAGTAAAGCTTTATATAGCTGCCCTGCTGATTTTTTTATATAGTCAAGGTGTTGTTTGGGATTATCAAGCAATTGATTGGATACAATATCATTGCTTTTTGCCACATAAGTGTGCACTTTTATTGACCAATATTATGGTTTAGGCTGATTATATATTATGGTCATTTTTTAGGCGGTTGGTAAATCCTTTATGAGTTTACTTACTCGGATGTTATACCACATATGCCATATATTTCCAGGTGTGGTGAAACCATGTGTCTTTTAGGGACTTAAGCACATCTGTTAAAGCAGTGTGCGCATGGCGTATGCCCAATACTTTGGAAATTTCATTATTCACAGCATTCAAGCTTCTTTATAGTTGTTTTGCTATGTGAATTTTCAGAGATGTTGTCAACCTTAGGTTGTACGCATCATATTTTTCAAGCAGTCGGTATATCACTTGGATCGTATTATTTGGGGATTCACACCGCATATGCTATATATTAGTATCAAGTCACTTGGTTGACTATAATTATCAAAAACCATTCGGTTAATTGGATAATTTATTCCTTGACTATATGTTTAGTTTGTTCAGCTAATCACATAGTCGGGGGCTACACCTATTAGGTGCATCTATTTGATGCACCTGACTTTACTTTTTTCAGCCCTCCACAGTCTTCTGATTTGGAAAAAGTACTCGGGAGATCATGGCGAAGATGATTGAAGCACTCGGCTTTGGAGTAATCTAGTTCGAGAGAAGATTTTCTTTTCGACTGTGAAGGTCTCAGGGGCTACTATGGAGATTATGGGTACCCCATACCCACACGGCATGGTTATCCGACTAGTCATAGGGGATAGCTTATATCTATGGAATATGTAACAGATTATGACTTGGGTATTACGTTTCCTTTTATATTATGGAGCGGCCTAAAGTCCTGATTTGATAATATTGTAAAATAGATTTAGGAAACCGATATCGTATTGGTTAAGGTTTCTATCTTATAATCCTGCCCCCCCATCCTATATAAGGTGGGCAGGAGGCCCTCTAGGGGGCATGAGACAACTAGATCATCAGATCTATAATACATCCGGCGGATTCAAATCCCTAAACAGGAGTAGGGTATTACCTCTCATCGAGAGGGCCTGAACCTGTCTAAATCCTCTGTCTCTGCATCCATCCACTTTTAGGTCTTGTGCGCTACCCCGTTTGCCGAATTCATGTTTCGACACTTCGATTTGGTCATCAACCCGAAGTTTCACATTTGCGTGTTTTTGGTTGCAAATGTTTTGTCTTAAAATCTGGAAAGTTGGATAAGTTTGAGGAACGCTCTACCGACGGATTGTTTCTTGGTTACCCCGCACATACTCGTGGCTATCGTGTACTTATTTTGGGGACTAACAAAATCGTGGAGACTTGCGAAGTTTCTTTTGATGAGGCTAGTCCAGGTACTAGACCCGATATTGCAGGTACACTGTCACAGGTTCAGGGGGAGGATGGTCGTATTTTTGAAGACGAGAGCGACTATGACGACAACGACGAGGTCGGCTCGGCCGGTCAGACAGGGCGCCAGGCCAGTCAGACCGCTGGCACACCTCCGGTCAGACCGACGCATGACGTGTGGTCAGACCGGCCTGGGTCGTCGGCTGAGGGTTCTGTTGATGCTGCTCGAGATGGTCCTCCAGAAATTACTACTTCGACCAATACTGATACAGAACGTGGATCAACTTCAGAAGTTACTGCTCCTTTGCACATTCAACGACGACATCCGCCGGAACAAATTATTGGTAATATAGGTGAGCGGACTACAAGGTCTAAGGTAACGACTCATGATGTTTGTGCAAATTCTGCATTTGTTGCTTCTTTTGAACCCAAAGATGTGATGCATTAACTGATGAATCGTGGATTAACGCCATGCATGAAGAACTTGAAAATTTTGAGAGAAACAAAGTTTGGACTTTAGTTGAACCACCTTCTGGACATAATATTATTAGAACCAAGTGGGTTTTCAAAAATAAACAAAATGAAGATGGTTTGATTGTGAGAAACAAAGCTAGACTTGTTGCTCAAGGTTTTACTAAAGTTGAGGGTTTGGATTTTGATGAAAGTTTTGCTCCTGTTGCTAGAATTGAGGCAACTAGACTTTTGTTGGCTTTTGCTGCTTCAAAAGGTTTTAAATTGTATCAAATGGATGTGAAAAGTGCTTTTCTAAATGGTTTTATACAGGAGGAAGTTTATGTCAAACAACCACCGGGTTTTGAAAATCCTGATTTTCCCAACCATGTTTTTAAATTGTCTAAAGCTTTGTATGGTTTGAAACAAGCTCCTAGGGCATGGTATGATAGGCTTAATAACTTTTTGCTTGCAAAAGGTTTTACAATGGGAAAGGTTGACAAAACGCTTTTTGTTCTTAAGCATGGTGATAATCAACTTTTTGTTTAGATTTATGTGGATGATATCATCTTTGGTTGTTCGACTCACGCTTTGGTTGTAGATTTTGCTAAGATTATGCGCAGGGAATTTGAGATGAGCATGATTGGTGAGTTATCGTACTTTTTGGGATTGCAAATTAAGCAAACACCTCAAGGTACTTTTGTGCATCAAACGAAGTATACGAAGGATCTTTTGAGACTGTTCAAGATGGAGAATTGCAAGCCAATTTGAACACCAATTGGTTCTACAGCTGTGTTGGATCCTGATGAAGATGGTGAAGCTGTTGATCAAAAGGAATATAGAAGTATGATTGGATCTTTGTTGTATCTAACTGCTTCTAGGCCAGACATACAATTTGCTGTGTGTTTGTGTGCACGCTTTCAAGCTTCTCCTCGTGCTTCACATCGTCAAGCGGTCAAGCGAATAATGAGGTATTTGAATCATACATGTCACGTCCAGATAAATTCATCCCGAAATAAAAATCATTTTCTAAAAGGAATAATAGAATTAATTAAAATTCGAAAAGAAATTGGCAAACACTAAAATACGTACAAGAAAAGAAAAATTTGAATGTGGCCCGGAGAATTTTTGTTAAATTCTCCTTGGTCTAAAATGAGCCCTCAAATTTTACTTGAATTTTCAGAGCACCGGAAATATTATTAAGCAACAAAAACAGTTAACAAAGTTTATTAAAAAGAAAAAGCTAAAAATAATCCCCCTCCTCACTTTGGGCCAAGTCTGGCCCAAAGTCCTCCCTCTCTATCTCTCGGCCCGAGGCCAAAGTCCTCTCTTCCTCCCCCTCTTTCTCTCCCTCTCCTCCTCTCCCTCCTTCTCTTGGGCCTCCCCTTCCCCCTCGGCCCAGCTCCCTCCTCTCCCCCTCCCACCTGGGCCGTGTCCCGGCCCAGCCGAGCCTCCCCAGGCCGCGCCGCACGCGCCCGTCACGCGCGCTGACCGCGCGACCGCGTGGGTCCCAACACCCGGTCATCTCCTTCCTCCCGCACGGCCTCTTCTCTCTCCCGTGCAAAACCTAGCGCCGTTCCTCCTGCAAATCCACCCCATTCGAGCCGGCTCTTTCCAAATTGATTAGGGGGAATTAATCCCCTTTCCTTCCTGTTCAATTCCCCCCAATTTCCCCCTTGATTCGTGCCCCCAATCGTCGGGAACGCCCGCGCCAACCCCGGTCACCTTCCATGGCCGCCGACCACGAATTCCGCCGCCGTTCCCCGTCTCTCCCGTGGCCGGCTCCCTCTCCTCCCCTATAAAATGGAACCCCTCGATCCGTTCTCCAGTTTTAGCCCCCTCCCGCGTTCTCCCGTGGCCTCACCACCTCTCCCCGCCGTCCTCCTCTCTGTCCCGCGCCGCCGGCCAACTCCAGCCGCCTATGCCGCCTCGCCCGTGCGGCGGCTGATGTCGCCACCGCATTCCCCGGCACTACGACGCCATCCTCCTCCCCAGCCTCACCGTATCCTCGCCGGAAACCCACCGGAGGTGCGCCCCCGCCGGCAATCAGTGGCATCGCCGCCACTGTACCGCCTCCCGTCGGCCGTTCGCCACACCTAAAGCGTTGGCCGATGCTGCTGTCCCCTCCCTCGGCACGGTGACGTCGCCATCAACCCCGGCTTGCCCTCGGTTTCGCCGGAATGCCGTCGCCCGCGCCGGTCTCGCCCTCCGCCTCGCCGGAGTTCCTTCGGCAACCCCTTCCGCCTTGCCCGTACGCCGACCGACGTCGCCGTCTTCTCCGGCATCGCAGCGGTAAGGTCGCCCTCGGGCTCGCCTCCCTTCCACCCGAACACCGCCGGTGTTCGTCGTCGTCGTCTCCGTCCGACATCGCCATCCCCTCCTCCGGTCGGCCGTTCCTCCTCGCCGGCTCATCGTCTCCCTGCGCCGCCACCATCGTCGTCATCGCAGCAGCGTATTCCGCGCCGTCCTCGTCTCCGTGCAGCCGCTGCCGGCTTCCCTCGTCGCCTCCTCGCCGGCCCGGTCGTCGTCGTCATCGTCGTCCTCTCGTCGTCCTCATCGTCGTGGCGTTCGTCCCTCCGTCAAGCCGTTCGCGTTCGTCGTCCGCATTCCGTCAAGTGAGCCGCTGCAGCCCCATCATCGTCTTCGTCCTCGGCTCCGCGTCGTGAAGCCTCGTGCCGGCCGCGTCTCGACTTCGTCCAAGGATCGCCACCGAAGTCGTTCCCTCGCCGTTCGCCTCCGTCGTCCCCGAGCCGACTCCGCCGTGCTCGTTCGTTGTCGTCGTGCCGCGCCTCGTCGCGTGGTGGTAAGGATCTCTCCTCTCGCTGCCCCGTCCTCATCCTTTCGGTGTTGCCCCGTACCCGTTGTGTGGTTGTCGACCCCGGTACCCATGTACCGGTGTCGGTAGTCGTTCGCTTGTGCGTGTGGTGACCGTGTTAGTGTGCCCGCTCGGTAGCCGCGTGGTTTCACGTGTGCAGCCCGCGTGGTGTCTAGTGGAGTCCGCTTGTCGGCCACTCGCCTCGGTTGACACACGGGGTCCGCTTCCGTCAACCCGTGGACCGTGTCTATGTACTCGGCCTACCGCGGTCCTTTAGGTTGACATGTGGGGTCCGCATGTCAACAGCGCAGCCTTCCTGTCTTTTCCAGGCTAGTGCTTCCACATGTTTTATAGTTGCAAAGCTTAATTATAATAATCCGCAAATCTCCATATAACAGCATTAAACTTCGGATGATCGTATCTTGGTCATACGAACTCTGAATCGACCCGTTCAAGTCTCCTAATGTTTGTTATAACCTAAAGAACCCTGTGCTTTCTTTTTATGTATTGTTATTACTTCTTTATAGGGTTTAGCTTTGCTTGTGTGCTTCGCGTAGCTTCTGTCGTTCCGGAGGTTCTCGAAGCGTGGTTCGCGGTCGTCGCCGAAGGTTCAGCAGGCCGTTCTCTCTGAGCAAGGCAAGTCACATCATCCTTGAGCATATTGAATCCCAGTTTATAAAATTATTTTGATTTAAATTAATGCATTATCGCTTTATTTAAATTCCCGCGTTATCACTGTTTTATTTAGCCATGCCTATTTACCTTTGTTATGACCTTATTATTATTGCTATTGTTATTATAACCTTGTTCACCCTAGAATAAACAAAACCCCAACTAGTGGGTACTCTATTCATGGTTCCACTAGTATGAATTTAGGTAGATGCTTCGCTGATTAGTTAGGCAACATTAGGTGGTTTTATAACTCTCGACTTTGGGAATACTCATATCACTTGGACATTATGGAATGGTTGGATTATTGTAGAAATGGACGCACACCTCCCCCTCTATTCAAAACCCTCAAAATGGTTTTAGGCTGGGCTCAGGGTGCATGGTTTTGATAGTAGCACCTTGGCCACATAAGGACCGGTCTTCGGGCCTCTGTTGCAAAGCACTACCGTACTTCCACATGTCTAGTGGGTAAGGCTTAGTTTGTGGCTCAGTCTGGTTATAAACAAAGGTACATGGATGGAGATGGACGAAGTCGAGGGTCGATGGACATCTCTAGGACAAATGAAGGCTACACGAGCTGCGGCCCGGTAGTCGAAATGTCATGTCACAAGGCTGGTGTCTTGCTGCTAGGGGCTCAGTCCTGCCTACCTGTCCTGGAGGTTCCGGCCGTAGGTGGGGTTGGGTCGGTACCCTTGTCTATGGCTAGGATGGGTTGGAAACTATGTGTCACATCCTGATTTTTGTTTCAGGATTTATAAATTATTTAATAAATTATTATTAGAATTTATATTAAATGTTCATTAATTTACAAGTGAAGTTAAATGTGGGAAATAAAATTTCCTAAATATAAAGCATGGATGGATTTAATTTTTTTTTTAAATTCTCCATGGTTAATTATACTCTCTGGAATATTCTCGGATTTTTCAGAGCTCAATTCCTAATTTTAATCATACAAAGAGCATTTCAGTAATTACCCACATATTAAATTAATCATTAAATGGTCTAATTATAATTTTGTTAAGTACTTTGAGTGTGCAAGTATTTTCAAGATTTTTCTTGGAATTATTTGAGCATCGGAAGTATTTTTAACAATTCAAAGATCATTTCATTGATTAATTTAATTGGAAAAAGTAAATAAAAATCCTCCTCCTCAGCTTGGGCCATTTTTGGCCCATTCCTTCCTTTCCTTCCTCTCTCTTCCGCCGGCCCAACCCGAGCCTTCATCCTCTCTTCTTCTCTCAGCCAAAGTCCGGTTTTGCTCCCTCTTCTAATCAGGCTGAGAAAAGAAAAGCCCGGCAAGAAGTCTATTATCCTTCCCCCGCGCTACTGTTCATCTTCCAGCTCCAGCCGCCGGCTGTAGCTGAGCCGAGCCGCCTTGCCGAGTCGCCTTGCCGCGCCGTTTCCTCCCCAATCTCTCCCCTTTTCTTCCGATTGTTTGAGGGGTTTTTATCCTCTCGTTCTCCTCTACCTTTCCCCTCAAGAATAGGAGCATTTCGTTGAGTATCTTATCCGAATCGAACTCGTTTTTGAGTTTATCTCCAAAACCGAGTTTTTGATTTCCCGGATCGATTTCTTGCGGGAGGAGTCCGATCTCTTCAATCCAAGGCTATAAATAGGAGCCCCTAGTCCTCTTCTTTCGTTTGCCCCCTCTCCCGTGGTCTCCCGTGTCCCGTAGCCTCGCCGCCACCACCGCCTAGCTCACCGGTTGCCGCCGGCCATCTCCGGCGAGGTAGCGCAGCCGTCTCCGTCGTCGTCGCCGCTTGCCGCTGCCGCGTTTAGGTGCGCCGTGGTGAGGGGAAGCCCGGCCGCCCGTCCCCTTTCGTCGCCGGCCACCGGAGCTCCATCTCCGGCGAGGTCCGAGCCGCCGCCGCCGTTCATCTCGTCGCCGGCCGTCGTCGTTCGTCGTTTGGTTCGAGGGTGAGTACCGTTGGGTTCGTCTCGTCGTCCTCTATGTGTTCATGTCCTCCAAATCCGCAGCCGGTCGCTCTATCTCCGGCGAGGTCGTCATCTTGGTTCGGCCGCCATTGATGATGTCATCATGACATCATCGGTTTTTCTTTTTCCCGTTTTTCTAATAGATTAAATCTTCTGAAAATCATAACTAAATAACTGTAGATCCGATTCGAGTGGTTCAAGTTGCTAAATTTTTCTAAAATCAAGATCTACATGTTAAAAATATTCACATGTACTGTTTATGCTTGTTTTTGTACTGTTTTGTTGATTTTTATTCTTTCGCTTTAGTTTCCGACGTTCCGGAGGAGAGCGTTTTCGTTGAGCAAGGTTCGGAAGTGTTTGCGGAAGCTCAAGGCAAGTCACACAGATCCCAAATAACCCTTTGAGCATGTTGAACCCGTTTAAAGCTATTATTTTATTTCAACTATGCATTATTTTTTAATGTCATCGGGTGGTGAGCCTTTCCCCGTTAATTAATGGCCGAAGATGATCTTATTTTCCTATGGGTTATAATTTGATTAGCATGAACCTTATATATTGGTTTGGTTCAGCTAAATGCTATATGTATGTTTGCTTAGCCATGCTTAGAAACATTAGCTAATTAAAGGGGATTAAATATAAATTATATTATATTATTCTTATTAATTATGGTTATATTTAATGGTAGCTCACGATGATAATTAAAACCTGGTTAAGGTGGGTTGTGAGCATATGGTTTTGATGGTTGTGCTCATGGTAATTAAGGACCGGTTCGCGAGCTACTGTTGTGAAACATTTACCGTGCCAACCACAAGCCAGCATGGGCAACGGCTTTACCTTTTGTATAGCATGGTTCATTATAGTGTGCCAGACTGTGAAGCGGCGAGAAGTCCGTGGGGGTCGCTGGGGAGTCCATTTGCCTCTGGTTTTGAGGGGGAGATTATGATCCAGGAACGGTGCACTGTTTTGAGTTGTGTTGTGCAAAGAGTATTGTCACGATTTCCCCCTTTGCAATGCCGTGGTGGTATTTCGGGGCATGGCAACATGTGTGGAATCGTGTCTTGTGGGTACAGTGGTACACCTCTGGCCAGAGTAAAACTATTCGAATAGCCGTGCCCGCGGTTATGGGCGAGTTGAGCAATGTTTTTCGTGATTAGTCTCACACTACTCATCCATGTTAATAATGTGATAATTAATTTGACTCCTGGTTTGGAATGAATAATTCATGGTTTGGAGGTTTGATCTGTACGACCGGGGTTGGTTGTTCAGGTTTGGTTGGGCCTAAGCAGCATGGGTGTGCTGTTTAGTGTTGATTAAAATTGATGATTAACTACTCTACTGTTTTACTTATCTTAAATCTTTGCTAAATGCTGCTTTTGCAAATGAGACTATATTATGCCATCCTTTGGAATCCTTGTGCACTTGCATATTTGCTGTGTGGCTTGTTGAGTATGTCATATGCTCATTCTTGCAATAATCATCAAACCTCAGTTGAAGATAAAGGATCCAGAAGGAGAAGACGTTTGGCTTATACCCCAGTTGAGCTGCCTGTGGGAGTGGAGCTGAAGCCATTGCTAGACCGTTAATTCCGCTGCTGTTTTCTTTTCTTTTTAAGTATGTAACGTTATTATTAAGATGGATTTGTATATTAAAATTGTCAGTTTGTGTACCTCGGCTGATTCCTGGACGAGGATTTTATGCACAAATAAGTTCGGAAATTACTAGTGAATTTCCGGGCGTGACACTATGTCATGTCTTACGTCCGTATGCCGTGGTGGTATGTTGGGACGTGGTTACACGTGAGGAAGACGTGTCTTGTGGGTAAAGATGTACACCTCTGATCAGAGTATAATCTATTCGAATAGCCACGCCCTCGGTTATGGGCAAGCCTAGCAATGTACCCAAGTTAGTGTTTTAATTCTTAAAATTTTCTTAACAACTAAAATGTGGAATGGTTGGCCTTGCTGGGGGTGTCTTCTTCTGTTTGTTCATCAAGATAGTCTTTGATATCGAAAGAGAACAGATCGGCTAAGGCCTGCAAGAAGAAATTTGAAGACAGTTGATTATCAAAATGAGTTATTCAGCCGATTCAAGATTTTCATAGACAAGACTTACTGGGATGGCAGGAGCGGCTGGTTGTTCTTCTTCCTCAACATGGTGACTTCCTATAGCCAATGGAGTTCAATCACTTGATGTTTGTTGTACAGGAGGTGAAGATGGGGGAGGAGGCTGTAAAAAGACAAATGTTAAGTAAATATCAGCTATGATTGGATTAATGAAAATAATTATACACAATAGTCTTTCTGGTGGAGCTGGTTTAAGTGTTGTTGCTGCCAATTTCTTACAGCAGTTTTCTTTTTCTACAAAGATGAGATTTATAAGTGATCGGCTGTGAATGAAATAGTTTTAAAAGGAAATCAGAGAGAGATGTTTACCCTTGAGAAATGAGCTGGGGCAGAAGGAGTTGGAGGAGTTTGTTTGGATGAAGCCGATGGAGTTTTTTCTGTGTCACTTACTTCGGCTGCGGCTTGATCAACATCTTCTTCAATCTCTTCTTCACGCAAAGCTTGCTCAATGGATGGTGTCGACGGGGGATACCCGTAGACCGGATATAGAGAGTATTGGGGTACGCCGGTATAAGGATCTACGTAGTACGACATCGAGCAATCAAAAGACAAGAATTATACTGGTTCAGGCCCCTTGACAGGTAATAGCCCTAATCCAGTTGATATGGGATTATATGGTGGAAAACACAGATTACAAAGGAAAAGACTTAACTCGGGAGATTCGACGAGATCGTAGTCGAGATGATCCGACTAGCTCTCGTCGACTTGGCTCTTTGTAGGCTCTGACTTCGTAGGCTGTGTTGGTTGTCTAGGCTTTGAGATTCGATGAGCTATGGCCTCCGCGGGGGGTCCCTTTTATACCGTAGGTTGGGCGATATCTGAGTAGGACTCGGATGTACCAAACCTGGTACGATACGTAGGTAACCCAATTCTTGTTCGAGAAGGTTTCTCCTTGTTTGTTGTCTTTACGAAGAATTTCCTTAAGTGCTAGAGGATTTATCCATATACACGTGGATATACCTTGTCGATACGTGACGTATATCGTAGGGTGAAGGGTATGCCTAACCCGTAACCCTGACAGTAGCCCCCGACTTCTGCTCAAAAATGAACTCGTGAGACCGTTTGCGACTCCAGGTGTCGAGAACGTTGCCATTCCAGGTGCGAGAACCAAGGAGATGACGTGTAATCGAGCGCACCGTTTGAAGTCCAACGGTCACGAATGAATTTTGAACTGAAGTCCAAAAACCACCATGCACAACGGACATAGAAATCTCCGGCGGGGATTTCTCCTATTTCCTTGGAATTCGCACCGTCGGGAGTGCGTCTATTTAAAGGTATTTAGGGCGTGAGCTTTGAGGTCCGCCTACTTCATTAAGTATACACTGCTCCTTTGCATTCCTCGCCTTCCTCGCCGCCGCAAAAAGCCCTAGCCTCACCGATTCATCGTCCGTTTCCGGCGATCTTCCGGCGATCTCCCGACGGCCATGGATCTTGGGAAGTCGACCTCCACCGCCGCGACCCTGAAGAAACTTCAGGAGGAGGGTGGCCTCCCTGGCCACGACAAGGCAGAGAGGGAAGCAGGAGGTACTACTCCCCAGCCCGTCCTAGGTCGCATGGTTGCGATTGAGGATTACATTGTCTGCGGGTTTCTTCCTCCCCCCTCTGAATTCCTTTTGCTGGTCTTAAACTTCTATGGGCTTTCACTTTTGCACTTGAATCCCAACTCCATCGCATTTCTCAGCATTTTCGTGCATCTTTGTGAGGCCTACATTGGAGTAGAGCCTTTTCTAGATTTGTTTCGCTTTTATTACGAGTTGCGTTGGATGGAACTCAACAAGGTGTCTGGCTGCGTTGGGTTCTGACTTCGTGATGGGATGAAGTCGCAATACGTCCCCTTCCAGTGCCCCTCTTCTCGCAGCAAATGGCAGAACAGGTGGTTTTATCTCGAGATTAAGGACTCGAATCCTGCCCTCATTGTTCCTGACGAGCAGCCAAACAAGATTCCGGTTTGGACCGCCAAGCCCCCTTTGACCCCCTCTCTCCAATCGTTTATCGACATCATCGATGATCTTCGAGAACGGGGCTTATCGGGGTATGAAGTCGTTGCAGACTTCGTTGGTAGGAGTATCCAGCCGCTTCAGGCTCGAGCCCACCCGGCGTATAATTATTCCAGGCCAGATGACGCGACCCGGGTTTCTCCTCGGGGTATGTTTCTTGTATTCACTTTGATATGGCCGTATTCGCGTTCGCTTTTGACTTATCGGAAAATGATTCTTCTTTGATAGCTCTGAGCAGTGACGGCGTGGAGCGACGCGTTGGTCAGGTGATGATCAGCGGCGCGACAACCGCGAGCGACATCCCTGTGCCCCTTTGTGAAAAGGGAGAGGCGGAACGCGACGAGGCGATCAATGTAAGTCTATTTAGATGTCTTTTTCCTCCTTCATTTGGAATCAGCTTGTGATCGGACTTAGCGTAGGCCCTTCCCTTGACTGACGTCATCGGACCGCTCGCGGATCACCAGGTGGCGGCTTCTCTGAAGGAGAAGGTGGTCGAGGAGGCATCCGACGCCGCTGCTGGTAGTGGTGGCAAGGCTCCGAGTAAGCCAAGGAAGTTCTCGTCCGTGCTCGGACACCGTCGCAAGGCAGAGACTTCGACGGTAACATTCGCCTTGTCGTTAAGCTGAGCAACTAGGAAAGTTCTTGTTCTCACTGGCGACTTTGCAGGTTTCCGACGCATCCCCTCCTCTTGCAGTCGTCAACGCCTTGTGACGATCGGCGAGAAGTAAGTCGCGAAACTTCTCAGATTCTTAAGTCTTCTTTTTGAACCGAACTCTGATCCATCGGTGTTGACAGGGAGGCACGAGCGAAAGCGGCTCGGGCCAAGTCTGGGGGGACTTCTAGCGCGTCCCCTGTAACAGCGTCGACTGACGTCGCTCCCGTGATCGGGACTCGGGAGGCGACGCCAAGCGGCCCCAGCGGCGACCCCGTCAGAAACCGTGGCGCGCCAGAGTCCATCCTCACCTGGGAGGAGCTCCAAGTCGAGATGGGGCGCCTTCTCGAAGCCGGCGCTCGCGGCATTGGTCGCGAGGTCACGGAGGCGAGGGCGGAGACAGCGGCGGCTAACGCGCGCGCGGAGCGGCTGTTGCGGGAGCTGGCCGAAGCCCGCGAGGACCTCGTGAAAATGAGGGAACTAGTGGCCGGCAACGAGTGCCAACGCAAGGGACTCGAGAACCGCATGGCGGAACTCGGAGATAACCTCTCCGAGATCCGTGGTTCTCTGAGGGTCACATACACCGGCCTCCACCAGCTTGCCGCGGAGTGTGGGGTCAAGTCGACGATCCCCAAGAACCCCGACGAGTTCTCCCTCACCTCTTCTCTAGCGGAGCTGGCGACGGCGATGGGAGAAATCCCTGCGAAGCAGGCGGCCTGAGTTGCGGAGGAGACGTCCAACGGTATTTATACCGGGGCGTGTCACGTCCTCGCGTCCGTGCGGTTGTCGCGTCCTGAACTAGATCTCCGCGAGATCCTGGATCAGGGGGCGGCAAGCGACGCACGTAAGGGGGTGATGGAGGAAGTCGGTGATCTGGGGGAGTCTGTCCTCCCCCTCTTCGAAGAGTAGGAGCACTTGTATTTTTATTTCCTTCTCATGATTTGTGAACCCCAAACTTTGGTTGTCTTCATGTATATTACTACCAGCTCTGTTCATCTTTGATCTTGAAAATTCATCTTATCGATTGTAGAGATGTCGATGATGAGGATGTCCGGCAGCGCGGGCAACCTGAATCGATGGCGATAACCCCGGTACTCGAGTTAGAACCGAGCGCGGCGCATATCGTCGATGGCCAGGTTGCTGATGCAGAGACCGAAGTGGCGGCAACTGACCCGAGTGAGTGATCTTGTGCGCCTTGTCGCTTTTTGTTGGTTTCCAAGCTGTGGTAATGACCATCATTTTTGGCAGATCTCGAGGATGCCTTTGCGACTCAAGATCGTCGTATCCAATACTGGAAGACGAAATGTGAAGTGGCGGAACTCGAGAGGGCGATGCTAGCCATGAAAAAGGACCAAGCTGTGGAAACACTCCGAGGTCGAGAGGTGTGGTTCTCCTCTTATCTGAAGAATTGCTGCACCTCGATGGCGAGGGTGTGCCGAGATCTTCGGGTAGCCCGCGGTGATCCTGAAGAGTCGGCGGCCGGGTACATCTCGTGGCTCAATGGAGCCTGCGCTCAACTCGACGGCATTGGTCAGCGGATCGACGAGGCCCTGAAGCAAGAGTGTCGTCGAGCGAGTCGATATGCCGGGGGGCATGTGTTGGCCTGTGTGCGAGATCACCGCCCGCGCCTGGATCTCGAATTTCTTCGTGAGGGTTTTGGCCGTTCTCGGAGAAATCCGGCAGAGATTGACCATCTCGCGAGATCAATGTCGCCGCTGGCCGAGAAGATTTTCGTTGGCCTTCTTGGTAGAATTTGTACCCTGTAACAAGATATCTTGGGAAAAGACGTAATTTGACATAATATTTATGTGCTAACTGTAAGGAATATTTTGTGAATAAAGAAATATATCTTTAACAAATGTTTCTTACTCTGGGTGTTGTTTGTAAGAGCGTGTTCTCAGTTAACGACCTTAGTTAGCCGTTTGAGTTGTACACTCTCCCTAGCCCCCAGCCTTGTCGTCGGAGGGATGTCCTCGGGTGACAAGGCTCTTGGACTCCTGGCCTGTCTTGGTTGAAATAGCTCTGATCCTAGCCCCCAGCCGTGAGGTTGGAAAAGTCAATTTCCGATTACACGGCTTGGTTAATACGCACGGCGAGAACTCTTACACGACCAGGTCTTACATGGTCTTTCGTCTCTGAAGGATCTGACAAGGCCTTATCGGCTCTGGGCATCCCCAGCCGAAGATGTCACGCCCGGAAATTCACTAGTAATTTCCGAACTTATTTGTGCATAAAATCCTCGTCCAGGAATCAGCCGAGGTACACAAACTGACAATTTTAATATACAAATCCATCTTAATAATAACGTTACATACTTACAAAGAAAAGAAAACAGCAGCGGAATTAACGGTCTAGCGATGGCTTCAGCTCCACTCCCACAGGCAGCTCAACTGGGGTATAAGCCAAATGTCTTCTCCTTCTGGATCCTTTATCTTCAACTGAGGTTTGATGATTATTGCAAGAATGAGCATATGACATACTCAACAAGCCACACAGCAAATATGCAAGTGCACAAGGATACCAGAGGATGGCATAATATAGGCTCATTTGCAAAAGCAGCATTTAGCAAAACATTTAAGAGAAGTAAAACAGTGGAGTAATTAATCAGAAATTTTAATCAACACTGAACAACACACCCATGCTGCACAGGCCCAACCATCCTGAACAACCATACCCGGCTGTACAGATCTAACTCCAAACCAGGAGCTAAGCAAATTATTACCAAGTATTAACATCCATAATTATTGTGAGAGGTGTGAGACTAATCAAGAAAAACATTGCTCAACCCGCCCATAACCGCGGGCACGGCTATTCGAATAGTTTTACTCTGGCCAGACGTGTACCACTGTACCCACAAGACACAACCCCACATCATGTCACCATGTGCCTCAATACCACCACGGTACCTCGGAAAGGAGTTGTGACAATACCCCTTGCACAACATAAGCCATTACAGCGCACCTTTCCTGGATCATAATCACCCCCTTATAAACAAGGCATGGACTCCCCAGCAACCCCCATGGACTTCTCGCCGCTTCACAGTCTGGCGCACTATAATGAATCATGCTATACAAAAGATAAAGCCGTTGCCCACGCTGGCTTGTGGTTGGCACGGTAAATGTTTCACAACAGTAGCTCGCGAACCGGTCCTTAATTGTCATGAGCACAACCATCAAAACCATATGCTCACAACCCACCTTATCCAGATTTTAATTATCAATTAATTAACATCACACGATTAACCATCGTGAGCGACCATTAAATATAACCATAATAATAATATAATATAATATAGTTTATAATTAACCCCTTTAGTTAGCTAATGTTTCTAAGCATAGCTAAGCAAACTTACATATAGCATTTAGCTGAACCAATCCAATATATAAGGTTCATGCTAATCAAATTATAACCCATAGGAAAATAAGATCATCTTCGGCCATTAATTAATGGGGAAAGGTTCACCACCCGATGACATTAAAAAATAATGCATAGTTGAAATAAAATAATAGCTTTAAACGGGTTTAACATGCTCAAAGGGTTGTTTGGGATCTGTGTGATTTGCCTTGGGCTTCCGCAAACGCTTCGGAACCTTCCTCAACGGAAACGCTCTCCTCTGGAACGTCGGAAACTAAAGCGAAAGAATAAAAATCAATAAAACAGTAAAAAAAACAAGCATAAACAGTACATGTGAATATTTTTAACATGTAGATCTTGATTTTAGAAAAATTTAGCAACTTGAACCACCTGAAACAGAGTTACGGTTAATTAGTTATGATTTTCCGAAGATTTAATCTATTAGAAAAACGGGAAAAAGAGAAACCGATGATGTCACGATGACATCATCAAAGGTGGCCGGCTTCGGATGACAAGCTCGCCGGAGTTAGAGCAGCCGGCTGCGGATTTGGAGGACACAGACACATAGAGGGCGACGAGACGAACCCAACGGTACTCACCCTCGAACCAAACGACGAACGATGACGGCCGGCGACGAAGAGGCGACGGCGGCGGCTCGGCTTGCACGGGGCGGCGGAGCTCCGGTGACCGGCAACGGAAAAGGAAGGGTGGCCGAGCTTCCCCTCACCACGGCGTACCCAACGGTGGTGACGGCGACCGGCGACGACGATGGAGGCGGCGGCGCGGCGGCACCGGAGATGGCCGGCGGCGGCGGTTTGCTTGGCGGCGGTGGCGACGGAGCTACGGAGCACGGGAAGGCTCGGGAACAGGGGCAAACGAAAGAGGAGGACTAGGGGGTCCTATTTATAGCCTTGGATTGAAGAGATCGGACTCCTCCCGCAAGAAATCGGCTCGGGAAAAACAAAACTCGGTTTTGGAGATAAACTCGAAAACGAGTTCGATTCGGACAAGATACTCAACGAATAGCTCCGATTCTTGAGGGGAAAGATAGAGGAGGATGTGGGGATAAAAACCCCTCAACTAATCGGACTCGAGGGCGACCGGAAGAGGCGAAATTGGCGGAGAGAGGCGGCAGCTCGGGCTCGGCTAGGCGGCCGGCCGGCTGGAGGTTAGGGATGACCCCGACAGGTGGGCCCCACATGTCGGTGGCTAGAGGAGGAGGGGGCGGGGCGGCTCGGCTGGGCCGACTTGGGCCGGCTTGGCCGCGCGCGGGAAGAGAAGAGTTGGGCCGGAAACGGCCCAACAACTTTAGGGAGGGGTTTTGGAACTTTTTAATTAAAATAAATGGTGAAATGTTGTTTCAATTATTAAAAATACTTCCCTTGCTCAAACAATTCCCAGAAAATTCTAGAAAATAGAGGAACAAGCAAAGTATTTAATAAAATTTTATCTAGCCCAATTTTATATTGAGATTTAGCAAATTAAACTTAGATCTTCTCTTTTAAGCTTTTAAAATCATTTCTAATAATTCCTTTTAAACAACAATTTATAATTTAAGGATTTTAAACGATAAAAGCACTTAACAATTATAATTAGATCATTATTGATCAAATAATTACTGAACTGTTCTTTGTATCATTTAGGAATTGAGCTCCGAAAAATCCGAGAAAATTCCAGAGAGTATAATTAACCATGGAGAATTTAATGAAAATTAAATCCATCCATGCTTTATATTTAGGAAATTTTATTTCCTACATTTAACTTCACTTGTAAATTAATGAACATTTAATATAAATTCTAATAATAATTTATTAAATAATTTATAAATCCTGAAATAAAAATCAGGATGTGACAGAAGATCCCTTGGGTTCCTCGGAGGCCTTGTCGAGACGGCGTAAAGGGACAGTAGGATAGGTTTCAACGCTAGGCGTTGTCAGAGTGAGGGGTTGTCGGGTGAAGATACTTTAGTTGTTATATGTGAACAAAAAAGTAGTCTTTATTGCCTTACAGGTACAATGGTATTGACTCATACATAGAATTTACGTAGTTGGTCAACATTCCATGAATTTGCTAATTCGCGACCGTCGCCCGTCTGCGATTTTGTATGCGCCTGGCCGCAAGGCTTGTGTGATCGTGTAGGGTTCTTCCCATTTCAGTGAGAGTTTGTTTCGACCTGCCTGGGTCTGAACTCGTCGGAGGACGTAGTCGCCAATTGAATGTATGCGTGCTCGGATGCGCTTCTCGTGATAACGGCGGAGGGCCTGTTGGTAGCTTGCTGCTCATACGGCAACTCGCTCACGATGCTCCTCGAGAAGGTTTACATCGATGTCTCGCTATTCATCCTGGTTCTCGTCGGAATGCTTCTGTACTTGAGTACTCTGATGTCGTAGCTCACCGGGGAGCATGGCTTCAGAACCGTATACGAGGAAGAAGGGTGTTTCCTTATTGGACGTTGTCGGTGTGGTGCGTATGGCCCATAGTACTGATGGGAGCTCTTCAACCCATTTCTTGTCATGTGACATGAGTCTCTCGTAGACGCGGGTTTTTATCCCTTGTAGTACTATGCCGTTTGCCCTTTCGACTTATCCATTGCTTTGAGGGTGAGAGACCGAGGCGAAACATATTTTGACTCCTAAGCCGATGCAGTAATCTTGGAAATCGGCGCTGATGAATTGGGAGCCGTTGTCGGTTATGATGCGGTGCGGTAGTCCGTATCTGCAAAATATCCCTCTGATGAACTTGATGGCGTTATCGGCCTTGATTTCTTTGGTTGGTGATGCTTCGATCCATTTGGTGAACTTGTCGATTGCTACAAACAGGAATTTGTAGCCGCCCTGTCCTCGTGGGAATGGCCCAAGTATATCTAGCCCCCAGCACGAGAACGGCCAAGTCAGAGGGATAGTTTGAAGCGCTTGTGCAGGTAGCTTTGTGTGTTTGCTGTGGAATTGACAGGCTTCACATCGCTGGACCATGTTGCATGCATCTTTAAGGGCCGTTGGCCAGAAAAACCCTTGGCGAAAGGCTTTGCCGACCAATGTCCGACCGGCGGCGTGCGACCCACATATGCCTTCATGTATGTCGAGGAGGAGTTGTCTGCCGTTGTCGGTAGAGACGCATTTGAGAAGTATCCTGTTTGGGGCTTTTTTGTATAGGTCGTTGCCGATCATACAGTAGATTTTTGCTTTACGGGTTATTTTCTCGGCCTCTGTATCGTCTTCGGGTAACTCCTCGCTGCTAATGAATTTGATCAATGGGGTACGCTAGTCATCCGTGGTTTCGATGTTAGCCACAGCGCGTTCTGCCTCGGTGACCTCCGAGCTGATGTCGCGGGTGCTCGGGCCAACTTCGCCGCTAACTTCTTTTACCGACGGTTTTGTCAGTACGTCGAGAAAGGTACCAGGTTCGAGCGGTTCTCGTCTGGATGCACGTCGCGCTAAGTCGTCTGGCTCGACATTGTCTTTGCGATAGACGTGTCGGACTTCGATCCCATCGAACCTCTTCTCAAGCTTCCTGACTTCTGCAAGGTACTTGGATAACTCGGGGTTGGAACACTTGTAGTCTTTGTGTACCTGGTTTGCGACAAGCTCAGAGTCCCCTTTGACGATTAGTCGCTTGGCCCCAAGTGCGGCTGCAGCTCGTATCCCGGCGAGTAGTCCTTCGTATTCTGCAGTGTTGTTGGTTGCCCTGAAGTTGAGGTGGATTGCGTGTTTGAATTGATCTCCGGATGGAGATGTTAAGATAAATCCAGCCCCCGCTCCTTGGTTATTGAGTGCGCCATCGAACACCATTGTCCATGTCTCATTGTCGCTTTGGTTATCTGGCTTGTTATCTGGCATGGTCCAATCGGCCACGAAGTCGGCGAGTACCTAAGACTTAATGGCTGTTTGCGGCACGAAGTGGACATCAAATTGGCTTAGGTCGACTACCCATTTCGCGATGCGGCCGACAACGTCTTTGTTTCTCACAACTTCGCCAAGAGGGAAGGAGGAAACAATTGTGACCCTGTGGGCTTGAAAGTAGTGACGTAGCTTCCTTGATGTCATGATAACTGCGTAGAGCAGTTTTTGAATCTGTGGATATCTTGTCTTTGCGTCATGGAGAGCTTCGATGACGTAATAGACTGGTTGCTGTACTTTCTCTCGCTCGACGACAATGACAGTGCTAACGGAGTATGGCGTAGCAGCAATATAAAGAAATAATTCTTCATTAGGTTGGGGAGCAACGAGTACAGGAGGGTTTGATAGGTAGCACTTGAGTGCAATAAATGCCTCTTCGGCTTCCTGTGTCCATACAAATATGTCTTGTTTTTTCAACAAGGCGAAAAAAGGCTGTCCTCGTTCTCCCATCCTAGCGACGAATCTGCTTAACGCCGCCATGCATCCGGTTAGCTTCTGTACCTCCTTGAGTCTTGTGGGAGACTTCATGTTCTCGATTGCTTTGATCTTCTCGGGATCTGCCTCTATTCCTCTGCCAGAAACAAGGAATCCGAGTAGCTTGCCTGACGGTACTCCGAACGCGCACTTCTCTGGATTGAGCATGAGACGATATCGTCGGAGGTTGTCGAACGTTTCCCGGAGGTCGTCGATCAATGAATCGCTTGTCTTGGTTATGACGACGATGTCGTCGACGTACGCCTCGACATTGTTGCCAAGTTGATTGCTGAGTGTGCCTTGGACCATGCGTTGGAAAGTGTTGCCAGCTGTTATCAATCCGAAGGGCATCTTGACGTAGCAAAATACTCCGAACGGGGTGATGAACGTTGTTTTCTCCTCGTCCTCCTTGGCCATGCTGATTTGGTGGTAGCCAGAGTAAGCGTCGAGGAAGCTTAATAGTTCGCATCCGGCTGTTGAATCCACCAGTTGGTCTATTTGAGGGAGAGGGAAGTGATCCTTGGGGCACGCCTTGTTGAGGTCTGTGAAGTCGACGCACATTCTCCATTTACCATTGGCTTTCCACACCATAACTGGATTGGCAAGCCACTCTGGATGGAGTACTTCCCTGATGAAGCTAGCTTTGAGAAGTTTGTCGAGCTCTTCTCGTATGGCTTGTTTTCGATCTGTTGCAAATCTCCGCAGTCTTTGCTTGACTGGTTTGGCATCGGGTCGCACCATTAGTTTGTGCTCAATCACCTCCCTGGTGACCCCCGGCATGTCGGACGGTTGCCAAGCGAACACGTCGGCATTGTCGCGGAGGAAGGCGATGAGCGCGAGTTCCTATTTCTCATCTAGTGTAGCCCCGATTTTGACAGTCTTGTCGGGGTTAGCACTAGAGTGTGGAACGATCTTGATGGCGCCGTCCGGCTTCGGCGTCTTGTTTGGCTTGCTCACTTTCTTGGGTGGCTTAGACGTGGCGGGTGGAGTGGACGTTTGCTCGACCATGTCGAGGCTTCGCTTGTCACACTGCACCGCCAGTTTTGCGTTCCCTTGAATAGTGATTGTCCCCTTCGGCCCCGGCATCTTGAGTACTTGATATGCATAGTGGGATGCGGCCATGAACTTCGCAAGTGCAGTCCTCCCGATGATGGCGTTGTAAGCTGTATCGAATTCAGTGACATCAAAGGTGATTTGCTCTATTCGGAAGTTGTTGGCTTGGCCAAAGGTTACAGGCAACGTAATCTTGCCCAAAGGTCTGGATGATGATTGGGGAGTAATCCCATGGAAAGGTTGATCAGTCGGCGTCAACTCACTTTTTGGGATTCCCATTGCATCCAGAGTGCTAGCAAAAAGGAGGTTGATCGAGCTGCCCCCGTCAATGAGGACTCGTGCTACCTTGATGTTCCGAATAGTGGGTTCGACCACAATCGGATACCGTCCTGGGATAACCGCGGTCTTGGGATGGTCTACTTCCGAGAACTCCATCTTCTGCTCGGACCACTTCATCTTGGGTGCAGCCCCCTGCCATGTCGAGCAAACTTCGCGTTCCACTTTCTTGTATTCTCGCTTGGAGGAGTACGTCGTGGAACCGCCGAAGATGTGCGAAACATGGAGGTCGGAGTCTGGGTACGCGGAGTTCGATTCGTGAGGAGGCGACTCCTCGTTCTTCTCGACAACGCGTACTCGCTTGCCTTTCTCAAACGCCATGTGCTTCTCGAGCGACTTTTTGAAAAGAAGGCAATCCTCCAGAGAATGTCTATCTGTTTTGTGTATGGGACACCATGATTTCTTTGTGTCGCTGCTTTGTGGGTCCGGGCGCTTGGGAGGGTTCGCGTACTCTGCTGCGAGGACTTCCGCTTGAGCTTTCCTTTTCCCGTTTTTGCGATTTTTCTTCTTGCTCGACTCAGATGTGTCTGCGGCTGACTTTTTCTCTCCCCCAGTCTTCGGCTTGTCGTTCTTGCGTCTTAGTGCGTCGTCGACGTGGGCGCATCTTTCAACGATCTCGAATAACCTTCGAGTAGTTGTGATATGCCTTGTTGCCAACTCTTGGGTAGTGTAGCGATCTCTGACGCCAGACTTGAAGGCGCGAATTACAGAAGCGTCGGTGATTTCGGGGATGGTATTCCTGCACTTGTTAAAGCGCCGAACGTATTCCCTCAAAGATTCACCTGAGTTCTGTGTTAACGCATGAAGATCGTCCTCGATCGCGTGGCGCTTGTATGTTCCTTGGAAGTTGGCGACAAACTGCTGCCACAGGTCTGCCCACGAAGAAATTGAGTAGGGAGGGATATGCATCAGCCACGAACGTGCAGATCCCTTCAACGCGGTTGGTAAATAGTTTGCCAACGCGTTGTCATCTGCTCCAGCGGCATAAAGCACTATCGAGTAGACTTGAAGGAATTCTTCTGGGTCGGTGCTCCCATCATACTTTTCAATAGCTCCGGGTCGAAATCTCTCAGGCCATCGGACATCACGTAGGGAACGACCGAAAGCCCTACACCCAGCGCTCGGAGTGGTGGGTTGTCGGTGGTCGCGTGACCTTCGTGGATGTCGGTCTGACGATGAAGAGGACGCGGAGGATGATGATGATGACGATGGGTCGCTTGGTTCCGGCGTGCGATTACGAGGGTGACGACCTGGATCTCGGGAATCTTGTCTTCGTCTCTCGTTGTTGTCTCGACGCCGATCTCCTCCATCTTCGTCGTTACGGCGACGGCCGTGACTAGTGTTGTCTGGCCCTCGCCGATCACGATCATCGTGGTTTCGGTTATCGTGTGGGCGACTTCCTCGATCATGGCGTAGTGAGGAGACATGGTGCCGAGAGCGGTTTGCTTCATCCCGTGTGCGTCGTGCTTCTCGGCGCCCATTGATTTGATCTCGAAGGTCACCCGTGCCACGAGGTGGAGGGGTAGCTCGTTGAGGTGATTCTCTATGTTCTGGAATTTCACCGTTAGCATCGCCGATGGGTGATTGGTTTTGTTGTGCCGCGGTGGCGGCTTCTTCGAACGCGTTGCTGAGGTTAGCCACCGATGCCCGTAGTCGTTCCGTCCAACGCTCGAGGTCTTTGTTCAGGACAGGATCGTAAGGTGTTTCCCTCAATATGGCTTGAACAGCCCTGATATGTTGGGCTGGGGTGGTCGATTGATCCGCCGTCTCCGCGTTTGCTTGTGCTGATGTGCCAACGTCATCGATAGCCAACACCTCCCGCGCCGCGTCTGATGTCGATGACCCATAATCTTCGAGGAGATGTAAAACAGATGGTTCGTGGGGATTAAGATTGATTACCCCAACGAACCGATCTGGGGCCAGAGTCGCTCCTTGTTCCTTGCCGTTATCCCGGACTGGGACGTATGACTTAGGAGACGGAGTTTTCATGGCGCCAAGTGGAACTTTGCAACTCGAGAGGTCGTGATTCTTTGTCTTATGGATGGGACAATAGACGTTCCGAGTTGGAGAAGTACGCTGGATTCCACGTTCTTTGCAGGCGCGGATCTCAGCACGAGCATTGACGAATACCCAGCAATCTTGAAGAGTATGTTTCTTGGTTTTATGAATAGGACACCAAGACCTGATAGTTTCGGAAGTCATCTTTGCTGGCCCGCGGTTTGTGTCGGAGGGACAAGGCCTGGTCGCATCAGAATCCTTCACGAACTTAGATGTAGTCGGCAATCCGTTCTCCGTTTCAACGGGTGGATCTTTCGACGTAGAGGCGTCTTGGTTTGTAACCACCGCGTTCTCGTACCCAGTCATTGGACGACTGGTTGAGATCGGCATTGTGGTGTAAACCGGGCAGACGATTTCGCCGACTTGAGTCCATACCAGCATTGTCGAGGTGGGAAGAACTTGACCGGAGTTGGTGTTGACGTTGTTGTCGACGAAGCTTGATGGCATAATAGTAGAACCTTGAATACCAAGGCCCCCTACCTGGCGTGCCACTGTCGACGGGGGATACCCGTAGACCGGATATAGAGGGTATTGGGGTACGCCGGTATAAGGATCTACGTAGTACGACATCGAGCAATCAAAAGACAAGAATTATACTGGTTCAGGCCCCTTGACAGGTAATAGCCCTAATCCATTTGATATGGGATTATATGGTGGAAAACACAGATTACAAAGGAAAAGATGGAACTCGGGAGATTCGACGAGATCGTAGTCGAGATGATCTGACTAGCTCTCGTCGACTTGGCTCTTTGTAGGCTCTGACTTCGTAGGCTGTGTTGGTTGTCCGAGCTCTGATATTCGATGAGCTATGGCCTCCCCGGGGGGTCCCTTTTATACCGTAGGTTGGGCGATATCTGAGTAGGACTCGGATGTACCAAACCTGGTACGATACGTAGGTAACCCAATTCTTGTCCAAGAAGGTTTGTTGTCTTTACGAAGAATTTCCTTAAGTGCTAGAGGATTTATCCATATACACGTGGATATACCTTGTCGATACGTGACGTATATCGTGGGGTGAAGGGTATGCCTGACCCGTAACCCTGACAGATGGATCTAAGGTAGGTAGGTCATCGGATGGCTTGGGTTTTGGCTTCTTAGCTTTCTTCTTAGGAGCTAGGGCCGATGGATCAATTGCCAGTGTCTTGATCTTTCTTTTCCTGCCAACATCGGTTGGTTCTCTCATTTGCCATTGAAGCAGAGGCCTGGAGGGGTTAATCCACCACCAGTTGGCAAGAGGCCTGGAGCATACTCTATATCCCTGCCGCTGTTCCTTTTGTGGGGAGGAGAAGATTCTGTTGTCTGCAAGACAAAGAAAAGTCAGTCAAGATCTAAGTCGGCTAACAATTATTCAAGCGAAATTAACAAAGTAAAGGTGTACCGGAGGGATAACATCAGGGAACAGATCTGTCATATACATGGAAGCCGACTGATGGAATATGTGTTGTTTCCATTCTCCCCACCATCTATCGAAGTTCCTGCTCCTGAACTTTGCCAGCTCTATGTTTTCAATGATGCCCAAAGGAGGTCTTGGGATGTTGAGTAGCCGATCCATCATCAGGGTTGATGAAATATCTCCTCGGCATTGGATTTTATCGGCAAAGAACATGCCGATTGGTAGCTGTCCCATTCCAAATTGCCTGGCTGAGCTCATCGGATGGTAGAATTCGTTGGACACTTGTATATTTCTTCCTTGGTGGATGCCAACAGGAAGGATGCATGGGCTGATCGCAGCTGAGAAGACTTCTCTGGATTTCTGATATCTCTCATGATTGATATCTTCAAATCTAAAGTCCGATGGGAGATCAAGATTCAATGAGTCTTCATAAGGGAACCAAACCTGAGGTTCTTTCTGAAAGCCTTCATAAAAGCTGCAGAACCAATCCTTGAGTAGCTCAGCCGATAATTTTGCTCCAGCATCGGCTGGTGTGGATGCATATTCTCCATAGGACATACATTTGCGATGGGTGCGCTCTTCTCCATCATCATTTGTAGTCGGCTCTAATCTTGGGAATTCAGCTTCTGTCACAGGTGGCCGGTTGACAGCTTTCATGGCTATCAGGTTTAGTCAAGTTTGCGACAACCACCATGGCCCGCTTGCACTAATAACTGAGCCGATAGCAATCTTAGCCGATGCGTTGTTCAGTGTTTGATACAAATAGCCGAGGAGGATCTTGCCTAAAGGAAATTGCCTCTTTGTTTCCAGGGCTTCGGCTAAAAATTGCCAGTTGGTTGTGGGGCCGCAACTTGATCCACAAAAGAGAAACTTCTCAAGCCACATCAGAAGGAAGGCTTCGAGTTCTCAGGAGGTGACAAATCCTTTTCCCATATATGTTGCTACATAGCCGGACCAGCCACCTATGCTCTTAGTTCTGAAGTCGAACTGGTTCTTGGTGTTTAAGCTCATGGGGTTAGCCGATGAGGTCACGTCCAAACCGGTGATCATGGTAATGTCAAGTAAAGTGGGGATCATCGGCCCTTGGTTGAAAAGGAAGGCATTGATGGTATTGGACCAGAAATAGGTGGCTGCGGCCATCAAGGGTTCATCCTTAGCCAACTTTGCTATGGTGTGGGCAAGTGCCTGGCTAATTCCAAGTTCGTCCCAGTGAACTTGCTTGCTAGCCGACACACGCTTATACCACACGGCCCAGCTTTTCTCGAGGGAGGTTTTCTCAAGAGATGGCCAAGATTTGAATGTGTTTTTCCAGTGGCCCAGGTTAGGGTTGGCTAATCTAAAGGGGATTCTGTTGGTTTCGGCGATGATGAATTCAGTAGGGTCAAGATTGCCAATCGGACCGAGAAAATAATGGTTCTCATGTGACAGACTTGGAATCGCTACCAGATTGGACAAATGCTACAGATGTAAACAAGAACAGAGAAGAAGAAAATGAGATAAGGCAAGAGAAAACTAATCTGTTGCGAAAGGAAAGGATCTAGCCGATGGGTACTTACCTCCGCGTATTTGGCTAATGGCGCGACGGACGGGCTGGCGGAGGACGACATCTCTGTCACCACCTGCCATCTTGTCGCGACCGAGAAAATTGCCTTTTCCCGAACGCTAGTGTATTAATCCCCGTCCCAGGAAAAGCCGGGGTACACCACACAAACATGATACAAAAGGCACATCTTTATTATATCGATAATATTTACATTATTACAAAGGCACTTAAGGCCTGACAATCAAAAATAAACAGCAGCGGACTAGCGGGCCTACGGCTCCATCTTCACAGGCGCTCAACTGGGGTATAAGCCAGGACTCCACCTAAGACTTCTTCTCCAAAGCTTCTCTTACTGAAGGGGGGAGAAAGATAGAGCAAGAATGAGTACAACCACAGTATTCAGCAAGCCACACCGGCGGATGCATGATTAATGCAAGGGGTACAAGGGGTGATAATATAGGGATTAAGTTTTGCAGAAAACAGCATTTAAAAGTCACTTAGTTGCCCAAAGCCATTTTAAAAAGACGATCCTAGAGCTACACAGTATTATTAATCAAGGCCGTGACCCCTCACGAACCTGCCTTAACCCAAGGCCTACGATGATTCAGACCGAACTGGCAACCCGACCCTGGGTCCCAGCTCGTCCCAAGCCAACCCAGGCCAACCATTCCACATTTTAGTTGTTAAGCCAATTTTAAGAATTAAAACACTAACTTGGGTACATTGCTCGGCTTGCCCATAACCGAGGGCGCGGCTATTCGAATAGATTATACTCTGATCAGAGGTGTACATCTTTACCCACAAGACACATCTTCCTCACGTGTAACCACGTGCCACATACCACCACGGTATACGGACGGAAGACGTGACATAGTTCCCAACCCATCCTAGCCATAAACAAGAGTACCGACCCAACCCCACCTACGGCCGGAACCTCCGGGACAGGTAGGCAGGAATGAGCCCCCAGCAGCAGGACACCAGCCCTGTGCCATGACATCTCGACTACCGGGCCGCAGCTCGTGTAGCCTTCATTTGTCCTAGAGATGTCCATCGACCCCCGACTTCGTCCATCTCCATCCGTGTACTTTTGTTTATAACCAGACTGAGCCACAAACTAAGCCTTACCCACTAGACATGTGGAAGTACGGTAGTGCTTTGCAACAGAGGCCCGAGCTTAATCCTTATAGTGGCCGGGGTGCTACTTCCCACAACTGGCATGCACCCAAACCCCACCGGAAAACAGGTTTTAGGGGTTTTGAAAGAGGAAGAGAGGTGCATGTCCAATTCCACCATAAGCCAACCATTCCATAGTGTCCAAATGATATGAGAATTCCCAAAGTCTAAAGTTATAAAACCACCTAATGTTGCCTAATTAATCAGCGAAGCATCTACCTAAATTCATACTAGTGGAACCAGGAATAGAGTACCCACTAGTTGGGGTTTTGTTTATCCTAGGGTGAACAAGGCAATAATAACAATAGCAATAATAATGTCTTAACAACGATAAAAAGGCATGGCTAAATAAAACAGTGATAACGCGGGAATTTAAATAAAGCGGTAATGCATTAATTTAAATCAAAATAATTTTATAAACTGGGATTCAATATGCTCAAGGATGACGTGACTTGCCTTGCTCGCTTTCCCAAACGCCGGCTTCAACTTCCACGAAGAGCGGATCTTTCGAAGCTGCAGCGTCTACACGACCAACGGAAAAGAAAAGGCTTTTACTCTAATAAACTCCATATAACAAGCAGAAACAAAGCACAAAAATGGGTTCTTGACTTCTTAAGGAAAAATTAGAGACTTGAACGGTCCAATTCCGAGTTCAAATGGCCAAGTTATGGCCATTTGAAGTTTATATGCTCTTTAAATGGATATTTACGAATTTCTTCATTTAAATTTTAATTTAAAAACGGATTTATTGCGTCAGCCGAGGGGAGGGGCGCGTGGACCGGGTCCACGGGAGTGGGGCCCACGCGGCAGCCCCACGGTCCACGGTGGACCGGGTGCACCCGGCTCACACCGGCCGGCGCCGGGGGTCCCACGCGTCAGCCGCACCCGAGGACGCGGGCGGCTGACGGCCGGGCCCCACGCGGCAGCCACTCGGCGCGCCCGAGGGCGGCCAAGCCAGCGCGGCCGGCGGGAGGCGGCGCGCCCGCGCCTCGATGGTCGCCGCCGGCGGCCACCGGCGCGGCGGAGCGGCGCCCGAGAGAGGGGAGGGAAGGGGGAAGCGAAACGGTGGCCCACGGCTCACCCCGGATCGACGGCGACGACGGGAACGGCGACCGGAGCGGAGAGAGGCGGCGGCGCGGCTCGGGTCGACGGGGACGGCGGCGTTCCGGCGGTCGGCGACCGAAACGGAGAGGTGGACGAGGTCGGCGAGGATGCGGCGAAGCCGAAGGAGGCGGCGCCGAGGTGGGAGGCGGTCCGGGGTGACGACGGCGGCGGACCGGAGCTCGGCGGCGACGGCGGAGAGAGAGAGCGACGTCGCGAGCTCAAATCCGGCGAGGAGGAAGGGCGGCGAGAGGCGGAACCGGACGGAGGAGGTGCGGGGAGGGTTTAAATAGAGCCGGGGAGAGAGGGGGTGGCCGGGGAAGGGAGGAAACCGGCGCGGGAGGTCGGCCGCCATCAATGGCGCCGGCGAGATTTGCGGGGGCAAATCCGCCCGTTTGAACGCGGGAGAGAGAGGGAGAAATGGGGGGAAAGAGAGGGAATCACGGGGAATATTTCCCCCCACTTTATTGCGCGCGTGGACGGCGGGAGGCGGCGGGATTCGCGGCGGCGGCGGCGCTAGGGCACGGGCGAGGCGGCGGGAGCGGCGGGAGGACAGGGATGACAGGTGGGCCCCACCCGTCAGCGAGGGTGGCGGGCGAGCCCACCCGTCAGCGGCGCGCGCGCGGGGAGGAGGCCGGATGGGCCGCGGGGAAGAGGAGAGAGAGAGAAAGGTGTCACGCCCAGAAATTCACGAACCAGAATTTCTAAGCTGAATGTGCATTTAACCCCTGTCCAGGACCAGCCAGGGTACACAAACGACAATTGTTGACATACAGATCCACGTCTTACAAAAATATAAAAGATTACAAATGCAGCGGAAAAAGATAAAAGCGAGCTAAGCCTGAAGGCTTGACTCCTGCAGCGGGCGACTCCATTCCACAAGCATCCTTGACGGCAGCGACGAAACCAACCTCTTCGAGACATCTTCAACTGGGAAGGACTTCAACGCTGGTGTGGGGGAAAAAAGAGCAAGACTGAGTACTACCCACTGTACTCAGCAAGTCACACCGGAAGAGGAGGTATGATGCAAGATATATCCAAGGGAGGCTAAAGGTTCTTTTGCATAAAGCCGGCATTTCAAGCAGTAGTTGAAAGCAGTAAAACAGTTGTAGTAATTAATCTATATTAACCAATCACTGTCCAACGTTACACCACGTTGCAACAGGCCCAAACCACCACCTGAACTAACCAGTTCCAAAAGCTAACTAGGGTGAAACTAATCACGGTGAATCTGGTCGACCGCCCATAACCGCGGGCACGGCTATTCGAATAGTTTTACTCTGATCAGAGGTGTACAACTGTACCCACAAGACACAGCCCCACGACACGTTCCCGTGCGCCGACATGCCACCACGACATATCGGAAAGAGGCCGTGACAGGACCCTTCGCATAACCCCCTCTAACCGATCGCACCACACCTTAGGGTTCGCCCCCGTCCCCAGCAGGCAACGGGCAGCCCCCCTTTCGTGCCGCGGTGAATCCGGAAGCCGATCAACCGGACACCCCGGCCGACCCAACTCCATCACGCCCACCCTCGCCTGGGTACGTCGGCTAGAGAAAAGCTACACTACAAGCCCAGCCGTTGCCCACGCTGGCTTGTGGTAAGTACGATAAATTCTTCCAGGGCATCCCGCGAACCGGTCCTTAAATGCCATGGGTGCGACTAGCAAGACCATGCACCCACAGCCCACCATGACGTGTATTTTAATTAACCAACACCATTACGGTGGCACTAAATCAAAGCTATACCAATAATCAAGTCTATGCTTTAATGTGATCCCCCTTTGTGCACTAGTTGAACTAAGCATGGCTAAGCATCTCCTAAACCAACATCTAGTCATTTTAATACCCAAGTTATCAATGGCGTAAGGGAAACAACATATAGCTGAGTAATAGGACCAATCCCACATGATATTGTAAAACAATGCAATATTTAATAGAAATGCGGGACACTTGTATATTAGGTACAATATGATCAATTGCAATGTATGACTTGCCTTGCTCTCGCACTGATGAGGCCACAGCAACGTCTTCGAGAAACCGCGAACCGACGAAACGGCCGAAATCTACGCGACAAACAAAGCACACAAGCAAAACATGCTATAAGACTACTGAAACAGATAACAAAGCCATTTTTAATGGATTCTACACATTTTTATGAATTTACTGAGACTTGAATGGACTTAATCGGAGCTCGGATGAATTAGTTATGATTTTTAGAAGATTCTCTGTGTTTTTACTATTAAAGAAAAGCCTTAATCAATTTATTGCGCAATATTGCCCCAGGGCTGACGTCAGCAAGGGGTGGGGCGGCGCCGACATGCGGGCCCCACTGGACAGCGGTGCTAAGAGAGGGAGAGGGGGCGGCTGGCAGGCGGGCCCACTAGGCAGTGTCACAAGGGGGGGGAAGGCGGCCTGGCTCGGCTCGGCTTCAAGCCGGCCGGCCGGTTGTGGCGAGGGCGGCGCGCGCGCACGGTCGCCAGCGACGGCAACCGGCGGCGGGAGGCGGCGGCGGACGGCGCAAAGACGGCGGCGGCGGCCGAAGCGGCAGCGCGAGCGGCCCTAGCGGCGGCGCTACGCGGCGGGCGGCGCGGCAAAGGGAGAGAGGAAGGGGCCCCGGTGCTCACCAAGGAGTCCGGCCGACGCGGAGGGAGGCGACGGCTAACGGCGACGAGGAGCGACCGGCGAACCTTGCTGGACAGCGGACGGGAAGCGGAAGGACCTAGAGAGAAGGTTGGGAGGGGTTAGAGAGAGGGAGGTGGTCCATGGCGCACGACATAGCCGATCGAAGGCGGCGGCAATGGTGGAAGCTCACCGGAGTGCGAGGAGATGCGAGCTCCGGCGATGGAATTGGACGGGAGAACAGCGGACGAGGTGGACCTCGGGATGGCGGACGCGGCGGCGCCGATGGCGGGGTGCGGCGGTGACCGTAGCGGCTGCTAGAGGCGGCCGGAGCAGTGGAGATGGCGGCGGCGGGTGGGTGCACGGTGCTAGGACGATAGGGAGCTCGGGAGCGGACGGCGAAAGAGGGAAAAAGGTGGAGAGAGGCGCGGTGGTCGGTTATATAGAGGTGGGGAGGCCGGACGTGGCCGGGAGCGGCGGTTCCGCGGCGACGACGTGGAGAGGTGGAGGAGGAGAGAGAGGGGGAGAGGATTCAAATCGAATCCTGTCCGTGCGGGCGCGCGCGCGGACGGGAGAGGGCAGGGCGTGGGGCGGCGACGTGGGGACGTGTGGGCGCGGAGTGGGGCGCGGATGCGGAGGAAGCGGCGGCGTGGGCGGCGGTTTCGGCGGCGGATGGTGGCGGCTGCCGGAGGTTAGGGACAACCGACAGGTGGGCCCCACCTGTCGGCGCCCGGGAGGAGAGGGGAGGTGGGAGGAGGGAGGAGCCGGCTTGGGCCGGCTCAGCCGAGGGAAGGCCGGCGCTGGAGGGAATGGGCCGGGCCCAAGAAAAAGGAAAAAGGAGGGAAAAGAAAAGATAAAAGGAAAAAGGATTTTCCCAGGGATTTAATATTGCACTATGCTTATTTTAATTGGTTAAAATTATTTCCAAGGCTCTGAAAATTCCACTAAAAATCCTGTTAGCATATTTTGACATGTAGAATCCAAGAAAAATTCCACATGTCGATTCCGATTATTATTTGCATTTATTAATTTGAGGAATTAGCTCTAGGTTAAAATAAACAATTTCTTCGGACGATTTATTTTATGAATTTAGAGCAAGGGAGGGGTACTTCAGGGCGTGACAAAAGGGATGGGCCGAGCCGGCCCAAGAGGGGAAAAGGGGGGGGGGAAAAAGACTTTTTAGGGTTTTTCTTTTTATAAAATCATTTTAACTTTGTTTATTTCTTAATAATTGTTATTTGTGCTCTGAAAATTCCACTAAAATTTGAGGGCTCTTTTTAGACCAAGGAGATTTTAACAAAAATTCTCCGGGCCACATTTGAATTTTTCTTGTACGTATTTTAGTGTTTGCCAATTTCTTTCCGAATTTTAATTAATTCTATTATTCCTTTTAGCGAATGATTTTTAATTTTGGGATGAATTTATCAGGACGTGACAAATCCACCCCCCTTACAAGAATCTCGTCCCCGAGATTCGAGGAGGCCAGCAAGAAGATAGGTTGGGCGGTCTTCTCTTCTTGGTTGACTTCTTCCGTCGCGTCTTCTATAACACACTTGCCTAGCAAAACTTCTCCACTCTGGACTGCTTGGCTCGATCTCCTGTTGTAGATGGAATCTTCTCTTCACATGACTTTTCCCTGGTTGCACCTCTAGCTGACTTCGACTGGCTACGGCATTGGAAGATGGGGCTTCAGTTCCAGAACTTCTTATAACTCATATCTTTGGAGTCACCCTCATACAAGTTACCACTTCATGTCATGCGTCAACACTAGCTTGTCATTACTAAGATACCATGCTTGTCATCATGAGAATACCATGCTTGTCATTTACTTCTAACTTGCCACCAACTGCCTCATATTAGCTTTCCTGCTCTCCGGGTGCTAGCTACTTCTGCTATTCGATGCAAGGGTCGGTAACTTTGCCTTTGAATTATGCTTCCCAAGAGAACCAACTTATCCCACTTGACATACTTTGACGTCTTCCCAAATGGCTTTATTGCTGGATTTGTTATTGTCTAATCATTATCCTGCCAAATTTGAAGCTTCGTTGTTAGATGTGATTTTAATCTGACCTCTGTAGACTATCTTCGAACATATCACTTGGTTCATAACTGGGAATAGCTCCCACGAACAAGCAACTCGGATTCACTTTCTTTACATTCAGTTTTCTTCCCATTATTATCTTCAGGTTGTCCTCAGTTAGCATTCAACGTATTCCTTTACACCTTTAACCTTGATGTGTTCTTTCCCATTGGATCATCTCCCAAGACATGGCATTGCCTGGTAACCGGTGCTTGCACTTTTCACTCCGTGTAGCATCTGATACCGAGTTGAAGATTTCACTCTTTGCCTTCATAGAAACACTTTTACCTAGGTCATCTTGCATACTTAATGACAAGGTGACTGTTGCGGGGCAATTACAATCAGGGGTCTTCCTTGAGCGATGCAGAGCATGTTTCTGTTTATCAATCACCTTTCGGCCTACTTCTTTCATGCTAGAGAACATCTTTGCCAATCTCTTTTATCAATCTTCTTTCGGCTTATCTCTAACAGGTGGTATTCTTTAATGTGGATTGCGGACGCTTCTGGGGACGATGAGGTCCTTTGGCTTGCTGCCTTTCAGTGAAACCTTGATGTGGTTTGTCAAAAAGCTGCACTGACTACCTTCAGGGAAATACATTGCTTGCTATCTGTATCTATGCCACTAGGGTTTAATTGCCGATGATCATCTTTAGTGCTTCCTCGAGATGGGGAGCATCCAAATTGTTCTTCTGCCATATCACCTTTGACCCTTTTCTGATACCTGATAGACTAATTACCAACCATCGACTACTATGTTCTCAAATACTGATGTCTCCTGGATCTTCTTAACTGTTTGTAGGTATATCCGAACTTATCAATGTAGAGGCATGGCGGGTACCCTTATGGGTTTCATCCAACAATCCTTATCTTGATCTGTAAAAGGCGTATCCAAACTCCTATCCCCAACTACTGTCTCATTGGCTTTTTAACCCAACACAGTTTAATTGGTTTTCTTTTCCATCAACAGGTTGGTTATTAACTCGAGGTTAGAACATAGTTCCTCTGAAATGAGACCCTAGGTCTCCTTTATCAGCAAGCAATTATACACATAATCACATATCCGCATCTTCCAAAAGAATCCTCATAGAACTTGTCTGTATTACACATTTCTCCCTCATTACATGAATACTAAGCACTGCCTAAAAGGAAAGGTGCTTAGCATCGGTACATTGTTTCTGCTATGGGTTCTGATTAACACGAGGCCTCACGGGTACGGCGTTTGCTCCAGTGACCACAATACGATTGGGATGTCTGCTTCGTGTAAATTGGCGGTAATGTGGAGGTCGACTTTGCCTTGGTTGCAGGCAGTCCCTCGAGTAATGCCCTGGTTCTTTGCAATTGTAGCAAATCAACGTCTTCTTTGCTGAGCTATCCGTCTGGGGACGGTCATTCTGACTTGGAGTTGGAATTGGTGGCTGGAAATCCTTGCTAACATTGGCATCAGTGGTACCATAGTTGCTATCACCATCGGAGTCTTTCTCAGAGTCCCAATTGCTAGGGTTGTCATTTTGGGTGCCATCATTGATACTATCGTCGACATCTTGGTGAATGATGTTGACATTGCACGCTTGATTCGAGTGGTCACTATTGGGGCAAGAAGCATGGTTGTTGGTGGTAACATCATCATCATTAGTATTGCTAATGTTGTTGTCTGCATTGTGTCCATCTTCTTGGGGCGGAAACTCTTGATGCGCAACAGAAGATCCGGTGATCTGAAGTGGCTCAGTGCGCTGTCCTTGGTTACCACATGGAAATACTGGGATGTTGACCATCCTTCTCTTGCAGTTCGTCATCCGATTATGCTCACTTTCAAGTTGCATGGCTTTGTCCACAAGTTTCTCAAAATCTTCATAATCCTCTAGGAGTAGTTGCACTGCAAGCTCATCTTTTAACCCCTGGAGAAACTGCTCTTGTTTGTCTTCATCCGTTTCTACATCTTCTGGTGCATAGTGAGCCAAACGATAGAACTCGTGCAGGTACTCTGTGACGGTCAAATCTCCTTGCTTCAGGTAGCGAAACTCTCGTTTTCTTAGTGTGATCATTCCTGCGGGAACATGTGATCTCTTGAATACAGATGAAAACTCGTTCCAGGTGATGGTATGTCCTTCTGGCCGTGATGCTTCATAGCTATCCCACCACTCTGAAGCCGGTCCAACCAACTGATGAGTTGCGAAGCCAACCCGCTCCTGGTCGGTGCACTGAATCAACCCTAGCTTCTTCTCGACTGTGCGCAACCAATCACTGGCTTCCATAGGATCGACGGCAATGGCAAAGGTTGGAGGCTCAGTTTTGAGAAATTCTGATAACTTGCACTGTTGCTGGACTGTGGGTACTTGAACGTTGGTTGCCCCTGCTGGGTTGTTCCAATTCTGTAATAGTTGAAAGGCTGTTGCCAACATGTTGGTTTGGTTAACCACAATTTGGATTAGCTCTGGTGAGGTTTCGTTGATGCTTTTCTCATTCCCACTGGCTTGGGTTCTTGAGTCATCGGATCCATCATTCCCATAGCCTTTGTTACCAGTGTTATCCATCTGTCACAAGGTAGAGGTTGAGAGGGGAAGCATACAAGGAAAGAATCGACCAGAACTAGGGACAAGACCTTAAAGGAACTAACTCTTTTTGTTGATGTGTTGTTTGTTTTGCTTATTCTGCAGGTTGATTAAGCAAACAACCTAGCATGGTTACATCACAACCCACCGATGCAAACCACGCGCTACACACACAAGCAAGGAACACACGACTAACAACACTACCCTATAGGGTGGCTTAGGTTCTGCGACGGGTTCCCAAGATCTTCACTCCTTCACAGCTGGCTTCACTGCTTCCTTCACTTCACTAGCGGATCCTGCAGCCTTCTGGAGCTTCGGCAGACAATTGACGACATCTTCTTCTTCACAAAGCTGACCAACTAGTACTAGTTGAAATTTGAAGAAGGAAGAAAAGGGTAAACCTTGTGCAAATAGCATTAGGGAAAGGAGAAAAAGAGGAACTTTCGCAAATAGTTTTAGTTATAAAATATGTCCTTAGGTTTTATCCACTTGGCTTATCCTACAGTCGAGATGGCTCTGATACCAGCTTGTCGCGACCGAGAAAATTACCTTTTCCCGAACGCTAGTGTATTAATCCCCGTCCCAGGAAAAGCCGGGGTACACCACACAAACATGATACAAAAGGCACATCTTTATTATATCGATAATATTTACATTATTACAAAGGCACTTAAGGCCTGACAATCAAAAATAAACAGCAGCGGACTAGCGGGCCTACGGCTCCATCTTCACAGGCGCTCAACTGGGGTATAAGCCAGGACTCCACCTAAGACTTCTTCTCCAAAGCTTCTCTTACTGAAGGGGGGAGAAAGATAGAGCAAGAATGAGTACAACCACAGTACTCAGCAAGCCACACCGGCGGATGCATGATTAATGCAAGGGGTACAAGGGGTGATAATATAGGGATTAAGTTTTGCAGAAAACAGCATTTAAAAGTCACTTAGTTGCCCAAAGCCATTTTAAAAAGACGATCCTAGAGCTACACAGTATTATTAATCAAGGCCGTGACCCCTCACGAACCTGCCTTAACCCAAGGCCTACGATGATTCAGACCGAACTGGCAACCCGACCCTGGGTCCCAGCTCGTCCCAAGCCAACCCAGGCCAACCATTCCACATTTTAGTTGTTAAGCCAATTTTAAGAATTAAAACACTAACTTGGGTACATTGCTCGGCTTGCCCATAACCGAGGGCGCGGCTATTCGAATAGATTATACTCTGATCAGAGGTGTACATCTTTACCCACAAGACACATCTTCCTCACGTGTAACCACGTGCCACATACCACCACGGTATACGGACGGAAGACGTGACATAGTTCCCAACCCATCCTAGCCATAAACAAGAGTACCGACCCAACCCCACCTACGGCCGGAACCTCCGGGACAGGTAGGCAGGAATGAGCCCCCAGCAGCAGGACACCAGCCCTGTGCCATGACATCTCGACTACCGGGCCGCAGCTCGTGTAGCCTTCATTTGTCCTAGAGATGTCCATCGACCCCCGACTTCGTCCATCTCCATCTGTGTACTTTTGTTTATAACCAGACTGAGCCACAAACTAAGCCTTACCCACTAGACATGTGGAAGTACGGTAGTGCTTTGCAACAGAGGCCCGAGCTTAATCCTTATAGTGGCCGGGGTGCTACTTCCCACAACTGGCATGCACCCAAACCCCACCGGAAAACAGGTTTTAGGGGTTTTGAAAGAGGAAGAGAGGTGCATGTCCAATTCCACCATAAGCCAACCATTCCATAGTGTCCAAATGATATGAGAATTCCCAAAGTCTAAAGTTATAAAACCACCTAATGTTGCCTAATTAATCAGCGAAGCATCTACCTAAATTCATACTAGTGGAACCAGGAATAGAGTACCCACTAGTTGGGGTTTTGTTTATCCTAGGGTGAACAAGGCAATAATAACAATAGCAATAATAATGTCTTAACAACGATAAAAAGGCATGGCTAAATAAAACAGTGATAACGCGGGAATTTAAATAAAGCGGTAATGCATTAATTTAAATCAAAATAATTTTATAAACTGGGATTCAATATGCTCAAGGATGACGTGACTTGCCTTGCTCGCTTTCCCAAACGCCGGCTTCAACTTCCACGAAGAGCGGATCTTTCGAAGCTGCAGCGTCTACACGACCAACGGAAAAGAAAAGGCTTTTACTCTAATAAACTCCATATAACAAGCAGAAACAAAGCACAAAAATGGGTTCTTGACTTCTTAAGGAAAAATTAGAGACTTGAACGGTCCAATTCCGAGTTCAAATGGCCAAGTTATGGCCATTTGAAGTTTATATGCTCTTTAAATGGATATTTACGAATTTCTTCATTTAAATTTTAATTTAAAAACGGATTTATTGCGTCAGCCGAGGGGAGGGGCGCGCGGACCGGGTCCACGAGAGTGGGGCCCACGCGGCAGCCCCACGGTCCACGGTGGACCGGGTGCACCCGGCTCACACCGGCCGGCGCCGGGGGTCCCACGCGTCAGCCGCACCCGAGGGCGCGGGCGGCTGACGGCCGGGCCCCACGCGGCAGCCACTCGGCGCGCCCGAGGGCGGCCAAGCCAGCGCGGCCGGCGGGAGGCGGCGCGCCCGCGCCCCGATGGTCGCCGCCGGCGGCCACCGGCGCGGCGGAGCGGCGCCCGAGAGAGGGGTGGGAAGGGGGAAGCGAAACGGCGGCCCACGGCTCACCCCGGATCGACGGCGACGATGGGAACGGCGACCGGAGCGGAGAGAGGCGGCGGCGCGGCTCGGGTCGACGGGGACGGCGGCGTTCCGGTGGTCGGCGACCGAAACGGAGAGGTGGACGAGGTCGGCGAGGATGCGGCGAAGCCGAAGGAGGCGGCGCCGAGGTGGGAGGCGGTCCGGGGTGACGACGGCGGCGGACCGGAGCTCGGCGGCGATGGCGGAGAGAGAGAGCGACGTCGCGAGCTCAAATCCGGCGAGGAGGAAGGGCGGCGAGAGGCGGAACCGGACGGAGGAGGTGCGGGGAGGGTTTAAATAGAGCCGGGGCGAGAGGGGGTGGCCGGGGAAGGGAGGAAACCGGCGCGGGAGGTCGGCCGCCATCAATGCGCCGGCGAGATTTGCGGGGGCAAATCCGCCCGTTTGAACGCGGGAGAGAGAGGGAGAAATGGGGGGAAAGAGAGAGGGAATCACGGGGAATATTTCCCCCCACTTTATTGCGCGCGTGGACGGCGGGAGGCGGCGGGATTCGCGGCGGCGGCGGCGCTAGGGCACGGGCGAGGCGGCGGGAGCGGCGGGAGGACAGGGATGACAGGTGGGCCCCACCCGTCAGTGAGGGTGGCGGGCGGGCCCACCCGTCAGCGGCGCGCGCGCGGGGAGGAGGCCGGATGGGCCGCGGGGAAGAGGAGAGAGAGAGAAAGGGATGGGCCGAGCCGGCCCAAGAGGGGAAAAGGGGGGGGGAAAAGACTTTTTAGGGTTTTTCTTTTTATAAAATCATTTTAACTTTGTTTATTTCTTAATAATTATTATTTGTGCTCTGAAAATTCCACTAAAATTTGAGGGCTCTTTTTAGACCAAGGAGATTTTAACAAAAATTATCCAGGCCACATTTGAATTTTTCTTGTACGTATTTTAGTGTTTGCCAATTTCTTTCCGAATTTTAATTAATTCTATTATTCCTTTTAGCGAATGATTTTTAATTTTGGGATGAATTTATCAGGACGTGACACATCTACCTCTGACAAATCCGTGGGATACACAACAAACAAATCTAATCTCTAACCTAAACACCACGTCTAAGTTATTAATTACTACTCTAATTCTTGCGCAGGAACTTCCTTCTCTATCCGGAGTCCTAGTACTAGAGCACTTAGTATGAATACTAAATAATGAACCCGCAAAGATGGAAATCTATCTTACTCAGACTAAATAATTAAATAACAAAAGAAATGAACACAAATGCTTACTTTATAGAAGAAGTTCTCCGAACCTGGAGCAGAGTGTACCGACAGCTCTGGTACTCCTCCAGAATTCCTCCTAGGAAGCTACACTCGTCGAGGTAGAAGTCGGATGAGCGCCAAACTTCCGGGCACTCCTCCAGAGCTTCCCCTCACTCTCTACCTTATTCTAATATACAAAAGATACAATAGAGCCTCTTGTAATTCAGCTCAAAGTTGTGTGTTGGAAATGAGAGTGAGCTCCTCCTTTCATAGGCAGGTATGACGGTTACAGCCTATGCGAAATGACCAAACTACCCTGGAACCGCCATTAGGATGTGATCCAGGCCGTCCACGCAAAATTTGGCGATCAACGGCCACCAAAAGGGTTCGGCTGAACTGGAGGTTCAGCCGAACCCGGGACGGCTCCGTTCGGCCCGTTTTTCATCGTGGACACTTATTTTGAGGCCCTCAGCCCATTGGCATGATAGTTGGGCCCATTTGGAGTTGTTTAATTGACTTATGGGGCCTCCAATCCATGTAAATGTGTCTTGAATGCACGGAGGTGCAGTTTGTCGCTTGACGGATGTGTTTTCTTCTCAAAATACCTGCATACACATATTTCACCAACACTAGTAGAAATGATTAGTAATAATACCTACCACTAAGTTGGATACCATGTTTTATTTCATTATATGCAGGTATTGACGGTCAGATATTATGATTTAAGGACCGTCAATAGCACCCCCACACTTAACCTTTGCTCGTCCCGCGTGAAAGCTTTGGACTCTACAACAGAGTTATGACTTTCTTACTACAAATTATTCAAAGCCATACCTGTACTTGTGGGTCTTTGTAGAGTCTACCATGCGATCCTGAGCAACTGAGAAATGGAACAATCTTGACTCATGTCACCCTAACTTTTCATGAAGAACAACTTGGGTTTTTTTTTTTCAAGTAAAACAAAACTATTACTTTGCTTTGCTCCTCAATTGATTCTCTCGATCACTCAAAGTGTATGATTCCTCACAAAGGCATATGATTGTGCCTTTTCTTTTCCTACCACCTAATAAGCCTTATGTGGAGCTCAGGGTATGGAAAAGAGTAGAGCATTACTTGCATCACATATATTGCAAAGTCAAATAATGGATCCACGGAAATACAAGACATACTTTCTGGTCAAGAATGTGCATGTGTATGTGTATGGTGAATTTGTGGGTGGATAAAGGAAAAATAAAGATAACTCCTTTTGTATACCTCCTCCTCCATTTATTTTCTCTTTTGAAATTTGGGAGAGTGCATGGCTATTTTTTTCTCTTTGTTTTTTTTCTTTTTTTTTTCATCATCATGCTCCATACTTGTATAAGCATTTTTTCTCTCTTTTTGCATAGCCATGCCTCTCTCTCATTTTTTTTGAAAGAACTTTAGAGGGAGAGGCATAAATGATATGGAGTATTTATTTTGTGCAAAATGAATGGAATGAATGGTAAATGAGGAATGCTAACTTCCAGTGTAGAAGTCAAGCATAAGTGGGTGTATGTGTAATGTGTGTGAACTTGACCATGAAAGTATGAAAAGCATTTCACTAGTGTGACAAAACTTGACAACGCTCAATGTAATGACAAGCAACGTATGTAGCAAGCTAATCATGAATGATCAACCTATGGCTTTAGTGGGAATAAAAATATCAATGAGAAGTTTAGCATCGTTATATATTTTTCTTTTTTTTTTAGATAAAATTCCCAAGTGAGCAACATGAAGAGCAAGATTTCTATCATCAGACCATATCTCATTTATCAATTACCAAGATAGCATGGGGTCCCTATTGAATATATCACCACAAGCAACAAGTAATAAGCAAAGAATAATAGGCGTGCATGTTATTTTAAGGGAGATCATGAACTCTAATTGTACCATCCCTAGCTTGAGTTTAATTATCTTCGATATTTTAGAATTGATAATCAAATCAAACTCAAGATAGAATGGATGTTCAAAGGAAAAATTGGGCAAACCTGCACTCTGTATAAAACAAAGGACGATTCATGGTAAAGGAGGTTCAGCTGAACTGAGGGTTTGGCTGACTCCTCATTGGTTCTGACCACAACAATTTTCCTTGTGTGGTTCGTCATGGCTCATCACTTCTGGGGTGATCTTGCTTTCGTTATGGCGTTGATGTGCAAGATCACCCCCACACTTGTATTTGTATCTGGGAGGCTTTATTGGACACAAAAAAGAAAAAGAAAGACAAGAGTGAAGCAAAAAGGGCTCACTTGGTTGGAAGACCAAGAAGCCAACTTTATTTTATTTTATTCATGAAAGCTAGACCTAAGATAACTGGAGGGGGGGCCTAAGGACTCGTTGCATTGAAATAACATAAGACCACCTGCCATCTACCTCTGACAAATCCGTCGGATACACAACAAACAAATGTATTCTCTAACCTAGACACCACATCTAAGTTACTAATTACTACTCTAATACTTGCGCAGGAACTTCCTTCTCTATCCGGAGTCCCATAACTAGAGTACTTAGTATGAATAGTAAACAATGAACCCACAAAGATGGAAATCTATCTTACTCAGACTAAATAATTAAATAACATAAGAAAGGAACACAAATACTTACTTTATAGAAGAAGTTCTCCCAACCCGGAGCAGAGTGTACCGACAGCTCCGATACTCCTCCAGAATTCCTCCTAGGAAGCTACACTCGTCGAGGTAGAAGTCGGATGAGCGCCAAACTTCCGGGCACTCCTCCAGAGCTTCCCCTCACTCTCTACCTTATTCTAATGTACAAAGGTTACAATAGAGCCTCTTGTAATTCAGCTCAAAGTTGTGTGTTGGAAATGAGAGTGAGCTCCTTTTATAGGCAGGTATGATGGTTACAGCCTATGTGAAATGACCAAACTACCCCGGAACCGCCATTAGGATGTGACCAGGGCCGTCCACGCAAAATTTGGAGGTTCGGCCGAACCCGGGACGGCTCCGTTTGGCCCGTTTTTCGTCGTGGACATTAATTTTGAGGCCCTCAGCCCATTGGCAAGATAGTTGGGCCCATTTGGAGTTTTTTAGTTGACTTATGGGGCCTCCAATCCATGTAAATGTGTCCTAAATGCGCGGAGGTGCAGTTTGTCGCTTTACGGATGTGTTTTCTTCTCAAAATACCTGCATACACATATTTCACCAACACTAGTAGAAATGATTAGTAATAATACCTATCACTAAGTGGGATACCATGTTTTATTTCACTATTTGTAGGTATTGACGGTCAGATATTTTGATTTAAGGACCGTCAACAGTTCCCGATCTTCCGAAAGGTTATAATAAACAACGATTTGGGCGGAGTCGCGACACTCTTAACGACCAAATTTGGTAATCCAAGTATCAGAGATGAAGATAGGATTGAAGCAGAATTCAAGATGGAAATTGTTCTGGAAACAGAGTGAGGATCGGCTAAACTCCGAATCGGCTATGACTATGATCAGCAGAGTTCGAGTCGGACTAGGTTGGCCGATTCAGCCGATACTGTCAATGTGACGTGGTACATGTTGTCGGGTTGAGTTAATATGCTTCATGAGGATTGCCGTGCATGGATTGAGTCCTGAGAAGGCAATTGTATCTATTAATTAGGATATTTCATGTAATTTCCTTAGAGATATGTTTGGGCTAAAGTCTGCCACAAAGGCTTATGGTATCTTAGAGTTTGTTAGAGATAAGAGTCGTGTCCGACACGGACATATTTTGTAATCTCGGGTATAAATAGATCCCGAGCCCCATATAATATGATAACACATGTTCAATACAATCTCGGCGCATCGCCACCCTTTACTTTCGTTTTGTTTCGACGAGTTCTTGCTTTCGGGTTGAGCTGCATCGGTTTCAATCTTCAACTAGAGGTAAAACTTGTTATGGCGGCTTGCGTTCTCGGGATTAGTGCTTCCATCTTTATGTAATTCGTCGTGTTATCATATATTCTATATAATCTCTGGCAATATTGTTATCTAACTTCCAATCGGCCTATATCTGCTACTAGAAGGCAGCCGATCGGGTTAAATACCAATGTTGACTTAGATTATATAGGATATCCACCACTCTATGAAATAACCAGTGGCTTGATTGTCTAGATATTGTCCTTCTTTTCATACTTATAGCTGTATCAGTTGAGTTTCACCTTATAAGTCGTGATTAGAATCTCAATCTATAGCCTGCTTTTGGTTGCCGATTAGGGTAGCATCGGGGTTTCAACCTGATTTAACTACTTTTATCCTATATGCTTGACTGACATGTTAAATCTGCCCTTTATATTAAGATCTTGCTGCATTTAAGTATATTTAGGCTTTTGTTTAGTATATTCTACTTGATTTAATATCTTAATATAGAGTAGTATCAGAGTATTAGCCGATACATGCTAGATCTATCTGATCGGCTATGCTATGAACATATATAGTCTCCTTGTTAATATATATTTCAATCTAAGTGATTTATACTGTCTCAGTATGGTGACCAATCTATCCCAATAACTTGTTTTAAGTATATATCGACATAAGGATTATATATTGTTAATATCTACAGCCGATCGGGTAGACTTAGTTCTTTTTTATTCATTCATGATCGCCGATCGATACTCATATGACATTGGCTCAGAGATAAATGATACATCATCGGCAACTAGCCGATCGGCTATCCTTTATGGATTTAACCGCGGTTTCTTTGTCTTTATTTCTTGTTGATTGCAGGATCAAATCAACTGGCACGCTCACACACCTAAAGGCAAGCTTTTGGACCTGCACTGGAGTTAAGCAGATCTCCCAGGCCTCGTGTTTTTACATCAACACGCTTTTGGCACACCCTGTAGGACGAACAAACATGTCAGCAGAAAAGCAATCTCCGTCGTCAACGGGCAAATCGGTCTGAGGTTAACGAAGGAGATATCATTCCAGTCACTGTAGACAAGCTTTCTCCAGAGCAAAAGAAAGAGTTTGAACTGATGATGAAACAGACACAACAACAGTTCATGAATTCATTCATAGAGACTCGGCATGGGAGAGTTGTTCAAAAGTACAAGTTGAAGCTAGTTGCCGATGTCCCTGGAACAGGTTCTTCTAAAGATGGTGAGGTGCAAAAAACTCAAGTTAGTATAGATGATTCGGGTGATAAAGGCACCACAGGCGGCTCAAGCGGCAAAGGTGACGGTTTTCAGGAAGGAATGGTTGAGGATCTTGGTCCAGATGGTAGTGGATTACAACCATACTTTAACAATTTCCAAGATCAGATTGACTACGCTGTGCAACATGCTTTGATCAATCAATCAGGAGTCTTAGTCAACACTTTAACCAACATGGTGAAAACAATGGTTGATGGCACAATAGCTGAGCATCAAGCTACATGACCAGTGTATTTGCCAGGTGGAGTTTTTCGAAATTATAGGCCTTTGGTTACAGGAAATCAACAGGGTTCTTCTAACACACCATCAACTCAGCCGATGGCACCGGTTACAACTTCTGCTCCGGCTGCACAAGCTACACCATCATCGGCACAAAGGCAAATGACCAATCCTCGATTGTTGACAAGAGGACAGCCACAACAAGGTGGACAAAACATCAATCGGCTGACTCAGGAGTAGGTGGCTGCTATGTTCCTGCCAAACCCACCAGCTACCGATCCAGCACTGCAAAGCCAACATACGCCACCAAGACAACACATTACTTAGCCGATTCAACAGCAAAGTTTGCTAAATGCATCGGCTAGGTTGGGGACACCTGATAATCAGCTAAGGCAGCATGTTGCAACTCGAGTCGTCCATGAGCACTTGGTTCATAATGTACAACCAGATCAATCAGTGATACCTCAAGTTATACCTGAACATTTGGTGCGTAACATCCAGCCGAATACTCAGAATTACAATGGGGGTCACTTGAATTATCATTATCAGCCTCCTTCACCTCATGTCCACCAAGGGGGGTCACCTCAACTTCAGTTTGCTCCTCAGTTCAACCAGTTCGAGCTGATACAACAGAATACGCAAGGGGTGCCTTAGCAGAGACAGTGGGCCGACATGATCGCAGATGTGATGAGGGATCAATTTGGGCTTAAGCCGAAGGATACTGGGAACTTATATCGGCATCCATACCCTGAGTGGTTTGAGAGAGTTCCATTGCCTGTCCGATACAAGGTTCCAGACTTCTCAAAATTTTTAGGGCAAGACAATGTTTCGACATATGATCATGTCAGCTGATTCTTAGCTCAGTGTGGTGAAGCATCGGCTATTGACACCCTGAGAGTTAGGCTGCTTCTCTACCATACAATTCTATCAATGGTTGGGCCGATTTGGAGAAACAATTTCATAGCTATTTTTACAGTGGAATTCATGACATGAAACTACTTTCTGACCTGACAGCAATTCGGCAAAGACATGATGAATCTATTCAGGACTACATTCTAAGGTTTAGAGAGACAAGGAATAGGTGTTACAGCTTGGCTCTAACAGATTCCCAGCTAGCCGATTTGGCTTTCCAAGGTTTGATAGCTCCGATTAAAGAAAAGTTTTCATCCCAGGAGTTTGAAAGCTTATCTCACATTGCACAAGTGATGTTGCATGAGCAAAGGTTTGCAGAGGCTAAGAAGAATTTCAAGAAAATCAATCATGTGTATCCTTACATGTATGGATCTGATGATGAGGATGACTCCGAAGTAGCAGAAGTCGAATGGGTCAGGTGCAAAAAGGTTGTGCCATGCCCATGGGTGAGGAGTTCTGGAAAAGAAGAAAGATTTGATTTTGATATCACCAAGGCTGATAAGATTTTCGACTTGTTACTTCGGGATAAGCAGATTCAACTTCCTGCTGGTCATATCATACCATCGGCTGAGGAACTAGGCAAAAGAAGGTATTGCAAATGGCATAATTCTGGTTCTCACTCTACTAATGATTGCAAGGTTTTCACACAATAGATCTAGGTGGCCATTGAAGGGGGGAAGATTAAATTTGATGACTCAAAGAAGCCGATAAAGGTTGATGGTAACCCTTTCCCTGTCAATATGGTGCATACATCCGGAAGGGCAGCCGATGGAGGGAAAAATAGAAACTTCCAGATGAATTCAGCTATAATTATCAACAAGTATCAGAGGAAATATGACAATTAGCAGCAGGAAAGGTATTATGAGGAAGATGATGGTGGTTTTGATCCTCATTGGGACTGTGAATTTTTTAGATTTTGTTGCAATGAAGGTATGAGGCTGCCATCTTTCGAAGATTGTCCTGGATGCACTGATGTTGTAGAAAGTTCAAGCCGATCTTATAATAGAAGCAATCGACCGAGGCAAGCGAGAGTTCCTATCCATCAGAGATTGGGCCCGGTGAATCAAGGTCGTGATCAGGAAGATGATGAGGACAGAAAAACTCAATGGTGTCCTTCTAGTATTATTAAAAAGAATCAAAAGAGAAGGGTTCAAAGATTAAGGAACATGGAGCGCTTTCATGAGGTAGAGCAGGAGATCAACTATCGGCTGTAGAAAACAAAGCCGAGGTAAGAATGGCGTGTTAAGAACCAAGCTGCCACAACCGATGAGGTCAAAGCCGATGAAGCAAAGAGGTTAGCTAAAGGGAAGAGCATTGTGACTACATCGGTTAACATGGTTTTCACGTTACATACGGAATTTGGAGCTAAACAAGCCGATGTTGATGAAGTTGAGGAAGCTTCGGCTAGGTTAATTTTGTCACCAGAGCAAGTAGTTTTTGAGAAGCCAGAAGGGATAGAGAATCGGCATCTTAAGCCATTGTACATTAACGGCTATGTCAATGGGAAGCCGATGTCCAAGATGATGGTTGATGGTGGGGCTGCTGTGAATTTGATGCCTTATGCTACATTCAGCAAGCTGGGCAGAAATGCTGAAGATCTCAACAAGACAAATATGGTTCTCAAGGATTTTGGTGGCAATCCATCAGAAACAAAAGGAGATTTGAATGTGGAGCTGACAGTCGGCAGCAAAACCGTCCCTACAACATTTTTTGTCATCGATGGGAAGAGTTCTTACAGCTTGTTGCTTGAAAGGGATTGGATTCATGCTAATTGTTGTATTCCTTCAACCATGCATCAATGCTTGATTCAATGGCAAGGCGACAAGATTGAGATTGTGCTAGCCGACAGGTCAGTTCACGTTGCCAGTGCCGATTTAGCTCTTTGGGAGATGGACGGTATTGATTGCCTGTCCGGAAAAGTTTGGGATGGAGATTTTTTAAAAGTGTCCGATTGTGATATATAGCCAATTGAAGATGGAGAGCCCAAGTTATTATTTCGAGGGCGTCGTGGAGGGTTCAAACGTCTACACCAAGGACACAGTAGATGATCTCGATGACAAGCAAGGACAGGGTTTCATGTCAGTCGATGATTTGGAAGAAGTTGATATAGGTCCAGGTGATAGGCCAAGGCCGACATTCATTAGTAAAAACTTATCTCCTGAATTCAGAACCAAGTTGATAGAGCTGTTAAAAGAATATAGAGATTGCTTTGCTTGGGAGTATTATGAGATGCCAAGATTCAGCCGATCGATTGTTGAACATCGGCTACCTATCAAACCAGGGGTTAGACCATACTAGCAGCCGCCGAGGAGATACAAAGCCGATATGCTCGAGCCCGTCAAGGCTGAGGTTAAACGTTTATATGATGCTGGTTTTATGCGTCCATGCCGATATGCTGAGTGGGTTTCCAACATAGTTCCAGTTATCAAGAAAAGCGGCAAAGTCAGAGTGTGTATTGATTTCCGAGACTTAAACAAGGCTACTCCGTAGGATGGGTACCCAATGCCAGTTGCCAATCAATTGGTTGATGCTGCATCAGAGCACAAGATATTAAGTTTTATGGATGGTAATGTAGGATACAATCAGATCTTTATGGTAGAGGAACATATTCATAAGACAGCTTTTAGATGTCCGGGTGCAATCGGCTTGTTTGAGTGGGTTGTGATGACTTTTGGCTTGAAAAGTGCTGGAGCGACATATCAACGGGCTATGAAATACATATATCATGATCTAATCGGCTGGTTGGTTCTAACATCCTCAAATTTTAAAGTAAAATTTGACTGCATCATGCTGACTTTTGATTAATTTAGTGTGTTTCAAAAATTTATTTGGTTCCTAATTGGTTCAAGTATTACTTCTTTAGAACCCTACTAATTAACCCTAATTATTCCCTTTATTCCAAACCCTAGTGAATTTGAGCAAATTCTCTTAAATTTCAAACTATAGATTATTTCCTTAGCTTACCCTAATATTAGTGAGGATTTGCTATACTTCAAACCCTAGTGAAACCCTTCCAAATTCATAGATTAAATTCATTCTTTTCTAGGGAAATATTCAAAAATTCTGAAATTCACTGTTCATTGCACATAAGGTGTTCGGTAGAATGCCTAGCCCAACTAGAGCAGCCCAATCCCCTCCAATCTTGTACAAAGTCTAGAATTGATCCTAGGGGACCACAACCCACTCAAAACCATGGCTTTCTTTGCCTCTTCCTCCCCTTCACGCGCGCCGCCCGGGCATCCGAATAGCCGCGCGCCGTGTCGCCGCGCGTCGGCCTCGGGGCCGCTTGCGCGTGCCCGACCTCCTTGGCGCGCCGTCGCCCGTCCGACACCATCAACCCACTGCCACTGCACCAATCGCAACGACGACAAAGCCAGGACGACGACCGCCGCACGAAATCGCCGCTCGACGCCGTGCGCTCTGTCACATCCTGATTTTCGTCTTAGGATTTATAAATTATTTAATAAATTATTATTAGAATTTATATTAAATGTTCATCAATTTACAATTGAAGTTAAATGTGGGAAATAAAATTTCCTAAATATAAAGCATGGATGGATTTAAGTTTTATTAAATTCTCCATGGTTAATTATACTCTCTGGAATTTTCTCGGATTTTTCGGAGATCAACTATTAATTTTAATCATACAAAGAACATTTCAGTAATTATCCACATATTAAATTAATCATTAAATGGTCTGATTATAACTTTGTGAAGTACTTTGAGTGTCCAAGTATTTTCAGGATTTTTCTTGAAATTATTTGAGCATTGGAAGTATTTTTAACAATTCAAAGATCATTTCAGTGATTATTTTAATTGGAAAAAGTTTTTAAATCCTCCCCTAAGCCGTTGGGCCGTATTCGGCCCAACTCTCTCCCTCCTCGCACGTGGCCAAGCGGCCCACGTCGGCCCAGTCCAAGCCGCCGGCCTCCCCTCCTCTCAGCCAGCCGAAAGTCCACTTTACCTCCTTGGATACTGTTCATCTTCCAGCTCCAGCAGCCCGTGCCGTGCCCTGTAGCTGACACCGCTTCCTCCGTCGAATTCTTCGCATCCCGAGCTCCGTTTGCAAAATTAGTTGAGGAGAAATATTCCTCTTATCCTCCTCTATCCTTTCCCCCAAGAATCGGACTGTCACACCCTAAAAATCCCAAATATATAAATTGTTGTTTAATTGGAATTATTAGAATTTATTTTAAAAGCCTAGAAGAGAAGATCTAATTTTAATTAATAAATTCCAATATAAAATGGGGCCAGATAAAATTTTATTAAATACTTTGCTTAATTCTATAAGTCCTAGATTTTTAATAAATGGATTTATTTGAGCTAAGGAAGTATTTTTAATAAATGGAATTGCATTTCATGAATAATTTAATTTAAAAAGCTTTAAAAATCTTTCTTTTGGCTTTGGGCCGAAAGTCGGCCCAAACCTCTCTCCCTCTCTCCCTCGGCCCAAGCTGGCCCGCAGCCGAGCCACCCGCCCGCGCGCGTGCGTCCGTCGCTGACAGGTGGGGCCCGCTTGTCGGACCCGTCGTCTTCCTCGCGCCGAAACCCTAGCCGCGCCACGCCACCGCCGCCTTTCCAATTCGGCCGCTCCTTTCCCGATCCGGTGAAATCGATTGAGGGGAAATGCTTCCCGAGATCTCCTCTACCTTTTTCCTTTTGGAATCATCAGCTAATTCGCTTTGGAAATCATCGGATTTGAGCTCGATTCAGATTCCCCTTTCCTCCCGAACCCTAAAACTTTGCATCGCGTCGCCGGCCGCCGTGGGCCTTCGCCACCGCCCCCTAGCCCCTATAAAAGGACCCCCAGGCCCTCCGCTACCCGTCGCCACCCTCGCCTTCGTCTTTCATCGCCGGTAGAGCCCTAGCGCCGTAAGTCCTCGCGCTGCCGTCGCCGCCGCAGGTCCAGCCGTGCGCCGCCATCGCTTCGGTCGTCGTCACCGCTCGGAGAGGTCGCCGTTGTGGTCACCAAGCCGTCGCCGATCTCGTCCATCCCTCCGTCGTCGCCGTAGACCGCCGGAACATCGCCGCTGTCGTCGACCCGATCATCTCCGCCGCTTCGACCTCGACGCCGTCGCCGCCCGGTCATCGTCCGCCGCCGTTTTGGTCACTGGTGAGTTCGCCGTGTCGCCCGCAGCCCGTAGATGCCTTCCGTTCGCGCTGTCGTGCTGTCGTTCGCCGGCGAGCGTGCGCGTCCGAGCCGCCGCCGGTGATGACGTCATCGCTGACGTCATCGTTGCCGTCCGCCGTAGACCGGCCGTGGACGGATAGATGTCGGCCGTTCGTTTTGGAAAGATAGATCCCGACCGTTCGTTTCCGTGAGCCACTGCCGTGCACCCGGTCCACCATGAACCGAGCCTGCTAACGCAATAAATCCCTTTTCCTTTTCAAAAATAATTCATTATTGTGTCATAATTCAATTAAAATCTATATAAATGATTTAATCCGATTTAATCTTTAAAAATTCATAACTAATTCATCTTAGCTCGGATTTAGTTGGTTCAAGTCTCTAAATTTTTCTAAAATTGAGATCTATATGTTAAAAATATCCACATGTAATGTTCATACTTGTTTATGTATTGTTTTGGTAATTTTGCTCTTTTCTCTTTAGATTCCGACGTTCCCGGAGAGTCCGATTTTGCATGAGAAGACTTTGAAGAGTTCCAAGGCCAGCAAGGCAAGTCACACAGATCCCAAACAACCCTTTGAGCATGTTGATCCCGTTTAAAGCTATTGTTTCTATTCAACTATTGCATTTATTTTCGAATGTCATTGGGTGGAATTAACCTATTGTTGTTATGGCCCTTTTGTTCTTGATTACTTTATTCTTTGATACCTTGGGTTATTATAATTTGACTAGTTGAGCTTTATATATGGGTTCAGCTAGATAACTTATGCTACACTATTATTTAATGATGGCTTAATGATAACTCATGATGGTTAATCATAATTGGTTAATTAATTAATTTGTCAACTAAAACCTGATAAAGGTGGGTTGTGAGCATATGGTTTTGATGATTGTGCTCATGACAATTAAGGACCGGTTCACGATTTTCGGTTGTGAAACATTTACCGTGCCAACCACAAGCCAGCGTGGGCAACGGCTTTACTTTCTGTATAGTATGGTTCATAGTAGTGCACCAGACTGTGAAGTGGCGGAGATAAGCCCACGAGGGTCGCTGGGGAGTCCATACCTTGTTTATAAGGGGGTGATTATGATCCGAGAGCGGTGCACTACTTTGAATTGTATTATATAGAGGGTACGGTCACAATCTCTATTCGGGTACTTGTCAAGTATCGCGACGCATGGTTGACATGATGTTGAGGTTGTGTCTTCTGGGTATAGTGGTACACCTCTGATCAGAGTTTAAACTATTCGAATAGCCGTGCCCGCGGTTATGGGCGGGTCTAACAATGTCTTTCGTGATTAGTCTCACACTTCTCACCCTATTAAATGATGATGTTAATAACTTGTTTAGCTCATGGTTTGGAATGTTGTATAGCGTTGGATTAATATTGTTTAATTATTATTTAACTGTTTTATTAAATTATGAAATATTTATTAAATGTTGTTTATGCAACTGAGACTATACTATGCCATCCTTTGTTATCCTGTGCACTTGCATATTTGCTGCGTGGCTTGCTGAGTGTGTCATATACTCACCTTGCAATCATTCATCAGAGGAGGAGTTCTACAGCGATGCTGATGGTGTGGATGATTAGGCGTAGCCCTGGTCAAGCTGCATGTGGAGAGGAGTCGCCTGCGCTGTTTCTTTTATTTTCCGCTGCTTAGAACTTTATTGGTTGAGAGGAACTATCTACCTGTGTAATGACATTTTATTCGCTTATTAATTAGAGTAATAATTGTACTCTATTATCAATTTGTTATTGTGTACCTCGGCTGATTCCTGGACGAGGGTTTCTACACATGTAAGCGTTTGGAATTTTGGATAGAAATTCCGGGCGTGACAAATTGGTATCAGAGCCTCCTTGACCCTAGGTTATGCCAAATGGTTGCCTATGGAAGCCCTCTAAAAATATTGGAAAAGTAGAACTGTTGTCCTCTCTTTCTCTTTTAATTAAACCAAACTAATGGCACATGCAGTTTATAATTCCTTTAATTGTTCTCATTCAAAATTTATTTATTATTCCTGCGTTGTTAGTACTGTACATCTATTACTGTACTAAAGGCCCATTTACCAGCAAAGAGTTTTACAATGTTATTTTATTTAATTTTGCTGCAATGAGCTAAGCTTAGCATGTTGATTTTATAACTCTCTTTTATTTTATTTCTTTTGAAACCTGTTATTCAAAAGTGCAAAGTTTGTAAACCTGTTTCTAACTGTTTCAACTTATCTTGCAAACTTGGTTTGCTTTATTTATTTACCTTTTATTTTGAATTTCTAACTTCATTCAAAATAACCCAAAAACTTGTGCTATTAACTGGGTAAATGACTTAACCCCCCCTCCTTTCACTTGTCTTTAGATGCCGCGCTACAAGCCTGAGTACTTGTTCGGTACCGAAAGATTTGTCCAGGAGTTGCGTACGATGTCTTTCCTCATAGGATTTGGGATTGCCCCTTTGTATGCCCAGATCCCTCATGATCGTGATGAAGAGAAGTGCCGGGTCAAAGTCACCTTGAACAGCAACCGTGAAGATATTCCATCAGTGATGTTCGAGGCTGGAGGAGGAAGCTACATTCATGCTTGTCAGGAGGTGGCCAGGATCGCCATAGGAGAGCTCCGCGAAAGCTACAATGATCGGTTGGCCGACACCGAGTATCACTATCATCCTCGTCAACCCCAGGGAAGTGACCGTGGTAGCTACCTTGAACCGGTAGGGATCGAGAATGATGCTACCACAAGGCATTTGGTTGAGATGCTGTGGGCTATGGATGAAACCCGCGCTGAGATTGTGATAGCCGCTCAAGATCGTGAAGACCGAAATCGCGGCAAGATTTGCAAGCTAGAAGACAAGGTGAATCGTTTGGAGAAGGAGCTAGCTGCATTGAAGGGAGAAGCACCACCGCAGAAGGCCAGGGTTCGTCTTACCGCAAGGAAGAGAGCTCTATTCGTCCCTCACTACCAGTTGGCGCCAAAGGTTCGTGTGGTGGAAAAAGAAGCTATCCCAGGCCCAGCAGATCCTCCGGTCGTTAACGTAAGCGATGATGATGAAGAAGAATGCAAGCGCACCCATTCCAAGATCGAGTGGGGACCAACTCAAGATGATGGAGACGTGCCGAACGAGCCTTCAATCAACTCCGATGCCCGGAAGACCTAGACCGTTTTGTCAAGTCGTTGCCTTAGATTGTTGTGTTAGTTTGCTTGCTTTAGTTTGGTTATGTGTGTGGGTCTTGCATGTGGTTTACATCATTGTTAGTAAGTTGGTGAGTTAGGTGGTGTGAGAGTCTTCAGTTTTGTAATAATGAAACTTAGTTAAGATCAATAAAAGTTAAGTTAATCAATTTAATTCCCTGTCCTAAGTAGTTTTCCCCTGTTTCTCTTCTTGTGCTCCTGTCTATGTCAGATGGTGCTCACTCGCAGCAACGGGAATGGCCCCAACCCCAACAACAACAACAACAACGCAGAGAATCCCACGCTTGCTCAAGTCTTGGCCCAACAGGCACAGTTGATGAATCTGATGATGCAGCAACTCCAAAACCAGCAAAACCAAGGAAACCACCATGCGCCTCCCCAGAACAAGCTGGCAGAGTTTCTTCGCGTGAGGCCGCCTACTTTCTCTAGCACCACTAATCCTGTTGAAGCTGGTGATTGGCTGCACGCCATAGAGAAGAAGTTGGATTTGCTCCAGTGCACAGACCAGGAGAAGGTCTCTTTTGCTTCCCATCAACTGTATGGTCCTGCCTCTAAGTGGTGGGATCACTTCCGCCTTAATAGGACTACTGCTGAACCTATCTCTTGGCTTGAATTCACCGCTGCTTTCCGGAAGACGCACATACCATCGGGAGTGGTGTCCCTCAAGAAGAAGGAATTCAGGTCGCTCACTCAGGGATCTCGTACTGTCACTGAGTATCTGCATGAGTTTAATTGTCTGGCCCGTTATGCTCCAGAAGATGTGCGTACTGATGAAGAGCGCCAAGAAAAGTTCCTAGAAGGGTTGAATGATGAGCTTTGTTACCCACTCATGACTGGGGATTATCATGATTTCCAGAAGTTAGTGGATAAGGCTATTCGCCAGGATGACAAGTACAACCGCATGGAGCAGAAGAAACGCCGGATTGCTCACTTCAAGGCACAACAGGGGAATAGTCAGAGGCCGCGTCTTGCTTTGGGACCCCAGTCCATGCCACAGGGAGGTTCTTCATCTGTTGTTCGTCCGCAGCGTCAGTTCTTCAACAACAATGCGGGCAACAACAACCGCAATCAAGCTCCACGCCCTGTTGCAGCTCCGCAACAGCAACAGCCTACCAATAGGGAGCAAGGCAGCATGCCCGGGGTGTGTTTCAACTGTGGAGACCCAGGACATTATGCTGACAAGTGTCCGAAGCCCCACCGCGCGAAGGTTGTCCCTGCTCAGAACAACCCCTCCACACCAGCAGCAAAGGCCCGTGTCAACCATGTTGCTGCTGCAGAAGCTCAAGGTGCTCCAGATGTGATTTTGGGTACGTTCCCTGTTAACTCAGTTCCTGCAACAGTGCTTTTCGATTCTGGTGCTACGCATTCATTTTTATCTATGAGTTTTGCGGGAAATCATGTGATGGAAGTAGAAGAGCTTAGACGTCCTTTGATGGTTAGTACCCCAAGTAACCAAGCACTCTCATCACAACGTAGCCCCTCTGTCAGAATAGAGATCCAAGGTGTACCCTCCCTGGCCAACCTTATTCTGTTAGAATCCAAAGATCTTGATGTCATCCTAGGGATGGACTGGTTAGCCAGATATAAAGGTGTGATAGATTGTGCCAATAGAAAAGTGACTCTCACCAGCAATGATGGGCGAGTTGTAACTGTTCATGCACTGCCCTCTGAACCTCTAAGGTCAAGTTTAAACCGAATAACTTTGGAAGAAATTCCTATAGTACGGGAGTACCCCGATGTGTTCCCTGATGATTTACCTGGTATGCCGCCTAAAAGGGATATAGAATTCTGAATAGATTTGGTACCAGGAACAACTCCGATCCATAAGAGACCTTATAGAATGGCAGCCAATGAATTAGCAGAAGTCATGTCGGGTCCCAAAACTAATGATTCGGAAACCGACATGTTTAGACTGTATCAAGCCCTGGATCAGTAGATTGATACAGGTTCAACAATCTAGATCTTCATTGCATACATTTGATTAAGGTTTCAAAGGAGATACAAAATAATATTAGGATATTTACAAGCTTGTGGTTAACTATTACAGCAGAAGCTATAGAATGACTCAACTCTAATGTTTTGCTATAGACTTAAACCATCTATCTAATCTATACTTGAGAACTAAGTTAAAATGAGATTAACTTATATGATTGAACTCCCAGTTTCGGCAAGACTCCAAATTAACTCTGAAAAAGGGGTTGAAGCAAGGGTGAGTACAATGTACTCAGCAAGCTATTATATTCAATAATAAATGTATGAAATGGTAATATTTGAGTAGAGCTAGGTTTAATTGCAGAAAGCTGAGAATAAAGAAGTAGAAATCCTGAAATGTTTGATATGCAACAGTATTTAATAAAGTTTGAAATTATGTTTCTAACCAAGATACCATTGTGAGTCCCAATGCTCGATAACCGCGAGCACGGCTATTCGAATAGTTTTAATAATATTCATACTGCAGTAGATGTACGCTTTACCCGCAATCCATGACGTGCCAAACACATTAGCCTTGTCATGGCAAAGCTTTTCGGTTACTAACATCAGTGGTACTTGTTCCATGAACTCTAGTCCCCATGCGCTCTGAATGTAACGTTATCAGCAGTGAGAGGAGTTCTGGCGTTCCCGAGGTTTTTGGAGAGAACTGGTTGAGAGACCCCCGTCATCTCAATCAGCTTTTCATAATTCACACACACAGCTCGCGAGATAATCAAGATATTTACCTGCGCCTCGGTAAATATCACAATCGCCCTGCTCGGCGTAAGTTGCCTCCTGCGCGAGGACTTAAGAAGAACCACTATACATAGGTACCACCTTTGCTAGATAACTTAATCAGCTAGGTCTATACCCATACGAGAATTGAGGTCGTACTCGTATGTTGTTCACATGTACTTGGCAATTTTATATCGGTTGGAACAGTACTAGCCACCCGGAAATCAACCATTTCTACCATACTGTCCCAATCTAAGTTAATTAAATTTTATGCATAATCTAACTAGGCAGGGCTAAGCAAAAGCTAGCATATCTGGTTTGCTATGTTCAGGTTATGCATTTGAAATCATGTATGACTAATGCATAGAACAGAGATATAGAATATAGGGTATTTATGCTCAAAGGAGAGGAATAATAACTTGCCTTGCTCCAACGCCAATAAATACGAAATAGGCAACCTGATTATCTGATGCTTGAAATACCATAGGTTGCCATCCATATAAAATAGACTCTACTAAAGAAGAGGAAGAACCAAATTCAATAAAAGCCATAACATAGCAAGAAAGAGATAAACGGTTAGGAGGGCTAGGGTTTAGGGTATAGCTTATCTCTTTTATGGGGTATATGGATTACTGGCTGATATTTTATATGTGGTTTCTAAAGAGTTGGTGGCTGGGGTAGAGAGGGAATTAAGCGGCTAAGGTCACCTATATTTTATGTGCAGACTCTGATTAGTTGGTGGATAGGAGTATAGTGGATAATTGAACTGGTTGAGCAGATATGTGACTGGTATTGGCTGATAGTAGGTTTGGGTAGGATTATACCTAGGGTTTGGTTATATTTAGGCCGATTGAGGAGTAGGGCAGTATATCGGCCAGGTTCTACATTTTATGTATAGGAGCTGGATAGATGGAGAGTAAATGGTTGAGATTATAGCTGGTGGGGAGTCTGGCTAATAAGCTGACTAAGGTTTCAGTTATCAAGCCGATATCGAGGTAAGATAAATATCGGCTAGGGTTTGGGTGTTCGCTAGTCGTTGCTAAAGCATGACGACTAGGTTTGGTATCTTCTCTAGCCGGTGTTGATAGACAATATAACGACTAGAGGGAAGGGAGTTTTGTGCACGTTTAGCGAGGCGGAAGTGTTACTCCGACAACCGTGAGTGGCGGCGGAGCGGCTAGGATCACACAGGTCCCGAAAGCTAACTGTGCGGCGTGCTGTGGAGGTCAAGGAAATAGTGAAGCTCCGACCGCTGTACGCATCGAGGCGTGGGGTGCCAGGAGCAGCACTTCGACCTTAGGTTTGGTTTTGCCGGGCTTTACAACCAACGGTCCGACGTCGGGGCCAATAGACCGCAAACATCCCCATGGAAGGCGTAAAGTTCCAACCGGCGGCTTTTTAGTGGCTAATGGGTATTTTGGGGTAAAAGAAAATATTTGAAAAAGGCAAATATAAATTCAAATCATATTTGAATAAATTCAAATAAAATTATAAAATAACAAATTAGGCATCAAAATGAAGCATTTGAATTTATATGAATTTAAGTCCAGGTTTCACTGAGAACGGATCTACGGTTTAGGAGATATGGGCTTCTAAAGATTGGGATTTGAATTAAATAAAGAAAATGGGAAATAGTACTGTGCAGGGGCCCACTTGTCAGCCTTTCCTTTCCTTTTTCTTTTCTCTTTCTTCTTCCTTTGTTCTCTTCTTTCTCTGCCTCTCAGTGAGCCGAGAGAAGAGAGAGGAGAGGGCAAGCGGGGCGTCGGCTCTCCGGTGGTCGAAAGGCGGCGACGTCGGCGGCAAAACATGTTCCCGAGCGACGCGCATCCGGGGAGGGTGGTAGCTAGTCAAGGTGAAGAGGGAGATGGCCGGAACGGCGGCGACAAAAGCTCAGCTCCGGCTATAAGAGAAGGTGGTGGTGTCGGTTTATCTCAAGGTGGAGGGAGAGGGGAAAGGGGAAAAATGGAATCACCTCGTCGAGGCGAAGCTAATGGCGCGAGGATTTGGTTAGTGGAGCTCTGGTGAGGGAGATCGGGCGGTGGCGGCAATGGCCGGTCATGGCTGGAGAGAGAGAGGAGAGCTTCAAGCTTTGATGTGGAGAGGGAAGGGTGGTCTTGCCGGCTATTTATAGGCATCGGGATGTCGGTTCGCAGAGGAGGTCGTCGTCTTGGTCACGGCGGCAGTGGCGTGCAAGGAAGGGCAACCGCGGCCGGCTTTAGTTTCTTAGCGGCGACGTTTGCGGCGGCTGCCTGGTTGGGCCGATTTGGGCCGGCTCAGCTTAGCTGGGCCGGCAGCCCAAGAGGAAGGAGGAAAATAGAAGGAAAAAGGATTGGGCCAAAAGGAAGAAAGAACGGAGTTTCGGCCCGATGACAAAAAGAAAGAAGTCTAATTTGTATACTTGATTTGAATAACTGGGTTTTGCGAAGAATTTGAATTTAGAGAGAATTCACAAAGGAGATTTCCTAATTTATTTGAGTGCAATGTTTAGAGGTGGAGTTTGAGGGAATTTATTTGGAAGCACTCAAATAGGAAAGGAAATTAATAGTATTCCTTAAAATATTTTTGGGAATGTGGTAGGAAAATAGGTGGAGGCAAAAGGATAGGATTTGAACCCTAAAATATATGGCATAAGTTTCAAGGAATTGTTTGAGGCTAAAAGGAAATTTAGGTGACAAGGGTATAATTTATTTTCTTAGCACAAGAGGAATTATTCACAATATTTGTAATAATATTATTCTTGTGCCGAGAAGGAAATCAAGCCACAGGAATTAAATTAGTGGCTAGATCAAAAGGAGGAATTTAGATATTTGGCGGCAAATAAGAATAGGTTTGGAATCAACGGATAGGTTTAAGATCAAAGGATGGGTCGACAATTAAATCCAAATGGAATCGTTTGGTTTAAGTTCTAGGACAATAGTGGAGAATTTCTTGGACCATAATTCATAAAAATAGAAAGGGGTTTTCAAACTAAATTTGAATAAAAGAATTTTAATCAAAAGAAGGTTTTAAACCAAATCAAGAAATACCTCAATTTAACCAAATATATATTTTTAAATGAAAAACACAAAAGAGATTAAATACTAGAGAGGTTTTGAGCGAGTTAGTTTTAGGAGGTACCTCTAATTACATTGTCCTAAGTTTAGGAGGTTATTAAAAACATAAGAATCGGCATGATGCAGGATTAGAAAATGACACATTTTCAGGATGTTACAAGTCACGAGGCAAGTAGATGATTTGTTACAGAAAGGATACATCAGACCAAGTTCGTCTCCATGGGGAGCTCCAGTTATCTTTGTGGAAAAGAAAGACCATACCCAGAGGATGTGTGTGGACTATCGTGCCCTTAATGATGTGACTATCAAGAATAAGTACCCGCTACCAAGAATTGATGATTTGTTTGATCAACTCAAAGGTGCCACCGTTTTCTCCAAGATAGATCTTCGATCAGGGTATCACCAGTTGAGGATTAAAGAAGAAGATATACCCAAGACAGTTTTTACCACTCGGTATGGGTTGTTTGAATGTACAGTTATGTCTTTTGGACTTACCAATGCCCCCGCTTTCTTCATGAACTTGATGAATAAGGTGTTTATGGAATACTTGGATAAGTTCGTAGTTGTCTTTATTGATGACATTCTCATTTATTCTTGAACCAAAGAAGAGCATGAAGAACATCTTCGTCTTGCATCAGAGAAGCTGCGAGAACATCAGTTGTATGCCAAGTTTAGCAAATGTGAATTCTGGTTGTCTGAAGTGAAGTTCCTTGGTCACGTCATCTCAGCCGGAGGAGTTGCCGTCGATCCTAGTAATGTGGAATCCGTAACCAACTGGAAACAACCGAAGACAGTTTCAGAGATTCGCAGTTTCCTAGGTCTCGTAGGTTATTACCGGAGGTTCATAGAGAATTTCTCCAAGATTGCCAAGCCCATGACACGATTGCTTTAGAAAGATGTGAAGTATAAGTGGTCAGAAGAATGTGAGCAGAGTTTTCAAGAGTTGAAAAGTCGCTTAATATCAGCTCCCATTTTGATTTTGCCTGATCCAAAGAAGGGTTTCCAAGTGTACTGCGACGCATCCAAGCTTGGGTTAGGTTGTGTTCTGATGAAAGATGGGAAGGTGGTCGCCTATGCATCTCGTCAGTTACGTCCGCATGAGAAGAACTACCCTACTCATGATCTCGAGTTAGCCGCAGTGGTTCATGCATTGAAGATTTGGCGTCACTATCTTTTCGGTACTCGTACGGAGGTGTATACGGATCACAAAAGTTTGAAGTATATCTTTACCCAGCCAGATTTGAACATGAGACAGCGGAGATGGTTGGAATTGATTAAGGATTATGACCTGGTGTCACGACCGGAAATAACCCAACGGGCGTTCCTTACGTGCGTGTATTATTCCTTGTCCCAGGAGGCAAGGTACACCAAAAGTTGATACAATTTAGAGTTTAATCAAGCGGAAGCGTAAATAGTTAATTATTACATGGGCAACGAAGGCCTAGCACACAGAAAGACAATGAAAAACAGCGGAAGACTAGGGCGACGACCACAGGCGCTTGACGGCAGGCACGACCTAAACACCAAAGCCTTCATCATCCAGGGGCTCCTCTTCTAGGTTTGGGAAAAATTGAGCAAGACTGAGTACAACCACCGTACTCAACAAGACACACCCACAAGTGCAGCATAAATGCAATGGAGTTATAATATAGGGGGTTAGGGTTTGCAGTAAACAGCATTTAAAAGACACTTAGTTGCTCAAAGCTAAATTTAAAACACGATCCTAGAACTATTTAATATTATTAAACAAGGCCGTGAACCCACACGAACCTGCCTTAACCCAAGGCCTACGATGATTCAGACCGAACTGGCAACCCGACCCTGGGTCCCAGCTCGTCCCAAGCCAACCCAGGCCAACCATTCCACATTTTAGTTGTTAAGAAGGTTTTAAGAATTAAAACACTAACTTGGGTACATTGCTAGGCTTGCCCATATCCGAGGGCGCGGCTATTCGAATAGGTTTTACTCTGATCAGAGGTGTACATCTTTACCCACAAGACACGTCTTCCTCACGTGCAACCACGTGCCACATACCACCACGGCATATGGATGGATGACATGACATAATTTCCAACCCATCCTAGCCATAGACAAGAGTACCGACCCAACCCCACCTACGGCCGGAACCTCCGGGACAGGTTGGCAGGACTGAGCCCCTAGCAGCAGGACACCAGTCCTGTGCCATGACATCTCGACTACCGGGCCGCAGCTCGTGTAGCCTTCATTTGCCCTACAGATGTCCATCGACCCCCGACTTCGTCCATCTCCATCCGTGTACTTTTGTTTATAACCAGACTGAGCCACAAACTAAGCCTTACCCACTAGACATGTGGAAGTACGGTAGTGCTTTGCAACAGAGGACCGAAGACCGGTCCTTATGTGGCCGAGGTGCTACTATCAAAACCATGCACCCCGAGCCCAGTCTAAAACCATTTTGGGGGTTTTGAATAGAGGGGGAGGTGTGCATCCAATTCCGCAATAATCCAACCATTCCATAATGTCCAAGTGATATGAATATTCCCAAAGTCTAGAGTTATAAAACCACCTAATGTTGCCTAAATAATTAGCGAAGCATCTACCTAAATTCATACTAGTGGCACCATGAATAGAGTACCCACTAGCTGGGGTTTTGTTTATTCTAGGGTGAACAAGGTAATAATAACAATAGCAATAATAATAAGGTCATAACAAAGGTAAACAGGCATAGCTAAATAAAACAGTGATAACGCGGAAATTTAAGTAAAGCGATAATGCATTAATTTAAATCAAAATAATGTCACAAACTAGGATCCAATATGTTCAAAGATGATGTGACTTGCCTTGCTCGCTTTCCCAAACGTCGGCTTCAACCTTCACGAAGAGCGGATCTTCCGATGCTGCAGCGTCTACACGACCAACAGAAAGGAAAAAGTCTTTTACTCTAATAAACTCCATATAACAAGCAGGAAAAAAAACACAAAAATGGGTTCTTGACTTCTTAAGGAAAAATTAGAGACTTGAACGGTCCAATTCCGAGTTCAAATGGCCAAGTTATGGCCATTTGAAGTTTATATGCTCTTTAAATGAGTATTTAAGAATTTCTTCATTTAAATTTTAATTTAAAAAGGGTTTATTACGTCAGCCGAGGGGAGAGGGCGCGCGGACCGGGTCCACGGGAGTGGGGCCCACGCGGCAGCCTCACAGTCCACGGTGGACCGGGTGCACCCGGGCTCACACCGGCTGGCGCTGCGGGCCCCATGCGTCAGCTGCACCCGAGGGCACGGGCGACGGACGGCCGGGCCCCACGCGGCAGCCACACGCCGCGCCCGGAGGCGGCCACGTCGGCGCGGCCGGCGGGAAGCAACGCGCCTGCGCCCCTATGGTCGCCGGCCGCGGCCATAGGCACGCGGAGCGGCGGCCAAGAGAGGGGAAGGGAAGGGGGAAAAGAGGCGGCGGTCCACGGCTCACCCTAGGTCGACGGCGACGATGAAAAAGGCGGCCGGAGCGGAGGGAGGCGGTGGTGCAGCTCAGGTTGACGGGGACGACGGCGCTCCGGCGGTCGGCGAGCTCGGCGAGGTGGTGGACGGGGTTGGCGGCGGTGCGGCGAAGCCGGAGGAGACGACACCGAGGCGGGGGACGGTCCCGGCGAGCGGAGAGGGCCGGCCGAAGGTCGTCGGCGACGGTGGAGAGAGAGGACGACGGCGCGAGCTCGATTCCGGCGGGGAGAAAGGGCGGCGAGAGGTGGAAACGGACGGGGGAGGTGCGGGGAGAGTTTAAATAGGGTTGGAAGGGAGAGAGGGCGGCCGGCGAGGAAGGAAACTGGCTTGGAGGTCCGGCCGCCATCAATGGCGCCGGCGAGATTTGCGGGAGCAAATCCGTCCGTTTGAATGCGAGGGAGAGAGGGGAAAAAGGGGGGAAAGGAAGAGGGGATCACGGGGAGTAATTCCCCCCTATTAATTTCACGCGGGGGTGGCGGGATGCGGCGGATTCGGCGGCGGCGGCGACGCTTGGCGCATGTGGGGCGGCGGGAGCGGCGGGAGGAAGGGGATGATGGGTGGGCCCCACCCGTCAGCGAGGGTGGCGGGCGGGCCCACCCGTCAGCGGCACGCGCGCGGGAGAGGCCGAGTGGGCCGCGGGGAGAGGAGAGAGAGGGGGAGGGAGATGGGCCGGATTCGGCCCAAGAGAGGGAAGGGGAATTTTTAGGGTTTTTCTTTTTATAAAACCTTTTTAACTTTGTTTATTTCTTAACAATTATTATTTGTGCTCTGAAAATTCCACTAAAATTTATTTACACATTTTAGGCTTTTAGGAAATATACAAAAATCCTCTAAGCCTTATTTGACTTTTAACTTTGCACATTTTAATTTTTGGAAGCTTTCACAAGGATTTTAATTATTCTAGGCATAATTTAAAGGATATATTTTAGGGTCGTTTTGGGACGCGACACCTGGGAATTCATTATCACCCTGGAAAGGCTAATGTTGTAGCAGATGCTCTCAGCGGGAAAGGTTATTGCAATGCTACGGAAGGGCGACAGTTGTCATTGGAGTTATGCAAGGAATTTGAAAGATTGAATCTGGGAATTATCAGTAGAGGCTTTGTTGCAGCTTTAGAAGCGAAGCCCACTCTCATTGATCAAGTTAGAGAAGCTCAAATCAATGATCCTGATATTCATGAGATCAAGAAGAATATGAGAAGAGGGAAAGCTATCGGTTTCTTGGAAGATAAGCAAGGAACTGTATGGTTGGGTGAAAGGATTTGTGTCCCAGACAACAAAGATTTGAAAGATGCAATTCTGAAGGAAGCTCATGATATGCTATACTCCATTCACCCTGGTAGTACTAAGATGTACCAAGACCTCAAGGAAAGATTTTAGTGGGCAAGTATGAAGCGCGAGATAGCGGAATATGTAGCAGTATGTGATGTTTGTCAGCAAGTCAAGGCAGAACATCAGAAACCCGCAGGTTTGCTGCAGCCTTTGAAGATACCAGAATGGAACTGGGAGGAAGTCAGTATGGATTTCATCACTGGTCTACCCAGAACGTCGTCAGGTCATGACTCTATTTGGGTGATAGTCGACAGGCTTACCAAAGTGGCTCATTTTATTCCGGTGTGAACCACCTATTCCGGAAGTCGTTTGGCGGAATTGTATATGGCAAGGATTGTGTGTTTGCATGTTGTTCCTAAGAAGATAGTATCCGATCGAGGTACCAGTTTACTTTAAAATTTTGGATGAAACTTTAGGAAGAGATGGGTTCCAAGTTGAACTTTAGTACCGCTTATCATCCGCAGACAGATAGACAAACCGAAAGGGTAAATCAGATTCTGGAAGACATGTTGAGAGCCTGTGCTTTAGACTTCAGTGGAAGTTGGGATAAGAATTTGCCTTACGCAGAATTCTCGTACAACAACAGTTATCAAGCTAGTCTTCAAATGGCTCCTTACGAAGCACTGTATGGTCGGAAGTGCCACACTCCGCTTTTGTGGGATCAAACGGGAGAACGTCAAGTTTTCGGGACTGATATCCTAAGGGAAGCAGAAGAGAAGGTAAAAATCATTCAAGAAAGATTGCATGTGGCTCAGTCTCGTCATAAGAGTTATGCCGACAATTGCCGTAGAGATCTTAAACATATCCTTTGATTCTTGATCCAAATTCTTCCTTTTGATCTAGCCACTGATCTAATTCCTGTGGCTTGATTTCCTTCTCGGCACAAGAATAATATTACTACAAACATTGTGAATAATTGCTCTTCTGCTAAGATAATAGATTATATCCTTGTCATCCAAATCTCCTATTAGCCTCAAACAATTCTTTGAAACCCATGCCATATATTTTGAGGCTAAAAATCCTATCTATCTTCCTCCATTTATTTTCTCTCCCTCTCATTTGAGTGCATCAAATAAATTCCGTTATATTCTATCTCTCAAAATATTGCACTCAAACTAGAAAATATCTCTTTTGGAAATTATATCCAAATATAATTTCCTTTCAAAATTCCCTATTCAAATTTCTTCCAAATACTAATCTCATCCAATTTCTATCATACAAATAACCTACAAAATTTAGAATTGATTTCTAAATTTAATTGGGCTAAAATCCCTTTGTCTCTTCCTTTTGGCCCATCTTCCTCTTCGGCCCAGCCCAGCCGAGCTGCCCCTTCCTCCTCCCGTGGGCGCATCCAGGCGCCGCCATGCGCCGCTACTGCCGCCGTGCACAACTCAGCTACCGCTGCCGCCATATTGCCTTCGATGCCAAGCAATCGCCGCCAATGTCCTGCCGTCGCCGCTAAGGCATCGCCGCCGACGTCATCTGCCACCTCACGCCGCCGACGTCAGCCTCTGGAGCAAACCGACATCTCCAACCAATCACAAGCCACAGCCGGTGCCGTCGCCTTCCTTCTCCACGTCGCCGCCACCAAGACCAACTCCATCTTCTCCTCTACAACCGACCTTCACAACCGACGTCCGACGCCTATAAATAGAAGGCCAGCCCTCCCCTTTTCTCCACATATGAGCCGAGCTCCTCGAGCTCTCTCTCTCTCCTGTTATGTCTAGCCACCACCGGCCACTGTCGATCTCCCTCACCGGAGTGTTTCTGGCCAAGCCCTTGCGCCATCAGGTTTGCCTCGATGAGGTGAACTCATTTTCCTAGTTTCCCCTTCCTTTCCCCTTCCGAAACCAACCATCACAGCCACCTCCTTTTGTTGTCGGAGCAAGCTCTTGCCTGCGCCGTTCCAGCCTCCTCTCTCACTTCCTCTGCCGACTGTCACCCTCCCCAGGTGCGCGTCGCTCGGGAACATGTTTTTCCGCCAACGTCGCAGCCTCTCAACCACCGGAGTATCGACGCCCGTCCTGTCCCTTCTCTCTGTTTGTTCGTGGAGAAAGAGAGAAGAAGCAGGAAGAAGGAAGAAGAAGGAAAAAGAAAGAGAGAAGAAAAAGAAAAAGGACAGCTACTGACAGGTGGGCCCCTACAGTACTATTTCACATTTTCTAGATTTAATTCAAATCCTATTCTTTAGAAGCCCATATCTCCTAAACCGTAGATCCGATTCCAGTCAAACTTGGACCTAAATTCATCTAAATTCAAACCCTACCTTTTGATACTAAATTTGCTATTTAAATATTTTATTTGAATTTCCTTGATTTATTTAAATGCCATTTGCCTTTCAAATATCTCCTGTTACTCCAAAATACCCTTTAGCCACTAAAAGCCGCCGGTTAGAACTTTACGCCTTCCATGGAGACGTTCGCGGTCTATTGGCCCCGACGTCGAACCGTTGGTTGTAAAGCCCAGCAAATTCCAAAACCAAGGTCGAAGTGCTGCTCCGGGTATCCTACGCCTCGATGCGTACAACTGTCGGAGCTTCATTATTCCCTCGACCTCCACATCACGCCGCACAGTTAGCTCTCGAGCTCTGTGTGATCCTAGCCGCTCCGCCGCCACCCCTCTCGGATGAGGCTTATTCAGAATTCTTGCAACTTCAGGGGGTTCTGGACACCTTGAACTTACAATCAGGGATGGGGGATGCTTGGAATTTTATCTGGGGCTCAGATAAGTACACTGCTAAGAAATTCTATAAGTTAAATTATTCTTCATTGCAACCCCCCAGACCCATGATTTGGCTATGGAAAACAAAATGTGTCATGAAGATCAAGGTCTTTGCCTGGCTAATGTTCTGTGATAGACTTAATACAAGAGATATGCTGGATAGAAGATATTGTGCCAAAGAAGATGATGATCTCACATGTGTTTTGTGCAATGCGAACTGCAGAGAGACAAGACTGCACCTCTTCTTTTTATGCCCTTTCAGCATCAGGTGTTGGCAATACCTGGGAATTGAGTGGAATAACAATTTGGAGTTTTTCCAAATGATCTCTCTAGCAAGAATCAAATTTGCTCAGAAGGGTTTCCTGGAAATTTTCTTTTTGGCAGCTTGGCACATCTGGAAACAAAGAAATGGCTTCATATTTCAGAACATCCAACCCTCTTTTCAGGCATGGAGATCTCTTTTCGTTAAAGAAGTTCTTCTGCATATGTGCAGAATGAATGAACCTTTAAAGCAAACTGTTTTTAATTGGGTACAAACCTTATAGTATCTCTGTGTGAACCGCATGTAATATTTGTAACCTTGTAAATATTTTGTTTATTTATAAAACTACACTACTGGGCAAAGCATTGGCAGTTTTCCTGGTCAAAAAAAAATTGTTAGTTTCGGGTCCCGACAGGACTGGTATCAGAGCATATGTTTGACTATAGGATGAACCTTAAGGATTACTGACTAAGCTAAGTTTGAATTTATTTCAAGCTTACCTTTTTAAGGGGGTAGATTTAATCCACGAGCATGCATTATAATATCATTTGTGTATTTCAGGACAATGGCAGAAGTGCATGAGCAAGAACTTATAGAAACTGCAATTACTATCCACGATAATGACTGCATTGATCAACTAATCAATTTGATGACTAAACTGAAGATAAATGAGAAGCCGGAATTCTATTCACATGCCTATCAACGGGGAGAACGTTGGGAATATGATATGACCGTGAAGATCAATCCTCCACGAGGTGAACGTGATATGTATTACTTTTGAACACGTCATAGGCGGGATACCGTGCGAGCTGCACTATATGATGTGTCCAGAGAGGCTTTTCTACGTCTTAATCATATCTACCAAGACAGGTTACAACACTCTCGCTATTCTTATCATCGGGCGAAGATTATTGTACCCTCCAGAATGTGGATTATCATGAACAACCAGTAAAAGCAACTATGTCCATCTGGATGGAAGCCGTGGATGATATGTATGAAGAAGCTTTGGAACATATGGACATACAACGTAAACGTTTGGAGGAAGCTGAACACAGAGAAGCTGTTCTCAAACACAAATATCGTATACTTCATGAATTATATGAGGAAAGGGAAAAACAAAATTCTATCCTCAATATTTGTGTTGCAGGAGCAGCCTTCTGTCTTCACCAAATTCCAAGTATGGGTAGTGATGACGAAGACGATGAAGGTGGTATGGAAGGACATATCTCACCAGTACGTGAAGGTGAACCACATGGGCCAAACCCTCAGGATAATGGTGAAGAATTTTACAAGGTTTACCACCATCACCACCACCGTTGTATCCTATTCATTCTGATGACGAAGCAGAAGAAATGCATTCAGCCATGGATATCAGTGAACCTAGCCAAGAACCTAAAATACTCAGGCCAAATCGGGTGTTTCATATCAATAACCAAAATACTGCCCCAATTTGGACTGAATCTCCAGAGGAAGAGGAAGATCTAGAAGAACGAGAGCTTGAGATACAAGAACATCTTTCTATACATGCTGATGATCAAGAAAATAATGAAGACCCCTACTCATGCTCTGCTCTCAGTAATACTGCATCAACTTCTGCATCTCATGAATTTTCACACTTCGAACCTACATCGTTATTTGCTAATCCCGCAGAAGGCAGTGGTGGATGGCTTGACGAATAGAAGTTATAGATAGTTAAAGGTCTTAAGTGTAGAATAGTTAGTGATCCTACTCCTCTCTAACTTCTATGTGTGATTACCCCTTCTTTTGTGGTTGTGGTTTTCTTTGGTTTGTTTCTTTTGTAGCATACACCATGTACAATGTTGTTCATAAATAAAATCTATGTTTAATTATGGATGTTGACTCCCCTTTGAGAAGATATCAATTACCCCATTTTCTAGATGAATCCGGGCAATGGCAGTATGGGTGAAGGAGATACAGGAGAAATCCCTTCACCAAATCCTACTACCTTGGCAGAAGTAATGGCAAGACAAACTCAATTATTGCAAGCCATAGCACAAAATCAAGGAAATATAGGTTACAGCGCACATGCAGAATTTATGAGAATTAAACCACCGATCTTCTCTAAATCTGAAGAACCTATGGATGCCGAAGACTGGCTAAGGGCTATTGAAAAGAAACTAACCTTGGTCAGAACAAACGAACAAGAGAAGGTAACCTTTGCAACCCATCAATTAGAAGGACCAGCCAATGAATGGTGGGAAGCATATCAAGCTTCTATAGAAGATCCTACACATATTATTACATGGATGGAATTTACTACAACTTTTAGAGATGCTTTTATACCTACAGCTGTGATCAGGATGAAAAAGAATGAATTTCGTAGATTGAGGCAAGGTTTTATGACAGTACAAGAATATTTGATTAAATTTACACAACTTGCTCGATATGCCGCCTCGGACATTCAAGATGAAAAAGAAAAGATTGAAAGATTTATAGAAGGACTACGTGATGAACTTCGAGGACCAATGATTAGTCAAGATCATGAAAATTTTCAAAGCCTAGTCAATAAAGTGGTTAGGCTAGAAAATGATCGTAGAATGGTGGAAGGACTCCCTAAGAGAAGAATGAATTTACAATGACAATCACTAACTAGAGGTTCACTACAAGTTCGGAGGCCTTATCCATTTAAGGCATCTCTACCCAATGCAAGGCCAGGCATGCCACCAATACTACCAAGACCTGGATTAAAAATGGAAGACTCTCCTTGTTATGTTTGTGGGAAAATTGGACATTTTGCAAGACTATGCCCTAATCGTCAAAATATGGGAGGCCAAACTTCTTATCAGAAACCATCTACTACAGGTTTTATAAAGAAAAATCCTCCAATAATTAAGAGTGGACATAATCTTGGACGTGGTCAAGTACATCATATTAAAGCAGAAGAAGCTCAACAAGATCCTAATATATTGATGGGTATGTTCACCATAAACTCTAAACCAGTTACTATTCTATTTGATTCTGGTGCCTCTCATTCCTTTCTATCTGCAAAAGCCAATTGGAATCAGTCTTTACCTAAAGATAATTTAGATAAGGCTGTGCTAATACATTCACCCAGAGGAAACTGTATTAGTATCATCTATTTGTAGAAATGTTCCGGTTAAATTAGGAGATCAAATATTTTTAATTGACTTGATGGTACTACCTACCCAAACTATAGATATCATTTTGGGCATGGATTGGTTAGCCAAGAATAATGGACTGATCAATTGTGCAACAAGAGAGGTTATCCTTACTGATGAACAAGGAATGAATACAAGGATAATAGTTAAATCCAATCTATCTATGGAACAACATATGACAGACATTTGTATGCTTAAACCAAAAGAAGAAGTTCCAGTGGTGCAAGAATATTTCGATGTATTTCCTGAAGAACTAAGTTCATTACCTCCAGATCGGGAAATAGAATTTATTATAGAATTACTTCCTGGAATGGCACCTATATCAAAAAGACCCTATAGGATGCCAATTAATGAATTGGAAGAATTGAAGAAACAGATAGCTAAGCTGCAAGAAAAAGGCTTTATTCGACCAAGTTCTTCAGCTTGGGGAGCTCTTGTATTATTCGTAAAGAAGAAAGATGGAAGTTTAAGAATGTGTGTAGACTACCGGGCTTTAAATGAAGTAGCTATTAAAAACAAATATCCCTTACCAAGAATCGATGATCTATTTGATCAATTAAAAGGAGCAAGTGTATTTTCTAAAATAGATCTTCGATCAGCATATCATCAGTTGAAAATTAGGCAAGAAGCATTTGGATTAACCAATGCCCCTGCCTATTTCATGAATCTTATGAACAAGATATTTATGGAATATCTGGATCAATTTGTGGTTGTATTTATTGATGACATTCTGATATATTCCAAAAATAAGGAAGAACATAAACAACACCTACGAATGGTATTGGAGAAATTAAGGCAACATCAGTTATATGCCAAATTCAATAAATGTGAATTTTGGCTAGACAAAGTTGCATTTCTAAGACATTATAACTAAGGAAGGAGTTGCCGTAGATCCGGAGAAGATTAAAGCGGTAATGGTATGGAGAACACCAACCTCAGTACCTGAAATAAGGAGTTTCTTAGGACTTGCTGGATATTATCGGAGATTTATTAAAGATTTCTCCGCTATTGCAAAACCTATGACCAGATTACTTAAAAAGGATAGGAAATTCGAATGGACACCAGAATGTCAGAGTAATTTTCAAAGATTGAAACATAAGCTTACTACTACGCCAGTATTAATCTTGCCAGACATCCAAAAAGATTTTGAGATCTATTGTGATGCCTCTCGACAAGGATTAGGATGTGTTCTTATGCAAGAAGGTAAAATAGTAGCTTATGCGTCAAGACAACTAAGACCCCATGAAGATAATTACCCAATTCATGATTTGGAGTTAGCAGCAGTTGTACATGCGTTGAAGATTTGGCGACATTACTTAATTGGGAATCATTGCAAGATTTATACCGATCATAAGAGTTTGAAATATATTTTTACTCAGATGGATCTTAATCTTCGGCAAAGAAGATGGTTAGAATTAATTAAGGACTACAATTTGGAAATTCTATACCATCCAGGAAAAGCCAACGTAGTTGCTGATGCCTTAAGCCGAAAAGCTAATTGCAATCTACAACAAGAAATAATATCAGAACAATTGCAAGCAGAAATGCTTAAACTAAATCTGGGTATTATTAAGTTTGAAGAATTAAACACTTTGGAGTTAAAACCTACCTTAATGGATCAAATAAAAGAACATCAGAAGGAACATTCTGAAATACAAACTTTTAAGGAACGAAAGGTACAAGGAAAGGCTGCAGATATTACCGAAGACCTGGAAGGAATATTTTGGTACGGAGATAGAATTGTCGTACCACAATCAGGAAACTTGAGGAAGGTAATACTAAAGGAAGCACATGATTCAGCCTACTCTTTACACCCAGGTAGTACAAAAATGTACCATGATTTGAAAGACTTATACTGGTGGCCAAATATGAAACGACATATTGCAGAATATGTTGCACTATGTCATGTTTGTCAACAAGTTAAAGCAGAACACCAAAAGCCTACAGGATTATTACAACCCTTACAAATACCTGAATGGAAATGGGATGAAATAGGAATGGATTTTATTACTGGATTACCTAAAACTTCTACTGGATATGACTCTATATGGGTAATCATTGATAGACTTACAAAGACTGCTCGATTCATTCCTGTGAAAACAACTTATACTGGAGCACAAGTTGCTGAACTCTATATGACAAGGATAGTATGTTTACACATAGTGCCAAAAAGAATTATTTCTGATCGTGGTACCAATTTACTTCACATTTTTGGCAGAAATTACATTATGAATTAGGAAGTTATCTGGATTTCAGTACAGCATTTCATCCGCAAATCGGAGGACAGACGGAAAGACTAAATCATACATTAGAAGATATGTTAACAGCCTGTGGTCTAGATTTTGCTGCTAGTTGGGACAAATGTCTACCTTATGCAGAATTTTCATATAACAATAATTATCAAGCCAGTTTAAAAATGTCACCACATGAAGCCTTATATGGAAGAAAATGCCGAACACCATTGATATGGACATAAACCGGAGAAAGATGTATATTCGGAACGGACCTTTTAAAAGAAGCTGAAGAAAAAGTTCGACTGATTAGAGACAGACTTAAAGTAGCTCAATCTCGACAAAAGAGTTATGCAGATTCTAGACGGCGAGAGTTAACTTTTAATACTGGTGATTATGTTTATCTAAAGGTTTCACCTTTACGAGGGATAAAAAGATTTAAAGTCAAAGGAAAATTAGCTCCTCGTTATATTGGACCATATCAAATAATTGCTAAACATGGAGAAGTAGCCTATCAATTGGCTTTACCAGATTATCTATCTGATGTACATCCTACATTCCATGTTTCACAATTAAAGAAATGTTTACGTATTCCAGAAGAAGAAATATCAGTAAGTACTGTTGAACTGAATCAGGATTTAACTTATCCAGAATACCCTATCAGAATTTTAGAAGAAGCACAGAGAACAACTCGTACTAAGGCAATAAGAATGTTTAAAGTTCAATGGAATCATCATACAGAGGATGAGGCAACTTGGGAACGGGAAGATTATTTACAATTGGTATTCCCGTATCTTTTCGAAGACTCCTAAGCAAATCTCGGGACGAGATTTCTTTAAGGGGGGTAGGTTTGTAACATCCTCAAATTTTAAACTAAAATTTGACTGCATCATGCTGACTTTTGATTAATTTAGTGTGTTTCAAAAATTTATTTGGTTCCTAATTGGTTCAAGTATTACTTCTTTAGAACCCTACTAATTTACCCAAATTATTCCCTTTATTCCAAACCCTAGTGAATTTGAGCAAATTCTCTCAAATTTCAAACTATAGATTATTTCCTTAGCTTATCCTAATATTAGTGAGGACTTGCTATACTTCAAACCCTAGTGAAACCCTTCCAAATTCATAGATTAAATTCATTATTTTCTACGGAAATATTCAAAAATTCTGAAATTGATTGTTCATTGCACATAAGGTGTTCGGTAGAATGCCTAGCCCAACTAGAGCAGCCCAATCCCCTCCAATCTTGTACAAAGTCTAGAATTGATCCTAGGGGACCACAACCCACTTAAAACCGTGGCTTTCTTTGCCTCTTCCTCCCCTTCACGCGCGTGGCCCGGGCATCCGACTTAGTCGCGCGCCGTGTCGCTGCGCGTCGGCCTCGGAGCCGCTTGCGCGTGCCCGACCTCCTTGGCGCGCCGTCGCCCGTCCGACGCCATCAACCCACTGCCACTGCACCAATCGCAACGAGGACAAAGCCAGGACGACGACCGCCGCACGAAATCGCCGCTCGACGCCGTGCGCTCCTGTCCAAGCCGCCGCCGAGTGTGATTTCGTTTCTATCCGGGGTGAATCGCGCCAATTCTTGCCGCACGGTTGGATTGAAGATAGACGGTGGTATCCCCTCTCACAATTCAAACCATTCACCCCCGAGCCGGCCGTTTTCACCCTCGCCGCCATTGCGTGTCGCGCCTGGATTGGCGCCCTCACGTCGCCAGCCGATTCCAACCGCGGTCAAGTCAATCCTTCGCCGGTAAGTATTTGAACGTGGCCTCCCGCCACTCAAATCGATCTTACCCGCCCTCTCACAGCCTCTGCTGCCCTAGCTCTATCCAAATCCCGAGCTCATCCATGGCGATGACGGTGTCCGAGCTCATCCGCTCCTCCTAGCCCTATAAATAGGACCCCAATCCCTTCCTTGTCCATCATCCATCATCAACAATCAAAGCCCTACAACCCCGAAGCTCTGCTTCGCCAATCCACCCCATCAACCACCATCGCCCGTCGGACGAACACTTTTGTGCGATCGACTCCACGCCTCTCCATCCATCCTCCGCCCTAAATATCCCTTAGAACACCTTATATCAACCATGTTCTAGCATAGTAAGCCCTAACCGAAGCTCTGCGTCGAGTTTTACCTCGCCGCACCAAGCTGAGCACCGCCGCCCCCGCGTTGCTCTGTTCTTCGCCGCCGCGAAGTTTTTCCGGCCGCAATCCGTCGTTTCAACCGATCTCGGTGAGTTCTTCCATTTCAACCATCTGCATACTACCTGGATTCCATTTTAGCAATCCCTTTGCACTGTCATGCCACCCCCTGAGCTGCCGACGTGAGCACGGCCACCGCCAATGGAGGCGCTCGTTGGCAACTATACTCAGCGCCTTGCCAAAGGTCGGCAAGCTGCCGGAATCCCTCTAGGCACCTCGTAGATGCTCTAGAACCCCTCCCCTAACCATGTCTAACTCTCAACACCTCGATCGCCATCTCGGCCAAACCGTGCCACCGCTCGCCGTCACCGGAGATCCCTAGCACCCTCCCCTCGTCGGCTGCAACCACTTTCCCCCTCCATCGCCGCCGCAATCGCCAACCCTAGCACTGCCGGCCTGATTTGGGGAACGGCTGGAGGTTGAAGAAGAGAAGAGAGAGAGAGAGACTGACAGGTGGGACCCACACACAGTGCCATTTCACATTTAATCGATTTTAACTTTAGAAGCCCATATCTTTTAAAATATAGATCCAATTCCAGTGAAACGTGGACCAATATTCTTCTAAAATCATTCCTATCTTTTGAGCCCCTTTTTCCTATTTTTGCATTTTATTTTATTTTCTCTATTTTTCTTATTTTTGGATTTTATTTAAACTCCTTTTGAATTTGAATTTTATATGTCTAACCCTAGGTCTTGAGGATTCTTCTGACACACTAGATAATATCAATCAATCTCAGGACATCGAGCAAGGCAACTTACCATATACCTTTTGATTATTTAAGCCTATATTTTACAAATTATTTATTTATAGCCTACTATTCAATATTCTATTTTATATGCATAATTCAATCATAGAAACCCAGATAATTTAGTATTGCTTACTTTGCTTACAATCTGGTTAAAATACCTTATACTTAGGTTGGGACAGTACGTAAGATTTGGCTGATTTCCGGGTGGCTAGTGCTGTCTCGATCGATATAAGTTTTACCAGGTACTTATTGTCGCGTCCCAAAACGACTCTAAAATACATCCTCAAAATTGTGCATAGAATAAGTAAAATCCATGTGAAAGCCTCCAACAATTAAAATGTGCAAAGTTAAAAGTCGAATAAGGCTTGGAGGATTTTTGTATATTTCCTAAAAGCCTAAAATGCGTAAATAAATTTTAGTGGAATTTTCAGAGCACAAATAATAATTAAGAAGAAATAAACAAAGTTAAAAAGGTTTTATAAAAAGAAAAAAACCCTAAAAAGTCTTTTTCCCCCTTCCCCCTCTTGGGCCGGCTCGGCCCAGCTCCCTCCCTCTCTCTCCTCTCCCCCGCGGCCCATCCGGCCTTCCCCCGCGCGCGCGCCGCTGACGCGCGGGCCCGCCCGCCACCCTCGCTGACGGGTGGGGCCCACCCGTCATCCCCTACCTCGCGCCGCAACCGCCGCCTCGCCCGTGCCCTAGCGCCGCCGCCGCCGCGGATTCCGCCGCATCCCGCCGCCCCCGCGCGCAATAAAGAGGGGGAAATCACTCCCCGTGATTCCCTCTCCCTTTCCCCCCACTTTTCCCTCTCTCTCTCCCTCGGATTCGTTTGGAAACACTCCCGCAAACTTCGCCGGCGCATCAATGGCGGCCGGATCTTCCGCGGCCGATTCCCCCTCATCCGGCCGTTCTCTCCCCCTCCCAACACTATTTAAACACTCCCCGTGCCTCCCTGCACCGTTTCCGCCACTCGCCGCTCTCTCTCCCCGTCGGAATCGAGCTTGCGCCGTCGTTATCTCTCTCCGCCGTCGCCGCCGAGCTCCGGTCCGCCGCCGTCGTCGCCCCGGACTCTCTCCCGTTTCGGCGTCGCCTCCTTCGGCTCCGCCGCGACCTCGCCGACCTCGTCCACCCCCCCGTTTCGCCCGCCGACCGCCGGAACGCCGCCGTCCCCGTCGACCCGAGCCGCGCCGCCGCCTCTCTCCGCTTCGGTCGCCGTTTCCGTTGTCGCCGTCGACCCGGGGTGAGCCGTGGACCGCCGTTTCGCTTCCCCCTTCCCTCCCCTCTCTCGGGCGCCGCTCCGCCGCGCCGGTGGTCGCCGGCGGCGACCATCGGGGCGCGGGCGCGCCGCCTCCCGTCGGCTGTGCCGGCGTGGCCGCCTTCGGGCGCGCCCCGCGGCTGCCATGTGGGGCCCGGCCGTCAGCCGCCCGCGCCCTCGGGTGCGGCTGACGCGTGGGACCCACGGCGCCGGCCGGCGTAAGCCGCGTGCACCCGGTCCACCGTGGACCGTGAGGCTGCCGCGTGGGCCCCACTCCCGTGGACCCGGTCCGCGCGCTCCTCTCTCCCGGCTGACGCAATAAATCCGATTTTAAATTAAAATTTAAATGAAGAAAGTCGCAAATATCCATTTAAAGAGCATATAAACTTCAAATGACCATAACTTGGCCATTTGAACTCGGAATTGGACCGTTCAAGTCTCTAATTTTTCCTTAAGAAGCCAAGAACCCATTTTTGTGCTTTATTTCGGTTTGTTATATGGAGTTTAGTAGAGTAAAAGCCTTTTCTTTTCCGTTGGTCGTGTAGACGCTGCAGCTTCGGAAGATCTGCTCTTCGTGGAAGTTGAAGCCGGCGTTTGGGAAAGCGAGCAAGGCAAGTCACATCATCTTTGAACATATTGAATCCCAGTTTGTAAAATTATGTTGATTTAACTTATTGCATTATCGCTTTATTTAAATTCCCGCGTTATCACTGTTTTATTTAGCCATGGCTATTTACCTTTGTTATGACCTTATTATTATTGTTATTGTTATTATTACCTTGTTCACCCTAGAACCAACAAAACCCCAACTAGTGGACACTCTACTCATGGTACCACTAGTATGATTTTAGGTAGATGCTTCCCTTTAATTAGGTAACATTAGGTGGTTTTACAACTCTAGACTTTGGGAATATTCATATCACCTGGACACTTTGGAATGGTTTGGTTATTGTGGAATTGGCTTCACACCGCTCCTTCTATTCAAAATCCCCAAAATGGTTTAGGCTGGGCTCGGGGTGCATGGTTTTGATAGTAGCACCTCGGCCATATAAGGACCGGTCTTCGGGCCTCTGTTGCAAAGCACTACCGTACTTCCACATGTCTAGTGGGTAAGGCTTAGTTTGTGGCTCAGTCTGGTTATAAACAAAAGTACACGGATTAGAGATGGACATCTCTAGGACAAATGAAGGCTACACGGGCTACGGTTCGGTAGTCGAGATGTCATGGCACAGGGCCGGTGTCCTGCTGCTAGGGGCTCAGTCCTGCCTACCTGTCCCGGGAGTTCCGGCCGTAGGTGGGATTGGGTCGGTACTCTTGTCTATGGCTAGGATGGGTTGGAAACTATGTCAAGTCTTCCGTCTGTATACCGTGGTGGTATGTGGCACGTGGTTACACGTGAGGAAGATGTGTCTTGTGGGTAAAGATGTACACCTCTGATCAGAGTATAATCTATTCGAATAGCCGCGCCCTCGGTTATGGGCAAGCCGAGCAATGTACCCAAGTTAGTGTTTTAATTCTTAAAACCTGCTTAACAACTAAAATGTGGAATGGTTGGCCTGGGTTGGCTTGGGACGAGCTGGGACCCAGGGTCGGGTTGCCAGTTCGGTCTGAATCATCGTAGGCCTTGGGTTAAGGCAGGTTCGTGTGGGTTCACGGCCTTGATAAATAATATTGTATAGTTCTAGAATCGTGTTTACAAAATAGCTTTGGGCAACTAAATATCTTTAAATGCTGTTTACTGCAACCCTAACCCTTTATATTATAACTCCTTTGTACTCCCTTGCATTTATTCTGCACTTGTGGGTGTGTCTTGTTGAGTACGGTGGTTGTACTCAGTCTTGCTCAATTTTTCCCAAACCCAGAAGAGGAGTTCCTGGAGGATGAAGGCTTTGGTGTCTAGCTCGTGCCTGCCGTCAAGTGCCTGTGGTCGTCGCCCTAGTCTTCCGCTGTTTCTCGTTTGTCTTTGCGTGTGCTGGGCCTTCGCTGCCCATGTAATAAATTAACTATTTACGCTTCCGCTTGTTAAACTCTGAATTGTATCAACTTTTGGTGTACCTTGCCTCCTGGGACAAGGATTAATGCACGCACATAAGGAACGCCCGTTGGGTTATTTCCGGTCGTGACAAGTTGGTATCAGAGCCCCCTTGACCCTAGGACGAGCCGTAGATCCCAAGCCTTAGCAATATTTTCAAAAATAAAAATCCTTTGTTATTTGTGAAAACTGTCTAGTCTCTCTCTGTCTTGCTGCTTCATTTATCGCCAAAATCTGACCTTTAAAATGTGGTTTTTTCTTTCTGTTTTTGTTTGTAGATGGCCGGTAGCGTCAGCCGTCGTGGTTTGGACATGACTGGCTTCGTCTTGGAGCTGCGGGGCATGTGCGTGGTCCTGGGGTATCCACATGGAGTGGACTACCAGGCCAGGCCGCTTCCGGAGCAGGAGGGTGACGATGCAGAGCCCCACGCTGGTTGGGAGGTCACTGCAGTGATCCTCTCTGGCTCTCCCGAGCGGACTTCGCTGGCAGTCACCGCGGGTGGAGATTCTTTCCCCGCCGCTTGCCAGAGCGCCGCTCTCCTCGCCATCGGCACTCTTCACCAGCGATACCCGGACGAGTTGCAGCACTCGCCCTACCGCTACCACCCTCGCCGCGGAGGAGCCCACGACTACGCCACCTTCCGGGATGCTAGCTCGGAGGATGACGCTACCCTCGTGCACCTGGCGTGCATGGTGGAGGCGTACGACGCGGCTCGTATCGACTTCCATCAGATGGTGCGCCGTGGGATGGTCGAGAACAACATGAAGATCCTGGAGCTGTGTCAAGAGAATCTGCAGCTCAAGAAGGACCTAGACGCAGTGGAGGCGCAGCTGCATCAGCTCAAGATCGCCCAGGGAGAGGTCTGCCGCCCCAAGCGTCGCCGTGTCTGCCGCAGCCAGAAGATCACCGCCCGCAAGAGCACCTCCAGGCCCGAGCTTGTTCGTCAGTCCCTGGCGTGGACTTGCTTCGTCGAGACCCCTCGTGCCGAGCCCGCGCCCGTGGTTCCCCAGGAGGGGGAAGCCTCCAGCGTTGGTAGCACGGAGGATGCGCTGTTGCTCACCTTCCGTCCTGGCCCGTCGCAGCGGTAGACGAGCAGTTAGTAGGCTTGCGCGTGTGTTCTTTCTCGTTTGTCTTCTTGTTGGGTTGTGTGGGGCATGGTTATGCCGGTGTGTGGTATAACTGTGTCGGAGCCTGTCTTTATTTTATTTGCCTAAGCAACTTGAACTTTAATGAACCAATTTAATAGCAGTAATAAATTCAAGAATTATGGTAGTCGTGGGTGGTTAGCTTTAATTGTCAGCTCTCTCTGTTTGCTGGTTCTGTGTGGGGTTTTCAGATGGTGATGACCAGGAGAAGTGCTAACACCGGTGATGGCAACCAACCTGAAGGCAGCAACCACCACCACCAGGGCAGCCCACCTCCACCTCCTCCTCCGCCTCCACCACCACCACCAGATACCAACGCCATTCTCACCCAAATCCTCACCCAGCAGGCCAACATGATGACTGCTTTCCTCCACCACATCCAAAATCCGCCACAACATAATGCTCCACCACCACCCCCACAACACTCTAAACTCGCCGAGTTCCTCCGCATCCGCCCACCTACCTTCTCTAGCTCCAACAACCCCGTGGATGCGTTGGATTGGTTGCATGCCGTGGGGAAAAAGCTGGACACTGTGCAGTGCAGCGATGAGGAGAAAGTCATCTTCGCCGCCCACCAGCTGCAGGGGCCCGCATCTCTATGGTGGGACCATTTCCAGGCTACGCAGCCAGAGGGGCAACCTATTACTTGGACCCGTTTCACCGCCGCTTTCCGGAGAACCCATGTGCCCGCCGGAGTCGTGGCCCTTAAGAAAAGAGAATTCCGAGAGTTGAAGCAAGGCAACCGCTCCGTGATGGAGTATTTGCATGAGTTCAACAACCTGGCCCGTTACGCCCCGGAGGATGTGCGGGAAGATGAGGAGAAGCAAGAGAAGTTCTTGGCAGGAATGGACCCTGAGCTGTCCGTCCGTCTAGTCTCCGGGGACTATCCGGATTTCCAACGTCTGGTGGACAAGAGCATCCGCTTGGAAGCCAAGCACAAGGAACTGGAGTCGCACAAGCGCCGCTTGGCAAATTTCCGCAACCAACAGGGTGCTAACCAAAGGGTCCGCTACACCAATCCCTATCCAGGGGGATCCTCCTCGCAGCAGCAACAACAACAGCAGCAACCTCGCTCCGCGCCTCGACCTCAATTCGTGGTGCGCGTCCCACAGCCGCAGCAACAGCAGAGTCAGCAAGGGACTCGTGCGCCTCGTCCTCCTACGCCAACTGTGCAGCCTGGCCAAGGCCGCAGGGACGCTTCAGGTCCGCAGCGTCTGTGCTTCAACTGCTTCGAGCCCGGGCACTTTGCGGATAAATGCCCAAAGCCGAGGCGTCAGCAAGGCCAAGCGCCTCCCCGCTCCAACAACGGTGGGAAGGATGTCATTCGGGGTCGGGTGAACCATGTGACGGCCGAGGACGTGCTGACAACTCCAGACGTCATCGTTGGTACGTTCCTCATTCATTCCATCCCTGCTACCATTTTGTTCGACTCTGGAGCTTCCCACTCGTTTATATCTGTGCCATTCGTGGGGAGAAATCAGTTGGGGATAGAAAGGCTTAGGAACCCTCTGCTCATCACCACCCCTGGAGGGGTTATGACAGCAAAGTATTATAGTCCTGCCGTCCCTATAGAAATTCAGGGGATTCCTTTTCCCTCGGATTTGATTCTGCTAGACACCAAGAACTTGGATGTGATCCTTGGGATGAATTGGTTGGCTCAATTCCAAGGAGTAGTGGATTGCGCGAGACGCACTGTCACCCTGTACCGAGGGCCGGAACAACCGATTGTTTTCTTTGCACCCCCAACCTCTGTCAGAAGTTCAGAACTTCATCAGATAGGACTGTCAGAAATCCCCATCGTCAGAGAGTTCGGAGACGTGTTTCCGGAAGAACTACCCGGTATGCCGCCCAAGCGAGAGATTGAGTTCCGGATAGATCTTGCTCCAGGAACCACTCCTCTGTACAAGCGACCCTACCGTATGGTAGCAAATGAACTGGCCGAAGTCAAGAAACAGTTGGAAGAGTTGAAAGAAAAGGGGTATATACGTCCGAGTACTTCCCCCTGGGGTGCTCCTGTGATTTTTGTGGAGAAGAAAAACAAGACGAAGAGGATGTGCGTTGACTACAGAGCTCTCAATGAAGTCACCATCAAAAACAAGTACCCTCTTCCCCGGATCGATGATCTGTTCGATCAGCTTAAAGGTGCCACTGTATTCTCCAAGATCGATCTTCGTTCCGGATATCACCAATTACGTATTCGTGAAGAAGATATTCCGAAGACCGCATTCACCACGCGATACGGACTGTATGAATTCACGGTGATGTCGTTCGGTTTAACCAATGCACCTGCCTTCTTCATGAACTTAATGAACAAAGTGTTCATGGAATACTTGGATAAGTTTGTTGTGGTTTTCATTGATGACATTCTGATATACTCACAATCCGAGGAAGACCATCAGCACCATCTCCGTCTGGTGTTGGGAAAGTTACGGGAACATCAATTGTATGCCAAACTTAGCAAGTGTGAGTTCTGGTTGTCCGAAGTCAAATTCTTAGGGCACGTGATATCTGCTAAAGGAGTTGCGGTGGACCCCGAAACAGTGACCGCCGTCACTGATTGGAAGCAACCCAAGACAGTCACTCAAGTCCGCAGTTTCTTAGGTTTGGCAGGATACTACCGAAGGTTTATCGAGAACTTCTCCAAAATCGCTCGACCCATGACACAGTTGTTGAAGAAAGAAGAGAAATTTGTGTGGAGCCCGCAATGCGAGAAGGCGTTCAAAACCCTCAAAGAAAAGCTGGTTTCCTCACCAGTGTTAATCTTGCCGGATACTCGCAAGGATTTCATGGTGTATTGTGACGCTTCGCGCCAAGGATTGGGGTGCGTGCTCATGCAGGATGGTCATGTGGTGGCCTATGCCTCACGCCAGCTACGGCCTCATGAAGGCAACTACCCTACCCATGATTTGGAGTTAGCTGCGGTGGTTCATGCTCTAAAAATCTGGCGGCACTATCTCATTGGGAATCGCTGTGAAATATATACTGATCATAAGAGCTTGAAATACATCTTCACCCAATCGGATCTGAATCTTCGGCAAAGGAGATGGTTAGAACTCATCAAGGATTATGATGTGGGAATTTGTCACGTCCTGATAAATTCATCCCGAAATAAAAATCATTTTCTAAAAGGAATAATAGAATTAATTAAAATTCGGAAAGAAATTGGCAAACACTAAAATACGTACAAGAAAAATTCGAATGTGGCCCGGAGAATTTTTGTTAAATTCTCCTTGGTCAAAAAGGAGATCTCAAATTTTACTTGAATTTTCAGAGCACCGGAAATAATTATTAAGCAACAAAACAATTATCAAAGTTTATTAAAAAGAAAAACCTAAAAATAAATCCTCTTCCTCCTTTGGGCCAAGCCCAGCCCAAAGTCTCCCTCTCCTCCCTCTCTTTCTCTCCCTCTCCTTCTCTCCCTCCTCCTCTTGGGCCTCCTCCCCTCCCGGCCCACTCCCTCCTCCCTCTCTCTCCCGGGCTCCCTCGCCCTCCTCTCCTCCTGGGCCGCCTCTCGGCCCAAGCCGTTCCACCCCCTCCCACCTGGGCCGCCTCCGGGCCCAACCCGAGCGGCGCCCCCCCTGCCTGAGCCAGCCGCGTGCGCACGCGCGCTGACGCCGCGCGCCCGCGTGGGGCCCACGCGCCAGGCCGGCCGTCGTCTTCTTCCTCCTCCCGCTCAGCCTCCTCTCCCTCTCCGGGAAAACCTAGAGCCGTTCCTCCTCCAAATCCACGCAAATCAAACCATGGATTCCAAAATTAATTGGGGGGTTTTAAATCCCATTGATTCCTCTTCAATTCCCCCCAATTTCCCCCTTGGATCGTGCCCCCAATCGCCGGGAACGCCCGTATTTTCTCCGGCCGCTTTCCATGGCCGCCGGCCGCCATTCCCGTCGCCGTTCCGCCCTCTCCCGTGCTCGGCTCGCTTCCCTCCGCTATAAAATGCAACCCCCTCGCTCCGTTCTATCGTTTTAGCCCCCTCCCGCGATCTCCCGTGGTCCCTAGCCCTCTCCCCGCCGTCCTCCTCTCTCTCCCGTGCCGCCGGCCGCCTCCAGCCGCCTCTCCCTCCTCGCCGGAGCGCCGTCCGGTCGCGCCGTCGCCTCCTCCAGCATCGCAGTGGCCTCCCCTTCCCCGGCTTGCCCTCCGTTTCCCGCGGAGACCCCCGGAGCTGCGTTCCCGCCGTCGCCCTTCCCTTTCCTCCGCGCCGGCCGCCTCCAGCCGCCTCTGTCTCCCTGCCTGAGCACCGGTCGACGTCGCCACCACCTCCATCGGCTCCGCGACGCCGCTCTCATCCCCGGCATCACCTCCTCCTCGCCCGAATTTCGCCGGAACACCGTCGCCCGCGCCGGCCTCACCTTCCTCCTCGTCGACGTCTCCTCCGGCAACCCCTTTCGCCATGCCCGTGCGTCAGCCGGCGCTGCCGTCCCCTCTCTCGGCACGGTGACGTAGCCCTCCACCTCGTCCACCCCTCGGTTTCGCCCGGAAGCCGCCGCACATCGCCGCGAACCTCTCCATCCGCCTCGCCGGAGTTGTTCGGCCGCCCGTCCCTCCTCACCGGTGCACCGGTTGGCCGCACCTCCACCACCTTCCGCATCGCAGCCGCGACGCCGCCCTCGGCCTCGCCTCCCCTTCGACCGAACCCCGCCAGTGTTCGTCGTCATCGTCATCGTTCCTCCTCGCCCGGTTCGTCGTCTCGCGGCGCCGCCTCCGTCGTGGGCATCGTTGCGGCGTGTTCCACGCCGTCCTCGTCTCCGTGCAGCCGCTGCCGGCTGCCCTCGTCGCCTCCTCGCCGGCTCCGGTCGTCGTCGTCGTCGTCCTCTCGTCGTTCCCGGTTTCGCTCGTTGTGGCGTTCGTCCCTCCGTCAAGCCGTTCTTGTCCGTCGTCCGCGTCCGTCAAGTGTGCCGCTGCAGCCCCATCGTCGTCTTCGTCCTCGCCTCCGCGTCGTCAAGCCTCGTGCCGGCCGCGTCTCACCTTCGTCCAAGGATCGCCGCCGAAGTCGTTCCCTCGCCGTCTGTCTCCGCCGCGCCCGTTCGTCGTTGTCGTTCCCACGCCTCGTCGCGTGGTGGTAAGGTCTCCCCTCTTGCTGCCCCGTCCTCGTCCTTTCGTTGTCGCCCGTGCTCGTTGTGCGGTTGTCGACCCCGGTACCCGTGTACCGGTGTCGGTAGTCGTTCGCTTGTGCGTGTGGTGACCGTGTTAGTGTGCCCGCTCGGTAGCCGCGTGGTTTCCACGTGTGCAGCCCGTGTGGTGTCTAGTGGAGTCCGTTTGTTGGCCCCTCGCCTCGGTTGACACACAGGGTCCGCTTCCGTCAACCCGTGGACCGTCTCTGTGTACTCGGTCTACCGTGGTCCTTTAGGTTGACATGTGGGGTCCGCATGTCAACAGCGCAGCCTTCCTGTCTTTTCCAGGCTAGCGCTTCCACATGTTTTATAGTTGCAAAGCTTAATTACAATAATCCGCAAATCTCCATGTAACAGCATTAAACTTCGGATGATCATATCTTGGTCATACGAACTCTGAATCGACCCGTTCAAGTCTCTTAATGTTTGTTATAACCTAAAGAACCCTGTGCTTTCTTTTTATGTATTGTTATTGCTTCTTTATAGGCTTGTAGCTTTGCTTGTGTGCTTCGCGTAGCTTTCGTCGTTCCGGAGGTTCCCGAAGCGTGGTTCGTGGTCGTCGCCGAAGGTTCGGAAGGCCGTTCTCTCTGAGCAAGGCAAGTCACATCATCCTTGAGCATATTGAATCCCAGTTTATAAAATTATTTTGATTTAAATTAATGCATTATCGCTTTATTTAAATTCCTGCGTTATCACTGTTTTATTTAGCCATGCCTATTTACCTTTGTTATGACCTTATTATTATTGCTATTGTTATTATTACCTTGTTTACCCTAGAATAAACAAAACCCCAACTAGTGGACACTCTATTCATGGTTCCACTAGTATGAATTTAGGTAGATGCTTCGCTGTTTAATTAGGCAACATTAGGTGGTTTTATAACTTTAGACTTGGGGAATTCTCATATCACTTGGATACTATGGAATGGTTGGCTTATGGTGGAATTGGACATACCCCTCTCTTCCTCTTTCAAAGCCCCTAAAACCTGTTTTTCGGTGGGGTTTGGGTGCATGCTAGTTGTGGGAAGTAGCACCCCGGCCACTATAAGGATTAAGCTCGGGCCTTTGTTGCAAAGCACTACCGTACTTCCACATGTCTAGTGGGTAAGGCTTAGTTTGTGGCTCAGTCTGGTTATAAACAGAAGTACACGGATGGAGATGGACGAAGTCGGGGGTCGATGGACATCTCTAGGACAAATGAAGGCTACACGAGCTGCGGCCCGGTAGTCGAGATGTCATGGCACAGGGCCGGTGTCCTGCTGCTGGGGGCTCAGTCCTGCCTACCTGTCCCGGGGGTTCCGGCCGTAGGTGGGGTTGGGTCGGTACTCTTGTTTATGGCTAGGATGGGTTGGGAACTATGTCACGTCTTCCGTCCGTATACCGTGGTGGTATGTGGCACGTGGTTACACGTGAGGAAGATGTGTCTTGTGGGTAAAGATGTACACCTCTGATCAGAGTATAATCTATTCGAATAGCCGCGCCCTCGGTTATGGGCAAGCCGAGCAATGTACCCAAGTTAGTGTTTTAATTCTTAAAATTTGCTCAACAACTAAAATGTGGAATGGTTGGCCTGGGTTGGCTTGGGACGAGCTGGGACCCAGGGTCGGGTTGCCAGTTCGGTCTGAATCATCGTAGGCCTTAGGTTAAGGCAGGTTCGTGTGGGTGCACGGCCTTGATTAATAATACTGTGTAGCTCTAGGATCGTCTTTTTAAAATTGGCTTTGGGCAACTAAGTGACTTTTAAATGCTGTTTACTGCAAAACCTAACCCTTATATTATTACCCCTTGTACCCCCTTGTATTAATCATGCATCTGCCGGTGTGGCTTGCTGAGTACTGTGGTTGTACTCATTCTTGCTCAATCTTTCCCCCCCTTCTGTAAGAGAAGCTTTGGAGATGAAGTCCTAGGTGGAGTCCTAGCTTATACGCAGTTGAGCGCCTGTGAAGATGGAGCCGTAGGCCCGCTAGTCCGCTGCTGTTTATTTTTGATTGTCAGGCCTTAAGTGCCTTTGTAATAATGTAAATATTATCGATATAATAAAGATGTGTCTTTTATATCATGTTTGTGTGGTGTACCCCGGCTTTTCCTGGGACGGGGACTAATACACTAGCGTTCGGGAAAAGGCAATTTTCTCGGTCGCGTCAAGCTGGTATCAGAGCCATCTCGACTGTAGGATAAGCCAAGTGGATAAAACCTATGGACATATTTTATAAATGAAACTATTTCCGAAAGTCCCTTTTTCCTCCTTTCCCCTGTGCTATTTGCAAAATATTTACTCTTTCTTCCTTCTTCAAATTTCAACTAGTACTGGATGGTTAGTTTTGCGAAGAAGAAGATGTCGCCAATTGTCTGCCGAAGCTCCGGAAGGCTGCAGGATCTGCTAGCGAAGTGGAGGAAGCAGTGAAGATCTTGGAGAACCCGTCGCAGAACCTAAGCCACCCTCTAGGGTAGAGTCGTTAGTTGTGTGTTTCCTTGCTTGTGTGTGTAGCGCGTGGTTTGCATCTGTGGGGTGTGATGTAACCATGCTAGGTTGTTTGCTTAATCAACTTGCAGAAGAAGTGAAACAAACAGCACATCAACGAGAAGAGTTAGTTCCTTTAAGGTCCTGTCTTTAGTTCTGGTCTATTCTTTCCTGGCTTGTTTCCACTCTCACCTCAATCCCTATAACAGATGTTTAACAGAGAAAAAGGAAAGAATGTCAGCGGGTATGCCTCAAGTAACTCAAGTTTTCAACTCAATCCACCACTGGCCTCAAGAGAGTTAACAAGGGCACACCCTTGGTCCATTCCGAGCATGCTGCTTGGTTCACAGTTACCATTAGTTGGAAGTCAAGACCAAAATCAGTGTGTGTTTGATCGAGCATTTGCCACCCAGGTCAATGAGCCTCCAATGCCAAAAGAGCATGTCCCCTTTTGTCATGATTGTAGAGAGCAAGGACACTATGCCCTGAATTGTCCATGGGTATATGCCAAAGAAGCCCCTTCCTTTGGTTTAACAGGGCAGACATCGCTAAACCAGCCTCCTCGCACCAAGTCAAGCTTGCAGCCTAGTGTGCAAAGTAGAGAGCCCAATGGAGAGAATCCATTGAATCCCGGGAAATGCTTTCCTCCTAGCCTTTCGTACCACGTGGGGTCACGTACTAAGCAAGCCAAAAGCAAGAAGAGTAAGAATCAGAAGAGAAAAGCGCCGATGCGAACTGAAGAAGAAGTACGTAAGATGGCTATTAGCAGCACCGAATGGCCTCCCGCAGGGATAACTATTCCTAGACGTCAAAGAGGAAATACCTTCCGAGGTGCACGACAGTTGACCCAGCACCTCCTAAGCCATGGTGGCAGAGTATCTGATAGTGAAGGGTCAGATCAAGTCTCCTCGGATGATGAAGATGAGTCTCCCCGACATCTCGGTGAGGAAGAGATGGAATCAAAGGCATGCACCCGTTGTGGAGAAATTGGACACATTGCTAGCAGGTGTCTCACACTCTGCCCTCATTGTGAAGAAGACCATCCACCAGGGGAGTGTCCCACCCGCAAGGTCACATGTTTTCTGTGCAAAGGTACAAACCATGTGCCCAAGGATTGCCAACTCAGTGTGTTGTTGATCAAGACTGCAGAAATCCAACGAACAACCCTACGATTGTCTCGTCAGCTAGTCAGCTCCAACAGCAACATCGACGATATCATCCACAGCACCAATGCTCCTCCTGCTGCGCCTGACTCTGCAACAAATCATAGCAATAATACCTTCAGCACCAACCATTCTCTGCACCGACAGCCTCAGCAAAGAATTGTTGTCGATGGAAGAAGTTGTGTCTCTCCCCGACCTACTCCAGGCCGAGCAAAGGGCAATCAATCTCAGGAGGGCGATACCAAGCAGAAGACCGTTCTCTGCTTCAAATAGCAATCAGAAGGAAGCTTCTCCTGTGAATGATAGCAATATGCAGTCCTAACACATCATCACAGAACCAATCAAGGATGCAGTCACTAGAACAATGCCAGCTATATCTCTCTAGAATCAAAATGAGCAGCCACGTTTGTGGTTTTCAGTTCGCTACTTATCATTGTGTAATCGGGAGTTTGCAGCAATCATGTAATAAATAAATACATTCATGATTATAAACAATGAGTTTGTTATGGTTATGGATGATTCATGTTGAGGATGCAATGTACCGATGTTAAGCACCTTCCCTTTTTGTTTAAGGCAAGGCCTTGTATTCATGTAATAAGGGAGACATGTGTAATAAAAACAAGTTCTATGAGGATTATTTCGGAAGATGTTGATATGGGATTATGTGTATAATTGTTTACTGTCAAAGGAGACCTAGGGTCTCATTTCAGAGGAACTATGTTCTAACCTCGAGTTAATAACCAACCTGATGATGGAAAAGAAAATCAAGCGATTAACCAAAGAGACATTTGTTTGGACTAAGAGTTTCAGATGTGTCTTGTTTGGATCAAAGGCAACAACCGCCAGTCTAGCTTTTGACGAACCACTTGAAGGTTTCTCTGAAAGGCAGCAGGCTCAAGTACCACATCGTCACCAGAAGCATCCACAACTCTCGGAGTGAAAAGTACTTAGTTGACAAAGGTCGAAAGGTGATCAAGGTCAAAGGTGTAAAGGAATACGTTGAATGCTAACTGAGGACAACATGAAGAGAATAGTGGGAAGTAAACTGAATGTAAAGAAAGTGAATCCGAGTTGCTTGTTCATGGGAGCTATTCCCAGTTATGAACCAAGTGATATGTTCGAAGATAGTTTACAGAGGTCAGATTAAAATCACATGTAACAACGAAGCTTCAGATTTGGCAGGATAATGATCAGACAATAACAAGTCCAGCAGTAAAGCCATTTGGGAAGACGTCAAAGCATGTCAAGTGGGATAAGTTGGTTCTTTTAGAAACATAATTCAAAGGAAAAGTTACCGACCCTTGCATCGAATAGCAGAAGTAGCTGGCACCCGGAGAGCAGGAAAGCTAATATGAGGCAGTTGGTGACAAGTTAGAAGTAAATGACAAGCATGGTACCCTGGTAATGACGAGCTGATCTCGACACATGACATGAAGTGGGTAACTTGTATGAGGTTGACTCCAAAGATTTGAACTATGCGAAGTTCTGGAACTGAAGCCCCATCCTCAAGTGCCGCAACCCAGTCGAAGTCAGCTAAAGGTTCAACCAGGGACAAGTCAGGTGAGGAGAAGATTCCATCTGCAACAAGGGATCGAGACAAGCAGCCTAGAGTGGAGAAGTTTTTCTAGGCAAGTTTGTTATAAAAGATGCGACGGAAGAAGTCAGACAAGAAGAGAAGACCGCCCAACCTATCTTCATGCTAGCCTCCTCGAATCTCGGGGACGAGATTCTTGTAAGGGGGGTGGATTTGTCACGTCCTGATAAATTCATCCCGAAATAAAAATCATTTTCGAAAAGGAATAATAGAATTAATTAAAATTCAGAAAGAAATTGGCAAACACTAAAATACGTACAAGAAAAATTCGAATGTGGCCCGGAGAATTTTTGTTAAATTCTCCTTGGTCAAAAAGGAGCCCTCAAATTTTACTTGAATTTTCAGAGCACCGAAAATAATTATTAAGCAACAAAAACAATAATCAAAGTTTATTAAAAAGAAAAACCTAAAAATAAATCCTCTTCCTCCTTTGGGCCAAGCCCAGCCCAAAGTCTCCCTCTCCTCCCTCTCTTTCTCTCCCTCTCCTTCTCTCCCTCCTCCTCTTGGGCCTCCTCCCCTCCCGGCCCACTCCCTCCTCCCTCTCTCTCCCGGGCTCCCTCGCCCTCCTCTCCTCCCGGGCCGCCTCTCGGCCCAAGCCGTTCCGCCCCCTCCCACCTGGGCCGCCTCCGGGCCCAACCCGAGCGGCGCCCCCCCTGCCTGAGCCAGCCGCGTGCGCATGCGCGCCGCACGCGCGCTGACGCCGCGCGCCCGCGTGAGGCCCACGCGCCAGGCCGGCCGTCGTCTTCTTCCTCCTCCCGCTCAGCCTCCTCTCCCTCTCCGGGAAAACCTAGAGCCGTTCCTCCTCCAAATCCGCGCAAATCAAACCATGGATTCCAAAATTAATTGGGGGGTTTTAAATCCCATTGATTCCTCTTCAATTCCCCCCAATTTCCCCCTTGGATCGTGCCCCCAATCGCCGGGAACGCCCGCGTTTTCTCCGGCCGCTTTCCATGGCCGCCGGCCGCCATTCCCGTCGCCGTTCCGCCCTCTCCCGTGCTCGGCTCGCTTCCCTCCGCTATAAAATGCAACCCCCTCGCTCCGTTCTATCGTTTTAGCCCCCTCCCGCGATCTCCCGTGGTCCCTAGCCCTCTCCCCGCCGTCCTCCTCTCTCCCGTGCCACCGGCCGCCTCCAGCCGCCTCTCCCTCCTCGCCGGAGCGCCGTCCGGTCGCGCCGTCGCCTCCTCCAGCATCGCAGTGGCCTCCCCTTCCCCGGCTTGCCCTCCGTTTCCCGCGGAGACCCCCGGAGCTGCGTTCCCGCCGTCGCCCTTCCCTTTCCTCCGCGCCGGCCGCCTCCAGCCGCCTCTGTCTCCCTGCCTGAGCACCGGTCGACGTCGCCACCACCTCCCTCGGCTCCGCGATGCCGCTCTCATCCCCGGCATCACCTCCTCCTCGCCCGAATTTCGCCGGAACACCGTCGCCCGCGCCGGCCTCACCTTCCTCCTCGTCAACGTCTCCTCCGGCAACCCCTTTCGCCATGCCCGTGCGTCAGCCGGCGCTGCCGTCCCCTCCCTCGGCACGGTGACGTAGCCCTCCACCTCGTCCACCCCTCGGTTTCGCCCGGAAGCCGCCGCACATCGCCGCGAACCTCTCCATCCGCCTCGCCGGAGTTGTTCGGCCGCCCGTCCCTCCTCACCCGTGCACCGGTCGGCCGCACGTCCACCACCTTCGGCATCGCAGCCACGACGCCGCCCTCGGCCTCGCCTCCCCTTCGACCGAACCCCGCCGGTGTTCGTCGTCATCGTCATCGTTCCTCCTCGCCCGGTTCATCGTCTCGCGGCGCCGCCTCCGTCGTGGGCATCGTTGCGGCGTGTTCCACGCCATCCTTGTCTCCGTGCAGCCGCTGCCGGCTGCCCTCGTCGCCTCCTCGCCGGCTCCGGTCGTCGTCGTCGTCGTCCTCTCGTCGTTCCCGGTTTTGCTCGTTCTGGCGTTCGTCCCTCCGTCAAGCCGTTCTTGTCCGTCGTCCGCGTCCGTCAAGTGTGCCGCTGCAGCCCCATCGTCGTCTTCGTCCTCGCCTCCGCGTCGTCAAGCCTCGTGCCGGCCGCGTCTCACCTTCGTCCAAGGATCGCCGCCGAAGTCGTTCCCTCGCCGTCTGTCTCCGCCGCGCCCGTTCGTCGTTGTCGTTCCCACGCCTCGTCGCGTGGTGGTAAGGTCTCCCCTCTTGCTGCCCCGTCCTCGTCCTTTCGTTGTCGCCCGTGCTCGTTGTGCGGTTGTCGACCCCGGTACCCGTGTACCGGTGTTGGTAGTCGTTCGCTTGTGCGTGTGGTGACCGTGTTAGTGTGCCCGCTCGGTAGCCGCGTGGTTTCCACGTGTGCAGCCCGTGTGGTGTCTAGTGGAGTCCGTTTGTTGGCCCCTCGCCTCGGTTGACACACGGGGTCCGCTTCCGTCGACCCGTGGACCGTCTCTGTGTACTCGGTCTACCGTGGTCCTTTAGGTTGACATGTGGGGTCCACATGTCAACAGCGCAGCCTTCCTGTCTTTTCCAGGCTAGCGCTTCCACATGTTTTATAGTTGCAAAGCTTAATTACAATAATCCGCAAATCTCCATGTAACAGCATTAAACTTCGGATGATCATATCTTGGTCATACGAACTCTGAATCGACCCGTTCAAGTCTCTTAATGTTTGTTATAACCTAAAGAACCCTGTGCTTTCTTTTTATGTATTGTTATTGCTTCTTTATAGGCTTGTAGCTTTGCTTGTGTGCTTCGCGTAGCTTTCGTCGTTCCGGAGGTTCCCGAAGCGTGGTTCGTGGTCGTCGCCGAAGGTTCGGAAGGCCGTTCTCTCTGAGCAAGGCAAGTCACATCATCCTTGAGCATATTGAATCCCAGTTTATAAAACTATTTTGATTTAAATTAATGCATTATCGCTTTATTTAAATTCCTGCGTTATCACTGTTTTATTTAGCCATGCCTATTTACCTTTGTTATGACCTTATTATTATTGCTATTGTTATTATTACCTTGTTTACCCTAGAATAAACAAAACCCCAACTAGTGGACACTCTATTCATGGTTCCACTAGTATGAATTTAGGTAGATGCTTCGCTGTTTAATTAGGCAATATAGGTGGTTTTATAACTTTAGACTTGGGGAATTCTCATATCACTTGGATACTATGGAATGGTTGGCTTATGGTGGAATTGGACATACCCCTCTCTTCCTCTTTCAAAGCCCCTAAAACCTGTTTTTCGGTGGGGTTTGGGTGCATGCTAGTTGTGGGAAGTAGCACCCCGGCCACTATAAGGATTAAGCTCGGGCCTCTGTTGCAAAGCACTACCGTACTTCCACATGTCTAGTGGGTAAGGCTTAGTTTGTGGCTCAGTCTGGTTATAAACAAAAGTACACGGATGGAGATGGACGAAGTCGGGAGTCGATGGACATCTCTAGGACAAATGAAGGCTACACGAGCTGCGGCCCGGTAGTCGAGATGTCATGGCACAGGGCCGGTGTCCTGCTGCTGGGGGCTCAGTCCTGCCTACCTGTCCCAGGGGTTCCGGCCGTAGGTGGGGTTGGGTCGGTACTCTTGTTTATGGCTAGGATGGGTTGGGAACTATGTCACGTCTTCCGTCCGTATACCGTGGTGGTATGTGGCACGTGGTTACACGTGAGGAAGGTGTGTCTTGTGGGTAAAGATGTACACCTCTGATCAGAGTATAATCTATTCGAATAGCCGCGCCCTCGGTTATGGGCAAGCCGAGCAATGTACCCAAGTTAGTGTTTTAATTCTTAAAATTTGCTCAACAACTAAAATGTGGAATGGTTGGCCTGGGTTGGCTTGGGACGAGCTGGGACCCAGGGTCGGGTTGCCAGTTCGGTCTGAATCATCGTAGGCCTTGGGTTAAGGCAGGTTCGTGTGGGTGCACGGCCTTGATTAATAATACTGTGTAGCTCTAGGATCGTCTTTTTAAAATTGGCTTTGGGCAACTAAGTGACTTTTAAATGCTGTTTACTGCAAAACCTAACCCTTATATTATTACCCCTTGTACCCCCTTGCATTAATCATGCATCTGCCGGTGTGGCTTGCTGAGTACTGTGGTTGTACTCATTCTTGCTCAATCTTTCCCCCCTTCAGTAAGAGAAGCTTTGGAGATGAAGTCCTAGGTGGAGTCCTGGCTTATACCCCAGTTGAGCGCCTGTGAAGATGGAGCTGTAGGCCCGCTAGTCCGCTGCTGTTTATTTTTGATTGTCAGGCCTTAAGTGCCTTTGTAATAATGTAAATATTATCGATATAATAAAGATGTGTCTTTTATATCATGTTTGTGTGGTGTACCCCGGCTTTTCCTGGGACGGGGACTAATACACTAGCGTTCGGGAAAAGGCAATTTTCTCGGTCGCGTCAGAATTCACTATCATCCTGGTAAGGCCAACGTGGTCGCCGACGCTCTAAGTCGAAAAAGCCATTGCAACACTCTTAACGTCCGTGGCATTCCACTCGAACTTAGTCAACAGATGGAAGCCCTGAACCTAAGCATAGTTGGTCGCGGATTCTTGGCTGCGTTGGAAGCCAAGCCTACCTTGCTCGATCAAATCCGCGAGGCTCAGAAGAACGATCCGGACATGCATGGACTCCTCAAGAATATGAAACAGGGTAAAGCCGCTGGTTTCACAGAGGATGAACACGGAACCCTATGGAACGGAAATCGAGTATGCGTTCCAGATAACAGAGAACTTAAACAGCTGATACTTCAGGAAGCTCACGAAAGTCCTTATTCCATCCACCCTGGCAGTACGAAGATGTACTTAGACTTGAAGGAGAAATACTGGTGAGTTAGTATGAAGCGGGAAATTGCAGAGTTCGTGGCCCTTTGTGATGTGTGCCAGCGTGTCAAGGCAGAGCACCAACGACCGGCCGGACTTCTCCAACCTCTCCAAGTACCTGAATGGAAATGGGATGAAATTGGGATGGATTTCATCACCGGACTCCCAAAGACCCAAGGTGGGTATGATTCCATATGGGTAGTGGTGGATCGATTAACCAAGGTAGCTCGATTCATTCCTGTGAAGACCACCTATGGAGGGAACAAACTAGCCGAGCTCTACTTCACTTGGATCGTGAGTCTCCATGGCGTTCCCAAGAAAATCGTATCCGATAGGGGAAGCCAATTCACCTCTCACTTTTGGAAGAAGCTTCCAGAAGAGCTGGGTACCCGATTAAACTTCAGCACCGCATACCACCCGCAGACAGATGGGCAGACCGAGCGTCTAAATCAGATCCTAGAAGATATGCTTCGCGCATGTGTCCTGGATTTCGGGAAGACCTGGGATAAGAGTCTCCCCTATGCCGAGTTCTCCTACAATAACAGCTACCAAGCCAGCATACAAATGGCACCTTATGAAGCGTTGTATGGGCGGAAATGCCGGACACCGCTTTTGTGGGATCAAGTTGGGGAAAGCCAAGTGTTCGGGACTGATATCCTGAGAGAAGCTGAAGCTAAAGTCAGAACCATTCGGGATAATCTAAAGGTGGCCCAGTCCCGGCAGAAAAGTTATGCAGATAACCGTCGCCGTAACCTGGAATTCGCAGTGGATGATTTTGTGTATCTTCGGGTCACGCCATTGCGGGGTGTACACAGGTTTCAGACAAAAGGGAAGCTCGCACCTCGGTATGTGGGTCCTTTCCGTATCATTGCCCGACGCGGAGAAGTCGCTTACCAATTGGAGCTGCCCGCCTCCTTGGGCAACGTGCATGATGTGTTCCATGTGTCGCAACTCAAGAAATGCCTCCGAGTGCCATCCGAGCAGGCCGACTCAGAGCAAATTGAAGTTCGCGAAGACTTGACCTACGTGGAGAGGCCAGTGAAAATCCTGGACACCATGGAGCGCAGGACCAGGAACCGGGTAATCCGGTTTTGCAAGGTCCAGTGGAGCAACCACGCCGAAGAAGAAGCCACCTGGGAGCGTGAAGACAAGCTGAAGGCAGCCCATCCCGATCTCTTCGCCAGTTCTTCCGAATCTCGGGGTCGAGATTCCGTTTAAGGGGGGTAGGTTTGTCGCGTCCCAAAACGACTCTAAAATACATCCTCAAAATTGTGCATAGAATAAGTAAAATCCATGTGAAAGCCTCCAACAATTAAAATGTGCAAAGTTAAAAGTCGAATAAGGCTTGGAGGATTTTTGTATATTTCCTAAAAGCCTAAAATGCGTAAATAAATTTTAGTGGAATTTTCAGAGCACAAATAATAATTAAGAAGAAATAAACAAAGTTAAAAAGGTTTTATAAAAAGAAAAAAACCCTAAAAAGTCTTTTTCCCCCCCTTCCCCCTCTTGGGCCGGCTCGGCCCAGCTCCCTCCCTCTCTCTCCTCTCCCCCGCGGCCCAATCGGCCTTCCCCCGCGCGCGCGCCGCTGACGGGCGGGCCCGCCCGCCACCCTCGCTGACGGGTGGGGCCCACCCGTCATCCCCTACCTCGCGCCGCAACCGCCGCCTCGCCCGTGCCCTAGCGCCGCCGCCGCCGCGGATTCCGCCGCATCCCGCCGCCCCCGCGCGCAATAAAGAGGGGGAAATCACTCCCCGTGATTCCCTCTCCCTTTCCCCCCACTTTTCCCTCTCTCTCTCCCTCGGATTCGTTTGGAAACACTCCCGCAAACTTCGCCGGCGCATCAATGGCGGCCGGATCTTCCGCGGCCGATTCCCCCTCATCCGGCCGTTCTCTCCCCCTCCCAACACTATTTAAACGCTCCCCGTGCCTCCCTCCACCGTTTCCGCCACTCGCCGCTCTCTCTCCCCGTCGGAATCGAGCTCGCGCCGTCGTTCTCTCTCTCCGCCGTCGCCGCCGAGCTCCGGTCCGCCGCCGTCGTCGCCCCGGACCCTCTCCCGTTTCGGCGTCGCCTCCTTCGGCTCCGCCGCGACCTCGCCGACCTCGTCCACCCCCCCCGTTTCGCCCGCCGACCGCCGGAACGCCGCCGTCCCCGTCGACCCGAGCCGCGCCGCCGCCTCTCTCCGCTTCGGTCGCCGTTTCCGTTGTCGCCGTCGACCCGGGGTGAGCCGTGGACCGCCGTTTCGCTTCCCCCTTCCCTCCCTTCTCTCGGGCGCCGCTCCGCCGCGCCGGTGGTCGCCGGCGGCGACCATCGGGGCGCGGGCGCGCCGCCTCCCGTCGGCTGTGCCGGCGTGGCCGCCTTCGGGCGCGCCCCGCGGCTGCCATGTGGGGCCCGGCCGTCAGCCGCCCGCGCCCTCGGGTGCGGCTGACGCGTGGGACCCACGGCGCCGGCCGGCGTAAGCCGCGTGCACCCGGTCCACCGTGGACCGTGAGGCTGCCGCGTGGGCCCCACTCCCGTGGACCCGGTCCGCGCGCTCCTCTCTCCCGGCTGACGCAATAAATCCGATTTTAAATTAAAATTTAAATGAAGAAATTCGCAAATATCCATTTAAAGAGCATATAAACTTCAAATGACCATAACTTGGCCATTTGAACTCGGAATTGGACCGTTCAAGTCTCTAATTTTTCCTTAAGAAGCCAAGAACCCATTTTTGTGCTTTATTTCGGTTTGTTATATGGAGTTTAGTAGAGTAAAAGCCTTTTCTTTTCCGTTGGTCGTGTAGACGCTGCAGCTTCGGAAGATCCGCTCTTCGTGGAAGTTGAAGCCGGCGTTTGGGAAAGCGAGCAAGGCAAGTCACATCATCTTTGAACATATTGAATCCCAGTTTGTAAAATTATGTTGATTTAACTTATTGCATTATCGCTTTATTTAAATTCCCGCGTTATCACTGTTTTATTTAGCCATGCCTATTTACCTTTGTTATGACCTTATTATTATTGTTATTGTTATTATTACCTTGTTCACCCTAGAACCAACAAAACCCCAACTAGTGGACACTCTACTCATGGTACCACTAGTATGATTTTAGGTAGATGCTTCGCTTTAATTAGGTAACATTAGGTGGTTTTACAACTCTAGACTTTGGGAATATTCATATCACCTGGATACTTTGGAATGGTTTGGTTATTGTGGAATTGGCTTCACACCGCTCCTTCTATTCAAAATCCCCAAAATGGTTTTAGGCTGGGCTCGGGGTGCATGGTTTTGATAGTAGCACCTCGGCCATATAAGGACCGGTCTTCGGGCCTCTGTTGCAAAGCACTACCGTACTTCCACATGTCTAGTGGGTAAGGCTTAGTTTGTGGCTCAGTCTGGTTATAAACAAAAGTACATGGATTAGAGATGGACGAAGTCGGGGGTGGATGGACATCTCTAGGACAAATGAAGGCTACACGGGCTGCGGTTCGGTAGTCGAGATGTCATGGCACAGGGCGGTGTCCTGCTGCTAGGGGCTCAGTCCTGCCTACCTGTCCCGGGAGTTTCGGCCGTAGGTGGGATTGGGTCGGTACTCTTGTCTATGGCTAGGATGGGTTGGAAACTATGTCACGTCTTCCGTCTGTATACCGTGGTGGTATGTGGCACGTGGTTACACGTGAGGAAGATGTGTCTTGTGGGTAAAGATGTACACCTCTGATCAGAGTATAATCTATTCGAATAGCCGCGCCCTCGGTTATGGGCAAGCCGAGCAATGTACCCAAGTTAGTGTTTTAATTCTTAAAACCTGCTTAACAACTAAAATGTGGAATGGTTGGCCTGGGTTAGCTTGGGACGAGCTGGGACCCAGGGTCGGGTTGCCAGTTCGGTCTGAATCATCGTAGGCCTTGGGTTAAGGCAGGTTCGTGTGGGTTCACGGCCTTGATAAATAATATTGTATAGTTCTAGAATCGTGTTTACAAAATAGCTTTGGGCAACTAAATATCTTTAAATGCTGTTTACTGCAACCCTAACCCTTTATATTATAACTCCTTTGTACTCCCTTGCATTTATTCTGCACTTGTGGGTGTGTCTTGTTGAGTACGGTGGTTGTACTGAGTCTTGCTCAATTTTTCCCAAACCCAGAAGAGGAGTTCCTGGAGGATGAAGGCTTTGGTGTCTAGCTCGTGCCTGCCGTCAAGTGCCTGTGGTCGTCGCCCTAGTCTTCCGCTGTTTCTCGTTTGTCTTTGCGTGTGCTGGGCCTTCGCTGCCCATGTAATAAATTAACTATTTACGCTTCCGCTTGTTAAACTCTGAATTGTATCAATCGGCTCGGTCTTGATTCAGGAGCTTGAGGGGAAGGAAAGAGTTGTGTTTTATTTGAGCCGTCGGCTTTTGGAGGCAGAGACAAGGTATTCTCCTGTGGAAAAGTTGTGTTTGTGCTTATATTTCTCTTGCATAAGGTTAAGGCATTATCTATTGTCCAATGAATGCACTGTAATATGCAAAGCCGATGTGGTCAAGTACATGTTATCAGCTCCGATTCTGAAAGGAAGGATTGGAAAGTGGATATTTGCTTTGATGGAATTTGATCTTCGGTATGAGTCACCGAAGGCGGTTAAGGCACAAGCTATAGCCGATTTTATTGTTGATCATCGTGATGACTCAATCGGCTCTGTCGAAATTGTGCCTTGGACTTTGTTTTTTGATGGATCAGTGTGCACTCATTGGTGTGGTATCGGCTTGGTTATAATTTCTCCTCGGGAGGCAAGTTTTGAGTTTGCCTATACTATCAAGCCCTATGCAACTAATAATCAGGCTGAGTATGAAGCGGTTCTCAAGGGCTTGCAATTGCTCAAGGAGGTTGAAGCCAATGCTGCTGAAATTATGGGTGATTCCTTGCTGTTGAAATTATGGGTGATTCAATTAGTAGGAGAATATGAGTGCAAAAATGATATATTAATGGTTTACAGTGAGAAGTGTCGAGAGTTGATGGATGGATTTCGGCTGGTAACTTTGAAGCATGTATCTCGAGAACAAAATGTCGAAGCTAATGATTTGGCTCAAGGGGCATCGGAATATAAGCCGATGATGAAGGATGTCAAAGTAGAAGTTGCCACAATAATAGCCGATGATTGGAGATATGATGTTTTTCGATATTTGCAGAATCCGTCTCAATCGGCTTCGCGAAAGTTACGTTATAAAGCTTTAAAATATACCTTGTTGGATGATGAATTGTATTGTTGGACGATTGATGGGGTATTACTTAAATGTTTGAGTGCCGATCAAGCTAAGGTTGCGATAGGAGAGGTACATGAAGGAATTTGTGGAACTCATCAATCGGCTCATAAGATGAAGTGGTTGCTTTGGCCATTTAGAGGTTGATTCTGGGGATGCTATAAAATTTGTTCAAGAGCATATTATTTATCGATTTGGTATTCCTCAAACCATTACAACCGATCAAGGCTCGATCTTCGTGTCCGATGAGTTTGTTCAGTTTGACGATAGCATGGGTATCAAATTGTTGAATTCTTCACCATATTATGCACAAGCCAACGGGCAACCGAGGCGTCTAACAAGAGTTTAATCAAGTTAATTAAGAGAAAGATTTTCGATTATCCTCGGCAATGGCACACTTGATTGGCTGAAGCATTGTGGTCCTATAGGATGGCTTGTCATGGTTCGATCCAAGTTCCTCCTTATAAACTTGTTTATGAACATGAGGCTGTTTTACCATGGGAAGTTAGAATTGGCTCAAGGAGAACGGAGTTGCAAAATGAGTTGACAGCCGATGAGTATTATAATCTCATGGCCGATGAAAGGGAAGACTTGGTTCAATCGAGATTGAGAGCCCTTGCAAAAGTTAATAAGGATAAGGAACGTGTTGCTCGACATTACAACAAGAAAGTGGTGTCCAAGTCTTTTTTCGGAAGGTGAACTTGTGTGGAAATTGATTTTGCCGATAGAGACTGGAGATAACAAGTTTGGCAAGTGGTCACCAAATTGGGAGGGACTGTTTCAAATCCATAAGGTTGTATCTAAAGGGGCTTACATCCTACAAGGACTTGATGGGGAAGTTTATGGCCAAGCGCTAAATGGCAAGTACTTGAAGAAATAATACTCAAGTGTTTGGGTTAATGCATGATCGGCTGGTGTTGCCGATACATGATAGCCGATGTATTTACATCGCCTTGAGATGGCCGATATTGCTATATCGCCCTTAGTTGTTTTTATGTTGTAATCGGTTGTGATTTGCCGATGTACAATGGCCGATATTGTTATATCGCCCATAGTTCAATTTATAATTTTATCAATGCCTTCGTCCTTGTAAAATTAGGGGGGCACATATATAGAAAAGTTGCAAATTTGAATTTTTGAGTTTTTGAGGAAATTTTTTGAGCAAATTGAAAGTTATATTAATCGGCACAGCAGTACAGTGATACAAGGAGCATTAAAGTTTGCTAGCCGATTACAAAGATAAGTTATCCTATTACAAGACCAATCATCCAGACAAATAACACTGGATAGCCGATACAACCCGTTGTCTAATTTGAACTACTTCTTCGATGGCTTGGATGTCTTGGGCGTCGGTTCCAGGGATGATTTTGAGGGACTTGGTCATATCAGCCACATTCTTTATAGCCGATTTAAGTATGGATTTATGTTCTTCGACAGCATTTGGAAGATTGGCTAACTTTTGCTTCTCCAGATCCAACTCAGCATTGCATTCTTCAAGTTGAGCTATTAGATCAATCTTGCGGGCTTCAAGCCGATCTATGTTCGATTGAATCGGACCAGCAGAGAGTTGATCAAGCTTGGCTTTCTCCTCATGCACAAGCTGCCGATTGGCTTGGATAGTGGCTTCAATATCTTTTCGCTCCCGTCGATCAGCTATTCTTTGCTTAGCCTTCTCCAGCTTGAATTGATGTTGCTCGAGGTATACAGCTGGAGTAATGGTGTTCGCCAGATCATCCGGGATTAAGGCTTGGATTTCAGCAAACCGTGCCCGGATTGAGCCACAATCGGCCACCAGATTATCCAATGATGACTCTAGCGGAAGGGATATGTCTTCAAGTGTTTTCTTGATAGTTTCATCCAGAGGGTCTAGAGCCTTGCTAGTGGTTTCTTCCTTTGTCTCATCAAAGTAATCCTTTATATCAAAAGAGAACAAATCGGCTAAGGCCTGCAAAAGAGAAATCCGAAGACAATTAAATAATCAAACAAATTTAGCCGATCTAAGATCTTATTATAGAGAGAAACTTACTAGGATGGCACGAGCGGCTGGTTGTTCTTCTTCTTCATGATGATGACTTCCTGTAGCTGATGGGGTACAGTCACTTGACATCTGCTATACAGGTGGGGAAGGAGGAGCAGGAGGCTGCAAAAAGACAAATGTTAAGTAAATATCAGCTATGATCGGATAAATGGAAGGATTTATATAGGACAATCTTACCGGTTGTCGAAACATGATTTCGGCAATAATAAAAGGGGGTAGCGCACGAGATCTAAAAGTGGATGGATGCAGAGACAAAGGATTTAGACAGGTTCAGGCCCTCTCAATGAGAGGTAATACCCTACTCCTGTTTGGGGATTTGAATCCGCCGGGTGTAGTATAGATCTGACGATCAGGTTGTCTCATATGCCCCCTAGAGGGCCTCCTGCCCACCTTATATAGGATGGGGGGCAGGATTACAAGATAGAAACCTTAACCAATACGGTATCGGTTTCCTAAATCTACTTTACAATATTACCAAACCAGGACTTTAGGCTGTTCCGTAATATATAAGGAAACGTAATACCCGAGCCATGATCTGTTACATATTCCATAGATATAAGTTATCCCCTATGACTAGTCGGATAACCATGCCGTATGGGTATGGGGTACCCATAATATCCACAGTAGCCCCTGAGACCTTCGCAGTCGAAAAGATAATCTTCTCTCGAACCAGATTACTCCAAAGCCGAGTGCTTCAATCATCTTCGTCATGGTCTCCCGAGTACTTTTACCAAATCTGAAGACTGTGGAGGGCTGGAAAATAAAGTCAGGTGCACCGACTGGATGCACCTAATAGGTGTAGCCCTCGACTATGCGGTTAAGTGAACAAACCAAGCATATAGTCAAGGAATAAATAATCCAACCAACCGAGTGGCTTCGATAATTATAGTTAACCAAGCGACTTGATATTAATATATAGCATATGCGGTGTGAATCCCCGAATAATATGATCCAAGTGATATACCGACTGCTTGGCAAAATATGATGCGTACAACCTAAAGTTGACAACATCTTTGAAAGTTCACATAGCAAAACAACTATAAAGAAGCTTGAATGCTGTGAATAAAGAAATTTCCAAAGTATTGGGCATACGCCATGCGCACACTGCTTTAACAGATGTGCTTAAGTCCCTAAAAGACACATGGTTTCACCACTCCTGGAAATATATGGCATATATGGTATAACATCCGAGTAAGTAAACTCATAAAGGATCTACCAACCGCCTGAAAAATGACCATAATATATAATCAGCCTAAGCCATAATATTGGTCAATAAAAATGCACACTTACATGGCAAAAAGCAATGATATTGTATCCAATCAATTGCTTGATAAACCCAAACAGCACCTTGACTATATAAAAAAGTCAGCGGGGCAGCTATATAAAGCTTTACTGTTTGACACCTTTTAAGATGCATCGTACCAACTCCTAAAAAGTCGAGTAACTGCGGTATAAAAGGATTTTAAGGTATTGGGCACTTGATCACGCGCACTTTGGCCTAAGCGAAAAGTGCCTAAGTCCCTAAAAGAACGTGACAGGCCACACCTGAAAATATGGGCTGCAGACATATTAGGCCTAGGCCAAAAAATATGCCTTCGACACCCTTTAAAGGATGACGCATGTAACATGCTCCCGAGTAATAAATCTTCCGGGTAATATAGACCAAGTGTAGCTCATATGAATAGCTTCTGATCTGAATGATTATCCCTTATGGGATACTCCAAAATAAATATAATAATTGAATCCCGACTGGCGCAAGTATTCGGTTGATAGCCCTTACGGGGAATAATAATTGGTCCAGTCTTTGAGCATAGAAAATAGACTCATGACTATGAATCCATGTGGAATGTATCCGGAACAAGTCCAAATTGGAGATATAATCCTCACGCTTGAGTTGATGAGCCCCTGAGCATATAGCTTGTCCTTCTGTCATAGTCAAAATTGTCTATTGGCAATAGCTGACGCAGTCGGCATGGAGATGAAATGACCAACATGAAGACGAAATTGCTCATCAGAAGTAACGGAAGATGTCAGTGGTAGTAAAAACAGTGACACCAATCAAAGGTAATGAAGTTGCATAACCATGGAGGCGAAGAAACCAGTCGGCAACAGTCAGGTCAGCTAGCAGTGAAGATGTAGGCGCCCAACAACAACAAAAGAACAGTCGGTGGTGACAAAAGCAAACCGACGATGAAGACGTAGACGCGCATCAACGGTGATGGCGAAATCCACCAATCATGAAGATGAAGAAAATAATCGGCGGCGACAAACGCATCCGACGGTAATGATGATTAGCGGCAACAGAGATAGCCGACTATGATGACGAAGTTTCCCATCAACGGCAGCAGAGTAGGCTATGTTGAAGAGGCTTAACAAGATGTTGATGAAGATGACGATGTCGGTGATCCAGTCAATAGCGATGTAGCAGCCGATGATAACGATGAGATCCTCTATCGGCAGTTGCGTAGTAGGTCAACCGTCAAGGTGAAATAATAAGTCGGCGAAAACATAATCATCCATTAGCAACAGCGGAGATGTCAGGGTCGATGAAGCAGAGGTGCTGGAGATGATGTCAGTGACAATAATCCATCAAATTAATGTTATAGCTGTTGTAGATGCTTCACTTGGAGGAGAGTTGATGATGTTGTCCAACTCGTCCAAACCGAAATATTTGAAGTTGTTGGAGTAGAATGTCTGTTCCGAAGCAAAGATGAAGATAATGACTCCTGGAGTTGACTCATTGGCTTATATAAAATTTGTCAAATTTTGAGCCTTATATTTGTGTAGCCCCCGACTCTTTGGTTAGTTGGGAAACAACTGAACATAGAGTCGAGAATTATAGCTTCTTGTCGTCGAGTAGTCATTGCTTGATTGAAGATATGTGTTGAAGGTGTCCAAGTAGAAATCCTGAATATTGGAGAGTCACTTGTTGTAGTAAAATATCATGGCATTGCATGCCGAGATGTCGAGGTTCACAAAGACGTCATGGTTGGTGAAGTAGTAAAACTTGCGAAGTAGCAGCAATAGAGTTTGCCGGTGCCGAAGATAATAAAGATGAAGTCGCTCCACCATGATGACAAAGTTGTATTGCCGTAATGAAGTGAACACAAGTCGGCGGCAACAGAAGCAAACCGGTAGTGAAGACGCGTAGTTGTGAAGATAAAAGCACCAATCGGCGGCAGCATAATCAGTCGGCGACGGAAGATGATGATGTCCATCAGTAGTGGTAGCTGTATAATCCAGACGTAGAGGTAAGGGCACTAGTCAGCAGCAGACGAGACGACCGGCGATGAAGATGTAGATGCCCAACAACAGCGGCATAATAGGCCAATCAACACTGGCAGAATCATGCAGCCATGGAAGTGAAGAAACCAGTCGGCAGCCATGGCAAACGTAGGCAGCTTGTGTTGAAGATACTGATGCCTATTAGTAGTGACAGCGATGTAGTCAGCCGTGAAGAAGATAGCATCAGTTGGCGTTATAACAGGCCAGCCGTGCAGGCGGTGACACCAGTCAGCGGCGGATGCGGTGGCCGGTCGGTGAAGACGTAGACGCCCACCAACGGCAGCATAATAGGCCAGCCGTGCAGGCGGAAACACCAGTCGGAGGCGGCGAAGGCAAGCCGGTCGGTGAAGACGTAGACGCCCAACAACGGCGGCATAATAGGCCAGCCGTGCAGGCGGAAACACCAGTCGGCGGCGGACGAGGCGGCCGGTCGGTGAAGACGTAGACGCCCAACAACGGCGGCATAATAGGCCAGCCGTGCAGGCGGAAACACCAGTCGGCGGCGGACGAGGCGGCCGGTCGGTGAAGACGTAGACACCCATGAACGGTGGTGTGACCAACCAACCGTATAGGCGAGGACACCAGTCGGCGGCGACGGAGGCAGGCCGGCGGTGAAGTCGTAGACGCCCAACAGCGGTGGCATAATAGGCCAGCCGTGTAGGCGGAGGCACCACTCGGCGGCGACGGAGGCAAGCCGGCGGTGAAGTCGTAGACGCCCAACAGCGGCGGCATAATAGGCCAGCCGTGTAGGCGGAGGCACCAATCGGCGGCGACGGAGGCAAGCCGGCGGTGAAGTCGTAGACGCCCAACAGCGGCGGCATAATAGGCCAGCCGTGTAGGCAGAAACACCAGTCGGCGGCGACGGAGGCAGGCCGGCGGTGAAGTCGTAGACGCCCATGAACGGTGGTGTGACCAACCAACCGTATAGGCGAGGACACCAGTCGGCGGCGACGGAGGCAGGCCGGCGGTGAAGTCGTAGACGCCCATGAACGGTGGTGTGACCAACCAACCGTATAGGCGAGGACACCAGTCGGCGGCGACGGAGGCAGGCCGGCGGTGAAGTCGTAGACGCCCAACAGCGGTGGCATAATAGGCCAGCCGTGTAGGCGGAGGCACCACTCGGCGGCGACGGAGGCAAGCCGGCGGTGAAGTCGTAGACGCCCAACAACGGCGGCATAAAGGCCAGCCGTGCCGGCGGAAACACCAGTCGGCGGCGGCGAAGGTAAGCCGGTCGGTGAAGACGTAGACGCCCAACAACGGCGGCATAATAGGCCAGCCGTGCAGGCGGAAGCACCAGTCGGCGGCGGACGAGGCGGCCGGTCGGTGAAGACGTAGACGCCCAACAACGGCGGCATAATAGGCCAGCCGTGCAGGCGGAAGCACCAGTCGGCGGCGGACGAGGCGGCCGGTCGGTGAAGACATAGACGCCCAACAACGGCGGCATAAAGGCCAGCCGTGCAGGCGGAAACACCAGTCGGCGGCGGCGAAGGCAAGCTGGTCGGTGAAGACGTAGACGCCCAATAACGGCGGCATAAAGGCCAGCCGTGCAGGCGGAAACACCAGTCGGCAGCGGCGAAGGCAAGCCGGTCAGTGAAGACGTAGACGCCCAACAACGGCGGCATAATAGGCCAGCCGTGCAGGCGGAAGCACCAGTCTGCGGCGGACGAGGCGGCCGGTCGGTGAAGACGTAGACGCCCAACAACGGCGGCATAAAGGCCAGCCGTGCAGGCGGAAACACCAGTCGGCAGCGGCGAAGGCAAGCCGGTCGGTGAAGACGTAGACGTCCAACAACGGCGGCATAATAGGCCAGCTGTGCAGGCGGAAGCACCAGTCGGTGGCGGACGAGGTGGCCGGTCGGTGAAGACGTAGACGCCCAACAACGGCGGCATAAAGGCCAGCCGTGCAGGCGGAAACACCAGTCAGCAGCGGCGAAGGCAAGCCGGTCGGTGAAGACGTAGACGCCCAACAACGGCGGCATAAAGGCCAGCCGTGCAGGCGGAAACACCAGTCGGCAGCGGCGAAGGCAAGCCGGTCGGTGACGACGTAGACGCCCAACAACGGCGGCATAATAGGCCAGCCGTGCAGGCGGAAACACCAGTCGACAGCGGCGAAGGCAAGCCGGTCGGTGAAGACGTAGACGCCCAACAACGGCGGCATAAAGGCCAACCGTGCAGGCGGAAACACCAGTCAGCAGCGGCGAAGGCAAGCCGGTCGGTGAAGACGTAGACGCCCAACAACGGCGGCATAATAGGCCAGCCGTGCAGGCGGAAGCACCAGTCGGCGGCGGACGAGGCGGCCGGTCGGTGAAGACGTAGACGCCCAACAACGGCGGCATAAAGGCCAGCCGTGCAGGCGGAAACACCAGTCAGCAGCGGCGAAGGCAAGCCGGTCGGTGAAGACGTAGACGCCCAACAACGGCGGCATAAAGGCCAGCCGTGCAGGCGGAAACACCAGTCGGCAGCGGCGAAGGCAAGCCGGTCGGTGACGACGTAGACGCCCAACAACGGCGGCATAATAGGCCAGCCGTGCAGGCGGAAACACCAGTCGGCGGCGGTCGAGGCGAGCCGGTGGTGATGTTCTGACTGATCCATTCCTGGAGCGTAAGAGATAAGCTTAAAGCCATGAATCCCTTTTATGCATATCTGGATCTGGATCCTGCAGAACAAACATATAGGATGAGTAGTATCTGATATAAATATAATACTCGAGAAAAAATCAAGTATTTTAAAATATTTATAAATATGTATTTCTCCTCTTGTCAATTTTGATTTCCCCGAGCAGATGACTCTGTACGTTTAAACACTCTGTCCGACTAGTCATAGCCCCCAAGCATCGGGAGTCGGCCTAGGCATTTCCCAAACATGCATATGAGTGACATGAGTTCGTCATTAATGGAACAAAGTTTCACGGATCAGAATTTACTACTCAGGTACTTTTGCAATTATTAAGAGCAGAAAATAAATTTATCTCATCTCTATGCTTTTGATTTATTCCGAATAATACTTAGCACCTTGCGTTACTCGGTCCATCCAACGAGCCCCCGGGTGCTAGGAATCGGCCCAAAGGCAACCATCCATTGGCAAACCAAACGGAAAGCATAGGAAGATAGAACTCCATAACTCGATAGGTACTTTTGTACTCAGATTATGTCGCAAGCAATCAAGATAAATATTATAAAAAATATGATATAACATCTGTAGCCCCCGACTCACTACTCAATGGAAGACCAATTGGTGTAGTGAGGCAGAGGAAAAGGAAAAATATCATATAAAGAATAAAATAAATGATGACTTAGCTTTGTAATATTCCCCTTGGTGATGGCAGAAGTGGCCAATGTGGGAACAAAGTCGTCCATCAATAACAATGAAGACACCAGTCGGCGGCGACGAAGGCGGTCGACGGTGAAAGCGAAGACGCCCAACAGCGGCGGCATAATAGGCCAGCCGTGTAGGCGGAGGCACCAGTCGGCGGCGACGGAGGCAGGCCGGCGGTGAAGATGACGATGCCCATCAACGGTGGTGTGACCAACCGACCGTATAGGCGGGGACACCAGTCGGCGGCGACGGAGGCAGGCCGGTGGTGAAGTCGTGGACGCCCAACAGCGGCGGCATAATAGGCCAGCCGTGTAGGCGGAGGCACCAGTCGGCGGCGACGGAGGCAGGCCGGCGGTGAAGATGACGATGCCCATCAACGGTGGTGTGACCAACCGACCGTATAGGCGGGGACACCAGTCGGCGGCGACGGAGGCAGGCCGGTGGTGAAGTCGTAGACGCCCAACAGCGGCGGCATAATAGGCCAGCCGTGTAGGCGGAGGCATGGACGCCCATGAACGGTGGTGTGACCAACCAACCGTATAGGCGAGGACACCAGTCGGCGGCGACGGAGGCAGGCCGGCGGTGAAGTCGTAGACGCCCAACAGCGGCGGCATAATAGGCCAGCCGTGTAGGCGGAGGCACCACTCGGCGGCGACGGAGGCAGGTCGGCGGTGAAGTCGTAGACGCCCAACAGCAGCGGCATAATAGGCTAGCCGTGTAGGCGGAGGCACCAATCGGCGGCGACGAAGGCAGGCCGGCGGTGAAGTCGTAGACGCCCAACAGCGGCGGCATAATATGCCAGCCGTGTAGGCGGAGGCACCAATCGGCGGCGACGGAGGCAGGCCGGCGGTGAAGTCGTAGACGCCCAACAGCGGCGGCATAATAGGCCAGCCGTGTAGGCGGAGGCACCAATCGGCGGCGACGGAGGCAGGCCGGCGGTGAAGTCGTAGACGCCCAACAGCGGCGGCATAATAGGCCAGCCGTGTAGGCGGAGGCACCAATCGGCGGCGACGGAGGCAGGCCGGCGGTGAAGTCGTTGTTGTTATCAGCAATGGCGGTGGCGAAGACAAGCCGGCAGAGTGGACTCGCGGCCGATCGACCGGAAAGCTGAGACGCCTCGAGTCCATGACCAGCATCAATCGCCTCAATAGTGCCGCGTAATTATATGCGAACAACAACAAAAAATAGCAAGAGATTAATCTGGGATTAAAAATAAATACGATAAATAATGATAAAAATCAGATTGAGTTTCCCCCTGACTGATTTGGATCAAGTCAGAGAAGAGGAGCTTGAAGAAGTGGTCGACGGAAAGGAAGTGAAAACTCCCAAAGCGAAAACGAAGTCGGCGACTCATGAAATTGATTCCATCGCGCTTGTTGATAGGAAACTCGACGCAACCCCTACCTGGCGCGCCAACTGTCGAAACATGATTTCGGCAATAATAAAAGGGGGTAGCGCACGAGATCTAAAAGTGGATGGATGCAGAGACAAAGGATTTAGACAGGTTCAGGCCCTCTCAATGAGAGGTAATACCCTACTCCTGTTTGGGGATTTGAATCCGCCGGGTGTAGTATAGATCTGACGATCAGGTTGTCTCATATGCCCCCTAGAGGGCCTCCTGCCCACCTTATATAGGATGGGGGGCAGGATTACAAGATAGAAACCTTAACCAATACGGTATCGGTTTCCTAAATCTACTTTACAATATTACCAAACCAGGACTTTAGGCTGTTCCGTAATATATAAGGAAACGTAATACCCGAGCCATGATCTGTTACATATTCCATAGATATAAGTTATCCCCTATGACTAGTCGGATAACCATGCCGTATGGGTATGGGGTACCCATAATATCCACACCGGTGGAGCTGGTTTAAGTATTGTTGCTGCCGATTTCTTCCTCACAGCAGTCTTCTTTTTCTGCAAAAGTGAGATTTATAAGTGATCGGCTATGAATGAAATAACTGCAAAAGGAAATTAGTATGAGTGGTTTACCCTTGAGAAATGAGCTAGGGTAGCAGGAGTTGGGGGAGTTTGCTTGGGTGAAGCCGATGGTGTTTTTTCTGTATCACTTACTTTGGCTGCAGCTTGATCGACATCTTCTTCGATCTCTTCTTCATCCAGGGCTTGCTCGATGGATGGATCTAAAGCAGGCAAGTCATCGGCTGGCTTAGGTTTGTTCTTCTTGGTCTTCTTCTTGGGAGCCAGAGCTGATTGGTCAATAGCCAATGCCTTGGCCTTTCTCTTCCTGCCAACATCGGCCGGTTCTCTCATCTGTCGTTGAAGCAGACTTGAGGTCTTAGGGGCATGGTAGCCGATGACAGGAGGAGCTAATCCACCTCCGTTTGGTAGAAGGCATGGAGCATATTCTATGTCCCTGCCGCTATTGCTCTTGCGAGGAGGAGAAGATTCTGTTGTCTGCAAGGTAAAGAGAGAAGTTAGTCAAGATTCAAGTCAGCTAATAATTATTCAAACAAAATTGGCAAAATAAAGATGTACCTGAGGGACAACATCAGGAAATAGGTCTGTCATGTACATAGAAGCCGACTGATGGAATATATGTTGCTTCCATTCGCCCCACCATTTGTCAAAATTCCTACTCCTGAGTCTTGCCAACTCTATGTTCTCGATGCTGCCCAGAGGGGGTGATGTGCACTAGGGTTCCCGATCTTCCTAAAGGTCCTGATAAACAACGGTTTGGACGGAGTCGCGACACAGATCGACCCGGCTTCTTGAACGCGCACGCTCTTGAGCCCCGCAATCGCAGCACCACGTCTCCTCTGGTTATCACCCGTGTCGAAACGTGGATGACCTCGCCGAGAAGGCTAATCCCTGTTTGCCAATCGAAGAACACAAACAAGAACGGGATAGAAAAACAACCAAAATTGCATATGAATGATTAAGCTCACGAGTTGGGGTCTTACAAACCGATCTAGCGGCGAAACTGTTCTCGACAGATTAATCTAAGCAAAACCCAAAAACCTAAAGATGTTGGTGGGTACTGATATATAGAGTTTAGGTCGTGTAAACCCCTCTCGACGCAACCCTAATGGGTTCCAACACGATACACGGGCCAAAGGCCCAAATACGGTGACGCAGCACCAGGACAGATTCTGGACGTCAAATTGTTCGGACAATTCCCGTTGACTCGGAAAGAATTTGGATGTGGAACCAAAACCATTGGAAAGGTTTTCTTCTTAGCTTTCCATCCATATAAAGAACGCCCTAATCCGAGCACGTATGTGACCTGGGCGCCCATTTTAGTGTAGACTGGTCCTGGACTCCGAATTGCACCCGACGTCGAGTTGGTTTGGGCCTCCACCTTGACTTGGACGTCCCCGATGGTCCTCCATGGCTCTAAGTATTTCTCCAAGTGTCTCCTTGTCCCCTCCATTGTTCCTAAGCACAATATAATCATTAGGTAGCAAGCTATTCTTGAATTCATACAAAGAAGAACATAGGAATGAACTCACCTCTAAATTTAATTGTCGCGCACGAGCTCTTGTTATCGGGCCTTGAATGACCATTGGAGGATTGTTGTGTGTATCTGAGGTAGTGATGTCCGCATCAGGGGGTCCTGGGATATTGAGTAGCCGATCCATCATCAGTGTGGATGAGATCTCCTCGCTTCATTGGATTTTATCGGCAAAGAATAAGCCGATTGGCGTCTATCCCATTCCAAACTGTCTAGCATGGGCACCAAACTTGTATGTTTCTTCCTTGATGGATGCCGACAGGAAGGATGCATGGACTAATAGCAGCCGAGAAGACTTATCTGGACTTGTCAAATTTTTCGGAATTGATATCCTCAAATCTGAAGTCTGCTGGGATACCCAAATTTACTTAATCTTCGTATGGGAACCAAACTCGAGCATCTCTCTGGAAGCCTTCATAAAAGCTACAGAACCAATCCTTGAGCAATTCAGCCGATAACTTTGCTCCAGCATCGGCTGGTGTGGATGCATATTCCCCATAGGACATACACCTGCGGTGGGTGCGCTCTTCTCCATCATCATTGGTAATCGGCTTTAATCTTGGAAACTCAGCTTCTGTCATAGCTGGCCGATTGACAGCTTTCATGGCTACCAGGTTTAGCCAGGTTTGCAGCAACCACCATGGCCCGCCTACACTAACAGCTGAGCAGACAACAATTTTAGCCGATGCATTGTTCAGCATTTGATACAAGTAGCCGAGGAGGATCTTGCCTAAAGGAAATTGCCTCTTTGATTCTAAGGCTTCAGCTAAAAACTGCCAGTTGGTTGTGGGGCCGCAACTTGATCCACAAAAAAGGAATTTCTCAAGCCACATCAGCAGAAAGGCCACTTGTTCTCGGGAGGTGGCAGTTCCTTTGCCCATATATGCTGCTACATAATCAGACCAGCCACATATGCTCTTAGTTCTGAAGTCAAACTGGTTCTTGGTGTTCAAGCTCATGAGGTTAGCCGACGAGGTCATATCCAAACCGATGATCATGGTGATGCCAAGCAAAATGGGGTTCATCGGCCCTTGGTTGAACAGGAAAGCATTAATGGTGTTGGACCAAAAATAGGTGGCAGCGGCCATCAGGGGTTCATCTTTAGCTGAATTTGCTATGGTAAGGCCAAGTGCCTGGCCGATGCCGATTTCGTCCCAATTGCCCTGCTTGCTACCCGATACCAGTTTATGCCACACAGACCAACTTTTCTCCGTAGTGGTTTTCTCAAGAGAAGGCCAAGACATAAAGGTGTTTTTCCAGTGACCTAGATTTGGGTTGGCCAATCTAAAAGGGATCCTATTGGTTTCAGCGATGATGAACTCGGTGGGATCAAGATTGCCGATCGGACCAAGGAAATAATGGTGCTCATGTGACAGACTCGGGATCGTGTCCAGATTGGACAAGTGCTACAGATGTAAACAAGAATAGAGAAGAAGAAAATAAGATGAGGCAAGGAAGAACCAATCTATTGCGAAAGAAGAGGATCTAGCCGATGGGTACTTAACTCTGCGTATTTTTCCGATGGCGCGACGGATGGACTGGCGGAGGACGACATCTTTGCGAGCGGATGCTTGGCCGGAGAGGAAATCATCTTAGGGTCGTCTGGTGCACCCAGGGGATCGCCGGAGAGAGAGAGGACGAAGTTGGCTTAAGCGGTGAAAAAGGAGCTAATGGTGTGAAATTTCTCGGGGACGACGGTTAGTATTTAAAGCAGCGCGATAACGGTCGGAAAAACGGAAGTGCGATATTCTCTCGGAGATGAGATATGGCAAATCCGAAACATTACCAAATATTCCGGACTTGGGGTCATGTGTTAACGACCAAATTTGGTAATCCAAGTATCAGAGATGAAGATAGGATCGAAGCGGAATTCAAGATAGAAATTAATCTAGAAACAGAGTGAGGATCGGCTAAAGTTCGAATCGGCTATGACAAGGATCGGCAGAATTCGAGTCGGACTAGGTTGGCTGATTCAGCCGATACCGACAATGTGACGTGGTACATGTTGTCGGGTTGAGTTAATATGCTTCATGAGGATTGCCGTGCATGGATTGAATCCTGAGAAGGCAATTGTATCTATTAATTAGGATATTTCATGTAATTTCCTTAGAGATATGTTCGGGCAAAAGTCTGCCGAAAAGGATTATGGTATCTTTGTCGACGGGTGGCACCCGTAGACCGGATATAGAGGGTATTGGGGTATGTTGGTACAAGGATCTACGTAATACGACATCAAGCAAATAAAAGACAAGGATTATACTGGTTCAGGCCCCTTGACAGGTAATAGCCCTAATCCAGTTGATATGGGATTATATGGTGGAAAACACAGGTTACAAAGGGAACAATGGAACATGACGGATCCAGCAAGATCGTGGTCGAGTTGGTTCGACTAGATCCCGGCGATTTGGCTCCTTGCGGGCTCCGACTTCGTAGGCTGTGACGGTTGTGTTAGCTCTGAGATTCGATGCCTTAGGTACTCCCTGGGGGGTCCCTTTTATATCGCAGGTCAGGCGGTCTCCAAGTAGAAATCGGAGATATCAGACCCTATACGATACATTGACGACCCAGTCTTGTCCGAGTAGGACTTTTCCCATCCGTAGATTCTGTGAATGATTTCCTTAGTGTACGCAGGAAGTATCCGTATGCGCGTGGGTATACCATACCGATATGTGACGTATATCGAAGGGTAAAGGGTATGCCTAACCCGTAACCCTGACAGTAGCCCCCGACTTCTGCTTAAAATGAGCTCGTGTAACCATTCACAACTTCTAGCGTCGAGACTGTTGTCGTTCCCAGTGCGAGGACCGTAAAGACAAGACATAGTCGAGAACACCATTTGAAGCCCAACGGTCACGAGCGAATTTGAACTGAAGTCCAAAAAACCGCCGCGCGTAACAGACCCAGAAATTTCCGGCGGGCATCTCAGTCACGCCCGGAATTTCTATCCAAAATTCCAAACGCTTACATGTGTGTAAACCCTCGTCCAGGAATCAGCCGAGGCACACAATAACAAATTGATAATAGAGTACAATTATTACTCTAATTAATAAGCGAATAAAATGTCATTACAGAGGTAGATAGTTCATCTCAATCAATAAAGTTCTAAGCAGCGGAAAATTAAAAGAAACAGCGCAGGCGACTCCTCTCCACAGGCAGCTTGACCAGGGCTACGCCTAATCATCCACTCCATCAGCATCATTGTAGAACTCCTTCTCTGATGAATGATTGCAAGGTGAGTATACGACATACTCACCAAGCCACGCAGCAAATATGAAATTGCACAGGATAACAAAGGATGGCATAGTATAATATCATTTGCATAAATAGCATTTAACAAATATTTCAGAATTTAATAAAACAGTTAAATAACAATTAAACAATATTAATCCAACGCTATACAACATACCCTGTTGCATAGGCCCAACCATTCTGAACAACCAATCCCGGCTGCACAGTTCTATCTCCAAACCAGGAGCTAAACAAGTTATTAACATCATCATTTAATAGGGTGAGAAGTGTGAGACTAATCACGAAAGACATTGTTAGACCCGCCCATTACCGCGGGCATGGTTATTCGAATAGATTAAACTCTGGCCAGAGGTGTACCACTGTACCCACAAGACACAACCTCAACATCATGTCAACCATGCGTCGCGACACTTGACAAGTACCCGAATAGAGATTGTGACAATACCCTCTATACAAAACAATTCAAAGCAATGCACCGTTCCCGGATCATAATCACCCCCTTATAAACAAGGTATGGACTCCACAGCGACCCCCGTGGGCTTATCTCCGCCACTTCACAGTCTGGTGCTCTACTATGAACCATACTATACGGAAAGTAAAGCTGTTGCCCACGCTAGCTTGTGGTTGGCACGGTTAATGTTTCACAGCCGAAAATCGTGAACCGGTCCTTAATTGTCATGAGCACAACCATCAAAACCATATGCTCACAACCCACCATTATCAGGTTTTAGTTGGCAAGTTAATTTATTAATCAATCATGATTAACCATCATGAGCTATTATTAAGCCATCATTAAATAATAGTGAAGCATAAGTTATCCCAATAGTGTGCTAATGTTTCCAAGCATGGCTAAGCACTTATATCTAATATCCAGCTGAACCCATATATAAAGCTCAACTAGTCAAGTTACAATAACCCAAGGTATCAAGGAATAAAGTAATCAAGAACAAAAGAGCTATAACAAACAATAGGTTAATTCCACCTAATGACATTCAAAAATAAATGCAATAGTTGAATAGAAACAATAGCTTTAAATGGGATCAACATACTCAAAGGGTTGTTTGGGATCTGTGTGACTTGCCTTGCTGGCCTTGGAATTCCTCAAAATCTTCTCCTGCAAATTCGGACTCTCCGAGAACGTCGGAATCTAAAGAGAAAAGAACAAAATCACCAAAACAGCACACAAACAAGCATGAACAGTATATGTGGATATTTTTAACATGTAGATCTCAATTTTAGAAAAATTTAGAGACCTGAACCAACTAAATCCGAGCTAAGATGAATTAGTTATGAATTTTCAAAGATTAAATCGGATTAAATCATTTATATAGATTTTAATGGAATTATGACGCAATAATGAATTATTTTTGAAAAGGAAAAGATGATTATTACGTCAGCGGCTAGGGTTCACGGTGGACCGGGTGCACGGCGGGGGCTCACGAAAACGAACGGCCGAGATCTAACCCTATCCAAACAGACGGCCGAGATCTAATGGGTCTACCGCGACTCACGGGAAGCGACGATGATGACGTCGGCGATGACGTCATCACCGGCGACGGCTCGGATGGTGCAAGCTCGCCGGCGAACTACGGCACGACGGCACTAACGAAAGGCATCTACCGGTTGCGGACAACACGGCGAACTCACCTGTGACCAAAGCAGCGGCAACATGGTTGACACGAGCCTTTGTTGCTGGTGTGGAGGAGTTGTTCTGAGCAGGGATGACCTTTGCGCGGCGGGGCTTCGGACACTTATCAGCGTAATGTCCTGGGCCACCACAGTTGAAGCACACCCCGGGCTTACTGCCTTGCTCCCTCTTGGCATGCTATTGCTGTGACGGAGCTGCAATAGAGCGTGGAGCTTGATTGCGGATGTTGTTGCCCGCGCTGTTGTTGAAGAACTGGCGCTGCGGATGAACAACAAACGAAGAACCTCCCTGTGGCATAGATTGGGGTCCCAAAGCAAGACGCGGCCTCTGACTATTTCCCTGCTGTGCCTTGAAGTGAGCAATCCGGCGTTTCTTCTGCTCCATGCGATTGTACTTGTCCTCCTGGCGAATAGCCTTATCCACTAACTTCTGGAAATCATGATAATCCCCAGTCATGAGTGGGTAAGAAAGCTCATCATTTAGTCCTTCCAAGAACTTCTCTTGGCGCTCTTCATCAGTGCGCACATCTTCCGGAGCATAATGAGCCAGACGATTGAACTCGTGAAGATACTCAGTGACCGTGCGAGAACCCTGAGTGAGCGACCTGAACTCCTTCTTCTTGAGGGACACCACTCCCGATGGTATGTGCGTCTTCCAAAAAGCAGCGGTGAACTCAAGCCAAGAGATAGGTTCAGCAGTAGTCCTGTTAAGGCGGAAGTGATCCCACCACTCAGAGGCAGGGCCATGCAGCTGGTGTGAAGCAAAAGAGACTTTCTCCTGATCTGTGCACTGAAGCAGGTCCAACTTCTTCTCTATGGTGTGCAGCCAATCATCAGCTTCAACAGGATTGGTGGTGCTAGAGAAAGTAGGCGGCCTCACACGAAGAAAGTCTACCAGCTTATTCTGGGGAGGCGCATGGTTGTTTCCCTGGTTCTGCTGGTTCTGGAGTTGCTGCATCATCATATTCATAAGCTGTGCCTGTTGAGCCAGGACTTGAGCAAGCGTGGGATTCTCTGCATTGTTGTTGTTGTTGTTGTTGGGGTTGGGGCCATTCCCGTTGCTGCGAGTAAGCACCATCTGGCATAGAGAGGAGCACAAGAAGAGAAACAAGGGAAAAACTACTTAGAATAGGGAATTAATTTTACTAACTTAACTTTTATTGATATTAACTGAGTTTCACTATTAGAAAACTGAAAACTCTCACACCTCTAAACTCACCAACCTCCTAAAACTAGAAAGCAAACAAAGACATGCATTTACATCCCACCAATGATGTAAACACATGCAAGACCCACTCACACAACCAAACTTAAACAAGCAAACTAACACAACGATCTAAGGCAATGACTTAACAAGGCATCTAGGTCTTCCGGGCATCGGAGTTGATTGAAGGCTCGTTCGGTGCGTCCCCATCGTCTTGAGTTGGTCCCCACTCGATCTTGGAATGGGTGCGCTTGGATTCTTCTTCATCATCATCACTCACATTGACGACCGGAGGATCCGCTGGGGCTGGGGTAGCTTCTTTTTCCACTACACGAACCTTTGGCGCCAACTGGTAGCGAGGGACGAATAGAGCTCTCTTCCTTGCGGTAAGACGAACCTTGGCCTTCTGCGGTGGTGCTTCTCCCTTCAATGCTGCTAGCTCCTTCTCCAAATGATCCACCTTGTCATCTAGCTTGCAAATCTTTCCCCGGTTCCGGTCTTCACGATCTTGAGCGGCTATCACAATCTCAATGCGGGTTTCATCCATAGCCCATAGCATCTCAACCAAATGCCTTGTGGTAGCATCATTCTCAATCCCTGCCGGTTCTAGGTAGCTGCCACGGTCACTTCCCTGGGGTTGACGAGGATGGTAACGGTACTCGGTGTCGGCCAACCGATCATTGTAACTTTCGCGGAGCTCTCCTATGGCGATCCTTGCCACCTCCTGACAAGCATGAATGTAGCTTCCCCCTCCAGCCTCGAACATCACCGATGGGATATCTTCACGATTACTGTTCAAGGTGACTTTGACCCAGCACTTCTCTTCATCACGATCATGAGGGATCTGGGCATACAAAGGGGCAATCCCAAATCCTATGAGGAAAGACATCGTACGCAACTCCTGGACAAATCCTTCAGTACCAAACAAGTACTCAAGCTTGTAGCACAGCATCTAAAGACAAGTGAAATGAGGGAGTTAAGTCATTTATCTAGTTAATAGCACAAGTTTTTGGGTTAGCTTGAATAAAGTTAGAAATTCAAAGTAAAAAGTAAATAAATAAAGCAAACCAAGCTTGCAAGATAAGTTGAAACAGTTAGAAATAGGTTCACAAACTTTGCACTTTTGAATAACAGGTATCAAAGAAAATAAATAAAAGAGAGTTATAAAATCGATATGCTAAGCTTAGTTCATTGCAGCAAAATTAAATAAAACAATGTTATAAAACTTTTGATGGTAAATGGGCCATTAGTACGGTAATAGATGTACAGTACTAACAACACAGGAATAATAAATAAATTTTGAATGAGAACAATAAAAGAGGTCATGAATTGCATGTGCCATTAGTTTGGTTTAATTAAAAGAGAGAGAGGAGAACAGTTCTACTTTTCCAATATCTTTAGAGGGCTTCTATGGGTAACCATTTGGCAAAACCTAGGGTCAAGGAGGCTCCGATACCAACTTGTCACGCCCAGAATTTCTATCCAAAATTCCAAACGCTTACATGTGTGTAAACCCTCGTCCAGGAATCAGCCGAGGCACACAATAACAAATTGATAATACAGTACAATTATTACTCTAATTAATAAGCGAATAAAATGTCATTACAGAGGTAGATAGTTCCTCTCAATCAAAAGAAACAGCGTAGGCGATTCCTCTCCACAGGTAGCTTGACCAGGGCTACGCCTAATCATCCACTCCATCAGCATCACTGTAGAACTCCTCCTCTGATGAATGATTGCAAGGTGAGTATATGACATACTCAGCAAGCCACGCAGCAAATATGCAAGTGCACAGGATAACAAAGAATGGCATAGTATAATCTCATTTGCATAAATAGCATTTAACAAATATTTCAGAATTTAATAAAACAGTTAAATAATAATTAAACAATATTAATCCAACGCTATACAACATACCCTGTTGCATGGGCCCAACCATTCTGAACAACCAATCCCGGCTGCACAGTTCTATCTCCAAACCAGGAGCTAAACAAGTTATTAACATCATCATTTAATAGGGTGAGAAGTGTGAGACTAATCACGAAAGACATTGTTAGACCCGCCCATTACCGCGGGCACGACTATTCGAATAGTTTAAACTCTGGCCAGAGGTGTACCACTGTACCCACAAGACACAACCTCAACATCATGTCAACCATGCGTCGCGATACTTGACAAGTACCCGAATAGAGATTGTGACAATACCCTCTATATAATACAATTCAAAGCAGTGCACCGTTCCCGCATCATAATCACCCCCTTATAAACAAGGTATGGACTCCACAGCGACCCCCGTGGGCTTATCTCCGCCACTTCATAGTCTGGTGCTCTACTATGAACCATACTATACGGAAAGTAAAGCCGTTGCCCACGCTGGCTTGTGGTTGGCACGGTTAATGTTTCACAGCCGAAAATCGTGAACCGGTCCTTAATTGTCATGAGCACAACCATCAAAACCATATGCTCACAACCCACCATTATCAGGTTTTGGTTGGCAAGTTAATTAATTAATCAATCATGATTAACCATCATGAGCTATCATTAAGCCATCATTAAATAATAGTGAAGCATAAGTTATCCCAATAGTGTGCTAATGTTTCTAAGCATGGCTAAGCACTTATATCTAATATCCAGCTGAACCCATATATAAAGCTCAACTAGTCAAGTTACAATAACCCAAGGTATCAAGGAATAAAGTACTGAAGAACAAAAGGGCTATAACAAACAATAGGTTAATTCCACCCAATGACATTCGAAAATAAATGCAATAGTTGAATAGAAACAATAGCTTTAAACGGGATCAACATGCTCAAAGGGTTGTTTGGGATCTGTGTGACTTGCCTTGCTGGCCTTGGAATTCCTCAAATTCTTTTCCTGCAAATTCGGACTCTCCGAGAACGTCGGAATCTAAAGAGAAAAGAACAAAATCACCAAAACAGCACATAAACAAGCATGAACAGTACATGTGGATATTTTTAACATGTAGATCTCAATTTTAGAAAAATTTAGAGACCTGAACCAACTAAATCCGAGCTAAGATGAATTAGTTATGAATTTTCAAAGATTAAATCGGATTAAATCATTTATATAGATTTTAATGGAATTATGACGCAATAATGAATTATTTTTGAAAAGGAAAAGAGGATTATTGCGTCAGCGGCTAGGGTTCACGGTGGACCGGGTGCACGGCGGCGGCTCACGAACGGCCGAGATCTAACCCTATCCAATCGGACGGCCGAGATCTAATGGGTCTACCGCGGCTCACGGGAAGCGACGACAATGACGTCGGCGATGACGTCATCACCGGCGACGGCTCGGACGGCGCAAGCTCGCCAGCGAACTACGGCACGACGGCGCTAACGAAAGGCATCTACGGGTTGCGGACAACACGGCGAACTCACCAGTGACCAAAGTAGCGGTGGAAGATCAACGGACGGTGACGGCGACGAGGTTGATACGGCGGCGACCTTCGGCTTGACGACGACGGCGATGCTCCGGAGACCTACGGCAGCGACGGAGGGGCGGACGAGGTCAGCCATGGCTTGTGATCACGATGGCGACCTTCCCGAGTGGCGACGACGACTGGAGCGACGGCGACGCACGGCTAGACCAGCGGCGATGACGGCGGCGCACGGCTGCACGGTGCTAGGGCTCTACCGGCAACGAGAGGCGAAGGCGAGGGTGGCGGCGGGTAGCGGAGGGCTTGGGGGTCCTTTTATAGGGGCTAGGGGGCGGCGGCGAAGTCCCACGGCGGCCGGCGACGAGAAGGAAAGTTTTAGGGTTCGGGAGGAAAGGGGAATCCGAATCGAGCTCAAATCCGATGATTTCCAAAGCGATATAGACGATGCTTCCAAAAGGAAAAAGGTAGAGGAGATCTCGGGGATCCTTTCCCCTCAATCAATTTCATCGGATCGGGAAAGGGGCGACGGAATTGGATGGGCGGCGGCGGCGCGGCTCGGCTAGGGTTCGGGCGCGAGGAAGACGACGACCCCGACAGGTGGGCCCCACCTGTCAGCGGCGGACGCGCGCGCGTGAGCGGCGGCTTGGCTGCGGGCCGGCCTGGGCCGAGGAGAGAGAGAGAGGGGGGTTTTGGGCCGACTTTCGGCCCAAAGCCAGAAGAGAACTTTTTAAAACCTTTTTCAATTTAAATTATTCATGAAATGCAATTCCATTTATTAAAAATACTTCCTTAGCTCAAATAAATCCCAGAAAAATCTAGGCACTATAGAATTAAGCAAAGTATTTAATAAAATTTTATCTGGCCCAATTTTATATTGGATTTTATTATTTAAAATTAGATCTTCTCTTCTAGGCTTTTAAAATAAAATCTAATAATTCCAATTAAACAACAATTTATATATTTGGGATTTTTAGGGTGCGACAATCTCTCTTTGTTCCTTGGAATTCGCACCGTCAGTAGTGCGTCTATTTAAAGGAATTTTGGGGATCCATTTTGAAGTCCGCCCACCGTGCAGAAAACATCCCGCCTGCAATTGCTCTTCGTCTTCTTCGCTGCCACAAGAAACCCTAGTTCATCGACCTAAGCCCTTTCTCCAGCGATCTTCGATCAGTGATGGATCTCGGCAAATCATTCTCCACCAGTTGCGATCGAAGACTATATTCTCTGCGGTTTTCTCCCTCCGCCTTCCGAATTTCTTCTCTTGGTTTTAAACTTCTATGGTCTTTCTCTTCTCCATTTGAACCCCAATTCTATCACCTTTCTTAGCATCTTTTCTCATCTTTGCGAGGCCTACATTGGGGTAGAGCCTTTTCTTGATCTCTTTCGCTTCTACTACGAGCTGCGTTGGATGGAGTCCAACAGGGTATCTGGTTGCGTCGTGTTCCGACTTCGCGATGGCTTGAAGTCGCGTTATATCCCCTTCCAGTGCCCTTCTTCTCGCAGCAAATGTCGGAATAGGTGGTTCTATCTTCAGATCAAAGATTCAGACCCTGTCTTCGTTGTTCCCAAAGAACAACCGGACAAGATTTCGTCTTGGACCGCAAAGCCCCCTTTGACCCCCTCTCTCTAGTCGTTTATCGACATTATTGACGATCTCCGAGTACGAGGCTTGTCGGGGTATGAAGTCGCTGCAGACTTCGTTGGTAGGCGGATCCAGCCGCTCCAGGCTCGGGCCCATCTAGCCTTTGACTATTCCGAACCGGAGGACGCGACCCGGGTTTCTCCTCGGGGTATCTTTCTCGCATTTATCCTGACATGCTCTTGTTCGCGTTCCTCTTGATTTATCGAGATTTGGTTCTTGATTCGCAGGTCTGAACAGCGAAGCCGTGGAACGTCGTGTCGGCCAGGTGATGATCAGTGGTCCGACAACGGCGAGTAACATCCCCGTGCCCCTTTGTGAAAAGGGGGCGGCCGAACATGATGACGCCATCAACGTAAGTGTTCTCGATAGGCATCCTGCATTTTCCTTTCGAGATCACATTGTGACTTGATTAAGCGTAGGCTCTTCCTCTGACTGACATCATCGGGCCGCTCGCGGACCATCAGGTGGCGGCGTCTCTGAAAGAGAAGGTCGCCAAGGAGGCGTCTGATGCTGCTGCTACTACCACTAGTGGTGGCAATGTTCCGACAAAGGGGAGGAAGTTCTCCTCTGTAAGCGGACATCATCGCAAGGCGTCAACCCCCTTGGTAAGTTATCCTGTCGTCAGATCGTACAGCCAGAAGAATTACGCCTTACTTCGCATCGACCGTTTTTCAGGCCTCGGACGCGTCTCCCCCGCCTCCACGACGACAACGTCTTGTGACGATTGGCGAGAAGTAAGTAGACGAATCTTAAGCTTCCGTGATTTTATTCGAGTGTTGTCTGAACCGTGGTCGTCTCACAGGGCAGCGCGGGTGAAGGCTGTGCAAGACAAGTCCGGAGGGACCTCCGGCGCATCGCCCGCTGCGGCCTCGACGGATGTCGTGCTCGCACCCGGGAGCCGCGAGGTGACACCAAGCGGCCCAGTCAGCGATCCCGCGGCTGGTCGTGGTCCACCAGCTGCCGTCCTCACCTGGGAGGAGCTCCAGGTCGAGATGGGGCGCCTCCTCGAGGCTGGTGCTCGCGGCATCGGCCGCGAGATTGCAGAGGCGAGGTCGGAAGCAGCGTTGGCGAACGAGCGTGCTGACTGGCTGGTACACGAGTTAGCGGAAGCTCGTGAAGACCTCAAGAAGATGAGGGAGTTGGTGGCCGGCAACGAGCGACAATGGCAGGGGCTCGAGGACCGCCTGTCGGAGCTCGGGAACAACCTGTCGGAAATCCGTGGCTCGTTGCGGGTCACATACACTGGCCTACACCAGCTCGCCGGGGAGTGCGGCATTAAGTCTACCATCCTGGCGAATCCCGACGAGTTCTCGCTGACATCTTCTCTTGCGGAACTGGCGACGGCGATGGGGGAGATCCCCTCCAAGCATGCGGCCAGGATCGGGGAGGAAACGTCGAACGGGATCTACACCGGGGCGTGCCACGTCCCCGCGTGTGTAAAGCTATCGCATCCTGAAGTCGATCTGCGCGAGATCTTGGATCAGGCGGCGGCTAGCAACACGCGTAAGGAGGTGACAAAAGAAATCGGTGATCTAGGGGAATCTGTTCTCCCCCTATTTGAAGAGTAGGACCTCTTGTACCCCCAAGACATGCTGTGTAAAACTGAATTTTAACCGCCTTTGTGCGTGCAATTATCATTGTAGTTTACTCTTGTATGTTGATCTTGGGAGCTTTTGTCCTTTGTAGAGATGTTGATGACGAGGATGTCCAGGAGCGCGGGCACATGTGTCGCCCGACAATGTGGACCAGACCCTTGCTACGGGGACGGAGATGACGACGACTTCCTCAGGTTAGTAGTCCGTTCATCCCTTGATGCCCTCCCGACTAGATAAACTATGTTCTCGAAAGAGGCGTATAGCTTGACTTAGTTGTTATCACATTGAGCAGATCTCGAGAATGCCCTTGCTGGCCAAGATCGTCGTATCCAATATTGGAAGACGAAATTTGAAGTAGCGGAACTCGAGAGAACCATGCTGGCAGTGAAGAAAAAGCAGGCTGTGGAAACGCTCCGAGGTCGTGAGGTGTGGTTCAACTCATACTTGAAGAGTTGCTGCACATCCATGGCCAGGGTCTGTAGAGAACTTCGAGTGCCCCGTGGAGATCCGGAGGAGTCGGCGGCCAGATACATCTCACGGCTGAACGGAGCCTGTGCTCAACTCGATGGCATCGGCAAGCGTATTGACGAGGCCTTGAAGCAGGAGTGTCGTCGATCGAGCTGATATGCCGGAGGGCACGTGTTGGCTTGCCTACGAGATCATCGCCCGCGCCTGGACCTCGATTGTCTCCATGAGGGTTTTGCTCGTTCTCGGAAGACTCCGGCGGAGATAGACCATCTGGCGAGGTCGATGTCGCCGTTGGCGGAGAAGATCTTCCAGTCTATGGACTGGCGTTGGCCTTCTTGGTAATCTTCGTATCCTGTGATAGATATCTCAGGAAAAAGGTGTAATATAGCTCTGAATTTGCGTAAAAACTGTAAGAAGTATTTTGTGAAATAGAAAATAAATCTATCTTTAATAAATCTTTCTTACTCCTGATGTCGTGTGTAAGAGTGCGTTCTCAGTTCACGACTTTAGTCAGCCGTTTGAGTTGTACACTCTCCCTAGCCCCCAGCCTTGTCGTCGGAGGAATTTTCTCGGAGGATAAGGCTCTTGTACCTTTGACCTGCCTTGGTTGAATAAGCTCTGATCCTAGCCCCCAGCCGTGAAGTTGGAAAGTTAATTTCCGATTTCGCGGCTTGGTTAATACGCACGGCGAGAACCCTTACACGACCAGATCTTACATGGTCTTTCGTCTCTACAGGATCTGACAAGGCCTTATCGGCTCTGGGCGTCCCCAGCCGAAGATCCCTTAGGTTCCTCGGAGGCCTTGTCAAGACGGCGTAAAGGGACATGAGGACAGGTTTCAACGCTAGGTGTCATTAGGGTAAGGGATCATCGGGCGGAAACACTTTGACTGTAATATGGGCCTAAGAATAGGCTTTATTGATACTGTAAGGTGTCTTACAGGTATGGATGGTATTGACTCATACATAGAATTTACGTAGTTGGTCAATGTTCCAAGAATTTGCTAACTCGCGACCATCACCGTCTGCGATTTTGAATGCGCCTGGCCGCAAGACTTGTGTGATTGTGTAGGGCCCTTCCCATTTTGGTGAGAGTTTGTTTCGCCCTGCTTGGCTTTGAACTCGTCGGAGGACGTAGTCGCCGATCGAAAGTATGCGTGCTCGGATGCGCTTCTCGTGGTAACGGCGGAGGGCCTGTTGATAGCCGACTGCTCGAACGGCAACTCGTTCGCGATGTTCCTCGAGTAGATTTACATCGACGTTTCGCTGTTCCTCCTAGTCCTCGTAGGAGTGCTTCTGTACTCATGTACTCGGATGTCGTAGCTCGCTGGGGAGCATGGCTTCGGAGTCGTACACGAGGAAGAAGGGTGTTTCCTTGTTGTCAGTGTGGTGCGTACGGTCCATAGTACTGACGGGAGTTCTTCGACCCATTTTTTGTCATGTGACATGAGCCTGTCGTAGACGCGGGTTTTGATCCCTTGTAGTACTATGCTGTTTGCCCTCTCGACTTGTCCGTTGCTTTGAGGGTGAGAGACCGAGGCGAAGCATATCTTGACTCCCAGCCCGATGTAGTAATCCTGAAAATCAGCGCTGATGAACTGGGAGCCGTTGTCGGTTATGATGGGGTGCGGTAGTCCGTATCTGCAAAATATCTCCTTGATGAATTTGATGGCGTTGTCGGCCTTGATTTCCCCCGTGGGTACTGCTTCGATCCACTTAGTGAATTTGTCGATCGCATTTAATAGGAACCTGTAGCCGCCCTGTCCTCGTGGGAATGGCCCAAGTATATCTAGCCCCCAGCACGAGAACGGCCAAGTAAGAGGTTTAGTCTGGAGCGCTTGAGCTGGTAGCTTTGTGTGTTTACAGTGGAATTGACAGGCTTCACATCGCTGGACCATGTGGCATGCATCTTTAAGGGCGGTTGGCCAAAAAAAACACTTGTCAAAAAGCTTTCCCGACCGATGTTCGACCGGCGGCGTGTGACCCACAGATGCCTTCATCTATATCAAGGAGGAGGTGTCTACCATCGTCGGACGAGACGCATTTGAGAAGTACCCTGTTTGGCACTTTCTTGTATAGATCGTTGCCGACCATACAGTAGATTTTTTCTTTACGGGTTATTTTCTCAGCCTCTGTATCGTCCTCGGGCAACTCCTCGCTGTTGATGAATTTGATTAGTGGGGTGCGCCAGTCGTCTGTGGTCTCGATGTCGGCAACGGCGCGTTCTGCTTTTGTGGCCTCCGAGCTAATGTCGGGGGTGGCCGAGCTGACTTCGCCGCTAACCTCTTTTACTGATGGCTTCGTCAGGATGTCCAGAAAAGTGCCGGGCTCGAGCGGTTCTCGTCTGGACGCACGTCGTGCTAGGTCGTCTGGCTCGATGTTGTCCTGGCGGTAGATGTGTCGGACCTCGATCCCATCGAACCTTTTCTCTAGCTTCCTGACTTCTGCGAGATACTTGGATAACTCAGGGTTAGAGCATTTATAATCTTTGTGCACCTGGTTCACGACTAGCTCGGAGTCCCCTTTGACGATTAGTCGCTTGACCCCAAGTGCGGCTGCAGCTCTTATCCCGGCGAGTAGTCCCTCGTATTCGGCTGTGTTATTGGTCGCCCTGAAGTTGAGGTGGATTGCGTGCTTGAATTGATCTCCGGAGGGAGATGTCAAGATAAATCCTGCCCCTACTCCTTGGCTGTTGAGTGCACCATCGAACGCCATTGTCCACGTTTCGTTGTCGACTTGGTTGTCTGATTTGTTATCAGGCATAGTCCAGTCGGCTACGAAGTCGGCGAGTACCTGGGACTTGATGGCTGTTCATGGCGTAAAGTGGACATTAAACTGGCTCAGCTCGACTACCCATTTCGCAATGCGGCTGACAACGTCTTTGTTTCTCACGACTTCACCGAGGGGGAAGGAGGAGATAACTGTGACTCTGTGGGCTTGAAAGTAGTGGCGTAGCTTCCTTGATGTCATGATGACCGCGTAAAGTAGCTTTTGGATCTGTGGATATCTTGTCTTTGCGTCGTGGAGAGCTTCGCTGACGTAGTAGACTGGTCATTGTACCTTCTCTCTCTCGACAACAATGACGGTGCTAACGGAATATGGCGTGGCGGCAATATAGAGGAATAATTCTTCATTAGGTTGGGGAGCAACAAGTACAGGGGGGTTTGATAGGTAGCGCTTGAGTGCAACAAATGCCTCTTCGGCTTCCTGTGTCCATACAAATGTCTTGTTTCTTCAGCAGAGCAAAGAAAGGTTGCCCTCGTTCTCCCATCCTAGCGACGAACCTACTCAGTGCCGCCATGCATCCGGTTAGCTTTTGTACTTCCTTGAGTCTTGTGGGTGACTTCATGTTCTCGATTGCCTTGATCTTCTCGGGATTTGCTTCTATTCCTCTGCCAGAAACAAGGAATCCAAGCAGCTTGCCCGACGGTACTCCGAACGTGCACTTCTATGGATTGAACATGAGGCGATATCGCCGGAGGTTGTCGAACGTTTCCCGCAGATCGTCAATCAGTGAGTCGCTTGTCTTGGTCTTGACGACGATATCGTCGACGTAGGCCTCGACATTGTTGCCGAGCTGGTCGCTAAGTGCGCCCTAGACCGTGCGCTGGAAGGTATTCCCTGCGGTTATTAGTCCGAACGGCATTTTCACATAGCAGAATACTCCGAATGGCGTGATGAATGCTGTCTTCTCTTCGTCCTCTTTTGCCATACTGATTTGGTGGTAGCCAGAGTAAGCATCAAGGAAGCTCAACAGCTCACAGCCGGCTGTTGAGTCCACCAGTTGTCTATTCGAGGAAGAGGGAAGTGATCCTTTGGGCACGCCTTATTGAGGTCGGTGAAGTCGACGCACATTCTCCATTTTCCGTTGGCCTTCCGCACCATGACTAGATTGGCTAGCCACTCTGGATGAAGTACTTCTCTAATGAAGCCAGCTTTGAGAAGTTTGTCGAGCTCTTCTCGTATGGCTTGTTTTCTGTCTGGTGCAAATCTCCGCAGTCTTTGCTTTACTGGCTTGGCATCGGGTCGCACCATGAGTTTGTGCTCAATCACCTCCCTGGGGACCCCCGGTATGTCGGACGGCTGCCAAGCGAACACGTCAGCATTATCGCGGAGGAAGGTGATGAGCGCGAGTTCCTATTTCTCGCTTAGTGTTGCCCCGATCTTGACGGTCTTGTCGGGGTTGGCACTGGAGAGTGGAACGATCTTGATTGCGCCGTACGGTTTTGGCGCCTTGTTTGTCTTGCACACTTTCTTTGGTGGTTCAGTCGTGGCGGGTGGGCTAGGTGTTTGCTCGACCATGTCGAGGCTCCGTTTGTCGCACTGTACTGCCAGCTTTGCGTTCCCTTGAATAGTGATTGTTCCCTTCGGTCCCGGCATCTTGAGCACTTGATACGCGTAGTGAGATGCGGCCATGAACTTCGCAAGTGCAGTTCTCCCGATGATGGCGTTGTAAGCTGTATCGAATTCAGCGACATCAAAGGTGATCTGCTCTGTTCAGAAGTTGTTGGCTTGGCCGAAAGTCACGGGCAACATAATCTTGCCCAATGGTCTGTATAGTCCGACTAGGTATGGAATGTGATGTATAGATAGAATATCTTTAAAGAGACTCGGGTTAAGTTCCAAACTTGTATGTTAAGGAAATATCCGGGATCCTAGTTGGTTACGATTAGGTCATATCTGCAACTACCTATTCCGTTAGGGATATGAGCTGTATTTTGTAATACGGACTCCTTCTCCTATATAAGGAGGGGTCCGGGTGCCTCTTGGGGTACAACATTCTACTCTTAGATCATACGATCAATAATAGACTCGGCGGAATAATCCCCAGACAGGAGTAGGGTATAACTTCTTATTAAGAAGGCCTGAACCAGTATAAACTTCCTGGTCTTCAAACCCATCAACTTTTCTAGCTTGATAGCCACCCCCTTTTAGTATTGCCGAAATCTTGTTTCGTCATGTATCATTGTCATTTTCATAGCCTTCATCATGGCGTTGCGAATATTGTGAATATATCAATGGATCAACTTGCATGCCCTAACTGTGAGCATTCTTAAAACTCCAAGGTAAAAAGAGATAAATGCTGAAGTGTGATTCATGCATATGTACATATTGCTCCTCCCAAATGGACATCATGCAGGATCGGGACTAAGACAACACATTAAAGGCTCTCATGCTATACGCTTCTTGCAGCTGTAGTTAAACAAGGGCATCGAGCAGTAGTTCGATAACAATAAGATTCATTGGCACCAACAAAACCCCATCCATTCTAATAAATATGGCACGCATGTATTTTAAGATTTATCTTTGACCAAGAATTAGTTTAAATTTACAAAGATATTTGATAGAAAATTAGCATCATTTCAATGTGTTTTTCAATACGAATACAACAATTCTATGTATATATTACTAGTCATCAACCTGTGCACTTGCATGGGCTAGAAAAATTACGTGACATCAATTAACTAGCATGGAAGCTTTATTGGTGCCTCCAATTACTAAATATAAGATTTTTCCTTTCTTTCTCAATTCTTTCGGTCAAAAACGAGCATGTGTGTTATTCATAGAAACGGAGGTAGTATTTGTAAGAAGTACGGTATCGAATTTCCAAAAAGTTCCGACCTTGTGCGATAATATACACACACATTAACCTACATAGGCAAGCTAGCTAGACCATGAAATATACCATTTCTAAACCTATCGGTCACTTACTCACGTTGGGGAGCCTAACTAAACTAACATGGTCTCACATGGCATGCAAGCTAGCCATGGTACTAACTCGTCTACTACGCCATAGTATGCTACAAACACAACTAAGTTATCTTATGAAGGACTACTCAATAGTACACATAAAACAATGTTACTCGTTGCTTTTTACCTTCATTTGACGGGTACGAGCTAAGTGTATCTGAAAATCTTCTCTTCTGTCCATCGGCGAAAGCGTACAATTGTAAAATTGCCTGGTACGCAGGACTAGATATGAGGAGTTTGTCCAGAGATTGTGCAACAAACATGTACATCCATCAACTGTATACATGCATAGGATATATACATACAATGGAGGTAGCCATTTGAGATTGCTAGTTAGCGCATACGCGCGAGTTGCTTTCCTAGCGCATACGTACACGTGTCTCTCGTGGAGCGAACGAGAGAACGGCCGTACGACGCTTTCATCGGAAACAGAAAACGCGATTAGCGTCTAATTAGGCGCAGATTAACCGAGAAAACTACGTCTAATGCAGTTTTAGATAATGATAGTATGATTTTGTATATTTCTATTTTTTTCAAAGATTTTATTAAAGTAACAGATTGAAAAGAAATCTATAGGTGAAATCAAAATTTTAAAACTTTTAACCCAGATTTGGAACATTGAACTCGAAATTTGAATTTTATTGAAGTCAAATTTTGAAAAATTTCAACTTTTCATCTCAAATTTGAAAAACTTTCAATCCAGATTTGAAAACATTCAACCTAGATTTGAAAACTTTCAACACAGATTTGAAAACTTTCAACCCAGATTTGGAAACTTTCAAAACAGATTTAAAATCTTTCAACACAGATTTGGAAACTTTCAAACTAGATTTGAAAACTTTTAACTCAGATTTAAAAACTTTCAATTCTGGTAGAAAGTTTTCAAATTTTAAATTTGAAAACTTTCAACCCAAATTTGAAAACTTTCAACCAAAATTTGAAAACTTTCAAGTCAATATTTGACTGTTAAGTTAAAATAAAAAAACTTTCAATTCTACATTTTGTAAAGAAGTGTGAGAAAGATTAAAAAAAATGGGAAAGAAACGGCGGAAAAAAAACGTGTCTAAGGTCAGAAAAAAAAAGTACGAAAAGGAGAAAAAAAGAGCTCGGGGAGGGGATAGCCGGCATGCGCGCCAGCTAAATTGATTTAGCTGGCGCGTACACGCCCATTAGCCATCCCCGGTAGCCATTTGCACTATATCCATAATATACAAGTAGGCAGCCATTCGCACCTTATCCATACCAGGACGATCCATTTGCACCTTATCCACATTATCACATAATGCTTCTGCCTATAAATAGTAGCAGCACCTTACATTCAAGAATCACCTCTCAACACAAAACTAAGAAACATAGCTAGATAACCAGGGAAGGTAGCATCAGCAACAGGAGGCAATGGAGGGAAAGAGGACTACCACTTCGATGGTAATCATTTGCCTGGTCATCTTGAGCCTCACTGTCGACTCCGCCACCGCAGCACAGTGCGGCTGCTGCATATCCTCTCGGGCAAAAGCATGTTGTGTTGGTTGTATTGCTGCTGGTGGCTCCAACTCAGTCTGCAAGAACACTTGTCGTTTCCCATGTATTCTGGCCGATTCTGGTAAATTCACTATTGTCACTCTATTCAATGCATTTCTTATATGTAGATACAGCCTTTGTAGCATATCGTGGACTAATACATATGTGTGGCCTTCCATGCATTTTCCTCAATGTACTTTGTTGATTTCACTTCCAATCTCACGACTTCAGGCATATATCTTGCAACATGAAGACATCTTATGCTCTACTTCCACTACAAAATTAACTAATGCGCTATTGGGATTTCCATATTTTAATTTCATAGTTGTTGCTAAGATGGACGAAATGGGAGTTCTTGCTAAGATGGATGAAATGGGAGTTCTTGCTAAGATGGAAGGACAAGCCTACACTACAAGAATCAATTTAATCTGTGACGAAATTTGACGAAATTTTCGTGATGTTTTCAGATATCGTCACGGATATGCAACTATGGATACAAGGCCCATAATACCGTGACAGTTTATCGATTTCGTCATAAACCGGCCCAAAACATGTGACGTTACAGTAATTTCGTCCCGGTTTACAAATATAATATTAAATACTTGAAAACCATATAAGAGATGTAAATTTTGTGAATAATGTTACTATCACTTTATCGGATGAATAAATGACCAAAATAAAAGTTATAGATATTGATGAGTTGTACAACTTTTATGTTGATGACTTTTTCAGTTGAAATCATTTAGTATTTGAAAATAATATTGTTTGAAGTTGTCATAATTTGAAATTCAAATTCAAATTAGTGAAACAGAGTCATATACCAAAATGACCAAAACAAAAGTTATAGATATTGATGATTTATACAACTTTGTTGTTGATGACTTTTTCAGTTGAAATTATTTAGTATTTGAAAATGTTGTTTCAAGTAGTCATAATTTGAAATTCAAATTCAAATTACTGAAACAGAGTCATATAGCAAAATGACCAAAATAAAAGTTGTAGATATTGATGATTTATATAACTTTGTTGTTGATGACTTTTTCAGTTGAAATCATTTAGTATTTGAAAATGTTGTTTGAACTTGTCATAATTTGAAATTCAAATTCAAATTCAAATTATTGAAACATAGTCATATAGCAAAATGACCAAAACAAAAGTTGTAGATATTGATGATTTATACAACTTTGTTATTGATGACTTTTTCAGTTCAAATCATTTAGTATTTGAAAATGTTGTTTGAACTTGCCATAATTGGAAATTCAAATTCAAATTATTTAAATAGAGTCATATAGCAAAATGACCAAAAGAAAAGTTGTAGATATTGATGATTTATACATTTTTGTTGTTGATGACTTTTTCAGTTGAAATCATTTAGTATTTGAAAATGTTGTTTGAAGTTATCATAATTTGAAATTCAAATTTTATATAGGTTAATTAAACTCAGATGGAGAAATAACCGAAATAAAATTGGTATATCTCGATAAGTTATACAACTTTGTTTTCATAAAAGTTAATTTAGTATGATAAAATTCGATTCGAATGTTTAATATTTTGAAATTAATTGAACGAAGGGAGGCAAAACGGACTTCTCGATGAGGGAGGAGCAAAAGGCCTGTTACGGGCCAACCCTTTTGCTCATCCCTCACCGAGATGTCCATTTTGCCTCCCTCATTTCATTAATTTCAAAATATTAAACCTTCGAATCAAATTTTATCATAATAAATGAACCTATATGAAAAGGTTGTCGAAAACAAAGTTGTATAACTTATTGAGATCTACCTAACTTATTTTTCTTATTTATACATCTGAGTTTGATTAACCTATATAAAATTTGAATTTCAAATTATGACAACCTTAAATAATATTTTTAAATACTAAATGATTTCAACTGAAAAAATCATCAACAACAAAGTTGTATAACTCATCAATATCTACAACTTTTGTTTTGGTTATTTTGCTACATGACTTTCTTTCAATAATTTGAATATGAATTTCAAATTATGACAACTTCAAACAATATTTTCAAATACTAAATGATTTGAACTGAAAAAGTCATCAATAACAAAGTTGTATAACTCATCAGTATCTATAACTTTTATTTTGGTCATTTCTTCATTCGGTAAAGTAATAGTATCATTGTTCATAAAATGAACTTATCTCTCTTATAGTTTATAAACTATATAAGAGATATGTACATTTTGTGAACAATGTTACAAATCGCTTTGTTGGATGAAGAAATGACCCAAATAAAAGTTATAGATCTTGATGAGTTATAGAGATTTGATGTTGATGAACTTTTCAGTTGAAATCATCTAGTACTTGTAAATGTTGGTTTAAGTTGTCATAATTTGAAATTCAAATTCAAATTATTGAAACGGAGTCATATTGCAAAATGACCAAAACAAAAGTTGTAGATATTGATGATTTATATAACTTTGTTGTTGATGACTTTTTCAGTTAAAATCATTTAGTATTTGAAAATGTTTTTTTTAACTTGTCATAATTTGAAATTCAAACAACATGCTTGCATTGCTTCCAGTCTTAATGCCTATCATAAGAATATGTTGTTTTGCTTCAAGTTATGGCCAAGTTATGTTAATATTATCTTCAATAAATTGTTGACCATATGGGGCAATCTATAGTGGATTCATCTGTTGGTCTCAACTATATGTATGTCGTGCATGTGTGCGCTCACAAGCATATTTAATTTGTCTTGCTGCTTTTAATAAGGCCATAGCACTGTCCAATGTGTCATTCGATGGTCTCTGACCTTAGCAATTTATTATGACCTTAGCAATTTATTACGACATGATTAATATTATTTGTGTATGCATGTTCTTTACTTAATTTATTCTTAGCGGATTTCTGATGTTTTTGTGAGGTTTAGACTATGGGACATAATTAAGATTGTCATGCCAAAAAGTATTGCAAAACCTAGAAGGAAAGCAAAAGAGGCGGGGGGGGGGGGGGGGTGGGAGGAAACATAGTCAATTTCCCGGCTGCTATCCCATTCCTCGTTTTCTCAGGTTTGGGAGACATATAGCCACACTAAAGGCAGTAAAGCTGAGGAATGACAACCTTACTCACAAGGACAAATAGTCGTTAAAAAACTATGACATCACTAACCATATCTTATTTCAGTTTACCAAACATACATTTAAATTTAGGCAGTATTACGGAGAACTAAATCAACAAACAACAAACCATACTTCATTGTCAAAACAAATTGCCTTCTATGTACTTCACAAATTCTCACAAGATCATATTTGCAATTTTTCCTAAACTAATTAACCAAGAGCAAATATGCAGTGGAGCATTCCACATATAATTTCACATTATAAGTATATAATACAGTATGGTATAATACACATATGCATACTAGGGCCTACGGCAAAAGAGGCAAAGATCAATGTGCATGCTAACTTGTGTATAATACACATATGCACAGTACTTTGAAATAAGCATACCAGGACATATGCATTAGTTCACACCATTCATTCTTGCATTCTTGCACTTTCAACAACAATCAGATCTACCAAGCATTCTTGCACATTAAACCACAAGTAGATCTACCAATAAATCACAACCTTAGGTAGCAATGGGGGTAATCGGAGGGGAAAACCTTACCTCGTCAGACGACGGAAGGACAGGAGACGGCGGAAGATTCACCGGCTGCTCACCATGGCGCGCGGATCCCTGAGGTGTGGGCATCACATCTATCAGCACCAACGACATCGGCGGGGGGGGGGGGGAGGACTGGGGCTCTTTCATAGACCGATGTAAACTAGACTTATTGGCTTTGATTTAGGGAGAGGAAGGAAAAGAGATAGACTTTACCCGGCATGGCTTTGGGCCTGCACGGAGAGGGATAGTAGTTGGCTTGGTTTCAGTCAAAAGATATGAAGAGAATTTTAAATTGTTTTTTTCAATTTAAATAATGACAGAAATTATGTTAGTATTATTAAAATTACTTCTTTAGCTCGGAAAATTTCAAAAAAATTTAAGAGAGCATAATTAATTATTGAGAAGTTATTAAAACTATTCCAAGTCATATTTTACAAGGTAAAATTTTATTTCACATATCAACTTGTAACATACAAGGAATTTCACCTTGAAAAATTTTTGTGGAAAATTTAAAACTTTTTGAATTCAAAAGTTTTTGGTGAACATAGAAGCATACTAGAGCATATAACTCCCTTAAATAAAATAAAACACATAGTTTTTCTGGCCAAATCAAAACTAAGTCCAAAAGTAAAAGTTTACAAATCTTGTGGTAAAAAATTTTAAATCAAAAATTTTGCTTTGACCATAAACTGAAACCTAATCTTCTCGGTTTTGCATTTTCAGCCTAACTAAAAAAATATATTTAAGTTAAATATAAAATAAATGGAAAGGTAGGTATCAAAATACACAAACCTAAATAGAGATAAAAAGAACTTGCTTGTATATGCATATTATTCTTTTAAGATTGTTTTTGGATATTCTTGGTGCATCTCATAATAGGTTGCATATGCATGCTTTGTCTAAAGAAAATTCCTAAAAATAAATGAAGCAACAATAAATCCCAAAAAAATCTCATAAATACTAAACAACACCATAAGCTCCCAGAAATTTTAGTTTTAATTTATCACATCAATTGGTAACACAAATAAATCCTTGAACTCAGCTAAAAAATCTGGAAACAGCATACCAATTAGCCTAATTTGCACCTTCACCAAAATTAAACCATAACTCGTCTTGCAAAATCTCTAGGTTGCAAAATGTAACCTCGTAAAATGAGAGCCATAAGTTAGGTTAACAGTATTCTGGACTATGGTCAATAGATTAACTAGTCAACTTTACTAAATTACCATGGTAAAAGCAAAAGTAATTAAACTTTGGAACTTGGCACCTTGAACCATCAAATCCTTGTATCTACCTGTCACCCCCCCACCCCACCCCCCCCCCCCCCCCGCCCTTAATTCTAAATTAAAAGGATGAGAGAAAGAGAGTAATATAGTTTAGTGTGATAGTGCCAACACATGGAAAATTTAGAGCTTCTAGTTCTCTCCTTCTACATCTCTCTTAAATGTGGGACCATGTCCTTATGGGGCCCACTCATCATACAACCATAGCCAACACATCATCAGCTCTTCTCTCATTTACATCTTCTTTTATTTCTCAAAAGGTGAGAGAAGGGTTTAAATTGAATTTCCACCCAAATTGCCACTCTACCACTCCAAGCCTTCTAGGAAACATCTATATATGGGCCTATTTGTCGTCCAAATACCTGCAAACAACCTTGGTGAATCATCTCTTTGATCCTAAATTATATTTTCAAAGAGAGAAAGAAAGAGAGAGAGGGAGTGAAAGTCCAATTTACACCCAAACTTCACCATACCTCTCATCTTCTCCTAGGAAACATCTACATGGGGCCACTAGACAGCCAGTCATACATGGTTGAGTGAAGTACAAGTGGGATCACAGCCTCAAACCACTGCCAACTCCTTTAAATCGTTTCTACCCCTCATGTTGACAACTAGCTCTCACTTTTCACCTTCACTTTTACCATTCACTACTACAACCAAGATTTTTGTGTGAGGGCTAAAACGATTTTTGCGCGCGGGTAGGTGGCCCGCACGCACCTAGGGGTCTGGGAAAATGATGATTTTTGCGTGCGGGTGGCGCACTCGCACGGGAAAACAAAAATCCGAAATAACATATATTTTTTTAAAAAAAACGAAACCCTAGAATCCGGCGGTGGGCTTCCACCCGATGGCCACAGTGCCTCCTGCCTCCCGCTGGCCTCCGCGCCACCCGCCATCAGATCCGCGCTCCCCTCCAGCCGCAACGCCGCCGACACCCCTCCCCTCCGCCGGATCTAGGGAGGGAAGGAAGGGGAGAGGAGCGGAGCTGGATCCCGCGCGGGGAGAAGGCGGCCGGCTGCCGGATCCGTGCGGGGATGGCCACCACCGCTGGATTCTTGCGTTGACGGCCACTGCCGCTGGATCCGTGTAGGGGCTACCGCCGCCCGCCAGATCCCACGCCCTCCACCGCCGCCACATGGAGGAGGCCGGCGCGCTCCTCCCACCACCACTACGCCGCTGCTATCGCCAAGAGTGGAGAGAGGAGAGGAGAGGCGTGAGAGAGAGAGAGGACTGAGAGGAGATGCTCTGCATGGAAATTTTAAAGTGGAAAAAGGGATAGAGGGGAGGGGAGAGGAGAGAAAGAGGGGAAATTTTAAAGTGGGTGAGAGAGGAAAGAGGGAGTTAGTATTTTTGCATGCAGCTCTCTTAATAGGTCCGTACGGGAAAATCGACTCATTTTCGCGTGCTGTCCATTTAAGAGGACCGCACGGAAAAATCGATTTTTCCCAGAAGCAACGAGTTACCGCACGAAAAAATTGATTTTTCCGTGCCATCCTCTTTAATAGACCGCACACGAAAATGAGCCGATTTTCCCAGAAGCAACAAGATACCAGTCCCTGTCCAAGAAAATCGTTTCTGTAGTAGTGATTCATGAAGTTCCTTCTCTACTTGATCGATCCATTTTCTTTGTTTCTTTTTTGGCATAGATCGAACACTTGGTGGTGCGCTCGTCGGCGTTCCCAGTGTCCAGAGCGCCACCATCGCCCCACTTTGTCATTCCCGTCGACTCGAATCATCTCCGGCTGTACCATTGCGCCACTGACGTCGCCTAGGTCCCAGGAGAACGACGCCCACATATGATCAAGCCAATACGCCGCCACGAACGCGGTCGGTCGCCGTTGCTCTCCTACTGCCTCTGCTTCTCTTGCCGCCGAGTCACCGACATGTGGGCCTGGCTGTTTAGCCACTTCATTAGGTGCTAAGGACTTTAATTAGTAGAAATTTAAATCTTGTAAGGTTCTTTTTGTAAAATTGCTTTGTTTGCCATGTGGACTTATGGACCTAAATGCAATTCACCTAATGCCCAGGGACTTTTTTGTATAGGGTTTAGGGCTTACCCTAAAACATGAAATTACTATTTCATGCATTCATTACTTGATATAATAGCTTAATGAGTATATTGTACTCACCCTTGCTTTAACCCCTCTTTCAGAATCAATTTGGAGTTTTTGCCGAAGCCAGGAGTTTAATCAGATAAATTGGTTTCATTCCAACTTAGTTCCCAAGTATAGATTAGATAGATGGTTTAATTCTATAGCAAAACATTAGACTTGGCTCATCCTATAGCTTCTACAGTAATAGTTAGCCACTACCCTATTATTTCATGTAAAGAAATCTCCTTTGGAGCCTTAATCAAATGTATGCGATGAAGATTCAGATTGTTGAACCTGTATCAATCTACTAATACAGGGGTTGATACAGTTTAAATATGTCGGTTACCGAATCTTTAATTTTGGGACCCGACATGGTGTGTGGGTGGGGGCCCCTGCGATTTGGGAGCCTAGAGCGGCCGTACCGCTTGCGCCCCCTCCCCCCTGAGGCGGCCCTAACTACATGGGCCTTAAAAGGCCAAATGGCATCTTATGACGAATTCTGGGCTTGATGGCGACGAAAATGGATGCCATAGACTCTATGACGACAGAAAGATCGTCACTAGATTAATGACAAAAAGATAAGCTTTCTTTATAGAACGCCATTAGAGACGCATGACAGGTGACGAATCATATTCGTCACACGAATGTCACAGATTTCATAGCATGACTTGAAATTAAATTTTTATGACGTAAATGAGCGTCACCTATCATAAGATTCTTGTAGTGATGGCTTGTTTGGCTATTAGAGAGGCAGTTTGAGACATACAGCACACAGTTTCATACCGTGTGCGTGCCTAGTTGGCAACTGGATCCTAGTAGATGCAAATTTTGAATCATTCAACCCAACCCAATCCTTCTTCTCTTAATCTTCTCTTCCTACACTTGTGTATTTGTGTTTGTGTGTGTGTGTGTCTAAGAGGCTAGTAGAGTTAGCTATCCTAAAATTTTTTGCACGTTGCAGCTACTAACTGTGCTGCTGGCTTGTCGTCCTCTGCTTCAACATTAAAGAGAGAACTAATAGATCGGTGATCCACTTTGGTTTCTTGGATGCTATCCAGCCACGTCACCATGCATGCGAATTTTGTGGATGGAGTCAGTGGCTCTGCATGCACGGAGCTGATTTAATTAATTAACTTGTTGCCAGCTAGTACCTAATTAAGCATGTGTGTTAATTTATTATTAATTACTTTGCTAGTGTTAATTTATCCTTAGTTTTTTTTATTCCAAACTACGAGTAGCATGCATGCCTTTGTCAGAGAGAGAAACCGATGGAATATGCCTCGTTTCAAAAGTCCATGCATAATGTGCATGCTTTGTGGATTCGTGCTGTATTTTCCTGGGTAGATAAGACCAAAGAATCCCACTTACCAACTAGGTTTTTTAAAAGTCTGGTACATCGTGAACCATGCTGCTTCACGTGGTCGGACCTATATACGTTAGGATCAAATGTGCTCAACGTGGTCTGGCACATCATGGACCATGCTGCTTCATGTGGTCGGATCTAGATGTATTAGGAATAATCCTTTTCGTAGTAGTGAAACTAAAGAACTTCACATGCCAATTAGTTTTTTTAGAGTCCGAACAAAGATGAAACTTTTTGGAAAGGTGCTCCAGATGACCAAGTTCAATTCACCAACTGAAATCGCACATTGGATTTTACATGAAAAATGCAAGATGGACAAAAATGATTTCTTTCGGTTCTAAATTAATACTCCCGGCCATTTGGGAGGAGCAATATGTACATATGCATGCATCACACTTCAGCATTTTTGTCTTTTTTTTTCCTTGGAGTTTTAAGAATGCTCATAATTAGGGCATGCAAGTTGATCCATTGATATATTCGCAATATTTGACGATTTGTTTTTCATTTTAAAAATTGTTGACGATATTAGCTTAATTTTGGTAAGGAAAATATCGGTTAATTTATCCCCAATTTTTATCAAGAGAGAAAATGAACCATGAGAATTGGGGTGCTAATTAACCACAAGCAAATATTCATCTTAATTTGTTGTATATATATATATATATATACACGAGCATGCATGTAAAGATGGAAATATGTGAAAAATATAATGGTGCTAGTAGATTTGTCTAAAACACTTCCATAATACTATGATCAGGACACTCGATAAGGACAAAGTTCAATTTTAGGGATTGTGTCATTATCAAAATTATCAATGAATAATTGGCCATAGGGCCGGGATTAGCAAGGGTCTACTACTGTCCTGCCATTTCATTAATTAATTAGATTAAGTCCCCGATTCCTTGCATCCCAAATTGGCCTACGAGAACCGACAAAAATCGCAAGATGGGAGGATTGTGGTAGGTTATCTTCAGCAACTGTGCCTCTCAAGTGGCCATAACATATTAGCCAGAAGGATAAATAATCATCAATCTGCCTTCACAGTTTTGATCATCTCATGAGACATATATATAAACCACCCATTAGCAAGAGTCTCCTAGGTGAATTAATTAACTATGTTGATACACATATACTTAATTGGTATAAGAAAAATTAGTGGTCGTTAATTAGTATAAAAGCATCAATCAAATGGAGACTATTAGCTAGCTAGGAGACCGGGCAAGCAAAGCAAAGCATTGATCTTGATGAATCCTCCAGAGAGATTAATTGCATATTGCCAGTTCCTCCTGACCTATTATATGCATGCAAGTGCTCTCTGTACTTGTGCGGTGCAACGACGAGCAAGAGTGCGTACGTTTATAGTAGAACTGAGGGGGTGCGCCTTATATACACCGGACGAGCAACAGTGCGTACGTTTGTAGTGACGTCTCCAATTTTAGTTTCTATGGTAGTAAAATATTCGACGTTTGACACCTCAAACTGCAGAAAAACTGGAGCTGTGAAATGTTTTCTTTTTTCATATGCGTGGAGCTCTAAAATATTGACAGTTTTGTTTTTTTCTATAAAAAAAGCCAAGAAGAGTTAACGACTTGATGGGTAGGCGCTCCTGGATGGAGGGAGATGAGCTTAAAAAGTTGTAGTAAATGGACCCATGCAGTGGAAATGCGGAATGGAGTGGAGCAGTAATAAAATTTAAAATGCCACGCGCAGGGCATCTCGACCACGACAGGACTCTCCTTGAGATCTTCAAACAGTGTGTGCTTGCTAGCTGAACTGCAGCAGTGGAACAGTAATAAAATTTAAAACGGATGTACAGTGTGTTCACAGTGGACGAGTGTGCTCTGTGTTCTCTGCATGTGAATAGATATGGCGATCTCTGCTTGTGAATAGATTTGGCGACTACTATTACTGGGTATACGTGGTTAGGACAGATGTTAGTTTGTTCTGCTTGTTTGGAGATGGATTTGGGAGCAAATGTACATGGTTAGGGCGCAAATGTTAGTTTATTTTGCTGTGGAGGGGAGTGGGTTTTGCTAGAAGTAGACCCATGAATTTTGCTATTCCAAAATTCCTCAACTAGCTATCAGCCTCATCGTTTGGCATATTTTCTGAATATGCCAAACGGCATATTTGCAAACGAAAATCAATTTGTGAATAAAACTTTTATATATGTGTTCTTAGCGATCTAAAAGCAAAGGGTGAAAAATAAACTTCGATGAAAAAAACCTCAAAATCAGCTCCAAATTTAATGTTAAAAAAAATCAAATTTTGGCTGATAAGCATATGAATATGCCAAACGATGAGGCCCTATATATCTAGCTCCAACAAATCTGTGATGCCTATATCTCACTAGTCTTGCTATGTGCTATGTCATGTACACGTGGGTAAATACCTAATTTATGAATTTTGCTGTCTCATCATGATTATGGCAAATATACATATACCTAACTCATGAATTTTTCTATGCCTACTTCTCACCATTTATGCTATGTCTAAGCTAGAAGATTTTGCTATGGCCATACCTACTCTTAAATTTTTCTATGTCGGCCTTGACTCAGCCGCCCCAATAGAAGTGACGAAACTACTGTTGTTGCAAGAGTTGGATTCCTTCAAGAAAGTGATAGATGAATCTGAGGCATCAAGGGAGCAGCAATCGAAGAAAATTGAAAGTTTGATTGGCCTAAATGCTCCATATTTTGCTCTGAAAAGTTGACAGTTATGTTACCAATCATGTATCATTGTCATTTTCATAGCCTTCATCATGGCGTTGCGAATATTGTGAATATTCCAATGGATCAACTTGCATGCCCTAAGTGTGAGCATTCTTAAAACTCCAAGGTAAAAAGTCAAAAATGCTGAAGTGTGATGCATGCATATGTACATATTGCTCCTCCCAAATGGACATCATGCAGGATCGGGACTGGACAACACATTAAAGGCTCTCATGCTACACGCTTCTTGCAGCTGTAGTTAAACAAGGGCATCAAGCGGTAGTTCGATAACAATAAGATTCATTGGCCCCAACATACCCCCATCCATTCCAATAAATATGGCACGCATGTATTTTAAGATTTATCTTTAACCAAGAATTAGTTTAAATTTACAAAGATAATTGATAGAAAATTAGCATCATTTCAACGTGTTTTTCAATACGAATACCACAATTCTATTTATGCATTACTAGTCATCAACCTGTGCACTTGCATGGGCTAAAAAAATTATGTGACATCAATTAACTAACGTGGAAGCTTTATTGGTGCATCCAATTACTAAATATATGATTTATTCTTTGTTTCTCAATTCTTTCGGTCAAAAACGTGCATGTGTGTTATTCATAGAAACGTATGTAGTATTTGTAAGAAGTACAATATCGAATTTCCAAAAGGTTTCGACCTTGTGCGATAATATACACACACATTAACCTACATAGGCAAGCTAGCTAGACCTAAAAATATACCATTTCTAAACCTATTCGGTCACTTACTCACATTGGGGAGCCTAACTAAACTAACATGGACTCACATGGCATGCAAGCCAGCCATGGTACTAACTCGTCTACTACGCCATAGTACGCTACAAACACAACTAAGTTATCTTATGAAGGACTACTCAATAGTACACTTAAAACAGTGTTACTCGTTGCCTTTTATCTTCATCTGACGGGTATGAGCTAAGTGTATCTGAAAATCATCTCCTTCTGTCCATCGGCGAAAACGTGCAAATTTAAAATTCCTTGGTACGCAGGACTAGATATGAAGAGTTTGTTCAGAAATTGTGCAACAAACATGTACATCCATCAACTATATACATGCATAGGATACATACATACAATGCAGGTAGCCATTTGCACCATATCCATAATATACTAGTAGGCAGCCATCCACACCTTATGCATACCAGGACGATCCATTTGCACATTATCCACATCATCACATAACGCTTCTGCCTATATATAAGAGCAGCAGCTTACATTCAAGAATCACCTCTCAACACACAACTAAGAAACATAGCTAGGTAACCAGGGAAGGTAGCATCAGCAGCGGGAGGCAATGGAGGGAAAGAGGACTACCACTTCGATGGTGATCATGTGCATGGTCATCTTGAGCCTCACTGTCGACTACGCCACCGCAGCACAGTGCGGCTGCTGCATATCCTCTCGAGCAAAAGCATGTTGTTTTGGTTGTATTGCTGCTGGTGGCTCCGACTCAGTCTGCAAGAACACTTGTTGTTTCCCATGTATTCTGGCCGATTCTGGTAAATTCACTGAAGTCACTCTATTCAATGCATTCTTATATGTAGAGACAGACTTTGTAGCATATCGTGGACTAATACATATGTGTGTCTTTCCATGCATTTTCCTCAATGTACTTTGTTGACTTCACTTCCAATCTCACGACTTCAGGCATATATCTTGCAACATGAAGACATCTTATGCTCTACTTCCACTACAAAATTAACTAATGCGCTAATGGGATTTCCATATTTTAATTTCACAGTTGTTGCTAAGATGGACGAAATGGGAGTTCTTGCTAAGATGGACGAAATGGGAGTTCTTGCTAAGATGGAAGGACAAGCCTAAAACAACATATTTGCATTGCTACCAGTCTTAATGCCTTTCATAAGAATATGTTGTTTTGCTTCAAGTTATGGCCTAGTTATGTTAATGTTTATCTCCAATAAATTGTTGACCATATGGAGCGATCTATAGTCGATCCATCTGTTGGTCCCAACTATTTGTATGTCGTGCATGTGTTCGCTCACAAGCATATTTAATTTCTCTTGCTGCTTTTAATAAGGCCATAGCACTATCCAATGTATCATCTGTTGGTCTCTGACCTTAGCAATTTATTGCAACATGATTATTATTATTTGTGTGTGCATGTTCTTTACTTAATTTATTCTTAGCGGATTTCTGATGTTTTTGTGAGTTTTAGACTATGGGAGATAATTAAGATTGTCATGCCAAAGAGTATTCCGAATCCTACTAGGAAGGCATAGGGTGGGGGGGGAGGAAACATGGTCAATTTCTCGGCTGCTATCACATTCCTTGTTTTCTTAGTCTTGGGAGACTTATAGCCATACTAAAGGCAATACAGTCGAGGAATGACAACCTTACTCACAAGGACAAATAGTCATTAAAAAATTATGACAGCACTAACCATATCTGATTTCAGTTCACGAAACATACATTTAAATTTAGGCAGTATTACGGAGAACTAAATCGACAAACAACAAACCATATTTGCAATTTTTCCTAAACTAATTAACCAAGAGCAAATATGCAATGGAGAATTCCACATATAATTTCACAGCATAACTACATAATACAATATGGTATAATACACATATGCATACTAGGGCCTACGGCAAAAGAGGAAAAGATCAATGCGCATGCTAACTTGTGTATAATACAGATATGCGCAGTACTTTGAAATATGCATACCAGGACATATGCTTTAGTTCACTCCATTCATTCTTGCACTCTTGCACATTCAACATCAATCAGATCTACCAAGCATTCTTGCACATTCAAGCACAAGCAGATCTACCAATGAATCACTAACTTATGTAGCAATGGGGGGAATCGGAGGAGAATTAAAACCTTTCCTCGTCAGACGACTGAAGGACAGGAGGCGGCGGAAGATTCACTGGCTGCACACCATGCCGCGCGAATCCCTGAGGTGTGGGCATCGCATCTATCAGCACCAACGACATCGGCAGTGGCAGGGGTGGACTAGGGCTCTTTCGTAGACCGATGTAAACTAGACTTATTGGCTTCGATTTAGGGAGGGGAGGGAAAAGAGATAGACTTTACCCGGCTGGCCTTTGGGCCTGCGTGGAGAGGGATAGGAGTTGGCTTGGTTTCAGCCAAAAGATAGGAAGAGGATTTTAAATAGGTTGCATATGCATGCTTTGTCTAAAGAAAATTCCTAAAAATAAATGAATCAGCAATAAATCCTACCAAAATTCCCATAAATACTAAACAACACCCTAAGCTCCCAGCAATTTTAGTTTGAATTTATCACATCAATTGATAACCCAAATAAATCCTTCAACACAGCTAAAAATCTGGAAACAGCATACCAATTAGCCTACTTTGCACCTTCACCGAAATTAAACCATAAATCCTCTTGCAAAATCTCAAGGTCAGAATGTTAAACATACTTTACTCTACCATCTGGTGCAATGGCTTAGTCTAATTCGAAATGTAACCACATGAAATGAGAGCCATAAATTACGTAAACTTTGGAACTTGGCACCTTGAACCATCAAATCCTTGTCTACCTTGCCGTCTCCCTGTCCCCCACACCCCCCCCCCCCTTAATTCTAAATTAAATGTATGAGAGAAAGAGAGTAATATAGTTTGGTGTGATAGTGCCAACACATGGAAAATTTAGAGCTTCTAGTTCTCTCCTTCTACATCTCTCTTAAATGTGGGACCAAATCCTTGTGGGGCCCACATATCATACAACCATAGCCAACACATCATCTGCTCTTCTCTCATTTAAATTTTCTTTTATTTCTCAAAAGGTTAGAGAAGGGTTTAAATTCAATTTCCACTCAAAATGCCACTCTACCACTCCAAGCCTTTTAGGAAAGATCTATATATGGGCCCATTTGTCGTCCAAACACAGCAACCAACCTTGGTGAATCATCTCTTTGATCCTAAATTATTTTTTCAAAGAGAGAAAGAAAGAGAGAGAGGGAGTTAAAGTCCAATTTACACCCAAACTTCACCATACCTCTCATCTTCTCATTGGAAACATCTACATGGGACCACTACACAGCCACTCATGCTAGGTTGAGTGAAGTACAAGTGGGATCATAGCCTCAAATCACTGCCAACTCCTTTAAATCGTTTCTACCGCTCATGTTGACACCTAGCTCTCACTTTCCACCTTTCCTTTCACCATTCATTACTACAACCAAGATTTTTCTGTGAGGGCTAAAATGATTTTTGCGTGTGGGTAAACGGCCCGCATACACCTAGGGGTCTAGGAAAATAACGATTTTTGCGTGCAGGTGGCGCACCTCCACGGGAAAAAAAAACCTGAAAAAACATAAATTTTCTTTAAAAATGAAACCCTAGAATCTAGTGGTGGCGCCGCCACTCCTGCTTGCCGCTGCCGCCTCCTCGTCGTCGTCATCGTCGTCAGCGGCGGCCTCCGCGCCGCTCGCCTCGGATCCGTGCTCCCCTCTGGCCGCACTGCCGCCGACGCCCCTCCCCTCTGCCAGATCTAGGGAGGGATGGAATGGGAGGGGAGGGGAGCTGGATGCCACGCGGGGGGAGGGCGCCCGGCTGCCGGATCTGTGCGGGGACGACCGCCACCACTGGATTTTTGCGTTGATGGCCGCCGCCGCAGGATCCGTGCAGGGACGGCCGCCACCCGCCGGATCCCACGCCCACCACCGCCACCACGTGGAGGAGGCCGGCGCGCGCCTACGCCCACCGCAGCTGTCGCCGCGCGCCACCGCCGCTGCCGCCATCAGGAGGAGAGGAGAGGAGAGTGGAGAGAGGAGAGGAGAGGTGTGAGAGAGAGAGGACTGAGAGGAGAAGCTCTGCGTGCAAATTTTAAAGTTGAAAAGGGGATTGAGGGGAGGGGAGAGGAGAGAAAGAGGGGAAATTTTAAAGTGGGTCAGAGGGAAAAGAGGGAGTTAGTATTTTGCATGCGGCTCTCTTAATAGGTCTGCACGGGAAAATTGGCTCATTTTCACGTACGGTCCATTTAAGAGAACTGCACGGAAAAATCGATTTTTCCGTGCCGTCCTCTTAAAAGGACCGCACGTGAAAATGAGCTGATTTTTCCAAAAGCGACGAGTTGCTGCCTGCACGGAATCTAAAAGGGTCCCTGTAGTAGTGATTAATCAAGCCAACTCGCCACTGTGAACCTCATCTATTTCTCATAGTGTTCCACTATGCAAACCACCAAAAACTACCTCGGAATCTCCAAGAACTTCCACTTACTCTTTTCACCCGAAGGAGTTTCATCCATGTCACGTATTCTCTGGTGAGCTTCACCGCACTCCAACCACGGGAACATGAAGTTCCTTCTCTACCTAATCAATCCATTTTCTTTGTTTCTATTTTGGCATAGATCGAACACTTGGTGGTATGCTCGTCAGCGTTCCCGGTGTCCAGAGCGCCGCCATCGCCCCACTTCGTCGTTCCCATCGACTCGAACCATCCCTGGCTGAGCCATTGCGCCACCGACGTCGCCTAGGTCCCAGGAGAAAGACGCCAAAATATGATCAAGCCAATACGCCGCCGCGAACGCCATCGGTCGCCGTTGCCCTCCTATTGCCTCTGCTCCCCAGCAACCAAGTCACCGACATGTGGGCCCCGGCTATTTAGCCACTTCATTAGGCGTAAGGTCTTTCATTACTAGAAATTTAAATCTTGTAAGGTTCTTTTTGTAAAATTGCTTTGTATGCCAAGTGGGCCTATGGACCTAAATGCAATTCACCTAATGCCAATGGACCTTTTTGTATAGGGTTTAGGGTAGGTCCTAAACCCTACATAGAAATTACTATTTCATGCATTCATTACTTGATATAATAGCTTGATAAGTATGTTGTACTCAGCCTTGCTTTAACCCTCTCTTTGAGAATCAATTTGGAGTTTTTGCTGAAACCGTGAGTTTAAACATATAAATTAGTTTCATTCCAACTTAGTTCCCAAGTATAGATTAGATAGATGGTTTAATTCTATAGAGTTTAAACATTAGAGTTGGCTCATCCTATAGCTTCTACAGTAATAGATAGCCACAATCTTGTAAATACCCTATTATTTTATGTAAAGAAATCTCCTTTGGAGCCTTGATCAAATGTATGCTATGAAGATTCAGATTGTTAAACCTGTATCAATCTACTGATCCAGGGCTTGATACAGTTTAAACATGTCGATTACCGAATCTTTAATTTTGGGACCTGACAAGGTGTGTGGGTGGGCGCCTAGAGCGGCCATCCCGCTCCCCCCCCCCCGAGCCGGCCCTGACTACATGGGCCTTAACAGGCCACATGGCATCTTATCATGATTTCTGGGCTTGATGGTGACGAAAATGGACGTCATAGACTGTATGACGACAGAAGGATCATCACTAGATTAATGACGAAAAGATAAGCATTCTTTATATAACGCCATTAGAGACGCATGATAGGTGATAATATATATATATATATATATATATATATATATATATATATAGGACGGCTCTTTCATACACCCAGGTGTATGTACACCCTTTTATTAATGGATGATCCATTAGCATTCAATTTAGCTGTGAAAAAAATTAATAATATTAATTTCCAAATGACTGCATGCATGTGGCATAGCTGCACACCGGATTGGGTGCAAATTTGAACAAGATCGTTGGCATGCATTTGCTTTCAAATTTGATAACGTACCTTAGATATCCCCACCTTTTCTAGTATGCAACAGTATATACTGTTTTTTAAGCCGCAGTATATATACTCTTTGAAGCGATGAGCAGTACTATATACTAGTTTTTTGTGTATTAGCGGTGCATAATAAGGAGTACCTTACATTTTTGTTGTAGCAGTGAATATTTCTTTTTTTAATTAGCAGCCGTATATACTGATGCGGACATCACTACTTCGGATACACACAACAATCCTCCAACGGTCATTCAAGGACCGATAACAAGAGCTCGTGCGCGACAATTAAATTTAGAGGTGAGTTCGTTCCTATGTTCTTCTTTGTATGAATTCGAGAATAGAGGGGAACAATGGAGGGGACAAGGAGACACTTGGAGAAGGACTTAGAGCCATGGAGGACCATTGGGGACGTCCAAGTCAAGGTGGAGGCCCAAACCAAGTCGACGTCTGGTGCAATTCGGAGTCTAGGACCAGTCTGCACTAAAACGGGCGCCCAGGTCGTATACGTGTTCGAATTGGGGCGTTCTTTATATGGATGGAAAGCTAAGAAGATAACCTTTCCAATGGTTTTGGTCCCACGTCCAAATTCTTTCTGAGTCAACGGGAATTGACCGAACAACTTAACGTCCAGAATCTGTCCCGGTGCTGCGTCACCGTATTTGGGCCTTTGGCCCGTGTATCGTATTGGAACCCATTAGGGTTGCGTCGAGAGGGGTTTGCACGACCCTAAACTATATATATCAGTACCCGCCGTCATCTTTAGGTTTTTGGGTTTTGCTTAGATTAATCTGTCAAGAACAGTTTCGCCGCTAGATTGGTTTGTAAGACCCCAACTCGTGAGCTTAATCATTCATCTGCAATTTTGGTTGTTTTTCTATCTTGTTCTTGTTTGTGTTCTTCGATTGGCAAACAGGGATTAGCCTTCTCGGCGAGGTCATCCGTATTTTGACACGGGTGATAACCTGAGGAGACGTGGTGCTGCGATTGCGGGGCTCAAGAACGTGCGCGTTCAAGAAGCCGGATCGATTTGTGTCGCGACTCCGCCCAAATCGTTGTTTATCAGAACCTTTCGGAAGATCGGGAACCCTAGTGCACATCAAGTGGTATCAGAGCTCTAGGTTCACCGTCAGGTTCGCTCAGTTTCTTTGCCCTTGATTAGTTTTTTTTTTCGCAATTATCCTAGAGTCTACAGAAAAGCCAAAAAAAAATTAGTTGTTAGTTACCTTAACCTAGACCGTGTTTAGCCTTTGCATGATTCTCTCTCAGAGTCCGTAGTGTTGAGTTTGAGTCCTAGTTTAAGTTCATGTTGCTGGTCTAGTGTGTGTTTTAGTCTAGTCATGTGTTTGTCCTTTGTAACCCTAGCCGCTACCTTTCACCGTGTGTTAGGCTTCATCCTTTGAGAGCCGTTTCCGCCATCATAAACACCCATCCAGATAACCAAGCATCTCCAGAACACCCTACAACTCCGCTGCCACCATATCCCAATTCCACCGCAAAATAGACTAGGTTATATCCCCTCTGGAAAACCTAGCCGGAAGCCGAAACTTCAAACAGCCATAACTTTTGCATACGGACTCGGAATCAGGAAAAATTTAACTTTTCGGATAAGAGAAAAAATTTTATATCCGTTTATCCCCGCCTTTGGCTGGTTTGGCGAATCCAAAATTCCAAAAATTGGCTTGCAAAATTGTCTGTTCGAGCTCACAAGTTCCTGCACCTTGTTTATAGTGGTTTCAGAAAAATCCATAGGCCACATACCTACTCCAATTGAGCTTTAACTTGGAGGTGTGCCTATTTTTGTGTTCTAAAAAAAGAAAAAAAATATCAAAAAAATAAAAGAAAAAAAAGAAAAGTTGATTTCCACTAGTGCTTTGAGCTCACGACGCGCTCCGTTGAGCTTATCTGCCAGTTCGGTTTTGTAGTTTTTGCTGAAACTCGCTGAAGCTTGCCTGTCAGTCCTTCTTTGCTGTTTACTAGTGTCATATTCTTTGAGCCATCTTTGTTATCACTACTGTCTAGGACACGAGTAGACCAGCAACTAAGGGCAAGTGACTTGGGATTTTTATTCAGCATTACTATCTGTCATTGGATTGTGTACCACTCATAAACATATTTTTGGCCTTCCTAGCTCCACATATTACTTCTGAACAGCACAGGTTCTTGATCACTGCAATTGCTGACTACGCCTTCCAGGTATCCTTTGCTTTGCTGGTAAGAACCTTATAAGACCATGGTTAGGAACTCCATATTGCTGAGAATCGTTGAGAGGCACCACTACACCTGCGTAGTAGATTATTAGGGATAACCTTCACCGTTTTGTTTCTGTTTTGGTGTTTCAATGTCAGGTAACGAAGGCGAGAAGAGTCCCCAGGATTTTGCTGACTGTGTCAGCCAAGAGCAACTACGAACTCTCCAACAAAATACTCAAAAGGACATCACGGAGGCTGTTGCAAAGTCTGTCCAAGATGCCTTCACTAAAATCGGCTTCCTAAACCACATGGAGAGGTTGGACAAGCGGATATCCACTCTAACTGATCGGGTCGCCGTGTTGGAGACACCTTCCAATGAGGAAGTGGTGAGTGGTGACGACGATGCTCATCCTGAAGACACGGTGTATGATTCCAGTGGCTATATTGACGCACCGGCTACAAGGCAAGCATGGCTACGACGTCGTCTACGCACAAACCGCACAGGTATGGGTGGCACTCGCCACCAACAAGGTAATAATAATGATCGTGTGCCCGATGATCCTTATGCTAAGGTTAAGTTTAAAATACCATCTTTTTTGGGATATGATGATGCTAAAAAATACCTTGATTGGGAGATGACAGTAGAACAAAAGTTTAATGTCCACCTTGTACCCGAGCAACATAGAGTTAGACGAGCCAGTAGTGAGTTCAAGGATTTTGCTATTATGTGGTGGGCTGGGTTATCTGATGAGGGGGTACTACCTACTACTTGGGAAGAACTTAAGGTAGCTATGCGCGATAGGTTTGTTCCTCCATCTTATCATAGAGATTTACGTAAGAAACTGATGCGTTTGGAACAAGGGGATAAATCTGTACAGGATTACTATGGTGAGCTACAGAAGGGTGTGAGACGCTGTGGTATAGTGGAGGGGGTCGAGGATGCTATTTGTCGTTTCTACACTAGTTTGAGGGAGGAAATTCAGAACATTGTTGATTATAAGGAATTTAACTCTGTCAACCAGTTGTTTCGATTTGCTATGCTTGCAGAGAAGGAATTACAGGGGCGCGACCATCAGGGCAAGAGCAAGGCAAGCACATACACTCTGCGCACGACGTGTCGCGACCGAGAAAATTGTCTTTTCTCGAACGCTAGTGTATTAATCCCCGTCCCAGGAAAAGCCGGGGTACACCAAACAAACATGATACAAAAGGCACATCTTTATTATATCGATAATATTTGCATTATTACAAAGGCACTTCAGGCCTGACAATCAAAAATAAACAGCAGCGGACTAGCGGGCCTACGGCTCCATCTTCACAGGCGCATAACTGGGGGTATAAGCCAGGACTCCACCTAAGACTTCTTCTGCAAAGCTTCTCTTACTGAAGGGGGGAAAGATTGAGCAAGAATGAGTACAACCACAGTACTCAGCAAGCCACACTGGAGATGCATAATTAATGCAAGGGAGTACAAGGGGATAATAATCTAGGGGTTAAGTTTTGCAGTAAACAGCATTTAAAAGTCACTTAGTTGCCCAAAGCTATTTTGTAAACACGATCCTAGAGCTATATAATATTATTAATCAAGGCCGTGGACCCACATGAACCTGCCTTAACCCAAGGCCTACGATGATTCAGACCGAACTGGCAACCCGACCCTGGGTCCCAGCTCGTCCCAAGCCAACCCAGGCCAACCATTCCACATTTTAGTTATTAAGCAGGTTTTAAGAATTTAAAACACTAACTTGGGTACATTGCTAGGCTTGCCCATAACCGAGGGCACGGCTATTCGAATAGATTATACTCTGATCAGAGGTGTACATCTTTACCCACAAGACACGTCTTCCTCACGTGTAACCACGTGCCACATACCACCACGGCATACGGACGGAAGACGCGACATAGTTTCCAACCCATCCTAGCCATAGACAAGAGTACCGACCCAACCCACCTACGGCCGGAACCCCCGGACAGGCAGGCAAAATTGAGCCCCTAGCAGCAGGACACCAGCCCTGTGCCATGACATCTCGACTACCGGGCCGCAACTCGTGTAGCCTTCATTTGTCCTAGAGATGTCCATCGACCCCCGACTTCGTCCATCTCCATCCGTGTACTTTTGTTTATAACCAGACTGAGCCACAAACTAAGCCTTACCCACTAGACATGTGGAAGTACGGTAGTGCTTTGCAACAGGGGCCCGAAGACCGGTCCTTATGTGGCCGAGGTGCTACTAACAAAACCATGCACCCCGAGCCCAGCCTAAAACCATTTTGAGGGTTTTGAATAGAGGGGGAGGTGTGCATCCAATTCCACAATAATCCAACCATTCCATAGTGTCCAAGTGATATGAATATTCCCAAAGTCTAGAGTTATAAAACCACCTAATGTTGCCTAGTTAATCAGCGAAGCATCTACCTAAATTCATACTAGTGGAACCATGAATAGAGTACCCACTAGTTGGGGTTTTATTTATTCTAGGGTGAACAAGGTAATAATAACAATAGCAATAATAATGTCATAACAAAGGTAAATAGGCATGGCTAAATAAAACAGTGATAACGCGGGAATTTAAATAAAGCGATAATGCATTAATTTAAATCAAAATAATTTTATAAACTGGGATTCAATATGCTCAAGGATGATGTGACTTGCCTTGCTCAGAGAGAACGGCCTTCCGAACCTTCGGCGACGACCGCGAACCACGCTTCGAGAACCTCCGGAACGACAGAAGCTACGCGAAGCACACAAGCAAAGCTAAACCCTATAAAGAAGCAATAACAATACATAAAAAGAAAGCACACGGTTCTTTAGGTTATAACAAACATTAGGAGACTTGAACGGGTCGATTCAGAGTTCGTATGACCAAGATATGATCATCCGAAGTTTAATGATGTTATATGGAGATTTGCGGATTATTATCATTAAGCTTTGCAACTATAAAACATGTGTAAGCGCTAGCCTGGAAAAGACAGGAAGGCTGCGCTGTTGACATGCGAACCCCACATGTCAACCTAAGGGACCACGGCAGACCGGGTACACAGAGACGGTCCACGGGTCGACGGAAGTGGATCCCGTGTGTCAACCGAGGCGAGTGGCCGACAAACGGACTCCACTAAACACCACACGGGTTGCACACGTGGAAATCACGCGGCTACCGAGCGGGCACACTAACACGGTCACCACACGCACAAGCGAACGACTACCGACACCGGTACACGGGTACCGGGGTCGACAACCGCACAACGGGTACGGGGCGACACCGAAAGGACGAGGACGGGGCAGCGAGAAGACGGATCCTTACCACCACGCGACGAGGCGTGGGAACGACAACGATGAACGGGCGCGGCGAAGACAGCTCGGGGACGACGGAGGCGAACGGCGAGGGAACGACTTCAGCGGCGATCCTTGGACGAAGGCGAGACGCGGCTGGCACAAGGCTTGATGACGCGGAGCCGAGGACGAAGACGAGGACGGGGCTGCCGCGGCTTGCTTGACGGATGCGGACGACGGACGAGAACGGCTCGACGGAGGGACGAACGCCACGACGACCGGGAACGACGAGAGGACGACGACGACGACGACCGGGGAACGATGCCACGGTGTCGAAGGAGGAGACGGCGGCGTCGATCGGCGCACCGGCGACGCCACTGGACGCCGGCGGGAACGTAACTCCGGGGGTCTCCGCGGGAAACGGAGGGCAAGCCGGGGAAGGGGAGGTGACTGCGATGCCGGGAGAGGCGACGGCACGGCCGGACGGTGCGCGGGTGAGGTGGCACAGGCGGCTGGAGGCGGCCGGCGGCGTGGGAGAGAGAGGAGGGCGGCGGGGAGAGGTGGTGAGGCCACGGGAGAACGCGGGAGGGGGCTAAAACTGGAGAACGGATCGAGGGGGTTCCATTTTATAGCGGAAGGAATCGAGCCGAGCACGGGAGAGGGCGGAACGGCGACGGGAATGGCGGCCGGCGGCCATGGAAAGCCGCCGGAGAAGACGCGGGCGTTCCCGGCGATTGGGGGCACAATCCAAGGGGGAAATTGGGGGGAATTGAAGAGGAATCAATGGGTATTAAAACCCCCCAATTAATTTTGGAATCCATGGTTTGAATGAGGCGGATTTGGAGGAGGGAGCGAGCTAGGGTTTCACGGGAGAGAGAGGAGCCGGGCGGGAGGAAGGAGACGACCGGCGCGTGGGCCCCACGCGGGCGCGCGGCGTCAGCGCGCGTGCGGCGCGCGTGCGCATGCGGCTGGCTCGGGCAGGGGGTGGCTTGGGCCGGGCGGCCGGCCCAGGAGGGGAGACCTGGGAGAGAGAGGGGAGGGGAGGGAGCTGGGCCGGGAGGGGGAGGAGAGGCCCGGGAGAGAGAGGGGAAAGAGAGGGAGGAGAGGGAGACTTTGGGCTGGGCCGAGAGAGAGAGGGAGGACTTTGGGCCAGACTTGGCCCAAAGGAGGAAGGAGGATTATTTTTTTTAGTTTTTCTTTTTAGTAAACTTTGTTAATTGTTTTTGGTTGCTTAATAATTATTTCCGGTGCTCTGAAAATTCAAGTAAAATTTGAGGGCTCCTTTTAAACCAAGGACAATTTAACAAAAATTCTCCAGACCACATTCGAATTTTTCTGGTACGTATTTTAGTGTTTGCCAATTTCTTTTCGAATTTTAATTAATTCTATTATTCCTTTTAGAGAATGATTTTTAATTTCAGGATGAATTTATCAGGACGTGACACGACGCCATCTGCGGGACTGCCCAAGGCCGTCTCTTTTCGGGCGTCCCAGCCAGCGGGCAAGCGACCAGCAGCATCCGGAGCTTCTGCGGCACCAAAACCATCTCCACCACCACGACCAGCAGAGTCAAGTAAAGGTTCCTCGCAGGTACCCGCCAAGAGTGCCTCATCTGTCACCTCGACGGGACGCATTCAGTGCCACCGTTGCCAAGGATTTGGGCATGTGCAAAAAGATTGCCCTAGTCAACGGGCCTATGTTGCTACAGAAGATGGCTACATCACCACCTCCGACATGGAAGAGGAAGAGGAGGAAGAAGAAGTTGAGGACGAGGATGGCGAAGTTTTTGGTCGTGATGACACAACGGACTACAGAACCATCATTGTGCAGCGGGTGCTCAGCACGCAGGTACAGCAGCATGACAGGTTGCAACGCCATAATTTGTTTTAGATTTTTTTCGTCATCAACAACTGTCGTGCACGTGTGATCATTGATGGATGTAGCTGCAACAACTTGGTGAGTTCTGATTTGGTCAATAAGCTTGGCTTGACTACATGTACACATCCACATCCTTACCATATTCAGTGGTTAAACGATTCCGGAAGAGCAAAGGTAACACAGGTTTGTAGGGTTTCGTTTTCCATTGGCTCATATGCAGATTCTGTTGATTGCGATGTGGTTCCTATGCAAGCTTGTTCACTTTTGCTGGGGCGTCCTTGGGAACATGATAATGATGCTACACATCATGGTAGGAGTAATAAATACACTTTTATGCATAATGGGAAGAAAATTACTTTGCTACCTTTGACCCCTGCTGAAATTGTAGAAGCTGATAAAGAACGAGCTGCTAGTTTGAAAGTTGATGAATCTGAAAATCAGCAAGTGGCTAAATCTGTTTTTCCACCTAAAAAGGATAAGCTTTCACCTAGTTCTAAGGTTGAGGGAATTAAGTTGAAGGGTGGTGTTATGCTTGCAACGAAATGTGACATTGGTGATATTTCAAATGATGATATGTGCTATTTCTTGATATGCAAACAAGCCTTGGTTTCTTTAGATGATATTGCTAGTTCGATACCTCCTGTTGTTACTAACCTTTTGCAGGAGTATGAGGATGTCTTTCCAGCTGAGATACCCCCAGGATTGCCACCCATGAGAGGGATAGAGCATCAAATTGATTTGATTCCAGGAGCATCATTGCCAAACCGTGCTGCTTATCGAACCAACCCAGATGAGACTAAGGAAATTCAGTGGCAAGTTCAAGACCTTTAGGACCGCGGGTATGTACGTCAAAGCCTTAGTCCCTGTCCAGTTCCTGTAATTTTGGTTCCTAAGAAAGATGGTTCTTGGCGAATGTGTGTTGATTGTAGAGCCATTAATAATATTACTATCCGATATTGTCATCCTATTCCTAGGTTAGACGACATGCTTGATGAGTTGTGTGGCTATATTATTTTCACAAAGATTGACTTGCGTAGTGGCTATCACCAAATTAGAATGAAACTTGGAGATGAATGGAAAACAGCTTTTAAAACTAAATTTGGTTTGTATGAGTGGTTAGTAATGCCTTTTGGTTTGACTAATGCACCTAGTACTTTCATGAGCTTAATGAATGAGGTTTTAAGGCCTTTTATTGGACGATTTGTGGTAGTGTACTTTGATGACATATTGATTTACAGCAAGTCTTTGGATGAACACATGGATCATTTACGTGCTGTTTTTAATGCTCTACGCGATGCACGTTTGTTTGCTAACCTTGAAAAGTGCATCTTTTGCATGGAACGAGTCTCTTTTCTTGGATATGTTGTTACTCCACAGGGAATTGAGGTGGATGAGTCGAAAATTGAAGCCATCAGGAGTTGGTCGGTTCCCCAAACCATCACACAGGTGAGGAGCTTTCTTGGTCTTGCAGGATTCTACCACCGTTTCGTCAAAGATTTTAGTACTTTTGCTGCACCATTGAACGAGTTGACGAAGAAAGGCGTGGTCTTCCATTGGGGAAAGACACAGGAGAAGTCCTTTGACATTTTGAAGGAGAAGCTTACGCATGCACCTTTGCTACAACTTCCAAACTTTGGTAAGACTTTTGAGTTAGAATGTGATGCTACTGGAGTTGGCATTGGAGGTGTGTTGATGCAAGATGGTAAGCCTGTTGCATACTTTAGCGAGAAGTTGCATGGTCCTATTTTGAATTATTCCACATATGATAAGGAATTGTATGCTCTTGTACGTTCCTTAGAAACGTGGCGTCATTATTTTTGGCCTAAAGAATTTGTTATTCACTCCGATCACGAATCGCTTCAATATCTTCGCTCTCAAAATAATTTGAATCGTAGACATGCAAAATGGGTTGAATTTATTGAATCTTTTCCTTATGTTATCAAACACAAGAAAGGGAAAGATAATGTGATTGCAGATGCTTTGTCTAGGCGCTATACTTTCTTATCCCAACTTGAATGTCGGATTTTTGGACTTGAATCAATTAAAGAACAATATGCACTTGATCCTGATTTTAATGAAGTGATGATAAATTGTAAAGAGGGACGTACTTGGAACAAATTTGTGATCAATGGTGGGTTTGTTTATAGAGCTAACCGTCTATGCATTCCAGTTGGTTCCGTTCGTCTTTTGTTGATACAGGAAGCGCATGGAGGAGAGTTGATGGGACATTTTGGAGCTAAGAAGACGGAAGATGTTTTGGCCATGTATTTGTCACATCCTGATTTTTGTTTCAGGATTTATAAATTATTTAATGAATTATTATTAGAATTTATATTAAATGTTCATTAATTTACAAGTGAAGTTAAATGTGGGAAATAAAATTTTCTAAATATAAAGCATGGATGGATTTAATTTTTTATTAAATTCTCCATGGTTAATTATACTCTCTGGAATATTCTCGGATTTTTCGGAGCTCAATTCCTAATTTTTAATCTTACAAAGAGCATTTCAGTAATTACCCACATATTAAATTGATCATTAAATGGTCTAATTATAATTTTGTTAAGTACTTTGAGTGTCCAAGTATTTTCAGGATTTTTCTTGAAATTATTTGAGCATTGGAAGTATTTTTAACGATTCAAAGATCATTTCATTGATTAATTTAATTGGAAAAGTAATAATAATCCTCCTCCTCAGCTTGGGCCATTTTCGGCCCATTCCTTCCTTTCCTTCCTCTCTCTTTCGCCGGCCCAACCTGAGCCGCCTCCTCTCCTCTCAGCCAAGCCGGAAAAGTCTACTTTTCCTCCCTGAGCTACTGTTCATCTTCCAGCTCAGGCAGATCCCGAGCTAGCCGTGCCGTGCACAGTGCCGCCGTCTCTTCCTTCTAAATCTCGCCTCCCCGTTGCTCCTTTTTCCAATTTAGTTGAGGGGAAATATTCCTCTTATCCTCCTCTATCTTTACCCTCAAAAATCGGAGCTAACCGTTGAGTATCTTATCCGAATCGAACTCGTTTTCGAGTTTATCTCCAAAACCGAGTTTTTGATTTCCCGGATCGATTTCTTGCGGGAGGAGTCCGATCTCTTCAATCCAAGGCTATAAATAGGACCCCCTAGTCCTCCTCTTTCGTTTGCCCCTCTCCCGTGCCTCGTAGCGCCGCCGCCACGTGCTCCACCCCGCCGTCGTCGCCGGCCGAGCTCCATCCGCGTCGTGCCGTCGCCTCCGTCGTCGCCGCCAGTCGCCGTCACCGCCGTAAGGTGCGCCGAGGTGTGGAGAAGCCCGGCCGCCGGAGCCCCGAAGCCGCCGATCGCCGGAGCCCCGAAGCCGTCGACCGAAGCCGCGCCGCCGCTAGACCTCGTCGCCGGCCGTCATCGTTCGTCGTTTGGTTCGAGGGTGAGTACCGTTGGGTTCGTCTCGTCGTCCTCTACGTGTAAATGTCCTCCAAAGTCGCAGCCGACCATCCAATCTCCGGCGAGGTCGTCATCTTGGTTCGGCCGCCATTGATGAGGTCATCATGACGTCATCATCGTTTTTCTTTTTCCTGTTTTTCTAATAGATTAAATCTTCAGAAATTCATAACTAAATCATCGTAACTCGGTTTTGAGTGGTTCAAGTTGCTAAATTCATCTAAAATTATGATCTACATGTTTGTTTACTTTTTATGTATTGTTTATTTGGTTTTTATTAGTCTTTTTCTTCGTTTTGCGTGAAAGTTAGTCGTTTCCGTCGTTGCGAAGGTTCGCGAGTACGCCGGAAGTATTCAAGAAGATTAATTGAAGACCGATTATTGCAAGGCAAGTCACACAGATCCCAAACAACCCTTTGAGCATGTTGAACCCGTTTAAAGCTATTATTTTATTTCAACTATGCATTATTTTTGAATGTCATCGGGTGGTGAACCTTTCCCCGTTAATTAATGGCCGAAGATGATCTTATTTTCCTATGGGTTATAATTCGATTAGCATGAACCTTATATATTGGATTGGTTCAGCTAAATGCTATATGTAAGTTTGCTTAGCTATGCTTAGAAACATTAGCTAACTAAAGGGGTTAATTATAAACTATATTATATTATATTATTATTATGGTTATATTTAATGGTCGCTCACGATGGTTAATCGTGTGATGTTAATTAATTGATAATTAAAATCTGGTTAAGGTGGGTTGTGAGCATATGGTTTTGATGGTTGTGCTCATGACAATTAAGGACCGGTTCGCGAGCTACTGTTGTGAAACATTTACCGTGCCAACCACAAGCCAGCATGGGCAACGGCTTTACCTTTTGTATAGCATGGTTCATTATAGTGTGCCAGACTGTGAAGCGGCGAGAAGTCCGTGGGGGTCGCTGGGGAGTCCATTGCCTCTGGTTTTGAGGGGGAGATTATGATCCAGGAACGGTGCACTGTTTTGAGTTGTGTTGTGCAAAGGGTATTGTCACGATTTCCCCCTTTGCAATGCCGTGGTGGTATTTCGGGGCATGGCAACATGTGTGGAATCGTGTCTTGTGGGTACAGTGGTACACCTCTGGCCAGAGTAAAACTATTCGAATAGCCGTGCCCGCGGTTATGGGCGAGTTGAGCAATGTTTTTCGTGATTAGTCTCACACCTCTCACAATAATTATGGATGTTATAACTGGTAATAATTTGCTTAGCTCCTGGTTTGGAGTTAGATCTGTACAGCCGGGTATGGTTGTTCAGGATGGTTGGGCCTGTGCAGCATGGGTGTGCTGTTCAGTGTTGATTAAAATTTCTGATTAACTACTCCACTGTTTTACTTCTCTTAAAAGTTTTGCTAAATGCTGCTTTTGCAAATGAGCCTATATTATGCCATCCTTTGGTATCCTTGTGCACTTGCATATTTGCTATGTGGCTTGTTGAGTATGTCATATGCTCACCTTGCAATAATCAATCAACCTCAGTTGAAGAAAAAGGATCCAGAAGGAGAAGACGTTTGGCTTATACCCGAGTTGAGCTGCCTGTGGGAGTGGAGCCGGAGATTCGCTAGATTTTATTTTCCGCTGCAGTTTTCTTCATGGTGAGGACTAAGTGCCTCTTAAGTAAGTATTTAGCGTTTTAGTTAATTTGATGAATCTGTATATTAAATTGTCAGTTTGTGTACCTCGGCTGATTTCTGGACGAGGATTTTATGCACAAATAAGTTCGGAAATTACTAGTGAATTTCTGGGCGTGACATATTTCTTTTGGCCAAGGATGAGAAAGGATGTTGACAGGTTCATGGCACGTTGCACCACTTGTCAGAAAGCTAAGTCTCATTTGAATCCACATGGTTTGTATATGCCTCTTCCTGTACCTTCTATTCCTTGGGCAGATATTTCTATGGACTTTGTTTTGGGATTGTCTAGAACTAAGAGGGGGAGGGATAGTATTTTTGTAGTGGTGGATCATTTTTCTAAGATGGCACATTTCATACCATGTCATAAAAGTGATGATGCTGTTCATATTGCTGATCTATTTTTCCATGAGATTGTTCGCTTGCATGGTATGCCTTCTATTGTTTCAGATCGTGATGCAAAATTCTTAAGTCATTTCTGGCGCACGCTATGGAACAAGTTGGGTACAAAGCTATTGTTTTCTACAACATGTCACCCACAAACAGATGGACAAACGGAGGTAGTCAACCGCACTTTAGGTACCATGTTGAGGGCTATTTTGAAGAAAAATTTGAAGATGTGGGAAGAATGTTTGCCTCATATGGAGTTTGCATACAATCGGGCAACACATTCTACTACCAAGGTAAGTTCTTTTCAGGTAGTGTATGGTTTCAACCCTCGTGCTCCAATTGATATGTTGCCTTTACCTACTAGTGAGAGGGTTCATAATGATGCTAAGGCACGCGCTGAATTTATTTTGAAAATGCATGAGTCAACCAAGTTCAACATTGAAAAGATGACTGAAAAGTATAGAATTGCTGGTAGTAAAAGTAGGCAAGAGGTTAAGCTTGAACCGGGTGATTTAGTTTGGTTGCACTTGAGAAATGATAGATTTCCGGAATTGAGAAAGTCTAAGTTGATGCCTCGTGCTGATGGCCCTTTTAAAATTGTTGAGAAGATTAATGATAATGCATATAAACTTGAGTTGCCTCCCGAGTTTGGGGTTAGTCCCACGTTTAACATTTCAGATTTGAAGCCATACTTGGGAGAAGAGTATGAGCTTGAGTCGAGGACGACATCAATTCAAGAGGGGGAGGATGATGCGGACATCACTACCTCGGATACACACAACAATCCTCCAATGGTCATTCAAGGACCGATAACAAGAGCTCGTGCGCGACAATTAAATTTAGAGGTGAGTTCGTTCCTATGTTCTTCTTTGTATGAATTCGAGAATAGATTGCAACCTAATGATTATATTGTGCTTAGGAACAATGGAGGGGACAAAGAGACACTTGGAGAAGGACTTAGAGTCATGGAGGACCATCGGGGACGTCCAAGTCAAGGTGGAGGCCCAAACCAAGTCGACGTCGGGTGCAATTCGGAGTCCAGGACCAGTCTGCACTAAAACGGGCGCCCAGGTCGCATACGTGCTCAGATTGGGGCGTTCTTTATATGGATGGAAAGCTAAGAAGGTAACCTTTCAAATGGTTTTGCTCCCACATCCAAATTCTTTCCGAGTCAACAGGAATTGACCGAACAATTTGACGTCCAAAATCTGTCCCAGTGCTGCGTCACCGTATTTGGGCCTTTGGCCCGTGTATCGTGTTGGAACCCATTAGGGTTGCATCGAGAGGGGTTTGCACGACCCTAAACTCTATATATCAGTACCCGCCATCATGTTTAGGTTTTTGGGTTTTGCTTAGATTAATCTGTCGAGAACAGTTTCGCCGCTAGTTCGGTTTGTAAGACCCCAACTCGTGAGCTTAATCATTCATCTGCAATTTTGGTTGTTTTTCTATCTCGTTCTTCTTTGTGTTCTTCGATTGGCAAACAGGGATTAGCCTTCTCGGTGTGGTCATTCGCGTTTCGACACGGGTGATAACCAGAGGAGACGTGGTGCTGCAATTGCGGGGCTCAAGAGCGTGCGCGTTCAAGAAGCCGGATCGATTTGTGTGGCGACTCCGCCCAAATCGTTGTTTATCAGAACCTTTTGGAAGATCGGGAACCCTAGTGCACATCATATACTTACTCCAGAACTAACGAGTATATATATATACTGATTATGTCTTTTTATTGGTACGCGCAGTATATACTACTGCAACGAGCGAATGAGTATATACTGTTCTTTCACGGAATGAGTATATACTGATTTTTTTTTTGGAACGAGTATATATACTGACTTTTCTCGGAGTGGTATATACTTATTTCTTCTCCAATCGGTATGAACAGCTACTCGGAGTGGTATATACTTATTTCTTCTACAATCGGTATGAACTGCTCTTTGGTCAGTGTATATATACTACATTCCTCATTGAAGGAGTATATACTGCTTCTTTTTTTTATCAGTATATGCATTTGTTATTATTTGAGTATATATTGTATGCACTACTTGTTCTGTCAGTATACTGCATGTACTAATTGTCATGTTTGGTCGGTATACTGCATCGTCCTCGCTAAAGGAGGTTATACTGCCTTCTTGTTTGATCGGTATATACTATGTATACTACTTTTTTTCACTCAGTATATAAATAAGTATGTACCAGTATTTCTTAGATAAGTCGTATATTTGCTATCCATGGAAGCTGGATGCATATGCTTTTCAGTTGAATAGAATAATTAATATGCTTTTCACGTGCAAATTCAGATGTATGCCTGAATCACTGGCAAAGTATCGGCTGTTGCATTATGAATAAACCTAAATTAATGAAATACCCTAGAAGGGCACTGAATTCTGAATGGACATTACCAGACCAAAGAAAAAGATCAACGCAGACTTTCGGAAACTAAGAACAAAACATAACGGGATCACCCCTCGATGTGGCTCATCGAAGAATCTCTGCATCCCCACAGACAGATCTCGGTTAACATCGATGGGATCACGCTGACCGCACGCCGGAGAGAGGTGGACAAGAATGTGTCTTCCTGGATTAACACCATTAGCTAGGAATCACGGTTCAATGCCGACGACAATGCTGTCGCCGCACGGCCACACATGCTGGGCTGTTCTGTCATCAGCACCATCTACGTCCACGATACATGCATCTCGCATTTGCATGCACCAAACAAATTCGATCTGCATGCATGCATTATCGATTTGCAACGTAGAAAAAGCAAATCAAGAAAATCGGAAGAAGGAAGGACTTGCCTGCAGTATAGTCGATGTTCCAGTTCCGGACGACGCTCAACGTCGTCTTGATCGTAGCATGGGCCTGCATCGATGCCGTCGCCGCACGGCCACACTGACTTGCCCGAAGATCAACGGCGTCGTTGTCTGGTCATAGCTCTTCGGCCAGCCAGTCGCCTGCGGATAGTCATACCGAAGGCATTGGTAATGGAAGACGCCGGCGTAGACATCAGCAGATGCCACGACCTTCGAATAGCCGATGGGTCGCGCCGCCGTCGCCTTCGAATCGCTGATCGAGATAACCTGCGGATCGATCTATCGATTCTGTTTACAACCACCCATGAGATTTTAATACGAGCTATTCAAAAGGGTTCCGGTTATTACGGAATAATTCAGATTATGAGGATTTTTTTCGTAACTAAAAATCAAAACGGGCTCGGTATCTGGATCCGCTTGCTGACTTGGTCGGTGGTGTTCGCTGATGGACGGTGGATGGAACCGGGAGTACCTACTCCTGGGAGTATAGAATCATTATATATATATATATATGGTGAGACTATTCTATACCCCCCCTCCCCCTCAAGAGCCCAACCCACTACCCCCTCCTTTTATTGGGCTCAAAACCCACCTCCTACCCCAGTCAAAGCATGGTCAAAGGACGGTCAAATCGCTGCCATGTCGGTCAAACCCGTGTGCTAACTTCCTCCCACATCCACCTATTTGTTGTCCTTGTCTCGTACGAACGGTGCAGTAACATGACGACCACTATGCAGTAACACTGTACCTTACTTGCAGTAATACTAATAAAATATAGTTAAAATATAGTCATGACGGATCTAGTTTTGTAGAGCTTTTTTTTTAAAGCATTACGGTGCAAACGGTTCAAAAATATAATATGTGGTGTGAGAGATATTATTGTTTAAAGATGTGAATTCAAAAGATATCACTTGCATTTACATTTTACTAGTTCAAAGTGGGTGATAGGTCCTGTACCTGTGTTTGGTTGTTACCACCTCTTATTGCAGTAATGCTATTAAGAAATTGCAGTAACATGCAGTGTTACTTTAAAAGTTATAGTTGTTACTGCACACATACAGTAACGCCATGATGGAATGGTAGTAACACACAATAAAAAGTAGTAACAATAATGATTTAGTATTACTACTTATGGAGAGATAAATTTCAAAATACCAATCTTCGAGAAGAAATAGTAGTAACACACTCGATTACTGTAAAAGCACATAAACTGTTACAACTCTACAGGACACAAAGTTCCATAGTTGTAAGAAGCTAATTAGAAGACAAATATATATGTTATTACAAAACTCATAACAAGTTACTATGTTTTAGTAGTAACATTATCGTATAAGTATAGTAACACGTCACGTTACTGCAAAACATATAGGATGTTACTGCACTTTTGATAGTAACATCGTAGTGAAATTGTAGTAAACTAGAAATCGAAAAAAAAATATATGAGTTAAAAGTCTACATGCTAACCATATATTTGTTACTGCACAAAAGTGTAAGTGTTACTGCATGGCAGATACACGTTACCACAAGTGTATGCAGTAACACTATTCAAGAATTGCAGTAAGATGCTTTGTTACTGCAAAACTTATAAAATTTACCACACTTTCATAACAATGTTATGATGGGATTGTAGTAATGTACAATAGATAGTAACAACACTTGTGGAGAGTTAAATTTTAAAAGACCAATCTTTGAAGGTTCTCTCTACCCTTGCTGTCGCGACCGAGAAAATTGCCTTTTCCCGAACGCTAGTGTATTAATCCCCGTCCCAGGAAAAGCCGGGGTACACCACACAAACATGATATAAAAGACACATCTTTATTATATCGATAATATTTACATTATTACAAAGGCACTTCAGGCCTGACAATAAAAAATAAACAGCAGCGGACTAGCGGGCCTACGGCTCCATCTTCACAGGCGCTCAACTGGGGTATAAGCCAGGACTCCACCTAAGACTTCTTCTCCAAAGCTTCTCTTACTGAAGGGGGGAAAGACTGAGCAAGAATGAGTACAACCACAGTACTCAGCAAGCCACACCGGAGATGCATAATTAATGCAAGGGAGTACAAGGGGATAATAATATAGGGGTTAAGTTTTGCAGTAAACAGCATTTAAAAGTCACTTAGTTGCCCAAAGCCATTTTATAAAGACGATCCTAAAGCTACACAGTATTACTAATCAAGGCCGTGAACCCACACGAACCTGCCTTAACCCAAGGCCTACGATGATTCAGACCGAACTGGCAACCCGACCCTCGGTCCCAGCTCGTCCCAAGCCAACCCATGCCAACCATTCCACATTTTAGTTATTAAGCAGGTTTTAAGAATTTAAAACACTAACTTGGGTACATTGCTAGGCTTGCCCATAACCGAGGGCGCGGCTATTCGAATAGATTATACTCTGATCAGAGGTGTACATCTTTACCCACAAGACACGTCTTCCTCACGTGTAACCACGTGCCACATACCACCACGGCATACGGACGGAAGACGCGACATAGTTTCCAACCCATCCTAGCCATAGACAAGAGTACCGACCCAACCCACCTACGGCCGGAACCCCCGGACAGGCAGGCAGAATTGAGCCCCTAGCAGCAGGACACCAGCCCTGTGCCATGACATCTCGACTACCGGGCCGCAGCCCGTGTAGCCTTCATTTGTCCTAGAGATGTCCATCGACCCCCGACTTCGTCCATCTCCATCCGTGTACTTTTGTTTATAACCAGACTGAGCCACAAACTAAGCCTTACCCACTAGACATGTGGAAGTACGGTAGTGCTTTGCAACAGAGGCCCGAAGACCGGTCCTTATGTGGCCGAGGTGCTACTAACAAAACCATGCACCCCGAGCCCAGCCTAAAACCATTTTGAGGGTTTTGAATAGAGGGGGAGGTGTGCATTCAATTCCACAATAATCCAACCATTCCATAGTGTCCAAGTGATATGAATATTCCCAAAGTCTAGAGTTATAAAACCACCTAATGTTGCCTAATTAATCAGCGAAGCATCTACCTAAATTCATACTAGTGGAACCATGAATAGAGTACCCACTAGTTGGGGTTTTATTTATTCTAGGGTGAACAAGGTAATAATAACAATAGCAATAATAATGTCATAACAAAGGTAAATAGGCATGGCTAAATAAAGCAGTGAAAACGCGGGAATTTAAATAAAGCGATAATGCATTAATTTAAATCAAAATAATTTTATAAACTGGGATTCAATATGCTCAAGGATGATGTGACTTGCCTTGCTAAGAGAGAACGGCCTTCCGAACCTTCGGCGACGACCGCGAACCATGCTTCGAGAACCTTCGGAACGACAGAAGCTACGCGAAGCACACAAGCAAAGCTAAACCCTATAAAGAAGCAATAACAATACATAAAAAGAAAGCACACGGTTCTTTAGGTTATAACAAACATTAGGAGACTTGAACCGGTCGATTCAGAGTTCGTATGACTAAGATATGATCATCCGAAGTTTAATGTTGTTATATGGAGATTTGCGGATTATTATAATTAAGTTTTGCGACTATAAAACAAGTGGAAGCGCTAGCCTGGAAAAGACAGGAAGGCTGCGCTGTTGACATGCGGACCCCACATGTCAACCTAAGGGACCACGGCAGACCGGGTACACAGAGACGGTCCACGGGTCGACGGAAGCGGATCCCGTGTGTCAACCGAGGCGAGTGACCGACAAACGGACTCCACTAGACACCACACGGGTTGCACACGTGGAAATCACGCGGCTACCGAGCGGGCACACTAACACGGTCACCACACGCACAAGCGAACGACTACCGACACCGGTACACGGGTACCGGGGTCGACAACCGCACAACGGGTACGGCGCGACACCAAAAGGACGAGGACGGGGAAGCGAGAGGACGGATCCTTACCACCACGCGACGAGGCGTGGGAACGACAACGACGAACGGGCGCGGCGGAGACAGCTCGGGGATGACGGAGGCGAACGGCGAGGGAACGACTTCGGCGGCGATCCTTGGACAAGGCTTGACGACGCGGAGTCGAGGACGAAGACGAGGACGGGGCTGCCGCGGCTTGCTTGGCGGACGCGGACGACGGACGAGAACGGCTCGACGGAGGGACGAACGCCACGACGACCGGGAACGACGAGAGGACGACGATGATGACCACCGGGGCCGGTGAGGAGGCGACGAGGGCAGCCAGCAGCGGCTGCACGGAGAAGAGGACGGCGCTGAACACGCCGCTGCGATGACGATGACGGTGGCGGCGCAGCGAGCCGACGAGCCGGGGAGGAGGAAGGGGCGGCCGAATGGACGTTGGCGACGACGAGGATGGAGAGGCCGGCACGGGCGACGGCGTTCCGGCGAAACAGAGGAGCAGCTGGAGGAGAGGACAACGCTGCGACGTCGACGGAGGAGACGGCGACGTCGATCGGCGTACCGGCGACGTACAGGAGCCGACCGGAGACCGGGAGGTACTGGACGCCGACGAGGAGGCCACTCCGGCGAGCTTCGGGCGAGGAGGAGGTGATGCCGGGGATGATGGCGGCATCGCGGAGCCGAGGGAGGTGGTGGCGACGTCGGCCGGCGCTCAGGCAAGGAGACAGAGGCGGCTGGAGGTGGTACAGTGGCAGCAACGCCACTGTTGCCGGCGGGGGCGCACCTCCAGTGGTCTCCGCGCAAAACGGAGGGCAGGCCGGGGGAGAGGAGGCTGCTGCGATGCCAGAGAAGACGGCGGCACGGCCGGACGGCGCTCGGGCGATGCGGCAGGGGCGGCCGGAGATGGCCGTCGGTACAGGAGAGAGGGGCAGGTGATGGGGAGGTGGCTAGGGGCTCGGGAGAGAGCAAAATGGACCAAAGGAAGGAGGAGGGCTTCGTTTTATAGGGCAAGGATGGAGTGCCGGTCACGGGAGAGGCCGAAAACCGCGCCGGAGGAGGTGGCCGGCGGCATCAATGGCGGTCAAAGAAGAGGGATTAAATCCCGGTGATTGGGGGCGGGATTAAAGGGGGAAAGTTGGGGGAAATAATCAGGAAGGGATGGGGATTCCGTTCCCGCAACTAATTTGGAAAAAGGAGCAACGGGGAGGCGAGATTTGGAAGGAGGAGGCGGCGGCACTGTGCACGGCACGGCTGGAGAGCTCGGGCTCTGCCTGAGCTGGAAGAAGGAGCACTGTAGCGCGGGGGAGGTAAAACAGACTTTCGGCCGGGCTGAGAGGAAGGGAGGGAGGCTTTGGGGCCCAAAGGGAGGAGGGGGATTTATTTTCTTTAGTTTTTCTTTTAGTAAACTTTGTTAATTGTTTTTGTTGCTTAATAATTATTTCCGGAGCTCTGAAAATTCAAGTAAAATTTGAGGGCTCCTTTTAAACCAAGGAGAATTTAACAAAAATTCTCCGGACCACATTCGAATTTTTCTGATACGTATTTTAGTGTTTGCCAATTTCTTTTCGAATTTTAATTAATTCTATTATTCCTTTTAGAAAATAATTTTTAATTTTGGGATGAATTTATCAGGATGTGACACTTGCCCCATAAGTAAACCGAGCCAATTCATCTCTCTCTCTCCATGTTACTGCACCTTTTTTTCTTACTATACATATTCTTGCAGTAACGTTATCAAGTAATCGCGGTAACACACTATGTTACTATGAAACTTATAATCGTTACTACATCTTGTAGTAACGGCGTTACATGATTGCAGTAACGCATAGCAGATCAGCAGTAATACTTATGATATAGTATCGTGGAGAGCCAAATTTTTAAAAAACCAATCTTTGAAGGGTAATATCTCTCACATCATGTACTACTTTTAAAAACCATTTGCACCATGATGTTAGAAAAAAAGTGCTTATCAAAAGTAGATCCGTCATGATTATATTATGACTACATTTCAATATTGTTACTGCAAGTAAGACATGATGTTACTGCACGATGAACATCGCGTTACTACGTTGTTCTGAGACGAGAGCTGATAAGAGTGGAGGTGGTGGGGAAAGTGAAGGGCGGGTTTGACCGAGATGGGGAGCTTTGACCGAGGTGTGGGGTGGGTTTTGCCCCCTGGAGGTAGGGGGGTATAGAATAGTTATTCTATACCCGGGTGTAGAATAGTTTTTCTCTCTCTCTCTCTCTCTCTCTCTCTCTATATATATATATATATATATATATATATATATATATATATATATATATATATATATATATATATATATATATATATATATATATATATATATATATATTAGAAAAACTATTCTATACCCTCCCTCCCACCAACCCACCTCCTCTCCCCCCAAGGGCCCAAAACCCACCTCCCACCTCGGTCAAAGGCCAGCCAGAGGTCCCCCACGTCGGTCAATTCTAGGTCAAACCCGTCGGTGACTTTCCCCACGACCCTCTCTCTTCTTAGCTCTCGTCTCGGAATGACGTAGTAACGTGTTGTTCATCGTGTACTAACACAATGCTTTACTTGCGGTAACAAAATTAAAATTTACTCATAATATACTTATGATGGATCTACTTTTGGTAAGCACTTTTTTTTAACATCATGGTGCAAACGGTTTTTAAAAATAGTACATGGTGTGAGAGATATTACCCTTCAAAGATTTGTTTTTGAAGATTTAACTCTCCACAAGTAGTAATACTATATCAAAAGTTTTACTACTGCCTGTTTTGCGTTACTGCAATCACATCATGTCATTACTACAAGATGTAGTAACGATTATAATTTTCACGTAACATAGTGTCTTACTGCAATTACTTGATAACGGTACTGCAAGACTATAAGTTTTGCAGTAAGAAAGCGTCTAACTACATTTTTTGAGTAGTGTTACTGCATAAACACGTGGTAACGTGTAATTGTCGTGCAGTAACACTTTTACTTTTGTGCAGTAACAAGTGTATGATTAGTATCTGAGACTTTTAACCGATATATTTTTGTTTCAATTCCTGAATTACTGCAATTCACCACAATATTACGGTCAAAAGTGCAATAACGTCATATACATGCAGTAACGCTATATTGGAGGGAGGAAACCAATTTTCTTAAGAAGAGGGAGGAAAAATGGTTCTTGAGGAGGGGAGTACGTAGATGCATTTTGAAGTTTAATCCTCCACATGCAGTAACACGATAACATCATGGTGGAAACGGTTTTAAAAAATAATACATATCTTGTGAGATATTGCTTTTCAAAGATTGACATTTTGAACTTTAGCCCTCCACATGCAGTAACAGAATGTGTAATTTACAGTAACAGGGGTATATACATGCAGTAACATGGTTTTACCAAATGTATAAAATTATTCAAAACACTCCTACATAATTCAGACCTTGCTCAAAGCCACCTACAAACTTTACCTATGGCCCACCTATTCGAACTTCATCTCGTAAAAATGACATAGTAACACTGCATTTATCATGCAGTAACATATCTACTTGGAAGTGGTAACATGCACCTATTATGTAGTAACGCTTCTACTTTTGTGTAGTAACAAGTATACGGTTAGCATGTGAGGCTTTAACCCATATATTTTTGTTTCAATTCCTAGTTTATGTAGTAATACTATTCAAGAAATGCAATACACTTTGTTACTGCAAAGCTTATTGTGTTTACTAGACTCTTATGGTAACGTTGTGATAGAACTGTAGTAACGTACAGTAGTAACAAGTAATGCTATTGTATTACTACTTGTGGAGAGTCAAATTCCAAAAAGAAAAGCTTTTAAGAACAATATCTCTGATGTCATGTATGGTTTTTTAAAATTGTTTGCACCATGATGCTAGAAAAAAAATACTTATCAAAAGTAGATCCATCATGACTATATTTCAGCTATATTTGAGTGTTGTTACTCCACGTAAAACACAGTGTTACTACACGGTGACCGTCGCGTTACTGCACAGTTTTGCGAGACGAGAGCTAAGAAGAGGTGGGTGGTGAGGGGAGTTAGTAGGTGGGTTTGACTGAGCTTTGATAGGCGGGAGGGGGCTTTGACCAGCGTTTGACCGAGGTGGGAGGTGGTTTTTGGGCCTTGGAAAGGAGGGGGAGGTGGGTGTGGCCCTTGAGAGGGAGGGGGTATAGAATAGTTATTCTATATGTACAATAGTCTTACGCTATATATATTACGCACATATATATATATGGAATACATATATATATATATATATATATATATATATATATATATATATATATATATATATATATATATATATATATATATATATATATATGCATATGCATATGTATAAATACATATATTACACATGTATAATTTAAAGCACTTAACATTTTATGTGCATATATATTACCAAAATATATATTTACACTAAAGTAAATGTGTACATCTATAAACATATACATGCATGTATAGTACAATTCATTTGCTCACTAGCTAGCTACGACTTTGACGCCGGCATTATGTCAAAAGAAGAAGGACCGACGTTATGAATTGTCGATCCGTTGTAGTAGAATTCACCCTCGGGATTAAGGACTTCTTCGTTGATGAATCTCATCAGTTGTTCTTGAACAGCCGTGATATAATCCTTGTGTGGGAGATTGTCCCTCATGTGAATACACTATCATTCGAAAAATAATGACATATGAATATATGAAATTAATAAACAGCAAATCGATACGCAATGAAATTTTGAATGGTTTATATATACGTATACCGAGCTCTCGTGTGGTGTAGATTTGGGTTGATAGGAAGTGGGCATACTCGCATACGTAGTAGCCGCACAGGTTAGTTCCCAGGTCATGCTTTGCACACTATATGAGAAAGGACAAGAGATTTAATATACACTTATATTAACTGTAACTAGTAATCATATATAATTAGCATATGCATGATTTAAAATTGTTAAAAATTCTAATTATCATATGTAAATACCACATGCATGATTTAAAATTGTTAAAAATTCTAATAATCATATATAACTAGCATATGCAAAATTTAAAATTGTTAAAAATTCTAATAATCATATGTAAATACCACATGCATGATTTAAAATTGTTAAAAATTCTAATAATCATATGTAAATACCACATGCATGATTTAAAATTGTTAAAAATTCTAATAATCATATGTAAATACCACATGAATGATTTAAAATTGTTAAAAATTCTAATAATCATATATAATAAGCATATGCATGATTTAAAACTTTTAAAAATTCTAATTATCATATATAACTAGCATATACATGATTTAAAATTTTAAAAATTCTAATAATCATACATAATTAACATATGCCGTACAACAATTGATTTATATGGATATTCAATACATCCAAAATATTTTACATTGTGTACACAACAATTACGGCAATACATCGGCGGTGACGGTTGACCGCACGTACTTCCTCCTCACTATTGTTCCTTCCTTGTGTTCGCTACGTGAGTAAAGGGTGTCTTCGTTTGATAGGAGGATGCTAGGGTCAACCGTCACCGTGAAAGGGGGTTGCCCATCAAACTGATCATAATCCTCGTCAGTCTTGTCCTCAACTCCGATGATTTTTCTTTTGCTAGGGAGAACCACGTGGCACTTCGGCTCATCAGGCCCTTTGCCCTTCTTTCCTTTGCTAGACATGTCCTTCACATAAAAAACTTGCATTACATCATTGGCAAGGACAAAAGGTTCGTCCGAGTATCGAACCTTGTTAAGGTCAACCGTTGTCATCCCACTGTCATCAATCGTTACGCCTCCACCAATCAACCTAACTCATTGGCACCGGAACAGAGGAACCTTGAGAGGTCCATAGACAAGTTCCCATATGTCCTCGATAGCACCGTAATACGTGCAAGTTGTACCATCGTGTCCCATGGCATCGATACGAGCAGCACTGTTCTGGTTCGTGCTCTTTATGTTTTGGTCTCTCGTGTAGAATGTGTACCCATTGATCTCATATCCTTGGAATGTCGCTATCGAGCCAGATGGTCCCCTCGCCAGGTAGGCAAGTTGTTGGCTAATCGTCTCGTTACCCATGAGATGTTGTCGCAGCCACACGGGCAATTTATCAATGTGATGCCGTGTAATCCATGCATCGGACTTACCGATGTTTCTGGCGGGAACTAGAGCCAAGTGCTCCTCGATGTAAGGAGCCACCAATGAAGATTATTGCAGAACCGTGAAATGGGCTTTACGGAATAAATTGTTGTATACCGTCATTACTGCGTTCCTTCTGAGAGTCCCCTTTCCCCGTAGTTTCCCTTCATGGCGTGATTCAGGCACCCCGATTGGGCGAAGGTCTTCGATAAATTCTACGCAGAGTTCAATGACCTCCTCTGTTCCATACCCCTTGGCGATGCTTGCCTCTAGACGAGCACGGTTACGAACATACTTCTTCAAAACGCTCATGTACCTCTCGAAAGGAAACATGTTGTGTAGTTACACAGGCCCGAGAATACCGATCTTTTTGACAAGGTGACAAAGCAGATGCGTCATTATATTGAAAAATGAAGGTGGAAATATCAACTCAAAGCTGACAAGACATTGCACCACATCATTTTGAAGGGCTTCCAATCTATCCGGATCGATGACCTTCTGCGAAATTGCGTTCATGAAAGCACATTGCTTTGTTATTGTTGCCCGGACATTGTCTGGAAGGATACCCTGAATTATAACTGGTAGCAGTTGTGTCATCCACACGTGTGACAGTCATGAGACTTTAGGTTTGTGAACTTCTTCTCCTTCGTGTTTATTATTCGCTTTATATTCGTGGAGGACGTACAAGAATTCTGAATAGGGTAACTCCCAAAATATAGAGTTCTTTTTCCACATCACCACGTGACCATGTTCGCTATCAATAGGCTGGCTGCTAGGCCCCTTTCCAAACACTACTTTAAGAGCTTTCACCATAGCAAACACTATTTTCTCACTGCGATGTTTAGGCTTCGTACGGTGGTCCGCCTTATGTTCAAAGTGCTTGCCTTTCTTCCGTACAGGGTGGTTTGCAGCAAGGAATCGACGATGACCCATGTACACAACCTTCCTACAGTGCTTAAGATATGTACTTTCTGTTTCATCCATACAGTGAGTGCAAGTCTTGTACCCCTTGTTAGACTGCCCGGATAGGTTGCTAATTGTAGGCCAGTCGTTGATGGTTACGAATAGCAGCGCTAGTAGGTTAAACTCCTCCTGTTTGTCCTCGTCCCACACGGGGACACCTTATTTCTTCCACAACAGTTTCAGATCTTCGACCAGTGGTCTTAGGTACACATCGATGTCATTATCAAGTGGCTTGGGGCCTTGAATAATAATCGGCATCATTCTGTACTTCCTCTTCATGCATTGCCAAAATTTTGGCAGGATTTCTTATGTATTAACCAGATTTGGCAACAACTAAACGTAGATATTTTTTGGTAACTTTGGCAAAAAATGATATGGTTGAAAATGGCATCAAAGTGAACAGGCCCTAATTAACTTGTTGACAGCTACTCCCTCCATTCCAAAATATAAAGTATAACCACCCTTAACTCAAAGACCAAGAAAAAATTATTATCATCTTGTAGTTTGAATCATCCTAATAAATATAATGCATGCATCCAATAGGATTAGATAACATGAGAGTAAAGGATTTAAAAAAGTAATAACTTAATGAAGAAGATGTCATAGTTAATTGCATGCTTGCATGCATGCCTTATATTATGGAATAGAGGGAGTAGTACCTAATTAAGCATGTGTGTTAATTTATTATTAACTAGTAATCTGCCCGTGCTAACGCTACGGCGACATTCAGAAATACAAATTAAGATCGATGAATATAGTTATTATGTTGTTAATTAAATTGCCACATGCATAAAATAACATAGTTATTATCCTGGTTCAAATGGAGTCATTAGTGACAACAAACCATGGTAAAAGCAAAAGTAATTAAACTTTGGAACTTGGCACCTTGAAGCATCAAATCCTTGTCTACCTTGTTGTCTCCCTGTCACCCCCCTCTTAATTCTAAATTAAATGAATGAGAGAAAGAGATTAATATAGTTTAGTGTGATAGTGCCAACAGATGGAAAATTTAGAGCTTCTAGTTCTCTCCTTCTACATCTCTCTTAAATGTGGGACCAAGTCCTTATGGGGCCCACTCATCATACAACCATAGCCAACACATCATCTGCTCTTCTCTCATTTAAATCTTCTTTTATTTTTCAAAAGGTGAGAGAAAGGTTTAAATTGAATTTCCACCCAAAATGCCACTCTACCACTCCAAGCCTTCTAGGAAACATCTATATATGGGCCTATTTGTCGTCCAAATACCTGCAAACAACCTTGGTGAATCATCTCATTATCCTAAATTATATTTTCAAAGAGAGAAAGAAAGAGAGAGAGGGAGCTAAAGTCCAATTTACACCCAAACTTCACCATACCTCTCATCTTCTCATAGGAAACATCTACATGGGGCCAATAGATAGCCACTCATACTTGGTTGAGTGAAGTACAAGTGGGATCACAGCCTCAAACCACTGCCAACTCCTTTAATTCGTCTCTACCCCTCATGTTGACAACTAGCTCTCACTTTCCACCTACTTTTACCATTCACTACTACAAGCAAGATTTTTGTAACGATTTTTGCGAGCGGGTAGGCGGCCTGCACGCACCTAGGGGTCTGGGAAAATAATGATTTTTGCGTGCGGGTGGCGCACCCCCACGGGAAAACAAAAATTCGAAATAACATATTTTTTTAAAAAAACGAAACCCTAGAATCCGGCGGTGGGCTTCCGCCCGACGGCCATAGTGCCACCTGCCTCCCGCCGGCCTCCCCGCCACCCGCCATCGGATCCAAGCTCCCCTCCGGCCACAACGCCGCCGTCGCCCCTCCCCTCCGCCGGATCTAGGGAGGGAAGGAAGGGGAGAGGAGGGGAGCTGGATCCCACGTGGGGAGAAGGAGGCTGGCTGCCGGATCCGTGCGGGGACGGCTGCCACCGCAGGATTCTTGCGTTGACGGCCACAGCCGCTGGATCCGTGTAGGGACTACCGCCGCCCGCCGAATCCACGCCCTCCACCGCCGCCACATGGAGGAGGCCGGCGCGCTCCTACTCCCACCGCCACCGCGCCGCTGCTGTCGCCGCGCGCCGCCGCCGCTGCCACCGTCGGGAGGAGAGGAGAGGAGAGTGGAGAGAGGAGAGGAGAGGCGTGAGAGAGAAAGGACTGAGAGGAGAAGCTCTGCGTGGAAATTTTAAAGTGGAAAAAGGGATAGAGGGGAGGGGAGAGGAGAGAAAGAGGGGAAATTTTAAAGTGGGTTAGAGAGGAAAGAGGGAGTTAGTATTTTTTGCATGCGGCTCTCTTAATAGGTCCGCACGGGAAAATCGGCTTATTTTCGCGTGCTGTCCATTTAAGAGGACCGCACGGAAAAATCGATTTTTCCCAGAAGAAATGAGTTACCGCACGGAAAAATTGATTTTTCCGTGCCGTCCTCTTTAATGGACCGCACGCGAAAATGAGCTGGTTTTCCCAGAAGCAACGAGATACCGCCCGCACGGAATCTAAAAGGTCCCTGTCCAGGAAAATCGTTTCTGTAGTAGTGATTCATGAAGTTCCTTCTCTGCTTGATCGATCCATTTTCTTTGTTTCTTTTTTGGCATAGATCGAACACTTGCTGGTGCGCTCGTCGGTGTTCCCGGTGTCCAGAGTGCCACCATCGCCCCACTTTGCCATTCCAGTCGACTCGAATCATCTCCAGCTGTACCATTGCGCCACTGACGTCGCCTTGGTCCCAGGAGAACGACGCCCACATATGATCAAGCCAATACGCCGCCACGAACGCTGTCGGTCGCCGTTGCTCTCCTGCTGCCTCTGCTTCTCTTGCCGCCGAGTCACCGACATGTGGGCCCGGCTGTTTAGCCACTTCATTAGGTGCTAAGGACTTTAATTAGTTGAAATTGAAATCTTGTAAGGTTCTTTTTGTAAAATTGCTTTGTTTGCCATGTGGGCTTATGGACCTAAAAGCAATTCCCCTAATGCCCGGGGACCTTTTTGTATAGGGTTTAGGGCTTACCCTAAAACATGAAATTACTATTTCATGCATTCATTATGTCGCGACCGAGAAAATTACCTTTTCCCGAACGCTAGTGTATTAATCCCCGTCCCAGGAAAAGCCGGGGTACACCAAACAAACATGATACAAAAGGCACATCTTTATTATGTCGATAATATTTACATTATTACAAAGGCACTTGAGGCCTGACAAACAAAAATAAACAGCAGCGGACTAGCGGGCCTACGGCTCCATCTTCACAGGCGCTCAACTGGGGTATAAGCCAGGACTCCACCTAAGACTTCTTCTCCAAAGCTTCTCCTACTGAAGGGGGGAAAGATAGAGCAAGAATGAGTATAACCACCGTACTCAGCAAGTCACACCGGGAGATGCATGATTAATGCAAGGGAGTACAAGGAGATAATAATAGGGGTTTAGTTTTGTAGTAAATAGCATTTAAAAGTCATTTAGTTGCCCAAAGCTATTTTATAAAGATGATCCTAGAGCTACACAGTATTATTAATCAAGGCCGTGGACCCACACGAACCTGCCTTAACCCAAGGCCTACGATGATTCAGACCGAACTGGCAACCCGACCCTGGGTCCCAGCTCATCCCAAGCCAACCCAGGCCAACCATTCCACATTTTAGTTGTTAAGCAGGTTTTAAGAATTAAAAACACTAACTTTGGTACATTGCTAGGCTTGCCCATAATCGAGGGCGCGGCTATTCGAATAGGTTTTACTCTGATCAGAGGTGTACATCTTTACCCACAAGACACGTCTTCCTCACGTGCAACCACGTGCCACATGCCACCACGGCATATGGACGGAAGACATGACATAGTTTCCAACCCATCCTAGCCATAGACAAGAGTACCGACCCAACCCCACCTACGGCCGGAACCTCCGGGACAGGTCGGTAGGACTGAGCCCCTAGCAGCAGGGCACCAACCCTGTGCCATGACATCTCGACTACCGGGCCACAGCTCGTGTAGCCTTCATTTGTCCTAGAGATGTCCATCGAGCCCCGACTTCATCCATCTCCATCCGTGTACTTTTGTTTATAACCAGACTGAGCCACAAACTAAGCCTTACCCACTAGACATGTGGAAGTACGGTAGTGCTTTGCAACAGAGGCCCGAGCTTAATCCTTATATTGGCCGGGGTGCTACTTCCCACAACTGGCATGCACCCAAACCCCACCAGAAAACAGGTTTTAGGGGTTTTGAAAGAGGAAGAGAGGGGTATGTCCAATTCCACCATAAGCCAACCATTCCATAGTATCCAAGAGATATGAATATTCACAAAGTCTAAAGTTATAAAAACCACCTAATGTTGTCCTATTAATCAGCGAAGCATCTACCTAAATTCATACTAGTGGAACCATGAATAGAGTACCCACTAGTTGGGGTTTTGTTTATTCTAGGGTGAAATAGGTAATAATAACAATAGCAATAATAATGTCTTAACAAAGGTAAATATAAATGGCTAAATAAAACAGTGATAAAGCGGTAATGCATTAATTTAAATCAAAATAATTTTATAAACTGGGATTCAATATGCTCAAGGATGATGTGACTTGCCTTGCTCAGAGAGAACGGCCTTCCGAACCTTCGGCGACACCCGCGAACCACGCTTCTGGAACCTCCGGAACGATAGAAGCTACGCGAAGCACACAAGCAAAGCTACAAGCCTATAAAGAAGAAATAACAATACATAAAAAGAAAGCACACGGTTCTTTAGGTTATAACAAACATTAGGAGACTTGAACGGGTCGATTTAGAGTTCGTATGACCAAGACATGGTCATCCGAAGTTTAATGCTGTTACATGGAGATTTACGGATTATTATAATTAGGCTTTGCAACTATAAAACATGTGGAAGCGCTAGCCTGGAAAAGACAGGAAGGCTGCGCTGTTGACATGCGGACCCCACATGTCAACCTAAGGGACCACAGTAGACCGAGTACACAGAGACGGTCCACGGGTCGACGGAAGCGGACCCCGTGTGCCAACCGAGGCGAGTGGCCGACAAACGGACTCCACTAGACACCACGCGGGCTGCACACGTGGAAACCACGCGGCTACCGAGCGGGCACACAAACACGGTCACCACACGCACCCACGAACGATTACCGACACCGGTACACAGGCACCGGGGTCGACAACCGCACAACGGGCACGGGCGACACCGAAAGGACGAGGACGGGGCAGCGAAAGGAGAGAGATCCTTACCACCACGCGACGAGGCGTGGGAACGACAACGACAAACGGGCGCGGCGGAGACAGCTCGGGGACGACGGAGGCGAACGGCGAGGGAACGACTTCGGCAGCGATCCTTGGACGAAGGCGAGACGCGGCCGGCACAAGGCTTGACGACGCGGAGCCGAGGACGAAGACGATGACGGGGCTGCTGCACACTTGACGAAACGCGGGCGGCGAACGCGATCGGCTTGACGGAGGGACGAACGCCACGACGAGGAGGAAGGAGGAAGACGACGACCGACGGGGAGGCGATGAGGGCAGCCGGCAGCAGCTGCACGGAGGTGAGGACGGCGTGGGACACGCCGCAGCGATGCCCACGATGGTGGCAGCGCAGCCAGACGACAAGCCGGGCGATCGACGGGACGTCGACGACGAGAACGAACGGAGACGACGACGATGGACCGAGGAGGGGTTTGGACAAAGGGGAGGCGAGGCCGAGGGCGACCTTGCCGTTGCGATGCCGGACGTGGTTGTGGCGCAGCAAGCCGACGAGCCGGGGAGGAGGAAGGGGCGGCCAAAGGGACGCCGGCGACGAAGAGGATGGAAAGGCCGGCGCGGGCGACGGCGGTCTCCAGACGAATCAAAGAGCAGGCCGGGGTGGAGGTCGACGCGGCGACGCCGAAGGAGGAGACGGCGCGGCCGGCCCGCACCTGAGCGGCGCGGCAGGGGCGGCTGGAGGTGGTACAGTGGCGGCAACGGCACTGGACGACGGCGGGAACGCGCCTCCGGTGGTCACCGCGCGAAACGGAGGGCAGGCCGGTGGAGAGGAGGCGGCTGCGACGCTGGAGGAGGCGACGGCACGGCCGGACGGCGCTCGGGCGAGGAGGGAGAGGCGGCTGGAGGCGGCCGGCGCGGGGGAAAGAGAAGGGCGACGGCGGGGAGGGGTGATACGACCACGGGGAGGCTCGGGATGAGGCTAAAACGATAGAACGGAGGATGGGGATTCCATTTTATAGGAGAGGAGAGGGAGCCGGCCACGGGGGAGGTCGGAACGGAGGCGGGAATGGCGACCGGCGGCCATGGAAAGCGGCCGGGGTAGACGCGTCCGTTCCCGACGATTGAGGGCGCCATTCAAGGGGGAAATTGGGGGGAATTGAAGAGGAATCAATGGGGATTAAAACCCCCCACTTAATTTTGGAATCCCCGGTTTGAATGAGGCGGATTTGGAGGAGGGAGCGAGCTAGGGTTTCACGGGAGAGAGAGGAGCCGGGCGGGAGGAAGGAGACGACCGGCGCGTGGGCCCCACGCTGTCGGGCGCGTGGTCAGCGCACGCGCGGCGCGCGTGTGCACGGCTGGCTCGGCTCGGCCTGGCTTGGGCGCGGCTTGGGCCGAGCGGCCGGCCCAGGAGGAGTGGAGGGAGGGGAGGCCCGGGAGAGAGAGGGGAGGGGAGGGAGCTGGGCTGGGAGGGGGAGAGAAGAGGTGGGCCGGGAGGAGGAGGAGAGGCCTGGGAGAGGAGGGAAAGAGAGGGAGGAGAGGGAGACTTTGGGCTGGGCTTGGCCCAAAGGAGGAAGGAGGATTTATTTTTAGTTTTTCTTTTTAGTAAACTTTGATAATTGTTTTTGTTGCTTAATAATTATTTCCGGTGCTCTGAAAATTGAAGTAAAATTTGAGGGCTCTTTTTAGACCACGGAGAATTTAACAAAAATTCTCCGGACCACATTCGAATTTTTCTTGTACGTATTTTAGTGATTGCCAATTTCTTTTCGAATTTTAATTAATTCTATTATTCCTTTTAGAAAATGATTTTTAATTTCGGGATGAATTTATCAGGACGTGACACATTACTTGATATAATAGCTTGATGATTATATTGTTCTCACCCTTGTTTTTGCCGAAGCCAGGAGTTTAATCATATAAATTAGTTTCATTCCAACTTAGTTCCCAAGTGTAGATTAGATAGATGGTTTAATTCTATAGCAAAATATTAGAGTTGGCTCATCCTATTGCTTCTACAGTAATAGTTAGCCAAAATCTTGTAAATACCCAATTATTTTATGTAAACAAATCTTCATTGGAGCCTTAATCAAATGTATGCGATGAAGATTCAGATTGATGAACCTGTATCAATCTACTGATTCAGGGGATGATTATCACGCCCGGAATTTCTATCCAAAATTCCAAACGCTTACATGTGCGTTAAACCCTCGTCCAGGAATCAGCCGAGGCACACAATAACAAATTGATAATAGAGTACTATCAAATAACTAATTAATATGCGCAGAATAAATTATTACAGAGGTGGATAGTTCCTCTCAAAGAACAAAGTTCTACGCAGCGGAAAAAAAAACAAAAGACTAAACCAGGAATATACCATTCCAAACCAGGAGTCAATTTAGTCATCACAGTATTTTCATTAATAATGAGTAATGTGAGACTAATCACGAAAAACATTGTTAGACCCACCCATAACCGCGGGCACGGCTATTCGAATAGTTTTACTCTGATTAGAGATGTACCACTGTACCCACAAGACACAACTCTACAACATGTCACCATGCACCTCAGTACCACCACGGTACCTTGGAAAAGAACTGTGACAATACCTCTCATACAACACAACTCACCACAGTGCACCGTTCGTGGATCATAATCTCCCCCTCATAACCAGAGGCAACGAACTCCCCAGCGACCCCCACGGACTTCTCGCTGCTTCACAGTCTGGCACCCCGTAATGAATCATGCTATACAAAAGGTAAAGCCGTTGCTCACGCTGGCTTGTGGTTGGCACGGTAAATGTTTCACAACAGTAGCTCGTCAACCAGTCCTTAATTGTTATGAGCACGACCATCAAAACCATGTACTCACAACCCACCTTTCATCAGGTTTATGTATCAATTAATTATCATAACACGATTAACCATCGTAAGCTACCACTAAATATAACCATAAGTAATATCGTAATATGATTAACCCCATTGATGAGCTAATGTTTCTAAGCATGGCTAAGCAATTATACCTATATAGCACTTAGCTGAACCAAACCAATATATAAGGTCCAAGCTATTCAATTTATTACCCATAGGAAAATAAAGTCATTGTCGGCCATTAAATAACTGGGAAAGGCTCACCACCCGACGACATTCGAAAATAATGCATAAGTTGAAATAAAACATTAGCTTTAAACATGTTCAACATGCTAAAAGCGCTGTTTGGGATCTGTGTGACTTGCCTTGAGCTTCTTCAAACACTTCTGAACCTTCCTCAGCGTAAACGCTCTCCTCCGGAATGTCGGAAACTAAAGCAAATAAACCAAATCAACAAAACAGTACAAAAACAAGCATAAACAGTACATGTGGATATTTTTAACATGTAGATCTTGATTTTAGATGAATTTAGCAACTTGAACCACTTGAATTTGAGTTACGATGATTTAGTTATGAATTTCCGAAGTTTAATCGATTTTTAACTAATAGAAAAAACTAATAAAAAGGATTTATGACATCATCGATGACAACATCGCTGGCCATGGCACGGCTCCACGCGACCACTAGCGATAGAGAGCTCGGTTGGGCTATCCAAGGACACCTACGCGAAGAGGACGACGACACGAACTCACCGGTGCAAGAAACTACGCCGGACAACGACGTACGGCGACCGGCGATGAGGACAAACGGCGGCGCGGCTCGACTCGACGACGGCGGCGGCGTTCCAGCGGCTTGCGACGACGGCGAAGGGGCAGCCGAGGTACTCCTCCACCGTGCAAACCCGGCGGCGGCGACGGACAGCGACGGCGGCGACGCTAGCGGTGGCGCGGCGCGACTGGAGAGTCGCCGGCGACGGCGGCGCCGCTACGAACAACGGCGGGACTCGGGACTTGGGGCAAACGGAAGAGGACGACTAGGGGATGCTTTATATAGGCTTGGATTAGAGAGATCGGACTCCAACCGAGAGGAATCGAGCCGGGAAAAACTAGGGTTAGTTAGGAGAGATAAACTCAAAACGAATTCGATTTGGTTTATCTGGGCAAAATTGATCTCCGAAACTCTAGGGGAAAGGGAGAGGATAAGGAGGAGATGATTTCCCCTCAAGCAACCGGACTCGGGGGCGACCGGTTGAGGTTGAATCGGAGGAGAGACGGCGGTGCTCGGGCTCGGCTCGGCCCGGCCGGAGGTAGGGGATGACCCTGACATGTGGGCCCCATATGTCGGCGGCTAGAGGAGAGGAGGGACGGCTAGGCTTGGATTGGGCCGGCGTGGCTGCACGGCCGCGCGCGAGGGACAGGGATGTTGGGCCGGAAACAGCCTAGGGGAGGATTTTAAAGACTTTTTCAATTAAAATAATTCGTGAAATGATGTTTCATTTATTAAAAATACTTCCCTTGCTCAAATAATTCCCAGAAAAATCTAGAAAATAGATAAGCAAGCAAAGTATTTAATAAAATTTTATCTAGCTCAATTTTGTGTTGAAATTTTTCCTAGATTATTAGAGTTTAACTTGTAGGTTTTTAAAATAATTTCTAAAAATGCATTAAAAATTGAATTATTAAATTAGGCGATTTTCAGGGCGTGACAAACCTACCCCCCTTAAACGGAATCTCGTCCTCGAGATTCAGAAGAACTGGCAAAAAGATGAGGATGAGCTGACTTCAATTCATCCTCCCGCTCCCAAGTGGCTTCTTCTTCTGAATGATTGCTCCACTAAAACTTACAGAACCGTATGACGCGATTCTGGGTGTTTCTCTCACTCACCTCCAAAATTCTGACTGGCTTCTCAACATAAGTTAAATCTTCTTGAATCTCTAAACGCTCAGGATCTGCTTCCTCGGTAGGTACACTCAAACATTTCTTCAACTGCGACACATGGGAAACGATCATGTATTCCCTCCATTGACAGAGGCAACTCTACTTGATAAGCTACTTCACCTCTCCGACTCACAATCTTAAAAGGTCCCACAAAACGCGGTGCCAATTTCTCTTTGGTCTGAAAACGATGAACTCCCCGCAGCGGCGTAACCCGTAGGTATACATAATCCCCTTCTTCGAAAGTCAAATCCCTACGACGATTGTCTGCATAGCTCTTTTGACGCGACTGAGCAACTCGCAACCTTTCTTGGATAATCTTCACTTTTTCTTCTGCCTCTCGCAATACATCTGTCCCAAAAACTTGACGCTCACCAGTTTGATCCCAAAGGAGCGGTGTACGGCACTTACGACCATACAATGCTTTGTATGGAGCCATTTGAAGACTAGCTTGATAACTGTTGTTATACGAGAATTCAGCATACGACAGATTCTTATCCCAACTTCCACCGACATCTAGAACACAGGCTCTCAACATGTCTTCTAGAATTTAATTTACTCTTTTTGTCTGACCGTCAGTTTGAGGGTGATAGGCAGCACTGAAATTCAAACGAGTACCCATCCCTTCTTGTAAGTTCTGCCAAAACTTCGAAGTAAACTGACTACCTCTGTCTAACACTATTTTCTTGGGAACGCCATGTAAACATACAACTCTTGCCATATATAGCTCTGCGAGCTTATTTCCCATGTAGGTTGTTTTGACGGGTATGAAATGAGCAACTTTAGTACGCCTGTCAACCACTACCCAAATAGAATCATGTCCTACCGATGTTCTGGGTAGACCGGTGATAAAATCCATTCCTATTTCCTCCCATTTCCACTCTGGAATCTTCAACGGTTGCAGCAGACCGGCTGGCTTCTGATGCTCCGCCTTGACTCGCTGACACACATCGCATAGAGCCACATATTCTGCTATCTCTCGTCGCATGCTGGCCCACTAGAATTGTTGCTTCAGGTCTTGATACATCTTAGTGCTCCCGGGATGAATGGAATACAAAGTTTCATGGGCTTCTTTCATGATAGTATCCTTTAGCTCCTTATTATCGGGCACGCAATTTCTTTCTCCTAGCCACACAGTTCCTTGCTCATCCTCTATATAGCCGATGGCTTTACCTCTTCTCATGTTCTTTTTGATTTCTTGGATATCAGGATCATTCATTTGAGCCTCTCTAACTTGATCAAAAAGAGTAGGCTGAGCTTCTAAAGCGGCAACAAAACCTTTGTTGACTATTCCCAAGTTCAACTTTTCAAATTCCTCACATAACTCCCAAGGTAGGTGTCGACCTTCTAACATCTTACAGTAGCTTTTCTTGCTGAGAGCATCTGCTACAACATTTGCTTTACCTGGATGATAATCCTTGATCAACTCTAACCACCGTCGTTGACGCATGTTCAAATCAGGTTGAGTGAAAATGTACTTCAAACTTTTGTGATCCGTATACATCTCCGTACGGTTACCAAAAAGGTAATGACGCCAAATCTTCAATGCATGAACTACAGATGCCAACTCTAGGTCATGTGTTGGATAGTTATTCTCGTGGGGGCGTAACTGTCTAGATGCATAGGCAATCACCTTCCCATCTTGCATCAAAACACAACCCCAAACCATGTCTAGAAGCATCACAATACACCTGAAAACCTTTCCTTGGATCAGGCAAGACTAACACTGGCGCAGCCGCTAGCCTTTTCTTCAATTCTTGGAAACTCTGTTCACACTCTTCCGTCCACTTATACTTCACATCCTTCTGAAGCAGTCGAGTCATTGGTCTAGCAATCTTTGAGAAGTTCTCAATAAACCTGCGGTAGTACCCCGCAAGACCAAGGAAACTACGAATCTCTGAAACCGTCTTGGGTTGCTTCCAATTTAGCACTGACTCCACATTGCTTGGATCCACGGCAACTCCTCCAGTTGAGATGACATGACCAAGGAACTTCACTTCGGGCAACCAAAATTCGCATTTACTAAACTTGGCATAGAGCTGATGCTCATGTAGTTTCTCTAAAGCAAGACGAAGATGCTCTTCATGCTCTTCTTTATTCTTGGAGTAGATAAGGATATCATCAATAAACACCACGACAAACTTATCCAGATATTCCATAAACACTTGGTTCATCAAGTTCATGAAAAAGGCCGGGGCATTAGTGAGTCCAAACGACATAACGGTACACTCGAGCAAACCAAACCGTGTTGTAAAAGCGGTCTTAGGTATACCTCCTCACGGATTCGAAGTTGGTGATATCCGGAACGAAGATCTATCTTGGAGAAAACTGTAGCACCTTCCAGTTGATCAAACAAGTCATCAATCCTAGGTAGAGGATACTTATTCTTGATAGTGACCTCATTCAACGCTCGATAATCCACACACATTCTTTGGGTATGATCTTTCTTCTCCACGAAGATAACTGGTGCTCCCCACGGTGAAGTACTGGGTCTGATATATCCTTCCTGAAGCAAATCATCCACCTGTCTCTTTACCTCTGCTAACTCATTAGCTGCCATTCTGTATGGTCTCTTATGGATAGGGTTGGTTCCAGGTACTAAGTCTATCCAGAACTCTATGTCTCTCTTAGGTGGCATACCTGGCAAATCCTCAGGGAACACATCTGGATAGTCTCGTACTATTGGGATCTCTTGCAAAGCAACTTGATTTAATGTCAAACCGTGAGATTTAGGGGATGACACAAAGAAAGACACTGTTTGCCCATTGCTACTTGTTAAAGTCACATTACGGTTAGCACAATCTATAACTCCTATGTGATGGGTTAGCCAGTCCATCCCTAAGATAACATCAAGATCATTGGATTCTAGAAAGATAAGTGAGGATGGGAAAGGTATTTCTTCTATTTCTATAGTAACGGAAGGACAGTACTGCGTTGAGGATACTTGATTGCCTAGGGTATTAACTAGTAAAGGTCTCCCAAGACTAATAACTTCCATCCCATGATTGCCCGCAAAACTTTTAGACAAAAAGGAATGTGTAGCACCGGAATCAAAAAACACAGTTGCGGGTATAGAGTTAATAGGAAACGTACCCAAAACCACATCAGGTGCATTCTGGGCTTCTGCGGCTGCAACATGATTAACACGAGCCTTCGGTGCTGGAGCATTGGAGTTGTTCTGAACAGGTGCATTCTTCACACGCCGAGGCATTGGACACTTATCAGCATAATGTCCTGGATCACCACAATTGAAGCACACCCCTGGCTTGCTTCCCTGTTCCTTCCTGACAGGATGATTCTGAGTTGGAGCTGCTACATGACGAGTGACCATATTACGATTATCGTTGCTGTGATTACTAGTGTTGTTGTTGTAGAACTGGCGTTGAGGGCGAGCAACTGAAGAGGATCCTCCCTGTGGGTATGGTGCAGCTTGAGGTCCCAAAGCAATGCGCGGCCTCTGGCTACTACGCTTTTTCTGTTCCATCCTATTATACTTGTCTTCTTGGCGAATCGCCTTGTCCACCAACTACTGGAAATCCCGGTAATCCATAGCCATCAATGCAAAAGACAACTCATCATTCAGTCCCTCTAAAAACATCTCCTGACGTTCTTCATCAGTGCGAACATCTTCTGGGGCATAACGAGCTAAGCGATTAAAGTCATGGAGGTACTCTCTGACAGAACGGGATCCCTAGTTGAGTGCTCTGAACTCTCTCTTCTTAAGGGCCACAACACTTGATGGTATGTGTGTCTTCTTGAAAGCAGCAGTAAACTCCCGCCAAGTGATAGGCTGTCCCTCGGCTCTGTTTAGAAGAAAGTGGTCACACCGCTCAGCAGCAGGACCATGCAACTGATGTGAAGCAAAGGAAACCTTCTCCTGCTCGGTGTACTGAAACAAATCTAACTTCTTTCCCACAGCATGCAGCCAATCACCTGCCTCTACTGGGTTAGTGGTGCTTGAGAAGGTAGGTGGTCTCACACGTAGAAAATCTGCCAACTTGTTCTGCGGAGGTGGTGGTTGATTGTTGTTATTTGCCTGCTGGTTCTGCGCTTGCTGCACTAATAGATTAATCAACTGGGTTTGCTGGGCCAAAACTTGGGCAAGTGTGGGATCTCCTTCATTGTGACCATTTCCACTTCCACTTTCACTTCCAGTGCGGGTGTTCACCATCTGAAGAAAAGCATGGGCAAAATGAAAGAATGACAGAGAGATACCCTTAGAACGGAGAACTTTAGTTAATTTAAATTCTATATTGCTCTTAATTGTGTATGATTACATTTAAATTGAATTAACACTATCTCACCAGCTAACTTACTCTCTGACAAGCAAAAGAACTAAACTTATGTAGTTACATCCCACCAATGATGTAAGCAACATGCTAAACCCACACACGCACAAGCAATCTTAAGCAAGCAAACTAACACAGCGAACTACGGCAACGGTCTAACTAGACAACTACTCTCGCCTTGCGTCGGAACGAAGAGATGGATCTTCCTCCTCTGGAGTAGCTGGCTCTCTTTCTTTTGGGTCTTCCTCTTCTTCCTCATCACTTAAGACATGGATGACAGGTTCAGCATGATCAGGCACAGCGTCTCCCACCACACGAGTCTTCGAAGCTAACTGGAGACGAGGTGGTAGACTGGTTCTCTTCCTTGCGGTGAGGCGAAGCTTGGGTGCTGGCGGTGGTGCTTCTCCCTTAAGCTCAGCTAGTTCCTTCTGCAGACGGTACACCTTGCTCTCCAACTTACAAATCCTGCCACGGTTCCAGTTTTCCCTATCATGAGCTGCTTTCTCTCGCTCCACGCCTACTGCATCCATGGCGCTAAGCATATACACGGCGTGCATCACAGTGGCGCTACCTTCACCTTCGGGACAGTTGTAAGTTCTATAGTCTTGACCATGTGGCTTGTGTGGGTGATACTGGAAAGCTGATGACTCTAACTCCTCATCAAAGCGATGACGTAGCTCTCCAATGGCCACCAAGGCTGTTTCCTGACAAACATGGCTGTACTTTTTTCCCTCAGCTTCAAACTTTATCGACGGAAGGTCTTCACGATCACTAGTCAACGTCACGCGAACACGACACTTCTCCTCGTTGGGGTCATGGGGAATCTGGCGATACTCGGGGGCAACCTCGTAACCTACTTCAAATGCCATCATTCTCAGCTCCCTGACGAATCCTAGCACCTCGATCAAGTTTTTCGGCGGATGGGCATCTAAAGCAACATGGAAAGGAAGGAATTAATGCATATTTTTAAGTTAGCTGCACAAACTAGACTTAATTAAATTGGACCCAAAGAAAAAGAAAATAAAAGAAAAGGAACAAACATGACTCAATTTTTTTTCTTTTTGGAACATAAATCAACCTTGAACAGAGACAAATAACTTTACACAAATGAATAAATTAAAACTAAAATATTTAGGATCTACCAGGAGCACGGTACAGTGTCACCATTAACAGGGATGAGTAGTACTGATGCCATCTTGATTGAATCGATACCATAATAGATGTACAGTGCCGACTAACCAATGAAATTCAGAAAATTAAACTATTTAATACCCTGAACAGTAAAGTTTTTTTTCTTTCAAAATAAAAGAACAAATTTCTGTTTTGGTAAAGTAGAATTTAATAAATTTTGTACATAACCTTGCATGTGCTGCCAACTTAATTAATTTATAAGAGAATAGAGAAGGGCAGTTCTATTTTCCAAAATAATTAGAAGGCAACTTAAGGTTTACCATTTGGCTTGTCCTAAGGTCAAGGTGGCTCTGATACCAACTTGTCACGTCCGGAATTTCTATCCAAAATTCCAAACGCTTACATGTGCGTTAAACCCTCGTCTAGGAATCAGCCGAGGCACATAATAACAAATTGATAATAGAGTACTATCAAATAACTAATTAATATGCGCAAAGTAAATTATTACAGAGGTGGATAGTTCCTCTCAAAGAATAAAGTTCTACGCCGCGGAAAAAAAGCAAAAGACTAAACATCTATGGCGACTCCACTTCACAAGCAACTCGACCTGAACAAAGCCTAATCCTCCTGATCATCACCTTCACTGAAGCACTCCTCCTCTAAAGAATGAATATTGCAAGAATGAGCATATGACATACTCAACAAGCCACACAGCAAATATGCAAATGCACAGGATAACAAAGGATGGCATAATTAAGCTCATTCGCATAAACAACATTTAATAAACATTTGAGAGAATAGCAAAACAGTTAAGTAATTAAGCAATATTAAATAAACACTATACAACACACCCATGTTGCATAGGCCCAACCTTATCTGAACAACCAACCCCTGGTTGTACAAATCAAACCTCCAAACCAGGAATATACCATTCCAAACCAGGAGTCAATTTAGTTATCATAGTATTTTCATTTATGGTGGTACGAAAAACATTGTTAGACCCACCCATAACCGCGGGCACGGCTATTCGAATAGTTTTACTCTGATCAGAGATGTACCACTGTACCCACAAGACACAACTCCACATGTCACCATGCGCCTCAGTACCACCACGGTACCTTGGAAACGAACTGTGACAATACCTCTCACACAACACAACTCACCACAGTGCACCGTTCCTGGATCATAATCTCCCCCTCATAACCAGAGGCAATGGACTCCCCAGCGACCCCCACGGACTTCTCGCCGCTTCACAGTCTGGCACCCCATAATGAATCATGCTATACAAAAGGTAAAGCCGTTGCCCACGCTGGCTTGTGGTTGGCACGGTAAATGTTTCACAACAGTAGCTCGTGAACCGGTCCTTAATTGTTGTAAGCACGACCATCAAAACCATATACTCACAACCCACCTTTAATCAGGTTTATGTATCAATTAATTATCATAACACAATTAACTATCGTGAGCTACCACTAAATATAACCATAACTAATATCGTAATATGATTAACCCCATTAATGAGCTAATGTTTCTAAGCATGGCTAAGCAATTATACCTATATAGCACTTAGCTGGAGCAAACCAATATATAAGGTCAAAGCTATTCAATTTATTACCCATAGGAAAATAAAGTCATTGTCGGCCATTAATTAACTGGGAAAGGCTCACCACCCGACGACATTCGAAAATAATGCATAAGTTGAAATAAAATATTAGCTTTAAACGGGTTCAACATGCTCAAAGGGTTGTTTCGGATCTGTGTGACTTGCCTTGAGCTTCTTCAAACACTTCTGAACCTTCCTCAACGTAAACGCTCTCCTCCGGAACATCGGAAACTAAAGCAAATAAACAAAATCAACAAAACAGTACAAAAACAAGAATAAACAGTACATGTGGATATTTTTAACATGTAGATCTTGATTTTAGATGAATTTAGCAACTTGAACCACTCGAATACGAGTTACGATGATTTAGTTATGAATTTCCGAAGTTTAATCGATTTTCAACTAATAAAAAGGATTTATGACGTCATCGATGACATCATCGCCGGCCATGGCACGGCTCCACGCGACCACCGGCGATAGAGAGCTCGGTTGGGCTATCCGAGGACACCTACGTGAAGAGGACGACGACGCGAACTCACCGGTGCAAGAAACTATGACGGACGACGACGTACGGCGACCGGCGACGAGGACCAACGGCGGCGCGGCTCAGCTCGACGACGGCGGCGGCGTTCCAGCGGCTTGCGACGACGGCGAAGGGGCGGCCAAGGTACTCCTCCACCGTGCGAACCCGGCGGCGGCGACGGACAGCGACGGCGACGACGCTAGCAGCCGCGCGACGTCACTGGAGAGTCGCCGGCGACGGCGGCGGCTTGAGCTACGCAGCGGCGGCGCTACGAGCAACGGTGAGACGCGGGACTTGGGGCAAACGGAAGAGGACGACTAGGGGATGCTTTATATAGGCTTGGATTAGAGAGATCGGACTCCAACCGAGAGGAATCGAGCTGGGAAAAACTAGGGTTAGTTTGGAGAGATAAACTCAAAACGAATTCGATTTGGTTTATTCGGGCAAAATTGACCTCCGAAACTCTAGGGGAAAGGGAGAGGATAAGGAGGAGATGATTTCCCCTTAAGCAATCAGACTCGGGGACGACCGGTTGAGGAGGAATCGGAGGAGAGGCGGCGGCGCTCGGGCTCGGCTCGGCCCGGCCCGAGGTACGGGATGACCCCGACATGTGGGCCCCACATGTCGACGACTAGAGGAGACGAGGGGCGGCTCGGCTTGGATTGGCACGGCGTGGGCTGCACGGCCACGTGCGAGGGAGAAGGATGTTGGGCTGGAAACGGCCAAACGGCCTAGGGGAGGATTTTAAAGACTTTTTCAATTAAAATAATTCGTGAAATGATGTTTCATTTATTAAAAATACTTCCCTTGCTCAAATAATTCCCAGAAAAATCTAGAAAATAGATAAACAAGCAAAGTATTTAATAAAATTTTATCTAGTTCAATTTTATGTTGAAATTTTTCCTAGATTATAGGAGTTTAGCTTGTAGGTTTTTAAAATAATTTCTAAAAATGCATTAAAAACTGAATTATTAAATTAGGCGATTTTCAGGGTGTGACATTGATATAGTTTAAACATGTAGGTTACCCAATCTTTAATTTTGGGACCCGACAAGGTGTGTGGGTGGGGGCCCCTGCGATTTGGGAGCCTAGAGCGGCTGTACCGCTCCCCCCCCAAGCTTGCCCTGAATACATGGGCCTTGAAAGGCCACATGGCATCTTATGACGATTTCTGGGCTTGATGGCGACGAAAATGGACGTCATAGATTAGTAACAAAAAGATAAGCTTTCTTTATAGAATGCCATTAGAGATGCATGATAGGTAACGAATGATATTCGTCACACGAATGTCACAGAGTTCACAACATAGTGAATCATCTATATATGGGCCTATTTGTCGTCCAAATACCTGCAAACAACCTTGGTGAATCATCTCTTTGATCCTAAATTATATTTTCAAAGAGACAAAGAAACAGAGAGAGGGAGTTAAAGTCCAATTTACACCCAAACTTCACCATACCTCTCATCTTCTCCTAGGAAACATCAACATGGGGCCACTAGACAGCCACTCATACTTGGTTGAGTGAAGTACAAGTGGGATCACAGGCTCAAACCACTGCCAACTCCTTTAAATCGTTTCTACCCCTCATGTTGACAACTAGCTCTCACTTTCCACCTTTACTTTCACCATTCACTACTACAACCAAGATTTTTGTGTGAGGGCTAAAACGATTTTTGCGTGCGGGTAGGCGGCCTGCACGCACCTAGGGGTCTGGGAACATGACGATTTTTGTGTGCGGGTGGCGCAACCCACGGGAACACAAAAATCCGAAAAAACATAATTTTTTTTAAAAAAACGAAACCCTAGAATCCGGCGGTAGGCTTTCGCCCGCCGCCCGCCTGCCATAGTGCAGCCTGCCTCCCGCCGGCCTCCGCGCCACCCGCCGTCAGATCCGCACTCCCCTCCGGCCGCACAGCCGCCGACGCCCCTCCCCTCCGCCAGATCTAGGCACGAAAGGAAGGGGAGGGGAGGGGAGCTGGATCTCGCGCGGGGACGGCCGCCACCGGATCCGTGCGTGGACGGCCGCCACCGCTGGATTCTTGCGTTGACGGCCGCCACTGCTGGATCTGCGTAGGGACGGCCGCCGCCCGCTAGGTCCCACGCCCTCCACCGCCGCCACGTGGAGGAGGCCGGCGCGCGCTTACTCCCACCGCCGCCGCACCGCTGCTGTCACCGCGCGCTGACGGCGCTGCCGCCGTTGGAAGGAGAGGAGAGGAGGGGAGAGTGGAGAGAGAGGAGAGGAGATGCGTGAGAGAGAGAGGACTGAGGAGAAGCTCTACGTGGAAATTTTAAAGTGGAAAAAGGGATAGAGGGGAGGGGAGAGGAGAGAAAGAGGAAAATTTTAAAGTTGGTGAGAGGGGAAAGAGGAATTAGTATTTTTGCATGCGGCTCTCTCAATAGGTCCGCATGGGAAGATCGGCTCATTTTCGCATACAGTCCATTTAAGAGGACCGCATGGAAAAATAGATTTTTCCATGCCGTCCTCTTAATTGAACCGCACGCGAAAATGAGCCGATTTTCCTAGAAGCAACGAGTTACCGCCCGCACGAAATATAAAAGGGTCCCTGTCCAGGAAAATCGTTTCTATATTAGTGATTCGAGAAGTTCCTTCTCTACCTGATCGATCCATTTTCTTTGTTTCCGTTTTGGCATAGATTGAATACTTGGTGGTGCACTCGTCGGCGTTCCCGGTGTCCAGAGCACCGCCATCGCCCCACATCGTCGTTCCAATCGACTCAAACCATCTCCGGCCGAATCATTGAGCCACCGACGTCGCCAAGGTCCTAGCAGAAAGACACCCAAATATGATCATGCCAATACGCCGCCGCAAACGCCGTCGGTCGCCATTGCCCTTTTGTTGCCTCTGCTTCTCCAGCCGTTGAGTCACCGTAAGTGAGCCCGGGTGTTTAGCCACTTCATTAGGCGCTAAGGACTTTAATTAGTAGAAATTTAAATTTTGTAAGGTTCTTTTTTTAAAATTGCTTTGTATGCCATGTGGGCATATGGTTCTAAACGCAATTCACCTAATACCCAGTGACCTTTTTGTATATGGTTTAGGGTAAGCCCTAAACCCTACTCAGAAATTACTATTTCATGGATTTATTACTTGATATAATAGCTTGATGAGTATATCGTACTCACCCTTGCTTTAACCCCCTCTTTCAGAATCAATTTGGAGTTTTTGCCGAAGCCAGGAGTTTAATCATATAAATTGGTTTCATTCCAACTTAGTTCCCAAGTATAGATTATATAGATGGTTTAATTCTATAGCAAAACATTAGAGTTGGCTCATCCTATGGCTTCTACGGTAATAGTTAGCCACAATCTTGTAAATACCCTATTATTTTATGTAAAGAAATCTCCATTGGAGCCTTAATCAAATGTATGCGATGAAGATTCAGATTGTTGAACATGTATCAATCTACTGATCCAGGGGTTCATATAGTTTAAACATTTAGGTTACCGAATCTTTAATTTTGGGACCCGACAAGCTGTGTGGGTGGGGGCCCCTGCGATTTGGGAGCCTAGTGCGGCTGTACCGCTCCCCCCCCCCTAAGCTGGCCCTGACTACACGGGCCGTAAAAGGCCACATGGCATCTTATGATGATTTCTGGGCTTAATGGCGACGAAAATGGACGTCATAGACTCTATGACGACAGAAGGATCGTCACTAGATTAGTAACAAAAAGATAAGCTTTCTTTATAGAATGCCATTAGTGACGCATAATAGGTAACGAATGATATTCGTCACACGAATATCACAGATTTCACAACATGACTTGAAATTCAATTTTTATGACGTAAATGAGCGTCACCTATAATAAGATCTATTGTAGTGATGGCTTGTTTGGCTATTAGAGAGACAGTTTGAGACATACAACACACAGAGCTAATTGATCGGCGATCCACTTGGGTTTCTGGTGATCATATGCAACATGGACTAAGCTACTTGGATTTGTTCAAATGATCTGCTTCTTGGATGCTGTCCGGCCACGTCGACATGCATGCGAATTTTGTGGATGAGTCAGAGGCTGCATTCACGGAGCTGATTTAATTAATTAACTTGTTGCCAGCTAGTACCTAATTAATTAAGCATGTGTGAATTTACTATTAACTACTTTGGTAGTGTTAATTTATCCTTAGTTTTTTTTATTCCAAACTACTAGCATGCATGCCTTTGTCAGAGAGAGAAACCGATGGAATATGCCTTGTTACAAAAGTATTGTGCATGCTGTGTGGATTCGTACTGTCTGCATGAGTTTTTATATTTTCCGGGGTAGAGAAGATAAAAGAATTCAACTTGCCAACTAGGTTTTTTTTAGAGTCTGGCACATCGTCGACCATGCTGCTTCCCTTTATCGGACCTATATACGTTAGGATCAAATGTGCTCAACGTGGTCTGGACCATGCTGCTTGATGTGGTCGGATGTAGGTGCAGTAGGAATAATCCTTTTCATAATAGTGAAACTAAAGAATTTCACTTGCCAACTAGTTTTTTTAGAGTCTGTACAGAAATGAAACTTTTTGAAAAGTGCTCCAGATGACCAAGTTCAATTCACCAACCGTAATCGCGTGTCGGATTTACATGAAAAATACGAGACTGACAAAAATGATATCTTTCGGTTCTAAATTAATACTCCCGGCCATTTGAGAGGAGCAATATGTACATATGCATGCATCACACCTCAGCGTTTTCGTCTTTTTTTTCCTTGCAGTTTTAAGAATGCTCATAATTAGGGCATGCAAGTTGATCCATTAGTATATTCGCAATATTTGATGATTTTTTTCATTTTAAAAATTGTTGACGATATTAGCTTAATTTTGGTATGGAAAATATCGGTTAATTTATTCCCAATTTTTATCTCAAGCGAGAAAATGAACCATGAGAGTTGAGGTGCTAATTAACCACAGGCAAATATTCATTTTAATTTGTTGTGTATATATATATATATATACACGAGCATACATGTGAAGATGGAAATATGTGAAAAATATAATAGTGCTAGTAGATTTGTCTAAAACACTTCCACAATACAATGATCATGACACTCGATCAGGTCTCAAAGTTAAATTTTAGGGATTGTGTCAATATCAAAATTATCAATGAATAATTGGCCAGAGGGCCGGGATTAGCAAGGGTCTACTACTGTCCTGCCATTTCATTAATTAATTAGATTAAGTCCCCGATTCCTTGCATCCCTAATTGGCCTACGAGAACGGACAAAAATCGCAAGATGAGAGGATTGTGGTAGGTAATCTTCTCCAACTGTGCCTCTCAATCGGCCATAACATATTAGCCAGAAGGATAAATAAACATCAATCTGCCTTCACAGTTTTGATCATCTCATGAGACACATATATATAAACCACCCATAAGCAAGAGTCTCCAAGGTGAATTAATTAACTATGTTGATACACATATACTTAATTGGTATAAGAGCATTAGTAGCGGTAGTTAATTAGTATAAAAGCATCAATCAAATGGAGACTGTTAGCTAGCTAGGAGACCGGGCAAGCAAAGCAAAGCATTGATCTTGATGAATCCTCCAGAGAGATTATTTGCATATTGTCCAGTTCCCCCTGACCTATTATACACATGCAAGTGCTCTATGTACTTGTGCGGTGCAACGACGAGCAAGAGTGCGTACATTTATAGTAGAACTGAGGGGGTGCGCCTTATATACACCGGACGAGCATGAGTGTGTACGTTTGTAGTGATGTCTCCAATTTTAGTTTCTGTCGTAGTGAAATATTCGACGTTTGACACCTCGAACCATAGAAAAACTGGAGCTGTGAAATGTTTTCTTCTTTTTTATGCGTGGAGCACTGAAATATTGACAGTTTTGTTTTTTCTATAAAAAAAAGAAGAAGAGTTGACGACTTGATGGGCAGGCTCTCCTCGATGGAGGGAGATGAGCTTAAAAAGTCGCAATAAATGGACCCATGTAGTGGAAATGCGGAGTGGAGTGGAGCAGTAATAAAATTTAAAACGCCACGCGCAGGGCATCTCGACCACGACTGGACTCTCCTTGAGATCTTCGAACAGTGTGTGCTTGCTAGCTGAACTGCAGCAGTGGAACGGTAATAAAATTTAAAACGGATGTGCAGTGTTCACAGAGGATGAGTGTGCTATATATGTGTTCTCTGCTTGTGAATAGATATGGCGATCTCTGCATGTGAATAGATATGGCGAGTACTATTACTGGGTATACATAGTTAGGATAGATGTTAGTTTGTTCTGTTTGTTTGGAGATGGATTTGGGAGCAAATGTACATGGTTAGGGCGCAAATGTTAGTTTGTTTTGCTGTGGAGGGGAGTGGGTTTTGATAGAAGTAGACCCATGAATTTTGCTATTCCAAAATTCCTCAACTAGCTATATGTCTAGCTCCAACAAATCTGTGATGCCTATATCTCACTAGTCTTGCTATGTGCTATGTCATGTACCCGTGGGTAAATAGCTAATTTATGATTTTTGCTGTCTCATCATGATTATGCCAAATATACATATACCTAACTCATGAATTTTTCTATGCCTATCTTTCACCATTTATGCTATATCTAAGCTAGACGATTTTGTTATGGCCATACCTACTCTTAAATTTTTCTATGCCGGCCTTGACTCAGCCGCCCCAATAGAAGCGACAAAACTGCTGTTGTTGCAAGAGTTGGATTCCTTCAAGAAAGTGATAGATGAATCTGAGGCATCAAGGGAGCAGCAATCGAAGAAAATTGAAAGTTTGATTGGCCTAAATGCTCCATATTTTGCTCTGAAATGTTGATAGTTATGTTACCAATCATGTATCATTGTCATTTTCATAGCCTTCATCATGGCGTTGCGAATATTGTGAATATACCAATGGATCAACTTGCATGCCCTAAGTGTGAGCATTCTTAAAACTCCAAGGTAAAAAGACAAAAATGCTGAAGTGTGATGCATGCATATGTACATATTGCTCCTCCCAAATAGACATCATGCAGGATCGGGACTTGACAACACATTAAAGGCTCTCATGCTACACGCTTCTTGCACTGTACAGTATGTACAAGGGCATCGAGCGGTAGTTCGATAACAATAAGATTCATTAGCACCAACATAACCCCATCCATTCCAATAAATATGGCACGCATGTATTTTAAGATTTATCTTTGACCAAGAATTAGTTTTAATTTACAAAGATATTTGATAGAAAATTAGCATCATTTCAACGTGTTTTTCAATATGAATACAATAATTCTATGTATATATTATTAGTCATCAACCTGTGCACTTGCATGGGCTAGAAAAATTACGTGACATCAATTAACTAGCGTGGAAGCTTTATTGGTGCCTCCAATTACTAAATATAAGATTTTTTCTTTGTTTCTCAATTCTTTCGGTCAAAAACGAGCATGTGTGTTATTCATAGAAACGGAGGTAGTATTTGTAAGAAGTACAGTATCGAATTTCAAAAAAGTTCCGACCTTGTGCGATAATATACACACATATTAACCTACATAGGCAAGCTAGCTAGACCTAGAAATATACCATTTCTAAACCTATTCGGTCACTTACTCACGTTGGGGAGCCTAACTAAACTAACATGGACTCACATGGAATGCAAGCCAGCCATGGTACTAACTCGTCTACTACGCCATAGTACGCTACAAACACAACTAAGTTATCTTATGAAGGACTACTCAATAGTACACTTAAAACAATGTTACTCGTTGCCTTTTACCTTCATTTGACGGGTACGACCTAAGTGTATCTGAAAATCTTCTATTCTGTCCATCGGCGAAAGCGTGCAAATGTAAAATTGCCTGGTACGCAGGACTAGATATGAAGAGTTTGTTCAGAGATTGTGCAACAAACATGTACATCCATCAACTGTATTGTCACGCCCTGAAGTTTCCCCCTTTTTCCTTGCTTTAAAAAAATGGTTAAATGAATTGCGCGAAGAAATTGTTTGATTAACTTAGAGCTAATTCCTTAATTAATAAATGCAAATAATAATCGGAATTGGCATGTGGAATTTTTCTTGAGTTCTACATGTCGAAATTCGCTAACAAAATTTTTAGTGGAATTTTCAGAGCTCTCGAAATAATTTTAACCAATTAAAAACATTAAACCGCAATAAATAATCCCAGGAAAATCTTTTTCTTTTCCTCTTTTCTTTTCCTCCTTTAGGCCGTCGGCCCACTCTTCCCGCGCTGCCCTCCTCCTTGTTGGGCCCGACCCACGTCTCCCTCCCTCCTCTCTCCGGGTCACCGACAGGTGGGGCCCACCTGTCGGCCCCGTCTTCCTCCTCCAGCCGGTTGGAGCCGAGCTGCAACCGCCGGCGCCCCCACCTCCCCACGCCGCCCGTTTCCTCCACATCCGCACCCCCGCTCCGCGTCCCCACGTCGCCGCCCTCCCCGCCATTCTCGCCCGCGCGCGCGCCTGCAAATGGGCGGGATTCGATTAGAATTCCCCCCACTCTCTCTCTCTCTCCCCCCCACGTCGCCGGCCAAATCGGGGGGTTTCCCGGCCATGTCCGCCCCTCTCGAGCCCCTATAAAGCTTCCCTGCATCCCCCTCTCCCTTTTCCCCTTTTCGCTACGCTCTCCCGTGCCTCCTACCGCCGCCGCGCCACTCGCCACTAGCGCCGCCGCTTGCCGCCACCTCCGGTCGCGCGCCGCAGCCGCTAGAGCCGCCGCTGCGCCAAGCCGCCGCCGCCATTAGCATTGCCGCCGCGTGAGCCACCTCGGCCGCCGCTTGGTTTCCGCTGAACCCCACCGGAGCCCGGTTCTCCTCGCACGCCGGTGAGCTATCCATTCTCATTCGTCTCCGGCCAACAATGGTGGCTGCCGTGGTCACTCTCTCTACTCCTAATCCTTCACAACTCCCTCCGTAGGTGCTGCCGCCGCCCGTCCGCCCCTCCTCATCGCCGGGTTGTCGCCGCCACCTTCATCCTCCGCTCCGGCCGCCATACTCGCCGGTGAGGATCCCCTCTCCTCCCTCTTCCCCTCTCTCTTGTTTGCGCCGCCTCTCTTCATGCGCTCGCCGTCGCCTTCGGTCGACGCCGCCGTCCTATACACCGTCCGCCGTCGCTTCCCGCGCCGCCGATTGCCGTCGCCGGCGACCGTGCGCGTCGCCGCCGGTTGCCATGGCCGCCGGTCGGCTTTGAAGCCGAGCCGAGCCAGGCCGGCACCTCCCTCCCCTCCCCTTTGAGCCACCGCCTGGTGGGGTCCACCCGCCGGGTACCACCCTCGGCCCCGTGGACTTGGTCCACGGTGGACCGACCTCCCCCTTGAGCCGCTGACCCGTGGGTCCCGCATGTCGGCGCCGCCCCCTTTTGGATGACGTCAGTCCTGGGACTTATTGCGCAATAAATACATCAAGGCTTCTCTTTTATAGTAATAAACACAGTTTATCTTCTAAAATTCATAAGTAATTCATCCGAGCTCCGTTTAAGTCCATTCAAGTCTCAGTAAATCAAGAAAAATGCGAAGAATCCATTAAAAATGGTTTGGTTTCCTGTTTCAGTAGTCTTATAGCATGTTTTGCTTGTGTGCTTTGTTTGTCGCGTAGATTTTGGCCGTTTCGTCGATCCGCGGTTTCTCGAAGACGTTGCTGAGGTCTCATTAGTGCGAGAGCAAGGCAAGTCATGCAATACGTTGATCATATTGTACCCAATTTACCAATATCTCGCATTTCTATTAAATGTTGCATTCTTTTACAATATCACGTGGGATGGGTCCTACTACTCAGCCATATATTGATTTCCTTATGCCATTGGCAACTTGGGTTTTAAAATGACTAGATGTTGATTTAGGAAATGCTTAGCCATGCTTAGTTCTACTAGTACACAAAAAGGGAATCACATTAAAGCATTGACTTTGATTATTGGCAATAGCTTTGGATTGGTGCCACCGCAATGGTGTTAGTTAATTAAAATACACTGAATGGTGGGCTGTGGGTGCACGGTTTTGCTGGTCGCACCCGTGGCAATTAAGGACCGGTTCACGGGAAACCCTGGGAGACTTACCGTGCTTACCACAAGCGGGAGTGGGTAACTGCTTGATCTGAAGTATAGCTCGACCCTTTCCTAGGCACCGGTGGCGAGGGTGGGCGTGATGGAGTTGGGTCAGCCGGGGTGTCCGGTTGTCCAGCTGCCGGATTCACCGCGGCGCAAGAGGGGACCGCCCACTGCCTTTTGAGTGGTGGGAGTGAAACCTTAGCGTGGTGTGGATAGTTAGGGGAGGGTTATGCGGAGGGTCTTGTCACGATTTCCCCCTTTGCAGTATCATGGTGATACTTCGGGGCATGGTGACATGTGTGGAATCGTATCTTGTGGGTATAGTTGTACACCTCTGGCCAGAGTAAAACTATTCGAATAGCCGTGCCCGCGGTTATGGGCGATCAACCAGATTTACCGTGATTAGTCTCACCCCTAGTTTAGTTTAATGAACTGGTGTAGTTCAGGTGGTTGATTGGGCCTGTTGCAACGTGGTGTAGCGTTGGACAGTGATTTGGTCAGTACTGCTTAATTACTACAACTGTTTTACTACTTTCAACTACTGTTTTTAAATGCTAGCTTATGCAAAAGAACCCCTAGCCTCCTTTGGTTATATCATGCATCATACCTCCTCTTCCGGTATAACTTGTTGAGTACAGTGGGTAGTACTCAGTCTTGCTCTCTTTTCCCCCACACCAGAGTTGAAGTTCTTCTCAGTTGGAGCCGTCTCAGAGAGGTTGGTTTCATCGCTGCCGTCAAGGATTGCCTGTGGAGTGGAGTCGCCCCGCTGCTGAAGTCAAGCTTCCCGGTTTAGCTCGCTGTTATCTTTTCCGCTGATATATACATACAACGGAGGTAGCCATTTGCACCATATCCATAATATACAAGTAGGTAGCCATTCGCACCTTATCCATACCAGGACGATCCATTTGCACCTTATCCATATCATCACATAATGCTTCTGCCTATAAATAGCAGCAGCACCTTACATTCAAGAATCACCTCTCAACACAAAACTAAGAAACATAGCAAGATAACCAGGGAAGGTAGCATCAGCAACAGGAGGCAATGGAGGGAAAGAGGACTACCACTTCGATGGTGATCATGTGCCTGGTCATCTTGAGCCTCACTGTCGACTCCGCCACCGCGGCACAGTGCGGCTGCTGCATATCCTCTTAGGCAAAAGCATGTTGTTTCGGTTGTACTGCTGCTGGTGGCTCCGACTCAGTCTACAAGAACACTTGTTGTTTCCCATGTATTCTGGCCGATTCTGGTAAATTCACTAATGTCACTCTATTTAATGCATTTCTTACATGTAGATACAGACTTTGTAGCATATCGTGGACTAATACATATGTGTGGCCTTCCATGCATTTTCCTCAATGTGCTTTGTTGATTTCACTTCCAATCTCACGACTTCAGGCATGTATCTTGCAACACGAAGACATCTTATGCTCTACTTCCACTACAAAATTAACTAATGCGCTAATGGGATTTTCATATTTTAATTTCATAGTTGTTGCTAAGATGGACGAAATGGGAGTTCTTGCTAAGATGGACGAAATGGGAGTTCTTGCTAAGATGGAAGGACAAGCCTAAAACAACATGCTTGCATTGCTACCAGTCTTAATGCCTATCATAAGAATATGTTGTTTTGCTTCAAGTTATGGCCAAGTTATGTTAATGTTATCTTCAATAAATTGTTGACCATATGGGGCGATCTATAGTGGATCCATCTGTTGGTCTCAACTCTATGTATGTCGTGCATGTGTGCGCTCACAAGCATATTTAATTTCTCTTGCTGCTTTTAATAAGGCCATAGCACTGTCCATTGTGTCATCCGATGGTCTCTGACCTTAGCAATTTATTACGACATGATTAATATTATTTGTGTATGCATGTTCTTTACTTAATTTATTCTTAGCGGATTTCTGATGTTTTTGTGAGTTTTAGACTATGGGACATAATTAAGATTGTCATGCCAAAAATTATTGCAAAACCTAGTAGGAAAGCAAAAGAGGCGGGGGGGGGGGAGGAAACATGATCAATTTCTCGGCTACTATCACATTCCTCGTTTTCTCAGGTTTGGGAGACATATAGCCACACTAAAGGCAGTAAACCTGAGGAATGACAACCTTACTCACAAGGACAAATAGTCGTTAAAAAACAATGACATCACTAACCATATCTATTTCAGTTCACCAAACATACATTTAAATTTAGGCAGTATTACGGAGAACTAAATTAACAAACAACAAACCATACTTCATTGTCAAAACAAATTGCCTTCTATGTACTTCACAAATTCTCACAAGATCATATTTGCAATTTTTCCTAAACTAATTAACCAAGAGCAAATATGCAGTGGAGCATTCCACATATAATTTCACATTATAAGTACATAATACAGTATGGTATAATACACATATGCATACTAGGGCCTACGGCAAAAGAGGCAAAGATCAATGTGCATGCTAACTTGTGTATAATACACATATGCACAGTACTTTGAAATAAGCATACCAGGACATATGCATTAGTTCACACCATTCATTCTTGCATTCTTGCACTTTCAACAACAACCAGATCTACCAAGCATTCTTGCACATTAAACCACAAGTAGATCTACCAATGAATCACCAACTTAGGTAGCAATGGGGGTAATCGGGGGGGAAAACCTTACCTCGTCAGACGACGGAAGGACAGGAGATGGCGGAAGATTCATCGGCTGCTCACCATGGCGCGCGGATCCCTGAGGTGTGGGCATCACATCTATCAGCACCAACGACATCGGCGGGTGGGGGGGGGAGGAACTGGGGCTCTTTCATAGACCGATGTAAACTAGACTTATTGGCTTCTATTTAGGGAGAGGAAGGAAAAGAGATAGACTTTACCTGGCATGGCTTTGGGCCTGCACGGAGAGGGATAGTAGTTGGCTTGGTTTCAGCCAAAAGATATGAAGAGAATTTTAAATTGTTTTTTCAATTTAAATAATGACCGAAATTATGTTAGTATTATTAAAATTATTTCTTTAGCTCGGAAAATTTCAAGAAAATTTAAGAGAGCATAATTAATTATTGAGAAGTTAATAAAACTATTCCAAGTCATATTTTACAAGGTAAAATTTTATTTCACATATCAACTTGTAACATACAAGGAATTTCACCATGGAAAAATTTTGTGGAAAATTTAAAACATTTTGAATTCAAAAGTTTTTGGTGAACATAGAAGCATACTAGAGCATATAACTCCCTAAAATAAAATAAAACACATAATTTTTCTGGCCAAATCAAAACTAAGTCCAAAAGTAAAAGTTTACAAATCTTGTGGTAAAAAATTTTGAAACAAAAATTTTGCTTTGACCATAAACTAGAAACCTAATCTTCTCGGTTTTGCATTTTCAACCTAACTAAAAAAATATATTTAAGTTAAATATCAAACAAATTGAAAGGTAGGTATCAAAATACGCAAACCTAAATTGAGATAAAAAGAACTTGCTTGTATCTGCATATTATTCTTTTAAGATTGTTTTTGGATATTCTTGGTACATCTCATAATAGGTTGCATATGCATGCTTTGTCTAAAGAGAAAATTCCTAAAAATAAATGAGGCAACAATAAATCCCACCAAAATTCTCATAAATACTAAACAATACCCTAAGCTCCCAGAAATTTTAGTTATAATAATTTATCACATCAATTGGTAACCCAAATAAATCCTTGAACTCAGCTAAAAAATCTGGAAACAGCATACCAATTAGCCTACTTTGCACCTTCACCAAAATTAAACCATAACTCATCTTGCAAAATCTCTAGGTCAAAATGTTAAGCATACTTTACTCTATCATCTGGTGCAATGGCTTAGTCTAATTCGAAATGTAACCTCATAAAATGAGAGCCATAAGTTAGGTAAACAGTATTCTGGACTGTGGTCAATAGATTAACTAGTCAACTTTACTAAATTACCATGGTAAAAGCAAAAGTAATTAAACTTTGGAACTTGGCACCTTGAACCATCAAATCCTTGTCTACCTTGCTGTCTCCCTGTCACCCCCCCTCCCCCGGCCTTAATTCTAAATTAAATGGATGAGAGAAAGAGAGTAATATAGTTTAGTGTGATAGTGCCAACACATGGAAAATTTAGAGCTTCTAGTTCTCTCCTTCTACATCTCTCTTAAATGTGGGACCAAGTCCTTATGGGGCCCACTCATCATACAACCCTAGCCAACACATCATCTGCTCTTCTCTCATTTAAATCTTCTTTTATTTCTCAAAAGGTGAGAGAAGGGTTTAAATTGAATTTCCACCCAAAATGCCACTCTACCACTCCAAGCCTTCTAGGAAACATCTATATATGGGCCTATTTGTTTTCCAAATACCTACAAACAACCTTGGTGAATCATCTCTTTGATCCTAAATTATATTTTCAAAGAGACAATGAAAGAGAGAGAGAGGGAGTTAAAGTCCAATTTACACCCAAACTTCACCATACCTCTCATCTTCTCCTAGGAAACATCTACATGAGGCCACTAGACAGCCACTCATACTTGGTTGAGTGAAGTACAAGTAGGATCACAGCCTCAAACCACTGCCAACTCCTTTAAATCGTTTCTACCCCTCATGTTGACAACTAGCTCTCACTTTGCACCTTCACTTTTACCATTCACTACTACAACCAAGATTTTTGTGTGAGGGCTAAAATGATTTTTGGGCGCGGGTAGGCGGCCCACACGCACCTAGGGGTCTGGGAAAATGATGATTTTTGCGTGCGGGTGGCGCATCCCCACGGGAAAACAAAAATCCGAAATAACATAATTTTTTTTAAAAAAACGAAACCCAAGAATCCGGCAGTGGGCTTCCGCCCGACGGCCATAGTGCCGCCTGCCTCCCGCCGGCCTCCGCGCCACCCGCCGGCAGATCCGCGCTTCCCTCCCGCCGCAATGCCGCCGACGCCCCTCCCCTCTGCCGGATCTAGGGAGGGAAGGAAGGGGAGAGGAGGGGAGCTGGATCCCGCGTGGGGAGATGGCGGCCGGCTGCCGGATCCGTGCGGGGACGGCCGCCACCGCTGGATTCTTGCATTGACGGCCACCACCGTTGGATCCGTGTAGGGACTGCCGCCGCCCGCCGGATCCAACGCCCTCCACCGCCGCCACGTGGAGCAGGCCTGCGCGCTCCTACTCCCACCGCCGTCGCACCGCTGCTGTCGCCACACGCCACCACCGCTACCGCCGTCGGGAGGAGAGGAGAGGAGAGTGGAGAGAGGAGAGGAGAGGCGTGAGACAGAGAAGACTGAGAGGAGATGCTCTGCGTGGAAATTTTAAAGTGGAAAAAGGGATAGAGGGGAGGGGAGAGGAGAGAAAGAGTGGAAATTTTAAAGTGGGTGAGAGAGGAAAGAGGGACTTAGTATTTCTGCATGCGGCTCTCTTAATAGGTCCGCACGGGAAAATCGGCTCATTTTCGCATGCTGTCCATTTAAGAAGACCGCACGGAAAAATCGATTTTTCCCAGACGCAACGAGTTACTACACGGAAAAATTGATTTTTCCGTGCCGTCCTCTTTAATGGACCGCACGCGAAAATGAGCCGATTTTCCCAGAAGCAACGAGATACCGCCCGCACGGAATCTAAAAGGTCCCTATCCAGGAAAATCGTTTCTGTAGTAGTGATTCATGAAATTCCTTCTCTACTTGATCGATCCATTTTCTTTGTTTCTTTTTTGGCATAGATCGAACACTTGGTGGTGCGCTCGTCGGTGTTCCCGGTGTCTAGAGCTCCACCATCGCCCCACTTTGTCATTCCCGTCGACTCGAATCATCTCCGGCTGTACCATTGCGCCACTGACGTCGCCTAGGTCCCAGGAGAACGACGCCCACATATGATCAAGCCAATACGCCGCCACGAAGGCCGTCGGTCGCCGTTGCTCTCCTGCTGCCTCTGCTTGTCTTGCCGCCGAGTCACCGACACGTGGGCCCGGCTGTTTAGCCACTTCATTAGGTGCTAAGGACTTTAATTAGTAGAAATTGAAATGTTGTAAGGTTCTTTTTGTAAAATTGCTTTGTTTGCCATGTGGGCTTATGGACCTAAATGCAATTCACCTAATGCCCAGGGACCTTGTTGTATAGGGTTTAGGGCTTACCCTAAAACATGAAATTACTATTTCATGCATTCACTACTTGATATAATAGCTTGATGAGTATATTGTTATCACCCTTGCTTTAACCCCCTCTTTTAGAATCAATTTGGAGTTTTTGCCGAAGCCAGGAGTTTAATCATATAAATTAGTGTCATTCTAACTTAGTTCCCAAGTATAGATTAGATAGATGGTTTAATTCTATAGCAAAACATTAGAGTTGGCTCATCCTGTAGCTTCTACAGTAATAGTTAGCCACAATCTTGTAAATACCCTATTATTTTATGTAAAGAAATCTCCATTGGAGCCTTAATCAAATGTATGCGATGAAGATTCAGATTGTTGAACATGTATTAATCTACTGATCCAGGGTTAATACAGTTTAAATATGTCGGTTACCGAATCTTTAATTTTGGGACCCGACAAGGTGTGTGGGTGGGGGCCCCTACGATTTGGGAGCCTAGAGCGGCCGTACCGCTCGCACCCCCTCCCCCCTGAGCCGGCCCTGACTACATGGGCGTTAAAAGGCCAAATGGCATCTTATGACGTTTTCTGGGCTTGATGGCGACGAAAATGGACGCCATAGACTCTATGACGACAGAAAGATTATCACTAGATTAATGATAAAAAGATAAGCTTTCTTTATAGAACGCCATTAGAGACGCATGATAGGTGACGAATCATATTTGTCACACGAATGTCACAGATTTCATAGCATGACTTAAAATTCAATTTTTATGACGTAAATGAGCATCACATATAATTAGATTCTTGTAGTGATGGCTTGTTTGGCTATTAGAGAGGCAGTTTGAGACATACAGCACACAGTTTCATAGCGTGTGCGTGCCTAGTTGGCAACTGGATCCTAGTAGATGCAAATTTTGAAACATTCAACCCAACCCAATCCTTCTTCTCTTAATCTTCTCTTCCTACACTTGTGTTTGTGTGTGTGTGTCTAAGAGGCTAGTAGAGTTAGCTAGCCTAAAATTTTTTGCACGTTGCAGCTACTAACTGTGCTGCTGGCTTGTCGTCCTCTGCTTCAACATTAAAGAGGGAGCTAATAGATCGGTGATTCACTTTGGTTTCTTGGATGCTATCCAGCCACGTCACCATGCATGCGAATTTTGTGGATGGAGTCAGAGGCTCTGCATGCACGGAGCTGATTTAATTAATTAACTTGTTGCCAGCTAGTACCTAATTAAGCATGTGTGTTAATTTATTATTAATTACTTTGCTAGTGTTAATTTATCCTTAGTTTTTTTATTCCAAACTACTAGCATGCATGCCTTTGTCAGAGAAACCGATGGAATATCCTCGTTTCAAAAGTCCATGCATAATGTGCATGCTGTGTGGATTCGTGCTGTATTTTCCTGGGTAGATAAGACCAAAAAATCCCACTTACCAACTAGGTTTTTTAAAAGTCTGGTACATCGTGAACCATGCTGCTTCACGTGGTCGGAACTATATACGTTAAGATCAAATGTGCTCAACGTGGTCTGGCACATCATGGATCATGCTGCTTCATGTGGTCGGATCTAGATGCATTAGGAATAATCCTTTTCGTAGTAGTGAAACTAAAGAACTTCACTTGCCAACTACTTCCTCCGTTTCACAATGTAAGTCATTCTAGCATTTCTCACATTTATAATGTTCCTAATGAATCTAGATAGATATATATGTTTAAATTCATTAGCATTAATATGAATATGGGAAATGCTAGAATGACTTACATTGTGAAACGGAGGGAGTAGTTTTTTTAGAGTCTGAACAAAGATGAAACTTTTTGGAAAGGTGCTCCTGATGACCAAGTTCAATTCACCAACTGAAATCGCACACTGGATTTACATGAAAAATGCGAGATAGACAAAAATGATTTCTTTCGGTTCTAAATTAATACTCCCGGCCATTTGGGAGGAGCAATATGTACATATGCATTCATCACACTTCAGCTTTTTTGTCTTTTTTTTCCTTGGAGTTTTAAGAATGCTCATAATTAGGGCATGCAAGTTGATCCATTGATATATTCGCAATATTTGACGATTTTTTTTTCATTTTAAAAATTGTTGACGATATTAGCTTAATTTTGGTATGGAAAATATCGGTTAATTTATCCCCAATTTTTATCAAGAGAGAAAATGAACCATGAGAGTTGAGGTGCTAATTAACCACAAGCAAATATTCATTTTAATTTGTGGTATATATATATACACGAGCATGCATGTAAAGATGGAAATATGTGAAAAATATAATGGTGCTAGTAGATTTGTCTAAAACACTTCCATAATACTATGATCAGGACACTCGATAAGGACAAAGTTAAATTTTAGCGATTGTGTCATTATCAAAATTATCAATGAATAATTGGCCAGAGGGCCGGGATTAAGGGTCTACTACTGTCCTGCCATTTCATTAATTAATTAGATTAAGTCCCCGATTCCTTGCATCTCTAATTGGCCTACGAGAACCGACAAAAATCGCAAGATGGGAGGATTGTGGTAGGTTATCTTCTCCAACTGTGCCTCTCAAGTGGCCATAACATATTAGCCAGAAGGATAAATAATCATCAATCTGCCTTCACAGTTTTGATCATCTCATGAGACATATATATAAACCACCCATTAGCAAGAGTCTCCTAGGTGAATTAATTAACTATGCTGATACACATATACTTAATTGGTATAAGAAAATTAGTAGTGATAGTTAATTAGTATAAAAGCATCAATCAAATGGAGACTATTAGCTAGCTAGGAGACCAGGCAAGCAAAGCAAAGTATTGATCTTGATGAATCCTCCAGAGAGATTAATTGCATATTGCCAGTTCCTCCTGACCTATTATATGCATGCAAGTGCTCTCTGTACTTGTGCGGTGCAACGACGAGTAAGAGTGCGTACGTTTATAGTAGAACTGAGGGGGTGTGCCTTATATACGCCGGACGAGCAAAGAGTGCGTACGTTTGTAGTGACGTCTCCAATTTTAGTTTCTATGGTAGTGAAATATGCGACGTTTGACACCTCAAACCGGAGAAAAACTGGAGCTGTGAAATGTTTTCTTTTTTTATATGCGTGGAGCTCTGAAATATTGACAGTTTTGTTTTTTTCTATAAAAAAAGCCAAGATGAGTTGACGACTTATCGGTAGGCACTCCTCGATGGAGGGAGATGAGCTTAAAAAGTTTCAGTAAATGGACCCATGCAGTGGAAATGCCGAGTGGAGTGGAGCAGTAATAAAATTTAAAATGCCACGCGCAGGGCATCTCGACCACGACAGGACTCTCCTTGAGATCTTAGAACAGTGTGTGCTTGCTAGCTGAACTGCAACAGTGGAACAGTAATAAAATTTAAAACGGAGATGTGCAGTGTTCACAGAGGACGAGTGTGCTCTGTGTTCTCTGCTTGTGAATAGATATGGCGATATCTGCTTGTGAATAGATATGGCGAGTACTATTACTGGGTATACATGATTAGGACAGATGTTAGTTTGTTCTGCTTGTTTGGAGATGGATTTGGGAGCAAATGTACATGGTTAGGGCGCAAATGTTAGTTTGTTTTGCTGTGGAGGGGAGTGGGTTTTTGTCACCCCCGGAATTTCTATCCAAAATTCCAAACGCTTACATGTGCGTTAAACCCTCGTCCAGGAATCAGCCGAGGCACATAATAACAAATTGATAATAGAGTACGAATAAACAGCGAATTAATATTCACAAATAATAAATCATTACAGAGGTAGATAGTTTCTCTCAAAGAATAAAATTCTACGCAGCGGAAAATAAAACAAACTAAAGAACAGCTATGGTGACTCCACTCCACAAGCAACTTAACCCGGATCAAGCCTAGTCCTCCAGAACATCACCTTCACTGAAGTACTCCTCCTCTGATGAATGAATATTGCAAGAATTAGCATATGACATACTCAACAAGCCACACAGCAAATATGCAAGTGCACAGGATAACAAAGGACGGCATAATAAAGTTCATTTGCATAAACAACATTTAATAAATATTTAGGAGATTAGTAAAACAGTTGAATAATTAATCAGTATTAAATAAACACTACACAACACACCCGTGTTGCATAGGCCCAACCTCATCTGAACAACCACCCCGGTTGTACAAATCAAACCTCCATACCAGGAATATGCCATTCCAAACCAGGAGTCAAATTAATTAACACAATTACCAATAATGAGTGGTGTGAGACTAATCATGAAAAACATTGTTCAACTCACCCGTAACCACGGGCACGGCTATTCGAATAGTTTTACTCTGATCAGAGGTGTACCACTGTACCCACAAGACACAATCCCACAACATGTCACCATGCGACTCAGTACCACCACGGTACCTTGGAAAGGAACTGTGACAATACCCCAAAGGAATGTTTAGGCTTAAACTAAAATGATGAACAATGTTGATCTTTTATGTTTAGGCAATGATGAACACTTATTATGCAACTGTGATGATGTAACTGTGATGTTTATATTTATGTATATATTTCATATGTTTATGCTAAGACTTGCTAAATAAATATTTGTTCCAATTAACTCGGTTTTGCTGGTGAAACATGATAAATATTCAATGTGAAATATGTGAATGGATGTGAAATATGAGATGGCTGTGAATGTGTGGTTGTGTGAAATATGTTCATGTCTGTGTATGTGAATGCATATGTATATGAATGGTTGAGGCTGGGGAGCTGGGGATATTGGATATCTGTGTTTGTTTCTGTCATTTTTGCAGCGGGCATGGCTAGCAAAGGCCTGAGGCTAGCCAAAAAACAAAATTTATTTTTTTGTGTATTATAGTCATCTGTGATGGGCCATAACTAAATGCCCGATTGAGATGAGATCATATGTGACGGGCTCTAGTTTAGGCCCGATTGAGGTCAGTAGTCATCTGTGACGGGCTCTAGTTTAGGCCCGATTGAGGTCAGTAGTCATCTGTGACGGGCTATAGTTTAGGCCCGATTGAGGTCAGTAGTCATCTGTGATGGGCTATAGTTTAGGCCCGATTGAGATGAGTATCATCTGTGACGGGCTCTAGTTTAGGCCCGATAAAGGTTAGTAGTCATCTGTGACGGGCTCTAGTTGTGGTCCGATAGAGATAGGTCATCTGTGACGGGCTATAGTTTGACTGGTCGTCTGGGTCAAAGCTATCTGTGACGGGCTTTACTTAGGGCCCGATTGAGATATATTCATTCGTGATGGCCGTTTGCCCGATTGAGATAACTCTTCACATCAGTGACTTCTAGCCTGTGACGGACGCTGTGCCCGATTGAGATGGGGCTTACCGCCCGATTGAGATGAGGGTATCCGTTCCAGTGGCATCATTTCAACGTGTTTTTCAATACGAATACAACAATTCTATTTATGTATTACTAGTCATCAACCTGTGCACTTGCATGCGCTAGAAAAATTATGACATCAATTAACTAACGTGGAAGCTTTATTGGTGCATCCAATTACTAAATATAAGATTTATTCTTTGTTTCTCAATTCTTTCGGTCAAAAACGTGCATGTGTGTTATTCATAGAAACGTATGTAGTATTTGTAAGAAGTACAGTATCGAATTTCCAAAAAGTTCCGACCTTGTGCGATAATATACACACACATTAACCTACATAGGTAAGCTAGCTAGACCTAGAAATATACCATTTCTAAACCTATTCGGTCACTTACTCACATTGGGCAGCCTAACTAAACTAACATGGACTCACATGGCATGCAAGCCAGCCATGGTACTAACTCGTCTACCACGCCATAGTACGCTACAAACACAACTAAGTTATCTTATGAAGGACTACTCAATAGTACACTTAAAACATTATTACTCGTTTCCTTTTACCTTCATCTGACGGGTACGAGCTAAGTGTATCTGAAAATCATCTCCTTCTGTCCATCGGCGAAAACGTGCAAATTTAAAATTCCCTGGTACGCAGGACTAGATACGAAGAGTTTGTTCAGAGATTGTGCAACAAACATATACATCCATCAACTATATACATGCATAGGATACATACATACAATGCAGGTAGCCATTTGCACCATATTCATAATATACAAGTAGGCAGCCATCCGCACCTTATCCATACCAAGACGATCCATTTGCACATTATCCACATCATCACATAACGCTTCTGCCTATAAATAGGAGCAGCACCTTATATTCAAGAATCACCTCTCAACACACAACTAAGAAACATAGCTAGGTAACCAGGGAAGGTAGCATCAGCAGCAGGAGGCAATGGAGGGAAAGAGGACTACCACTTCGATGGTGATCATGTGGCTGGTCATCTTGAGCCTCACTGTCGACTCCGCCACCGCGACACAGTGTGGCTGCTGCATATCACTACGCCAGATCCTCACACCTCTGACGGGATACCTGTGACGGGCAAACGATTTGGTCACTAGTGACCATTACCTCTGACGGGTCAGACGAGATAACGTCACCGGTGAGCCATCCGGCCGCGGACCGTCACAGGTATCCCCTCACCTGTGACGGGCCGAAAGGAAAACCCGTCAGAGGTATACCAGTGACGAGTTTTGCTTCCAACCCGTCACTGGTATCCCCTCACCTGTGACGGGCCGATACATTAGAAGCCGTCAGAGGTGATGGGCCGCCACCTGTGACGGCTTTCATTTCTGGCCCATCACAGGTGAGCGGATACCAGTGACGGGCCGTTGAATAGAAGCCCGTCAAAGGTATGAGCAATACCTTTGATGGGCTTTTTTTATCTAACCCGTTTGAGGTGTGTTGGGTCTATAAATACCCCCAAACTGCCAACTGCTTTTCATCCCGACCATTGTACTGTTCACAAATCGGTTGGGAGGGCAATGGGGGCGATTTTTTGCTAAAATTCAAGGTAAAAAACACATTATTCTCCATTCATTCTCAACATATCGATCATCATTTATTTTTCTTCGTATGTTGTTGATTTCAGATGGATCGTAGATGGATGTACTATGCGCATCGTTCGTCTACCGAGTATAGAGAGGGGGTCACTAAATTTGTCACATTTGCGGATAATGACAGAAAAAGTAGGATGAGCATGCACATGTTGTGCCCATGTAGGGACTGTAAGAATGAACAGATGATCGAAGACAAGGATGAAGTGCATGCTCATTTGATAATGAATGGATTCATGAAGAAATATACCTGCTGGACCAAGCATGGAGAGCAAGAGGCGCCTGATGTCACAGCTGAAGAAGTGTTGGATCAGGATGTAGAGAACACCGCCGCAGCTCGAGAAGGCATGTTCGTACCTTCTCCTTTAGGGGGAGAGACCATAGATTTGGACACTCAATGTCTATCTACAATGTTGCATGACATTGAAGATGCAGAGGACAATGACAGAGATTATGAGAAGTTTAGTAAGTTGGTGGAAGATTGCCAGATGCCGTTGTATGATGGATGCAAGTCGAAGCACAGCAAGTTGTCATGCGTGTTGGAACTCATGAAGCTTAAGGCTAGTAATGGCTGGTCGGACAAGAGTTTTACAGAACTCCTTGAGCTGTTAAAGGATCTGTTGCCAGAGGGGAACAATTTACCTCAGACGACATATGAAGCGAAGCAAGTATTATGTCCGTTGGGCCTGGAGGTCAGAAGAATTCATGCATGTCCGAACGACTGCATTTTGTATTACAAGGAATACGCTGACTTGGATGTCTGCCCTATCTGTGGGGCATCAAGATACAAACGAGCAAAGAGTGAAGGTGAAGGAAGTAAGTCAAAGAGGGGAGGCCCAACAAAGGTGGTGTGGTATCTCCCAATTGCGGAGCGCATGAAGAGAATGTTTGCGAACAAGGAACAAGCTAAGCTTGTGCGCTGGCATGCCGAAGAACGGAAAGTCGATACTATGCTGAGGCACCCAGCAGATTCAGTACAGTGGAGGACAATCGATAGGATTTACCAGGAATTCTCAAATGACCCAAGAAACATGCGTTTCGCAATGTGTACGGACGGCATTAATCCTTTTGGTGATTTGAGCAGTCGTCACAGTACATGGCCAGTTCTGCTTGTTAACTATAACCTTCCTCCCTGGTTGTGTTTCAAAAGAAAGTACATTATGCTTGCCATGCTCATTCAAGGACCGAGACAACCTGGCAACGATATCGATGTGTTCCTTGAACCGATAATCGATGACTTCGAAAGGCTATGGAATGAGGGCACACGAACATGGGACGCATATGCACAAGAGTATTTCAACCTCCATAAGATGCTGTTTTGTACCATCAACGATTATCCGTCCCTTGGCAACCTTTCTGGCCAAACTGTGAAAGGGAAATGGGCGTGTTCGGAGTGTATGGAGGAAACAAGAAGAAAATGGTTGAAGCATTCACACAAGACGGTCTACATGGGTCACAGGAGATTTCTCCCAAGGTGTCACCCGTATAGGAATATGAGAAAGAATTTCAATGGACACAGAGATACAGCCGGACCCCCGACAGAGCTAACAGGGACAGAGGTGCACAACTTAGTGATGGGAATAACCAACGAGTTTGGAAAAAAGAGGAAAGTTGGAAAGCGAAAAGAGAAGAGCACATCGAAGGAAAAAACAGAGGAGCATGTGGAAAAACAAAAGACAAAAGAGAGGAGCATGTGGAAAAAAAAGTCAATATTTTGGAGACTACCATACTGGAAGGATCTTGAAGTTCGCCACTGCATAGATTTGATGCATGTCGAGAAGAATGTATGCGAGAGTTTAATGGGAATACTGCTTAACCCAGGTACTACAAAGGATGGTCTCAACACCCGACGAGATCTGGAAGATATGGGTGTTCGGTCGGAGCTACATCCCATAACCACGGAATCCGGCAGGGTTTACCTTCCTCCAGCCTGCTACACTCTCTCGAAAGAAGAGAAGATTGATTTGCTAACATGTTTGAGTGGTATAAAGGTTCCATCTGGTTACTCATCAAGAATCAGTAGGCTCGTTTCACTGCAAGATCTTAAGTTGGTTGGAATGAAGTCGCATGATTGCCACGTTCTTATCACACAGCTGTTGCCCGTTGCAATAAGGAATATTTTGCCTCCTAAGGTGCGACACACGATCCAGCGGTTGTGTTCCTTCTTCCATGCAATCGGGCAGAAGATCATTGATCCCGAGGGACTAGATGAACTACAGGCAGAACTTGTGAGAACCCTATGTCATCTTGAGATGTACTTTCCTCCAACTTTCTTTGACATAATGGAACATCTTCCGGTGCACCTTGTGAGGCAAACAAAGTGCTGTGGTCCAGCATTCATGACGCAGATGTATCCTTGCGAAAGGTACCTGGGGATCCTTAAGGGTTATGTACGGAACCGTTCACACCCCGAGGGGAGTATCATCGAGAGTTACACCACCGAAGAGGCCATCGAATTTTGTGTGGACTACATGTCTGAAACATCTTCAATTGGATTACCACGATCTCATCATGAAGGGAGGCTTGACGGTGTTGGTACTGTTGGAAGAAAGACTATTAGGTTGGATCGGAAGGTGTACGATAAAGCTCATTTCACGGTACTACAGCATATGACTGAGGTGGTGCCGTACGTTGATGAACACCTTGTAGTTATCCGACAAGAGAACCTAGGCCGATCAGAGAGTTGGGTCAGGAATAAGCACATGTCTTCTTTCAACGAGTGGCTGAAGAACCGAATTACCAGGTTGCAGAACTTGTCTAGTGAAACACTTCAGTGGTTGTCACAGGGTCCTGAATGGAGTGCCACCACCTGGCAAGGATATGACATAAATGGATACACCTTTCACACAGTAAAGCAAGACAGCAAATGCACAGTGCAGAACAGTGGGTTACGCATCGAGGCTGCTAGTGACGGTGGTCGTCGTGATCAATACTATGGTAAAGTTGAGCAAATATTGGAGCTAGATTACTTGAAGTTCAAAGTCCCGTTGTTTCATTGTCGATGGGTCGATCTTTGCAATGTAAAAGTTGACAATGAAGGTTTCACCACTGTCAACTTGGCTAACAACGCGTACAAGGATGAACCGTTCGTTCTCGCCAAACAAGTTGTTCAAGTGTTCTACATAGTTGACCCATGTAACAAGAAACTACATGTTGTTCGTGAAGGGAAAAGGAGAATTGTTGGATTGGACAACATTGCAGACGAGGATGATTACAACCAGCACGTCCACGGCATAGGTCAAGAAATACCTCTAGAAGAGGAGGAAGAAGAAGATGAAGTTCAATATGCACGTGTCGACCATGAGGAAGGATTATTTTTGTAATTTATGTACGTAGTTTATGTCTACATGTCTGTTATCTGTATGACTCTAATATGTACGCAATGATCAATAGTATATTGCTTATGAAATAGTCAAATAAAATAATTAAGTATAAAAAAATATGTAGTGTATGTGAAAATATGTTAAGGAAAATAAAAGAACTAAGTGAAATAAAATAAAATAAAATTGCTCTAGGCAAACTCACCTGTGACGGGCTCTATCTGTAGGGCCGTCACAGGTGACCTCACCTGTGACGGCCCAGAGTGTTGGGCCCGTCACAGGTGGTCTTACCTGTGACGGCTCCACGGTTGGCGCCCGTCACAGGTGAGGCCACCTGTGACGGCCACATAGTTGGAGCCCGTCACAGGTGAGTTTGACTAGGGTTGACCTAGGGTTGGACATCTTCTAGATCGATCCAGATCCGGCACCCACTCTCACTCACTCACTCTCTCGACCGCCGCCTCGCCTCTCTCGACCTCTCTGCCGCCCTCCTCTCCACCGCCGCCTCGACCTCTCCACCGCCACCCTCGCCGCCGCCAAATCCGCCGCCCTCTCCACCCTCTCCGCCACCCTCTACGCCCTCCTCTCCACCGCTGCCTCGACCTCTCCACTGCCGACCTCTCTGCCGCTCACCCTCTCTGCCGACCTTCCCGACGCCGGCCTGCACCACCGCCGCCGCACTCACTCTCTCGACCGCCGCCATCCATCTCCACCGCCATCTCCACCGTCGCCGTCTCGACCTCTCCGCCGCCATCTCCGCCGCCCTCTCTGCCGCCATCTCCACCCTCTACACCGCCCTCTCCATCTCCGCCTCGACCTCTCCACCGCCCTCCTCGCCACCGCCCTCTCCACTGCTGCCGCCTCACTCACTCTCTCGACCGCCGCCGGGACCTCCTCTTAGTCGCCACGCCAGGACCATCATCGCCGCCACCGGGATCTCCTCTCCGCCACCTCCTCCTCTCGACTGGGACCTCCACAGTGCGCCGGCCGGGACTCGTCGTCGCCGTGCGCCGCCTCCTCTGCTCGTCGTCTCCTCTCCAGGTACCCCTCTCTCTCTGATGCCGATGAATGGAATGGTGGAGTTAATGGATGAATGAATGATGCAATGGAATGGATGAGATTTTGTTCAATGGAATGAATTGAAAATGCATATGTATAATTGTGCTCTTTTCTTGTCATTCCATACAGATTGTGCACTGTATACTGCTTTATATGTTGTTTTGTTCCCTTTTGCTAGAACTATTGAATTTTGGGGATAATGTTTACATTTAGCTGAAAAATGATGGATTAATAGATTGGCAACAGTGTGGTTAGATAGGTAGGGTAGCTAGCTAGAAATAGTTTGTCTAGCTAGCTAGTTAGGGGTAATGTTCCCTTTTCCTATAAATAAAGCATATACAGGGTTTGAATTTTAGTTCAAATGGATGAATTGATAGATTGGCTGTAGATTTAATGTAGTTCTGAGGTTATCAAACCATCACAGAATACAAAATGCATGGGGAATTTTTGGTGGATTGGTCAGTGTAGTCCATGGACGGAACCGACCTAGACACCAAAATTCTCCATGCATTTTGTTTTCTGTCATTCTTTGATAATTAAGGAACTTTATTAGGTTTAGGGTTTGAAATTTAGTTCAAATGAAAGAATTGATAGATTGGCCGCAGATTACCTACACTTGTTGATTTATATACCCTTGTTGTCTATGAATAGGTGAATTGCATGAATTGTTGTTTATATACATGATTTATATACCCTTGCTGTCTATGAATAGGTGAATTGCATGAATTGTTGTTTATATACATGATTTATATACCCTTGCTGCTGCTGCCACATAAATTATTGTGGGCTGTTTTATTATCTACACTTGCCTCTGCTTGATAAATTAATGGTGGGCTGTGATGAATGCTCAAGAACAGAAATACCTCTAAACTTGATCTTTTTTTAATGCATAAGAACAGATTATCTACACTTGTTCTTTTTTTCTGCATAAGAACAGATTATCTACACTTGTTGATTTATATACCCTTGTTGTCTATGAATAGGTCAATTGTATGAATTGTTGTTTATATACATGATTTATATACCCTTGCTGCTGCTGCCACAATGATTGTGGGCTGTTTATTATCTAGACTTGCTTGAATTGAATGGATGAATTGCTGTTTACATGAAGTTAGTAGTACTGTCTCCTTTTTTATCTACACCCCTGCTACTGCTGTTATTGTGGGCTACTTGTTAATACACCTGTTCCTTGTTTTATGTTGTTGCTGCCCCTGTGGAGTATCTTTGCCCCTGCTTCTGCTGCCCAATGTGTTCCTTGTTAAATGGCCAGTGATGAATTGCTCAATAAGAACAGATTATCTACACTTGTTCATTTTTTTGCCCCACCACTTGTTCACTTGTTCCTTATTAAATGGCCAGTGTAGAGTGGTTATATACCTCTACACTTGTTCTTTTTTTATGCATAAGAACAGATTTTGTGCACTTGCTCTCTTTTTATGCATAAGAACAGATTTTCTGCACTTGTTCATTTTTTTATCTACAATAATATATGCATGATTTATATACCACTGCTGTTGTTGCCCCTGTACTTCTTGTTAAATGGCCAAGGATGAATTGCTTAATAACATTCTATCTATACCTGTTCTTTTCTTTATGGATAAGAACAGATTATCTACACTTGTTGATTTATATACCCTTGCTGTCTATGTGAATTTCCCTCTGCTGTTGCTGTTTATGTGAATTTCCACCCTGCTGTTGCTGTTTATGTGAATCGCCCCCTGCTGTTGCTGCCCCTGTGGCATATATACCCCTACTGCTGTTATATGGCCCTGCTACTGCTCTTATTGCTGCTATTATATGGCCATGCTGTTGCTACTGCTCTAATTTCCTGGACTTGCTCTTTTCTTTATGGATAAGAACAGATGAACTACACTTGTTCTATTTTATGGATAAGAACAGATGAACTACACTTGTTCTATTTTCTTTGGGTTGCTTTTTCCTCCTAGTAGCTGATTTCCTCTTTTTATCCCTTCATGCAAATGATTGTAATTTATGCATATTTCTCAGCAAAACTGAGGCCATATCTTTCATAGTATACCCCGTATTACATTGGATCTAATGCTATTTAGTCTAATGGTAGGAAATTTATAATCTTTTTCGCGAAAGTTAAACCATGTCAACGCCCGGCGCAAACCCGCCCTCCCCAACACCTGCGAGGATCCAGGAAGAAGCAAACCCAGCCACAGAGGCAGTTGCCGAAGGTCATCCCGCGACAACGGCGGTCCAACAACCCGAAATTCATGGTAATCTATAGGATAAATTTTCACCACATGACCACATAAATTTTAGCTAGCACCCCTTAGCAAATATTGCCTTCTGTTTGTGCTGCAGAATTGCCGCAGGAACAACATACGTCGATGTCGGGCGGGACAAGTGCAAGTAGGTCTAGTAGAAATCCGCGGTCACAAAATATATGGCCGACCACAGTGCAAGTTATAAGAGAGGTTGACGCTAGTGGTAGGCCCACGGCGCCCAGGACTGTCATTGGAAGATGGTCTAACTGCTGCGGGCTAGCGGCACGTGAGAACTTCGGGATCCTCCATAAAGATATCGGGAAGGTCACAGAAGCCGAGAAAGAGCGAGCTTGGACGGCAATGGAGAAATGGTTCACATTTCCAGCCGAAGCAAAGGATAGGCTCAAGCGGAAGGCATTCCAAAAGATGGGCAAAGCTTGGAAGAATTGGAAGTCGAAGCTCTTCACCGAGTTTGTCAACCCGCCCGGCAATCATACGCCGTTCGATGAATACCCTCAAATAACCGAAGCGGTGTGGGAGGAATTCTGCTCTCTCAAGACCACCCAAGAGTTTAGGGAATCAAGCGAGGCACATCGCCTACTGCAACAGCGGAATGAGCACCCGCATCGGCTGGGCACCGCAGGGTACATCGGCAAGGAGGCAATATGGGCACAAGAAGATGCAGCCGCTGCAGCAGCGAATGTCCCTGCCCCGTTTTCAGCCATCCCTGAACAAAGAGCTCGCAACTGGGCGCGGGCAAGGGGTAAGGTCAACCCGGACGGCTCTGTCACATTTGAGAACAAAAGTGATGCCGTCGTCTATCAGGAACTGGTGAGTTCACTACTTAACCTAACTAATTTCCGTTCGTATAAAGTACAAGTTCGTATAAACGACTATCTTCTTTTCTAGTTGGGCTTGGTTGCTGAACAAGCTTCACAAAGCGAGGTTGAGTCCGCGCCGAAGAGGCGCGAAGATGACATCCTCACAAAGGCGCTCGGAACCAAAAAACATCCTGGCCGAACTCGGGGAATTGGTAGCGATGTGCCCTGGAAGCATGGACTCCCTCAGTATAGATCCCAATACAGGAAACGAAAAGTCTCCAAGGAAGAGAGGGACGCTCGTTTGAAGGCCGAACTTAAGGTTGAGGTCATTCAAGAACTAGAAGCTAGCATGAATGCAAGGGTGGAAGAAAGGGTTAACAAGGTCCTCGCCGACATGAATATACCCCGAGTCACAACACCTGCTGTGCAACCAACTCCTCGTGTACAACACGACGCGAGTCCATCACAGCATAGGAGTAGTTGTGCATCCACAGAGGTGCCGGCCCCTGGTCTCCCGATCGCACCACTAGCTGCAGTGGACCACATCGAGGTAATTGTTGTTATCCGATCCATATCTAATAAAAGACATGTACACATTCCAATATTAAATTCAAACTTTCACCTTATGCAGGGTGCAGCACAGTGTGTCCTACTAGCGAGAGTCCACCCAACTTTCGCTCCTGAAGTCGCTGAGGGCATGGCTTTCAAGCCCTCGGTTACAGACAAGGTCCACGGCGCAGACCTGCTAGCTGGGTATGCCAAGGTGTCCATCGATACAGTAAAGGACACCTGGTCAGGCTATCCGCTGCCCGTGCCCCCAAATGATGAAATCATGACTTTGGGCGATGCGCGCAAGACGTTCATACAATGGCCCAAAGAAGACATAGTTGTGAAGATGACTCCTCGTCCAAGTCGACCGACGGAGCTTACACCTCCCAAGTCTAAGCTATCAATTGAGGCTCCCCGTGGACCGGCATTGTCAGTACCTCATTCTCCCGGTGGAGCTGATATGGACTTGGCAGATATAGCTCAAAGCTTGGCTCCAATAAAGACCACAAGAAAGGCCGATAGCTCCCCACCACTTGTCAAGGGCCAGAAGCGTGAACGCGGCAAGGGGAAGGTCGGGGAGTTGGCGCCGGAGCCAAAAAGGGGCAAGGCTGCGACGTCGGTGCCGGTGAGCAAATCGGGGAAGGTCGTGAGGGCGCCAGCCCAATTTGAGCTAGGCATGCCATTGGTGGAGGACAATGTGTTAGCTGTGATGGGTATTGCTTGCCGAGAGCTACATAAGCAATACATGGAGCTAAGCAATGCCAAGCGGAAAATGAGGGAGTCATCCATAGTTGGACATCACGACCACCAGCCGTTCCTATCGTCGCCTGCCTATATAACTATAGGTTTTGATGACCTCTTCGACCTTTTCAGGATCCGGAAGTTGGACACTGGTCTTCTAAAATGCTACTCCTTGTAAGTGCATACCTTCTATACTTGTGATATGACTGGACTATATCTCCTAATTAAATTAGTTCTAATACGTAAATATTTTAAGGTTGTGTTGGATCGAGAGTCGTCGCCATGGTAATCAGGTTGGGTTCCTTGATCCATCCATGGTGAATGAGGTTAATTTACGACAGAGCTTCACTGAGGTGGTTGACTATGTCAACCGGTGTTTATGGGCCCATCAAGACAAGGAGTACATCATGTGCGCACACAACCAAGAGTAAGAGGACAATACCCTTCGTGTATATTGTTTTTGAAGTTAAGGTTCTTAGTACTAACGCTACATAACCACTGCGCAGGCGACATTGGATTCTCCTAGTCATCGTACCTAAGTGGAGTAGGGTTACCTACCTTAACTCCAATAAGTCCAAAGATTATGATTTCAGTGAAATCACCAAGGCCTTAAATATGGCTTGGGGCCCATATGTGGAAAAGGGTGGTAGGCACAAGGAGGGCAAGAACGAACTTTATCATGACACCAAGTTTGCATGCGCAAAACAGATCGGAGACCAATGTGGTTTCCACGTGTGCCACAACATGTCAACACTTCTAAGAGAGGTGAAAGATTTCGACCCTGAGGTTGTTGCTAATGGCGAATAAGCTCATTTCAATATCTACATTGCTATTCAAAACGTGCTAATTAACCTCTTATTTATTAAACAGAAAGGTAGAGCTGGCTTCAAGATCTCACCCATCAACCCCCCCCCCCCCCCCCGCTATCAGAGGCGAAGTGTGCGCCTTTATTCTTGCAGAAATAATGAACAAGAAAGGACGTTTTCATGCCAAATAGACTCATGAACTTGGCTAGATAATTTATTGTGATGTAAAAAAGATGTTTTTATAATTTCTGGCGATGTAAAAAATTATGTTTTTATAGAGTGCAATGTAATTTACTTTCATATGTGCAATATTTATGGTACTTTACTAAATTGTCATCACATTTGATCAACTACGATTTATGTTGTACTATTCATCTGTTTTCTCCTTTTTTTTCCCTTATTGACAGGTTGTGGAGGTCGAGTACATTATGGCTTTAATCCATTTGGTAAGTATATATGCGGTTCTATGAGCAACGACCGAAATTGTGGCTTTCAAGGGGTGTGAATTTGCTGTGCAAAATTGTGGCATTTGAACTGCATATATGTGTTGTTGGGGATCTGTGATGTTTGAGATGGATCTGTGATGTTATATTGGGGGGGTGATGTATCTGTGACTAGAATATATCTGTAATGTATCTGTGTTTCAGAGGGCATGGCTAGCAAATCCTGAGGCTAGCCAATATTTAGCATTTTTTTTTTCTGGAATTAACTCATCAGTGACGGGTCGGAACAAAAATCCGTCAAAAGTAACCTAACCTGTGACGGACTAGCAAATAAAGGCCCGTCAGAGGTGACCTACCTGTGACGGGCCTTTACTTTTGGGGCCGTCACAGGTAGATCACCTGTGACAGCTTCTAACTACGGAGACCTCAACCTCTGACGGCCTTTATTTAAAGGGCCGTCAGAGATGAGTCACCTGTGACGGGTCCTAACTCGCCCTAGGCTAGCGGAGACCAGCACCTCTGACGGCCTTCTAGTAACTTGCCCGTCAGAGGTGGGTGTCACCTGTGACGGCCGGCCACCCGTCAAAGGTGACTGGACTCACCAGTGACCACTGATCACTGACCATGCGCGAAGCCGTCAAAGATGAGGGTTTGGGCCCGTCACAGGTGACCTTGGCCAGTGTAGTGTATCCTCTCGGGCAAAAGCATGTTGTTTTGGTTGTATTGCTGCTGGTGGCTCCGACTCAGTCTGCAAGAACACTTGTTGTTTCCCATGTATTCTGGCCGATTCTGGTAAATTCACTGAAGTCACTCTTTTAAATGCACTTCTTATATGTAGATACAGACTTTGTAGCATATCGTGGACTAATACATATGTGTGGCCTTCCATGCATTTTCATCAATATAGTTTGTTGACTTCACATCCCATCTGACAACTTCAGGCATATATCTTGCAACATGAAGACAATTAATGCTCTACTTCCACTACAAAATTAATTAACTAATGCGCTAATGTGATTTCCATATTTTAATTTCACAGTTGTTGCTAAGATGGACGAAATGGGAGTTCTTGCTAAGATGGAAGGACAAGCCTAAAACAACATACTCGCATTGCTACCAGTCTTAATGCCTTTCATAAGAATATGTTGTTTTGCTTCAAGTTATGGCCAAGTTATGTTAATGTTTATCTCCAATAAATTGTTGACCATATGGAGCGATCTATAGTCGATCCATCTGTTGGTCCCAACTATTTGTACGTCGTGCATGTGTGCGCTCACAAGCATATTTAATTTCTCTTGCTACTTTTAATAAGGCCATAGCACTATCCAATGTGTCATCTGTTGGTCTCTGACCTTAGCAATTTAATGCAACATGATTATTATTATTTGTGTGTGCATGTTCTTTACTTAATTTATTCTTAGCGGATTTCTGATGTTTTTGTGAGTTTTAGACTATGGGAGATAATTAAGATTGTCATGCCAAAGAGTATTCCGAATCCTACTAGGAAAGCAAAGGGAGGGGGGAGGAAACATGGTCAATTTCTCGGCTGCTATCACATTCCTTGTATTCTTAGTCTTGGGAGACATATAGCCACGCTAAAGGCAATACAGCCGAGGAATGGCAACCTTACTCACAAGGACAAATAGTCATTAAAAAATTATGACAGCACTAACCATATCTAATTTCAGTTCACCAAACATACATTTAAATTTAGGCAGTATTACGGAGATCTAAATCAACAAACAACAAACCATACTTCATTGTCAAAACAAATGGCCTTCTATGTACTTTACAAATTCTCACAAGATCATATTTGCAATTTTTCCTAAACTAATTAACCAAGAGAAAATATGCAGTGGAGGATTCCACATATAATTTCATAGCATAAGTACATAATACAATATGGTATAATACACATATGCGCAGTACTTTGAAATATGCATACCAGGACATATGCTTTAGTTCACTCCATTCATTCTTGCATTCTTGCACATTCAACATCAGTCAGATCTACCAAGCATCCTTGTACATTCAACCACAAGCAGATCTACCAATGAATCACTAACTTATGTAGCAATGGGGGAAATCGGAGGAGAATTAAAACCATTCCTCGTCAGACAACGGAAGGACAGGAGGCGGCAGAAGATTCACCGGCTGCACACCACGGCGCGCGAATCCCTGAGGTGTGGGCATCGCATCTATCAGCACCAACGACATCGGCAGAGGCAGGGGTGGACTGGGGCTCTTTCGTAGACCGATGTAAACTAGACTTGTTGGCTTCGTTTTAGGGAGGGGAGGGAAAAGAGATAGACTTTACCCGGCTGGCCTTTGGGCCTGCGTGGAGAGGGATAGGAGTTGGCTTGGTTTCAGCCATGGTTTCAGCCAAAAGGTAGGAAGAGGATTTTAAATAGGTTGCATATGCATGCTTTGTCTAAAGAAAATTCCTAAAAATAAATGAAGCAACAATAAATCCCACCAAAATTCTCATAAATACTAAACAACACCCTAAGCTCCCAGCAATTTTAGTTTGAATTTATCACATCAATTGATAACCCAAATAAATCCTTCAACACAGCTAAAAATCTGGAAACAGCATACCAATTAGCCTAGTTTGCACCTTCACCAAAATTAAACCATAACTCCTCTAGCAAAATCTCAAGGTCAGAATGTTAAACATACTTTACCATCTGGTGCAATGGCTTAGTCTAATTCAAAATGTAACCACATGAAATGTGAGCCATAAATTACGTAAACTTTGGAACTTGGCACCTTGAACCATCAAATCCTTGTCTACCTTGCCGTCTCCCTGTCCCCCACCCCCCCCCCACCCACCCCCCTAATTCTAAATTAAATGTATGAGAGAAAGAGAGTAATATAGTTTAGTGTGATAATGCCAACACATGGAAAATTTAGAGCTTCTAGTTCTCTCCTTCTACATCTCTCTTAAATGTGGGACCAAGTCCTTGTGGGGCCCACTCATCATACAACCATAGCCAACACATCATCTGCTCTTCTCTCATTTAATTTTTTTTTATTTCTCAAAAGGTGAGAGAACGGTTTAAATTCAATTTCCACTCAAAATGCCACTCTACCACTCCAAGCCTTCTAGGAAAGATCTATATATGGGCCCATTTGTCGTCCAAACACAGCAAAAAACCTTGGTGAATCATCTCTTTGATCCTAAATTATATTTTCAAAGAGAGAAAGAAAGAGAGAGAGAGAGGGAGTTAAAGTCCAATTTACACCCAAACTTCACCATACCTCTCATCTTCTCATAGGAAACATCTACAAGGGGCCACTAGACAGCCACTCATGCTAGGTTGAGTGAAGTACAAGTGGGATCACAGCGTCAAATCACTGCCAACTCCTTTAAATCGTTTCTACCCCTCGTGTTGACACCTAGCTCTCACTTTCCACCTTCACTTTCACCATTCACTACTACAACCAAGATTTTTGTGTCAGGGCTAAAATGATTTTTGCGTGCCGGTAAACGGCCCGCATGCACTTAGGGGTCTGGGAAAATGACGATTTTTGCGTGCAGGTGGCGCACCCCCACGGGAAAACAAAAACCCGAAAAAACATAAACTTTCTTTAAAAATGAAACCCTAGAATCTGGTGGTGGCGCCGCCGCTCCTGCTTGCCGCTGCCGCCTCCTCGTCGTCATCATCATCGTCAGCGGCGGCCTCCACGCCGCTCGCCTCGGATCTGTGCTCCCCTCCGGCCGCACCGCCGCCGACGCCCCTCCCCTCCGCCGGATCTAGGGAGGGAAGGAAGAGGAGGGGAGGGGAGCTGGATGCCACGCGGGGGGAGGGCGGCCGGCCGCCGTATCCGTGCGGGGACGACCGCCACCGCTGGATTTTTGCGTTGATGGCCGCCGCCGTTGGATCCGTGCAGGGACGGCCGCCGCCCGCCGGATCCCACGCCCTCCACCGCCACAACGTGGAGGAAGCCGGCGCGCGCCTACGCCCACCGCGGCTGTCGCCGCGCGCCGCCGCCGCTGCCGCCATCGGGAGGAGAGGAGAGGACAATGGAGAGAGGAGAGGAGAAGCGTGAGAGAGAGAGGACTGAGAGGAGAAGCTCTGCGTGGAAATTTTAAAGTTGAAAATGGGATTGAGGGGAGGGGAGAGGAGAGAAAAAGGAGAAATTTTAAAGTGTGTGAGTGGGAAAAGAGGGAGTTAGTATTTTTGCATGCGGCTCTCTTAATAGGTCCGCACGGGAAAATCGGCTCATTTTCACGTACGGTCCATTTAAGAGGACCGCACGGAAAAATCGATTTTTCCGTGCCATCCTCTTAAAAGGACCGCACGTGAAAATGAGCCGATTTTCCCAGAAGCAACGAGTTGCCGCCTGCACGGAATCTAAAAGGGTCCCTGTAGTAGTCATTAATCTAGCCAACTCGCCACTGTGAACCTCATCTATTTCTCACAGTGTTCCACTATGCAAACCACCAAAAACTACCTCGGAATCTCCAAGAACTTCCACTTACTCTTTTCACCTGAAGGAGTTTCATCCATCGCATGTATTCTCTGGTGAGCTTCACCGCACTCCAACCATGGGAACGTGAAGTTCCTTCTCTACCTAATCAATCCATTTTCTTTGTTTCTATTTTGGCATAGATCGAACAGTTAGTGATATGCTCGTCGGCATTCCCGGTGTCCATAGCGCCGCCATCGCCCCACTTCGTCATTCCCGTCGACTCGAACCATCTCCGGCCGAGCCATTGCGCCACCGACGTCGCCTACGTCCCAGGAGAAAGACGCCCAAAAATGATCAAGCCAATACGCCGCCGCGAACGCCATTGGTCGCCGTTGCCCTCCTATTGCCTCTGCTTCCCTAGCCGCCAAGTCACCGACATGTGTGCCCCGGCTATTTAGCCACTTCATTAGGCGTAAGGACTTTCATTAGTAGAAATTTAAATCTTGTAAGGTTCTTTTTGTAAAATTGCTTTGTATGCCATGTGGGCCTATGGACCTAAACGCAATTCACCTAATGCCCATGGACCTTTTTGTATAGGGTTTAGGGTAAGTCCTAAACCCTACTCAGAGATTACTATTTCATGCATTCATTACTTGATATAATAGCTTGATGAGTATGTTGTACTCACCATTGCTTTAACCCTCTCTTTGAGAATCAATTTGGAGTTTTTGCCGAACCATGAGTTTAAACATATAAATTAGTTTCATTCCAACTTAGTTCCCAATTATAGATTAGATAGATGGTTTAATTCTATAGCAAAACATTAGAGTTGGCTCATCCTATAGCTTCTACAGTAATAGATAGCCACAATCTTGTAAATACCCTATTATTTTATGTAAAGAAATCACCTTTGGAGCCTTGATCAAATGTATGCGATGAAGATTCAGATTGTTGAACCTGTATCAATCTACTGATCCAGGGCTTGATACAGTTTAAACATGTCAGTTACCGAATCTTCAATTTTGGGACCTGATGTCACGCCCGGAATTTCTATCCAAAATTCCGAACGCTTACATGTGTGTTAAACCCTCGTCCAGGAATCAGCCGAGGCACACAATAACAAATTGATAATAGAGTACAAATAAATAACTATTTAATATTCACAAATAATAAATCATTACAGAGGTAGATAGTTTCTCTCAAAGAATAACTTTCTACGCAGCGGAAAAATAAAACTAAAACAAACTGCGGAACAGCTATGGCGACTCCACTCCACAGACATCTTAACTAGAACAAACTTAATCCTCCAGATCATCACCTTCGCTGAGATACTCCTCTTCTGATGATTGAATATTGCAAGAATGAGCATATGACATACTCAACAAGCCACACAGCAAATATGCAAGTGCACAGGATAACAAAGGATGGCATAATATAGCTCATTTGCATAAACAGCATTTAACAAATATTTAAGAGAATAGTAAAACAGTTGAGTAATTAATCAAAACTAAATAACACCATACAACACACCCATGTTGTATAGTCCCAACCTCATTTGAACAACCAACCCCGGTTGTACAAATCAAACCTCCATACCAGGAATATACCATTCTAAACCAGGAGTCAAATTAATTATCACAATTACCATTAATGAATAATATGGGACTAATCACGAAAAACATTGCTCAACTCACCCATAACCGCGGGTACGGCTATTCGAATAGTTTTACTCTGATCAGAGGTGTACCACTGTACCCACAAGACACAATCCCACAACATGTCACCACGCGCCTTAGTACCACCACGGTACCTCGGAAAGGAACTGTGACATTACCCCTCGCACAACACAACTCACCATAGTGCACCGTTCCTGGATCATAATCTCCCCCTCAAAACCAGAGGCAATGGACTCCCCAGCGACCCCCACCAACTTCTCGCCGCTTCACAGTCTGGCACACTATAATGAATCATGCTATACAAAAGATAAAGCCGTTGCCCACGCTGGCTTGTGGTTGGTACGGTAAATGTTTCACAACAGTAGCTCGCGAACCGGTCCTTAATTGTCATGAGCACAACCATGTCACGCCCAGAAATTCACTAGTAATTTCCGAACTTATTTGTGCATAAAACCCTCGTCCAGGAATCAGCCGAGGTACACAAACTGACAATTTAATATACAAATCCATCATAATATTAACGTTACATACTTACAAAAGAAAAGAAAACAGTAGCGAAATTAACGATCTAGCGATGGCTTCAGCTCCACTCCCACAGGCAGCTCAACTGGGGTATAAGCCAAACGTCTTCTCCTTCTGGATCCTTTTTCTTCAACTGAGGTTTGGTTGATTATTGCAAGGTGAGCATATGACATACTCCGCAAGCCACACAGCAAATATGCAAGTGCACAAGGATACCAAAGGATGGCATAATATAGGGTTCATTTGCGAAAGCAGCATTTAGCAAAGATTTAAGAGAAGTAAAACAGTAAAGTAATTAATCATCAATTTTAATCAACACTGAACAGCACACCCATGCTGCTCAGGCCCAACCAAACCTGAACAACCAACCCCGGTCGTACAGATCTAACTTCCAAACCAAGAATTATCCACTCCAAACCAGGAGTCAAATTAATTATCACATTATTAACATTAACGAGTAGTGTGAGACTAATCACGAAAAACATTGCTCAACTCGCCCATGACCGCGGGCACGGCTATTCGAATAGTTTTACTCTGGCAAGAGGTGTACCACTGTACCCACAAGACACAGCCTCAACATCATGTCTACCATGCGTCGCGATACTGGAAAGTACCCGAATAGAGGCTGTGACAATACCTTTTGCACAACACAACTCACTACAGTGCACCATTCCTAGATCATAATCTCCCCCTCAAAACCAGAGGCAATGGACTCCCCAGCGACCCCCACGGACTTCTCGCCGCTTCACAGTCTGGTGCCCCGCAATGAATCATGCTATACAAAAGGTAAAGCCGTTGCCCACGCTAGCTTGTGGTTGGTACGGTAAATGTTTCACAACAGTAGCTCGCGAACCGGTCCTTAATTGTCATGAGCACAACCATCAAAACCATATGCTCACAACCCACCTTAACTAGGTTTTAATTATCAATTAATTAACATCACACGATTAACCATCGTGAACTACCATTTAACATAACCATAATTAATAATAATAATATAATTTATAATTAATCCCTTTAGTTAGCTAATGTTTCTAAGCATGGCTAAGCAAACATACATATAGCATTTAGCTGAACCAATCCAATATATAAGGTTCATGCTAATCAAATTATAACCCATAGGAAAATAAAGTCATCTTCGGCCATTAAATAATTGGGAAAGGTTCACCACCCGATGACATTCGAAAATAATGCATAGTTGAAATAAAATAATAGCTTTAAACGGGTTCAACATGCTCAAAGGGTTGTTTAGGATCTGTGTGACTTGCCTTGCAATAATCGGTCTTCAATTAGTCTTGTTGAACACTTTCGACGCACTCACGAACCTTCCTCAACGAAAACGCTCTCCTCCGGAACGTCGGAAACTAAAGCGAAAGAACAAAATAAACAAAACAGTAAAAAAGAAGCATAAACAGTATATGTGGATATTTTTAACATGTAGATCTCGATTTTAGATGAATTTAGCAACTTGAACCACTCGAATCGGAGTTACGATGATTTAGTTATGAATTTCCGAAGTTTTAATCTATTTAATCTATTAAAGAAAAACTGAAAAAGAGGAGATGATGACGTCATGATGACGTCATCGACGGCAGCCACGGCACGGGTGGCGACCTCGCCGGAGCTAGGGTGGTCGGCCGGACTAACCAAGGGCATCTACACGTAGAGGACGACGACGCGATCTCAACGATACTCACCAACGTGACGAACGACGACGGATGACGGCCGGCGGCGAGCTTGTGCGGCGGTGGCGACTCGGTCGTCGGCAGCGGCGACTCTCCGGTGACCGGCGACGGCGCTACGGTTGACGAGAGAGCTCGGGAGATGGGTCAAACGAAAGAGGGCGACTAGGGGGTGCTATTTATAGGCTTGGATTGAAGAGATCGGCTCAGGAACGGATGGATTTGGTGAAAGAAGTTAGGATTTATCTGAGTTCACCCGAATATAAACGGCCAAAATTCGTGAGATATATAACGAATTTGATGGGGGTTTCTTCGGGATTAGGTAGAGGAGATAGAGAGGAATCCGTTTTTGCAATCAATTTTAGAAGGGGATCAACGGATGCACCGGATTTGATGGAGGAGGAGGCGACGGCAGCAGGCACAGGACGGCAGCTCGGGCTCTGCCTGGAGCTGGAAGACGACACTGTAGCGAGAGGGAGGTAGATTAGACTTTTTGGGCTGGGCCGGAAGGGAGCAACAAAGGACTTCCAATTTAATAAATTAATCAATGAGATGATCTTTGAATTGTTAAAAATAGTTCCAACGCTCAAATGATTTCAAGAAAAATCTTGAAAATACTTGGACACTCAAAGTATTTAACAATATTAAAATCAGATCATTTAATGATTAATTTAATATTTAAATAATTGCTGAACTGCTCTTTGTATGATTAAAATTAAGAGTTGAGCTCCAAAAAATCCGAGAAAATTCCAGAGAATATAATTAACCATGGAGAATTTAATAAAAATTAAATCCATCCATGCTTTACATTTAGGAAATTTTATTTCCCACAATTAACTTCACTTGTAAATTAACGAACATTTAATATAAATTCTAATAATAATTTATTAAATAATTTATAAATCCTAAGACGAAAATCAGGATGTGACAAACCATCAAAACCACATGCTCACAACCCACCTTAACCAGGTTTTAATTATCAATTAATTAACATCACACGATTAACCATCGTGAGCTACCATTTAATATAACCATAATTAATAATATAATATAATATAATCTATATTTAACCCCTTTAATTAGCTAATGTTTCTAAGCATGGCTAAGCAAACATACATATAGCATTTAGCTGAACCAATCCAATATATAAGGTTCATGCTAATCAAGTTATAACCCATAAGAAAATAAAGTCATCTTCGGCCATTAATTAATTGGGAAAGGTTCACCACCCGATGACATTCGAAAATAATGCATAGTTGAAATAAAATAATAGCTTTAAACGGGTTCAACATGCTCAAAGGGTTGTTTGGGATCTGTGTGACTTGCCTTGGGCTTCCACAAATGTTTCGGAACCTTCCTCAACGGAAACACTCTCCTCCGGAACGTCGGAAACTAAAGCAATTAAACAAAAATCAACAAAACCTTACAGAAACAAGAATAAACAGTATATGTGAATATTTTTAACATGTAGATCTCAATTTTAGAAAAATTTAGCAACTTGAACCACCTGAAACGGATCTACGGTTATTTAGTTATGATTTTCCGAAGATTTAATCTATTAGAAAAACGGGAAAAAGAAAAAGATGATGATGTCATGATGACATCATCAATGGTGGCCGGACCGAGATGGCGACCTCGCCGGAGATTGGATGGTCGGCTGCGAACATGGAGGACATGTACACGTAGAGGACGACGAGACGAACCCAACGGTACTTACCCTCGAGCCAAACGACGAACGACGACGGCCGGCGACGAGATGAACGGCGGCGGCGGCTCCGGTCGGCGGTGGCGAGTAGGCTCCGGTGGTCGGCGGCTACGGGGGACGGGCGGCCGGGCTTCCCCTCACCTTGGCGCACCTATTGGCGGCGGCTGCAAGCAGCGGCGACAACGAAGGCGGCGGCGCGGCGCTACCGGAGTTGGCCGGCGGCGGTGGCGAGCTAGGCGGCGGTGGCGGCGGAGCTACGGAGCACGGGAAGGCTTGGGAGACGGGGCAAACGAAAGAGGAGGACTAGGGGATCCTATTTATAGCCTTGGATTGAAGAGATCGGACTCCTCCCGCAAGAAATCAATCCGGGAAATCAAAAACTCGGTTTTAGAGATAAACTCGAAAACGAGTTCGATTCGGATAAAATACTCAACGATTAGCTCCGATTTTTCGGGGTAAAGATAGAGGAGGATGAGAGGATCAAAATCCCACAAACAATCGGACTCGGGGAGGCCGGATTCGATGCGGATTTGGAGGGGAAAGGGGGCGGCTCGGGTGGCATGGCTGGGCTCGGCCGGGCGACTGCTAGAGGTTAGGGAAGGGTCCGACATGTGGGGCCCACATGTCGGTCTCCCGAGTGGAGGGGGCGGCTGGCGGGTTGGGTTGGGCCGGCTCGGCGGCTTTGGGCTGGCCCGGGCGCGCGGGAGGGAGAGGAGTTGGGCCGGAATCGGCCCAACGACTTAGGGAAGGGATTTTTGAACTTTTTAATTAAAATAATTTGTGAAATGTTGTTCCAATTATTAAAAATACTTACCTTACTCAAATAATTGCTAGAAAATTCTAGAAAATAGAGGAACAAGTAAAGTATTTAATAAAATTTTATCTAGCTCATTTTTATGTTGAAAATTTTCCTAGATTATTAGAGTTTAACTTGTAGGCTTTTAAAATAATTTCTAAAAATGATTTAAAATATGCATTTTTAATTTAGGCGATTTTTAGGGCGTGACACCTGACAAGGTGTGTGGGTGGGGGCCTAGAGCGGCCATCCCGCTCCCTCCTCCCCCCCGAGCCGGCCCTGACTACATGGGCCTTAACAGGCCACATGGCATCTTATCATAATTTCTGGGCTTGATAGTGACGAAGATGAACGTCATAGACTGTATGACGACAGAAGGATCATCACTATATTAATGACAAAAAGATAAGCATTCTTTATAGAACGCCATTAGAGACGCATGATAGGTTGTCACGCCCGGAATTTCTATCCAAAATTTCAAACGCTTACATGTGTGTAAACCCTCGTCCTGGAATCAGTCGAGGCACACAATAACAAATTGATAATAGAGCACAATTATTACTCTAATTAATAAGCGAATAAAATGTCATTACAGAGGTAAATAGTTCCTCTCAATCAATAAAGTTCTAAGCAACGGAAAATAAAAGAAACAGCGCAGGCGACTCCTCTCCACAGGCAACTTGACTAGGGCTACGCCTAATCATCCACACCATCAGCATCACTGTAGAACTCCTCCTCTGATGAAAGATTGCAAGGTGAGTATATGACATACTCAGCAAGCCACGCAATAATTATGCATGTGCACAGGATAACAAAGCATGGCATAGTATAGTCTCAATTGCTTAAATAGCATTTAACAATTATTTCAGAATTTAATAAAACAGTTAAATAATAATTAAACAATATTGATCCAACGCTATACAACATACCCCGTTGCATAGGCCAACCATTCTGAACAACCAATCCCGGCTGCACAGTTCTATCTCCAAACCAGGAATTAACCATTCCAAACCAGGAGCTATCAAGTTATTAACAGCATCATTTAGTATGGTGAGAAGTGTGAGACTAATCACGAAAGACATTGTTAGACCCGCCCATAACCGCGGGCACGGCTATTCGAATAGTTTGAACTCTGGCCAGAGGTGTACCACTGTACCCACAAGACACAACCTCAACATCATGTCAACCATGCGTCGCGATACTTGACAAGTACTCGAATTGAGATTGTGACAATACCCTCTATATAATACAATTCAAAGCAGTGCACCGTTCCCGGATCATAATCACCCCCTTATAAACAAGGTATGGACTCCCCAGCGACCCCCGTGGGCTTATCTCCGCAACTTCACAGTCTGGTGCTCTACAATGAACCGTACTATACAGAAAGTAAAGCCGTTGCCCACGCTGGCTTGTGGTTGGCACGGTAAATGTTTCACAACCGAAACTCGTGAACCGGTTCTTAATTGTCGTGAGCACGACCATCAAAACCATGTGCTCACAACCCACCATTATCAAGTTTTAGTTGGCAAATTAATTAATTAACCAATCATGATTAACCATCATGAGCTATTATTAAACCATCATTAAATAATAGTGAAGCATAAGTTATCCCAGTAGTGTGCTAATGTTTCTAAGCATGGCTAAGCAATTATGACTAACATCTAGCTGAACCATCATATAAAGCTCAACTTGTCAAATTACATTAACCCAAGGTATCAAAGAATAAAGTAATCAAGAACAAAAGGGCCATAATAAACAATAGGTTAATTCCACCCAATGACATTCGAAAATAAATGCAATAGTTGAATAGAAACAATAGCTTTCAATGGGATCAACATGCTCGAAGGGTTGTTTGGGATCTGTGTGACTTGCCTTGCTGGCCTTGGAAATCCTCAAAGTCTTCTCCTGCAAAATTGGACTCTCCCGGAACGTCGGAATCTAAAGAGAAAAGAACAAAATCACCAAAACAGCACATAAACAAGCATGAACAGTATATGTGGATATTTTTAACATGTAGATCTCAATTTTAGAAAAAATTAGAGACTTGAACCAACTAAATCCGAGCTAAGATGAATTAGTTATGAATTTTCAAAGATTAAATCGATTTAAATCATTTATGTAGATTTTAATTGAATTATGACGCAATAATTAATTATTTTTGAAAAGGAAAAGGGAATTATTGCATCAGCGGGTCGGGTTTACGGTGGACCGGGTGCACGGCGGCGGTTCATGAAACGGACGGCCGAGATCGATCCATCCAAAATGGACGACCGAGATCCATCGGTCCACGGCTAGACCACGAGGGACGACGACGATGACGTCAGTGACGACGTCACCACTGGCAGCGGCTTGGGCACACATGCTTGCCGGCAAACGATGGCACGGCGGCGCGAATGGAGGGCACCGAAACGATGCGGGCATCGCTGCGAACTCACCGGTGACCAAAGCGACGGCGGACGAGCAACGGACGACGTCGGCGACGAGGAAAAGGCGGCGGCGACCTTCGGCTTGACGACGGCGACGGCGTTCCGGCGGTCAACGGTGACGGAGAAGGTGCGGACGGAGACAGCAACGAGACGGCGATCACGACGGTGGCCTTCCCGAGTGGTGACAACGACCGGAGCGACGGCGGCGACGGCGGCTCAAGGTCTCACGCGGAGGCGGCGCTACATACGGCGGCGGGCTAAGACGAGAGTGGCGACGGGTAGAGGGGAGCTCGGGGGTCAATTTATAGGGGCTAGGGAGCGGCGGCGAAGGCCCACGGCGACCGGCGACGGGAAGGAAAGTTTAGGGTTCGGAGGAGAGAGATCGATCCGAATCGAACTCAAATCCGGCGATTTCCAAAGCGATTTAGACGATGTTTTCAAAAGGGAAAAGGTAGAGTGGATCACGGGGATCCTTTCCCCTCAATCAATTTCACCGGAAACGGAAAGGGGCGGCCGGATTTGGAATGGCGGCGGCGGCGCAGCTCGGCTAGGGTTTCGGCAAGAGGAAGACGACGACTGACGGGTGGGACTGTCACGCCTAAAACTCGTCTAATTTAAAAATGCGTTGTTTAAATCATTTTTATAAATTATTTTAAAAGCCTACAAGTTAAACTCTAATTATCTAGGTAAATTTTCAACATAAAAATGGGCTAGATAAAATTTTATTAAATACTTTGCTTGTTCCTCTATTTTCTAGATTTTTCTGGGAATTATTTGAGCAAGGGAAGTATTTTAATATTTGGAACAACATTTCACAAAATATTTTAATTAAAAAGTTCCAAAATCCCTCCTTAAAGTCATTGGGCCATTTTCGGCCCAACATTTTCCCTCTCCCCGCGGCCAAGCCAGCCCAAAACCGGCCCAACCCGTCGCCGAGCCGCCCTCCCCTCCCCAGCCGCCGACAGGTGGGACCCACCTGTCGGGGTGGTCTTCCACCTCCGGCCGACCTCAGGCCGAGCCCGAGCCGGGCGCGCCGCGCCGTCTCCCGTCTCCGATTCCGCCTCAATCTCTCCACTTTTAGTCCGGTTTTTTGAGGGGTTTTTATCCTCTCATCCTCCTCTATCTTTCCCCTCAAGAATCGGAGCAAATCGTTGAGTATTTTGCCCGAATCGAGTTCGTTTCGGATTTATCCCCAAAAACCGAGTTTAGATTTTCCCGGAGCGATTTCTTGCGGGAGGAGTCTGATCTCTTCAATCCAAGGCTATAAATAGGACCCCCTAGTCCTCCTCTTTCGTTTGCCCCCTCTCCCGCGATCTCCCGTGCCTCGTAGCGCCGCCGCCACGTGCTCCACCCCGCCACCGTCGCCGGCCATCCTCCATCCGCGCCGCGCCGCCGCCTCCGCCGTCGCCGCCGCTTGCCGCCGCCGCCACTTGGTGCGCCAAGGTGTGGGGAAGCCCGGCCGCACCTCCCCCTTCGCCGCCGGCCGCCGTAGCTCACCGTCGCCGGTCATCCCGAGCCGCCGCCGACGCCCCTTCGTCGCCGGCCGTCGTCGGTCGTCGTTTGGCACGAGGGTGAGTACCGTTGGGTTCGTCGCGTCGTCCTCTACGTGTACATGCCCTCCAATTTCGCAGCCGACCATCCAATCTCCGGCGAGGTCGCCATCTTGGTCCGGCCATTGATGATGTCATCATGACGTCATCATCGTTTTTTTTCTTTTTCCCTTTTTCTAATAGATTAAATCTTCGGAAAATCATATCTAAATATCCATAGATCCGTTTCAGGTGGTTCAAGTTGCTAAATTTTTCTAAAATCAAGATCTACATGTTAAAAATATCCACATGTACTGTTTATGCTTGTTTTTGTATTGTTTTGTTGATTTTAGTATTTTTGCTTTAGTTTCTAACGTTCCGGAGGAGAGCGTTTCGGTCGAGGAAGGTTCCGAAGCGTTTGCGGAAGCTCAAGGCAAGTCACACAGATCCCAAACAACCCTTTGAGCATGTTGAACCCGTTTAAAGCTATTATTTTATTTCAACTATGCATTGTTTTCGAATGTCATCGGGTGGTGAACCTTTCCCAATTAATTAATAGCCGAAGATGATTTTATTTTCCTATGCGTTATAATTTGATTAGCATGAACCTTATATATTGGATTGGTTCAGCTAAATGCTATATGTATATTTGCTTAGCCATGCTTAGAAACATTAGCTAATTAAAGGGGTTAAATATAGATTATATTATATTATTATTATTAATTATGGTTATATTTAATGGTAGCTCACGATGGTTAATCGTGTGATATTAATTAATTGATAATTAAAACCTGGTTAAGGTGGGTTGTGAGCATATGGTTCTGATGGTTGTGCTCATGACAATTAAGGACCGGTTCGCGAGCTACTGTTGTGAAACATTTACCGTGCCAACCACAAGCCAGCGTGGGCAACGACTTTATCTTTTGTACAGCATGATTCATTATAGTGCGCCAGACTGTGAAGCGGCGAGAAGTCCGTGGGGGTCGATGGGGAGTCCATTGCCTCTGGTTTGAGGGGGAGATTATGATCCAGGAACGGTGCATTGTGGTGAGTTGTGTTGTGCGAGGGGTATTGTCACAGTTCCTTTCCGAGATACCGTGGTGGTACTAAGGCGCATGGTAACATGTTGTGGGATTGTGTCTTGTGGGTACAGTGGTACACCTCTGATCAGAGTTTAATCTATTCGAATAGCCGTACCCGCGGTTATGGGTGAGTTGAACAATGTTTTTCGTGAATAGTCTCACATTATTCATTAATGGTAAATGTGTTAATTAATTTGACTCCTGGTTTGGAATGGTATATTCCTGGTTTGGAAGTTTGGTTTGTTCAACCGGGGTTGGTTGTTCATATGAGGTTGGGCCTATGCAACACGGGTGTGTTGTATGGTGTTTATTTAATATTGATTAATTATCCAACTGTTTTATTATTCTCTTAAATATTTATTAAATGCTGTTTATGCAAATGAGCTATATTATGCCATCCTTTGTTATCCTGTGCACTTGCATATTTGCTGTGTGGCTTGTTGAGTATGTGATATGCTTATTCTTGCAATATTCAATCATCAGAAGAGGAGTATCTCAGCGAAGGTGATGATCTGGAGGATTAAGCTTGTTCTTGGTTAAGATGCCTGTGGAGTGGAATCGCCATAGCTGTTCCGTAGTTTGTTTTAGTTTTAATTTCCGCTGCGTAGAATGTTATTCTTTGAGAGGAACTATCCACCTCTGTAATTATTTATTATTTGTGAATATTAAATAGTTATTTATTTGTATTCTATTATCAACTTGTTATTGTGTGCCTCGGCTGATTCCTGGACGAGGGTTTAACACACATGTAAGTGTTTGGAATTTTGGATAGAAATTCCGGGCGTGACAGGGACCCACCTGTCAGCGGCGGTCGCACGCGCGCGCGCGGGCGGCGCTCGGCTTGGGCTGACTTGGGCCAAGGGAGAGAGAGAGAGAGCGGTTTCGTCCCAAAACCAAAAGGGAATTTTAAAAACCTTTTTCCATTTAAATTATTCATTAAATGAAATTCCATTTATTAAAAATACTTCCTTAGCTCAAATAAATCCCAGAAAAATCTAGGAATTATAGAATTAAGCAAAGTATTTAATGAAATTTTATCTGGCCCCATTTTATATTGGAATTTATTAATTAAAATTAGATCTTCTCTTCTAGGCTTTTAAAATAAATTCTAATAATTCCAATTAAACAACAATTTATAATTTGGAGATTTTTAGGGTGTGACAAACCTACACCCCTTAAACGGAATCTCGTCCTCGAGATTCGGAAGAACTGGCGAACAAATGCGGATGAGTTGGCTTTAATTCATCTTCTCGTTCCCAAGTTGATTCTTCTTCCGAGTGATTACTCCATTGAACTTTACAGAAACAGATAACTCGATTCCTGGTTCTTCTCTCATTTGTTTCCAAAATACGGATTGGTTTCTCAACATATGTTAGATCCTCTTGGACTTCAATCTATTCAAGATTTGCTTCTTCGGTAGGTACCCTTAAACACTTTTTCAACTGTGACACATGAAACACATTATGGACACCTGCTAAGGATTGAGGTAATTCTAACTGATAAGCGACCTCTCCTCTTCTACTGACAATCTTGTAAGGTCCCGCGAAACGTGGTGCCAATTTTCCTTTGGTGTGAAAGCGATGAACTCCTCGAAGAGGCGTGACACGAAGGTACACATAATCTCCTTCTTCAAAACTTAGATCTCTGCGGCGATTGTCGGCATAACTCTTGTGACGAGACTGAGCCACACGCAATCTTTCTTGAATGATTTTAACCTTTTCTTCTGCTTCCCTCAGGATATCCGTCCCGAAAACCTGACGTTCTCCTGTTTGATCCCACAAAAGCGGAGTGCGGCACTTCCGACCATACAGTGCTTCGTAAGGAGCCATCTGGAGACTAGCTTGATAACTGTTGTTGTACGAGAATTCTGCGTAAGGCAAATTCTTATCCCAACTTCCACCGAAGTCTAAAACACAAGCTCTCAACATGTCTTCCAAAATCTGATTTACCCTTTCGGTCTGCCCATCTGTCTGCGGATGATAAGCGGTACTAAAATTCAGCTTGGAACCCATCTCCTCCTGGAGCTTCTTCCAGAATTTTGAAGTAAATTGGCTACCTCTATCTGACACGATCTTCTTAGGAACACCATGCAAACACACAATCCTGGCCATATATAATTCCGCTAAACGACTTCCGGAATAGGTGGTCCTTACCGGGATGAAATGAGCCACTTTGGTAAGTCTGTCGACTATCACCCAAATAGAGTCATGGCCCAATGATGTTCTGGGTAGACCGGTGATGAAATCCATACCGATTTCCTCCCACTTCCATTCTGGTATCTTCAAAGGCTGCAGCAAACCTGCGGGTTTTCTGATGTTCTGCCTTGACTCGCTGACAAACGTCACATACCGCTACATATTCTGCGATCTCACGCTTCATACTTGCCCACCAAAATCTTTCCTTGAGATCCTGGTACATCTTAGTACTACCAGGGTGAATGGAGTATAACATATCATGGGCTTCCTTTAGAATTGCATCTTTCAAATCTTTGTTGTCTGGGACACAGATTCTCTCACCCAACCATACAGTTCCTTGCTCATCTTCCAAGAAACCGATAGCTTTACCTCTTTTCATATTCTTTTTGATCTCATGGATATCGGGATCATTGATTTGAGCTTCTCTGATGTCACGCCCTAAAAATCGCCTAATTTAAAAATACATTGTTTAAGTCATTTTTAGAAATTAAATTAAAAGCCTACAAGCTAAACCCTAATAATCTAGGAAAATTTTCAACATAAAAATGAGCTAGATAAAATTTTATTAAATACTTTGCTTGTTCCTCTATTTCTAGAATTTTCTGGGAATTATTTGAGCAAGGGAAGTATTTTTAATAATTGAAACAACATTTCACAAATTATTTTATTGAAAAAGTTCCAAAAACCCCTCCTTAAGTTGTTGGGCTGTTTTTGGCCCAACTCTCCCTCTCTCACCCGCGGCCAAGCCGGACCAGCCGGCCCAGCCAGCCCGCCAGCCACCCCTCCACTCGGGAGACCGACATGTGGGCCCCACATGTCGGACCCTTCCCTAACCTCAGGCCGGCTGCAAGCCGAGCCCAAGCCGGCCGCGCCACGCCGCCTCCCGCTCCAAATCCGCACCCAATCCGGCCCTTTTTCTTCTGATTGTTTAGGGGTTTTTATCCTCTCATCCTCCTCTATCTTTACCCCCAAAAATCGGAGCAAACCGTTGAGTATTTTATCCGAATCAAACTCGTTTTTGAGTTTATCTCCAAAACCGAGTTTTTGTTTTCTCGGGCCGATTTCTTGCGGGAGGAGTCCGATCTCTTCAATCAAAGTCTATATATAGGACCCCCTAGTCCCCCTCTTTCGTTTGCCCCATCTCCCGAGCTTTCCCGTGCCTCGTAGCCGCCGCGCCGCCGCCGTTTAGCTCACCGTCGCCGCCGACGACTCCATCCGCGCCGCGCCGCCGCCTCCGTCGTCGCCGCCGGTCGCCGCCACCACTGTTAGGTGCGCGGGAGCGAGGAGAAGCCCGGCCGCCCGTCCCTCGAAGCCGCCGACCGCCGGTGCTCCGCCGCCACCGCCGACCGAGCCGCCGCCGCCACCCACCTCGTCGCCGGCCGTCGTCGGTTGTCGTTAGCCGTGTTGGTGAGCACCGTTGCGGTCGTCTCGTCGTTCTCGACGTGTGCATGCCTTCCAAATCCGCAGCCGGCCGCTCTAGCTCCGGCGAGCTTGCCATCCGAGCCGGCCACCATTGATGATGTCATCATGACATCATCGGTTTTTCTTTTTCCCGATTTTCTAATAGATTAAATCTTCGGAAAATCATAACTAAATAACCGTAGATCCGTTTCAAGTGGTTCAAGTTGCTAAATTTTTCTAAAATCAAGATCTACATGTTAAAAATATCCACATGTACTGTTTATGCTTGTTTTTGTACTGTTGTGTTGATTTTTGTTTAATTGCTTTAGTTTCCGACGTTCCGGAGGAGTGCGTTTCTGTTGAGGAATATTCCGAAGCGTTTGTGGAAGCCCAAGGCAAGTCACACAGATCTCAAACAACCCTTTGAGCATGTTGAACCCGTTTAAAGCTATTATTTTATTTCAACTATGCATTGTTTTCGAATGTCATCGGGTGGTGAACCTTTCCCAATTAATTAATGGCCTACGATGACTTTATTTTCCTATAGGTTATAATTTGATTAGCATGAACCTTATATATTGGATTGGTTCAGCCAAATGCTATATGTATGTTTGCTTAGCCATGCTTAGACACATTAGCTAACTAAAGGGATTAATTATATACTATATTATATTATATTGTTATTATTAATGATGGTTATATTAAATGGTAGCTCACGATGGTTAAACGTGTGATGTTAATTAATTGATAATTGAAACCTGGATAAAGTGGGTTGTGAGCATATGGTTTTGATGGTTGTGCTCATGACAATTAAGGACCGGTTCGCGAGCTACTGTTGTGAAACATTTACCGTGCCAACCACAAGCCAGCGTGGGCAACGGCTATATCTTTCGTATAGCATGATTCATTATAGTGCGCCAGACTGTGAAGTGGCGAGAAGTCCGTGGGGGTCGCAAGGGAGTCCATTGCCTCTGGTTTTGAGGGGGAGATTATGATCCAGGAACGGTGCACTGTGGTGAGTTGTGTTGTGCGAGGGGTAATGTCACAGTTCCTTTCCGAGGTACCGTGGTGGTACTAAGGCGCATGGTAACATGTTGTGGGATTGTGTCTTGTGGGTACAGTGGTACACCTCTGATCAAAGTTTAATCTATTCGAATAGCCGTACCCGCGGTTATGGGTGAGTTGAGCAATGTTTTTCGTGATTAGTCTCATATTACACATTAAATGGTAACGGTGGTAATTAATGTGACTCCTGGTTTGGAATGGTATATTCCTGGTTTGGAGGTTTAATTTGTTCAACTGGGGTAGGTTGTTCAAATGTGGTTGGGCCTATGCAACACGGGTGTGTTGTATGGTGTTTATTTAATATTGATTAATTATACAACTATTTTACTATTCTCTTAAATTTTTATTAAATGCTGTTTATGCAAATAAGCTATATTATGCCATCCTTTGTTGTCCTGTGCACTTGCATATTTGCTGTGTGGCTTGTTGAGTATGTCATATGCTCATTCTTGCAATATTCAATCATCAGAGGAGGAGTATCTCAGCGAAGGTGATGTCCTGGAGGATTAAGCTTGTTCTTGGTTAAGATGCCTGTGGAGTGGAGTTGCCATAGCTGTTTCGTAGTTTGCTTTAGTTTTATTTTCCGCTGCGTAGTATGTTATTCTTTGAGAGGAACTATTTACCTCTGTAATAATTTATTATTTGCGAATATTAAATAGTTATTTATTTGTACTCTATTATCAATTTATTATTGTGTGCCTCGGCTGATTCCTGGACGAGGGTTTAACACACATGTAAGCGTTTGGAATTTTGGATAGAAATTCCGGGCGTGACATCTGACTTGATCAATGAGAGTAGGCTTCGCATCTAAAGCTGCAACAAAGCCTCTACTGACAATTCCCAGATTCAATCTTTCAAATTCCTTGCACAATTCCAATGGCAACTGTCATCCTTCCATAGCATTACAATAGCCTTTCCTACTAAGGGCATCTGCTACGACATTAGCCTTTCCCGGGTGATAATTGTCACACCCTGAAGTTCTCCTCCCAAGCCTAAAATTTTATTTATAAATGACCCTAAGAAAATGCCGGTGCAAAGCATGAGAAAACCCTAAGAAAGTAATACAAATAATAATCGAATCTGGCATGTGGAATTTTTCTTGAGTTCTACATGTCTAAATTCGCTAACAAGTTTTTTAGTGGAATTTTCAGAGCCCTAGAAATAATTTTAACCAATTAAAATTGAGCAAGCAATATTTTAATTCCAGGGAAAATCCTTTTCTTTCTTTTTCTTTTTCTTTTTCCCCTTCCCTTTTCGAATGGGCCGCCGGCCCATTCTCTCCTTTTCCCCCTCCCAGCTGGGCCGGCCGCAGGCCGAGGCCCAGCCAGGCCGCCCCGCCTCCCTCCTCTCCCGGGGTCGCCGACAGGTGGGGCCCACCTGTCGGGTCCTTCCCCAACCTCCGGCCGCCCCTCCACGTCACCGCCGCCGCCGAAACCGCCGCCCCGCCTCCTCCGGGCCACTTCGGCCACGCCGCGCGTGCCCCCGCCTTCCCCGCTCCCACCCCTCTCTCTCCCGCCCGCGCCCTCAACCGAGATGGGTGGGATTCGTTTTTTGAATCCCGCCACTCTCTCTCTTTCTCTCCACCTCCCACCTCCCACGTCGCCGGCGAAATCGGGCGTGCTCGGGCCGTTCCCGACCTTCCAGCCCCTATAAAATCCATCCCCGAGCCCTCCTCGTTTTTCCTTTTGCCGCCCCTCTCTCCCGAGCTCTCCATCGCCCCCGCGCCGTGCAACCACTCGCCATCGCCGCTCCCGCTACTCCGGCCGCCGCTAGCCGCGCTAGGGTCGCCGCCGCACCGCGCCGCCGTCGCCGTCGGGTTCGCGAGGCCGAACTCCACCTCGTCCGCCCCTTCCCCGTCGAGATTCGTCGCCGGAATCCGCATCCCCTCGCGCTCCGGTGAGCTCTACCTCTACTGCCGCCTTCGGCCATGGATGCCGGCCGCCGTGGTTCATCTCCCTCCCTCTAATCTCTCTCTCTTGCTTCCTTAGGGCATCCCGAAGCTCGTCCGCCCGTCGCCGCCGTCTTCCCGTGGCTCGCCATCGCCGTTAGCCATCGTCTCCCTCCGCGCCGGCCACTCGCGGTGAGGCATCCCTCCCCTCTTTTCCCCTTCCTCTCCCTCCTAGTGCCGCGCCGCCGCTTCAAGTCATGCGCCGTCGCCTTCGGCCGCCGCCGCCGCCTCCCGTGCCGCCGTTCGCCGTCGCCGTCGGCCGCGTGCCGTCGCCACTAGCCATGGCTGGCCGACCGGCTTTGATGCCGAGCCGAGCTCGGCGGCCGCCTCTACCGCCACCGCCCGATCGGCTCAGGGCCGATCTGGGCCGTCGGTCCCGTGGACCGGCGGTGGACCACCCGCGTGATCCCGGTCCACATTGGACCGCCCCCCTTGAGCCACTGCCGAGTGGGGCCCGTGTGCCGGCGCCCTTCCCCCTCTCTCGCGAGCCACCGACCGGTGGGACCCGCCTGTCGGCGCCGCCCCCCCCTTGATGACGTCAGCCCTGGGAATTATTGCCCAATAAATTATTTAAGGCCTTTTTGTTATAGTAATAAACACAGTGAATCTTCTGAAATTCATAACTAATTCATCCGAGCTCCGTTTAAGCCCCTTCAAGTCTCAGTAAATCAAGAAAAATGTGTAGAATCCATTAAAAATGGTTTTGTTCTCTGTTTCAGTAGACTTATAGCCTGTTTGCATTGTTTGCCTTGTATGTCGTTAGATTCCGGCTCTTCCGACGCTCCGGCGTACTTCGAAATAGTCGCCGAGGTTCCTCCAGCAGCAGAGCAAGGCAAGTCATGCTTGTCACTTGATCATGTTGATCCTACATTGCAAATGTTCTATTGTTTTCCTTCAAATAGTGCATTTGTTTTGCAATAACACTATGGGATGTTTACCTATTGTTACAGCCATGCTATTTTGGTACCTTGCTCCTTTGTTAGCTTGGGTTATGACATGAATAGACTTTGGACTAGGAATTGCTTAGCCATGCTTAGTTCAACTAGCACACAATGGGGAAAACTCATTTAAAATATAGACTGTAGGTTTATATGATAATGTTGGATTAATCCCACCGCTCTGGTGTTGGTTAATTAAAATGAATCACATGGTGGGCTATGGTTGCATGGTTTTGCTAGTCGCGCCCATGGCAATTAAGGACCGGTTCGCGGGAAACCCTGGAAGAACTCCTCGTACTTACCACAAGCCAGCGTGGGCAACGGCTGGGCTTGTAGTGTAGCTTTTCTCTAGCTGACGCATCCAGGCAAGGGTGAGCTTGATGGAGTGGGGCGGGCCCTGCGACGGCCTCTGTCGCTTCCGGATTCACCTAGGCACGAGAGGCGACTGCCCGTCGCCTGCTGGGGACGGGGGTGAAACCTGGGGTGTGGTGTGCTTGGCTAGAGAGGGGTTATGCGAAGGGTCATGTCACAGTCTCTTTCCGATATGTCGTGGTGGCATGTCGGCGCATGGAAACGTGTCGTGGGGCTATGTCTTGTGGGTACAGTTGTACACCTCTGATCAGAGTAAAACTATTCGAATAGCCGTGCCCGCGGTTATGGGCGGTCAACCAGACTCACCGTGATTAGACTCATCTTAGTTTAGTCTAATGAAATTGGATGGTATAGGTGGATGGTTGGGCCTGTTGCAACGTGGTGTAACGTTGGATAGTGGATGATTAATATCGTTTAATTATTACAACTATTTTCGCATTCGACTTCTATTTATAAATGCCAGTATTATGCAAATGAACCTGTATAGCTATCCCTTGTTGAATCCCTGCATCATACCCCCATTCCGGTATGACTTGCTGAGTACAGTGGATAGTACTCAGTCTTGCTTTATTTTCCCCCAACCCCAGAGTGTGAGTATGTGTCTGATGGCGGGTTCTCCGAGGAGTAGGCTTCGTCCGTGCCGTCAAGGATGCCTGTGGAGTGGTGTTCTCGCTGCAGTTCCAGTCAAGGATTAGCTCCTGTTATCTTTCTTTTTCCGCTGCATTTATGTAAGACTTTTATAATGTTTGTAAGACGTGGATCTGTATGTCAACATTGTCGTTTGTGTGCCCCGGCCGGTCCTGGACGGGGGTTTTAATGCACATTCTGCTTGGAATTCTATTCGGGAATTTCTGGGCGTGACAAGTTGGTATCAGAGCCGACCTTGACCGTAGGACAAGCCAAATGGAAACCTAAGGGCCCTCTGAATCCTTTTCATTGCATATGTTCTTTGCAATTGGAATTGTTCCGGGAAAATTTGGGGATCTGTTCTTGTGGTTCAAGGGACAAATCTTGTTGCTCGTTTAAGTGAGATTTGTTAAGACAAGTAGGTCTAGGGTTTTAGTAAAATTATTTGAGATGTTTTTGACCGTTAGTTGGGATTTGATGGGCGAAATGCATTAGGTCTTAGCTCAGGAATATGGGTTGTAAGGTATTTATGCTTTTCTTGTTATTATAAGTATGTATCTAATTTCCCCATTATTTTATCGCTATGTAAGTCCGTCTTATTTATTCGCTCTCATGCAAAATAATCTATGCATAAAATTTCGCTCTTATTCGATTCTCTTATTTGAGTCCTTTATTTTTATTTAAATTGGATTTGAGCATGCATTGATCCTACCCCTTTGTCTTCTCTAGATGGCCGAGCACCCACCCAACCACCGCGGAGAAGGCATGGGTGATTTCGTGGCAGAGTTGGCACGCATGACACTGGTGGTGGGCTACCCCAACGCGCCGGAGTACACGACTGTTCCACCGCTCAGTGGCGAGCTTCCTCACCGTGTCCGCTTGGAGGTCCATGGCTACATGGGGACTTGCCTCGCTAAAATGGTGGTTGAGGCGTCTGGAGGCACAGCAGATCACGCATGTCAGGAGGCAGCATATCTGATGATGGCCAGACTACGGGAGCGCCACAACTACATCTTCCACGACACGGCGTACCGGTTCCACCCTCGTCGAGCCAGCGGCAGTGATGTCAGTTCCTTCCGTCCGACAGCCGGCGAGAACGACACCACCTTTGGTCACATGTGCGCTGTGATGAGGGGGATGGACAGGATGCACTCGGACCTGCACAAGGCGTCCAAGGCCTTGAATGATGGGAAGCTTGTGAGGATCATTGCTCTGAAGGACGAGATAGCGCGTCTGAAGAGGGAGAATGCTCAATTGAAGGGTCTTCCCGCGCCAGGAGGAGTTCGGATCCGCACTACGCCCCGCAAGTCGACAACGGCACCCGTGCGCGTCCAGCTTGCGCCTAGGAACCCACCTCCGTCAGCAGCTCCCGCAGCTCCAGCAGTTCCCGCAGCACCTCCAGTTCCGCCCGCAGCTCCAGCAGTTCCTGCAGCTCCAGCGCCAGCTCCAGCTCCTGTTCCCATGTCAGCTCCTGCATCTGCTCTCTCCTTCGCTCCTGCATCAGCCGTCAGGGGCCCCGCCAGTGGAAATGGAGGTTGGTTGCCAGCTACTCCCAGTGGCAACCGCGACCACAGCAGCAGCAGCTCCAGTGGCTCAGAGCCGGGCAGCGGCGAGACTTATCTGCCAGGCTCCAGGAGTCGCTCAGAAGGACGTGGTGACGAGCAGGAGGACGCCTTCGACTCCACCGACCGCAGGAGCCGTTCCGAGCATTAGGCTGGTTTTCCATTAGCTTATCGACTGCCTAGCTTCTGCTTGTTAGTTTGTGTGTTTAGGTTGCTTGCTTGGGGTCAGTCGACAGTCGATATCATGTGCCTATGATATGGCTGTCCTAATAAGGATTTTTGCTTGCTGTTTAAAGTGTTTTAATTCAGATCAGAACAATTGCAGTTTAAATTTCTATAATAAAGCTTAGTTCCTGAGTAACTGTTTTTCTCCGTTTCCCCGTCTGCTCTTCCTCCAGATGGTCTACACCAGGAATGGCACCCGCACGACAAGCGAGGGCAGCAACGGCGAAGAACGCGCTGATGGTGTGCACCCCAACAGTGATTCCGGCAATGGTCCGCCACCATTTCCCGAGAATCTGACGCTGGCCCAAGTAATGGCACATCAGACTCAGATGATGGCAGCCATGATGCAGCAGATGCAGCAGCAGCACCAGCAGATGCACCAGAGGATGCTGCAGCACGCCGAACAGCAGCACCAGCAGTTTGGTCCCCCTCCTCCTCAGTCCAAGCTGCCCGAGTTTCTACGCGTCAGGCCACCCACCTTCTCCAGCACCACCAACCCCATGGAGGCGAATGACTGGCTCCATGCCATAGAGAAGAAGCTGAATCTCCTGCAGTGCAATGATCAGGAGAAGGTCGCTTTCGCCACACACCAGCTTCAAGGTCCTGCGTCAGCTTGGTGGGACAATCACGTGGCCACCCGCCCGCCAGGCACTGAAGTCACTTGGGCGGAGTTCTGTCGTAGCTTCAGGAAGGCGCAGGTGCCAGACGGGGTCGTGGCACAAAAGAAGAGGGGATTCCGGGCACTCCATCAGGGCAACAGGACAGTGACAGAGTACCTCCATGAGTTCAATCGCCTCGCGCGATATGCACCGGAGGATGTCTGCACCGACGCCGAGAAGCAGGAGAAATTCCTAGCAGGCCTGGATGATGAGCTAACCAACCAGCTGATATCTGGAGACTATGCCGACTTTGAAAGGTTGGTTGACAAGGCAATCCGTCAGGAGGATCAGCGCAACAAAATGGACAGGAAGAGAAAGGCGGCACAGTTCCGGTCCAACCAAGGAAACCATCAGCGACCGCGCTTCACTCTCGGACAGCAGGGTGGACCTACCACCATGATCGTCCGCCAGCACCGCACGTTCAAGTCTAGCAACTTCCACCAGGGCGCCAGTGGCAGTCAGAACCACCATGGAGGTCAGCCTAACCACGGTGCAGCTCCACACCCACCAGTGGCACCAGCACAGTCAGGCCCGTCCGCGCAAGCCAAGGAGACTGGAGCAAAGCCAGGGTCCTGCTTCAACTGTGGTGAGCTTGGCCACTTCGCCGACAAATGCCCGAAGCCTAGGCGTGCCGGGTCAAAGTTTGTCCAGGCTCGTGTCAACCACGCGTCTGCAAAGGAGGCGCAAGCAGCACCAGAGGTCGTACTGGGTACGTTTCCTGTTAACTCAATCCCTGCAACAGTACTTTTTGATTCTGGTGCAACGCATTCGTTCATTTCAAAGAAGTTTGTCAGGATGCATGGGTTAATAAGAGAGGAACTTAGCACACCAATGCGGGTTCATACCCCAGGGAATAGCTCCACTTCGGTACAATTCAGCCCTTCTATAACAATAGAAATTCAAAGATCACCATTTCTAGCCAACATCATTCTTCTTGATTCCAAAGACCTAGATGTCATTCTTGGGATGGATTGGCTGACCAAGTTTAAGGGAGTCATTGATTGTGCGAATCGCACAGTCACCTTGACTAACGAGAAGGGAGAAACAATAGTGTATAAATCACTAGTCTCACCAAAGCAAG